>NW_026262668.1:79319557-81719557 GCF_021869535.1 Mytilus californianus
AAGATTGCAGGACCTTTACACAAATTAGCTCAAAAATTTACCCCTCATCCACGAAAATTATTTGGAAAGGAATGGACTAGTGATTGTCAGACGGCTTTCGATACTCTGAAAGAACACTCAGTAACTGCTCCAGTATTGAGTTATGCAAAGTTTGATGAACCGTTTATTTTAGAAACTGATGCAAGTATGCAAGGATTAGGTGCTGTTTTGTCACAATATGTCGATGGACAATTGCGTGTTGTTGCGTATGCTAGTCGTGCTTTAAGACCAAATGAGCGTAATATGGATAATTATAGTTCCAGAAAATTAGAACTCTTAGCTTTAACTTGGGCAATTACTGAAAAATTTAGAGATTATTTACTTGGATCAAAATTTACAGTGTATACAGACAATAATCCGTTGTGTTATCTACAAACATCGAAACTTAGTGCACATGAACAAAGATGGTTGTCAAAATTAGCAGTTTTTAATTTTGATGTTAAATATAGACAAGCCAAACATAACAACAATGCTGATGCTTTATCACGTATGCACGATAAAATTGAACTTTCGAAATCTGAGGATGTCAAAAATCTACTTCAAACATTTGCTGCAGGAACTGTTGTACCAAATGACTTAGCATCAAATATACAGTCTGTGCCAACAAAATCAGTTTATACAGAGGAATCTTTTGTAACTTTACCTTCTTTAGATAGACTTGATATTAAGGATTTACAAAAACGAGATCCTGTGGTTGGTAAATTTATTGAAATATGGAACACTAAACGTAAACCTTTGAGATCGGAGCATCGGAAATTTGATAAGCCGTTGGTAAAATTATTACGTCAGTGGGACCGCATTGAAGTTGAAGATGGTTTGATTTATAGAGTAATCATTGATCCGAATCATGGTCAGTTGAAACAGTTGATATTACCTGTCGTGTTACGGAACAAAGTGTTGGATAACTGTCATGATAAGTTAGGACATCAAGGAATTGAGCGTACTTTCACTAATGTTCGAATCAGATGTTATTGGCCGGGTATGTTTAATCATATTAAGGATTATTGTAAGAAATGTGAACGTTGTATTGTTTCGAAAATGCCACAACCAGCTATAAGACCAGCTATGGGACATTTGATAGCTAACAGGCCATTGCAAATACTTGCAATTGATTTTACTGTACTTGAACCAGCACATGGAAAAGAAAATGTACTTGTTATGACTGATATTTTTACTAAATTTACCCGTGCAGTACCTACGAAAGATCAGAAAGCAGACACTGTTGCTAGTGTATTGTTGACTGAATGGTTTTGTGTGTATGGAGTACCAGAGCGTCTACACTCCGATCAAGGTCGGAATTTTGAATCTGATGTTATTTGTCAGCTTTGTAAATTGTACCAAATTGGTAGATCTCGAACTACACCGTATCATCCAGAAGGAAATGCACAATGTGAACGCTTTAATAGAACACTACACAATCTTCTGAAATCACTTTCTCCTGATAAAAAGAAACATTGGCCAAAGTATTTACCGGAACTTATCTTTTCGTACAATGTGTCACAGAACTCAACAACAGGTTATAGTCCTTATTATCTAATGTTTGGTCGTAGTCCTAAATTGCCAATTGACTTTTTACTTGGAACAAATAAGACTAATGAAACTCATGAATCGTTAGATGAATGGATTATTGCACATCAGAATCGTTTACGATATGCTTACGAAAAAGCTGGGGAGCAGACAAAAGATAGTGCTGAATACCGTAAAACTATACATGATCAGAAACGTTTTAATCCTGAAATTTGTGTCGGTGATAAAGTTTATATCAGAAACCGTGTTGTACGTGGACGAAATAAAATACAAGACACTTGGAGCTCAACTGTTTACCTTGTCGTACGTTTGTCAGAAAATACTGTTACTGTAGAACCTAGTGATGGTGCTGGTGTTTCTAGAACTTTGAATCGTCGTGATATCGTTAAATGTAATATACAACAATCTGTGGATAATAACAGCAGTGACTCAGACAGTTCAGATGATATGTTTATACCCAGACGAACAACTAGAACAACTGCAGGGAAACATACAAATCCAAATAGACTTCCAAATTCAAAATTTATGTCTAAGTAAATTCATTCAGGACATTAGTTGTACATATTTACATGTTTGTGTCTTATTTTTGTGTTATTTATTATGATAGTAAAGGGAGTATGTGGATATAAATATTTGCATTATCGAGACGATTAATACTTAGCTGGGGAGTATGTGGACAAGTTCATTTATATAAAAATTATCTATTTGATATTATTCCCAACTTTGTACTTCGTTTATATCTATTTACTCTATATTATAATGATCTTACTATATTGAACATATTTTTGTATTATATGGTTCAATGAATCCAAATACTCTATCTAGGATCTTTGATATTTACTCACCACTGGCTATTGGACAAATTACTTTTCTTAATAGTTGTTTTATCTGGTTCTGGCCAGTTTGACAGTTCACCTTTTGACTATATATACTGTAATTTTTAACTATATTGTCAATGCAGAATACGTAACACCAGAAACAACACTATGAGCCGTAGCCAGCATTATAAGGTATTTATAGTTTAAGGGTTTTTCAAATTAATCTATGGTTAAAAGTTTTTGTCTTAAATATTTTATTTAGTTTCATTTACTTTGCTAATTGTATTTCAAACTTTATATTTTCTTTTTTACCTGTAATAAACTTTCAATGTTGTATAGTATTTTATTGAGACGTATGGTCAACTTACTTTAGTGAACAGTTTTCATTAGCATTAATTAACAAATTGGTTACATTCAGAGTTGTCATTTAACTAGTTTTGCATTATTATTTATTTGCAATAGTGTAATTAAACATAATATACATTATTTGCTACAAAATGATATATTCATATGCATTTATTTGTAAAGTTATATTTATTTGTCATTATCTGTATATTTCAGATCTGTCGTTGCCTTCTTTATAATACATAATAAAGTATTTGAACGTTCTGCATTCAATTCATCCATGCCTTATTCCACCTGGTCACATACAAATAAAAGTATCCAATTAAGGGGAATGAGTTTCAAAAATACAATAATTATATAATATTATGTTATATAGATATCTTGGTAAACCACATTACAGTGCAAGAATTGGCGGAAGAAAACAAAACATAACCAGACTATTTCTAAAGGTTTTTCCGCAGTTGGGTGGAAAGTCATAATTAATTAATTGAGTGGATTCTGTAACTTATGTCAACTGGGATGAATGTATTTAAACTACCGCTTGAGTGTATGTAATGTGGGTATTTAATGATGTTGGTTTACTTACCATTACCAAGTATACATTAAAGGGGCATTAGCTGTCAAATTCAGGTTCACTCATTTGACTCAAATTCTTACATTCGACTTATAACATACTAAAACGTATATCCAAATTATAAAAAGTCTAAAATAACCAATTTACGATGCATAGACTCGGTCGTATGTATCAGAATTTCGTGTGTATTTTAGTCTAGACGCCATCTAATTAACCATCGAGGTGAACTCCGAAGACTGCCGACAGTCATATAAACCGATATAAACCTAAACATATATATAAATAGATTACAAACTCGGGCAATTGGATTTTTCTAGGTCTGTTTGATTTCATATTATAGGTTAAAAAATATATTGATAATCGTTTTTACCGATATAAGAATGAGTTTTTTCTTGATCAAATCAGTCAACCAAATGGTTTAACCTTGTTTCACTTCCAATGTTTACATTCTTTTCCGTTTAATAACTAAACACGCCTAGTTCATGCGTAATTCATTAACGAATGTTTCTTTGATTATTTTGACAAAACTGAACCAAACTGGCTGTTAAAAGCAAATTATTATTTCACTATTTCACTTTCATCAATGATTGAACAAACAAAATCGTGTTTTATTTTTTTTTTAGATCTCATAGCTAATGCCCCTTTGTACGTCCTCAGTCCGGTCGTACATGTTCGCACATTTATACACCTGTCTATAAACCTGTGTGATGCTACATTGCAACCTTAATTATCAAGAAGGTGCATATATATATGACTTTTATGAAATATTACAGCTGAAAGTAAGTTTTCGGTTAACAAAATTAATCCATCGTTATGTTCTGCATTGAAATTTCAGATAAATATTAAACAGATGCATAGTGAATATATAAGGCATATTATCACGTTTATAATCCACATATCTTGACTGAAAAGACATATCTTGATTGAATGATTGTTGATTGCTAAACGGCTAGTGGCAAATATTTCGTGCATATTCAGGACGATGTTTAAATTTGAGTTTAATCAGCCGTGTATAGAACAAATTGAATTTCTTTTATGAAACCAACTGAACGAGTTGAAAACAACTGTCATATAATGACTTGTAATGAAAACAACTGTCATATAATGACTTGTAATGTTTGAAAGAAGTATGTATATTATAGGATGTCCCTTCTTAAGATTATAAAAAGTTGCCAAAAGCAGATTGTAGGATGTTTCCTCTTATTATAACACATCCTTTCTATACATTTTTAAATGGCTCATGCAACCTGATGTTCAGTGGTTGTCGTTTGTTGATGTGGTTCATAAGTGTTTCTCGTTTCTCGTTTTTTATATAGATTAGACCGTTGGTTTTCCTGTTTGCATGGTTTTACACTAGTCATTTTTGGGGCCCTTTATAGCTTGCTGATCGGTGTGAGCCAAGGCTCCATGTTGTCTCATTGGCACTCATACCACATCTTCTTATATCTATATACAAATAACAAACGTTTTTGACATGAATAGTGTTTAACTATTTTTGTATTAATTGCAATAGGCGTAACTCTTTTCTTCTGTTGAAGGTATCATAAATACATTGTACAAAAACAGATGTCTAAGATAAGTTATTCCAAACAGTGTTGAACGACGTTAATGTTAATGTATGGTAAGCATACAATTTCACTGTGAATATTATCATATGTAAACTTGCAAGTGATTATATTAATATATGCACTATGTTTCTTTCAAACAAAAGTAGCATTTAAAATGCTCTCTGTTCGTTCTGAATTTTCTTTAATGTGCATCCGATGTCGTAGTAATTCGTTTGAATTTCGAACTGAAAAATAAAACACTTAAACAAATTGACGAAAGATATTTTGACTTTAGAGTCAAAATCAATATATTTAAAAAAAAAAATAAAGAATAAATAAGCATGTGCTTTAAATGTTCGTGTTTTAATATTGTAATTTGATTAGTTTTACAATAGACATTAAAAATCATTTGCCAATGAATGTTCCTCAACGACTATAAACGAAAACAATTCAAAAATGCCCTCTACGCAACCCTAGTGTATTGATGCGCATGGTTATTAATAATAAAACAGCTTTGATTTCCATTTAATTTTTACGCTTTTTGTGTGATGCTTAGAACCGCCCGGTAGGTAAAAGAGCATGTCTGAACGCTTACTTATGATTATTCTTCCATTCTTCCAAATCTTTTAAGTATAAATAAGTTTAATTACATTATACTTCAATTCAGGCAATTAATTTAAACATTTTAAAAAAAATGTATAGTCAGACATGATGAAAATGCGTACTGATGATAAGTTTACATTGATATCCTCACCCACCAATTGTCACATGTTACTGTTCAACAGTTTAATGTGTATATTGTTATCAATGCAGCAAAGACACAGAAAAAATAAGGAAAAAACGGTGTTAAGATTACATGTAAAAGGGGACGACCATATGATATTCTTGGAAGGGGACACAATGATTTTGAAAGAATGGCCTGACGTCAAAATACAGCTTGAAAATAAATATTGTAACCCATTAAAAATGATGAATATTGTTGTCCATAAAAACGAAATTAGCAAAAATGTTGATGCGGCATAGTCACAGAACATAAGTATTAATGAAGACTTTTTCACGATTTATTTTAGTGATCCACACATATTAAAGTTTTGAAAAAAGAATTTTTTTTCTTTCGAATATTTAATGCTTTTAAGATTAATATGCCTTTAAATGAAACCCTTTGAAGTGATTATATAAAGAAAATTAATATAAATCACTTTAAACTTTTATGCAACAAACTATTATTCTATGAACGGAAATATGATTATGTACATCCGCATTAAAAATTCCCTTGAAGTATTGTAATTGCGTAAAATCATTGTTTGGTTAGCAAGTTACTTTTGATATAAATATTAGGCTTTGGATAATAAATCAAAAAAACATACTGGGTACAAAGTCCCAAGCTCAAACGCATCATAAAAAGATAAATAGGGGTTGTCATGTTTTTAGACAAAGGATGTTACAACAATTGTTTAGAAACCAAATGACTGATGATTTATTAAATGTTTGTGTGTTACTGCTCAGGAGGACAAAAAGCTCTCGTGGAGTGAGAAACTTGTACAAAATTTCTGATATCTATTTGGAGAAAGCACCGAGTTTGTAAACTCCTTTGATTTTCTGGTAATGTTCTCAATTTCCCCCTTAATTCTAAGTGTCTAATATCTATAACACTAACTTAAAGAGTGAGCATCATCAAACTGAGTATTAAACGAACAGAATGAGTACGTTATTATCATTATATTGATTTTCTTTTATTTTTAGTGTGAAAAAAAAATAATTAAAGATTCAAGGCTTATCATCTCGTACGCCAGACGCACGTTTCGTCTACATATATTATCGATATGTGGCAGTTATATTTTTTTTGAAGACTAACAGTGGTATAGTTTAGTATATTTATAGCAACAGAAACAAAAATTGAAGCTTACCAATATCATCAATATTCTTTGACATACTAATTGATACAATCAATAAAACTCTACTAAGAAAAATAAATATTCCCCCTATGAGTAATACAACAGTTTTTTTCTTGTAGCTTCGTCATGAATTATTTTTAGACCATCCAGGATAGATTTTCTTGGTTTCCGCGGAGGAAACGTTTTTATTTCTAAGGTTTCATAATGAGTTGATATAACTTCTATAGTATCATCCATATTATTGACATCTTGAGGCAGACGCATCGCTAACAATTGTATATAATTAGTATTTTCCATCCACCTATTAAAATACAAACAAAAGGGGTTTTGACACCTTCAATGCATGATAATCCTTTAGTGTATGGCTATCTATAATTGGTCAAACTATTCAAATTTCTTAAATAAAAAGATATGCTTTTAAAAATGATTTACACTTAAAAATTGAAACATTTTAGTTTAGTATAGATATTGATTTGAAAACAAAAATTATAAAGCAGGTACAATTTATCGCTGTTGGTGTTGTATTTCAACTTGGATAATGTACAGATAATATTGACTTGCTAGCATTAAACTAATCTGTCATTGATGGGAACCAACATGCATGGTGATGATGTTTTGTTTATTAAAGTAGGAAAAGGTCATGCGTGATTTAAAAAAATCATTCCCAGTGCTGTTACCAGCGGGCGAAAAGTCAATTCAGCAAATGCCTGTATTGACTACCATGATAGTGAACTTTAAGGGAAGAATCTAAGAAGGAATCCATCAGAACAACATAAACATATGCTGCGGATTATTAGCTCCATGCAGCATACATTATTGATCCCGGCATTGCAAATAATATAAATGATAATGGATAGATAGTGGATTGATTGTGATAGTCATGATGAGGTACAGACACTTGACAGTGAATATGATTCGTGTGTTAAGGTTATAAAGCAGGGTTGTGCCCCTTCTACAAAAACTTCTCCAATACAATCAGACTGAAATAGAGACTACAAAAGTTTTACGATCACAATCACGAGTTGGTTGACCGGTACGACATATATGTGTCTCAACTTACAGCAAAATGTTGTCACCGTCTTAGATCTTTTGGTTCCAGAATAGTCACCTTATCTGATTTTTTTTCCTATTTAGACATTTAAACTTCTAGTTCGTATGGCTGGTGATGCATGCGTACGTTCTCAAAACGTCCCTAATGAATCGGCCACATGTCATCCCTGACCCTAAGTTGTCATCATCAAAAAAGTCTACGTCTTAGATATATGATCTTAAGAATAAATGCGCATGACAATATATCAGGAAAATGAAAATGATGGCGATTCTAATAGGGTTTTGTTAGAGGGGGGTTAAAAAATGTAGAATATTAAATTTCACTTATCTGATAACGCGTATAAAAATAAACAAAGACCAATCTATATTGTATAATTATGCTGAACAAAATAATCCCTGTCGTACCTTTGTATCTTAATGTAGAACACAATGGCATGAAATCATCCACTTTGTCTAGGATAAGTAAATGTACAAAACCAAATGACCTGATGTAGTATGGGAAGAGTTTCATTAAAAGGGCCAATGTAATTTAGTCATTGTGTATTCATTGTTAAATTGGTTTTATATATGTACTAATCATAAACAATAGAAGATATCATATGGTCATTGAGTTTTAATAATCGAAAACAAAGGGGAATGAACTCGTGGTCTTTTACATAAGTATACAAGGGGTCACGACTGAGACGACCTCTGTTCATTGCGCTTAACTAATCTATTTCAACAAAGGAAAATACATTAAATTCGATTTGTAATACTAGTCTTGTACATGGTAAACAAAGGGGATGGTATCTGGTCAGTGTTTTGTAAATTAATATACAAAGGGCGATGACCTGGGCTCATTTTTTTTACACTCGCAGGCAAAGGGGTGTAAATATGGTCAGCACTTATGTACAAAGAGATTGGTCGTAGGTTTTTGTGTTTTATACATGTATCATACTTTTATACCAATTTCAGACAATTTATTTTCAACTTTTTTTTCACCTGTCCTCCACTAACCCCGATGAAAAAAGGATAGGTGATATGGTGCTAATATTAAAGATTCGAAGGTAGCAGTTGTCATAAGCATCCTTTTTTCAAACGTTGCATGCGTGGCTTACAATTCCTTGAATATTTGGGAGTTATGAAACGAAAGTAGAATTGTCATGGGCATTTAGTCTGAAGAACATTTACTATGACGTATACCTTTTCAGTGATAATGACCAAAGGTTATGGATAACATGAAGTCTATTCTTTCGTTACTTGTAAGAATGTCCGATGCATGCACATCAGGAGATGTTTACTCAGTCAGCTGTCGTTACACCCGGTCTCGCTCCTTTTAGAGTTCATGCGATTCCTTTAGTCTTTTATTTTGTTGCCTTGATTTGTCTTCTTAATTAATTTATGAGATTTGAACATCTGCAAACTACAGGTACTGTTGCCTTAATTTAAGTCACTTGTTGGCATGTCTTTTTACTGCGATTTTCACTTTAATAATTACCTTCAATGTTATGTCTCTGCAAACATCAAGCTAAATAACTTCTCGTCACTAGAAGTAGAAAATTCTGTTTAAATGCTTCAAAATTTTAATGATTTTTTTCATACCCTTATTAATACAATGACCTTAGGCTAGGTCAGACTTTTAAAAACCCAAACGATCCTTTCGAAGTTGTGAACACATTAATGAGGAAGGGAAATGTAATAGTGAATGGACATACTACATTGATGCAAAAACCAAACAACTCTATTAAAACACAAAAATTACATTCTTAAAATCGTATACAGTATCCCCTAGAATATAGAAAAGTTTTGAATGATTCAAAATGACATTAGAAGATCTGTCATCATGACATTCCCAAATAGACAAAACAACTCCTTTAAAACTCACATTAGATATCAGGCTTATAAGTTGGCACGCCAGACGCGCGTTTACATATAACTCATCAGTGGTGCTCAAATCAGAAGGAAGGCCAATCAAAGAATCTGTAGAAGAGCATTTGAAAACCGAAAATTTTGAAAAGTTGTGCAAAATATGGCAAAGGAAATCTATGCCTGGGTATAATACAAACCATATTTTTTTTTTCGATTAATTAAACTTTTTATTATCAATAACTGTGTTGTAATAGCAAATTAACAATGATTAATTGTTATTTCATGTCAACACAAAAGGGCTAACTATTGGGCTGACGAAACCCTAAACTAGTTGATCGACGTTAATTATCGAACTCGTCAAAGACCTCTCTGAAATAAACCTTTGATAAAAAATCATAAAAATCCCACAAAATATGTTAGAATGGGAGTGCTTTGCAATTTATTTTTCTATATAAACATATAAGCGCTTAAAAGACTGGAAGTGAGGATGCACAAACGGTTACACTTACGGACGCCCGGTATTTCTATATCCCCTGCACCACGTTGGCAATAAATATAAAAAAGACGAATTTGAACATATAACGGTCTTAAAAAAATTATAAAAAAGTGATTTCAAAGTTAATATCCTCAAATTGATTATGCAAGAGGTGATATTGCTGTTCAAAGATAACTAAAAGCTTGTCCATGATAATTATTGTTAAATTCCTCATGGTTTGTTTTTATTTCTTCTATTTGACAAAGGATCACAATCCGTTTAACAATATTTCTGATCATAAAATATGTTAATTTAATAGAAAATTAACTTTTTGTATATGATGTATTTGTGCTGGGAAATTGAGTTAAATGAAAAAGATAGTAATGGAGTAATATAGATAGTAATTTAAAGAAAATCATGCGAGGCTGTGCCAAAAAGAATTCCAATTTGTATATTTACGTGCATGTATAAATCAAACCTTTCTTTTGAGGTTTCCTTAATTTCAAGCTTTATTAGATAGTCGAATAAATAAAATAGATATAATTTCTGCAAGGCAGTTGAACCTGGATGATGGGTAGGAATCTTTTAACGGTAATAAGAAAAAAGAGCGTATTTGAATAGGAGCAGAATGTTTGTCTTTCAACGGGCCACATACGGACCCCTCTGGTTTTTACCATGGTTATTTGAATTTCATAGAGTGATTTACTCACTCGACACGAGACATAGGATGTTAACGTTGCTATTTTGACAAAACGAAAGGTTTATTGTCGTACAGAAAATGACCAGGGAGGACCTTTTTTATAGCTCAGTCAATCATCCATTGGATATATGCGATCATCACAGCCACCCAACTAAATAGGAATGGGTGAAAAGGGAGTTACTTTCTTTCGCAGAAACTTTAACCTCAACACTATCTTTTTAAGGCCATTTATAAATACTGATAAACATTTGGAAATGCTATTCACTTGAAGAAGACATTTTGAAAGTTCTGTATAACTTATCAATCGTTTAAAAATATGTCTTTTCAATTTTGCATACTAACGTTTGAGAAAACAATGTGTTAATGGTATAAAATACAAAATAGGAAAGTAAAAAAGGTGATTGGATGAATTCCAAAAGGAATTGAATCGGATTTGCCAGCAAGCTGAACACCGCATCATACGTATCATGCATGACATGTAACCAAGTAAAGTTATTTTTACCATATCTGCAATTTTTCTGATTGAAATAAAAACATCTGTTATTGCATATATCACCGTGTTAAGTACTTCACTTCTTTCTTCAAGGTAGCTTCTACTGAAAAGTACAGTAACCTTTAGCACGGCAGATACCCAACAATACCAAGTTCATTACTATAGTACATTGTAAGTGTCCTCGTTCATTGTTTTTTTTTAACAAATACTCACACTTGATATTCTTGAAGCATTATTGAAATATTCCGTAATTCAGTGATTGAAAAATTCATGATAAGAAGGCTGTTTTTGTTCTGAATTTTTCGGTAATTAATAAAACAAGGAGAGAAAAAGAAAATTCAACTGTGATTAAAAATCCAAATTGTAAATGAAAGGGTATTTTTCAGAAGACTGATGACGTTACAGAACCTATAAAGGCCAGGTTAAATTTGCGATAAAAAAGTTTGAATACTTTTGGCGTCGTCGGTGTAATAGAGAGGCGAAAGATACCAAAGGGACATTCAAACCCATAAGTCGAAAATAAATTAACAAAAGAGAGGCGAAAGATCCAAAGGGACATTCAAACTAATAAGTCGAAAATAAACTGACCACGCCATGGCTAAAAAAGTGAACGATCAACAGACAAACAACAGTTCACAAAACACAACATAAAACACGTAAGGGGCAGTAAGAATTTCGACACCCGTTTGAACGAAAACGAATAATCTGACACGTTTTGTTGGAGTTAAATATTGCGTTTCGGGGCGATATGTGATTTTAAAAACACATTTGCGGGAAATGAACATGATTGAGCTAAAAGAACATATTTAGGGGTTCGACATGTATAAGAGTGAACAAATTGACTGTATAAAACATCTTTTAATCTATTATTACATATTAGTCACACAATTCCGTTTGATAGTTGGTGCTTTTATGCGCCACAAATAGCTAGAAAACTATACACACAATTTCAAACCGTTAAAAATACGTATAACAAATACATAAATAATATAAAAATAAGGAGATGAGGTAAGATTACCAATGAAACAACTATCCAGCAAAGTTCAAATAAAGTAGATGTAAGCAATTATACGCAACCGTACGGCCTTCTACAATGAGAAAAACCCATACCGTATAGTCGACTAGAAAAGGCCCCGGCATGAAAAATATGAAACAATTCAATTGAGAAAACTAACGGTCTAATTTATAACAAAACAATTAACGAAAACCAAATATGACAGACATGAACCAACAACAACCACTGAACTACAGGCTCCTGACTTTGGACAGGCACATAAAGAATGTGGCTGGGTTAAACATGTTTGTGAGCGCTCAATCCTCCCCTAACCTGGGGCAGTGGTGTAACAGCACAACATAAGAACAAACTATAAAAATCAGTTGAAAAAGGCTGTACTCATCAGATCAACACAAAGAGGAAAAACATCAAACATAAACACAGACCGGACGTGGCAGGGTATCTATCCATCCTTCATTCCTGACAACAAAAAGGACACTTAGTACAGATCTTGAATTACTCGCAGTTACTGACAGCTAGTTCAAAGCCAATAACAACTAATAAAAAAATCATGTATCTAAGATTAAAATATCAGTCAGTACACATCCAACATCCAATGGATTTAGTGTAAAGACATCATTAACAGTCAGAGAAAAACATGACCTTGTGCAATGCCTAAATAAAGGTATCGACAGACTGTATTACCGTTACAGTGCATATGTGTATAACAAAACTATTTAGCATCATTTTAATTTACTGATAACAAAGTCAATATTTTTACCAATAAAAACAATATTCAAAGATCTAATTTCAGTGTTGAGTTGATAACCTTTTAGAATAAGTTTATTTAAAGGATTGATAAGTTTACCCAGATCGTATATAAATTTCCGGGCTCGATAAACAACATCACCGTAAAATTTAAGATGTGCCATTCCGTCTGAAATAAGTAAAAGTTGTTTTACAGGTACAGCCAAACTTGCAACACAAATATTTGTATCTACGGAAGAATTTAGTAAAATTTTTAAGTAATTTGAGGTAACGAAATCCCTGACTTAATAATTTACCAGTAATACATAGATTACGCTCATTGAAATCCAAAACGTCACTACACACACTGGCATAACGAACGAGTTGGGATATATAAACACCACAAGATGGTGCCAGCGGAACATCACCGTCCAAATAGGAAAATTAACCATAGGGAAAGAAAAATCATCTCTTTTGTCGTAATTTTTGTGTAGAGTTTCTGGTGCAAAACTGAAATATCTAAATCTAGGAGACGACACTTATTGCTGTTAATATTTGATTTATTTAAAGTAAGTTGCTGTGGGTAAACTTCGCCAGTATATTTAGAGAATTCTTGATTATTAACCGAAAAAATATCATCAAGATAACGGTAAGTGTTGTTGAATTTATCAATTAAATTGAATCTATACTGGTCTTTACTGAGTTTGGCCATAATCTCTGATTCATAACAGTACTTACAGGAACAAGTCTGCTATTAAACAATTGGTGCCCATATGAAAAGCTACAATTTGTCGATAAACTTCATTGCCGAAACGTAAATAAATGTTGTCAAGGAGAAAATTGATGGCTGTAATTATCTCATTACACCTCCAGTAAGTATATCTATCATATTTACCTTTTCTCTTTTGAGAAAATAAGGCTTTATATGAGTTGCAGCAAATAGATTTGCAATTGGATTTATCGAACAACCATTCAATTAAATAGGAAAACTTTCGTTTGATAAGATTGTGTGGAAGTGTAGTGTAATGTTCATTACCAACACACAAGGTCAAGAATCTCGACAGTCGTAATTTTCGTAAAGACGTGACCATGTCGCTCTGGCGTACTAAATTATAAGCCTGATATATTAAATGAGTTTTGACACACACATACAGAGGACTACATACCCCCCCAACACACACACACACACACACACACACACACACACACACACACAAAGGACTACATGGTGAATACGACTCTAAACCCTAATAATCCAACCGTTTAAACGAAAAGAACATAACGACGAAAAGTTCACTATGACAGTTTATAAGGATTTGAATAAAAAAAATACATTAATTCACATATATTCATAAATATTATAATTATCAACAACAGTGCGTTAGTCTATGAAATAAGTTTCATATGATGTCCATATAATATAATATTGATATCACTTATCTATTACTAAGAAGTGAATTTTGTCATAAATCTATCACCCACCTAACGTATTAAAAAATTGTATCGCAATAGAAGGAAAGAACATCGAAAATCTTTACAGCTATTACGGCGGCATGGTGTGTAAAGCAACATTATATGCAAAACAAAAGAGTATATTACTTTTGAACATAGAAAAAATCATTCTTTCAAAAGACTTTGTAAAGATGTTCATTAATAAAGCAACAAATATGCATTAAATGTGTTAGAAGAAGATAATTCTATAGACGTTATAATCTGCAATACAAGTGGATATTATATTTTTATCGCAATTTGGTGTTTCTGTAGTGAACCAATCACTGGTCATATATGGTATGAATATAAACGTTTTAAAATAACAATAACTATATTATTGTCTATACAAACACAATAAATAAAAGTGTTTTCATCAATCCTCTTCAAAAATCAAAGCTGCTATATGATGGCATTTCAGTGTATTCTCGGTGATACTGAATGTAATTGGGTACGTTGCTACAATTTCCTTCAGAGACAGTTATTCTTTTTAGCTGGAAGCTTTCCGGGGGCTTATTGATAAAATTGTTTTGATTTATTATTCCGCAAACTACGGGTTTAAAATTTGAAAAGCAATAATCTTCATCATTATCAGAGTTGTTTATTGCACAAGAACTTCTCTGAAACAAGAAATGAACGACATAACTATTCTTATAACTTAAATATAATTGATCAATCAATATAGTTGTTGGTTCTATTACTAGTGTCTTCAAAAGAACAATGATTAGTTTTCAAGAACTTTCTTAGGAAACTACATATTGCTTTGTATTGTTATTAAACTAGAGGCTCTAAAAGCCTGTGTCATTCACCTAGTTGTATGTGCATCTTCAACAATGGACTCCAACATTGTGAACTAGAATAAATTTATGACAAAAACCTCTTTTTGTTGAAATTATATTGTTGATCACTTTTACTGTTTACAGTGTCGTTCTGTCTTCTTTAATTTTTGGCCAAAACACAAAATAGGGCAAACAATCTTTTTGAATGAATGAATGAAACAGACCTTACATGAAAGACGGACGAAAGATACCAGAGGGACAGTCAAACTCATAGATCGAAAACAAACTGACAACGCCATGGCCAAAAATAAAAAGACAAAAAGACAAATAATAGTACAGATGACACAACATAGAAAAGTAAAGACTAAGCAACACGAACCCCACCAAAAACTGCGGTGATCTCAGGTCCTCCGGAAGGGTAAGCAGATCCTGCTCCAATGTGGCACCCGTCGTGTTGCTTATGTTATTACAAATACGGCAATAGTCTAATTCGGTAGGTCACATTCGTGAAAGGGAAGGATATTGTAGTTACGACATAAGGAACATATCCGATATCATCTGTGAAACGGTTATTCCATAACGGTCAACCAACTCGTGATGGCGTTCGTAAAATTTACGAAGGAATGATTTCAACTTTACCATTTGGAACTTTTTGTTTAACAGCTTCCTTGTGAGCAGCAATCCTCTATCAAGGAAATATTGATAGGAAATACAAGCCCGGGAATATCGTATCAATTGGGAGATATATACTCCGTATGCAGGCGCTGCTGGAATGTTGCTACATAGAAATGGAAAGTTCACAATTTGTTTTCAACCGACCCTCATTGTCAATTTCTAGATGTACGTCAAGATATGAGGCAGACTTAACTGTATCTGTAGTATCCTTTATCTCTAGTTCGATGGGATAGATTCGTTCAACATAGTCACCAAATTTTGTATTATTTAGTGAGAGAACATCATCTATATAGCGGAACGTAAAGTTAAAGGATATTGCTAACTTCTTATCTTTCTTCCTAAGAAGTTCCTGTATGAAGTAAGCCTCATAATAATAAAGAAACATGTCGGCAAGAAGAGGGGAACAATTGGTTCCCATTGGAATTCCGACAGCCTGTTGAAAAACACGCCCTTCAAACGTAACAAATATGATGTCAATCAATGAACTGAATTGAGATGGCCTTTAAATTCTAAATATAGATTTACGTTTCGGTTTGTTTGATGTAGTGTTTTGATTTGTTTATATATATAAAAACAATATTATGTATAACAAAATTTAGAATATTTAAAATGCTATCTATGAACGACTTTCTTTCAAACACCTGTTACTGATGTTGGTTATATACGTTCACATGTCAAAATTGTGTTGATTTCTCACTATAGTTCTTGCATGATTTTAAATTACTTATTATTTTATTTTTTAAATAAAGGCAACAGTAGTATACCTCTGTTCAAAAGTCATAAATCGATTGAGAGAAAACAAATTCGGGTTACAACGAACATCTTCCATAAACGACAGACAGCACAGGCCATCACAAACAGTGACGTATTTTTGTAAAGAATATAAATCTTGAAATTCATACAACTATTTTCACAATACTAGTCCAAACAATTATCATGATAATGACGGTGTTGAAAGGCTCTTTTAAATAAATGCTGTGACGACGTCATAATTATTCGGACTACCACAATACTTTATCCATGGAAAATGGAAATGAACTCGACTATACTGACAAATAATACATATGTGAAATGTACCGAAAGTACAGGATTCTAACCACAAACGATAAGACATAACACATTATCCAACCGAAACCACAACAGAAACATCATAAATAAATACATGAATGTTGGAAGTATAAAAATACCGAGACACGTCGTATGGCAATGCAAATTCACACTCGGCAAAACATCTCATATTCGGGAATAGGTCACGTTTGGTACTTAGCAGATAGACGACATAGATGTTGAACCACAATCTAAGACGTGGTAAAAATGTCGTTAGTTAGTTTAGACACAGACACAACGTATAGATCAACCAATTCGTGATGGTGTCCATATAATTTACGGAGTGTCATTTTTAATCTTTCCTCCTCATAACTCAGTTTGAGCATTTTCTGCGTAAGGAGCACACTTCTGTATACGAAGTCCGTATAGTGTGAACATGCACGAGCATAACGTATCAATTGAGATATGTAAACACCATACGACGGAGCAGAGGGTATGTTACTGCTGAAAAATTGGAAATTGATAATTGGGAAGTTGAAATCATCCCGTTTGTCATAGATTTTAGTGTGAAGTAATATTATATTCCTATAATTGCAGAAGATTTTTTTTTAAAGATTGAAGAGCTGGGCTTTAATATTGAGTGAGAACAGGGCTCCCTGATAATGCTTTTCATCAACAACTAAAGATTCTAGAAATGTATTCTAAAAAAGTAAACTGAAATATATTGAAAAATTTATATTTTCGACCTTATTACCGATGAAAAAACCACCAATGTCTAGAATTGTTAAAAAAAAAACTACAATTGTTATATGTTTATAGTAAATTGCACTGACACTGCTCTTGAAAAAGTTTACGAGAGTATTTTATAATTTGATCCTTCTTTCGTTCTTTATTATCGGTAAAATTTCTCATACATGTGTAAGACAATTTTTGTGAAAATGCCAAGTAATGTAAGAATGTTTCAGATCAGATATGTTTTTCTAATGGTCTTTAAGAAAGTGAAAACATTGAATGAGTGGTTATAACAATTTTGGGAGACTTTTACAATCGGACTTACAATAAGAGTATAGGAGCACGTTATGATTTTAGTATTATTTCATCATTGATACACTATGGATGAGGTTAATTTTGTGTGTTAAAATGGCTCTTACTGTTTCATTTTTTTAACAGCCTACCAAAAAAATTCCAAACAATTCATTCTATATTGCATTAATAATATAACAGGCGAAAATCAGATAGAGTGTAAATCTGCTTTATATTTTAGCTTCTTTTAAACTTTGCAATTTCAGGGGAAATAAATCTAAATAACACCCGTTTGTGCAACGGTTACATGCAACGGTTGCTTGAAAACATAACCGAGTACACACAAAATTGTTTGCTATAAATACCAAAAAACATCCACGTGAAATAAATACCAAGTTGCAGCTAAAAATCCTCCAAATACTTTCGATAATGATTCAAAAAACATACGTTAACATTAAGTGTATACATCAATTATTTTCAAAAGTTCAATGACGGCTCCTAGTTCGTACTACGGTTTGTACGGTAGCAAATCGGGAAACCTCTAACAGGAGTCGACTGACGATTTCGACTATGCTGACTTATATGTAGATCTTATTTTGGTGATCATTTTTTATATCAAATGTGTCTATCTATATATTATAGTTTTCAAGATAATAGGTAACAACACTAAAAAGGGTAAATATCGTCATTTAAGAGCAAAAACTTCAATAAAGATTTGGCTGATGATTTCACCCATTAGACTTATTTGTAAACCCTGCCTTGCTGATCATTTTTGCTGATTTAAGTTTCTATCTTTATTTTATAGCTTTCAAGATAAAAGGGAACAACATTAAAAAGGGTAAAAATCGACAATAAAGAGCAATAACTCCAAGAGCAATAACTCCAATAAAGAATCGACAGACGATTTCAGCCAATACACTTATTTGTAAATTTTGTCTTCCTGATAATTTTTGCTGTTTTAAGTTTATATCTTTATATTATAGTTTTGAAGATGGTAGACAAAAACGCAAAAAAATGGTAAAAATCGTCATTAAAGGGCAATAACTTCAATGAGAAGTCGTCGGAGAATTTTGATGTAAATTGGTAACAGGTAGATCTTAGCATTTCAATATTTCTGCACCTGCCAAATTTTCTCTATTTATAGCGGTTTTCTAGATAATACACAAAACTTGCATACTACGCCTATGTTCTATGTTTAGCCATGTCGGCCTCATTGGTAAGCAGGCGGGTCATTAAACACATTTTGTAAACTAGATACCCAAATAATTGTTGTGGCCAAGTTTGATTAAATATGGACCATTGGTTTCAGAGGAAATATTTTTGTAAAAGTAAACGGACGACGACGACGGATGACAGACGACGGACTACGGACGACGACGAAGGATGACAGACGACGGACGATGGACACCAAATGCTGATAAAATCTCATTTGCCTCAAGCGAACAATACATGTAGTAGTCAAGGATGGTTTTAAAGAACTTCATTTTTATTTTATTTTAATTCCCTTAACTCTTCTCGAAACTATTAAGCTGTGCTGTTAAAACTGAAATAATAGAAAATTTTGGAGCAACTAAAAAATCATTTTGTAATTGCGCTGATCAAAGGCGATATACTGCGTTTTAACTATTAATTAGAGGCAAATTATTTCATTTATTAGCTCCTCAGCTGTATTATTGATAAATACGCACAATTTCAATAGAATATAACGGAAACCATTTGTCTTTGTCAATTAAATTCAATCTTAACTAAAGTTATTTCCACAGTAGATAAAAAATTTAAAAAAATGAAAGTGAATGTATTTGAACTAAGCTACCTGACAGATTCGAGAAGGAAAATCATAGTTTTGACCTAGTGAAAGCAACTTGAAATTTTAATTATTCTTACACCATTCTGTGTTATCTTTATGATTCTAATAAAAGTTGATCCTAAAACTGCTACACCAGCCATGGCTACGACTATGCATGCACCAACAGCAAATGTTTTTCCTAGAAAAAAAATATATTAGCGAAAGTATAAACTAACAATCCTAGGCTTTACAAGATCATTCTAATCCATGCAATAAATATAGATTCTAAAGACTTTAAATTGATGCATATGTCATTTATATATATGCCTTTTGGAGACAGCTTTCACTGTGACAGTCATGAATATTGGAAAGAGTTTGTTTCGAGGATGTATTCGCATGTACTAACAAATTTGCTCTAACAAGGTCATAATATTGATACATTCGTGCACTTTTTCTTTGCTTGCTTCGATTTTAAATGAAGTGTTTTATTTTCGATTTCTGTAATTTTCATAACGTGCTTAGCTTAGAAAAAAGTTGAAAGCAAACAATTATTCATGCTATGAGAAGAGGAAAAGCGAAAGATGCCAAAGGGATATTTAAATTCATAAATCGAAAACAAATTGCCAAAGCCATGGCAAAAAACGAAAAACGATGAAAAGACAAACAGTACACAAAGCACATTAAAAAAAAACCAAAGACTGAGCAACACGAACCCCACCAGAAACCGGGGTGATTTGATGTAGATTCTGCTCAACATGTGGCACCTGTCGTTTTGATCATGCAAGTACAAATCAGGTAGCTCACAGTAGAATGGAAAATGAAAATCAACGTGGTAATAACATAAAAGGTTCCAAATTTACTGCATCAGATGCGCATTTCGGCAATGTATGCGTCTATAAAGATGCTCTATTTGAAAACCCAAAACCTCTAAAAACGTTATCACTATTTGGTTAATTTTTATGGAATATCTGTGTTAAATATACAAAAACTAAACGATATCAAACGAAGATGTGAACTTTTTTTTCCCGTGATGAAGACCTCAATGTGACACATGAGATAAAGATAATACGAGAAACAAATGCACTTTACTTAGAGCTTTCGTAATTGTATGCATGAATTGTCATACGTATGACGTCATGACGAACTTATAATAAAAGCAGATAACCCTAAGTTTTTGGTGGGATTCTTATTGCTCAGCCTTTAGTTTTCTATGTAAACAAAGTGTATTGTGAAATTGTTTGGTTTTTATTCGCTTCGTCTTTCGATTTTTTGCCTTGGTGTTGTAATTCTATCTCAACTTATGAGTTTTGAACGTCCCCTTGTCCGCCTCTCCTTTTTATGGCCGACTGGTGATGGACGACAGCGAAAAGACGATGGCTGCAAAAAAACGAAGAGAAAATTTTCCGTACAAACAGGCGAAGCCTAAAATTACTACTGACACAATAGTGTAATTGTTTTCCTCATGGTAAGGTCGATTACTTAACAACTTAGTGATACATATACTATTAACTTTTCAGGCATACCTTTGCATGACCATTTTGGCGTTTATTTATATGTGTTGTTTTTTGTCGGATTATCCCCCTCGAATAATTTTGTTTGGTTTTAATATAACGTAACAGTGTAGTTCATGCGATGTTAACTTAAATAAATGACTGAATTGCACGTAAAAAGTTAAATTTATTCAACGCATTACAATTTTAAAAATACATTGCTCACCAGTTACAGTTTTATCTGTATTATCGCCATTTCTTGCAGCAAGATGATCACCAGTGTTATCGGAATCACTATTTTTTGACTCTTCTGCATATAATGTTGTTTGATCATTATTGTTATATGAATAACTTAAAGTTGTTTTACCCTCATTCTTTGTTGCTAAAACGAACAAAATAAGAGTTTTCTATAACTACAGTAACAGCATAAACAGTGATGAAATGAAATGCATACAATTTATTGACATTTATATTTTATTGCACTTTGACCTATTGCAGTTTAGATGTAAGGGCTTTGTTATGAGTGTTTCAACTTGTTTAGGTTTTTGTAAATAAATGACTGACAAAATTTGCTTGCTTACACAAATGAAGGGAATAAGAAACATTATGCTATCATACATACATTGTACAGCTTCTTCTTTTGGCTTATAATTACCAGCTAGTGCTAAAATTAAATTAATAGGTGATCTAAAATATTACACAATATAAAAAAAACTTCGGTTACTATAATAATAAATTGAGTCGTCTTTATTTACTGTAGATACCTTGGAGGAAACCAGATTATCCAGCCGAAAAATAACATATTACCATCATGACCAAAATAAATGACAAAGCAAAACTGTTGAGTTCTTACTCTTTGTAAAGGCTGGCCCTTTTGTCGCTTACAAGAGGTTTCCCGACTTGCTACCGTACCAACCGTAGTACAAACTGGGAGCCGTCATTGAACTTTTGAAAATAATTCTTATATACATTTAATATCAACGTATCTTTTATGAATCATAATCAAAGGTATTTGGAGGATTTTAAGCTATAATTTCGTATTAATTTCACTTCGATATTTTTCGTATTTATATCAAACAGTATTGTGTTTACTCGATTATGCTTTCCAGCAACCGTTGCAAGTAACCGTTGCAAGAACGTTTCTTATTTAAATTTATTTCCCCTGAAATTGCAAAGGCAAATAGATTATAAAATATATTGCACACACGGGAGGGGAGGGAACCCCTCCCCCATCTCGTGATGGCACATTTATATTTTATCTGAGTTTTGTCTGTTATATAGGTAAAACAGTATATAATGAATAGGTTGACATTTTTTGGGTAGGCTTTTAGAAAACATGAACAAATAAAAGCTATTCTAACATATAAAATTGACCGCATTAATAATGTAATAGTGATAAAATAAATAAAAAAACACTCTTCTCTTTCTATGATACAAAACCAACCGGGCAAGTTGAAATTTATACATTAACAGATTAAAAATAAAGGTGAAGTAGAATTAATACACCATGTATTTTGAACTAAACAGAAAAACTCTAGTTTGCTAGTCGCAAATGAATTATCAGAACTACATATAAGAAAATTACCACATAGATGATTAACATGTTTGTAATCTAATAATCAGTATCAGTTTTTCGCATTCTTTGATACAATAAAATATTGTCACTTATTTCTGGGACTTCACAAAAATCGTCCTACACATGTACCTCAAGGGTGTCTGGGGAATAGAAATATGGTCACACTTGGTCTTCTTCCGACCGGTATTAAAACCTTTGCCACAGTAGGGCGTCCATTTGGTTGTGCGGGATGTACAAGTACGTTTCCAGGTCTGGTTAGAATGGGGACGTCAAATCCGATACCTGGCATTTCTGTCCCTATCCAATATACCTTCATTTTCCAGTGACAATCCAAATTTCTTCGACATTCATCCCAGACAGCATCTATTACAGGACCTACTTTTTGTATTTATTGTTAATTTGTTCACGTCCTAATCATGCATGACATATTTGCCACTGAACGTAAAGCAACAAACAATCAATGAATCCAACTTACACATGTATGAAAATGTTTACCAACAATAAAAGTACGACGAAAGGATCAAATTATAAGATACTCTAATAAACTATTCAAAGAACACGAGTGTAAGTGCAATTAGCTATAATTATATGAAATGTATTCTTGTTATATTTTTAATTCAATAATGACTTTATACATCGTTTTTTTTTTCATCTTCATCGGCAACAGAATGGTGAATATTTTCTTTTTGATTATTTTTTCAGTTTACTTTTTTAGAATGCATTTTTCGAAATAAATCTTCAGTTGTTGATAAAAAAATGAGAAGAGTGTCCTTGTCTCACTCAAAATTAAACCTCAGCTCTCACATCCTCTAAAGAAAATGTTCTGATGTAATGATCCAAAATAGATCATTCTAATTCTAATAAGGGAACTAATGAGGTTTCATGATTTATTACGTATCAGGTACGGTTGGTACGTAGCTCAACCGTTAGTGTTGTTTCGGAGGTATCATTAAATGCATGAGATTATTTTATTCATCATGATAAAATTAAAGAAATCGAATTGCACATCAGCAAAAACTAGCTTAACTTTTTTATTTGATACCGATTTCAATGATTCTTGAACACTTTATTTGTTATTCTATATGAGATTATATAGTTAGTGCACAAGTGTATGAATCAAACAGACCTTACACGAACTGAGTTGACATGGCCTTTATATTCTAAATATAGATTTGCGTTTCTGTTTGTTATAGCGTTTCTGTTTGTTATAAGTATTGTTTTTGTTTTGTTTATATATAGAAAAAAAATGCTATTTAATTATGTATAAACAGAATTTGGAATAATTAAAATACTATTATCTATGTACTACTTTCTTAAACACGTGTGTCAAAATTGAGTTGATTTCTCATTAGTTCTTGTATGATTTTGAAATTTGTTATTATTATTTAAGTAATCTATTTTGATCATTTCAGCAGAAAAGTTTTCTTCAGAGAGCTGAGATTTCATATTGAGTGAGAAAAGGGCACTCTTCTCATTGTTTTTTATTAACGTTACAACTGAAGATTTATTTCAAGAAATGCACTCTAAAAAAGTAAATTGAAAACAATATTGAAAAATAAAAAAAATATTCACTATTATGTTGCCGATGAAAAAAAACACCAATGTTTTAATTACTTGAATTTATAAAAGACAAGCACAATTGTCATATAATTATAGTCAATTTCACTTACACTAGTGTTCTTTAAATAGTTTATTATCGTATCTTATAATTTTACCCTTTCTTCGCACTTTTAATGTTGGTAGAATTTCTCATACATGTGTAAGACTCGACTGCAATCTTAAATTGACTAGGATTGTCAGTTTTTCCCGCCGAAGGTCGGTGGTTCAATCCGGGCACTCTGGCTTCCTCAACCAATATAAAACTGACCGCCACGAAATTACATCAATAATATCATAAATGTGTAAGATGATTTTTGTGAAAATGCAGAAAAATATAAGAATGGTATAGATAATAAATATTTAGAATTAGAACAACGCAAGTAAGTGACAACATTTAATTGTATTAAAGAATGCGAAGAATTGATACTGGTTATTGAATAAAAAAAAGTTTGTTGATCACTGATATGGTATAAAAATGTTTTGCTTGTTAAGTAGGTTCTACAATTGAGATGAAAGCATATATGCAACCGGATTTGTACAAATTTCATAATTAATACATTATTAATGAGGTTAATTTTGTATGTTATAATAGCATTTTATTTAAGAGCCTACCCAAAAAGTTTCAATATATCCATTGTACAATGTTATATCAATATAACAAGGCGAACATCAGATAGAATATGGTTGTGCTTTACATTTTAGCTTCTTTTTGCCTGTTCAATTTCAAGAGAAATAAATCTTAATTATAAACCGTGCAACAGTTACTTGCAACGGTTGATTGAAAGCATGATCAAGTACACACAATACTGTGTGCTATGAACACAAGAAATATCGATGTGAAATTAATACCAAGTTGCAGCACAAAATCCTCCAAATACATTTGGTTATGATTTATAAAATATACGTTGAAATTACGTGTATATATCAATTACTTTCAAATGTTCAATGACGGCTCCCAGTTCATAATACGGTTGATTCAGTAGCAAATCGGGAACCTCTACTACACGACCTACGTTCGTTCATTATTGAAGGCAGTAGGGGGACACTAATGACTTTTGGTGGATAGTTGTGTCATTTGCAATCATACCCCATTTTCTTATTTTTATATTATAAAAATTACATAGAAAACTAGTTATTAAGCAACATAAATATCACAAAAATAGGGATAAATGCAAGTGATACGGAAAAGAAAAAAACTTCCTGTTCAACAAGTCACTCCTTTCCTATCACGTGAGTCGCATTCAGTGTTGTCAAAACTATTGAAAAGAAGACAAATTATATTTACGACATATCCTTTGTTCCTACTCTGTGTATTCTCTGTTCCCTAAATTCTTACTTTGACAACGAATCAAATACATGCCCAATGCCATTGTGCTAGTCTTTTGGAGTGTACAATATTTTTTACGACCGATTAAAAAAAGAAAAATGATCAGAAAATGTTACATTTTCCTAATGTAACAAATAGAATTGCTCAATATTAAATTTTTACATCATGCAGAACTACATGTAGCTTTCAGTAACTGCGAGTTACCGTACCAACCGTTTTAAGTATCCGTTGTGCGAACGGTTGTTATTTAAATTTATTTCCTCTGAAATTGCAAAGACAAAAAGGAGCTAAAATACAAAGCACATTTATAATCTATCTGATTTTCGCCTGTTATATTATTTATACAATATATAATAAATTGGTTAGATTTTATTTTGTGTTGACTTTTAGAAAACATAAAAAAAATAAGAGTAATTTTAACATACACATTTAACATCATTACTAGTATATTAATGATGAAATACTATTAAAATCAAATTCACCTGCGTGTAATTTAAAACCTAAAGTAAAATTTCAATCCTGCAAGTGTCTCAATATTATCAACGAATCTTATATACATTATACAATATTTATTATGTTGTACCATTCACATCTTACCACAAAAATCGTAGTAGACATGTATGAGCAGGTGTGGATTGCATTTTGAAAAGGGGGTGGGGTCCAAGCAAGGCAACGTTAAGGGGAATACTTTAGTAAAACGTCCTCACATTTATCATAGATAAAGCTTCATAAGGGTCCCTGGTCCTTCAAAATCTGTCTCTGATGAGACTATCAATAATAAAATTACGAAGAAAGGGTAAATTATAAGATATGCTCGTAAACTTTTGCAAGAAGAGTGTTAGTGCATTTTACTATAATTGCATGAGAATTGTTGTTTTTTTTTTATTTCAACAATACAAGACATTGATGGATTTTTTATCGGCAATAAAATCGTAAGTTATTATTTTACAATATTTTCAAGTTTACTTTTTTAGAAATTAAAAAATCTTCAGTTGTAGATAAAACAAACCACTAGAAGTATGCCCTTTTCTCACTCAATATGAAATCCCATCTCTCTCATCTTTTCAAGAAAAATAATCTTCGACAACTATTGAAATATAAATATTATTTAATACTGTTCGTGTAAGATCTGTTTGATTCATGCACTTGTGTACTAACTAAATATTCTTATATAAAATCACAAAAAAAGTGTTCTAGAAACGATGAAATCGCTATCAAATAAAATGTTGAGCTAAATTTTGCTGATGTGCAATTCAATTTCTTTAATTTTATCATGATGAATAACATATTCTTATGCATTAAATGATACCTCCAAAACAAAACAACACTTACGGTTGCAAATCAGGATACCTCTATTCGGTAATTTGTGTCTGTTTGTATGTTAATTGTTTTTGTGTCTAGTATCGATTTTTTAAGTAAAGTCATTTGCTTCTAATTTGTACAGTTCGTTCTAATATTGTGCTGTTACATCACTGTTCCATTTTAGGGGAGTATTGAGCTAACAAATAGCCTGACACAAGTCAAGAACCTGCAGTGCAGTGGTCATCATTGGTTCATTTGTGACATATTTGGTTTTCGAAAAGTGTTTTCTCGTTTCAATTGTTTCACATTTTTCTTGTATGGGTCTTTTATAGCCGACTAAAAGATATTGTTGAAGACCGTGCGGCTGCTTATATCTGCTTTATTTGAACTCTTGGGATAGTTGTATCAGTGGCAACTATTACACATCTCCTTATTTCTAAGTGGTGCTTTTAAGATCAAGCTATAGTACATGGGTAATGACACAGATTTTTTATAATACGTTGCATACAACTGCGTTGTCTTAAACTTAAACTGAACATCGAATAAATAATACAGTTATCTCTTTTATTTGCTGAAAAATTATTGAAATAAAAGATATAACATTTGTAAAGATATAATGTAAAATCGGAAACAACATTCTGAAAAATGTCCTTAAAACATCATATTTCCATAGATATTTTTTAAACAATGATATAAAAATGAAAATGGAAACAGGGAATGTGTCAAAGAAACAAAGCGACCAAAGAGCTTATAAAACAGCCCACGGCCACTTATGGGTCTTTAACACAGCGTAAAATCCCGCACCCAGAGTTGGGTTTCAGCTGACCCCTAAACAAAAATGTGTACCAGTTCAGTGAAATGAACGTCACAGTAAACTCCGAAACATATAAATGAACCAAAATTAAAAAGAAAACATACAAGACTAACAAAGGCCAGAGGTTCCTGACTTGGGACAAGCGCACAAATGCGGCGGGGTTAAACATGTTTTGTGAGATCTCAACCCCAACCGCCTCCCCCCCCCCCCCCCTATAATACCTCTAGCCAATGTAGAATAAACAAACACGCAGCAATACGCACAGTAAAACTTAGTTCAAAAGAAGTCTAAGTCCGATGTTAGAACACATAACAGAAGAGACTAAGCAAAATGACAATGATCAACATAAATTAACAAAGGACTACAAGCAGTTACTGACATGCCAGCTCCGGACCTCGATTAAACTGATTGAATGATTATGTCTTCATCATATGAAAATCAAGCACAATCCCTCTCGTTCGGGGTTTAGTATCATACCATCATAAAATATACGAGAAGAACATAACCCATATCATGCCAACAACTGGTTTTAGAATAGATATGTTATTTTGGCATTAATTTCAAGGAATTTGCCTTAAATGATAATACGGTCATCACCTTCGTTTTTGATGTATTAACCAATCAGTTACCTCGTTGGTACGGCAAAATGCTTAAAAACGACGTTTTATGGTATTTGGAAGCGACGACGTTACGCTTATTTCGACATTTTGTGTTATTTTCAACCAACAACATCACTTCGACTTTGACGGCATGAGCCTATAATTATTTTATATCAATAAGACGGAATTTTAATGTGGCAGCAACATTTTGATTTTTTGAGAAAGTTAAATGGACAGTGTGTAGTAAAGAGAGTCTTAACAGACAATTTTGACAACGTTTTTGACAGATTTTACAATCAATCTGTAAAATGTTTTATATTTTTTGATGATTTTTATTCGATAATAATTGTGCAATAATAATAGTTAAATAAGTTATGTTTTTTTTTCTAGTAACAGCTTGACCCAAAAAAGTGACATATCATATTTACTCTTCCTTATTAACCTTACGTTCATACATACCATGTACGAAAGTACGATCAACTGAATCCCAATCGGAGCTATATTGCCTGTCATATTTCACATTTTGTCCAATGAATATAAGTTCCCTAAACCGGCAGCTCGAATTTGCTATATTATAATCAAAGCCATTACATGCAAAACCATTCTTTATCATTTCAAGGCACTCATTCTGGCACTCTGTTATAGTATAGGGCTGACCATCGTATTTAAGAACATTGCTGGTGTAAACAATTTGTTCTGTTCTATCAAAATAAAACTCATCTGCAAAAATAAATACCAAATGAATAAATTAAATTATAAAAACTGTATCTTTTCTTTGCACATCTTGAAATCTTTAAAAACACCTGTGTTTTTCTATTTGAGTTCAATTGTTCATTGAATGTAAAAAGCATATTAGTCAACTCGTACCATAACCATTTATTACCGATTAAAATTTAAACCTTTGTTACTGATTTCCGAAATAAACTTTAAAAAAGAATAGGCAGTCGAGTTTCTCAAATTTCTTACAGCGAGACATTTTTTTCAAAAGCCTTAGTTCCATTGTTCTAGCTTGCTATGTTTTTTTTCAATTTTCCGTGACATTTATTATATTGATAACAGAACCTGGTAAAATTAAAAAATCTTCATTTATTTAAACAAAATTGTTCAGAAAACAATAGTAGGTCTTTCAATTATTGAATTTTCATTTGTTGATAAGAAAATATTTTTGTGAAAATGCTTATTTCTAATTTGTTAATTTGTTATTTGAAAGGTAGACTAAATACAAGCAACAGTAGTATACCGCTGTTCAATAGTGAAAATTCGATTAAGCGAAAACAAATCCGGGTCACAAACCAAAACCAAGGGAAACACATTTACTATTAGAGGAAAACAACGGAACAACAGAAACACGGAACTGCAACAAAAACAAACGTCAACATACATAGAAACGGACTAATTGGTAACAACTGCCATATTCCTGACTTGTGTTTGTCATGGTGATATTATTTGTATTTTCTAACTATGTTGGTTTTTCGTCTAAATCAAAACTGTGTATAAACATAAAAAATCCTGTGCATAAATTTGCTTTAAACTAAAATTCATATAAATGAAATAGCTGATTAATTATCTCAACTTTTACATACATATAGAAAATTAAAAAAAATAACTGTAATATAGGGCAAAATCATGTAAGACCAAACAGTAAACACACTAGAAACAAACAACATAAAACAAAAACAATTTAGACGAAACACGAGTAACACGACTATACTGACAAATAAGACATATGTGAAATGTACCGAAAGTATAAAATTCAAACCGAAACCAAAAGAAATAACACAATATCGAACCAGACTTACAAAAGAAACTACATAACTAAATACATGAATGTTGGATGTATAAATACCGAGACACGTCGTATAGCAATGCGAAATTACACTCGGCAAAACAGTCATATTCGGGAATAGGTCACGTTCGGTACTTAGCAGACCAGTCGACGTAGATGGTAAATCACAATCTAAGACATGGTAAAAATGCCGTTAGTTAGTTTAGACACAGACACATCGTATAGATCAACCAATTTGTGATGGTGTCCATAAAATTTAAGGAGTGTCATTTTTAATCTTTCCTCCTCATAACTCTGTTGGAGCAGTTTCTGCGTAAGGAACACAGGCGGAGAACATGGCTTATTATACACTGATTGCAAAAATAAAGTAATATTTCTTAAAATGAAAAAATGGAGGTAAATATCGCATTCTGGTTCGCACAAAATCACTTATATTATCAATCGATTGGTTACTTTACACTTAATCAAAACATAATTGGTTTCTATATACATTTAAAATAAAGGGGATGATTTGTTTCTCGTATTACAAAATGTCACGTCCAGTTTAAAATGATAGACGACTTTACATTGATTCACAAAATACTGGTTTCTATAAACATTTGCATGAAATAAAGGAGATAGTTAGCTACTTCCGGTTTACACAATGTTAAGTCTGGTTTCATATGATAGCTCACTTAAGATTGATTCCAAAGAATATATTCAGTTATTATGTTCGTTACTTGAAGTTAAATTGATAATTTGCTACTACTGGTTTACGCAATGTAAAATCAAGTGTCATATTAAAAGTTGAAGTATGATTTTTTTAACAAAAATATATAGTTTGTATGTACCTTTCCATAATTTAGGCAAAAAGGGCTATTTCCGGTAACACAAAGTAACTTGCTGTTGACCTTTTTCAAGGTCTTATGTTATAAATGTTTTAAGATTATTATGTATCAACATCGGACCTGTCTATACTATAAACTATATCTTATTTTTCTATCTCCAGATATAAGCCGTTTCTGGTACAATGTTTGGGAAATGTCAGGTTTATAACTCTGCACCTCGTATTTGATTTTCCCTTCCACTATTGTAACCTGAGCGCCACTGATGCTTCGTATGAAATCGAAACGCGCGTCCGGCCTACAAATTTATCTAAGTCTCTTTTCTCTTGCATTATTATACATTTAACTTCTGAACTCTTTACACTAGCATTTTCCATTCTAAACTTAAAGACAGATTGAACAAATAACTTTGTTCTTTTAAAAAGGAAGGTCATCGTTGATACACACATCTTGTTTTGTAATGAATAAATGATACTTTGTAAAATAAACACCACTCAAACAACAAATTCTCTAAAACTGACATCATCAAGATGTTTGACTTATTTTATGGATAACACATTTGATACGTTTGGAGTGTTGTTTTTTTTCAACAAGCACTCGGCATTCCTGTGGAAACCAACTGTGCCTTTCAACTTTAAGACTTGTTCCGTTGTGCATATGAGACTTGCTTGATACAAGAACTACTCAGGAACATGAAAAGAAGCTAATGATATCCTTTACTTCTCGTTACGCTTTATTGATAATGACGTCTACCCAAATAATTCATTAACGTCTGGTGACTGTTAAACGCATCTATCCCATCTGTTTTAAAATACACAGTTAAATTAGCATCATCTATTGACTAACATCTAAACAGTGAGAATTAAAGAAGGTGGAAAACAGAACTTTACGACAAAAAGGATGAGTTCAGCTGCATTCAGCAACACTTAATCAGCACGCCTGCATATGGAGTATATATTGTTACGATATTCCAGTGCTTGCGTTTCCTATCATGATTTCCTTGATAGGTGGTTCCTGCTTACACAGATAATTTTTTCACAAGGGGGGTCAAGTGATTTAGTTGAAGTAATCATTTCGAATATGTTTGCGGTCTTATACCAGTATAATCGTCCGATCTGTCATTTTACCTATTTTGTTATATTCCCGATTGTGATACTTAAATGGAATATTTATTCGTGTATTAATTTGAGTGGCGAGGGATGCATGCATAGCAAGAAACGCTTTTACTGTCGACACATCCGGTCTCACACCTTTTGGAGTTCATGCAATTCCCTCAGTTTTGTCTTTTACCTTAATTTGTCTCTAAGCAATCGATTTGCGAGATGTGATCATCTAACAAAACTAACAAAAAAAGTCATTTACACTTTACTTACGTATGGGTTTCAAGCATATAAAGCCATACGTAGCTTCATTACACGAATCTGTTGCCAACTGGAATTTGGGGAAGTTTTGATACTGGCGTTTTACAATAAGGTAAACGCAACCTGTTTGATTGTTTACCACTTCATCGAAATAATTCATCTGTGAAATCTCAAAATTTTCGACAATATTCCCTGTTGCATAATGTCCAGTCCAAAACTTAGTTAGCCTAGAATAGAAAATATCATGGTTGAATATATTATATTTTTTAATACTGGAATAACTTTTCAAAATTCAAACTCTTGGTAGAAACTATCAGTTTTCTACACTAAACAGACCGCTTGGGAATATTTTCTACAGACGAGGGTTCAACAAGTGTTTTGCTTAGAGCCACACAGTTGTACTGTGAAATCATTTATTTACCAGCGAAATGGAGTCAATAAAAACGTACTTGTCTTCGCTTTATTATAAATCTTCCAAATAACATAATTCAGATCTTTAAAAAAAAAACGAAACCAACACGTTAGATAAGTTTATGCGTCCGAGGCGCTTTTCTGGATTTATCTTCATTAGGAACACTCAAAGCCGAATATTTGAAAGCCGAGAATATATAAGAACCAAAACAGTTGAAGAGCTATATGACATAAAAATACCTAAAAAATAGCCAAATCCATCTAAGGTCAACTTTGCCTGAGGGAGTTGAAAACTTAGTTTCTTTATAATTTCAAAATTTATAAACGTACAAGTTTAGAAAGGTTTGTTATAAATCATGTCAATGCCGAAGTATTGACTACTGAGCTGATGAGACATTACTTTGTCGGATATTAAAATCTACTTTTATCAACCTTCCCTACCGCTACATCAGCTTCCTCAACATATCTGTAAAACTCGTATCCAGTTAGCGCGTGCAAGTGAGGAGACATTATCAAGTTAGCAGGACTTATCAACAAATTCTCCCAACATATTGCCTTGTATTTTAATGGTGATAAGTCACCAAATAAATTCTTTTAATAAAATAAATTACACTTGCAGTACATATTTTACAATGAACCATTTCTTTTTTCCTAAAAATACTTTACATTCTGAAACGAGATGTTGATAAAATGGTGTCGACGGCAGTCTTGATAAGTTCTGCCGGGACTACTTTTTTTCAGAACTGAACTATTTGACCTAATTTGAACTATTGATCTGACCTGTATTGAGATCAATCTATCGATACAAATGTCAACAATGCGGGGGTGGCAGTTTTAATTATTAAAAACATTTATAGTGAACATAAAATTCACAGTAAAACTTATAATAAAAATTGATGTATTACATGCACATATATTATACACTCTAGATTAAACATTGCATTTTAAATAATAAAATAGGGGGGAAAATCTACCACAAAACAACAACACTCTTTCTGACAAGATGTATTTTACACAGATGTTATTGTTTGTATAATATCTTTTATGTATCTTTTTGTGTAAAAATTAAGCTCGTATCTATTTTGTCCAAACCTATGTGTAAAATGGCAATTTTTGGGTCAATTATGTCAATTTTGGCGTTTTGATGACAGCATAAAGACATCACAAATTAGTTTTCAGTACTAAAGTGTCCAAATTATATCAACTTGTTCATTTATCAATAAAATTAACATTATTTTTGAGTACATGAATACTTTTACGATTTTTGCTGTTTAAGGGCCATATGATGTGTCCTATTTTATATCTCCTTTGTATTTACGGAGGTTAACATAGTGGCTTATCCCTTAAAAAATCAATGCTTTATTCAACTACGTTTGTCACGTCCACAAAATAGGATATTCAAATACATGATATTGCTCATATCCACTTAATTTTATAATTTCAAGCATACATATTCTATCATTTATTCTGCATAACGTGCCATGTTTTTGTTCTGAATGAGTTTATATATTAGCTAACTAAAGCTTTAAAAACGTATAACATTCAAAATTATCGATCTATTATTTGCCTAACTATTCATAAAAGTGCATATCACAGCTTTTTTACGTCAAGAACGTCGGCCTGGCCTTAATAACTTTGACCCGGACTTATCAGCGACGTAATAATGTTTGAATCGACGTTTATAAGTTTACTAGAACTTATCAAGTCCTTTTCCAGTTTGTTTGTTTTACAAAGAAAAAATATATATTCAGTATTAAAAAACCAAACGCAATCAAATAATTTGATTTTTAGATTTGTAAAAAACAAGACTTTTTTTACTTTCTTTTATAATATGATTATAATTGAACGTTTATATTTCTTTTACTTGCAATCTTAAAATTGAGTTTTCAATTTTTTGTATGAAGTTTTTATTTCACGGTTCTAAAATTGACAATAACATCTGCGTGTCTTGTCATTCTTTTCACAGTTCAATATATTAAAGGTTGAACACCTTCGTACATGCTTTTCTTTCTTTTGTAAAAAAATAGTAAAATGAAGAAATGTGTCAGTACCCCGATGAAATCCATGGCGTTTTCTTAAAACTGGTATAAACGTTAGTCGAATGAGTAAGATTTACTAAACTCCCTCCTTCTTTTGCACAATAGTTTTCTGCTGTGTACCACGTAACCGCTTCTGTATACAAGGTAGCATTCCAACACTCTGTTATTATAAAATTACAAAATGTTCGATGTCAGTAGCATTTTCTTAATTAATCAAACCATACTATTTATTTCTATATTAAGAAGAAAAAAAAACTGTTTATTCACCAGACAGAAAATACAAAAAATGTACACAATATTCTTTCAGTTCAAAATGTGAATTTTGAAAAATAAAAAGAAGAAAAACATACACAGACAAACACATTCGTATTAACAACATATGACCGAAAAGCAACATAAAACAAACAATACAACATAAAGCTGACAGTATTCGACAAATAAAGGGTCACATTAGTTGCAAAGAATGCATGTTGTTTTGTTTTTGTTGTAATGCTGTCGTCATTAAAAGTATGTACCTTTCCTTAGTGTATATCAACATTTGGGGATGTATTTAGTACACATTTATAAGCTTGAGTTCAAATTCTGTGATGTGACTATAAATGCACAGATTCCAGTGGCATTTTGTAATTAAGTACGTAACAAGCAGTACTTGGTGTTGGGTTGGTGTATTATTGGCGTTAACCCAACTTCTCCTTTCATTTACACGTGTAAAAGGCAACAAAAATGCGTATGAAAAGTACATATAATATTGTAATAATCTACTTCAATACCATCCCCAAGCTACCATAAATCTTGATAAGAAATGAAAACTCTGGAATATCGTATCAACTGAAAGGTATGTTATTCATATGGAGGCGCTGCTAGAATGGTAATACATAGAAATAGAAAGTTCACCATTGGGAAGCTGAAATCATCTTTTTTGTCAATTTCCAGATGTGAGTCAGCATATGAGGCAGACTTTTCCCGTTGTATCCTTGATTTCAAGGTCAATGTGATAGATGCATTCAACAGAGTCACCAAATGTTGAGTTATGTAGTAAGGGAACATCATCTATATAGGGAAACGTTAATGCTAGCTTCTTATCATTCTTCCTAAGAAGCTCCTGTATGAAGTCTGTCTCGTTGGAACAACATGTACTTCAAACGTAAGAGATATTTTGTCAATTAAGAAATTGAACATCTTGATAATGTCAGTTGCAGAGAATTTTTCATCCCCTAGACAAAATATTTCTATCTACACTGACCTTTTTTTTTGTATCATGACAAAGGCTTTCTGTTCCCACCTAAATGTGTTTGTTTTTTCTCCGGGAAATATGATGCTTTTGAATGTTTTTACAGTATTTTACCGGTATTAAAAATCGTAAACCAATTAGTAAAAGTAACATAAAGGTAACAAACAGAAACTGACGGAGGCGCAAGAACAAAAAAAGGAGCGAGACCGGGTGCATCGACTGAGTAAGTGTTTCCTGCTATGCATATATCACCCACCATGCGAATCCATAATCAGTATATAAACTGACACAATCAGAAATAAGACACAATCGGATCAGACGACTATATTGGTATTTAACTAGAGTTCAGCGACTCTTTTCACAAAAAATCTTACGATTAAAATTGATATATTTTTTATTGAAATGTTCATGACTAACGAGTATTTTTACTCTTAAGATTTTTTGTGAAAAGAGCTCCTGCCTCATATTGAGAATACTATAGGACTTTATAACCCCTTTAATCCCTTTAACCCCTTGCTCATTCATTACAATGTCTTTTTCTATGATGAAATGATATACACGCTGGAAAGAAAACAAATAATGTTAATACTGCAGTTAATTTACACGTTCTGGTGTATAGTAATATGTTTCATTTTAATAGGTAACCATAAACATAACAACAGCAGAACAAGAGAAGAAAAAAACAGTATGAGAAAAAACTAATAAACTAAAGAAATAATTACCGGGACATATTTTACCAAAATAGCAACAATTAACGGTATTCAAGTTGTTGTCATTACAATCTGACGGAACCCATCCAACTGTTTCATTGTTTAGATAAAATATAGCATAAATACAGAGGGTAGATTCTTCAAGAGATTGAACATCATCACTAAACGGAAATTCGCTGTAGTATATTTTCCCTTCGTCATAAAGATGTTTATTGACACGATGCTTAGTCCATGCTAAAACTTCACTAAAAATAGAATATATTTGAGTGAAAAAATTTGTTATTTATTCTGCTAAAGCTAAAAATACTTCCTAATTTACATTATACATTCTTGTCTTTCAATGTTAGGGAGTTTGAACGTTCCTGATGTAGGTAAATCCAGAAAAATCCTTCAAAGGCACCGAATTTATATAGTTTCATTTTCACTTATAAATTGTTTCAAAACAAAATATTAATTGGACACTCCACATTCTGGAGAAAATTTTGTGAAAATTTTAAATATTTAATCTACATGATTTTATGTTTTGGCAATACGTCTAATATGTAGGTAAATGCTAAACTGTGTGTTTTATCCAGTTAAAGCTGTATAAAATCAATCAACGTATTGTCCAACCTAATCATAACTTCTGCTGTGGAATGAGCCAACTACAAATTTTGCTCAAATTCAATCCAATGTTTTTATTTAGCAAATATACTCCATTCTATTTTTTTATCGGCCGCAATATTGCTAACAAATTCAATTTATATTCTTTAAAGCTTATTCTATCAAATCCGTACCACTTATTCTCTTTAAAAAAGTGGCTTTGCAAAATGTAACACGTACCTAATATTAATTTCTATGTTTTCTTATCTGCGTGGTTGCATACACTACAGATGTATAGACTTTTATAAGACAAATAAACATGTGTAAAGGCTCCTGCCAAATTACAATCCGTTTCAACGATTTTTGCTATAATAGTCAACACCAAACGGAAGACATGGCTCTAAAATTTAAAGCCAATAACCCTAAAAACATTCCTTAAAAGGTTCATATTCGAGGACGTCAGTAAAGATTAACTCTTACTCTATCTAAGGATATGTTGTTGTTTTTTAAACACTGTCTTTGTAGCGATGGATTTTTCTTAAGTAACCTATCCAATACGGTAATTTTCTATATTCAAATGTATTTGAACCAAACAAATTACACAAACAATAATTTCCTTTTTAGGAGGTGCTTTTCGCAGAAATGAGGTATTTGCAAATACAAAAATGAACAAAAGGATAGAACATCAAATTTATAAAAATGATAATTACTCTTTGTTCCCTGTTGGCGCACTTGTTATAAACATATACATAAGGGCTTCCTGTAACCCATCTGTCATATACAATAGAGTGCTATTAGATTTAGCGCAAAACTGACTTGTCTGTTCACCGGTTGACAAAACTTCTGGCCAACATGTAATGTTTCCGTTTACACCTAAAACGAAAGTATGAAAAGATGACAATCATAAATCGCAAATTATTCCTCGACGTCGAAAAAAAGACGACACAAACAATTGGTCTGAAAAAATCGAACAGGCAGAGCTTTTGTAACCCACAAAAATGGATGAATGCAGGTGCTCTGTAAAGATATACAGCTTTCGTTTCATTAAGTGCATTTTGATGATATATCGAATTTCACAGGGGGAGGGTTACTTCCTATTATTGGGTATACGGGGATGTGCCAAAAATATGGGTCATATTTTGCGAGATTTCATATAAATATGACCCTCCTTTTTAATGACATCCTATATTAAAATGCATTTACGTTTGATAACTGTACATTGATTTGGGGTATGATCTACGTATCATATATAAATTTGCTATTGAGAATCTTACATTATTAATGGTCAATTATTATATTAAATTAAAACAATTCATTTTGAAAGTCCATCTTTCAAATAAGTTCCGAAATGAACACCGGATGTCAATTCATATATAAAAACTTAAGGGTAGCTGTATATTTAAGAATTATGAGGGATGATATAGATTAAGTGCTTATATATAATAACTTTATTGCAAAAAGTAAAACCCTGACGGGTTAAAATGCAAACATAATATACACAAGAAACATACAATACATGAAAAAAGTGCTAAACAAGTCAAGTTAATATTAAAAATATATATATATAGGTATATAGACCTTATATTTTCCCAATTCCATGGATTGCTTTATATAGCCTACAACACTAGACAAAATATCTTTATTGGAATCTAAAATAGTTTTAAGTTTAGAGTTTGAGTCAAGCTGGTAAAAATTAGGATAATGGGTTTTAATTGCATTTATAAGGGGATTTCTAATATTACTGTTGATTTGGCAATGAAGGGAAAAGTGTTCCTCATTATCTAAAATTTTATAAACTTTACACACTCTGTGTTCTCTTTGAATATTTTTATATCGACCTATTTCAATTTCCAAGTTTTAAATATTGTATATAGGTATATGTCATTCTTTCTTAAATATCTATATAACTATAGGTACTGAATTTCAGTGAATGTTATATTAAAATGGTACGTTTTTAAGGCATATACCCCCACCCCCCGTGTCGAAATTAAAGTATCAGGAGGCAACAATAGTTTACTGATGTTCAAGTCTCGGAAATTCCCGTTTTGAAGTAAACAAATCCAGATAAAAAGAAATGGTTGAAACTATCAACCTTTTATACTGAGAAGAGACCGGATAGGTCAGCAGGTTGGGCATCGACTGTTGTGCACAATGCATCACCCGCTATGCTTATCCTTACTCAAATAAAATTGTAACGAAAGGGAATAGAGCACAATCGGTAAACTAACAGATCACGCGACTTTTCAAGTATCTTATGATCTAAGACCCCAGAAATATACCTCTCGAGAGTAAGAATGCAGATATATCGGTCTATTAAATCGTGATGATGACTGGAAATTTTTGAATTGCCAATTTCAGTCTTTCTTTCTAATGACCATGGTGGAGGGGTTTTGAGTATGAAACACATCGTTGTCAATTAAATTCGTATGATTTGGACAGGCACTTGAAAAAAATAATAAATTAATACGCTACTACTTCGAAATTGGAAGATGACAATGGGCAAACTGGAATCGCACGTTTGTCATCGGATACAGTTTAAAGTCGTCAATTTCAAGAAATTATTTAGAATATCTTCCAGTTTCTGTAGTATACTCAATATCAAATTTCCTTGACTATATATGAGATGCAAGCACTTGTAGAAATATCGGTTTTGGAGCGATAGTTATATAGCTGAACATATAATTTTCATTGTTTTAAGAAGGTTTTCTATGACTTTTCAATATATGAATATAGTCTGTCAGAAGATGTGGTATGATTGCCATGCAATGAGACTTAATGTCATAGAAATTAACAACTATTAGACCGTACGGCCTTCAATAATGAGCAAAACCCATATCGCATAGTCAGCTTTAAAAGGCCCCGAAATACTGTAAAACAATTCAAACGAGAAAGACTAACGGCCTGATTTATGTACAAAAAATAGACGAAAAACAAATATGATAATCAACAACAAACGACAACCACTGAATTACAGGCTCCTGACTTGGGACAGGCACATACAGAAGGTGGCGGGGTTAAACTAGTTTGAAGGCGCTAACCATACCACTAACTTGGGATAGTTATCAATTTTTAGAATATGTCTTTCTGAAAAAAATAAATCATTGCAAATGGTGCACATCTAAAATTCAATCTTGTAGTGTCAATGGGTTCAGTGTTTATTGATTTTTAATAAAGAAATACACATATATACACCAAAATTAAAATTTGAACAAACCAAAGGATATGTATAGTAGGGGTAAACAAGACTACAACCCATTACATGTAGGGGTCATCATGTGTGTTTATTTGAAAAAAAAGCCTGCTCCATTCACTCCTACTGTATCAAGGTCCTGAGGTTGTCCAAAAAAATTGCCAAAAAATAAAGGTTTCTAAAAACAGAGCCCACTCCTCACACCGAAAAGAACGTTTCTTATTTGGTAAGTGATTTCTTATGCCCCACCGCGAGGGGAAGGGGCATTCAGTGTTACCCTTGACCGTCCTTCCGTCCGTCCCATTTTTGTTTCCACAATCTTACTTAATTTTTTCTCATCCAAATTTTATAAAACTAATCCTCAATGTTAAAAACCACAATTTGCAGACATGCAGGGTTTAAATTTGGGCAGTGAGTCGCTTACCGTTCTAGAGTTATGCCCCCTTTTAACTTGGAAAATTGCAAATGTTTTCGTTTCCCCACTCTATCTAAAGTTTGCCTCATGTAAATTTTATAAAACTCTTACACAATGCTGAAAACCACAGCACGTAAACAGAGTCCGAATTTGGGTATTGAGTCATTTACCGTTCTAGAATTATGATCTTCTTAACTGGGAAAATTGCAAAGCTTGGGCGGGGGGCATTTGTGTCCTCAGACAAATTCTTCTTTTTATTTTTGATATATTTTATTGAAATTTTCAATATGAATGACTTTATAAATTCATATCGGTTTTAAATTAATCTTATAATTATATTGGTAGGTCATGCTACAATGATAGGTGAAAAAAACTGGAAAATGTGTGAGTCAAAGAACTAAATCAGCAGACTGCAGAAAATGTATGTATGTGGATGAAAAGGGAGATGGAAATCACGATTGTAGGAAAAATCATACTTGAAGCGCAAAGTCGATGGAGTCAAACTTAGCCGTTGAAATGGCACAGGAGCTGCAGTGCAAAGGCTGCAAAGGATCTTGTATAATAATGGATGCAACTAATCTGGCTAGATCAAAACAAAGCATTAATTCTGACATTGTTAAAAGATCAGACAAAAATCACCAAAGAAAAAATATTGTTAGTGACTTATACCACTTTCATGAAAAACACAAGGGCAAATTTTCCACCAGCACTATCAGCTACTTGACAAAAGATTTAGACTATGCAAAAGCCCAAAACAAGAGCCGTGCAAAACAATTGAGTCAAAATATTAAATCAATCACCCCCCATTCGTTTGCTGACCATTCATCATGTGATTTATCGTGGTGTAACTACCATAAAGATCCTGATAATTACAAACATAAAAGTCTTCCATATGGCAAAGATTTAAACGGACAGGAAATGTTTGCCGATTTGTCAAAATTGTTTAATACTTACGCAAAGAATTCAGATATATTAGCTAACTGTGGCAGCTTAAAAGGAAACGAATCATTAAATTAAATCATCTCGTCAAAGGCACCAAAAGCAAAGCATTTTGGGATCAGTGAAGACATTCCTTTCAGAGTATGCGTGGGAGTAATTCAGAAAAAATGAAGGTCGTTCCTATATACCACAAGTATATGAAGCTCACAAATTGTCACCCGGAAAATTTACATTAATGCATACGGCAAAAATAGACAGAAAGCGCAAACATGACAAAGTAAATGCAAGTACCCGTGAGGCTAAGAGAAAAAGACTTGTTAAAAAGGGAAAATTCAACCTGAATCTAAAAGCCAAAAAAATACGAGAAGGCGTAACATATGCTTCATCTATATCTGCATCAGCAAAATCGAGTGAGAATGCCGATGATATTTCACACATTCCTGATCCTGAACCAGAAGTGACGGAAGATCCTGTGTCTTTGAAATACGAAATATTTGTTAACTTAGACCTTGAAACTACAGGGTTCTGTAAGAAATTAATTGATTTTTTGTTGGCTTTCTTTTATTATATTGCCAATAGAATCGTAATCCCTTAGCTACATGTTATTTTCTTATTTATTAAGACCTTAAACCGACAGATCTTCTTTGATTTGAATCCAAGGGGACTAATCGGATGTTTATAAACAAAACAAAAAACGTTTAGGCGAGACCTGTCAACATGTTGTAGGCACATGTTTTAGGGATGCATCAAAAAATATTTTATATTGTCATTCAAAAAGGGACAAAAGACGACTTGGAGTATAATGTGTTGCGTTTCTATAGGACCTGAATATATTACCAGAAATCTTTATAGTATTACAGTATATGAAGTTTCTTGGTGTTTTTTTATATCTGAATACTTAGGAGTTTGAATATAGGAAAATATCACATGTCTTTAACATTATTCATAAATATATGCACCACTGAACGTTTAATAACAATTATCTCATCAATAAATTGATTTAAGTTATAACTGAGATTATATATATAGTTACAGTATTTAGAAAAAAGAAATTAATAACACCGAATAAATAGAAAAATTAACTGAAATATCGGAATTCAGAGGACACTGCAAGATAAAAAAAAGTCCGCTTCACAACCGGAATCGCTATCATGTATTACGGGAAACAACAAATTGTTTTGTTCTGTATGGGAATGTATGCGTTTCCCTTCGTATTGCTAAAGAATATAAAAGATGGTAGTTTGTTACCGTGTGCATCGTAAGATGAATACTCGGACGGCAATTTTTCCAGTATTAATATCAAAGACTTATTTTGAATTGTTTTTTTTTTCAGGTACTGATTGTGATATTATACAAATAGCTGCAGCATATGACAACCAAAATTATAACCGATATATGGTACCCGTTCAGCGTATTTCGCCATCTGCTTCTAAAGTAACCGGGTTTTCAAAAAATGGTTTAATTTTATATAAAAACGGGGAAAATAATGCAGACGGATGAAGAAAGTTAAATTTTTAAACAGTTTATTTCTTGGCTTCCCAAAAAAATGCATTTTGATTGGTCACAATTCAAAAATTTTTGATTCCAGAATTTTGACAAAGGTTTTACAAAATAATAATATCATGAAAGATTTTGAATTGAAATGCGGTGGATTTATTAACACCTTATCATTGACGAAAGAACTGCTACCAAACAGAAAGACAGATAAGCAGTCATACAACCAGGAATCACTTGTAAAAGATATTGTTAGCATAAATTATGATGCACACAATGCCATTGGCGATGTGCAATCCCTGCAACAGCTTATCAATACATAAAAGTCTCTCCAAGAGTTCTAGAAAAGACAGATTTTCTGTTCAGTACACAGTAAGCATGATCATTAAGCTGCAGCTAACAAAATCTAGACTGGATACATTAAGCAACATGCCGTCTACTGTCTGTTCAAAGTCAATGTTGAACAAAATTGCAAGATCTGGTTACCGGTTAAACCATCTGATCCTTGCAGGAAAAACAGGAGGTGTTGATGGTGTACGCGAATTGCTCACCGAACAGTTTGACGGGAAGCCCCGAGTTACAAAAGACCAGAAGATACTGGACTCGATTTCAAAATACATTATGTCATTAAAAAACTAGTAAAACATTGTTTGAACGCTCATACATTTGTTATTGTATTACATATAAAAAAGAAGATGTGGTATGATTGCCAATGAGACAACTCTCTACAAGAGACCAAATGACACAGAAATTAACAACTACTTACTGGAGGTGTGATGAGATGATTGAAGCTGTTAATTTTCTCCTTGATAATATTTATGTACGTTTCGGCAGCAAAGTTTATCGACAGGTTGTAGGTATTCCTATGGGCACTAATTGTGCCCCTTTAATAGCAGACTTGTTTTTGTACTGTTATGAATCACAGTTTATGACCAAACTCAGTAAAGACCCGTCTAAATTGCATTTAATTGATAAATTCAACAAAACTTACCGTTATCTTGATGATATTTTTTCGTTAAATAATCAAGAATTTTCACAATATACTGCCGAAATTTACCCAAAGGAACTTACTTTAAATAAATCAAATTTAAACGGTAACAACTGTCCTTTCCTAGATTTAGATATTTTGGTTTTACACGGGAAACTCCACACTAAAATTTACGACAAAAGGGACGATTTTTCGTTCCCTATTGTTAATTTTCCCTTTTTGGATGGTGATGTTCCTTTGGCACCATCTTACGGTGTTTATATTTCACAACTCGTTCGCTATGCCCGTGTCTGTTGTGACGTTTTTGATTTTAACGAACGTAATCTATGTATTACTGGTAAATTATAAATCCAGGGATTTCGTTACCACAAATTACTTAAAACCTTTACTAAATTCTTTCACAGATATAAAGATTTTGTTTTGAAGTTTGGTTGTACCTGTAGAAAACTTATTTCAAACGAAATTGCACATCCTCATTTTTACGGCAATATTGTTTACCGTGCCCGGAAATTTAGAAACGATCCTGGTAAACTTATCGATCCTTTAAATAAACTTATTCTAAAAGGTTATCAATTTAGCACTGTAATTAGATCATTAAATATTGTTTTATTGGTACTAATATTGATTTTGTTATCAGTAAATTAAAAGCAAACTAAATATTATTGTTATATACATATACACATTCATGGATCTACAATCTGTCGATACCTGTATCTTGGCATTGCACAAGATCATGTTTTTCTCTGACTGTTTATGACGTCTTTACACTAAATCCATTGGATGTTGGATGTGTACGGATTGATAATTTAGTCTTAGATGCATGATTTTTTTTATTAGTTGTTAGTGGCTTTGAACTAGCTGTAGTAACTGCGAGTACTCTCAGATCTGTACTTCGTGTCTTTTTGTAGTTTGGATGTACAAGTACCCGGCCACGTCCACTTGTATTTGTAGTATTTGTATTTTATCCATCTGATGAGTTAAGCCTCTTTCAAATGATTTTTATAGTTCGTTCTTATGTTGTACTGTTACACCACTGTCCCAGGTTAGGGGGAGGGTTGGGATTCCGCTAACATGTTTAACCCCGCAACATTCTGTATGTATGTGCCTGTCCCAAGTCAGGAGCCTGTAATTCAGTGGTTGTCGTTTGTTTATGTGTTACATATTTGTTTTTCGTTCATTTTTTGTACATAAATTAGGTCGTTAGTTTTCTCGTTTGAATTGTTTAACATTGTCATTTTGGGGCCTTTTATAGCTGACTGTGCGGTATGGGCTTTGCTCATTGTTGAAGGCCGTACGGTGACCTATAGTTGTTAATTTCATGTTTAGTTTCTCGATGAAACACAAAATAATTTTAAAATATTTGCATCAATTCAAAATCCTCACTAAGAATAATGGAACAAAACCACGGATAGGAGAAAAGAGTAAGGATAATATGCATTTAACTTCACAATATCTTTTTTGTTGGGTTTTTACCTATAAATAACGTTTATCCGACATCCCATTTTATCACATTTAATCTACGACGAAATTTTAAATCAGTACTATTGGGCTCGATGTTTGTGTTTGTTTTTTGTGTTGCGTTCACGTGCTATTGAAAACATAATTATATATATATATATATATATAATATGACCTTCTACATCTACATCGTACGACGATCCCTCAGCACATTGATGACTATACAATTGTTCTGGAACGATCAGGTAAAAGAAATGTTTATTGTTGTGTTTTGTTTACTACTGTTTGTCTTTTGGCCGTTTTTACGGTTTTTTCCCATGGCATTGTCAGTTTGTTTTCGGCTTTGTTATATTTCGCTTCCCGTATTGTGCAGCAGCAAATATTTCATGCATTTTTGGGTCGAAAATGTAAACAATGAATGTATATCGTCATTCGGAGAATTTAATTTTGATGACAGACCTTTGATTGTTTCTACTAAGTTTGTTTATAACTTTTACAGACTGTACAATTTAGAGCTTGACATATGACATATACACCAGTCCATTGTTAAAGATGTCCTTTGATCATTTAATCATTTAATCATTTAATGATTGAGTTGTTGTTCATTGACGTAAACCCCACACTGATTGAAGAAATAAGTTTTACATGCCTAGGGTCTTATATAATCCGTAAACAAAATGATAATCGGTAAGTAATACTTTTTTCAGACAGGATAATTATTTCACAGGCGCTATGGCGCATTAGTTTAGAGGAACAAATTATAATTAAAGAGACACCTGGATGAAGCGGTCGTTGTCTTTATGTGACAATATTTCTATGTTGGTAGACGACGATTCTGCTGATGGATACTTGACGTTGCGTAATCCTTTTCGGCGACGTCATGCACATTTCTATCTTTTCCCGTCGGCAACACCCTTTCAACAGCTGATATATAAAATGGGAGTTCGGTAACCATAGGAAAATAATATATCAAAAGAAAGGAAAATTCTATCATAAAACATTTTATTTTTATAGAAGAATCGTAGGAATGGTTTTAACTGCAGATTAAATTAAGCTTGAAATTTCTCATTGTTGGCGTACATTTGACGTTATGTGTATGTACTTTATGGTGTTTTCCTAAAATTTTCAAATGATTGTAACTTTGAAAGTAGTTCGGTTACCCACTTAAATGCTTCGATTTTTCTCTGTATTTTTAAAAGTTCTGCGTGTATACAATTTCTTTTAAAAAATCGCTTGACAAGCCATTTACGTACCTGTTCCCTTAATCCTGTCAGATTTTCTCTATCTATGGTGGTTTTCAAGATGATAGACAAAACTTGCATTTTATATGTATGTTCTATATTAAGCTATCTTGGTTGGGAAGGGGTCATCGAATACATTTTGTAAACTTCATTCCCTATGATGATTGTGGCCAAGCTTGTTTGCATTTAGCCCGATAGTTTCAGAGGATTTTTGAAAAGTTAACCGATGGCGACAGACGACGACGACGACGACTGACTCCAATCAATGGGAAAAGCATAAACTGGCCCTTTGGGCCAGGTGAGCTAAAAAGAAGATATGGTATACTCAGAGATCAAAAGACATGGATGTAAGTTTCATATATATACCACTTTTCTTTAATAATCAGAAACTTATCATGCTTTTCTATTATTGATGATAACACAAATGTATGCTATGCATATAAAAATAATGACATGTGGTATGATTGCCAATGAGACAAATATCAGCCAGAACTCAAATGACGAAAATAAAAGCAATTGTGGGTCACCGCACGGCCTTAAACAATAAGAAAAACCCATACCGTATAGACAGGTATAAAAGGCCTCGACATAAAAAATGTTAAACAATTCAAAAGAGAAAAATAACAGCCTAATTTATACAATACAATTTACAAGACAGATTTAAACCAACGACAATCACTGAATTACAGGCTCTGGGCTTGAGATAGGCACATAAAGAATGTGGCGGGGTAAAAAACTGGGATGGGCACATAAAGAATGTGGCGGGGTAAAAAACTGGGATAGGGATGTTAAAGAACAACATGTGATCAAACAGAAAAAAATCTTTACAAATGGCGTAACTCAGTAAATTGGTACAAGCACAAATAACTAACTTACACACAAACAATAGAAACAAATAACTGATGTTAGAGTAAGAACTCACAGTTAATGAAAGCTAGTTGCCAATTACAACTAATAAATAAATCATGTTTTCAACGACTTTTAAAATCAAAGTACTGAAGTACTGAACATCGGATGACCACAAGTTCTTGAGGATGGTCAAAAGCACTTGTCTCAGAAAAAAAAAACAACATATCTCTTTACCTGAAACTGAGGTTAATGTACAGAGATATATTTTTTTCTAGACAAGTGCGTGCGAGTATGATGAATAAATGACAGGAAATTCAACTTCACCGTAATAACTATTATATTGTAGTGATACAAATCAGTATACACTGATTTGTTGTTATATATTATATTAAAATAACAGTTACATATATATATGATTTGCATCCGTTTGTATATCATTCTATTCTACTGTTCTAATAATAGTGCAATGCAAGTGCATGGTGGACCCTTTTCTGTAAAAATTCGATTTTTCTAAGATTGGATACGAGGAGGCATTCATATTTTCCCGCAAAAACAATTACAGAGTTACCGGTCCTGTCGCAAAACGTTCTTTGAGATATTCTTCCGCATGCTTTAACACAATTTTTCGGTACGTGTGCATTGATATTATCAATGATTTTTCACTTATATATATATATCTAACTACAAAACATTTTCACATTATTAATTTATGTTGTAAACAAAAATATTTTTATCAGTATTCATTGAAGAGATGTATTTATATCAAATGACAAGGAATGTTATTTTGCACTCGTTTATGTGCGCATATTTATCATGTTTATAGATCGGTTACAAACCCAAAACTAATTTACATAATGGAAATCTAGGCGATAGCAATACATCGGAGTGACCTCAAGGTCATCGCGATGTAAAAATCAATCAATACGTATTCAACGGGTTTACTGAAACGACGTCATAAACAGTCCGAGAAACGTATCACCTTGTGCAATGCAATGAGAACAATTAAATACTCGAAGAAAGACGGCGAAAGGACAAACGATGGATTTAATGCTACGTTATAATACTGGATAGTTTTTTGTATGGTGAGATCATAAATTATTTATTTCAATAAAAAAATTTGAACCGAAAAGGAATAATTTAAAAATGGTTTCTTACCGATAAAGAGATAGAGGAGAACCAATAGCATATCATAAATAACTGGCATCTGAAAGAGAAAATAAAATAATTTACCCTAACAGTTTATTATTTCAAACGAAGGAAACGATCCTATCAACGCACCTGTTCCTACTACTTTTTTGGTTCGTTCGATATCCTCAGTTGTTGTAACTTGAACTATATATTCAAAACAGATTTGAGCATAGGTAAATTTCTTTTGTTTCTTATTAATATCAGCAACGAGATACTGTATGACTGATAGGAATCACGATGAGTTTAACGATTTTTCTATGGTCTATGCGCACATGTAACACGAGGTATGTACATATATACTTTAAGAATCTTCACATGAGACAACGACACTTTCAGAAGGGCGCTATTCCCATGACGTGTGTACACTAAATCCATCAGAGGGGTAATGATTAATATTGATAACTGGATTAAAGCAAGCAATGATATAGATAAAATAACTTATTTAAAAACCGAATGAACGACCAATAATCCTAACATTTATAAAACCTATGTGTTTTTTGTGTTATTTCGATTTTGATTTAATACTAATAAAAGATATTATATGCGTATCGACAAATATATCGGGACAACAAATGGCCTTTTTCAGTGTAAATCTGTTTTTAAAATCTGTTGTTAAAATCTTTGGTATGATATAGTACTCATACATGTATAAACAGGTTGTTTTTACTTTCAATACGTAGTTCTGAATATCCGCCCAAAATAAAACTCAATACCAAGGCGTAAGTGTGTACTTATGCATCCCGGTCTTTCTAAAGGTTATATAAGTACATGCACCCATTCATATAATATATATATACAGCTAAACATATAACTAGATTTCGATTCTTTTCCCCTAAATCATTTTTATTTATTTTTTAATTCTAAGCTTATTCTTGATTAAACAAAAATGTCCGGAATATGAAATAACAGCGCAAGTAAACCATTTATTGTCATTAATCAATCATCTTTTTCTCCTTTTTTCATGGCGTTGTCGATTTATTTTTTAATTATGAATTTCGATGTCCCATCAGTATCTTTCGCCTCTCTTTTATCTAATTTCTATATGTACATACTTACAGAAGCAGTCACAATTATACTTTTCTGTTCCATGTCGTTTTATGGAATAGTTGTATTATAAAAGAAAGGAGAAGTTCCATTCTTATAAAGGATTAAAAAGTTTCTTTCTATTATCTACTGTGAATATGCACAGAATTAATCTGCATTTGTTCCTTTTTTGCGATGTATCACAACACGATAATAAAATAGCGAATTGCATTTCATTGTTATCGGGTTCTAATGACAAATGCATATTTTCATTAGCGATATCTTTCCAAAAAAACGTTTAAGTCTTTACTGAGTTTATAAATTATAAAGGAGACGACTGTCATATATGCACACGATAACGTCGAAAAAATGGAACGGTCAAAACATATTTTGTTTTGTTTATTACGATTTATTATAATTTAATACTTAGTAGTAAATACAGGTATACTGTATGTGTAATACAATCAATGACAATCGTGCTGTATCAACCATCCGTGATGATATCGATATCAGTCACGGTTACATAAGCTTTATCAAACCCCTTCAACTCTATGACGTCATGTCGTCGATATCAGTCACGCTTGTAAAGGCTTTATCAAACCCCTAATCTGTATTACATCAACTTACGGGGGAAAACATCTACTTGAAGTATATAATAAAGTGTATATGACATGTATGATATGGCTTTTTCAATATCACACACCGTATCAACCCTCAACCAATATCATCCCTCGAGCAGAGCTCTTGGGATTATATTGGTGTCTCGGGTTGATACGGGTATGATATCGAAAAAGCCATATGATATTCTCTATTCATTTTTCATGAAAACATTATTAAAAGCAACATTTTATCACGTCAAATAGAAAATATGTTTTAAGATGTGACTGAATCTTTCTTGATTTACTATAGAAGTACGTATCTCATTTAAAAGCCTCAAATGTTATCTGTGTAAAACGTTTGGAAAAGTTCATATCATCAGAATAAAGTCGTGATACTTTCTGTTTTCAGATGGTTGAGAAACTTTATCAAACATAATTGACTTACACTTTCGTACGTCAGACGCTCGCTTCGTCTGCATAAATACTTCAGTGGCTCTCAAATCAAAACTGTTGGAAGGCAAAATCGATTACAAAGTTAAAGAGCATTGAAAACTAAACTTTTTCAAAAATGGCTTAGATGTATGCTTTGGGACAGACACATGTTTTTTCGGGCTTTTACAGACGAAACGCCCGTATGGTGTACACAATTTCAATCCTGGTGTCTATGATGAGTTTTTTTTATTCTTTTGCTACGATCAGAGAGCAAATCATAAAATTTGATAAACGTACCTTATCCATATAAGTAATTTAGGTTGCATAAAGCCTTTTTATATCAATTTTAGTGTACTACTTGGCTAGATATTTTTTAAACTATAACATATTTGATTTTTCACAATTCTGAATCAGTTGCAATTATAAAAACAAGCATAAAAGCAGTGATTCTTGTGTTGTCCAAGTAAAGATAATTTTATTTTCATGGTTTGAACAATACAATGACCGGCATTGATGTTAACTGTTTCATTTGGTTCTTTAGAAAAATGTGTTAAAAGTCAATTAATTTTGAAAATGATAGGATTAGAAAATGAATATTTAGATGAACTATCCATTTATTGCTATATGCAATACTTCTCAATTCAAATGTCATTTCGGATAGGTGACGTTTTTTTTTTATTTTCAGCATTCAAGGTAAAACAAATCTACCAACTGACGCTCATAGCCTTTAGGTTATCGACTTCACAATAACGATACTTAAAAGTCATATGATACGAGTTTCTGGTTATTTTATGCTGAGGAAATTATTGCACCAATTCATGCATATATACTAAACTAAGTCCTTTGCGCACGACGAGGTTTTTTTTTCACGACCTTGACTACCCATGAGGGCCTGGAGGGCGTTTTTCTTTTGTGCACTTTTTTTTTCTTTTACATTTATACGAATCCATACAGTATTATCGACAAAAATATTTCATCCTGTGATTGTTGATCAAAATTTAACCTGTAAATTAACTTTCGGGTTTTGGTGCCAAGGTTTACCGATCGTTACCTATTGATAAACAATCGATACAAAATCATGGATTCGTAATCAAGGTTAACGTTATAGGCTTTATCGTTGTACTGCTTTAAAGTGTCGTTTTAAACCGTGTCTGGACCTGGGTCGCTGCATGCAATTGATTGAGGTAACATATACTGAACAATAACTTATCGTGAATTCGTGTGACGCACAGTTCATAATTCTATTGTGGTGTACTGGTGTACTGTCGTAAATACATGGATGGTGTCCATTGTTATTCTGTGGTTTACATGTTGTAATGTACTATTATATTTTCTATTTATGTATTTCTCTGTCCTGAGTGTTCTTGCGTTTATTTGTACTGTAATCCTGTCACGTAATGTTGTCATTTTAGCGGTATTTTTAACATTTCCATATAAGCGGGAGGTTTGGCTAGCCATTAAACCAGGTTCAACCCATCATTTTTTTCATAAAATGTCCTGTACCAAGTCAGGAATATGGCAGTTATTAATAGTCCGTTTCTATGTACAATGTATATTGGAGTTTGTTTTTGTAGAAGTTCAGTGTTTCTGTTGTTCTGTTGTTTTCCTCTTATAGTAGAAGTGTTTCCCTCGGTTTTGGTTTGTGACCCGGATTTGTTTTCGCTTAATCGATTTATGACTATTGAACAGCGGTATACTACTGTTGCCTTTATTTGTCTTTACCTTACTTATTATCTACATGTATATAAAAATATCTTATACGATTGGAACTAATATTTATTATACAGAAATGTAATAAAGGTGTGAACACTACTTTTTTCTGACATAAAAATTTGATCTTCAATTAATATAAAAATAAGGAGATGTGGTATGATTGTCAATGAGACAACTATCCACCAAAGTTGATTTAGGCAATTATAGGCAACTGTACGGCCTTCAACAATGCCTGAGAAAAACCCATACCGTATGGTCGGCTATAAAAGGCCCCGACATGAAAAATATGAAACAATTCAATTGAGAAAATTTACAGTCTAATTTATAACAAAACAATTTACGAAAAACAAATATGACAGACATGAACCAACGACCTGTAGTATGTTTTTAAACCTACGACTTTTTTTAAATGTCATAAATAATTAATCAAAGTATGGTTTTTATTTTATCATGTTTGCAAAATATACTATGCTGTAAGTTTTATCTGTCTTTTTAGGAAATAAATTATTCTGGCTTTTTGTGTTTAAGTGGAATATTGATCAGCATAAGAAGTTAGTTATGTAAAAAATAACACATCCATTGAAACTATTACTTATTACATTTAACATAGAAATGGAATCATGATAGTTTAACAGCATGCACATAAAAATTATGAACGAAGCATTCGATATTTTCTTACAATCAATTAGTTATTATGCTGATAGGATTTAACTGACCAGTTAATACCAACTTTGTGGACGGAATTGTATAGGTCCAATCGTTACATTCTTGATTACTGGGTATCTCTGGACATGCCTAGCATGTTAAATCTGTTCTTCAGAAGATGACATATTCAATTTAGGTATTTCATTTTAAACTATACTTTCACGTTGTTTTCTTAGTAATTGTTTTTATTTCTAACCTTTAATCTTGCAGAATTCCTCTTATTTCTGAAAGAGTTGATTATCATAGTCGAATTTGTAATCATACGATTTACCAAAAGGAGATGTAGTTTCAGTATGGAGGGTGTAATTCCATGTTGAACCCTTTTTTCTTTAGAAATAACATAAAAACAAGAAGATGTGGTATGATTGCCAATGAGAAAACATTCCACAAGAGACCAAATGACACAGAAATTAACAACTGTAGGTAACCGTACGGACTTCAACAATGAGTAAAACCGAAACCGCATAGTATAAAAGGCCCCGAAATGACAAATGTAAAAGAATTCAAACAAGAAAACTAACGGCCTGATGTATGTACAAAATAGTGAACGAAAAACAAATATGATATACAACCACTTAATTACAGGCTCCTGACTTGGGACAGGCACACACAGAATGTGGACGTATACATCCCCACAACAAAAAGACAGCTAGTTCAAAGCCAATAACAACTAATAAAAAAATCATGCATCTAAGACAAAAATATCAATCAGTACACATAGAAAATTCAATGGATTTAGTGTAAAGACGTCATTAACAGTCAGAGAAAAACACGACCTCGGCTTATGCAATGCCAAGATACAGGTATCGACAGATTTAGAGCCATGAATGTGCATATGTATATATGTCCCTTTTGTCGTAAATTTTAGTGTATTATAGTTTCCCGTGTATAACCTAAATATCTAAATCTAGGAAAGGACAATTTGTTTCTAGATTTTGAGGTTATACTATAACATATATTTTCTAGTACAGGTAACTGTTGCCAATATTATCAAATAGTGTTTAGGATCTATGAGATGTTTACTCGGTATGCAATGTTATAGTAAAGTTGTAAACCATTTTAAAACTTATGTGTGTGATATTATCAGGACTAACACAAAAAAAGACTCACATACATCTTTTAGTCCAGATCACTCTTGTTATCGTGATATTGAATTCTATGCATTATGCAACCAACAATCAGTTCTTTAAAAAAATGTATAATATATTGCAAATATAGTATATATTCTCTATGTATTCACTTCTAGGTGTTATCGTTTTTCTATGTCGTTGGGTTGGTATCTCATTGAAGTACAAACGTATATCATTTACACCGTGAAGTGCTTTAACTAACACAATAACAATTTCTGAAAAAAACATTATACATATCATGTAACACTAAGCATATTAATATCAATATTTCTGTATCACTACATATTTCATTGCTTATGTATATACCGGCATTACTTTGCTATCGGGCCGTAACAACAAAGTTACTTGAAACTTTACATGCACATGATAATATGTTTATCAGTAATGCAATCCAAAGGGGAAAAGTCACAAAGTAAATTGACATTCATAATTTTGAATCAATGCACTGTATTAAAGTTAATGCAGAAACAAGGCAAATGTTATAAAGAACCTTGACCTTCATAATTACGAATCCTTACATTTTATCCCGTTTTATTCCATGAAGTACTTGTAAATAGGGAGATTACTACTTATACGAAAACTAGCCATTAATAACAAGTAAAAAAATGGCCATTACCAGAGGAATAATATTAGATTTGGAGATAAAGGGGAATCAAGATAAAGACTAATATTATAATTTATCTTACCTCCTATACATTTCTAGGAATATGATTGGTTAAAAGCGTCCGCGTGGAGACCGTGTATATTTCATATTAGGTTAGTAGGGAGGCGGGACTTATTTCATACACGGTTAGTAGTGGTGTTACGTCCCTTTATAAAAACAAAACGGTACTGAGAAAAAATCTTAAAGGTTTCAACAGACGAAGAAATTGATGATGAAGATTGAAATAAATTTATAAAACACATTTAAACCTAACAAGTTGTTATTGTTGGCATCTGTTTTTGTAGGATCTATGGAAGTAGTTTCTTAATGCTAACGGTATTGAAGACTTGCTCATTTTGATAGGTCACTAGTCTTAATTTCACACGTTAAGATAGTCGGTAAGATAAATCCGTTACATAGTGTGCTAGTGACGTAATACGGTATGTATGGAGTCAGTAAATTCCATATGGGTATTCGAGCTTCGCTCTCACCCCATATGGAATTTACTGACCCCATATATACCGTATTAGGTCACTAGCACACTATGTAACTAATATTATCTTACCTCCTATACATTTCTAGGAATTTGATTGGTTAAAAGCAACCGCGTGGAGACCGTGTTTATTCCATATTAGGTTAGTAGGGAGGCGGAGCTTATTTCAATACACGGTTAGTAGTGGTGTACGTTACGTCCCTTTATAAAACAACACGGTGTTGAAAAATCTTTTAAGGTTTCAACAGACAATGCAGTCAGGATGATGAACGATTGAAATAAATTAATAAAACACATTTTAAGCTAACAAGTTGTTATTGTCGGCATTTGTTTTTGTGTAGACCAATGGAAGTAGGTTCTTATAAATACTAACGGTATTGAAGAGTTGATCACTTTTAAAATATGGCCCTAGTCTAAATACCACACGTTAAGATAGTCGGTAAGATAAATTCGTTACATAGTGTGCTAGTGACATAATACGATATGCTCTCACCCCAGATGGAATTTACTGACCCCATATATATCGTATTATGTCACAAGCACACTATGTAACTAATATTATGTACAATTAAGGCGCAATATCTATTCACCGTTCAAAGTGAGGAAATCTAAGATGATAAAGATTGAATACTAAGGTGCAGCGGCTAATATTTTACGCTGCTTTCGGTCGATAGTACTAGGTTATATATGATAAATAATTATCGGTAATTTGTGTATTTTTCCTTTGATGTGTACTCGTTGATAATGTAAGTATCAGTGGACTGGTCGTGATAAAACAATTATTGGCTAGGGTCAGTTCGCAATTGACATGCGCGAGTGCATCGCGTAAGGATCTACTTTCCATTTCATTCACAAAATCGCGTGATTTTTTCGCATAAACGCAGGAGTTTTTTGGTGAATGAAACACTTGTCATTGTTTGAAACTTTCAGTAAACTTAGTTTAGCCTTTTTGAACGATTGTGTGAAAATTTGAACAGAAAATGTATGAAAAACCCAATAAACTTTAAACAAAAAAAAAATGCGTTATCTGCAGTATTTTTGATAGCTTTCCTTACTATTCACAAGAAGGTATAACTAACATATCGTCCATGCTATTCCGATCTGAGTTTTTATTCATACACAGTCTGGTGCTGTTCCAAGTTGTCTTCTTTTTCTGTTTCTTGAGAAGAATTTGTTCTACCCGTTCAGTCACTATTGAGCGTTACAATTCATATTTAGACGCAACACATAAATAGTGACCAAAAAGGTATCGCTATCGCATTAGAGAAGCTAGGGGGGAAATGAAATGTACACATTTTCGACATTTTTGTGGGACCATCATACACAATTGAGGAGATGTGGTATCATTGTCAATATATAGACAGATATTCATAGACCAAAGAACAAATAAGCGAAGGAATTCAAAGGCGGATCCAGGATAAATTTTGAAAAAAGGGATATTTGTAGTATTTGTATTTTTATCCATCTGATGAGTTAAGCCTCTTTCAACTGATTTGTATAGTTTGTTCTGATGTTGTACTGTTACACCACTGTCCCAGATTAGGGGGAGGGTTGGGATCCCGCTAACATGTTTAACCCCGCCACATTCTGTATGTATGTGCCTGTCTCAAGTCAGGAGCCTGTAATTCAGTGGTTGTCGTTTGTTTATGTGTTACATATTTGTCTTTCGTTCTATAGGTGACCTATAGTTGTTAATTTCTGTGTCATTTGGTCTCTTGTGTCATTTGGTCTCATTGGCAATAATACCACATCTTCTTTTTTATATGACAACGTTTGGTGTGGAACAGGTAAAAAGTCTGCATTAACCTAGTCCAAATAATTATGACGTCTTGCAAGGCTATTTTAATTTTTTTCTGTTTCGTAGGAAGGCGTCACAAAAAAATTAAAATAGCCTTGCAAGACGTCATAATATATTTGGACTAGCATTAACCATAAATTATAAGGGGTGACCCGGGTCACCTTCCCCTAAATCCGCTTCTGAAATTAAAGGTAACCAGAGGGCCTTCAATGTTTTATATTTCTGCCAATTGATAAATAAATGACATGACTTTGAAAAAAACAAGAATTTTAAGCGGAAGTAAAATAGACCAAAGTTGAGCGACATCTATTAAAATGTTTGAAATAATTATGAAGTCCACAAGAAATGAGCTTGTTCATATAATTTAGTCAGCACACAGACTCGTTGCCTCCTGCCTGTAAATAAATGTCTGCTTACTCCGGGGCTTACTCATACCACATCTTATTATGTCTATCTGCTTCAGTACACAGTGCTTTCCTAACATGATTTGAAGTCAATGTGATCGTTTTCAGGATGAACGCTGAGCATATTATGACAAGATAAATGTAATATTTAAGCAAATTATCCATCCAAATAACCAAAAAGATTTAACTTGAAGTTTTAACTTCAAAAACAATGATAAATCTGCTGCTTGAGCCTTTGTTAAAAATAAAGAAATTTGACTTACCGGTATGCTACCATTATTATTCGGCATAATTAAAGTCATGTTCAAAGCAGAATTAATGAAACCCATGTAATTATTCATTTTCAATACTTTGTGCAAGAGAACGACATGTTTACTGCACTTTGACAAAATTTCAAATGACGTAATACAGCCTGTGATTCGCCGTGATTCGACGCGATAAAGTAGTTTGTTTGTTATTTTCTCTATTATTGTCGTGATTTTCATTTTTTTTTAAATTACCGATAAAAAGAATAAAAGACTTTTTGTTTTTGATACTGACTTTATCACGGTAAAGTCAGTATCAAAAACAAAAAGTCCTTTATTCTATATATAACATACACACTCCGCACGTTGAAACCTTAAGTCGGAGCTTAACAAACATTAAATTTAACGACATTAAACGGGAAATTGTAGAATATAAAAAGCTACAAATATTAATGATTTTTCTGCTTTGTGTGGGCATTCGATACACAACAACACTTATTGCAAGTTCTTCATTTGCACCAAGTGAGCTGCCCGACATAATGGTCTCTGTGCAGTGTGTGATTGATCATTTCCAAAGTCATAATAATAATCTAAAAGCAGGTCCACCAAAATTTCTTAAGGCATTTTTCCCACCGGAGGTTACATCTCTAACTCTGTTTTTCAATTAAAAGATTACATTTTTCATTTTTTCATTTATTACAGCACTGTGTCGATACCTCTGCTGGTGGACTATTAGTCCCCGAGGGTATCATCAGCTCAGTAGTCAGTACTTCGGTATTGACATGATTTATAACAAACCTTTATAAAATTGTTCGCATACAAATTTTTAAATTATAAAGAATCTGAAGTTGCAACACCCTCAGGCAAAATTGACCTTTGATGGATTTGGCTATTTTTTAGGTCCTTTTTGGTCATAAAGAACTTCATCTGTTTCGGTTCTTATATACATAATTACCTTTAAAATATTCGGCTTTGAGCGTTCCTAGTGAAGGTAAATTCAGAAAAGCGCTTTGGATTCATGGAATTTATAACAGTCAGAAATAGTACCCAGTGATTGGAAACTAGTTAACATATCTTCCATTTACAGGTCAAAGGCGAACAAGATAATGTCACAAATCATAGACCGATATCAGTGACCAATTGTTTAGTTAGATCTAGGAAACAATTTTATATACCAATATAACTATATACATGATAATGATATTTTGAGGGATCAGCATAGTTCCTATTTAGTAAATGTTTTACTGCCGGACAAGAAAAGTCAAGGGGTGACCAAATTTCTAGACCTCAGTCAACCCTTGTGGTGTTAACGACAAATTGACAGATTTTTTCCACTCCAGAAATTAGGGCGAGTGAGCGATTTGAAAATTTTAATAAAAAAAAATTTAATTTGCAAATTTTTTAGGCGAATCTTGAAAAGTAAAGGCGAGCGATTATATATTTTTTTGTAAACATAAAATCATAGGTTCTGACAATATTGATCAAAACAAGATGGTAGTAAACCTGATTTACCACTTGTGCTTTGACATTTCTTTAATTTATCAACAGTTTACTGCTGAAGTGTTTGTTTTGTTCCCTGTTCACCAAAACATGTAATGCCCATTTTTAAAGGGGCACTAGCTACGAGATATAAAAAAAATATATAATATGATTTTGTTTGTTCAATCATTAATGAAAGTGGGATAGTGAAATAATAATTCGCTTTTAGCAGCCAGTATTGTCTAATTTTGTCAAAATAAGCAAATAAATATTGATGATGAATTATTCACTTGCAAGTGAATAATTCGACCTCATTGAATCCGTATTCATGTGAACTTCAATTTAATCCCTTAGATAGAGTTGGATAACGCATGAATTGTGTGCATGTTTGATTATTTAAAGGAAAAGAATGTCAACATTGAAAGTAAACAAAGGTAATTCATTCAATTGACTGATTCGATCCTCAAAAAACTATTCTTATACAGGTAAAAATGATGATTAACATATATTTTTAATCTATAAATGAAATTAAATAGACCTAGAAGAATCCAATTGCACGAGTTGCGCTATCTATTTATATCTTTATTTATATTTATATCCCTTATATGGGCATCGGTGGTTTTCGGGAGGTCAACTCGACAGTTAATTAGATGGCATCTAGACTAAAATACATACAAAACGAAGCTACATATTATCGACCCTATGCCCTGTAAATTGTTTATTTTAGATTTTTTATAATTTGGATAAATGTTTTACATTGTTATATAACAAATATGAGAATTTGAGACAAATCGGTGAACATGAATTTGACAGCTAGTGCCCCTTTAATTGCAGCATATTTATGACTTCAGTTCTTGTATTACAGTAACTGTTACTTTCTGAGGACATCAGATCTTAAACTGAATAATTGAATAATTATTTTAACTGCCTTAAATGATCTCCATTGAATTGTCATAGATGTCTTTCCCCCTTCACTGGACATGACTTATAACTAGCAACAAGGCGGGTGTCTTGCTAGAAGCAGGAACTGCTCATCCTTCCGGAACACCTGAGTTCATCCAAAGTTTTTAGGGGTTAGTGCTGATCCTTGATGTGTATACTTTTTAGTTTTTTGTGTTATATGTTGGTTGTCTGTGTCTCCGTCGTTTCAGTGTTCTCATTTTTGTTTTTTGTCTTTTTTGGACTTTGTATATAAATAAGATGTGGTATGAATGCCAATGAGACAACTCTCCATTCAAGTCACAATGTATTTAAAGTTAAGGTTCATCAGAAGGAATTGAAAAAACGGCCGTGATTATACCACAACATTTACTGTGAGTACAGACAAACTGATGCATCTAGGAAAGTTTTAAGGCATTGCATGACCTAGATATATAAAAGTTGTATTTAGTCTATGTTTCAGAAAATCAAAAACTTAGCTGGATTTTGATGTGCATTTTTTCCAGTCTGCAGAAGATAGCAAAATAAACAGACACATGAGTTTTATTTTAAATCACCTATTGTTTGAGGATGTCTATTGTCCATCTATTGTCCATTTAAATCAATACTACTCACAACATTTATTATATGAGGGGAGCTTCACGGAAGGTATAGTGTCCGGCTAGGTCGTGGTTTTTCGAGTGATTTGATCTGGTTTTTTCGAGTGTGATCACTTTTTTTCGAGTGAATATGTTCAAAAATGTAAACAAACAGACTTCCTTTCTGGTAAAACGCGAAAAAAGATGCTAGAACCTTATATACTAGATCATAGAAATTAAATTAGAAATTTTGATAAAAAGATATTTTCAATTCTGAATTATTTTGTTCTAAAACGTTTAATATAGCCTTACAATGCTATATTCCACAATATAGATTAAAGCCATTTTTATACACATACCAATGCAAATGTCAACGGAAATGTGCACATGGAATCTATGTATACTTAGATATACAGACACTTTACAAAAATTCTTGTTTTTGCATTGAAAAGGACATTTTGGAGAGTAAATTCATTTTTATATGTCCGTGTTTTTTCGAGAGCAGTCCGTGTTTTTTTCGAGTGTGTCCTTGTTTTATCGGGTGAAAAAACAAAATTCCTCTGGCTAAAAATGTAATATGTCACTGCATTTATGTTTAAAAAACAATGAAAAGGTTCAAATAAAGTGCTTTTCAAAGCACGAAACAATGCATTAAACCAGTTTGATAATGCTGTATTAACACGTACATTTCATAAAAAGTCATCCTTCATTTGCATTCAGAAATCTTCATGTTAGTGTACCGATATGGATTTCATACAGTAAATATTTAGTGATGTAAACAATCTGTATGTGAGCTCAGACATATTGGACAGACGTGTACGAAAATATATCCTTAATATTTCATTCACTCTTTGTCTTGATGGAAATATTAGCTATCTTGGTGTTATCAGGAGTGTACAAAATTTTACACCGCTGTTGAAAGATATACACCCTGAGGCGAAGCCGAAGGTTTTGTGCATTTTCAACACCGGTGTAAAGTTGCGTACACCCTGACTGCACCGAGATAACGAATTTATATCTTATTTAGCGTTCGTTTACATTTTTTTATTGCCGGGAATAAAATTGAAAAATAATCTGATGACCAACTTCCACTACACATTTTTCAAAAATTATCTATTTCTCTTTTTTTTTTGTTATTTGAGGAAAATTGAAGGAAAATTTGAAAATTTCATTATTTGGGGTATATTGGATAATATTTTTTTTCTTCACTTGGTTTTTTTTTTTTTTTGTCAAAAAATTTCAAAATTTTATTTTTGTTTAATCCCCCCAAAAAATTAAAATTTTATTATTAATTTCGGCAAACATTTTATTTTTTGGAAATCTTGGCATATTTTTATTTTATCCCCTGGTGAACTAGGGTGGGGTGTTATTTACACCAGGGTAATTAACCAATCAGATTGCAAAATTCTTGCTTCATAAGAAATTATTTTTTATCTTTTTAGAAATGGAAATGAAGAACAATGTTCAATTGCTCTTACTGTGAAGAGGAGTCTGATCAAGCGTATGCTATGCTTGGTCACACAGTAATATAGCACCAGCATAGCTAAAAAATTGACAATGTATAATTGTGAGGTGAACGCATATCATATACACATTTATATTTTTTTTTTATTATTATACAAAAAGGGTCGTATTGAAGCTTACAGATTATTTATCGTTGTTTATTGAATACTCTGGACAAGTTCCCGAGTTTATCATCAGCTCAATAGTCAGTACTTCGGTATTGATATGATTTATAACAAACCTTTCTAAAATAATTTACCTCCAAGGGGGACAGAGGAATCGAAATATGGTTACTTAAGTCCTCTTCCGACCGACCCTTGCGAAAGTGGGACGTCCGTTTGGCTGTGTCGGATGTTCAAGTACGCAGCCACGTCCGGTCAGAATGGGGCGTGTAGAGAGAGTGCTACGCTTATTGCACATTGAGAACCCTTGCAACAGCTCTTTGAAGTGTCCGTAGGTGGCCTGTTGCAAAGCAAAATGTCTGTCCATATCCAATATACTCTCATTTTCAGTGGCAGTCTAAATTTCCCGACCTTTATCCCAAACGTCCTCTGTTACAGGACCTACTTATTGGATTTATTGTTAATTTGTTCTCGTCTTGAACATGCACGACACATTTGCCACTGGACGTTAAGCAACCAACAATGAATCATTTAGAATTGTCCGTTTATAAATTTAAAAATTATAAAGAGGCTAAGGTTTCAACTGCATCAGACAAAGTTGACCTTAAATGGATTTGGTTATTTTTTTATGTCCTTTTGGTCATACAGCACTGAGACTACTATAACATGTTATAGTAGTCTCAGTACAGCATAAAATTATAAAGTGTTGTTTTCATTTTTTATTAGATATTCCATTCAATTCAAATGTTATTGTAATAAATTATTTTTTATTGGGGGGTGTCCTTCTTGTAGTTATTTGGGTTTATATTGAATTTTTCTAATTGTTTACTCTTTTTCCTTAGTTTTCTTGCTCCTGTGTTTTTCGTCACTGTTATAATCATAAAATATTATTGACTGTAAAAACAAAGGTAGCATGCAATGAAATTATAAAAAATAAAATTAAAGAGTCCCTGTAATCGGTTCTTGAGACCGTTTTAAAACGGACGTACGTCACCCATTGATTTCTCATATATCGTAATACTGCTAGGTTATGATAAAATGTTTTCAGAACAGAAAGTTGAATTGAAAAAGGTTAAATCTTATCAACATTGTAATACATGTATGTTTTTTTGTGAAATATTGGGAATATATAATATTGTCCTTTACTTAAATACAGTTATAAACTAGAAAAAGTCAGTTTTTAAGGTCAAGAATGCCTTATTTCTTATTCACATTTTCTTCAAAAAACCCGGACCATTTGTTAAAAAACCCGGACGTTTTTAATGATGCTCTCGAAAAAACACGGACAATGCAAAACACTGAATTTTAGGTTAAATACAACGAAATTGTGCGTCTTTTGTGCTCAAAACATGTATAGTATCCAAAATAAGATTGACAGTCATGAATAAAACTATTATAATTGCGAAATAGCAGTCAATTGACCTGATATCATGTTTTATTACTCGAAAAAACCCGATCTACACTCGAAAAAAGTGGACCGATTCAATCGAAAAACACGATCTCCGCCGGACACTATACCTAATGTGAGCTTCTCAAACCTCTTTCCCAGCTTAGTTTATTTTGGCACCTTCTGCAGGAATGAAAAAAAATGAATAGCAAAATCCAGAAAAGTTTATAATTTTCTGAAACATTAAATGCATTTAAAATTTAATTATCTACTTCCTGCCATGCCTTAAAACTTTTCCAGGTGTATAGGTTTGTCTGCACTCAGAGTAAAATGTGTGGTGTAAATACGGCCATATTAGCCAATAGGTTATGATGAACCTTAATAATTATAGGTCAAAGTACGGCCTTCAACACGGAGCCTTGCTCACATCGAACAGCAAGCCCAAGATGACTAGTGTAAAACAATTCAAACAGGAAAACCAACGATCTAATCTATACAAAACCGTGAAAACGAAAAACACCTATGAACCACACCAACAAACGACAATACAGACATACTACAGACATACAGAATGTAGCGTAATGGTATATAACTGTTTCATATTTTTTATGTCGGGGCCTTTTGTAGCCAATTATATGGTATGTTTTTTCTCATTGTTCAAGGCCGTACCGTGTTGCCTATAATTGCTTACATCCACTTCATTTGAACTTTGGCAGATAGTTGTCTCATTGGCAATCATACCACATCTCCTTATTTTTATATATACATTTATTATAGATAATCTAGATTGAGTTTCTTTTTAAAAAATATGTCTGCTCCACCACATTGTGATATTATTACGTGATTATTTCTGTATTGGCCTTGTTAATGGTCCGAGGCTTGCTGTATTGGCCTGATGCGAAGCCGAAGGCCAATACAGCTGGCCCATGACCAATAACAAGGCCAATACAGAAAAAATCACGTAATGATATCTTTATTAATTAACTACAGTGTTTACCTGTTTTTTTGGGTTTTTTTGTGTTTTATTTCCTTTCACAAGATTTTAACATGTTTTACCTTGAAATTGAATTATCCAAATCTGAGTTACTCAGTTTCCTTTTATAAGCTGCAATGTCAAATGATCTGGTGCTGTTTGGGAGTGTCTTCTAAATTTTTTGATGATTTGTTAACCCTTTTCAGTCACTATAAAGTGTTACAATACATATTTAGACGCAACACATTAATAGTAATTGGAAAGGTACTGCCATTGCATGAGAGATTCAGAAACAAAAGGATTAAATAAAACTAGGAGTTGAATATGAGACAACTATCCATGATAGACTATGACCAAAGAACAAAGACTTAAACAATAGATTACAACAATCCATATGCCTGGTTCGGGTTGAAAAATATATGATACCTAACAAAAACATGAGAATCGAAAGTAAACAGTAAATCGAAATGCACCCATTAGACTGATAAAATGTTTTAAAAAGTTATGAGCATGATGAGGTCGACAAGAAATGAGCTTTGTGATAATTTTCAGAATCGTTGCCCAAACCTGAAATAATTCAATTGTCTGCTTACAAAATACTTTTTTAAAAGAATGAATGTGACCGTCTTTAGCCTGAAATATATCTCACATTGAACGTTTCGTCATGTTTATGGTGAGTAAATAAAACAGCGTCTTCCAAACGACAGTTTACATTAAGGTTCATGTGGACCCTTCGTCTAAAATGGCTGCATTTTCACCTCAAAATTTACTCTTGAGTACAGACAAACCTGTGCATCTGGAAAAGTTATAAGGCATAGCATAAAGAAAATTCAAATATATTTTACAAAAATTAAAAACTTAACCGGATTTTGCAGTGCACTTTTTTTAATTCCACCAGAAGGTGCCAAAATAAACAAAGTTGGGAAAGAGGTTTGAGAACTTCCCCACAGGTAATAATTGAAGTGAACTGTTTTGATTGACATGGACAATAGATGGGCAATAGATACCTGACAATAATTGGTGATTTAAACTGTGTACCTGAGTGGACCATATCAAGTGAAACTCAACTGTTTGTTAATTTTATCATCTTCTGCAGGGACGAAAAAAAGTGCACTGCTAAATCCAGTTAAGTTTTAAATTTTCTAAAACATACAATGCATTAGAAGTTTATTTATCTATGCCTTAAAACTTTTCCAGATGCGCAGGTTTGTCTGTCCTCAGAGTAAATTTTGAGGTGAAAATGCAGCCATTTTAGCCAAAGGGTCCACATGAACCTTAAAGGGAAAGTTCGCGATTTTTTACTTATCATCTAAATATGTTCATCTTAACATAAAAAACACATTCACAAAGTTTTAAATTTATATTCTTTCTAATAACGGAGAAAATCAAGTATTTGTAACTTTTTTGGTTGACCTACGTCACTGGGTTGTGACGTTTTAACCCGATTTGTTGAATCATGGGAAAAAAATAAAATCTGTTAAAGTCTTAAATGCTTATCAGAATTTTACGTAATTAAAAGAGCACAGATGACCGTTGGTCGTAGTTAATAACCACAATATAAGAATGAAAGAAAATGAATATGTGTGTACCGTTTTGTATTGATTGAATAAAACTTCCTATATGAAGTTATCTAAATATAAATATTTTCGAATTAATTTCATAAATTATTGAGATTTTTTCATAAAATATCTATAGAACATTTTTACTGGTATTGAACTGAAAATATTTTAAGTTTTATTTACCGTTATAACTTTGATAACCATTTCAATGCAAAATATTTGTGAACAGAGTGTGTATATTATTTTGTAAAGTCATTGTTTATTCCTCGATTTGAGGAGAATTCGTTTGAACTTTACCTTGCAGCAATTTAGCCTCAGGCGTACACAGGTGTGAATTCAAGCGTACACAGGTGTGAATATTGTCATTTTGAATGGATTAACAGAAAGAGTATAGCGTGTTTAATATACCCAGATGAAATACCCGATGACAATAGAGAAACAATAATTAAATTGTATAAATTAATTGAAAATTAACATTCAACTTTTTAATTCCGGAAGTGTTACAATATTAAAATGGAATATGAAGTTAAAAGAATAGTACTTTTAATCTTAAAAATTAAATGTTACATTTCCCAATAAATAATCATTGCACATCTGTTTAATTTACTTTAACGGAATTATTTAACTTGTATTTAAATCTGGCGATGTTTTAAGGCTAACAATCGTAAAACTATCGCAATTTTAAAGTTTTTAATTGAAAAAATACAACAGCACAACATGCATGATTATTCTTATTCTTATTAACATTTCATTCTTACATAATTAAATTCATTTGACAATCACTTAGACAAATTATTTGTGAAAAGAATACCAATTATCGTTTATTTCATTAAGGAATATACATACATTATAAATCTATGCTAATACATTAATTTGTTTGAGGATTTTTTTTAGGATAGCCGTCATTAATCCAAATTAGTAATACAGTTGTTGTAATTAAAGGAATATCTTAGTAATGTATTACTGATATTGACGATTTTAGAAAAGTTCGTCCTAACCTCGTTGTTCTTGAAACAATCTTTACTAGTATACTTGTAAGTTTCCTGACGTATAAGCGCCATTGAGGATGAGCTCCAGAGATAGCAGACTAGTAGCGTATTTGTTTGTTGGGGCAGGAGAGGCCATGCAACCACTTGTACAGATAAACAAGCTTATGTTGTCAACACTAGCAGAAAGAGTCCCCATCGTCGGATGGGGTATATGAAGGTTCCAAGAATGAACTATTGACATGTCTGACTCTGAACAGTTAGAAAACGGACTTAACAATGATCTATAGACATCGACCGCTTGTTCTTGATATTTGAAACTGCATGCATATATACGTTTATGAGAGTGATTATTTATCTTATGTCTGACGAAAACTAAATGCCTGCATGGTTATATCTTGCCATACGTTTGTATTGGTTTGGTGGGTGTTCACTCAAAATCGTAATTCAAAAATTGTGTTTGTGAGATGTAGATTCACTTCAATACCGAATTTAGTCTATATATTTCACAAGTGTATACCACGGAGAAGATCTGAAGGTATATTACTCCTATTTTGTTTGGGTGTGAACCATCGATGTTTACAGCAATATTTAATGAATAAGATGATGATGGTAGAAAGAACTATGAGCGTCATGTGGCAAATATTGCATGCATGTCGGACCATGAGTTGTCAATCTGTATGAAAAGATTTCCAATACAACCATATTGAGTAGGAATTTTTACATGCTATACTCTCGTACTAGTATTACAGGGTTCTTGTGTCGTTTAACTCAGACACACATCTGTTACTTTAAGATGTATGAAAGGTTCTAAATATATATATATAATATCTTAAATGTAACAATTATCAAACGCCTATAGGCAATCACTAAAATGGTATGAAGATTTTTTACAGATTTATTCTTATTTACACAATCATTAACAAACTAAATAAATTTAACAAAGTAACACCGTGACACTACGATATAACAAATGGGATACTAATTATTTTTAACCATGCTATGCAGAAACTTACACATCAAGCAGGAACATATATACTGTTCCCAGCATCAAGTTAGTGCACGTGAATACCAATTAGGAACACGATGTGTGATTTTGTATATTAACTAAAAATATCAAAGCGAGTAACTTTGTAAAGCAAACATTTTTTTTCACTATGCCTCTCTTTATCTCCGCTCCTTTACAATAACTATTTCGCTTTTTGTCGATCATTCTCTATATAGTTCTCTATTCGGTTATTTTTTTTCACTATGCCACTCTATCTCCGCTCCTTTTTCCCCTGTCGTCCTAATCCTTATAAAGATAGGGACATTAGACATAGAAGGGGCTCTCTTATCTTCAATGAATTAATATTGATAGTGACTATAAGTGCTGCATTACTTTAAATATCTGCATGTTTGCCAATCGACAAAAGTTTGTATTTGCGTGAAGAATTTTTTTTCTTCAAAAATATGGTCCAGAATCATGACAAAACAATATTCATTTCACAAAAATGTTCAAAGGTCATGTTTATATTTTTTTTTAAACTTATTATCAGCAAAAATAGTGGATAATATTATTATCAGAACATCATTCATTAAAAGGTGGAATTATAATTTCAAACACACACAAGATAAACAACGTTAGACACAAATATATGGTTCAATAAATGTTACCTGTGCACACCGGGTACCTCAATAAAGAGGCCATGCATGAAACTGTATTATATAACTGTGTAAAACGAATTTTTAGTTGACAGGATGTCACTGGAATACCCAGGGACGTGTATCTAATATACGTCCTTGGAATACCTAACTGAATGTGTCGCTCTGACACGACATCTATCAATAATTCTGACATGCCTATTATCAATTCGAGAGGAAGCCAAAATATATATATAATAAGATAAAGTAAATAAAATTTAAAAAGAAAAAAAACCTATAAATTTTTCACCGAACATACCGGATAGAGTCACACATTTAACTGTAAAGCTAAGTGTCTTTATAAGTGACCGTTCCGAATTGATCCCGTATCAATTTGATATAATTTAAAGATAAGTTAAAAAAAACCAACTTTTAATAAAAAAAATTGAGATTTCCGATATTTCGATATTTACATATCTATAACCTGGGAATATTATACTATATCAACATATTATGTCCCAGCTAAAACCTCTTCCTAACATTGCTCCTTGTCAATAGCCGTTAAATATCATAATTAAAAAAAAAATATTTTATATCGTATAACTTTATTAATTGAAAAATTATCTTGTCTAAATACGGAACTATTCTTTATACAAATCAATGCACTTTATATAAAAGAGGCATACTAGTGAATCTTCTGTAAATCAGTGATTGTAACAAGAACACTGCATTTGTCTTTCTTATAATTAAAACTGTTCTTCCTCATCAAATCTATATTTTTTTTATTCAACGAGATCTTATCATATAAGGATTTGATAACTATAGCTATCAGAACTGCTAGGTTATTTTTTTTATTAAAAAAGGATAATTACCATCGAATCTCCCTCGAAACAATATCGTTCAAAATGGTCTTCACACACCAACTTGTGCTTGCTATAGATGCAACTATTTGCTGTTAGTTTAAGGTTGTACAACCATGTCTGATACAATTCTTTCTTATTTGTGGGATTGGGAAAACTATGTAGACTTTTGTCATAACCTTGTCTGACAGAACAACCGTACGCTTGACAAGACATTTTGACACTGAATAACCGTCTACGGTAATCCCCAATTGATGATGGGAGTTTTTAACGCACGGTCGGTAAATCCCCGATTCTTTTTGTTCTTTGTGGTTTATAGATATCACATGACTTTTTAGATCGAACATGCCGACAAGATGGCGATATGTCGAGAACTGATAGTGAATTTCAAAAATCGATTTTGATCTCTTTACATAGAGAATAAAAGTTTTTTATTTATGAACATGTGGTTTTTTATCCTTAAAGAACAAAATATTAATTTTTCATTTTTTTGCGGAGTTTCCCTTTAAGTTTGTGTTTATCTTCTTCTTCTCTAAGTAGATTCCTCCAATATCGGAGCACCCGTGTTACACGATATTAAAAGCCCTTAATTTTACTAGATTGAGAATTAAAAACAAATAGTAAAATAATAAAAAGGGTTATATACAGTTTGTCATAAATATTACTGTACTAAAAAAATGTATACAGAAATGTAAAAACCATGATCGAACTCTATTTACACCTATTAGTGCGAGTGAATTATTTACATAGTGCATATATAAAGACACATAGATTCTCAGTTTAAGTAAAGGTTAGACAATACTTGGTCATGTTTTATGAAGATTTAAAGCCCAAGGCGTAGCCGAGGGTTTTAAATGTTCATAAAACAAGAGCAAGTATTGTCTGACCAATTTAGAACATATTCACACTTTCGAGTGACCTTACAAAATTATCCTTTCCCATTGTAATATTCAAACCTTAATAAGAACTCACTTTTTATAACGTTAACTAGGTAAATAAAAGGAATGTATAACATAAGTAATGATCATTTCAATGGATGGAATGAAATAGCACTTACATAGTTTTGTGAGGACAAAACGGATAAATTGTTCAAACATTGAGTTTTTTTCTGCTTCGGGTAAAATTTAATACTTATATACCTTAAATTTCTTGTTTTTAAAAAGCACACAATATAATATAAATCAGCTTTTTGAAATTTGTATATTTTTTGATAATTATAAAACTCACTCTATAAATATTTGAATTACAACCATTCAACATCAGATGCTTACTTTTTATTGATGAATGTACATGAATTGTGTTTTTTTTTTCTCTAAAAAAACCCTTTGCTTTATATATCAGCAGTCTGACATTGTTTTCTTGAAAGAAAAAAAAATAATTGACTCGACTGTCTGCTATCAAATTGAATAAAAGATCATTTTACCTACATCTTTGCCCCTATTTCATTTTTTGTTTGTTATATGTATATGTACCATGATAAACATTTGCAAAGTTCAAAATGTTTTTTTTTATAATTCTATAATTATTCTCTTTCATCTTTAATCAGTAGGCTAATTTCCCAAGGAAAATGCCTCAGGGGATTGTACACTTCGTTAGTGTAGTTATTAAGAGTTCACTTTCATAATTAATCTACAATGAAAAGTTATTCATGTAAAGCATTTTATAGTGCATGGAAAGCCATGTACTATGAAAATTAGAAGGGAAAAAACTGACTTTTCATTGGACGAGAAGGGGTGAGTATGTTCTAATCACTGTATCATGACTTTTGAAAAAAAAATTAGAGACGTTCCAAAATCCTGTATTGGCCGGATCAGAACTCGGACAATACAGATAAAAAATCAATATTGGCCGAGTTATTCTGTATTGGCCAAGTTAACACTTTTGTATTGCATATGCAGTTTTCATCATATTAAGCCCAATAACAGAGTAGTTAATTAATAACGAGCAGTATTGCCTGTGAACAGATTTTGAATAACAGACATTATCAGGCTTTTGTTAGTTTGTGAATATGTTGGTTGAAGTTATCTGTAATGCACAGTGGCGGATCCAGGAGAGGGGGTTGAACCCCCCCCTTTTTTTTGACGATCGATGCTTTTGAATGGGGACATATGGTTGGAACCCACCTTTTATCCTGGGTTGGAAACCCCCTTTTAAAAATGGCTGGATCCGCCCCTGAATCCATGACAATTTAATTGCACTTGAAATCTTGTTATATATATTATTATGATATTTTTTTAATATAGATCTATGGTCCGCAAATAGTCAAAAAATATCATAAGGACCTAAGAGCTACGGTTCCGCAGCTAGTTGAATTCTTACTGAAATAAAAAAACAAAATAATGTAATGTATTTTAGCATATATTAAACTCAAGCGTTTGAACTACCTGACCTTTAATATGATGCGTTTTGTGTATTCTTGTTTGACTTTTCGTCATTTTATTTTTGCCATGGCGTTATGGATCTTGTTTTCGACTTACGAGTTTGAATATCCCTTTGGTATCCCCCGCCTCTCTTTTAAGGATTTTTAGGCAACTGCTTTTTGTGTATTAATATTTTCCAACTTTTTATTTCTTTATTTGCTTTTTACCAATAACTGCCACGTTAATGAGTGTAATCTATTTCATTTGATTGTTTAGTTTAATAAAAACAAATCGAGTTATGTTTAACTATATTTTAAAGTGCAAGTCTTTGTAAGAATCAGGCAATTTAGAAAAAAATCAAAACATGGCCGAAAAAAACCCACTGACCTTACCATCCTACTTTGAAGTTACCCTCATCCTGAGTCTGAAACGGTAGGTCTTTCGTTTCTGCGTGTCTGGTAATTCAAGAAAACTCTAGATAACTTTTGGTTAGAATGATAACAAATTACGGAGTTAGCTCCCCATAATTTTTAATTTCTAGTGCATTTCAACCAAATTATATCTTGAAATACCAGAACAGGAAAAGGAAACTGATGTTATAATCGTGCACCATTATACAATTTGAACATAAATTAATGTCAACTTGAGTGGGTTTTTGTTTGCTATGTTTTCACCACTGCCTGATTCTTAGGCAGATTGGCACTTAATACTTTGGAAGCAGACATTGATATAATCAATGAGTATCACTACAGATGTATTGTATCATTTTATTAACATTACTTTTTGGCAGTTAATTAAATTTATTTGTAATACATAACATAAGATTAAAAGTATAGATGGGTTAATATCTATCTTCTTACATAATTTATTGATTACATTTGCAATAAAAGAATTGAACAATATCTTCCTCATTACATTTTTATTACTGACATCTATACTCTTAAACGAGAAGACCTCATTTTGTGTGTCGCTTCTCTTCCTTCCACAATAAATAAATCATCATGCCTCTGTGTCCTATAGGAACCTTGCATAGTCGCATTTGTCATCCATTCTTATGATTATTCAGTTTGGGTTATTTGGGGAGAAAAACGAAAATTAAGACGTCCGGATATTGTTTCCGTCATCAGACCGACTTTTAAGTCATAGACAAGACTTTCGCTTTTAAACTTACAAATAATTTTCATAAGTCCTCGGGGATAGGACAATCATTTTCGCGTTTATCTGCATGTATACTATGATTATACTACTATAATATATAGAGACTCTCTATAGATTATAGCAGTGATCGCCGTGGAGAAGAAACTTAAAATTGATAGTTAATAGCACATACACTTTGTTTATAATATACGTTCATAGTATACAGAAACGCGAAAATAATGGAATTCAACAGAAAAAAAAAATAACGGACTTTGGAAAAAAGAGAGAGGGCTTAAAAATATTGTCCTGTCTCCAAGTACCTACGATTTTTGATACCTTTTCTGAAATTGTCCAGACATAACAGTGGCGGATCCAGAAATTTTCAAAAGGGGGGAGGGGGGCACTGACTGCCTAAGAGAGGTCCCGCTCCAGTCATGCATCATTGATTCCCTATATAATCAACACATTTTTCCTACAAACACTCTTCTAAATCCGCCTCTGCATGTAATCTTTTACAAAAATTCATCCTACAACAGTTTACATACTTTCAACCAAGCTCTAAATGCCCGCGATTTCGCGGGTGTGTTCTAGTCAATATTTAATTCCACATGAATAAAAGTACAAAATGGTAATAAACAATCCTTGAAAATTTCAAAATGAGTTTTAAGAAATGTACTTTTAACATATTTTTCTTCTAAATATTCCAGACTGCACTTACTGTGCAGAGATTTACTGAATGTGACGCAGGAATTAACTAGTATATAAAATCTCATTCTGAGCATATTCTTCACCCTGAGGTTAAAAAGATTCCCATGAAAAAAAGAATATTGCAAGTCGTGTACGTACTAATATACTAACATTATAAAATTTTAACAAAAGATTGAGACATAAATATGTATATTATTAGTATCTTATGAAAATAAACTATAATATCTTATGATATATACAATCAAAGAACTGAAGTACTGAACATCGGATGACCGCAAGTTCTTGTGGATGGTCAAAAGCACTTGTCACAGAAAAAAATCACATCTCTATACCTGAAACTGAGGTTACTGTACAGAGATATATTTTTTTCTGAGACAAGTTCGTGCGTGGATGATGAATAAATGACAGGAAATTCAACCTCACCGTAATAACTATTATATTGTAGTGATACAAATCAGTATACACTGGTTTGTTGTTATATATTATATTAATATAACAGTTACATATATATACAAATTTCATCCATTTGTATATCATTCTATTATACTATTCTAATAATAGTGCAGTGCAAATGCATGGTGGACACTCTTCTGTAAAAATATGATTTTTTTAATAGATTGGATATGAGTAGGCATTCATATTTTCCCGCAAAAACAATTACAGAGTTACCGGTTCTTGCCGGGATTGTCGCAAAACGTTCATGAGATATTCTTCCGCATGCTTCAACACAATTTTTCGGTACGTGTGCATAGATATTATCAATGATTTTTTACCTATATATATATATATCTAACGACAAAACATTTTCATATTATTAAATCATGTCCTAAACAAAAATATTTTTATCAGTATTCATTGAAGAGATGTATTTATAACAAACGATAAGGAATGTTAGTTTGCACTCGTTAATATTCGCGTACTTATCATGTTTATAGATCGGTTACAAACCCAAAACGAAAGTTACGTAATGGAAATCTAGGCGATAGCAATACATCGGAATGCCCTCACGGTCATCGCGATGTAAAAAGGTAATGGGGTATGAAAAATGATTCTAACATCTTGGACCTCAAATGATTGCTTTAGATTTTACTGTCCCTCTATACGTATTTATTTTAGATTTGAAAAATATAAGAAAGTATACCAAACTAGCTGTATCAGTATTAGTACAACACTGCAGTCGAAAGCAGTATACGACTGCAGCTAATTGCCCGTGAAATCAAGGGATCCTTAAAATTATTATAATGTAAACTTGCCATACCTTTCCATAATTGTACAACGTTACATATTAGAAAACATCTTTTTGTTGAAAAAAGTCAATGAAAACATAAAATGAAAGCAGGCACAAATGAATCAGGGATTAAAACAAATATATCAATCTGTATACTGAGCACGGTTGGAATTTCATTATCTAGTCTAGGAAGATAATGTATATGCATATCAAATATCTAAACTTCAGTTAGAACTGTAACAAACGTAAATTAAACATTACACCTTTATTTTTGTGTGAAATATAACACATTTCTGAACCTAGCAGACATATATTTTTGGCACCAGTTTACTTCGGTCCTTTTATTTTAATAAAAAAAATGATAAAATTGAATTAAATGCGGCATGTCTAGGTATTTCTTTGTTTTTTAATCAAGAAACCTACATGTGCCTACAAAACACTTTCCGGTGTATTCTTCTCTAGCTACTACTTTGAATTCAGTCTCGTCATTTGATATCCCTATTCTGAGCTTAGTAGTACGCCGAAATTGGGGAAGTTTGATGCGAATGTGACCAATTTTTCTGCAAGATTCTTCTGAGATAAGCTTAGGTGGCTGTTTGTCTTCTGATGCATATATTTGAATTTTAGCTTCTTCTTGGTTAACGTCAATCGGGAAATCATACTCGGTTACAACTTCATTTACTTGAATTGGAGACCCTTTTGGAATAATGGTATAGAATTCTTGTTGTGAAGTCGGAAATGACGTATGTGAGCCATCGAAGTTCGACTTTTGTTCCCCACCAGCAAAAGCTATGCCATAATGATATTTTGCCATTCTACCAACAATAGGAGTTTCCATATGACCCATGATTACCGCTCCCTTCAAGACAATTACATCAGGTTGCAATGGACATATTACTGTTAAATGGTTGAAGTGCTCTTTTATTGCATGCACGAGAAGGCCACAAGATGCATATCCACCAACTAAAAGAATGCTTTTCACTTTGGATGTTTCGGGTTCATTCAGTAACTTTTGTACATAGCCAATAATTTTGTCGATGCCTTCTTTAAAAATTGATTTTAATACCTCTGGAATAATCTGAAGTTTGTTTCTTTTTATTTCGGCTTTGCCTTTATATTTGTCTGCAATCATATCTGGATTTGACTTTATAACTTCAATTGTCAGTGAGCTCGGTATTCCAATCCTGCATTTTGAATCGCTTCTAAATGACCTCTTTTGTCGTTCGATTTCTCTTACCAAATCTAGATAATCCTCTCTATTTTTTAAAGCAAAGATACTGAGTACCTCGGTGCCAAAAATTTCTCGGAGAAGATTCCAAATTTTAGTGTTTATCATATTTCCTCCCCAAGGACCTCCAGAAGCACTGTGTATTTCTTTTATCTGACCTGTTGCCATGACTTCATTCGCCGTTATATCAACAGTGCCACCTGTTTTAAAAAAATGAAAAGCCATATATAGAAACGCTTAATGACATATTGCTTCACCATTTTATATAGTAGCTTTAATATAATCATAGATATAACTAGATATCATTGAGATGGGAGCCATCACTGTGGGCCCCGCTGTGATAATGTGTGGTAAAAAAATTGTATCTTTATCATTGGACATGGGGCTGTCAACTGAAACCAAAGTTTTTGACCTTGACCTTTGACCTAGGAAGTTGTGCATAAATTATGACACACCCTCTGGTGTTGGTTTATATACATGTCAAGTATAAATTTTGAAATCATAACGGTTCTCAAGATATAGGGCGGACACAATTTGTTACGGACGGACGGACGGACAGACGGACAGACAGACAGACTGATCACTATAGGGCGTCCGCCATTCGACAGGGCCCTAATAACCATTATATCTATGATATGATTCAGTAAATGTTGAATGATATGTACATTTCCGTAAATATATATATATATATATGTACTAGATCAAACCCGCGACATCGAGGGTCCATGACTGAATTAAAGTACCTACGCCTTATTTTTAGTCTGGAGTTTAGGTATTCGTATTGTCATCTGATAAAGTCATGCTGATTAAAAGGTGCACAGTTTTCTCTGCTTTCAAAATCTTTCTGTTTGAACCCGTCCTGTTTTCATTATTACAACTGGAAACTACATATAATTGTTTTTATATTTTGCATTTATTATATTTTGTGTGAGTGTGTGTACGTTTGTTTTATTGCATTGTTTTTATTGTTTTGGGGAAGGTCACGTTACGGTCAGGCCAGAAAACTTGGTTGACAAATGCTCAAGTTCAATCTGTACCGATACAGTGTGTTTAATGTAATTCTTAACACAATAACCCATGGTGGTGCTCCTATTAAAGGATGAAGATACAGAACATACATACGTGTGACTATACTATTGGTATCGGTATCGGATTCGACCCGGAACTTGTTAATTTTTGGTAATATTAATTATGTTGAAAACAAAAGGGCCTTAAATGGTGTAATTTTTAATCAACACTATAATATTGATATATAAAGTTGAATTCTTTGATTTGTCGTGTTTCCATTCGTTTAATGAGTTTGAGCTTTTGATTTTACCATTTGATAAGGGACTTTCCGATTTGAATTTTCCTTGGAGTTCGGTATTTTTGTTATTTTTTTTTCTTTTTACGTCATGCCGGAAAACAAAAACTATAATTGATTATTACTGCGAGTACTAACTTACATAGATAACTGACGGTGTTATTCCTTTACAGGTTGGAGGGACGAGATTCCAACACAAAATGAGCTATACGATAAACATTTACTTAAACTTATTTCATTTTCGATTTAGAATATCTTCTGGGTTTTTTTTGCAGAGAAAATAGATGATCATGAATGGTTTAAATTTTTGACTATCCTATTACATTGTTAAGTGTTATTTTTCGTCAAACCATAATGAATGATAAGGCACTTATGATGCAAATATTATGTACATTGTTGATTCAAAAATACTTTTATCCAGTTGAATTAAAACTTAAATATGTCAGTTGAAGATTCGTGTGTCATGCACCCAGGTTTGTTGTAACTTTGTAATCATTGCGTAAAATATGTTTGGAAAGATACAAAGAAAATAACGCAAACGCAAAATCGCGGAAAGGCGAAAACAAATGAAGCGAAATTGATGAATGCATTTGTTTTTGCATTTCCGCGTTTTCACTTACGTTTTATCGCGATTTCGCGTTTTAAAATACTAATACGGCAACGCAAAATTGGCTGCTTTTGACAAATGATTTAGGTAAAATCTTTGACATGTTTCACTAAGGTAATAATTGTATTGTATTGATCGGTACAACATGTAGAACCGGATCTGCTTTCCATTCCGGGAAACATGAGATCACCCTTGGATTTTTGTAGGGTTAGTGTTGTCTGTCTTTAGCTTTCGATGTTTGTTTTGTAGAGTGTTGTTAAGCTTTTCATCGTTTTCTCTTTTTGTCATAGTTTTGTCGGTCTCTCTTCGACTTATGACTTTGATTGTCCCTTTGGAACCTTTATCCTCTATTTAAAAATATTGTTTTGGTGAAGTATTGTCGATCTTTTAGTTTTATCTAGTAGATTACTTTGATGGATTATAGTCAATGTATTGAAATCCCTTATAAAACCAAGTTTTCGAACGTTTCTACCTACGGTATCTCACTCTAGTTTAATTCTACGTTCAATTGCATAATGTTTTATTAGAATCTCTACTTAATATATATGGTGTTCCTGAAAATCCCGAAATTACAGCAAAACATTTACCCCTTTTTGCATTGCATCATATTTTAGATTACTAATTAATATACCTCCTAGATCTACGACCAGAAAACGTGACCCAGGACTAAACGAACCAAGTTGCGGGCTTTGGCCTTTATCTTTCTTCTCTATCTCCAAGCTTCTACAGCATAAAGCAGCAGCTTCTGGCTCTAATGCGAGTGTTAGATTGTCTTCGTAAATTCCACTCTATTTTGATAAAAAAAATTTAATTATATATAGTTATAGCTAGCATAACGTTAATTATGGAATTGTTTCCTCGCAGCTGAGGCTACTAGGTTGATGGGCTTTTTTCGTCTCAGGATGTGTTATTTCTATAATTGTGTCATCTATTACGTTTGAAAATAACCGTTTCGGAAGCCACATTTATTGCACACTTACGAGCATAAAAAAACCCGAACGGGTTAAAAAGTATTCTAAAAAAAGTTCTCATGTAAACTTTGACTACTCTTCGCAATCACACTTCTTTCAGTACAATTAATTAAGTGTTAAACCATTAAATTCGCCGTAACAATTAGTCGTTACTCTATCCGTTGACCAGATAATACACGTAGGGAGGGGCTAACAGTCTTTCAGTAGCAACACCAACCGATTGTATCAGGTATGTTCGATCCTTAAAGTTAAAGAAGTCAGATATGATCTGTGCAACGAAACCGATTACAAATATACATTTCTCTATTTTTCTGATAATCATTAGAAAAACAGATTCTTACATAGTTACTCTTAGATTATCAGATTTATCCAATCATTAGTTAATTTAACTATCTCGATTGGATAAATCCGATAAGCCACTGGTACCAATGTAAGAATCTATACAGTATGTACGAAACATATGACATATATATCATAAAATATAAATATGTCCACAAAACCATTGAACTTCGTTACATCTTGTCGTTTTAAAAGAAGAGAGAACAAGTGTGAATGCACATTGATTCCAGCTGAATTTTAGTATTTAATTTTGGTGTCACTATGAAGCTCAAGACTTTCAACAAAAAAATACTTATGGTATATTAAGTATTCTTTTTGGTTGAAAGTCTTAAATTTTATAAAGAAACCAGAATAATTGAAATTTACTTAGAAATAAAAATTATGCGTGGCTATATATACGTCAAAATAGTAGTACAGGGCTAACATCAAAATTTATTTATTTAAAAATAAGGAAATCTGGTATGATTACCAATGAGACAACTATCAAACAAAATAAAAAGATAAGAAAATGTGGTATGATTGCCAATAAGACAACTATCCACCAAAGTTCGTATGAGGTGGATGTAAGCAACCGCACGTCTTTCCACAATGAGAAAAATTCATACCTTATAGTAAGCTGCTAAAGGCCCCGACATGAAAATTTGAAAAAATGGAATTGAGCAAAACTAACGGCCTAATTTATAACACAACAATTTACGAAAATAAATATGATATGCATGAATCAACGAAAACAACTAAACTACAGACTCCGGACTTGGGACATGAACAAAAAGAATGTGGCGGGCTTGAACATGTATGAAGGCGCCAATCCTCCCCTAACCGCGAACAGTTGTGTAACAGTACAACATAAGAACAAACCATAAAATCACTTGAAAACGGTGACCTATAGTTGTGAATTTCTACATCATTTCGTCTCTTGTGGAGAGTTGTCTCATTGGCAATCATACCATATCTTCTTAATTTTATATTAACTGATCAGATCGATACAAAGCAGAAAAACATCTAACAAAAAACACAGACCGGACGTGGCAGGGTATTTAAACATCCCTTGCAACAAAAAAACACACAGTACAGATCTGAGAGTACTTGCTAGTTCAAAGACAGTTACAACTAATAAAATCAAAGTACTGAAGTACTAAGCATCGGATGACCGCAAGTTCTTGTGGATGGTCACAAGCACTTGTCTCAGAAAAAAAATCACATCTGTATACCTGAAAGTGAGGTTAATGTACAGAGATATATTTTTTTATGAGACAAGTTGATGCGTGGATAATGAAAAAATGACAGGGAATTCAACGTCACCGTAATAACTATTATATTGTAGTGATACACATCTGTATACTCTGGTTTGTTGTTATATATTATATTAATGTTTGTATATAACAGTTACATGTATAAAATATAATTTTCGTCCATTTGTATATCATTCTATTTTACTATTCTAATAATAGTGCAGTGCAAGTGCATGGTGGACACTCTTCTGTAATAATATGATTGTTTTAATAGATTGGATTTGAGCAGGCACTCATATTTTCCCGCAAAACGTTCTTGAGATATTCTTCCGCATGCGTTAAAACAATTTTTCTGTACGTGTGCATAGATATTATCAATGATATTCTACTTATATATATATTTCTAACGACAAAACATTTTCATATTATTAACTTATGTTCTAAACAAAAGTATTTTATGAGTATTCATTTAAGAAATGAATTTATAACAAGCGATAAGGAATGTTATTTTGCACTCGATAATGTCCGCGTATTTATAGATCGGTTACCAGCCAAACACGAAAGTTACGTTAGTAGAAATCTCGTCGGCAACAATACATCGGAATACCCTCACGGTCATCGCGATGTAAAAAGTATGTATCTAAGACTATAATATCAATCAGTTCACATCCAACATCCAATGGATTTAATGTAAAGACGTCATTAGCATTCAGAGACAAACATGACCTTGTGGAATGCCAAAATATAGGTATCGACAGATTGTAGTACCATGAATGAGCATATGCGTATATCAATAATATTTAGTATGGTTTTAATTAACTGATAACAAAATCAATATGTATACCAATGAAAACAATATTCAATGATCTAATTACAGTGTTGAATTGGTAACCTTTTAGAACAAGTTAATTTAAAGGATTGATAAGTTTACCCGGGTCGTATCTAAATTTCCGGCCCGCGGGCTCGGTAAACCAAAGTATACTTTGTCTAAAACTTAGTCCATGTATGGAGCGGAACAGCTGCTATGAGTAAATCTTCATCGATCTCTTCCGGAAAATAAATATTGCATTAAAGCGTTTATATATGTTTAAATTAAACACTAAAACATAAAAACATTTATACATTTAGTTTGCTGGATTTAAGGCGAAGATGCAACCTTATAGTTTTGTTACAACACTTTGGCAGTTAAAAATATTTATATAAAAACTCATCAAAGATATATCAAATAGTAAATGTCACTTCTTGCTACTGCATTTTATGTACCATTCGCTCATCTCCCAAAAAGTAAGTTTACGTCGGAAAAAGTATGAATAAAATGGTAATTGGGTATATATATTCATTGATATACTGTTTGAATCAGTTCTAACCTAATGTCTTGAACTCACAGGACTACTGTCCTAGAGCAGACAACTTTAAATTAGTTTCTAACAGAATCTGTTCTACACTTGAACAAAAAAGTCTGGTATAGTTGATAACTTGTTTTACAACCACTGGGTGTATGCCACTGCTGATTGACGTCAAGTAGTAAGCTCTGTTGTGTTGACATGAAATATCATTAATACGTAAATTTTCTGTAAATTTACTGTTTGCTAATTGTTGAATTAATCAAAACACTTAAGGTGTTTTACACCCAGGCAGAGATAGCTTTAGCTGAATTTGGCACAACCCTACGGAAATTTTCGTTTTCATTGCTTTTCAACTTCGTATTCGATTGGTCTTACATATATTTTGATTCGAGCGATACAGAGTCGTCTGTAAACAAAACGCGCGTCAGACTTACAGAATTATAACACTGGCATCTTTGATGATTTTATATTGGACAATTTTAGCCTAGAACCGTTTTGGATAGTTTTATCCTAGAACATATTCTGACATTTCTACCTTAGAACAGTTTTGGACAGGTCTACCTTTGAACTGAATCTGAAAGTAAGTTCTGCTTTAGAACAGTTATAGGGTAGAACTATTCTAGAACAGTTTAGAAGTTAAATGACTGATTCTGACAGTAGCAACCAAGTAACATTAATAACCAAAAGATATACATCTACTGTACTTGTATAGCAGCAACCACTGGTAGTCCGTACAAATGTACAAAGACTGTCTCGTGGTCTTTAGTGTGTAAATTATTTGGTAGTACCATGTGCATGTACCTTTTCAGCAGCATCTATCATAAACTGTCGTGCAGCTTCTGTCCATATTGCTGGTACCGTAAGCACCCAATGAATGTCCTCTCCTTCGAGATTTAAAATATGCTGCTTAACTCTTGTGAAGGTAGCATTTTTCAAGTGTTCAATGCAAGCAGCAAATACATCGACTGCTTTCATTTCTTTTTTACCACTAATATCTTTAATAGTCAATGATTTCTTCAAATCCTGAAATCAGTGAAGGTAAGCAAAGCATCTCTATAGACATTAACTCATTCAAAATGAAAACCTGACAAGAATTCACTGTGTTTATTTTGATAAAAAAAAACTTGAAGCTGTTAATTGATTTTTTAATATAGAATCGAATGCATGCTTAACAATTGATTAGTTTTATCTCAAAGATGTAAACAATCAAACTTGTGTATACAAAACATAAATCACATTGACAGTGTGAACGCGGCTCAGACCTTCCTTGCATATTTTTATAACAGAGTAGCGAACATCCTTATCGTACAGAGCAGGTTTCAATGCTTTTGGTCTTGAATTTGTCTTCAATTTCTGTATTTTTATCATTGTTCCTATGAAGTACAAATCATCCGATTTCTTGTAGTACAAAATGAATACAATGGAATAGGATTTAGTTATTGTCAAATTTTAAAACATTTAAAGCATAGATGTAAGCTTAAGAAAATATTATAACGAAAATATGACTATACAATTATTCAATTTTGGAAAATAATTGTTTCTCCTTGTCTTTTTTTTTTTTTTGCTGGATGTATGAATTAAGATACCAACTTACCCGGTTGTTGTAAAGTTGCATCTTGAAACGAGTAAAGTAATAACACTGATTTGCATACTGTTGGTCATTTATCGTAAGGCTTGCATACTTTTCTTCGGCTTCATTGCCAAAAGCCACAAACTTTTTATCCGGGTTTAAAAGCAGAACAGTTGGAATTTTTGATGACATATTATTGGTTGTTCCAACTCCTTCCATTACATGTATATTTAGCGGGTCTCTGATGAACTCAGATTTAAAGGAAAAAGCAGTACCAGAATATGCTGATCCAAAGTCAATGGCTGCAACCATGGCGTAATTTCTATAATGCAAATGTTTAAAATTTGATTAACAACTTTTGTTTTTTTTCATGTAGGCCACATTCTGTATGTGCCTGTCCCAAGTCAGGAGCCTGTAATTCAGTGGTTGTCGTTTGTTGCTGTGTTACATATTTGTTTTTCGTTCATTATTTGTACATAAATTTGGCCGTTAATCTTCTCATTTGAATTGTTTTACATTGGTCATTTCGGGACCTTTTATAGCTGACTATACGGTATGGGCTTTGCTCATAGTTGAAGGCCGTACGGTGACCTATAGTTGTTAATTTCTGTGGCATCTGGTCTCTTGTGGAGAGTTGTCTCATTAACAATTATACCACATCTTCTTTTTTATACTAAATGATTTCCTATTTTCATTCCTCTTTATGAGGATGTAAAATCTGTTTAAAGAAATGTATGAATTACCTTCGCTCAAAAAATTAATCCGAGAACGAAACTGCTTTCACTGAACAATAAATATTATGGATGTCAATAAATAAAAATAAAAAACAACGCAGTACTCAACGCATATAAAGGAAATGAAATAGGAAGGAGTTGATAATTGGGAGAATTATAGTTATAAAGAGGAGGAATTCAACTTGCACTTAAAAAGTAAGAGGTATTTCATTGGATGGTATCTAGCAACTTGTATAAAATCTTTCATATTTTCCTACTCTATTGAAAATTACATACATTTAAGAATCTTTCAGTGCAGAAAGTAAGACATATCGTTGAGTATTTTATATCCCATCCATCTTAACGAGTCTAATTTACATGACCTTGTAAAGTTTTATAGTTTCATCACACATTTAAATTTGCAATGAATTTATTAATTAAGGCAAGATAAATTTCATACAGGAAGAAACATTGATTTATTAACTTTTTTTTTCGGAAGTGAAAACTTTTGAAATTTACCAAATTTACTATATGTAGTATGATTATTTTTCCGCTAATCATTGTCATTGGCAAATTAATTAAGGCAAGATAAATTTCATACAAGAAGAAGCATTGATTTATTTACTTTTTTTTCGGAAATGAAAACTTTTGAAATTTACCAAATTTACTATATTCATGTAGTATGATTATTTTTCCGCTAATCATTGTCATTGGCAAATTTAAACTAAAACGGCTTTTTCCATATCGGCCAGCTTTTTTTCCCGAGACGCTTGTATAGTGTCTGAAATAGGTCGAGGGATGATAACCGGGCCGACATGGAAAAGGCCATGAATAACACAAACTTCCGATATACGAAGACACTCAAGGTTCTCAGCCAGGTACGTCTGAACAGCACTGATTTTGATAAATGATATACATATGCAGAACTGGAAATATCTTAGCTTTGTATAAACAATCCCTTCAATAAATACCTATCAAAAACTAAAATTCTTTGATTTCGATTAAAGGAGAAGGTCCGGTAAGGGCTAATTTCGACTAAAATTCGAAGTATAACCGATGAAAGATCATATTTGACATTTTTTAAACACTTAAAGGGGCATAAGCTGTCAAATTCATGTTCCCCGATTTGACTGAAATTCTCATATTTGTTTCATAACATACTAAAACGTATATCCAATTTTTAAAAAGTCTAAAATAAACAATTTGCAATGTACGATCTCGATAATATATATCAGCATTTCGTGTGTATTTTATATAAAAAAGAAGATGTGGTATGATTGCCAATAAGACAACTCTCCACAAGAGACCAAATGACATAGAAATTAACAACTATAGATCACCGTACGGCCTTCAACAATGAGCAAAGCCCATACCGCAGAGTCAGCTATAAAAGGCCCCGAAATGACAAATGTAAAACAATTCAAACGAGAAAACTAACGGTCTAATTTATGTACAAAAAAATGAACGAAAAACAAATATGTAACACATCAACAAACGACAACTACTGAATTACAGGCTCCTGACTTGGAACAGGCACATACATACAGAATGTGGCGGGGTTAAACATGTTAGTGGGACCCCCCCCCCCCTAACCTGGGACAGTGGTGTAACAGTACAACATAAGAACGAACTATAAAAATCAGTTGAAAAAGGCTTAAGTCTGGACGTCATCTAATTACCCATCGAGGTGACCTCCGAAGACTTCCGACGGTCATTAAACCCGATATAAACATAAATATAGATATAAATAGATAGTGAACTCGTACAATTGAATTTTTCTAGGTCTGTTTGATTTCATTTTAGAGGTTAAAATATATGTTAATCATCGTTTTAACCTGTATAAGAATGAGTTTTTTGCGGATCGAATCAGTCAATCAAATGGTTTACTCTTGTTTCACTTAAAATGTTGACATTCTTTTCCTTTCCAAACTGGCTTCTAAAAGCGAATAATATTTCACTTTTATTGATGATTGAACAAAAAAATCATACTTTATTTTTTTATAGCTCGTAGCTAATGCCCCTTTTAATTTTCTACTTCAGACGATTCAATTAGTTTATGTAAACTATTTGAACTGATTTGGACCTTACAGAAGCTCAAATTCAAGCTTATATATGAAAAATCTATCAAATATGCCATAAAACGTCACTTTTCAGAAGGTTTTTGACTAAAACGTAAACGGCCGCATTCGTGTTCAATCTCAACCTTTATATATGTTATGTATTATCATCAAATACAACATATATTTAAATATTAAGACTAAACCCAACTGCGGCCACTTCCATTTTAGACAAAAACCGTCTTGAAATCACGGTGAAACATAATTGTAAAGATTTTAGTTATTTTGCATAAATTAATGATGCTTGTGCCTAATGATGTGCATTACATTGTCATAAACAGCCCACATTTATGTAACAAAAATTCTACTTTCCAATAGATAGCTTTCGATATATTTGTAAAAATGCTATATTTTGAGGTCGGAAAGAGGTCTTACCGGGCCTACTCCTTTCTAATCACATGTAAAACATAAACTAAAAGGCGGATATTGTTTGAGAAAGTTGGCTTCATATTTATAATATGTTGACTGAAGCGGTTCAGTTATTAAAGAAATTAGTATCTTAAGAAAGCATTTTCAAACAAAACCCCACATTTTCATACATATAAATAAAAATTGTCACTTTATACGCAAATAACAATACAGCAAATATATTGTTGACTCAAAGATATGTCATAACAATGTCTCGTCTGTATGTAATTTTGTGCGTATAATGCAAATGTTGAAACTAAAATGGCAATACTGTAAAATGTGAAATTTTCAAAACATGAAATGAAACCATGACTAAAGATGCAGGCCCAAATAATCTCCGTGGAAAAGAGAAATTTCAATGTCAATACAAATGCATAACAAATGAGACATGCAAATGCTAATGCAACTGCATACCAAATTTCATTGACTTATCATTGGTAGTTCATCTTAAACTGACTAAATCACAAACTTAAACTTGTAAAATACGAAAAGTTTCGAAGTCAATAGTAATTGAGACGGCAAAGCAGGATAATCTCATTTGGTATGAGTATACAAATGCTTATAGAACTGCATACCAAATTATATTGACTTATCATAAGTCTTATAATATGCACGGAGCGCGTTGTGCTAATCCTAATACAAATGCATACCAAATACCATTGACCTCCCACTAAGACGTACAATTAAACTGACCTTATCACCAACTGATACATTGTTCACGCCACAGCTGCCGCCGACGTCAGAAAAAAACACTAATAGTGTCGCCTCCGAGACTTCGTCGAGTGACACAAAAGCATTGAAGATAGCCAGTTAAATGTTTGCAAAAAGCTATTGTTGGTGCATGTGCATGTATTCATAATGATATAATGACAAAACAATTTCATGGTATTGTAAAATTGAGAACTTTCCTTTTCTATGTAGCAACATTCCAGCAGCGTCTGCATATGGAGTATGTATCTCCCAGTTGATACAATATTCCAGAGCTTGCATTTCCTATCATAATTTCCTTGATAGAGGTTTGTTCTTTACAATGAAGCTATTGAACCAAGAGTAAAGTTGAAATCATGTCTTCGAAAATTTTACAGACATTCATCACGAGTTGGTTGACCGTTATGGAATACCTGTTTCATATATGTCGATGGATATGTTCCAATTGTCGGCCTCTTTTCCTCGAATATGACCTACCGAAATAGACTTATCACCGGGTTTGTACTAACATGAGCAACTCGACGGGTTCCACATGTGGAGCATTTTCTACTTACCTTTCCGGAGCGCTTGAGATCACCTCCGGTTTTTTAATGGGGTTTGTGTCTTTGAATTCTATATTGTGTTTTGTGTACTGTTGTTTGTCTTTTCGTTTTTTTCCATGGCATTGTCAGCTTTATTTTTCACAATAAGTAATTACTTGAATAATTTTGTAACATATTGAACCGATGAAAATTGTAAGAAAAAAATGAAATTTGGTATAACAAAATATTATCTTCAAAGACCATGAATAGCCTGGTGAATTTCTATTCTAAGGGTAGGTTTTAGATTGTTGAAATATTAAAAGCAAATTATTATAGTTGAGTTATTATTTTCTAACCTTTTTGGCTTAAACGACATATTCTTAAATAGTTCGTGAGTTCTCTTTTCATCAGAAGAAACTTCTGACTTAACAACATTTTCTGGTTCTGTCAAAAAAAGAAAATAAATTTTATTCAGAAATATAATGTCGAACGATGAATATTGAATGGAAAACACTATTATTTAAATATTTAATGCTTAGAGCCAAGGTTCCAGTAAATGTTCAACAACACATGTGACTTATGTTAATGCTATTGTAATGGAAATCGTTATGAACTACTTGACAAAGTCAATGTCAGTAGGGGTATTAACTATTTCTGGAGTGTGAAAAACTCTTTGAAAGTCTTGAATAGCTACGATCCTTTAAAGGTCAGTTGCCTCCGTTGACTGGTGTGATTCGATATGCGTATGTTTGCATAAATTTCTCGGATTTTATTTAATGAAATATGTTTTATTACTTAACAACTTTAATATCATAGATATATGTAATAAGATATCATAAATGGGTCAAAATGTTAACCGATTTTTATCACAAATGAAATTTATTGAGAAATTGCCCTTAAAAGGTCTCCTTATTTATAAAGGTTATATTGCTGCTGTTGTCCAAACAATGCGGATTTTTGGAAAAATATCAAAATGCTAATTCATAGTTATAGAAGCAATACTAAAATATTTCTTTAGTTTTTCTGTATAGTTTATTTTGGGCATTGCACAATATCTTATCTTCCTGTACTGCTTATGACTTTGTTGTATGAAATCTTCTTTTGTTACTTTGTCGTTGGGTTGCCGTCTATTTCGTATATTACACTCATCTCCTTTTGATCAAATTTTAAATTCTTTCTCAAATTTATATTGTGTAAATGCTGTAAATTAGTTAATCATCATTGTTGCGAAGATCGTATGTTAACCTATAGATATATCTTAGTGTTTTATGTCTTTGGGTAGAAAGTCTCTTTGATATATATCACACGTATCCTGACATTTATAAATATATAAAACTGAAATGCAATGCTGTGGTTTTTTATCGAAATTAACATGTCCGAACAACGACAACTTAGTCTGACAAAAACGGGAAACAAACCAGATTGTTTAAAAGCAATGATGATTCAATTTAACATCTAATAGGAGACAGTGAGTTCAGAAGTTGGTACTTCGGTACTGACATGATTAATAACATACATTTCTAAAATGTTCCATTGATAAATTAAGAAATCATATAAAAATTAGGTTCCAACACTCTCAGGTAAAGCTGAGAATTTTTCTATTCTTTTATGTCTGTTTTGGTCGTGGCTACGTTTAATTTACTTCCCCGGCGTTCCAATGTTTAGGTTCCAGCGTTCCTGATGGAGATAAATCCAGAAAAGCGCTCGGACGCACGAAATTTATAAAGTGTCATTTTGATTTAAAATAACCTAAATTTATAAAGTATCATTTTGATTTTTAACAATTTTTTCTTTGAAAATAAACCTAGCAAGGAAAATGAAAAAATAGCATTTTATGCTTTTTTTTAGTGGTGACGATTGTATTGAATTTAAATAACTTGTCTGATATTGACGATAAAAACCAGCACAAACCTTGAGCTTTAGGTCCGAAACCGCCTTCGTCTTCTTTTTTTGCGTAAATTAACTGAAATAAAAATCGACTAACAGTTTTTATGCATATTTAACCCTGTCTGAGAAAAACATATAAAAAAAATGCTGACGGTAGTATTTAGGTATTGCATAATTGAAACTCTGAGAATATTGGTAGACCACACTATAGATAAAAGGGAAACAGGTAAAACAGCCAATATTCCACACAAATTGCAGAATCCTAATATAAAATTTAAAGTGAATGTGGATGCAACAGAATTGTGTCCAATTTCCAGTGTCTGCATATATTACAGGTAAATGTACGCTTTTATGATAATAGAAGTGTTTTGTATGCAGTTAAACAAGTATGGCTGTTTTCTGCTCTTTGGTCGGGTTGTTGTCTCTTTGACACATTCCCCATTTCCATTCTCAATTTTATTGCACCATCAATTGCAGACTTCTGGTGATAAGTTATAATTTGTTTACGAGCAGCAAACTTCTCTGCACATGTAGGTATAAAATAATGAACTAATATCTCCTCAAGTGTTTTCGCTAATCTATTAAAATTGAGAACGGAAATGGGGAACGTGTCAAAGAGACAACAACCCGACCACAGAACAGACAACAGCAGAAGGCCACCAACAGGTCTTCAATGCAGCGAGAAATTCCCGCACCCGGAGGCGTCCTTCAGCTGGCCCCTAAACAAATATATATACTAGTTCAGTGATAATGAACGCCATACTAAACTCCAAATTGTACACAAGAAACTAAAATTAAAAATAATACAAGACTAACAAAGGCTAGAGGCTCCTGACTTGGGACAGGCGCAAAAATGCGGCGGGGTTAAACATGTTTATGAGATCTCAACCCTCCCCCTATACCTCTAGCCAATGTAGAAAAGTAAACGCATAATATAATATTATTATAAATTATTATAAATATTAATCTATAATTGAATTATATCATCTTACTAAATAAATTGTATCATACGTATTACATGAATCTAAACAGGAAAAACTTACGGGAAAATGTTTTTCGTTTATAATCTTGAACAACTTTGTCCATTTTTCTCTTTCCTCTTTGTTTGGTGCTTCAAAAGAATGAAAATAACTTAAAATCTAACAATTATATTTTACATTTATTTGCATTATCAGTTTTGTGCAATACAGCAATGTATTTTTATTCAATTTTAAATCAGTACGTGTACCTTTCAATTTGAGGGTTCGACCATTACTTGCGGTAACAACAAAACGAAGACCATCATCCTTCGTGGTTACATCTGCAAGCTACAAATAGAGAAGAACATTTATGATACTCTTTACTTATCATTATTACAAAAATATATAAATCAAAAGAGAGGCAAAAGATACCAGAGGGACATTCAAACTCATAAGTCGAAAATAAACTGACAACGCCATGGCTAAAAAAAGAAAAAGACAAACAGACAAACAATAGTACACAAAACACAACATAGAAAACTTAAGACTGAGCAACACGAACCCAACCAAAAACTGAGGGGGGGGGGGGGGTGATCGCAGGTGCTCCGGAAGGGTAAGCAGATCCTGCTCCACATGTGGCACCCGTCGTGTTGCTCATGGTAGTACAAACGGGACTGTAGTTACGACATTAGGAACATATCGGCTATCATCTGTCAACCAACTCGTGATGGCATGCGTAAAAAAATCGTTTCTGCTTGCTTTAAAACCCATAGTTTGATATGCATGATTAGTATTTTACTAGTGTTTATCATGCTACAGAAAGGCCCTTGGAAAGGGGTCGACCGTTTTTCTGTACTGATAAAATTGAGAATGGAAATGGGGAATGTGTCAAAGAGACAACAACCCGACCATAGAACAGACAACAGCAGAAGGTCACCAACAGGTCTTCAATGTAGCGAGAAATTCCCGCACCCGGAGGCGTCCTTCAGCTGGCCCCTAAACAAATATATATACTAGTTCAGTGATTATGAACGCCATACTAAACTCCAAATTGTACACAAGAAACTAAAATTAAAAATAATACAAGACTAACAAAGGCTAGAGGCTCCTGACTTGGGACAGGCGCAAAAATGCGGCGGGGTTAAACATGTTTATGAGATCTCAACCCTCTCCCTATACCTCTAGCCAATGTAGAAAAGTAAACGCATAACAATACGCACATTAAAATTCAGTTCAAGAGAAGTCCGAGTCTGATGTCAGAAGATGTAACCAAAGAAAATAAACAAAATGACAATAATACATAAATAACAACAGACTACTAGCAGTTAACTGACATGCCAGCTCCAGACTTCAATTAAACTGATTGAAAGATTATGTCTTCATCATATGAATATCAGGCACAATCCTTCCCGTTAGGGGTTTAGTATCATACCATCATAACATATATGAGAAGAACATAACCCGTGTCATGCCAACAACTGGTTTTTAAATAAATGTGTTTAGTGCCGATGCAAAGACCCTATAAGTGAATCAATATTAACGCCAAAATATGCAATCTTTAATGACCTGACAACAGTATCGTTACGGTAACTATATCCCTTCTTAATAAGTCTATTTAAAGGTTTTGTTAGCTTCAGAGGTGAATACTGACATTTTTGTGCTTTATAAAGAATATTTCCATAAAAAATTGGATGTGAAATACCTGAACGTGTAAGAAGTCTGCATGTTGAGCTATATTTACGAATGATGTCCTTATACCGATGATAAAATTTAGTAAATGTTTTGACTAGTTTGTGATATCGAAAACCCTGGTGTAATAATTTTTCAGTAATACATAAATTTCTCTCGTTAAAATCTAAAACATTGTTACATACACGAGCGAATCGTACAAGTTGAGATATATAAACACCGTAAGATGGTGAAAAAGGGAACGTCACCATCTAAAAATGGATAATTAACGATAGGAAATGAAAAATCATCTCTTATCATATATTTTAGTATTAAGCTTTCCGTTAATGATATAGTTATCAAGATCGAGGAAAGGGCAGTGGTCATTGTTAGTATTAGCTTTATTTAAAGTAAGTTCAACAGGATAAATTTCTTTAGTATACATACTGAAGTCGTCATTATTGAGAGCCAAAATATCATCCAAATATCTAAAAGTATTATTAAATTTGTGTATCAGATGTTGTTTCGATGGGTCTTTGCTGATTTTTGTCATAAATTGTAACTCATAGCAATACAAAAAAGGTCCGCAATAAGTGGTGCACAGTTAGTCCCCATTGGAATTCCGATAACCTGACGATATACGGAATCTCCAAAGCGAACAAAAATGTTATCTAGTAAAAATTCAAGGGCATATATAGTATCAAAGCATGTCCAATTGACATAGTTTTTTTGTTTATTGCTACTAAAAAATGACCTAAAAGAGTTTGAACATATATATTCACATTCTGACTTTCTAAATGCCCATTTAATTAGGTGTGTGAATTTTTTCTTAATGAGAATGTGAGGCAATGTGGTATATAGGGTAGAAAAATCAAAACTTTGAACAGATTCAAAATCACCAATATATGCATGTAATTTATCAAGTACTTCCAACGAGTTCTTGACACTCCAAAAGTAATTAATTCCACTATTTTCGAAGGCCTTATTTGAACAATTTATTATCAGGTTTTTGATTGTACCAAGTGTACTGGTAAGAAGAATTGACAATTTAGTAGTGGAACAATGGCTTGAAGACGAAATGAATCTATATTTGTATGATGTATACATACGCATCCATGTGTTGTCGGATTGGAGCCGTGAAATCCAATGCATCGTGTTGTACACATTAAAACAAAACTTGCGTTTCTTTACGGTTTGGTAGAGGTATTGCGAGGAAATAATCCTGCTTCAATCCGACATACCCTTTTTCTAGTGGCAGTCCAAATTGTATGCAAGTCCTCCTAGTCAGTCAGTTTTGAAGAACCCGATTGATTTATTATGTGTGTTCTCCATCCCTGTTTCCCCGAATATGACCTACCAAATTAGACTTTTCACCGGGTTTGTACTTACATGAGCATCACGATGCTGCAATTGCTTGCCTATCTTGGGAACTCGAGTTCACTGTCAAGTTGAAGTGGGGCTCGTTCATGTAAATGGTATTCGTTTTTTTCATGTGGATTTTTTCCTTATTTTTCCGGGTTTTTTTTGGTAAAATGTAGTGTAGTGTATGTTTTCTCCTATTTATTGTTGTAACATCACAGTTCCCAAATTGCCCCGAATACCCAATTTGCACCCATTTTTCTAAAAGAAAAAAGCAGCAAAAATCTTATAGGCTTTCTTAACAATTCTTATTTTTATCATTTTTCACTATACACGTCTTTCAACATAGCTATTACATACAAAAACGGTCACATTATATATCAAAAGATGAAGTCTCCAGTCAAAAAAGGAAAGTTTACGAAAACGTCGCAGGCGACGTCCACAAAAAGTCATAATGAGCAATTAAAATATGTCGCAGGCATCTGTTTTATTAAAAAATGTATGGTTATCATAGATTATTGCCAAATTGTTCTAAAAATGTAAAGAAATAAAACAAAGCATCAGTTATTTGATTTTTACGGATTTGAAGTTCAGCATGTATGCAATTTATGTACTCAACATTACAGAATCTTTGGCCGTTTGGATGTCGGTTCAAACTCATATTCAATGATTCAGTATGGATTTAAAATTACATTTGTGGAAATATATAGTGAATAAGGATATATCTACAAAATAACTACAAAATGGAGACTTCAGCCTGTTTCTTAAATTAAATATAGGTGGAAAACTGTAAAAATAGGTGCATTTTGGTATCTTGAAACTTTTTTCCAACCTTTGAAAACAGGTAAAGTTATAAGTACAATATACACTTACTATAATATTCATCGTCCATTTCGGTTTTTGATTTGTTTTGGCCGGTTTTCTCTGAAATATAATATACATTCCATTAAAAGTCAAACATATGAATATTAGAAATCAGATATAACACCCAATACTGATGAATGGATAAGGACAAACGGACGTAACTAAAAAATGAATGAAACTGGAACGATTGCTTTCTAGCATATTAGAGCTCATTAAGCTAATTCGATCAGTACGTTATGTTGTAACTTCATGTTTAGACAATGAAGTGTTTCTTTTTGGATACATTCAACAATTTACGATGAAAGTGGTCGGTCTTACCTAAAGGTTAAAACAAATGGAGTGCTGTAAAGACCGTTTTATTACAATTAAGAACATATATATGTTGTTGTTGGGGATATGAAGTGTTGAAGATGTGTAACGATTAATGATATGAAGGGGAAGTGAACGATGACCTAGAAGGTTTTTTTATCAAGGCAAATAAGACAATATTTTGTTTAGAGGTGGGGATCTGAACCATTGTTGAGATATTTAGAGGCAAACCCTAAGGCTTAGTTGCATTGGCAAGGAAGAATATTATATAGTTTTGGGATGGTCATATCAAAAATTAATTGTTTGGCCTTGAAAGTCAACATTCAAGGTCAGAGGCCATCTTCCATGGTTCGCAACACATTTTCTCGAAGCAAAAAAATGTTCCACAAAGTTCAGCTGAAGCTTTTTCTTATATGCGACATATCGTCTAATGGTAAAAACTGTAATAACAAATATATCAAACGCCAAGTAATTATATACATTCATGCCAAATATCAGTAGATAAGTCAAGAGATAAAAAATATTTCGGCCCTACTAATGTTATATGAGAAGAATCAGAGGAATTAGAAGAAAAAGAAGTTTAATAAGTCTTGATGACAAAAAGTCTCACACTTTACCTGGAAATGCATGAAATATGTTCCACTTGTCGTTAAGCAAACAACTATCAAATAATCATAAAACATGCCGGTGTTATCCGGCACAATCCAAAGTAATCAATGTGTAAGTAAAAACTAAGTATTTATGATTGTACATATTAACGTTTTGTTTTCCTTCTATTCTGATAAAACACTGATGTAATAAATAACAAATTAAAGAACAAAAAAATATCTTGCTAGGTTTATAGATTATTTACATAAGTTGCACATCCCACTATGTTCGTTTGCTTGTTTCCTACCCGTTCAGTGGTAGTCCCATGGAAGTATTCTGTGTGTCAATACTTCCATGGTAGTACTAAGCAAACTCTTGTTTATCGGAGAGAGGCGGTATTATGTAAGATATCTTTATGTGTCAATAATTCCAGACAATATTACCGCATTTAACAGAATAAAAAGTAGATACACGTATATTGATACAAAGACGGTAAAACCAATAAAGGTTGCAGTCATGTAAAGTTTCCTTTAAAGCGAATAAATGAATTTAGAATCTTACACTGAAAAAGCATCAATAGATTGTTATGTTAACTTGTTCTCTCGTAAGTTAGAAAAAATGTAGTATGTTGTCATGATTTCTACCTACATCAAATTGTTTTATATTTCCATCGTCTGCTAGAACAAACCATTTGTCTTGGTATCCTGTAAAGAAGGATATCTTTCTCTTTAATGTCCCTTCCATTGGTTGTTGGCTTCACACAATTTTAAAAGCTGAAGACAGAAATTTTTTTTTTGTTAAATAGCAGTAATCTAACATCTTAGTTAAAACGTGTCACCTCTCCTAGCGTTATATTTAAAATAATATTGTTTTACCTTATGCAATAGACGTAAGATCATAAAATGTTTAAAATGTATTTGAGAGAGAGAAAATTTTATTTAAGAAGTACCTGTATGTATACACAACTCAAACTGACGAACTCAATGTTTTGGTTCTCGGTCATGTATGGACTGAAAACACCAGAATATTTACCATAGATCCAGGTTGCTTAGTAGGTGAACGTATATCGCTCACAAACTTGTTTAACCCGGCCACATTCTTTATGTGCCTATCCCAAGTCAAGACCTAATATTCGTTTATTGGTCTAAGCATAAATCAGGCAGTTGGTTTATATTTGAGTTGTTTCATATTATGTCATGCTGGTGCCTTTTATGGCTTTTTATGCGGCATGGGTTTCGCTCATCGTTGAAGGCCGTACGGAACTGTAGTTGCATTCATCCTAGATAATTGATGTGTGTGGTCTCATTTGCAATCATACCACACTCCTTATTTAAATTTATCTTACCTCCTATACATTTCTAGGATTATGATTGGTTAAACGCAACCGCGTGGAGACCGTATATATTTCATATTAGGATAGTAGTCGGGGCTTATTTCAATACACGATTAGTAGCTTCGCTCTCACCCAATGTGGAATTTACTGATCCCATATATATCGTATTAGGTCACTCGCACACTATGTAACTTATAATATTATTCCCATTTTGTAGTCTGAAATATTATTTTGTTTTGTGTTTAAATTAGTTAATTAAGAACACAAGTTCAGAGTATTATGGGTTTGTAGTTAACAATCCTCTGTTCTATAAGAATTTTGTTCTGTTTTGAATTCTTATTACTATTTTTAAATACTGACGTTTTTTCTTTACGCTTTTTTTTTCGTCTTTTGAATTGTATTAATTTCCTGGCTTGATACAAATGATGCATATGTGCAATAAATTAAAAATCATATCAAAGACAAATCATACTAAACTTTTTTGTTTAATCTTGTTGATTATCACGTTTTGTCTAAGCAATCAACCGATATATAAGTATCCATTCTACATCAGCAAATATTTGTTTGTTGAAACGAATGTACAAATTTTTATGACGCTACAAACATATAAAATTATACTGCAATTAAATGCTATGCACTTTTTCAAGTTTGTAATTCTTATAATTCTTATAATACTAAAAAATATATATATAGATTACGAAAAGTATACATTTTTGTAGATTAACAAACGTTAAACGGTACATATCCGTCTTTTGTTTTGTTTTTTAAGTACAGGAATTATCGCAAAAAATGAATCATTTTTAGTTTGATATAATATATTTGAACAGCGAAACTGTCAATTTCATCAATTATGTAGTTTGGCGTTCATTTCATCTTTAGTATAACAATTTATAAAATCAAAACTAAACCTTTATGATACAGTGTATTTTTGCTACACCCCCCCCCCCCCCCAAATACATTGGATCCATAAAAAAAAATTCTATTTATCATTTCTTTGATAAATTATGCTTACGATATCTTTTTTAACTCTCATATTCTGCTTTTGCCATCTTCTGAATTTAAATTTAAATTCTCATTTCTTTATCAAAATTCTAAGTCCTGCTATATTGTATACCAAGATGATTAATTCACGAACACTCGCTAAATCTATTCCATTTATAGAAACTTTATAGTAAATCAACATTAGGTCGTACCCTTAAAAACACCATGAATTTGACCATTGAAGTATTCTATTGACCGCGTTTACCTTTAGTCTCCATATATTACAGTACTTACAAAATTTGCTCATAATGTTTTGTTCATCTTCTTTCAGTCCAGAGATTAAGACCGTGTCGTCTCACTAGATGCGCATAGAAAGACAAACAATCCAAGTAAATGTTTATCTTGTCTTCTGGTAAATCTACCTCAAGATTTTCCTGTTTTATTTTAATTGCATGTCATTCAGAAAGTTTCCATTCATGTCAAATGGTTGTTGTATTGACCGATATATCTCTGTATGGTAGCTTATTTACTAAAATATACAGCGTAACAGGTAAACACACGCTAGCATACAATTACAGTCTTTTAATAAAGTGAATTATTTTGTTAAATTGACATAGGTAAAACTGTTTTCACTGAGGCCAACGTCCGAAGTAAATATTAGTTTTCTAAAAATTAAATGTTCCATATTGGTGTCAACTGAGTAGGTTTTTCCAAGGTGTGTTTGTTTTTAAATCCACACTAAATAAAGTCCTAAGTAACACGTATTACTTTTTGCGTATTCATCATTTTTATTTTATTTTAAAGGTCCTTGACACCGAAATACATTAAATGGCGTATACATTTCAAATCAAGACTGGACATTTTCTATGGTAAGTTTAAACAGTTTTGTACAGTTGCAATTGAACATAACGTTTATTAAAGTCATATGAAACTTCAAATTTAAGAAAAAAGTTGAACGTGTTTTATATACTTGAAAGGCTAAGTTTTACTCTAAAAGAAGTGAACGTGAGCTTTTTTCAAAAAGAAAATCCGTCATATTATCACTGAAATCTTCATAAATGTACCGATATTGAATGATTGACTTCCCAGACACTAATTCGCCGATATTTTCCCGTATGCAGTGACCTTAACGACGAGACCTCTCGTTCTAACTTCGGCCACCGTACAGCGCAAGTGCGAGGAGAAAATCGTGATGAAAGAATGTAAACTCACGTGCTCTTGAAGGTAAATAGGAATAATAATAGAAACTTAAAAAAAGAAATTTAATACAACAAATCATTTAAAAACTGTTAAGGGATAATTTAATAAACAAATGGGAACGTAAGGAAAATATAAAAACAAACGCATGACTCTTTCAATTCACTTATCTGTCACGCTTTCCACGTGCTCTGTTTTTATTGTTTATCAATGTCACGATTCGGTAAACTTCGGCAACAAACTCGAAAGTTAATTAGCTGGCGATCAACAACCACTGAATGAAATATTATTTGTCGATAATACGTTATAGATGTGTAATAGATATAAAAGACTTGCATGCAAGACTTAGTTTAGTATATATGCATGCATTGGTTCAATAATTTCGAGAAACTCGTTTCATATGACTTTTGAAGTAGATATCAGGACGTTCATTTATTCTTTAGTAATGTTGAAACGAAAGCTATAGAGATAAGGAAATCTTAGTATTTGAAGCTACTTGTAAACAGGTAAATTGATACCTAGGTAAATTGAACATATGATAAATGAAATTGAGAATGGAAATGGGAATGTGTTAAAGAGACAACAACCTGACCAAAGAGCAAAAATCAGCCGAAGGCCACCAATGGGTCTTCAACACAGCGAGAAAATCCCGCACCTTGAGGCGGGCTTCAGCTGGCCCCTTAATAAAATGTGTACTAGTTCAGTGAAAATGGACGTCACACCAAACTCCAAAACATATAAATGAACTAATAAAAATTTTAAAAAATACAAGACTAACAAAGGCCAGAGGCTCTTGACTTGGGACAGGCGCAAATCTAAATTAGGTTATCTTAATTAATTATTAGAAAATAATAATACAAAATGAAAATGAACTATAATACACAGTGGTATTATATATGAATTTACCTCTCCCGGTTTTTTCTCCATTTGTTCATCATTCATTTATGCATCTCATATTTTCATTTTTGGCGACTTCTTTGCAACTGTTGAGTAAATGGTTTGACATGTACGTGTTTTTAAATGTTTACCTTGACATATTTTTTAACATTTCCGCGCGTTGTTTTCAGAACAAATTGTACCTTTTTTAACTCAAAATTCGCATACCTAAAATTTAGATGATTGCTATCACCAGGTAAGTGTCACTTTCCGTATATATTCCTCTTAAAAGCCCAACCGACATGATTAAGTCTTTCCACTTTTCCCTGGAAAGACCTTTTGATTTTTCTAGCTACGATTATTAGTTCTTTCTACTTTTCATTGATTATTAGGTCTCTCCGTTTTTCCGTGGAAATACCTCTTGATTTTGTTTTGATTATTTTTTTTTTTTCATGTTGTTTCAAAAGATGTCCCTTAGATATTTGGTATATGATATCGAACAGTTGATACGCTTTTGAAACAAACACTGCTTAACTGAACATAATTATCTTCCCGAACACTGGTTTTCTTCTTCGCACTACTCCTTTACAATCGTAAATGATCATGAAAAATTTATTTTCTCAAATTGATTGTTACATCCTCAGAATGTCAAGAACAATTTTTACTGAAGCGATCCAGAGACTCCGTATAAAAGTTATTTCCCTTTATGTATTCAATATAAGTGAACTGTTATTGTAACTAGAAAACCATAAGTTATAGAGACATATGGTCTCTTGATTTGAGATCAAAATGAAAATGAGGTCAAGGTCAAAGGTCAAGGTTTTTATTTACTTTTGCTAGATATTGCTACTCCTCAGAAACCATAACAAATATCCACAAAAGATTTCTACGAAATTGCTAGTTAAGACTTGAAAAATTGTTGGAAAGGTGGTGGTGTCATTTAATAGGGGTTTTCTCCCCTGAAAATCAGATGTTTGATGATAAAACTCATTTACCGTACAAAGAAGATACCTAAGGTATTTTGATTTCAGGTCCTTGTATTAAGGCTATTTGGTAGGAGGACATATGATGTTAAAAATGTCAACCGGAAGTGACCTTATGAAAACCAGAAGTATCAATTTTTGCACTTATTTAAATTCAAACTGACTATAATTCAATATGTCAATTTACCTATCTTAAAAAACCGGAAGTGACATTTTTCAAACCGGAAGTAGCAACTTATCACCCTTATTTCAAGCAAAGTTATATAGAAACCAAATACTTTTGGAATTAGTGGAAAGTATGTTATTAATTTATTTGACACCAGAAGTGACTCTAAGTATACCGGAAGTGGCCGATTAAATCCCTCATTTCACCAAAACAGTACAATAAACTATATATCTTTGGATATATATCTTTGGAATCAGTGAAACAATTTATATTCTGATAGCGAAAATGACATTTTAAACCGTAAGTTAATATTTTACATTTAAACAATGGTACATCATGATTTGAGGTGAAAAGACCTTCAATTGATCTCTGAACAATTGGTTATAATTTATTGACGATTATGGTGGTTGCTAAGCAGAGGAAAGGGATTAAATGGAAAAAATATTTCATTAAATCCTGGCAAATATAAAAATAAGGAGTTGTGGTATGATTGCCGGTGAGACAACTATCCATCAAAGTACAAATGAAGTGGATGTAAGCAATTATAGGCAACCGTTCGGCCTTCAACAATGAGAAAAACTCATATCGTGTGGGCGGCTATAAAAGAGACCCGACATGAAAAATATGAAACAATTCAATTGAAAAAACTAACGACCTAATCTGTAACAAAACAGTTTACGAAAAATAAATATGACAGACATGAAACAAAATAATGAACGAAAAACAAATATGTAACACAGCAACAAACGACAACCACTGAATTACAGGCTCCTGACTTGGGACAGGCACATAAAGAATGTGGCGGGGTTAAACGTGTTTGTGAGCGCTCGATCCTCCCCTAACCTGGGACAGTCGTGTAACAGTACAACATAAGAACAAACTATAAAAATCAGTTGAAAAAGGCTTAACTCATCAGATGGATACAAATAGAAATACATCTAACAAAAACACAAAGTGGACGTGAACGGGTACTTGTACATCCCAAGAACAAAAGGACACTAAGTACAGATCTGAGAGTACTATCATAATCATTATTTATATTTCTTATTAGAATTGTTTTAAATTTGCAAAAGGTTTACGCAGAGCATACAATTCATTAAAGTGGCTATTATTTGCAATTGAAACAATGTAAAAATAATGCAACACTATCTCATTTTATACCAGAATGGGACTTTTTATACTGAATACATTTGGAATAAAAATGGCAAAAGCCAATAGATAAACCCAAATGACTCCTCCACTATTCACGGTTTGTGTCGGTCTCTAAAAATACCGTAAAGGACCTCATTTGTGTACCAAGGAGCACAATTGACCACACAATACCACAAAAGAGTACCATAAGTGCACAAAGGATATACATCTGTATATTCAATGGGGGATGGGGGATTTGTTTCATACGAAAATGTTTACTTTTATTAAATACTTGCGTTAAATCGACATGAAGATTTACGAAACCGTTTTTCGAAATCGGTACAAATACAATATATGCATAAAATTACGGCATAGTCAAGATAATCAATAATCAGATTTTATGTATATGTTCCAGACCATACGAGTATTTAGACCATACGTGTATGGTCATGACAATATGCGTATATACTCGTTTGGTCCGACCTTACGCGTATGTTCCTAGTAATAAATACGATAAACGTTAAAAAGCGACTTATTATTTATTATAATTATGTAAATCATAATTATTAGGACTGGTAACAAAAGAGCTTATAAATAAAAACTTTGAAATAAAAAATATAAATTCTCCAGATAGTTTTTAGCCTCCCCTCAACTTGATAATTGTATCATAATTAAAACATGACATTGGAGTAATCTTTAAGTACTCATATTTTATATCTTTTGATCAAAATGAAAATGAGATCTATAATTAAAAATGAGACTGCTATCCATCAAAGTTCAAATGAAGTGGATGTAAGCAATTATAGGCAACCGCACGGCCTTCAACAATAAGAAAACCCCATACCGTATAATCAGCTATAAAAGGCCCCGATATGAAAAATATGAAACAATTCAATTGCGAAACCTAACAGCCTAATTTATAACAAAGCAATTTACGAAAAGCAAATATGACCCCACATGAACCAACGACAACCACTGAACTACAGGCTCCTGACTTGGGACAGGCACATAAAGAATGTGGCAGGGTATAACATGTTTGTGAGCACTAAACTACCCCCTGACTTGGGACAGTGTTGTTACGGCATAGCATAAGAACAAACTATAAAAATCAGTTGAGAAGGGCTTAACTCATCAGATCGATACAAAGCAAAAAAAACATCTAACAAAAACACAGACCGGACGTGGCAGGGTATTTATACGTCCCTAACAACATTTAACAGTTAGCACAGATCTGAGAGTACTCGCAGTTACTGACAGCAAGTTCATAGTTTATTACATCGAATAGAAAAAATCATGTATCTAAGACTAAAATTTGAATAAGTACACATCCAACATCCAATGGATTTAGTGTAAAGATGCCAGTACCTGTCAGAGAAAATATGACCTTGTGCAATGCTAAAATATAGGTACCGATAGATTGTAGTACCATGAAAGTGCATATGTGTATAACAATAATATTTAGTATGATTTTCATTTACTGATAAAGTAATCAATGTCTTGACTATACCAATAAAAACAATATTCAAAATTAAATTACAGTCTTCAATTGGTAACCTATTAGAATAAGTTTATTTAAAAGATTAATAAGTTTATCCGGATCGTATCTAAATTTCCGGGCTTGGTAAACAACATCACCGTAAAATTAACGATGTGCTATTCCGTTTGATAAAGTTTTCTATAGGAACTGCCAAACTTGCATACTAAATCTTTGTATCTATGGAAAAATTTACAAAAATGTAGTAAAGGTTTTTAGTAATTTATTGTAACAAAATCCTTGAGTTTATAATTTACCAGTAATACACAGATTACGCTCATTGAAATCCGAAACGTCACTACAGACACGGGCAGAGCGAACGAGTTGGGATATATAAACACCACAAGACGGTGCCAAAGGAACATCACCGTCCAAAAAAGGATAATTACCAATAGGGAAAGTAAAATTATCCCTTTTGTCGTAGATTATTGTGTGGAGTTTCTGGTGTAAAACTGAAATATCCAAATAAGGAAAAAAGGACAGTATTTGCTGTTAATATTTGATATATTTTAAGTAAGTTCTTATGGGTAAGTGTCGGCAGTATATTTAGAGAAATCCTTATATTTAACGAAAAAATAACATCAAGATAACGGTAAGTGTTGTTAAATTTGTCAATTAGTATTAGATACAATACAAAGGTAACAAAGAAACAGGCCGGTAACAACCGTTGCCGGATAGTTTTTCTGCACGAGTAGTCAGGTCAAGGTCCGAGGCGATCGCCGAGGACCTTGACCTGACTACAAGTGCAGACAAACTATACGGCAGGTTGTTTCCGACCTGTTTTTAGTTACCTTTGTTTTGTATCTGACTTGTACGACGTTTCAAGAAGGAAGAAGTACATTTTGCATTTAGAAGAGGTAGCAAAACTAAAGATATTAGAAACTTAAATGGCCATATACCAGTTAATGTAAGTTACAGTTTATACTCATTTTTTTTTTCTCACTTCCCTTCAGCCGAGAGTTTTTTTCTCAAAAAATTCAAGAATCTAATAACTTTATAAAAAGAACCATTTCAAGTTAAAGGTGAATGTTATACACATTTGAGAATTTTTGAAATGCAACTTCGCAAGTAAGTAATGTATAAAAAAAAGATTTCAGAGGTAAGCAAGCTACCATTTGATTTTTATTGGGGGAAAAAGGGGGGGGGGTTAAAATAAATTTAAAATAAACAGGATTTTTTTGTTGAAAGAATGCAGGATCCCCCCCCCCCCCCATTCGTAAAAATCGTACGTTTGCCGCCAAATATATGAATTCAATATATATGAATTCAATAACAATATAAGTGTATCAAAAGAATGAATTTCCTATCTCATTAGTGAATGAAATGTTATGAAAAAATGGATTTTGTCTTGTTATTAGACACATATAGGCATATATTTTGGATTAAAAAAAATGTTCATGCTTATAGGTTTTTATATGTCTCGGATAGTGTTGATCAGGATTAAACACGTGTCATTATATGATCCAATCAGAGCTTACCGTCCAAAATTGATGACATAAGTTGAATGATTTTCTTCCAGATTTGCTGCCTATTTGAACATGTATTACACGGACACTTTTTATTTATAGGATCAATCGTGCATTGGTGAGTTGATAGGAATTTTATCTTTTGATTAGATTTGATTTTTTTATATATATTTCCTGTCTTTTTTATTGAAGTATAAACGTTGGTACCAGCATTTCTTTCAGCATTGTCCAGAATACTATTCATGTCCATATATTGAAAAAAAAATCATTTACGGACCGACCATTTAGCTTCAAAAGGGGGTGTGTTGTTTTCTGAGTAAGAAAATTATTTAGTTTTTCAACTATATAATATATTATATATTTTTTCTCATAAAATTGGGGATCAAAATGTTTTTTTAGGAAAAAACCATAACCCACCTTTTGAAGTTAAATGGTCAATCGCTTAGTGTACTAATATGAATAGTTACTGGAATTGTTTGAAAAAAATATAGTTATTGATGCTAACGTAAATATTTTAATTAAAAAGACAGGAAATATGTCATCTCATCACACCTCCAGTGAGTATATCTGAGTATATCATAGTTATCTTTCTCATTTGAGAAAAAAGGCTTTATATGAGTTGCAGCAAATAAATTTGCAATCAGATTTATCAAACTACCATTTAATTTAATAGGAAAACTTCTGTTTGATAAGATTGTGTGGAAATGTAGTATAAAGAGTGGGAAAGTTAAAACTGTCAACCGAGTCAAAAGGATCACCAAAAGCAAGTAATTTATATAAAAAAAACAAAGATTTTTTTAAACTCCAAAATGGTTTATTCCACTATTTTGATTTTTGTTACAAACATTCATGATAAGTATCTGATAGAAGTTAAGGAACACGTTAAAGCACTGAAAGATTAGTAGTTAAACACTTACTAGAGGTCGAGATGAAACGAATTTATTTACTTTATAACTCTCTGTGGAGCGTACGGCCTTGAATGCAGTTGATTCTTAATGACTTCCGTGTAGTATTTACGTCATACCACCACCGCATTGTTTGCTGCTTCGTCTGCCGGTACGGACACAAAACACTTTGTGAGTGCTTGAATTTTGTTTAAATTCTAGAAATAAGCGTATTCCTTACCTTTTTTTTTTATTTATTATTAAATTATTTTCGAAATGTGATATGCGAAAATAAACCATATACAGAGATGCATTTAAATAGGAATCAAGTGACTTTTTGTCAGATTTCTCCCGATAATACCATTTTGTTTTACAATAGGATGAAAGATCATCTTTAATAACCTGACGACACTCTTCCCAATTTATTTTTCTATTGTGGACGATATTTTGGGTCCTTTTTCAGAAAGTTTATAACCTCTCTGTCTTGAACGATGTCGAGGTCCCCTGTTACAAGGCCACAGGGATCATATGTAAACTTAGATGTTTCGCAGTCTCATGTTTAAGGGGCATTATTATCTTCCGATGATTTATTCAACAATTTCTATCTACATAGATCTATAAATTGAATCTGGTAAACGATAACTTGAATCATCCTATCATTTTTTAGTACGTTATTAATATATGTTGTACGCTCAAAAATCATATCATGTTTATATCTAACTGTCATTAAATCGGTCAACATCACAACGATCTTGAAACTGGATTTACAGATGTTGAGTTTTTTTTTCACGTCTCTGGTTATCTTAAATTGATGAGACATATAACCCCGATAATGGCATACCCAGACACTGTTCTTTGTGATTAGCCATGGAGACGTGTCAGACTTCGAATGTTAGTCTTCAACATAAGAATAGTAGTTTTAAAATTATAGTACTGCCCTGTCAAAACTATTTAATCGTAAAACATTGTATTACAAAAATTTTAAAGAGTATAGAATTACTTTATAAATTATTCTGCTTTGTGGTGTTCACTCGAATTTCTCAACTCATCTTAATCTTAAGAAGGCGACCGATGTGTACACAAGTGAAAATAAAATTTTTAAAAAATCAATTCAAAGTATAAACAAAATATTGAAATGCAAACGATTTTGATATCAAACGTGGAAGCTTTTTATAAACCTAAAATAAGAGTGCAATTTTGTCCTTATTCTAACTTCATGACTTTCGTTAAGATAGTGTTTATAATGTCTCAAAGTTGTCGGAAAACGTAAAAATGATAAAAATAACCATATGCATATATGCTTTCTACTACGGAAGCCCATTTAGGACCTCCAGAAAATATAATTTGAATTCGATATCACGAATTTAAATTGTTATCACGAATTCTAGAATTCGTTATCACAGATTAAATTCGTTATCATTTTTTGTAATTCGTGATAACGAACTTTATAATTCGTTTTTACGGATTAAAATTGTTCTCACGAATTTGTGTAAATTGTTTTCACAGTTTTTTTTGTAATTCGTGATTACTGATAAAATTCGTTATCACAGATCAGATTATTGTAATTCGTGATAACGGTTTAAAATCGTTATAACAAATTGTATAATTTGTGATAACGGATTAAATTCGTTATAACTATTTCTACGAATTTGTGATAACGAATTTAATCCGTTATAACCATTTATGAAATTCATTATAACGATTTTAATCCGTTATCGCGAATTACCAAAAAAAATGTGATAACAAATTCTACGAATTCGTGATAATGAATTCAATCCGTTATAACGATTTATACAATGCGTAATCACGATTTATACAATTCGTTATTACGATTTTGATCCGTTATCTCGAATTAAAAAAAATTTGATAACGAATTTAATTACGAATTACAAAAATTGTTATAACTAATACCGGAAATTCGTTATCACGAATTTAATCTGATATAAAGAATTCTTCAATTCGTGATAACGATTTAAATTCGTGATTTCGAATTCAAATATATATTTTTAGGAGGTCCTAAATGGGCTTCCGTATTCTACACTAAATTGTCGGTTTTTTTCCCAATAAGTTAACAGTGTTAAAAACTACAACTTTCTTCAAATCAGTCTTCAATCCTCTTGTTACTCATGCTTGTCATGGCCTTGAATTTACACGAAAGCACAGATAAAAGCGTTGTCGACACTATCAACGAGTTCCCACCTATCTGTTAAAGTCGGTATGAGTTCTTTAAAATTTCCCCCTATTTATACCTATACATTTTTTGTTGCTATCCAAGCACAGCAATAAGCTTTTAAGTATTTGAATTTTTATAACAAACACTATCTTTTTTTACACAATTTCTTTCATCCAATCCAACAATTAAAACAAAGTTTGACAACTAGAAGTATTTGCTTACCTTTCCGGAGCACCTGAGATTAGCCCCGGTTTTTGGTTGTGTTCGTGTTGCTCAATTTTTTGCTTTCTATGTTATATTTTGTATATTGTTGCTTTTCTTTTGGTCTTTTTCGTTTTTTGGCGTTGCTTTGTCAGTTTATTTTCGACTTATGAGTTTGAATGTACCTTTTTGTATCTTTCGCCTCTCTTTTACAGTAACGTGATTGGAAACAGACGTATTAGCCTTTCTGTTTTCTGCTTTTGAAAGATTTTTGTCTTACAGTTTAATAAATGGGAAATATATATTTTTTAAAGAGTCTTCAAATGTCACCTTTATTACGTTAATATCAACATTCATTGGGGACTGTTGTTTAAGTAATTGAATCTTCACACCTAGCATACTTGTCTACCCGGATGTGTGATGGCTGGCAGCGGCTATTTTAGTCAGTGGAGAAGTTTTAGAGGTTTTTAGACAACATATACCATAATTTTTAAAACTGGGTCAATTCTGTGTGCTCATATTCACATTTTAACTTCGATGTTAACTTTTAGTGCTCCTTGGTAGATTTTAAAATATAATTATCTCAGTGACACTTTAAGCTGCTTTGTACTTACCGCTCTTTTAGAAAAAGTACCGCCATCTTGACATTTGATATTATACCTGGCAAGGGAGTTGTTAAACCAAGAAAATATAAGTCTACTAATTAAGATCAAACTATGCAGTATACTCTTAACCGACAAAAAGACTGCTGTCATTTTAGTCAACTGTAATTTAATTGACCTGTAAAAACTATACAGAATAAAGAATAAATATCTTATGTTGAAATAATTAATATAGTCATACTACATATATCTAAAGTATGCAAGACCATCCTGACCCTTATAAATCTTACTTGCAATTAAAGGCAAAGTAAATTAAAATCTGAGGGTGTTTTTTTTTTTGCAATCTCATTAAAATTTTTGGTGATACCAAATAATTGGTTCAAGAGACACTTTCTTTGATTATTATTAAGTTTACATTTTCAAAAAGTCTCAGTCGGCAGCCCCCAAACACCGCCTCGTCTGTTTCCGAGGCCTAGTTACGGCACTGTCTTGTATACCTGCCTAATTTAGTTAGCAAATTAAGAATTATATCTGTCACTAGTTAACCGGTCACTAGTTGTGTATTAGGCGAACTGATAGGGGTTTTAATTCGGCGGTACATAATGTATTGTTTGTCCATACTACAGGTATGAATTAAGTTCCCCAGTTCAAGCTTCCGCAAATCAGCATTTCTAGTCCGCAAATAAACGGGCTTCTTTTCGGCAATTATTTTCCTGGACGTTTCCGAAAATGTTTGCCTCTACTGTAAGCCAGATAAATGTTGTGTTGTACATATACATGTACGAAAAAAATTGTACATTTCTATTAAAATATTAGCAGTTCTATTATTGAATAAAAACGGTATTTATATAATACAAATAAAGATATCAAAAATCTGGTATACATTCGGGGAAACGTTTAAAGGACAAAAACATTTCATTTTTCACAAACGTAAGTGGATTTTATCACACACACATAAATGCAAACATTTAATGTAATGGTGTCGTGTAGTTGTGTACATTCTTGCTATTTGTTTGTTGGTGGATAGCTGTCTCATTGGCAATCATACCACATTTCCTTAATCTATATATGTTGTCTTAATTGTTCGACGATATCAGATAATCAATACATAAATTCATAAAAGGTATAATTATGTCTATCTTTCCATGACGAAAATGATAAGTAGCTGACCAGAAAATATTGAACCCTTTTTACATCGCGATGACCGTGAGGGCATTCCGATGTATTGTTGCCGACGAGATTTCTACTTACGTAACTTTCGTGTTTGACTGGTAACCGATCTATAAATCCGCGGACATTATCGAGTGCAAAATAACATTCCTAATCGCTTGTTATAAATTCATTTCTTAAATAAATACTCATAAAATATTTTTGTTTAGAACATAAATTAATAATATGAAGATGTTTTGTCGTTAGAAATATATATATAAGTAAAAAATCATTGATAATATCTATGCACACGTACAGAAAAATTGTGTTAACGCATGCAGAAGAATATCTCAAGAACGTTTTGCGGGAAAATATGAATGCCTGCTCAAATCCAATCTTTTAGAAAAATCATATTATTACAGAAGAGTGTCCACCATGAACTTGCACTGCACTATTATTAGAATAGTAAAATAGAATGATATACAAATGGATGAAAATTATATTTTATACATGTAACTGTTATATACAAACATTAATATAATATATAACAACAAACCAGTGTATACTGATTTGTATCACTACAATATAATAGTTATTACAGTGACGTTGAATTCCCTGTCATTTATTCATTATCCACGCACGAACTTGTCTCAGAAAAAGTATATCTCTGTACATTAACCTCACTTTCAGGTATACAGATGTGATTTTTTTTTCTGAGACAAGTGCTTGTGACCATCCACAAGAACTTGCTGTCATCCGATGTTCAGTACTTCAGTACTTTGATTTGGATACGCCATAAACTTTTTATGCGGATAGGTGAAAAGATAATTTTACAAAACAAGTGATAATTTCATACCTCCATATGTATTAATTCGAGTTAAGAATGAAGACAGATATCTCTTAATCACAATGCAAAACATGCACAGTGCCTTATTTTTGTTGTCTTCATTTATAAACCCGTCTGCCTGTAGTCAATTACCTTATAATAAATATACTACACATGTACGACGCTTATATTTTTTATATACTTTTTGTTTGTTTGTAAGTATCTATGCTTTTTTTCTTGGCGTGGAGGGGTATTTATAAATTCAGGGGCGTAGGAGCCGGGTAGGGGACCATACCCGCATTATATACAAAGGTGAGGGGCACACTTTTAGAAATTTATTTTGTTATTAAGATATAAAGTGGCTACGAAAGAGGTAGTACATTGACTTATTTCTAGACTATTAGACTTTTATAATAAAAAATATAGATTAAAGGTCTTTTAATTGCTTGTCACTTTAAGAAGTCCCCCTCCTTTCTCAACTTTTCAATCTACTCCTACTACACTGATATGGATAAAAGGAATAAGCAATACATTTATACGCACACAGCTGATAGAATTGAGAAGCGCTAGTGTTAACGCAAAATCCCTTATTTATGTATCAGATACAGAACAAAGATAACAAAAAAATAGTCAGGTCAAGTCCGAGGCGATAGCCGAGGACCTTGACTTGACTACAAGTGCAGAAAAACTGTACGGCTGGTTGTTACCATCCTGTTTATTTTGTAACTCTTGTTTTGTATCTGACCTGTACGACGTTTTTAATTAGAAAGAAATATACTTTGCATTTAGACGATTTCATAATTAAAAAGATTGAACACAAAAAATGTGTATACCGTTTTATGTACCACGATGTTTGGAGATATTTAGTCTTAAAATAAACAAGGGATTTTGCTTTAACACTATTCTCAATTCTATTAGTTGTGTGCGAGTAAAATTATTGCTTATATTGATTTGTTTTTGCAAGAAATTGTTAATATAGAATGAAAGGTAGTTTTGTGAGTGAAATGAATTCTTTTTTCAATGAGTCATAAAAGTGTCACTTTTATAGATATATATACACGATCCAGATACTTTACAATTTTACCTACAAAAACCTGTGAACTATGTGTATAAGCCATATATTTGTAGATATAGAATGTCTGCACACTGCCTAAACATTGAAACCGGTAGATTTTGTAATATTGAAGTGATAAATATCTGATTGAAGATGAATACCATTGTATTTTAATATGTGACAAATTTTTTGATATAAGGCAAAAATATAATATAAAACCTATAGTTATTGGAAAAAACCATCTTGACTGTTATAAATTTATACAATTATTGTTTGTTCATAACATTAAAGAGCTTAACAATCTAGATAAATACCTTTATATAGCTAATAAGATTCGTTATTCATAATATAATACTCATATTTCATTATTTATATTATTTGTTGTCATTCTCCGCCGATGATTCAATGATAAAAACTGTTTGTAATTGTAAAACACATATGTAATTATTCACTGATGCTATTATATTTGTATAGTTAATTTCTATAAGCTGTATTCACGCTTTTGAATAAAAGACTATTATTATTCCTTTGATACATATCATTGAAGTAGGAGAAGATTAAAGACGGAGTTGAGAAAAGGGGGAGGGGGCTTCTTAAATTGACCAGCCAAAAAAAAGACCTTTAATCTATATTTGCTATCATAATAGTCTAATAGTCTAGAAATAAGTTAATGTCCTCTTTCGAATCCACTTTATATCTTAATAACAAAATAAATTGCCAAAGAGGGGGATATAACAGTTTTGCTTCTCACCTTTGTAAGTGTGTAAAGCGGTTTTGATCCCCTTTCCTGGCTCATACGCCCCTGCATTTATATATACCCCTTCACACCAAGAAAAAAAGCATAATAAGTACAAACAAACAAAGCTAAACAAGAAATTATGTTTTGCCTCCTCCATCCCCCATTTTGAAAGTGAGGGGATTGCCAACTTCCCCGGCTCATAACCCCCTTCCCCCCCCCCCCCCCCCCCCCCACATATTAGAGTCTTAACTTTTTATAGTTGATTTGATGTTGTATGCTTTTAAACGTATTTTTTACTTTGTAGTTTCGTGTATGTACGAATTTGTGTATATTTTTTTTAACATGTAAAGCGCTTAGAGTAATTGTAGTGTTATATTATGCGCTTTAAAAATGCCTTGTAATAAATAATAATAATAATGAATAACAGATTTAAGACATTTAAAAATTCAACGACGTATGCAAATGAAATAAGAAAGAGTAATCAGACAAACGTAAATACAACATGTATAAATATTGTCAAAATCAATAAAATAAAGAACAAAATATAGAATTATAGAAAAAAGCTGTTTCTCTGTTTTATGGGGGAATAACATTCAATCAAAAATAATTTATTTTGTCTAGTTTTTAATTTTTTGATCCGCTTATTATGGAAATAATTTTTGTTTGTTTAATTTCATGCTCATTTCAGTAATGTGATATTCGAGTAGACCAAAGTTTTGATTACGTGACACAATATGTTTTTCATTTTCCATCCCTATATCCAAAATGGGTGGACGTTTATTGACGTTGAGACTGATTTTGCGCTGTCACAATTCGAATTATAATAAACAAATTCCTTGAACATGAAGAGAAAAGGGGAAATCCTCCGTATAGTTCGATTTAAAAGATTTAAAAGATTTCGGCTTAACTGCTAATGCCGGCGTCACACATTGGCGTATAGACCGACGTCCACCAGACGTACAGAGAAAATTGACTAAGTCCGTATACGTTAGGTGCATGCAAGAGGAACGCTAAGCAATTGTTAGACGCGCGTTGCATAAGTTTGAAGTACGTCGAAATTCAAAGGTATACGCTTGGTGAACGCTATAACTCCAGGAAATTTTTATGCAGCATAAAATTTTTCATCTAGCTCTAGCATTTGTCAAGCGTATACCTGTCCCCTACACGCACGTAATACATACGTTACAAGCGCGTTGAAAAACGCTACAGATAAGTTTGAGACACGTTTAGGGCACGTTGTATACGCCTAAAGATCGTTCGACTTTTATTTGGACGCATGCGGAGCGTGTTTGTAACATACGCTTGGCGTAGTTTCAGCGCTCCGTGAACGTATAAAACGCACCCGTGGTATCAAAAACGTATTCTGACATTCAACGAAACTTGCTCTGACATTTATAGTGGCATATGTCCGTGAATTTGCATATCCAAGTGCATGTATAAAATGGTATAAAAGGTTGGGCAGTGTTCAGTTTGGCACTTGCTATAATGGATTGCCTGGAGAGAATCAAGAGGGCATATCTTCTAGCCATGGCTCTAGATCTACAACATGTAGACCAACTTCACCTTAACATGAAAAAATGATACCGTTTATGTTATTACTACCACTGGGTCGATGCCTCTGCTGGTGGACTGATAGTCCCCGAGGGTATCACCAGCCCAGTAGCCAGTACTTCGGTACTGGCATGAAAATACGGATTTTGTGTTATTAAAATTTGCTGTTACAAAATTTTGGAAATTATTTAAAATTAAGGAATGTATCTCCCTCATGCAAAGCTCTGATTCCTTGCCCAGCTTTGGCTATACTTTTTGTCCTTTTTGGTTTATTGCTATTCATGTTTTTAATAAGCTTTAGATTTTCAAATATTTTGGCCTCGAGCATTACTGAAGAGACATTGATTGTCGAAATGCGCATCTGGTGCAGAAAAATTGGTACCGTTTATGTTATTCCACATTGATATTGATATGGAGCGTTGGATGGAAAGCATATTGCCATAAAGAAACAGGCTCGTTCAGGTTCGTTATACCACAACTGTAAGGGATTCTTCTCCATAGTCATGCTATCTTTGGTTGATGGTGATTACAAGTTTATATGGGCAGTTGTTGGAGGTAAGATATTTATATAATTTTTTGTAAAAGTCCTTTAAAACGTTAGAAAAAACTTACAAATTTTATTGCTTGTAATACTGTTTCATAATCTAATATAATGTAAATAAGCAAAGCGTCCAATCCATAAAACAAAGAGCAGCACAAACGAAGCAACAGATCCTCGTGTATATATATATATGATCCGTTCATCCTAATTTGACTCCTCAAAATTCAAGAGTCTATCCTAAATTGAGGTAAATTGTATGGCTTTCCAAATACCGTTTCGATTCCTAACATCACTGAAGAGACATTAATTGTCAAAATCCGGATATGGTGTACACAAACCTTTGCACCTTTTGTTTGCGGTATACCATCTTTTCCGCAAGTTCATTATTTTCTGTTTAGTATTAAATTTATAATTAAGATCCATTTATTACATCGGTGATCCGTTTATTTGGCAATCGCCAATGGCAGTCAGCAGGGTTTAAGAACATTTGTTGTTCGACCTGTTAGTCAAATACGTTTTGTTAAAATATACTCTTTCACTTTTATGGTCTTTTGGAAAATGTTGTTTGTGCAGTATTTAGACCCCTCTAACAAGAAATTTGTTTTGCATGCACACGTATAAAAATTGCCGTTTTTATCCAACGCAATCATAGGTTTGAACGTTGTTTTCAATTTAGACTTGTTTATATATATATATATATATATATATATATTTATTTTGAACGAATCTGACGAAACCTCAAAAGTCGAAACACGTGTCATTCGTGGTAAAATTAGTTAACCTCGGTATCTCACACATTGTTGTCAATATAATGGAATTCTATGCGACTGTCATACAAGTGAGAGGTTTAGCTAGCTATAAAACCAGGTTTAATCCAGCATTTTCTACATAAGGAAATGCCTTAACCAAGTCAGGAATACCGGTATGACAGTTGTTTTTCATTCGTTTGATGTGTTTGAGCTTTTGATTTTGCCATTTGATAAAGGACTTTCCGTTTTGTATTTTCCTTGGAGTTCTGTATTTTTGCTAGTTTACTTTTTTTTAATTTTAGCACACATGTAAGTCACTCAAGAATTTACATATATACATTTGTAAATAGTTATCATGAGATTTTATATTTCTTCATATATGAAACTTTTTGCGATAATTTCATATTATCCCTGCATTTTAGGAAACGGTGCCTGTTCTGATGCTCAGATGTATAATGAGTCCGAATTAAGAGAAGCAGCGGAAGATGGAAGAATAGGCTTCCCGATGCCGAGCCTCTTCCAAATGATACCGAAGACGTTCCCTACTATTTCATTGGAGATGACACATTGCCCTAAGAACGACGATGATGAAACCCTACTCTCATAGGACAATGGACAGAGAAGAACATATATTCAGTTATAGACTATCGCGAGCAAGGCGTGTTGTGGAGAACGCGTTTGGTATTTTGGCCAATTCAGAATTCTCCTCCCAACAATGGGTCATTCCCCATCCACAGTTCGTCTGATAGTGAAGACATGCATTATTTTACACAATCTGATAAGAATTCGCTATCCTGGGCTTCAGTACCAACAACTAGATTGTGAACACCCCATCAACAGGAATTTAATTCCAGGAGCTTGGAGGCAGGGACCGAATCTGCAGGATACCCAGAATGTTACAGCAGCTAATATGGACAGTAAGAGAGGAAAAAACCAGTGGAACCTTATCAAGCACTGGATAAACTCGCCTGCTGGATCAGTTGCCTGGCAGGACAGAATGATATGAGACATGAATAATAATTGAAAAATAAATTGATCACATCTGCAAAATGGTTTAATAAGTTATGATTACACGCACTTGTCTTGGTTATAGTTGAAAACATTCTTTCATGCTTCTTAATTCACCCATGTACACAGGAACAGTATGACTTCATGCACATCAATATTGTGATATATGGTAAAAGAAAGTCTGCAGTGCAAAGTCTACACAAGAGTGGACACGCTAAAATGTCTCGCCTGCTTACTGGTATGTCGGAATATAAGATTCTTAATTGATCACTGGAGCATGAAAACGAGGTCAAGGTGTAGTGACATATGTCAGACTGACATGGGCACCTACTGAGGAGTCTATAGACCAATTACCATAACTCTAGGTATTCTATGTACTGAGAAACTGACCTAATCACGAAAACTGGTCGCGGAATAAACAAAGTCATTCAACCATGAAAATGAGGTCAAGGACATCTGACATGTGACGGACAGAAAGCTTGCAACATAAGGCATCTATGGGTGAAATATGGATGGTCTAGGTCTGCTTCCTTCTGAGTTATAAAGCTTTCACCAACTTGTTGCCGCCTTCGCCGCCGGTATAGCTATACATATGTCTCGCCTTCAGCGTCTTTCGACGCAGGCGAGACAAAAATCAAACTGGAATAACAAAACGACTTGAACTTGGAAGACTTGGTAGACTGACTTCTTGAATCTGGTCCCCAGTATTCTCTTCTTGCACTCTCTTTCTTGTTCCCGACGTTCTCATCATCCCAAGGACCAGGCCACGACCAAGAACTGATTTACCACTGCCTCTTCCTTTGGTGGCATTTCGAAATGAATTGTTTTGAAAAAGGCGGGAATACAAGACCATGTGTATCCAGAAGTAGTACAAACACTCGATAATTACACGTCCCAGACACGCCGAAAGCACGGATAATCGTCCCAGGTAGATCGTGACGCGTCTCAAATACGTTCAAGGGACGTTTTTCCTTAGTAGCGTGCATTTCATCTACGTTAGACAAACGCCAGACATACGCCAACATACGTTACTTGAACGCCCGATAAACGCTTATGTACGCTTCTCGTACGCCCTAAACACGATTAAAGCTCGTTGTGCACACGATACAGATATGATTGACAAGTTAAATGCGTTCAAAATTACTAGCGTATTGGCAGCGTACATGGTTTTTGACCACGCCCGGCGTACGTCGGTGCTATACGCTGGTGTGTGACGCCGGTATAAACAAACCCACGAGATGTTTGTACATGGAAACATTTTATGGTTGCAGTTACTCTTGCAGTCAGTAACTTCATTTTACTTTATTTAATTTCAGCATCTTGGGACATAAATTAGCTTATTTTATAACTATAATTTTTATGAACACTTTTCATATAAATTATATTTATAAAACACAGTAATAAGGTCACAAGGCGTACGATAAAGTCCCTATGAACTCACTGAATGCACGAGTGACTTTATTCATAAAAAGTGTCCGTGTAAGTATATGTAAGAGAATGATAATTCCTTTCTCATGATTAAGTACGAGCGTTAGCGAGTACTTATCACGATGAAAGGGATTATCATTATCTTACAAACCTAGAATATTGTAAATTGCTCAAAGCTCACATTATCTCTTGATTGGTTGTATTCAAAAATTAGTTTCATTGTTAAAGGGGCATTGGCTGTCAAATTCATGTTCACCGATTTGACTCAAATTCTCATATTTGATTTATAACATACTCAAACGTATATCCAAAAATAAAACAATTTACAAGACATGGGCTCGATAATATGTATCATCCTTTCGTGTGTATTTTAGTCTAGACGCCATCTAATTAACTATCCGAAGAGCCGACGGTCATATAAGCGATATAAACATAAATATAGATATAAATAGATAGCGAACTCGTGCAATTGGATTTTCTAGGTATGTTTAATTTCATATTATAGGTTTAAAATAGGTTGTTTCAGTTTCAATGTTGACATTCTTTTCCTTTAAATAACTGAACACGTATAATTCATGCGTAATCCATCTGTAGCTAAGGGGTTAAATTGAAGGTCACATGAATACGAATTCAATAGAGTCGAATTATTCACTTATTATCTTTTTGTTTATTTACAGTTCAAATCAATAAATTCGAAATTTGAGTTAAAGCTAAATTTAATTTCACAGCCAATATTTTAATCAAGCCCTTTACATCAAATGCTACTTCATTGCGTCAAGGAAATGTTCGAATGAAATGCATTAAAGCATGATTTACATTCATTCTTCACAATTAAGAAGCATCAAATTCTACAATTTCATTGGTCGAGAGCACTTTGCTATATTCTAACGGGTGTTGTTAGAATATAGAAAAGTGCTCTCTACCGATGAAGGTGTTAGAATATAGCAAAGTGCTCTCGACCAATGAAACTGTAGTACTTGGTGTTTCTTAATTTAAATCATGTTCTTAGTAAGGGATTATCCTATTGTTTAGGCTTACTTACATTTCAAAACAAAGAATTTTATAAATGAGTTACAACTGCCCTGAAGCACATTTATCAGCTTGAAAGAATGTGTGATTTAAACTAACTAAAAGTTGAATTTTGAAACAAATAAACAAAAAATCAAAATAAGATAAAATTTACTGGTGCAGTAACCTTGGTACCGTTTACTTAACATTATTATAAGAATATTGATAACTTCAAATTACTTAAAAGATAAACAATATCAAAGCAATGCAAAAAAAAAAGTTTTAAAATCAAATATAACCTAAATCTTTAGCTTATACTCTTTCAAAAACTCAGATTACTGGATCCGCGGTTGGTGAGAATAGTAATTTCCAATATTCTGATAAAATTTTAAAAAAGAAATTAAGTGTATAATAACCATTGAATATATTCTAAACTTTTAAAGGCATTGTATTTGAACATTTCCCTGACATAATAAAGAAGTATTTGATGTACAGAGCTGGAATAAAATATTGGCTGTAAAATAAAATTTACTTGTAACTCAAATTTTGAATTATTGATTTGAACTGTAAATAAACAAAAAGATAATTCCTCGTTAAAATATTACATGATTTACACTCATACTCACAATCAGCAAACATTTCTTACCATTCCATTGTACTGTTGTTTCATCTAATGTCTAAAACACAATTTATTATATTTTCCAAAATTATAAGAAAGTCCCTACATTACTAAAACTAATCCATAAATGAAATTCCTAAAAGGGAAGTCGTGCATTAATCACAAAACATTGCACTGACAATGAAAATATTTCTTGAATACAACCAATCAAGAGATCGTTTGAGCCTTCGGCACTTTACAATATTTTAAGTTTGTAAGATAATGATAATCCCTTTCTTCGTATATGTAAGAGAATGATAATCCCTTTCTTCATGATTAAGTACGAGCGTTAGCGAGTACTTATCATGAAGTAAAGGATTATCATTCTCTTACAAACTTAGAATATTGTAAAGTGCTCATGGCTCAAATAACCTCTTGATTGGTTGACTATTCAAGAATTAGCTTCATTGTCAGTGCAATGATTCTAATTGATGCATGACTTCCTTTTTCGGCATTTCACTTATGGATTAGTTTCAGTGATGTAAGGACTTTCTTATAATTTGGGAAATATCAAAAAAAAAATGCGTTATAGACATTAGGTGACACAACAGTACAAAGAAAAGGTAGGAATTGTATATGTTTCCTGATTGTGAGTATGAATGTAAATCATGTAATATTTTAGTGAGGAATTATCCTTTTTTTATTTACAGTTTAAATCAATAAATACATTTGAGTTACAACTACTTTCATTTCACAGCCATTATTTGGTCCATCTTTTTAAATCCAATACTATTTTATTATGTCAGGGGAATGTCAAAATAAAATGCCTTTAAAAGTTTAAATATATTCCAAACATAAATTAAATTCCTGTTTTTTGTTGTTTTATTTTATCGGAATATTGGAAATAACTATAATGATTCTTTACAACCGCTGGTCCAGTAATCAGAGTTTTCCAAATCTAAAGATTTGGTTTTTTTTTTTTTTTATCTTAAAACTGTTTTTTTTTCTTTTAATGCATGGCTTTAATATTGTTCAATATTTTAGTAATTTGAAGTTATTAATATTTCATAACAACATTAAAGGTACCATTTTTACTGCACCAGTAAATTTCAACTTATTTTGATTTTTGTTCGTTTGTTTCACATTTGTTACACCCCAGTTCTATTGTTATACTTCATAGTTTCTATTTCTGAAACAAGTGTAAATTGAATAGATCTATTGTTACGAATAACAATGCATTTTGACCACAGGGTGTGACGAGCGGGGTTTCTGGAAACCCCTGCTTCTACATCCCGAAAACAAAGTCCATTGTTATTCATTACAATAGAAATTGATTATTTTTTAAATAGCATGAACATTAGAAATTACTAATAGTGTTCACTACAAGTTGTTTCAAGATATTAAAAAAAAAAACATTTTAGGAAATTCCAATAGCGAAAAAAATATTAAGCATCTATTTTGAATAAAAAAAATCTTTCCAGGGAAAAATAATTGGATTGATAGCGTTGAAAACCTAGTAAATAAAATTGTTCGCGATTTGCGAGAAAAAAAATTTCTGACTCCGACAAAAAACCATGTGTGTCCGAATATGAATGTTTATTCTCGAAAAGGTGGGGGTTGGGGGGGGGGGGGGTTTGGGGGAGCTTCTTTTTTATATAAAACCGTAACATAAAAAATACATTTATGATTACCTTCATTAAACTGATACATATAAGTACTTTGGGTTATAATATTGCCTTTATCTTTAGTCTCTTCTACCAAATCCAACGCTTGACTTAAAATGTCGTCCGTCTTATACCCGTCCATATTGACAACTGCATACAAGGAGCATGATGTATTTTTTTGTGATAAGAATGCACGAAACGGTCAACCTTGAACTTTTGATTCATATTAGCACCAGGATTTAACAGAAATATGCAAAACAACAACTTTGACATTTGTAAAATCTACTCACTTGTCAAAGTTTGAAAGAACATAGCCAAAGTAAGGTCACTAGTGGGGTTTCATGTAAAAAAAATATTTTTCTTATAATTCACGGTTCAATTTTGTCAATAAATATGCTATCCATTCTTTTTCATTTAATAATCAATGTTAAAAAATATAGGGTTTAGCATTGGGTGTAAATTAGTTATACACCTCGGGATACGGCGTGTAGATAGACACATCTATCCCTCGGTGTATAACTATTACAACTTCTAGTCAGTTTCAATCACTGGTGATAAATCCTTTCAATCTGATAAATGTGCTTCGGGGCAGTTGTAACTCATTTATAGAAACTCTTTTGTTTTGAACTGTAAATAGGCATAAACAATAGGATAATCCCTTACTAAGAACATGAATTACATTCATTCATCACAATTAAGAGACATAAAATCCTACAAATTCATTGGTCGAGAGCACTTTGCTATATTCTAAATGACAAGTACTCGCTAACGCTCTTACTAATCATGAAGAAAGGGATTATCATTCTCTTACATATACTTATTGTACTGTTTTTCTATAGTTCTGCTGGGGGCAAAGTCGTAAAATAAGACTAAATATCTCTAAACATCGTGGTTCATCAACCGGTATGCATTTTTTTTTTTTTTTTTTGTGTTTAATCTTTTGATTATGCAATTGTATAAAATTTGTATAACTTTCTAATTTAAAAACGTCGTACAAGTCAGATCCAAAACAAAAGTAACAAAATAAACTGTATGGTAACAACCAGCCGTATAGTTTTTCTGCACTTGTAGTCAGGTCAAGGTCCTCGGCTATCGCCTCGGACTTGACCTGACTTTTCGTGCAGAAAAACTGTACGGCAACGGTTGTTTCCTGTCAGTTTTTTTTTATCTTTGTTCTGATCTTATACATAACAGCTGTTTTCAATAGTGTACTCCATTTTGAAATAAAGACAAATTGAAAGAATTATTCCAAATTGTTTGCCCTCAGTAAATATCTCATACTGGTATGTTCATAAGATTGTGTCCTATTGCTTATTATAAATCTTAAATATGATATTCCTTTTAGATTAGATATGGAAGGTATATTAAAGAAAAAAATTTCGATATTGAGAGGTTTCGAGGACAAATGGTTTAAACTAACGGAGGATGGATTTTTAGAATACTATGAGGTATGCAATTAAGAATACACATCTACTTGTATTGCCGTAACATGCATGCATGAATGAAAACGAAGTTGAGATAGATTTAACCCGATAAACCAACAACAAAACAACACAAATAAATCGAAAGACATCATAGTGTTCTTTACTTAGACTTGTTTGAATCCAAAATATTAAGAAAAACATCCTGCTATCAACATACAGAATGTTAATATTTTCGTTGGTTCCTACGGGTAACTTTTTCAACCAAGTGGATATTTGTAGAAATTCTTTTTCAAACTCTTTTCATAGATGGAAAATAAGAACGTAAACAAATTTCGTCAAAATAAAACCTATAAAAATGAAAACATTAGTACTTTATCCTAGGTCCTGATTTGTAAATTATATCAATTATACAGTATGTACAGATTAAGCTTGAAAACGTGAAAAGAAAAGAAAAAATGTATGAGGACTATTTCTCTGTCTGAAAAAAATGCTCTGTATATTTTTTTAACTATTCGTGTTGATTTTTCTATGTTTCTTGTTTTACCATTATTGCTGCCTGTTAAGACCTTGATATAACATTAGATTCATTGTGAGATGTGTATAGATAGCGATGAGAATCAAAACATACATGTTACAATGCTAAATGCATTGGTTTTGCGACTGGTGTTTTATTTTTGTCAATAAATGATTAATATTGGCTGCAATGCATACTAGTTAGTAAGTTCTAGTTTCTCGCAAAAGATGAGCCTCAAATATGGTAAAACAGTAACGTTCATTGCTATGAAAAATAAAAGAATCAGTCAATATTGTATAGATGTTATGATTCGTTGCAAATATATGACGATTATTACACAAATATTACTTTTCTTCTAGATTAAACCTTCAATCCTATCACAAGATACAGATGTCTCAGCAAATCAGATACCAAGTTATGTCAGTGGTTTCGGCATGAAAGAAGGTGGACTATTTGTAGGTATATATTTATATGGATTTTAGGGAAAAAGTGTTACAGAAGATCACCAATTTAACTAAAGTAATAATGTGTTGTTTACTCAAATTGCGTCAGGATTTATCTGATAGCTGATAAATCAATAAATAGAGTTTTCTATTGTAGCTATCGACTTGCTGTATTTTGTTGTTAGTGTATATCGAAACGTGGGAAATATTCATGTATATCGAGAATGAATACAATAAACTCCAACAAAAATGAACCTGCATGATAAGACGTTGGATAAATTAGACTACAACTAAAAAAGAGACATAATCAGAAGAAATAAACTAGAGACTCTAAAGAGCCGTGTCGCTCACCTAAATCTTCAACAATGGCCACTTTTTAGTAAAAATCATCATTACAGGGGAATAACTCTGTTAAGAGTTAACTGACAAGTTCCGGCAGGTTGAATATTTTGTAGATCCTATCCTGCTGTTCATTTTCTTCCTTTTTTACAGTTTCTATTTATCTATTATAGTTTTCAAAATGAAAGGCAAAAAAAATGAAAAACAATGGTAAAAATTATCATTCAAGGGCAAAATCTCCCATAACAAGTCGACTAACGATTTGGGTCATGTTGACTTAATGGTAGATCTTGTTTTGCTGATCATTGTTTGCCTTTTAAAATTCTATCTATCTATTTTAGTTTTCAAGGTATTAGGCAAAAATGCAAACGAAGGGAAAGTTGTAAATAAAGGGCGATAATTCCAATATGGTGTCGATTGACGATTTCAATCTTGTTGATGTCTTTGTAGATCATGTCTTGCTGATCATTTTTGCTCATTCAAGTTTCTATCTTTCAATTATTATTTTATATAGACAATATGTAGACCTTATCATTTTGAACATGTCTGCCCCTGTCAGATTTTCTCTATCTAAAGCGGTTTTCAAAATAATAGAGAAAATTTCATTTTACCCTCTAAATTCCTTTTTTTTTTGCCATACTTGCCATGTTTGTCGGCAAGCGGGGTCATTGGGCACAATGTTTTAACTAGGAACCCCATTGATGATTGTGACCAAGTTTTGGTTGAATTTAACCCAATCGTTTCAGAGGAGATGATGATCTTTGTAAAAGTTAACGTACGACAGACTACGGATGCCAAAAGCCCACACTAGTCATTCGGACCAGATAAGATAAAAAGTGGTTAACTGAATAGTTATTACAAGGCAAAATTTATGACATGGTAACTCCATCAAAACCTTATAGATATGTTCCACAATGGACAGACTCAGTCATGGTCATTGTCATTGTCATTTTGAATAAACAATAATACATTAAAAACGTAGTTCAAACATATTTTATTGCAAAAAAAAACAAACGAAGTTGACACAAGTTGTTCCAACTCCCAATGGTCTTATTCAGTAAATAGATACACATTACATATAATATAATACACATGCATCAGCAATACATATATAAGGAAATATCAACGTGCACAATCAATTGTAAAAAATAAAAATGAAACTTATAGAGAATATCATATGGTTTTTTCAATATCACATCCGTATCAACCCGAGACACCAATATAATCCCAAGAGCTGTGCTCGAGGGCTGATATTGACCGAGGGCTGATAATTATACATCTGATATGAAAAATGACATGTTATGATCTTTTTATCATATACTAATAGAAACTAATGGTATAATTGTACCCCTTGATAAAACTAATTTGTACATATATTTGTTCATCAAATTTGAAGAATTGTCTTAACCGTGTGATATGACTGCTGTTGTTCTCCTCTGTTGAAGCATATGATCATGGTGATAGAAAGATTTCTTATCATATACTTAGAGTAAATAACATATAATTTTTACAGTATGATAATAGCATCAAATTTACGTGAATTCCATATATTTCCGAAATGGTGTTTAGCGGGCTGATATGAAAAAATTATCACATGCTTCGACTTTTATCACATGCCTTTCCGTAACGTTATCGCATGGCATTCCGGTGATACTCGGCAAATTCCGGAAAATACACCTCAATGGTACGTTTTCAGTGAAAAAAACATTACAAAGTAGGGTACAAACCAATTATTAGAATACAGGAAAATATATTAAAAAAATGATACAATAAATGCATTTTTAAAAGTTTCCAGCATAATTTAAAAAGTTACTTTAAAAATGTTGACTTTTCCAAGCAGTGTTCATTATGTTTGGTGAAATTTTTTTATCGTCAATATCAAAATATATTATTCTGTTGTTTTTTTTCTCTGTTGAGGCATATGATAGAAATATTTCATATTGGATGTACTACATTTGGCGTCCGACGTCTGTAAACTTCTCACTTTTTTTACTTCTACGTGAAAACTACTTTTTTAAAAGGATCAATATATTAAACTGTTATTTTTTCCATTGTTGAAGCATATGATAAAAAGATCATAACATGTCATTTTTCATATCAGATGTATTATCAGCCCTTGGTCAATATCAGCCCTCGAGCCTTCGGCTCTTGGGCTGATATTGAACCTTGGGCTGATAATACATCTGATATGAAAAATGCCATGTAATAATCTGATAATATCGGATGTATTACATTTCCCCATTTCCGATATGAAATCTTTCTATCACCATGATCATATGCTTCAACAGAGGAGAACAACAGCAGTCATATCACACGGTTAAGACAATTCTTCAAATTTGATGAATAAATATAATTATGTACAAATTAGTTTTATCAAGGGGTACAATTATACCATTATTTTCTATACGTATATGATAATTTTTTATATTGACGATAAAAAAAATTCAACAAAACATTATGAACACTGTTTGGAAAAGTCAACATTTGTAAAATAACTTTCTAAATTATTCTGGAAACTTTGAAAAATGCATTTTTTGTATCATTTGGGTTTTTTTTTTGCACTATATTTATATACCTATACGGAGTTATTTTCTTTCAGAACGATAGGTCTTTCTTTTGAAGAATCATCCTGGACGATACCAAGTTTCAATGAAATTTGCTTCAAGGCATAAAATATTGACATGTGTTAGGTCATTGTTTTCCCTGATTAAAATGCAAATTTTAATGTACTTTACTGTGACTTGACTGTAAGTGTTGCTCTCCACCTATTGCAACTTATTCAAAATTCTGACCAAATTGCAATCTGTTTTATAAAACCAAACTGTTCAACTGGTCACAAATTTGAACAAACTGCTGAAGAAAACCAGTCAAGTCGTGAAAGTGCAAGGTGATAAAATAAAGCATACTTACAATCCTATAAGACTTCAATTCCACTTCAATGATATTATGAAAAATCAGTCTAACAATTTTTATACAAATTTTATTGAAATTGTCATGCTGAAGGTGATAGGTAGTAATTTTGAATTGCTATTAAAATGTCCATGAACATGAAATTTGTTTGATAGTTATCGTGTGTTGTTGCTTATTGGGGATTTACCTTTTAATTTTCCAACTTTGTTAGATTTAAAGCAGAAAAGACCCTTAATGTTTCTTGTGCTTATTTGACTGAAATAACAAAAATTGTCGTTGATACACATTTTAACTTTTGAAATAGATCATGTGCAGTTTTGTTAATTTTCCGCCATTATGCGAGATGAATTAGATAATGCAGAACTTTTCATAACGCTTTTAAAACAAGCCAAATTTAAACATTCGTGTAAAGGATTTTAAAAATCTTATTGATTCACGCTGTAGTGGAAACCTTACTTTGACTTGTGGATATTATTTTTTCGTGATCTTCTTCTTCAATTTAAGCGACCGCAATCAACTGTCTGATTATTCTGCCACTGTGTTGTATATAAAAAGATGTGGTATGATTGCCAATGAGACAACTCTTGACCAAATGACACAGAAATTAACAACTAATAAAAGGTCACCGTACGACCCTCAACAATGAACAAAGCCCATATCGCATAGTCAGCTATAAAAGGCCCCGAAATGACAAATGTAAAACAATTCAAACGAGAAAACTAACGGCCTAATTTATGTACAAAATAATGAACGAAAAACAAATATGTAACATAGCAACAAACGACAACCACCACTGAATTACAGGCTCCTGACTTGGGACAGGCACATACATAATGTGGCGGGGTTAAACATGTTAGCGGGCGCCCAACCCTCCCCTTAACCTGGGACAATGGTGTAACAGTACAACATTAAGAGCAAACTATAAAAATCAGTTGAAAAAAGGCTTAACTCATCAGATTGATACAAATAGAAATACATCTAACAAAACACAGAGTGGAGGTGTACATCCCAACAACAAAAAGACATTAAGTACAGATCTGAGAGTACCCACAGTTACTGACAGATAGTTCAAAGCCAATAACAACTAATAAAAAAATCATGCATCTAAGATGTTCATGTATCCCAATTTCGTGCTCTCTTCGTGCCAGTTCTTAACTTTTTACATCTATCTATAATACCTTTTACTCCATCAAATGACCAAATGTCCAAATAACCTTATAATATTCTATAAAAATGCAACCACGTACTTTATAATTGGATTTGTGGGGACATAAGATTTAATTGTGATTCTCAGTTTGAACAATGTATTGTCAAACCAAAAGGAGAAGAAGATTATTCGCAATAGTTCGTTTGAAAATTGTTGAAATAATAATCTGCTTTCCGCGATAAAAAGTCATAAAAAAATAATAATATTACCACCCCCCTTTCATAAAGTTAATACGATAAATTACTTACAAAATGACTTGTATTTTTCATACACCATAACAATTCATTTGTGTCTTGATTCATGCAGTTACAGTAATATTTTATTGTAACTGAATAATGATTTTAGAACATACTCACCCATTTTCATCCAATTGAAAATCAGTATTTTCCCTTCTATTTTTCATAGTACACAAAATGTACATGATTTCCATGCACTATAAAATGCTATACATTAATGACTTTACATTGTAGATTAATTATGAAATTGAACTCTTAAAAGCTACACCCCAAGGCAAGAGCAAAAGAAAAAAATCATGAGTACTGTTGCTTGTCTAATCATTTTAAATGAAATCAGGAGATATAACTTTAAAGCATTTTAAGTTGAGATTTTAACATTGTAAATGTTATTTAATAGTACATATATAGACCCCCATAAAAAAGAATTGAAAAGTGAGCAAAAGTTTGGGTAAAATACATATAGTATTTTATCTAATTTTTATTCAATACCTCAAAATCCTTGTTTTAAGAAACAATGACTGTTGAAAAAAAAAACAATACATTCATCAATAAAAAAGCAAGCATCTGATGTTGAAACGATTGTAAATTAAAATTAATTGATGATGATTTAAATAACATTGTGTGCTTTTTTAAATGAAGGATTTATGGATATATAGATTAAATTGTACCTGTAGCAGAAGAAATCTCCATTTTTGAATAATTTATCCTTTTTTGTTATCACAAAACTATCTCATACCTCTTTCATTCCATTTGTTGAAATTACCATAACAATTATTTACATCCCTTTTACTAACCATGTTAAAATTTAAAGTGAGCTCATATCAAAGTTTGATTATTACAATGAGAGGCTAATTTTGTTATGTCACTCGAAGGTGTGAATATGTTCTAAACTGGTCAGACAATACTTGGTCTTGTACGAGTTTGCCCCCAGCAGAGCTATAGAAAAACAGTACATTAACGGGTGTTACACGGACACTTTTTAGATGATACACGGACACTTTTAAGTTAGAATATAGCAAAGTACTCTCGATCAATGAAATTGTAGAATTGGATGCCTCTTAATTGTGAAGAGTGAATGTAAATCATGTTCTTAGTAAGGGATTATCCTATTATTTGGGTCTATTTACAGTTCAAAACAAAGAGTTTCTATAAATGAGTTACAACTGCCCAGAAGCACATTTATCAGATTGAAAGGATTTATCACACAGTGATTGAAACTGACTAAAAGTTGAATTGTGAAACAAACAAAAAAAGTTGAAGTTTACTGGTGCAGCAAAAAATTGGTACCATGAATTTTATTATGAAAATATTAATAACTTCAAATTACTATAAAATTAAACAATACCAAAGCAATGCCAAAAAAAAATTAAAAAAATCTTTCAGATAAAAAATAACCTAAATCTTTAGCTTTCCAAAACTTTGATTACTTGATCAGTGGTTGGGGAAAATAGTTATTCCCAATACAATTATTCCGATAAAAAAACAGGAATTAAATTTTAAACATATTAAAAACTTTTAAGGGCATTATTTTTGAGCATTTCCCTGACATAATGAAACAGTATTTGATGTAAAAAGCCGGACCAAATTATTGGCTGTGAAATAAAATTTAGTTGTAACTCTAATGTATAAAAATTAATTGATTTAAACTGTAAATAAAACAGGATAATTCCTCACATGATTTACATTCATTCTCAAAATCAGGAAACATACAATTCCTACCTTTTCTTTCTACTGTTGTGTCACCTAATATCTATAACGCATTTTTTTTTAAATATTTCCCAAATGATAAGAAAGTCCTCACATCACTAAAACTTATCCATAAATGACATGCCGAAAAAGGAAGTCATGCATCAATTATAAACATTGCACTGACAATGAAACTAATTCTTGAATAGATCATTTGAGCCTTGAGCACTTTACAATATTCTAAGTTTGTAAGAGAATGATAATCCCTTACTTCATGATAAGTACTCGCTAACGCTCGTACTTATTCATGAAGAAAGGGATTATCATTCTCTTACATATACTTGTTACACGACATTTTTTTATGAAAAGAATCACTCGTGCATGATCAGTGAGTTCATGGGCATTTTAAATTTCAATTAGATTTGAACTTTTTGTTTCACTGACATATTTCCTGTCTTTTTTATTAAAATATTAACGTTGGCATCGATAACTATATTTTTTTTCAAACTATTCCAGTATATTACTATTCATATCAGTACACTAAGGGATTGACCATTTAACTTCAAAAGGGGGGTTATGGTTTTTTCCTAAAAAAATATTCTGATCCCCAATTTTATGAGAAAATATTTATTGTGGTCAAGCAGATGACAAAATAATGTTTTGATTCCTGATTTTCCGAATACCGTATATAATAGTGCTAATTTTGAAAAAAAATAATTGGGTGATAGCGTTGAAAAACTAAATAATTTTCTTACTCAGAAAATAAACATACCCCCTTTTGAAGCTAAATGGTCGGTCCGTAAATGTATTTTTTTTCAATATATGGACATGAATAGTATTCTGGACAATGCTGAAAGTAAAGAAATGCTGGTACCGACGTTAATATTTCAATAAAAAAGACAGGAAATATATATAAAAAAAATCAAATCTAATCAATAGATAAAATCCCTATCAACACTCCAATGCACGATTGATCCTATAAATAAAAAAGTGTTCGTGAAATACATGTTCGAATAGGCAGCAAATCTTAAAGAAAATTATTCAACTTATGTCACCAATATTGGACGGTAAGCTACGATTGAATCATATTGTGACACGTGTTAAATCCTGATCAACACCATTAGATTCATATAAAAACCTATAAGCATGAAATTGTTTTCCAAAATATATGCCTATATATATATCTAATAACAAGACAAAATCCATTTTTTCATATTATTTCATTTACTAATAAAATATGAAATTCATTCTTTTTATACATTTATATTGTTATTGAATTCATATATTTGGGAGCAAACGTACGATTTTTATCATTTTTTAAGGGGGAATGGGGGAATGGAATGGCACATTCTGCATTTTTTCAACAAAAAAAAGGATCAAGCCTGTTTATTTTAATCTATTTTAACCCCCCCCCCCTTTCCTTTCCGTTTTTCCAAAAATAAAAATCAAATGTTAGCTTGCTTACCTCTGAAATCTTTTTCATACATTACTTACTTGCGAAGTTGCATTTTAAAAAGTCTCAAATGTGAACGATATTCATCTTTAACTTGACATGGTTCTTTTTTATAAAATTATTAGACTCTTCAATTTCTTGAGAGAAAAAACTCTCGGCAGAAATGAAGTGAAAAAAAAAGTTTATTTAAACTGTAACTTACATTAACTGGTATATGGCCACTTAAGATTAAAATCTGTTTAATTTTTCTACCTCTTCTAAATGCAAAATGTACTACTTCTTTCTTGAAACGTCGTACAAGTCAGATACAAAACAAAGGTAACAAAAAACATGCCGAAAACAAACTGCCGTATAGTTTTTCTGCACTTGTAGTCAGGTCAAGGTCCTCGGCTATCGCCTCGGACCTTGACCTGACTACTCGTGCAGAAAAACTATCCGGCAACGGTTGTTACCGGCCTGTTTCTTTGTTACCTTTGTATTGTATCTAATACATGATGTTTTATGAACATTACCAAGTATTTATCTAACCTATAAATAATAAGTGAGTTGTATTTCACATTATAAATGAGGCGTAGGGCGTATTAAATCTTGAACGCATCAGAAAAGAATATCCCACTTTAGTGTGGTCGGTAAAATAGGATGCAAATCCTGTTAATTTTTGCAGAAAAGAATACTTGTTGGCGGTATATAAGTCAGATAATGCATATTTTAAGGTTTTTCTTGTCGTATAACACACCCTCCGGTCGGTCTTTCATTTAATCAATCCTGACACCCTTAGGTGTGCTATACGAAAAGAAAAACATTAAAATATGCATTATCTATAACATAATATATTTTCCTGTTTCCTAATAATTTGTTTTGTACCCTACTTTGTAATGTTTTTCACTAAAGAAACGTACCATTGAGGTGTATTTTCCGGAATTTGCCGAGTAACGCCGGAATGCCATGCGATAACGTTACGGAAAGGCATGTGATAATAGTCGGAAGCTTGTGATAAATTTTTCATATCTGCCCGCTAAACACCATTTCGGAAAATATGGAATTCACGTAAATTTATTGCTATTATCATACTGTAAAAATTATAAGTTATTTACTCTAAATATATGATAAATATAGATTATAACATGTCATTTTTCATATCAGACCCCTTATCAGCCCGAGAGCCGACAGGCTCGAGGGATGATTATGACCATGGGCTGATAAGGGATCTGATATGAAAAATGACATGTTATGTTCTTTTTATCATATACTTCAGCAGAAGCCATACAGACATGAAAACTTTTTTAATAATATATTTTCCTGTTTCCTAATATTCCTTCTGTTATTCTACTAAGCTATGTTTTTTTCACTTAATGTACCACTGAGGTTTATTTTCCGGAATTTGCAGAATGACGTCGAAATGCTTTGCGATTACGTTAAAGAAAGGCATGCGATAATAGCCGGAAGCAGTTGATATAAACCAGAGACAGTTGATATATATACCGGAAACAGTTGATAACAAAAGTCATATCACACGGCTAAGACAATCCTTCAAATTTATTGAATAAATATATGTATAAATTAGTTTTATCAAGGGGTACAATTATATCATTATTTTCTACAAGTATATGATAAATTTTTTATATCAGCCCGCTAAACACCATTTTGGAAAATATGGAATTCGCGTAAATTTAAAGCTATAGTATTATCATACTGTAAAAATTATAAGTTATTTGCTCTAAGTATAATTATGATAAACTTTATTATCATATACTTTGAGTAAATAACTTATAATTTTTACTGTATGATAATAGCATGAAATTTACGTGAATTCCATATTTTCCGAAATGGTGTTTAGCGGGCTGATATGGAAAGTTTATCACATGCGTCCGGCTATTATCACATGCCTTTCCGTAACGTTATCGCATGGCATTCCGGCATTACTCGACAAATTCCGGAAAATACACCTCAATGATACGTTTTCATTGAAAAACATAACAAAGTAGGTTACAAAACAATTGTTAGGAAACAGTAAAATATATTATGTAAAATGCAAAAAAAAACCTAATGATACAATAAATGCATTTTTGAAAATTTCCAACATAATTTAGAAAGTTACATTACAAATGTTTGAATTTTTTGTTGTTGTCAATACAAAAATGTATTATACTGTTGTTTTTCTTCTCTGTTAAGGCATATGAGAGAAATATTACATATCGGATGTATTACATTTGGCGTCCGACGTCCGTAAACTTTTCAATTTTTGAACTTCTACTTGAGAACCACTTAAAAGGATCAATTATACTTTAAACTGTTATTTTTCTCCATTGTTAAAGCATATGATAAAAAGATCATACCATGTCATTTTTCATATCAGATGAATTACCAGCCCTCGGTTAATATAAGCCCTCGAGCCTTCGGCTCTTGGGCTGATAATACATCTGATATGAAAAATGCCATGTAATAATCTGATATTATATACCTCAAGTAGATGTTTTTTTGTGTGACATGACGTTATACATATTAGGGGTTTGATAAAGCTTTTGTAACCGTGACTGATATCGATGACGTGACGTCATACAGATTAAAGGTGTGATAAAGCCTTTGCAAACGTGACTGATATCGACATCATCACGGATGGCTGATACAGCACGATTGCCGTTGACCGTATTACACATACAATATATCTGTATTTACTACTAATATATATTAAACAATTATACTGCATAATGGGGTTGTTAACTGCATTGTACTTTGGAGAGAGAAAAAAAGGAAAAAGTCTTATTAAGGAGTTGTCCCATGTAAGAACTGTAATAAAAAAGTCAGATAAATACTATGTACAATATTGGTTATGCATATTATAAAAAGAATTAACTTTCTCTTTTGTCTTTGTGATTGCAAAGGCCCACATCCAGTTTCATGGTATAGTGATTTTAGGCTTGCAAATTGTGGTTGACACGTTACTATTATTGCTGCCTCGTGTTGTACACATTCAATTTTATCCGATCTCAACCTCTCTAATGTCTTCTTGGGAACAACCGTCCCATAATTCACTGGTATATTCTAATAAAGTATAACATAGATAAAATACATTTTCTCATAGTTCTGTTCTGCTGAGGGTAGGTTTTAAGTTTACGCAGCATTGATAGCTGACTGGGTGCGCTTTTAAAAAATAATTTCAATGTGACTAAAATCATTTACAATGTTTTCTAAAAGTCAGGAACCTGTAGTTCAGTGGTTGTTTGTTGCTGTGTATCATATTTTGTTTTCGTTTATTGTTTTGTACATTGATCAGGCCGTCAGTTTTCTCGTCTAAATATTGTTTTAAATTGTCAAGGGGGGGGGGGGCGGGGGGGGTGGTAATAGCTTGCTATGCGGTATTGGTTTTGCTCATTGTTGAAGGCCGTACGGTGACATAAAGTTGCTTACTTCTACGTCTCATTGGCAATCATACTACATCTTCTTATTTTTATACTATATGTTATGTGTTTCCACACAATGAACATCTTTGTTATTAAAAACAATACTAGATTTATCCATTGCTTCATAAATGTTTTCAGAACATATTGAGTTTTTCTGTGAATTGAATTAACTAACAATTTATTAGCACACTCGAAATGTTTTAATTCATCGGAATTTAAAACAAACACTGTCGGTTATTTGTTATCGGAAGCGTAAGATAATGTTGTATCATAAACATAGAACCACAATCTAAGTTTTCCATACCATGAACGTTGCTTTTTCTACATATCATGGTTATTATTCTGACAAAATGCATACACTCCTCCAAGATCAGCTATTTAGGATAAGGTAAATATTTTTGTGGCATTGCAGTTTTTTCTTCAGTAGTTCACATATTCGAAGTTTGGACTTTTAATTTACATACATAAAATACAATAGCGATATTTCATTTAGTAATATTTATAAATCAAAACATGTATTTGTCTTAATTTTAACAACAGGGTAGGAGATGGGAGAGAAGATATTTTGTGTTATCTGACTGCGGATTCCAGTATTATACATCAGAAACTGTAAGTCTGTCGTGATATAATATCTTTAAAACTAAATGTGAAATAAATGACCATCTGAGTTTACATTTCTATTGGAATAGAATTGAAAATATTATATGTTCACTTTTAATTGTTTTATTTATATTCTTTAACATCATTTACAAAGAATGAAATTTTACAAAATCACAAATCTGTCCTTCTTTCTTTTGGTATTAACATCAAAGAAAATGAAGAAAATCAACCGTCATTATACTGGATACCAAAACTTCACAAAACTCCTTATATAGAACGATACCTAGCTGGTTCATCAAGATGTTCAACTAAACATCTTTCTAAAGTGCTGACTACTATTCTTTCTACAGTAAAAGATGTAAAAATATTGTGATGAGATATATTGAACCAGTGGTGTCAATCAGATGTGAATTCTTAAAAATTCTAAAGATCTACTGCTAAATCTTAGATCACAATATCTGCAATTTTGCAGCAACATTAAAACTTTTGATTTTTCTACACTTTACACTACTATTCCCCATGCTCAATTGAAAGATCGACTTCACCATCTCATTAAACAGATCTTTTTCTATAAAAATGGGAATCGTAGATATACATTTCTTGTTCTGGGTTATAATAATTCTTATTTGTGAAGAACCGCACTGATTCTATCAGAAAATATACTGAAGATGATATTATCAAAATGCTGGACTTTTTGATCGACAATATATTTGTTGAGTTTGGAGGATTGATATTTCAATAGACAGTCGGTATTCCAATAGGTACTAATTGTGCACCCTTACTGGATTTGTTTTTGTACTCGTATGAAGCAGAATTCATTCAAAACCTTCTAAAAGACAAAAAGAAAAAGCACCTTGCGAAATTCTTTAATTTTAATTTCAGATATATTGATGATGTCCTATCACTGAATAACCCATTTTTCATACTTACATCTATATCCAAGTGGACTTGAAATTAAGGATACTACTGACACTATAAGGACTGCTTCATACCTTGATCTTTTTCTCAATATTGACACAGATGGACGACTTCTGACTTAAATCTATGACAAACGGGACGACTTTAACTTCCCAATTATGAATTTCCCATTTCTCAGCAGTAACATACCATCTGCCCCATCGTATGGTGTTTACATATCTCAATTGATACGTTATGCTCGTGCATGTTCACTCTATACGGACTTCATATACAGGAGTGTGCCCCTTACGCAGAAACTGCCCCAACAGAATTATGAGGAGGAAAGATTAAAAATGACACTTCGTAAATTTTATGGTCACCATCACGAATTGGTTGATCTATACGATGTGTCTGTGTCTATACTAACTAACGACATTTTTACCACGTCTTAAGTTGTGGTTTACCATCTACGTCGTCTGGTCTGCTTAGTACCGAACGTGACCTATTTCCGAAAATGACTGTTTTGTCGTATGTGAATTCGCATTGCTATTTGATGTGTCTCGGTATTTATACATCCAATATTCATGTATTTAGTTATGATGTTTCGTTTGTAAGTCTGAATAGATATTGTGTTATGTCTTATCGTTTGTGGTATGAATTCTATTTTTATTTTCTCTATGTATGTATAAGTTAAGATAATTAATCAGCCAGCTAGTTCATTTATATGATTTTAAGTTAAAAGCAACTACATGCACAGGTTTTGTTCTTGTTTTTCCACAGTTTCGATTAAGAAGAAAAACCGACATGCTTAGAAAATTCAAATAATTACACCATTACTAACACAATTCAATATAAATATTCTTGTAATGTTAGAAAATACATAAAATAACACCATTACAAACTTAATCCCAATTTTATATTCTATTTTTAGAAATTTACATGTGACGTCACTTTTTGTGGCGTTGATACATTTGTGTGACGCTCAGTTCATAATTCTATTGTGGTGTTCTAGTGTACTGTCGTAAATTAATGGGAGATGTCCGTTGTTATTCTGTGGTTTACATATTGTAATGTACTTTATATTATTTATTTATGTATTTCTCTGTCCTGCGTTTATTTGTACTGTATTCCTGCCACTTAATGTTGTCATCTTAGCGGTATTTTTAACATTGCCATATAAGCGGGTGGTTTGGCTTGCCATTAAACCAGGTACAACCCACCATTTTTTTCTTAAACTGTCCTGTGCCAAGTCAGGAATATGGCATGTTATCAAATAGTCCGTTTCTATGTATGTTGGCGCTTGATTTTGTAGCAGTTTAGATTTCTGTTGTTCCGTTGTTTTCCTCTCATAGTTGATGTGTTTCCCTCGGTTTTGGTTTGTGACCCGGATTTGTTTCAGTTAAATCGATTTATGACTATTGAACAGCGGTATACAACTGTTGCCTTTATTTACATTTTTTCTTGCTGACACCAACATACACTAAGATTCCCTTTTCGTTTAAATCCTATTTATTGTTTCCCGTATTTAGCTTTTTAAGATAAGAAAGCAATCAGTGAATTATGAATACAAGTCCATTTCAAACAGATTTTTTTGTTGAGCTTTTTATTTGACATTCCCTTCAAATTGCATTCACTTGGTACAGAGGTTCTCCATTATATACAGAAACCACAAATTAAACATATCGTTCTTCCTTATCTTTTAATGCACCCTTATGGCGTTTTAGTGACTACAATACTACACCAGACAAAACGGTCCGTGTAACACTTTTTCCATTGAAAATTTTAAAAAGTTTTCATTTTTATTTTTTTTATTATTAAATTTTTTACAGGTCAAATATTTTTAAATTGTTTGAAATTTTGAAACAATTAGAATTCGACAATTCGTTTTAAAATTTAATAGTATACTGTAGATATTTAATCAAACTTTAAAAATACTAAACTTAACGTGCAGCTTTGATCATTTTGCCTTTTGGAAGTTTGATTTTTTTCATATTTGATTAAAGAATTAAAAAAAGAAAACGGGCGAAAAGAGAACATTGTTTTTTGTATCCTTATCGGGTACCTGTAAAGTGCGAAACAAAACAAAAACGGAATGGGACGCAACGAAACGAAACGATATTTGCCAGTACGGAAATAACATACAAAACGAAAAATGGCGAAACGAAACGATAGTTAAATTAATAAGTTAGACCTGTTGTAGATACACTTTGATCATCTAACAAATAAATGCACCATATGCAGATAAAACGTATCAAATTAATCTGTGATTACTGCTCTAAATGTTGTTTGAATTATAAATATCTCTACGAGGGGCCTTTAGAAAAGATAATAGCGAGTATTAGCGAATAAAAGGATACGGATATTGGTATTTTGTATTAAGCGATGGTTCAGAAATAGTTATTTGCCCTTTATGACTCATGGTAGGACAATCTACTCAAAGCAAAACGCTTTTTTTTAAACCAACAACTTTGTGTAGCTTCTTCGTGATATAGAGATAGCATTTGGAACAAATCGAAAATATTTTACTCTTTGTTTTGAACTTATAAATGAGCTTACTATTTTAAGTTACTTTACGCAGTAAACATTACACTTTACACTGACAGCAGCAATAATTTCCCGCGGAACCTTTTACGATTTTTCGTCATTTTGAGAAAACAAATGTTTTAACAGGAAGAGAGTAAGTGAAATTAACGAAAGCTCTTTTTATATTGTTTTATGTACATTTTAAAAATATAGGAAACTACTCCACAAAGAACGGTATCAATTGAAGATATAAAAGGTGTTGCTAATGCTAATGGGTAAGTTAATCGTACATCTCACATTTTTCTCTTTGTATACTGATGCGAGATATATTACAAGGAATATATTTCTTTACTTGCTGGTGGACTGTTTGCTCCCGAGGTTATCACCAGCCCAGGAGCCAGTACTTCGGTACTGTCATGAAATCACGGATATTGTTTATATGCAATATGATATTTTAGAAATAATTTTAAATCAAGGAACATATCTACTTCATCAAAAGCTTCCTTGTATTGATTTGACTTTTCTTTATGTCCTTTTTGGTGAGCTCTTTAATGTTTGTAGAAGTAAACAAAAAAGTAAAAATGGAATATATTTCTTTACTTGCTGGTGGACTGTTTGCTCCCGAGGTTATCACCAGACCAGGAGCCAGTACTTCGATAGCAGCATGAAAATGCGGATATTGTTTAAAACCTGTAATTTGCTGATATAGAATTTGAAATCATTTGAAATTATGGAATATATCTCCCCCATCCAAAGTTCTGATTACTTGTCCGGATTTTGCTATACTTTATGTCCTTTTTGCTTTTGATCAGCTTTACAACGTTTGAATAAGTTTTCTTTTCACATATCTTTACTCTGAGCATCACTGAAGAGATATGTATTGTCAATATGCGCATCTGCTTCAGTTCAATTAGTACCGTTAATGCATTTTTCTAAATAAATAATGTTTCAAATATATGCTCAGTAATGGTTCCTTTCAGAACAAAATATACAGTGCAATATTTTCAAAGGATTTTCTAACCCAGGAATAGATTACCTAAGTTGTGGTTGGCTTTCGGAATAGTGCTATTATCATTATATTTAACCACTTGGACTCTGGTAGGTAGTTGTCTCATTGGCAATCATACAAAATACTTCAAATTTTTATAAAAAGTACGTAATCTATTGATGAAGAAATCATAGCTACTAACACTTTTATATCGACCGCCGTATTTCCAACTATGTTTCGTATTGGATTTGGCATCCCAGTTTTTTATTCGAGCGTCACAGTATTTTGTAGACGAAAAGCGCGTCTTGTGCACACAATTATAAACCTGTTTTTATGAGTTTTGTTGTGGAATCACAGGTTTTGAGAAAATTATCATATACTATCAGTACCACTGTAATATTTTTTATTAACTTATTATGTAGTCTTATAAAATAAAGCTTTAATGGTATATATTTAAACAAGAATCTATGTCAAACGTGATCATTTTAATTTTTTCAATTTTCGACCTCATATTTCAGAGGTAACACGCCCTCTGCTCAATCGTATGGTGCTACATATCTCAATTGGTGAGTTATGCTCGTGTATGTTCATATATTTGGACTTCATTAGCAGGGATATGATGCAAAAATGCTCCAGCAGAGTTATGAAGAAAAACGACTGAAATCGACGGGACAAACATTTTACAGTCCCCTTCACGAATTGGTTGACCGATACGAAACGTTTTTGTCTAAACTCACTAGCGACATGTTTTATAGACTAAGATCTTTAGATACTAGTATAGTAGTCTAATCTCCAATTTTACTGATTGAGTCCAATTCCAGATTGTCACATTTCGATTAAGTTACTCAGAGTTTGAATTCTCATGGCGGGTGATTCGAGTAAAACAGGAGACGAACTCGCGATGTCGAGGGTGTGTTTTAGTATATATGAAAGACTTAAGATTTGTACAATAATACGGAAATATGATAATAATATACAAGCATGATGGAATAAGTATTTCATGTCTTAAAAGGCCTTTTTCAGTTTCACAATATTTTTTTTAAAATGCAACACCAGATGAATTGAAATCTTATTGACAATTGATGCGACACATCAAACGACTATAGTGTCAATTCTTTATCATACTCTTATATATAAGGTTTAGTGGTCCAAAAAAAAATTGTATAGGAATATAAACTTTGTACTTCTAGATATCGGGATAAGCAGTCGGTATTTCAACTGGTAACTAAAAACAGAACTTTCTTCATCGAGGTATAGTGTTTGTTTCTGTTTATGAACCAAAATACCCCTTTATTGCAGATTTATCACCATGATAATGTATATTTAGACAAATTTTGTATAACAATTTAAGACGGAATTTAACTTTGCCTCATGTTAATATGTATGAAATTCATTAATATCAAGTCATACACTACATTTAATATATTGCATACCGATTAATTCGAAAGCTACGGCGATTCCGTAATCCGTTTCCATCTTCATTTAACCCCATGTTTGTCAAGCAAGTACTGCTGCATTAGCATAACAATTTTTTTTCAAAAACAGGGTCAGGTGTAAACCTGAGTGGCAAAAAATTGTGAAGGGCTCGGGAAAAATTTTAACGACAAAGATATACATATGGAGTTTTCCGTTCTTACGAGACTTGAATTGCTACAGTATTAATAATTGACATGTCCTATGTAATTAGCAATGAATTTTCAACTTTTAAGAGAAAACACAAAAAAGAGAGAGAAAAAATTAAAATAAAGACCTATTGCAACAAAACAAACGCAAAAATTGACTGCCACTCCACCGTAACAGATACCTTTTAAGTAAACCATATTTTACAATTTCAGTTTTATCTGATTCTGACCTAATCATATAGTATGTGAATCAAATGTTGTTCTACTGTTTATGATATTCATTTCATTTAAGGTAGAGACCCCATCGGAATTGGAGAAATGGACAAAAGAACTTTCTTGCTGTTTACAAAAGAGGGAACAGCTCTGGGTAATTACGCTTTTCATGTCTCTTCTTTTTTTCACAATAAAAATTTTTGGCCATGGCGTTGTCAGTTTGTTTTCGATCTATGAGTTTGACTGTCCCTCTGGTATCTTTCGTCCCTCTTTTATACTGATATAAACAGGCTGATTTATGGAAATAAAAGAAGGTAATCCGAAAATCATGTACGATATATATACACTCAAAAACATGTTTGGTCGGGTTGTCTCTTTGACACATTCCCAATTTCCATTCTCAATTTTATTTTATATAATATGAGAAAAAGAGTGAGGAGATATCATCGGACCAATCACAAACAATAAGTCTATAAAAAAAGACAACACAATAGCCAAAAAGAAAAAACTAAAAGACAAACAAGTCAACGAAAAACTACGCACTATAAGATTGAGAAACATGAACCCAAATAAAGCGAGGTGCTGAAATCCTGCTTAACTTGTGTCACCCTTCATTGCAAGTCGACAGGTAGACAGTTATAAGTCAAGACTTGATAAAAAGGTTAAAAAACTGAAGTTAATTTTATTTTACTTAATTACAATTTAGTTTTGTATTCAAATAAATAGTTAATTGTAAAATTAAACCTGTCAACCTGTCGACCTATTAACCTTTACACTTGTCAACCTGACGACCTATACATTTGTCGACCTATACACTTGTCGACCTATACACTTGTCGACCTGTCAACCTGTCGACCATTTCACTTGTCGACCTTTCAACATGTCGACCTTAACACTTGTCAACCTGTCGACTTTTACACTTGTCGACCTTTCTAGTGTCAACCTGTCGACCTGTCGACCTGTTAGTCTGTCAACTTATGTACATATAAACCGATTTACTTCTTAAGTTTAAACGATTTACTCCTCTGTTCTTCCGATGGAACTACAGTACCGTTTATCCTACTTAACCCAACATTTCTGTAAAAGAGAGGCGAAAGATACCAAAGGGAAATTCAAACTCATAAGTCGAAAATGAACTGACAACGCCATGGCTAAAAAATAAAAAGACAAACAAACAACAGTACACAAAACACAGCATAGAAAACTAAAGACTGAGCAACACGAACCAAACCAAAAACTAGGGGCAATCTCATGTGCTCCGAAAGGGTTAGCAAATCCTGCTCAACATGTGGCATCCGTGTAATTCTATAAAATATTGTATATAGATAACGAAGAAAAAAAATCGGGAAAATGTTTTTTTATTTTTTTTATTAGATTTAATCAAATGCTATACTTGCAATTCTGTAGTTTAATTCTGAGAGGAATGTTTATATGATTCGCGGAAGATTGATGACCTCTAAGAATAAGCATATAATGCAATTCTTTTCGCTAATGCCTTAGGTTATTCATATCTGCACACACAAATTCACAAGAGTTTGTGTGGTGCTTTTTTTTTTCCTCTATGCCATATGTTTTGATGGGTTAATTGATTACTGATTAAAAACAGTTTTACTAATACAGTTGAACCCAGATGTTCGTGTCATGAAAGGAAAAATTTATATAGTCGTAAGTATCTTAATTATGTAATTAGTAATTTGGGATACTATTATTTCTTCTATTTTAAATATATAAGTTTGAAAAAAATTAAAACATAAATTTAAAGTATCAAAATAATCTATGTAACCGAGGACCTTGCCTGATTCGTAATAGAAGTGGATGATATGAAACAGATAAAAGATGTTTTTTGACTGATTGTTGTTTGTTTGCGTTCGGTAGCAAATATGTCATGCATATTTCAGTCAGGATTTTACTTCGTCAAAATTATCTCCCTATACCTAATTTTTTACATCGTGAAAATGGAAGCCATTCAGGCGATGAAGCGCTGTCAATTTAGCTCTTGAAAACCGATAGTTTTATCCACATAGCCATGCCAGTTGTATTTTAAAAGACAAATGTATGTACAAGCTACTAAGCATTATTTAGAATACTTCTATGCCTTTTGTAAACTTAATACTATTGTCTTCAGATTCCATTATTTTTATATTTTTAGGCTGCTTGTTTATAAAATAACATTAAAAATTCACAGTACCAAGAAATAAAATATACGGTGAAGTGAAAAACCTATTTAATGATTCATAACAACAAAGTAGGTGTGCTTGAATAGTAAATTTTAACCAAAACCACTTGACGTCATACTTTACTTTGGATCTTTTTTTGTGCATAACTTTAAAAAAAAAATCCATTTTGTGTGTGTATTATCTGGGATAGATAGTCTGTAAACTCTCACATTTTTAGTCTTTGATTTTGACGAAGTAGAATCCTGACTGAGTGCAGGCTAATATCCAGTTGAAATTAAACAAAAACAAAAAACAGAACTCTTATTAGAGAAGGTAAAAATGGTCAAGTTCGTATATTTGAATTGTTTACATATGTTTCTAAGGGTTTTAAAAGTTTGACATAGGTTCATGATTTAGATATTTTTGGCATATTATATACGTGTTTATACCTTAAATATTATAGTATTGAGCTTTGAGAATTTGTAAACTTTTGAATTAAATACAAATTTTCACAAAACAGACAATTTAGGTAGGTGCAAATACATGTGGATATTTTTTTTTTTTTTGCGCAAAAGCATAAATTCGGCCGAAATACATTCAACAGAAAAAATAAAAGATTATCTGATCTTAAAGGATCTTTTTATCGCATTAATTTGCATCTCTGCCCACCTGGTAACAGTTCTTTTGTTTGAAAAAATCCTTAAAATGAGCAATTTTCTCATCAAAAACAGAAAAATGGATACACCTTTTTATGTTCAAGCGTGTTTGAGTTGACTGTTTTGTCTTGAAAACTTATGAAGCAAAACATTTGACAAAGCATCTCGTTTCAGATTCCACTATTCTTTACATTTAGGCTACATGTTAATATAATTACATTAAAATTCACAGTACCAAGAAAAAATGAAATATATGGGTCAAGTGAAAGACCTTTCTAAAAAGTCATAACAACAGAGAAGGTTGGTTTGAATCATTTTTTTGCTAAAAATACTCGACGGCAAATTTTACTTGTGGATCTTATTTATGCATAACTTAAAAAAAAAAGTGTGTGTTATATAAGGTAATCAGTCAGTCTTCAACCTCTGAAAATCTTTTAGTCTGCCCTTCCACGAAATATTTAATTAAAATTGTTTTTTTTTTTTTAATTTTGAAAATCCCCCCTGACAACCGATAAGACGATAGGTGTTAGTTAACAAAAGGCATAACAGTATACTAAATGATGCCTAATAGCTAGTAGATACATTTGTCTTTTAAAAATTTACTGTAATGTAAGCATCGTAATGATGCTATGTGGATACATTTATTGGCTTTCAAGAGCTTAATTCACAGCCCGCCATCCCTTCAATTTTATTTCCAGTTATTTTATATTTGTACATGTGTTTGTTGATGTTATCTAAACCCGATATTATAGAAATTAAATGCCTGTTCTTTTATTTTGCCGAACTGAGGTGAAATGGGCTATTGATGTAATTGTTGCATCCATACCAAGCAGTACACTCTTCGAATGATATTTTTTAGGCGGAGGTCTACAAATTTTGAATAAATTTTATTTAAGTCTTCAATTAGGGTAGTTGTTGTTTTGGCATAACAAGACTTTCTCATAATTTTTCATGTAGCTTTGGTTTGCTAGAAATAGACGAGTCAATTTTGAAATATTTGTCTCTTTTATTTAAGTTAGCGAGTTTAGCACCTGATAAAGATGACTGTACATTCCGAATTATAACGAACAGTGGGGAGACCCATATTCTTCGAAGTAAGTAAAAGACATATTCATTATAGTCATATTTACCTCTTGACTTTTATAAACACTGTAGTTTTTTTTTCTCTCGGTTATAAAAGTAAGTACTTAAAATAGTTGTGGTATTTGTCCTGTTTAAAGTCATATGAAACAAGTTTCTTGTAATTTTAATGTGATCAAAATTATTGAACCAATGCATGCAAACATATTACCCCAAGTCCTGTTTGCATGTTTTTTGTATTTATTTCGAGTCTATAAGTATAACGTATCATCGGACAAATAATATTTCATTAAGTGATTGTTGATCGCAACCTAACTTTCGAGTTTGTGGCCGGAGTTTACCGAATAGTGACATTGATAAAAAAATCAGCACAGAGCACGTAAAACACGTAAAAAATAAGTGAATTGATAGAGCAATGATTATTCTTTTTTTATATTTTCCATGCGTTCCAATCTAGCTATAAAACCAGGTTTATTCCACCATTTTCGACATAAGGCAATGCCTGTACCAAGTCAGAAATATGACAGTTGTTTCCCGTTCGTTTGATGTGTTTGAGCTTTTGATTTTGCCATTTGATAAGCGACTTTCCGTTTTGAATTTTCGTTGCAGTTCTGTATTTTTGTTATTTTACTTTATCATGTGGTTAATAAAACTTTTCTTTTACAGTTTTTAAATGATTTGTTGTATTAAATTTATTCTGTTATATAGATACAATGGATAAGCGTTGATTCTTGAAAAAGAAACCATGAGCCCGCAGTCTTTTTAAAATTAAAGCCTTTTCTTAATTAGAAGGTATTGTAAGTGAGTTTAAATAACCATTTTATCATGTTCAACGATGCATTAATGAATATAAGATCACAATTAATTGGTTAGAAAAATACAAATATAACACAAAAGTCTGCTTTTGAATTATCAGGCATCTGAATATTATCTGTGTTTACAAAATAAGACATATTCGAACTTATTTCTAATTAAATTGAGAATTGAAATGGAAAATGTGTCAAAGAGACATCCACCCCCACCAAAGAGCATATATTAAGTATAAATGAAGTATGTTACGGAAAGTTCTAGCAAGAAGCCTAATTCTAGACACATCACGGTTTACTCGCATAGGAATTTGCGAATAAACATTTGTAAAATAATGTAGTAAAACAGATGAAATCATACTATATTTATAAAACAAAAATGAACAAATAGAATGTAATCATTTTCATTTCAAATATGTGAAATAGCCAATAATAATCCAAAAATATACGGTAAAACTTGCTATTATTAAAAAATATCCACAATAACATACAAAATAAAATAAAAAACCGGAATACTAAAGAATAGGGACAGCAAAGAGAATACAGGGATTCGAACCTAAACCGACAAGTCTGTATCTTTAACTCATTGATCTTAACCATGCTAACCTCGCGGTTGCCATCTTATACTATACGATTGCTTATTATGTATAAAGGTGCAAGCCCTGTGTGTCCGTTGTACCGATGTATATCATATGTTCATTTATATATATAAAATACACATCTAAATTGTAACCCATTGGTAGCCGAGAGGTTTCGTCGATATGTTGATGTCAGTCACACATAACAGATTTTAAGGACGGGTTCGAATCCCAGGTCTAGGTTAGTCTATGGAAAGGTATATACTATGAAATTTAGAGCGAGGGGCTTGCCCCGAGCTCTTAATTTCATAGTATATACCTTTCCATAGACTATCCAATTTAGCACATACTTACAACTCGAGTAATCTTTTAATTGGTCTATTGATAGTTTATTTTGGCTGACTACTTGTATCACAGGTGTTTGTTAAACGGAGCTCATTAACGAATTTTGTAAATCTACTCACTAGTATCATTGTAAAATATGTGATTTCAAAAGGCCCTTCACTCCAGAATGAAAAGATGGTAGCTGCTGGTGTAAGTATGTATACTGATATAAAGCGGTGTTTTACTATACATGTTCTTCTTACAAGGTAAGATGACAAAATAAACTGACCAAACGCAGGCAATAATTAAATTGCAGTGGAAGCTTTACATGTTTTGAAAACATTTTTTTAATTTCACAGTAAAACTAAAGCTATAATAAATTTGAAACATATAGATAGTTTGTCCCCAAAGATATAGTCTAGCAGATAGGCATTAAAAAGCAACTACAAATAGATCAGAGATTATAGGTTTTGTGGTTTTTTTTTATTAGTTCAAAGTAAAAACAAAGATTTATCAGAATATGTTTATATATATAAATATATAGGTGGCACATTATCTTCAGACATAATCACAGTTTTTCAATTCATGACATCGTCCTGAACATGCATGAAATATTTGCCACTGGACATTAAGCAACCAATAATCAATAAATCAATCAATTCATGACGAAATAGATCACTTTCCTTAAGAAAGTTTAAAAAATTATCACCAAGGTGCTTTAATTTGCCTTCACAAGGTTTCATAGTACACACTTTTCTGTGTACAAAGTAATTGCATGGATGATACATTATCATAATTTTAAGATATCGTTGTACTCTAATCAAGGTATAAAGAACCATATGTATTACCCTTTATTTAAATGATAAAATTTGCAATTGTCAAAAACATTTTTTAGATCCAAAGATTTTAAAAGCAGGATATTTAAAAATCAATGTGAAAACTAATTACAAACTATTTAATTTAATTTGGAACACAGCATTTTATTTCAAAATAGCCAATGGCAATTTTTGTTTTAAATATCTTGATTACGATACAATGAAATCTTACCCTTGTGGTCATTCATGCGTAGTTACTTAGTACACAGGAAAAGTATGTACTATGAAAATTAGAAGGCAAATATAAGCAATTTGATTGGACGAGAAGTTGTAAGTATGTGCTAATGAAGGGTTATAAAAATTACAAAAATTAAAGGTAAGGTTTTAAATTAATTCCATTAGTGAACATAAATCAGTAAATTAGCCAATTCAAACTTAATGAAATTAGGCACACAAAGGAAACATTTGTATATAATTTGATGAGTCCTTTTCAGCGACAGATTTAGGAAGCGTTGTTTCTAGAAAAAGAATCCACGGTAAATGAATAGGCTGACGTCACGACAATGGTTTTAATTAAGAATCAGTAATAAGTATTTACCTTCCAGTGCATATTTGTTTAAATTCTTTAATCAAGGTTTTCTCCTCGCAATTGCGCTATGCAATGGCCGAAGTTCTAAGGAGAGATCTCGTAGTTAAGGTCACTTCATACGGGAAAATATCGGCGAATTAGTGTACGGAAATACAGTAATTCAGTAGCAGTACATTTATGAAGATTTTTGATAACATAAAGGGGTTTCTTTTCCAAGAAAGTTCACATACACTTATTTTACAAAAAAAAAAACAAAAAACTTAGCCATTCAATTTTTTTTCAATTTGAAGTTTCATATGATTTAAATGCTTTTGAGTTTGAAAAGAACATTCTCAGGCAAACATAATTAACATCGGAAGTACTATGTATTGGATTTTAGATACAAATTGATTCTTTTTGTTATGGATATCCAAAATATTACAATGATATCAAAATTGTCTTCAACGGTAGTAGTACTGAAGAATAATTTTGATGTAAAGATCATTTGTAAAATTGTTGAAAATCTTGTAACTATAATTTTTATACACTTAAATGTTCAAATTTTGATAGATTTTTTACCAAGTGAAAAAATAAACTAGAGGCTCCCAAGAGCCTGTATCGCTCACCTGACTCTACTTGGGTTTTTGAAATCATATAAAAAAAGATAAAATTTGGCTACAAAGTAACAACACTTGGCCAGCACCTCATTAGAAAAGGAACATTTATGCTATGTTTGGTTTCATTCAGTTCAGTGGGTCTCTAGAAGAAGACTTTTGTATGCATTTCTCATAGGGTCCTATGTTAAACTAAGCCTCCCGCTGGCGGCCATCTTGGATGATGGATCGGCTACGAAGTAACAGCACTCGGTCAGCATCTCATCATGAACATTCATGCTATGTTTGGTTTCATTCCATTCAGTGGTTCTCTAAAAGAAGAAATTTGAATGTATTTCCCATAGGGTCCTGTTAAACTAAGCCCCCCCCCCCCCCCCCCCCCCACTGGTGGCCATCTTGGATGTTGGATTGGCGACAAAGTAACAACACTTGGTCAGCATCTCATTAGGAACATTCATGCTATGTTTGGTTTCATTCCATTCAGTGGTTTAATTTACTAATCTGATTATGATATTTAAAAATATATATAATAATGAAAAAGGTTTAATGTCACTAAATAGCTAATAGAATAAAACATGTCACTCAATGTCCAAACTGAGAATTAAATTGCATATCAAAGCATGTTGATTTTAAGTCCTGGATATTAAATGTAAATAGAAACGAAAATATAAAATTAAATGAATTTTAAAACTCATAGTAATAAAGTCTAAATTATCAAAATTGAGAATTTTATATTAAAGTCGAAAATATTAAACTGAAGCTGCATTTTCCCTGGTCACAGTTCTCTAATAGAAGTCATTTGTATGCATTTCCCGTAGGGTCCTATGTTAAACCAAGTCACCCCACTGGCGGCCATCTTGGATGTTGGATCGGCGACAAAGTAACAACACTTGGTCAGCATCTCATAAGAAACATTCATGCTATGTTTGACTTCATTTCATACAGTGGTTCTCTAAAAGAAGACATTTATATGTATTTCCCATTGGGTCCTATGTTAAACTAAGTCCCCGCTGGCGGCCATCTTGGATGATGGATCGGCTACAAAGTAACAACACTTGGTCAGCACCTCAAAAGGAACATTCATGCTATGTTTGGTTTCATTCCATTCAGTGGTTCTCTTAAAGAAGTCATTTGTATGTATTTCCAATAGGATTTTATGTTAAACTTAGTCCACCACTGGCGGCCATCTTGGATGATGGATCGGCTTCAAAGTAACAACACTTGGTCAGCATCTCATAAGGAACATTCATGCTATGTTTGACTTCATTTCATACAGTGGTTCTCTAAAAGAAGACATTTATATGTATTTCCCATTGGGTCCTATGTTAAACTAAGTCCCCGCTGGCGGCCATCTTGGATGATGGATCGGCTTCAAAGTAACAACACTTGGTCAGCACCTCATAAGGAACATTCATGCTATGTTTGGTTTCATTCCATTTACAGGGTTCTCTAAAAGAAGTCATTTGTATGCATTTCCCATAGGGTCCTATGTTAAACTAAGTCCCCGCTAGCGGCAATCTTAGATGATGGATCGGCTACAAAGTAACAACACTTGGTCAGCACCTCATAAGGAACATTCATACTATGTTTGGTGTCATTCCATTCAGTGGTTCTCTAAAAGAAGTCATTTGTATGCATTTCCCATAGGGTCCTATGTTAAACTAAGTCCCCCGCTGGCGGCCATCTTGGATATTGGATCGGCTACAAATTAACAACACTTGGTCAGCACCTCATAAGGCACATTCATGCCATGTTTGGTTTCATTCCATTCAGTGGTTCTCTAAAAGAAGTCATTTGTATGCATTTCCCAAAGGGTCCTATGTTAAACTAAGTCCCCCGTTGGCGGCCATCTTGGATGATGGATCGGCTACAAAGTAACAACACTTGGTCAGCACCTCATAAGGAACATTCATGCCATGTTTGGTTTCATTCCATTCAGTGGTTCTCTAGAAGAAGTTCAAAATGTAAAAAGTTAACGTCGACGACGGACGACGGACGCCAAGTGATGAGAAAAGCTCACTTGGCCCTTCGGGCCGGGTGAGCTTAAAAGGGAAATTGTCATACCTGTTTAATCATTAAACGCTAGTTCTTCTGTTACCATTATCATGGAAGTATTATATTCATTTTACTTCCATGTCATTATTAACCTTAGATTCTTATATACACTGCTGGCTCGACTATATTTGTTCATCCTTGTTATGCATTATGCCTTACCCGTTCGATAACCGATTTTGTGTCATAGTTGTGTCAAAGTATCTGTGCATGTTGAATCAAATCCCAAAAATACCAACAACACATAACATTAACAACTGGTCTAGTATTTGTTTTTTTTTTCTTTTGATAAGTCAGGAGACCGGATGATGATTGACAGAAGAAAGGTTATGCACTCGATCAATCATCATCCTCTCTTTATAAAACAAATCTGACTTTGCTGACTTTGCCTTAATTTTTTTAATGGGGCAGTTAGTTGTTTTGTCTCAATGGAAGCTACGCCCTTGTCCTATGTAAAGGGTATAATTTTTTTTGAAAACAGTGCTTTAGACCTATTAAATACCTTGACTTTATTTAAACAGTATTGTAGTATTTGGAAACTAAGTTCAATGTCTCAAAAACAAAATTTGTAATTTTCTCAGATCGTAAATTTAATAAAAACATGTTAATCTAAACTATATGTTATGTTGAAGTTGAGTTTCAAGATAAATTTACATTCATAGCTTGGTCTGTTATATAATTATAATCGTAATTTTTTACAAAATTAATAGCATACTCATTAGCTCAGCGCATTAAAAATATTTTAACAAAAATTATACATGAAGATCAAAATGGGTATGTTAAAAATAGATATATAGGTTATAACATTAGACAAATCCAGGATATAATTGATTATGCAGAAAAATTTAAAATAGAAGGAGAATTATTATTTTTGGACTTTTCAAAAGCTTTTGACTCTTTAGAATGGGATTTCATGTTCTCAGCATTAAAAAAATTTGGTTTTCAAGATTCTATGCTCAAATGGATAAAAACTTTGTATACAGACATTAAAAGCTCAGTGATCAATAATGGGTGGATATCTGAACCCCTCAACATTTTTAGAGGGATAAGACAAGGATGTCCGTGCAGTGCGTTAATTTTCGTTATTGCTGTCGAGATATTAGCATGTAGGATAAGACAAGACAATAATCTTAAAGGATTTGAAATCAAAATAGATGGGAAAACACATTCTTTAAAAATTAGCCAACTTGCAAATGACACCACACTTTTTTTAAAAACAAAACAAGACATTTCAAAAGTTTTAAACATGATTGAAATTTTTGGCACTTTATCAGGGCTTAAATTAAACAGATTAAAAACAGAAGGCATTTGGTTAGGAAAACACAAACATTGCAAAGAAAAGTATGAAAACATCAACTTTACAAACAAACCAGTGAAATGCTTAGGAATTTTTTTCGGTTGTAACAAAAATGAATGTCAAAAACTTAATGCAGAAAAGCAAATAGAAAAGTCTAATAATCCTAACAATTATTAAAAATTGGGAGAAAAGACATTTAACAATGATCGGTAAAATAACAGTTATCAAATCATTGATTATACCAAATATTACCTTTTTAGCATCTGTTTCACATATTGAAAAATAATATATTGTTAAATTCAAAAAAATTATCTATAATTTTTTATGGAAAAGCAAAAGAGAAAAGGTTAAACGCACAGTACTAAGCTTTAATGAACTAGACGGGGGTTTAAAAATGATTAACATAGATAAATACATAGAATCTATCAAAATTGGGTGGATCAAATGGTTAATTACTGGAGATCTAAAAAATTGGAAAATTATTCCACTATTTTATTTTAATAAATTTGGAAAAGATTTCCTTATCTTTCACACGAATATTGATAACACTGATTCTATTCCAGAGTTAAAGGAGCTGCCAGAATTTTATTTGAATATAGTTAAAGCATGGATATCTAATAAAAAAGTACAGCAGCCAAAAAACTTCAGATCTATACGTCAAGAAGTTATTTGGGGAAATCATTTCATTAAGATAAAAAATAAATGCCTTTTATTCCAAAACTGGATAAATAGTAATATTATCTTTGTTAACGACATCATTGATGAAAATGTTAATATGGAAGAAAATTTTATTTTACAAAAGCTTAAAATAAAAAGTAACTGGATGTCAGAATTTTACCAATTAAAGAAAGCTTTTCCGAGAGAATGGTTAAAGATTTTAAAACAGGAAAATTCAAAGAAAACTAAAGTAAAAACATCCTATGCAATACATATTAATATTAATTGTAATAAAAAAGAAAATTGTGTAGATCCCAGAAAAATTTATAATATATAATTTACAGATGGAAGACAATGCTTAACCTTGTATACATTAAGAGTCTTTCATGTAATATGTTAAAGTTTGTTCATCATTGTTTAAAAGATAATAAGTATAAAGTGTTCCGTTGGAAATTGCTACACTTTATTCTACCTTGTAAAGATTTATTGAAAAAGTGGAAGATCTGCGATATTTCAAATTGTTGTTATTGCAACACCACAGAGGATTATGATCACATGTTTCTTAAATGCCGCTTCTTGATAATTTCTGGAGTAAAGTTAAAAAAAAACTCCTAGAAAAACTGAATATCAATAATAATATTCTAACATTAAAAAATTTAGTATGGGGTTATAAAATAAATGATGAACAATACTATGAAATTAATTATTTGATTACAATTATAATGTTTTGTATATATAAGGCAAATTATATGTCTGAACAGAAAACAAAATCTTTAGATGTATATTCTGTATTTAAAGCAGAATTCATGTACAGCTACAAAATGCAGGTAACTAGTAAACATACTAAGAATAAATGTTTACTTGATAAAGTTGTCAAAATGTTGTAATAATTTTTATGTTTGAAAATGTATAATCTAGCAAAAAATAAAAGGAAAAGGTAAATAAAATATAAACATTCTAGATCCGGAACTGATTTAGAGAAATAAGTTTACCTATCACCGTTAAGCGTGGTTGATAACGGTATTTGTTATCCTCAGTTTTTTATCGTTAAAAAAAGAATAACGGTATTTGTTATCCTCAGTTTTTTATCGTTAAAAAAAGAAGAAAATATTTACAAACTAATTTATTTCAGAATCGAAACAAATATATTGAAATTTTTATTCACACATACCTGTGAATAGCTTATATTAATCATATTTAAATCACTATTCCAAACCAGGAAGAGATATCAATACAATAATAGTAAATCGATAACGGCAAGTGTGAACTATTTCCGGAAACTTATTCTATCCAAACAAGCTAGATAATACATATTGATAAATAAGAATTTCATATATACTTATTTATTTACGATTGAAAATGAAATATTTATAATATAGTTTAGATGAATTGTAATGTATTATTGTTAAACAGAGAGAAACCCTGGATTTCTTGTAAAAATAAAGAGACCCTTCACTAGAATGCTGGACTAGTGAAATAAATTGTTAACAGCAAGCAATATATTGTTGAATAAAAAAAAAATATATAATCGTAATTTTGGAGAGAGAAAATGTTCGGTAAATTCAGAAGCACATTAGTGCATCAAACATAGATAGCTTTATACAGTTTATTCCATAGAATAAATCATCTTAGTATTCCTTTAGATTTATAGATAAAACAATTTCATTCTTTGGTAGCTTTTATTTTGACGTACTACTCGGAAATTTTAGGATTTTGAAACTAAAAAGATTATTCAGAAATTCGATTTACAGTTCTGCCAAACAATTATGAGATTTTTGTTGGTTTTTTTTTCTTTCTTTCTGTTAAATAAAATTTCCAATTCTTTTACATTGAAAATTGTGTTTTCTATATATATCTTCAATCTCTTTCTAAGCTTTTTCTTCTAGTTTCTTTTTCGACTTCTGATTTCGTACGTTCATATGCTGTATAATCAACTGTAGTTTCATCTTTAGTTACATCCACAAACTCAACTTCTACAATATCTTCGTTAGTCAGGGACGAACCCCCACCCTTTCAGTATAGTAAGACTTATGTTATCTTGATTTGAATAATAACATCTATCCCAACTCAAATCTGGTATGGTGTTTTACTGATAATACTTGTACAAATGTATGTCTGGAGGAGTCCTCTCTGTAATGTTTTCCTGCATTTGCTCTGAGGTGTTGAAACCATTTTCCTTCTGAAAATCCTTTAAAGTTGCATTTAATACAAAGGTATGAAATTCGTTCTATTGGTGTATGTTTGTACATGAAAATGTCGGATTGCTCATCTTTTATTGAAATTCAAGTCACATTTGACGCAATATCAAATTTCTGTATTCTGGAAAACTTGATAAGATTTTACATTGAATTTGGTCAATGAAAATATAAGAGTTGTCCATGAATGTTATTTCTTTTTGTCAAAACATCCTCAGTGTAAATTTGTTTTGACAAATGTTTAGCTAATCGTTTATTCTTTTTTAACATAAAGGTTCTCAGTTAATGGATAGACAAAAGTGGATTGATGCTATATTGGATACACAAAAGAGTGTTAATGAAGATATGGTAATATCAAATCACAACATAGCATTTACAAAAATTCGGGGAATATACCATGGGGACATTCAAGACAGAAACTGATAACGCCCTTGCAAAAAATACGAAAGCTGATGAAAAGACCAACACGTTCACAAAACACTACATAGAAAACCAAAGACTGAGCAAAACGAACCCCACCAAAAACTGGGTTTTATATCATGTGCTCTGGAAGGGTAAGCAGATGCATCCTGCATCATAATTGACACCCGTCGTGTTACTCATGTGAATGTGAGTAATCATACACACAGTACGTTCTTAATGAGCGGTATAACATTACATTATTATAGGAAAAAATATAAAGGCATTGAATGTAAATGTTCACATATATGATCTCTTTGGAAACATTGAGTAATCTACTCATCATACAATTTTGACCAAGCCTCTTGAAACTTCACACAAATATTGCATACATGTTGAAGCCTTTCTGTTATGCAATTGGTGAGCACTTTTCTCCATTTTTGAAGGTTTTGTCATTTTAAGCAGCACATTTAAAAGACTAATTTGAGTAATCTATTTTTCCAACATTTGTCAACCCAGGAACGCAAAACTACATATTGCATTGACGCACCTGCTATTATGGAATCGTTTGAGGTTTCCACATTTTTATAGACGTGGGAAATGTGGCAAAAAAATTGAAACGGCGTTACAAATTTTAGGGGATTTTTTTTCCTTTGTCTTTTTCTGCCTTTTTTAATGCTACAAATATAAAATGTAACACTCACTTTCTTGTTTACCAAATGTATAACAGCTATTGTTTCATTAAAGACGAATTGAAATTTTCTTGCAGGGACCTTTTGGTGTAAAACTGAAAGTTAGAGGAGAATGGGCATCAGGAAAAACAGCTTTAACAAAAGAAGATGCAATAGTGGTATCTCGTAAACTTTCCAAATCAGTTGGTAAGAATATATATGATTCGAGGATGTCATGGTTGATGATAGAAAATTAACACAAAATAATTGTCATTTTTTTAATTAACATTTTAGCCATATGTTTCATTTTCCTGCAGTCTACAGTTTATCTAGTTAAGCCATGCTTTTACCAAGTTAAGAATAAGAATAATTTAACATTTCAAGTATTTCAGACCAAAATGTATTTCTTTACACAAAAAAACGATGACTGAAAATTTGTTTTAATAATATCAATTTATCATTTTCCAATGAATAAAATTTTAGGAGACAAACCTGGAAATTTGATTAATCAGACGATGACAGAAATTGTTGAACCTGAGGACACTAATGCGTACACAAAACAAACCTGGTAGATAGAATTTAAATGAATATATTATATATAATTGAATATCTAATTTTTAAAGGAGCATTAGCTACGAGATAGTACGATAGAAAAAATTAAAATATGTTTTTTTTGTTTTTGTTCAGTCATTAATAAAAGTGAAATAGTGAAATAATAATTCACGTTTAGAAGCTTGTTTGGTTCAATTCTGTCAAAATAAGCTAAGACACATCGCTGGTGAATTATTCACTTGCAAGTGAATAATTCGACCTCATTAAATCCGTATTCGTGTGACCTTCAATTTAACCCCTTAGCTAGAGATTGGTTACGCATAAATTAGGCGTGTTTAGTTATCAAAAGGAAAAGAATGTAAACATTGAAAGTGAAACAAGGGTAAACCATTTTACTGACTGATTCGATCCACAATAACTCATTCTTATACAGGTAAAAACGATGATTAACATATATTTATAAACTATGATATGAAATCAAACAGACCTAGAAAAATCCAATTGCACGAGTTCGTTATCTATTTATATATATATTGATGTTTTATCGGGTATGTTACCGTCGACAGTCTTCGGTATGATATTTGATGGCGTCTATACTAAAACACACACTAAATACTGATATATATATTATGGAGCCTATGCATTGTAAATTGTTTATTTTGGACTTTTTTATGATTTGGATATACGTTTTAGTATGATATAAATCAAATATAAGAATTTTAGTCAAATCGGTGAACATGAATTTGACAGCTAATGCCCCTTTAAGCTTTCTAATTAATTAGTTACACAGTTTGTATAGAACATTGTGCAGATATCAGTATCTTTTGTTTTTGAGAAAATGTTTCTTTTGAAAAACCATGCTCAGTATTTAAAGCAATATGAAATATATTATCAGCAGTATTTAATTGCAATTATCAAAAAAAAAAATCCAGTAAAATTGTCAAGACGTATTTTACCAGTGTTGTTTTTTTTTTGTAGTTTGTGCGTTGCGGCTATAGATTTAGGATCTTCGGACTCTGGTTGCGCATTTTCTATGCGTTCTGCATATAACTTGAATCCACTCAATATACACACGGAACCTTTAGGCGACAAGGGTTCAGAAAAAAGAAAGTCTCCAACCATTGTCCTCATGGACCCAGCTGGTCAGTTTGCAGCTTTTGGAGATATAGCTCAACAACAGTATGAAGAACTTGCCTTAGATGAAGAAGATAAAGAATGGTTTTATTTTCGTCGTTTCAAAATGCAGCTCTACACAAAGAAGGTGTTACGATTACAATTACTTACATGTGCATGTGCCTATCATCATAACATTAACGATACAAATTTTACACAATTGTAATTCAAAAATGTTGTAGGGTCTGTGTAGAGATTGAGGTAATGTAAGGACTCTACTGTTGAATGTCATATGTTGACAACTACAAGGCTTTTTTTATCCGTTTATTCGTATATCATACACTGTTTTTGTTACTCAAGTTAAAATATTTGACGGGTTATATCTGGAGATTACGCATCATACAAAAGCAGGCTGATGATTGCCTCTTTGTTAACTATAAGATATCACCAAATTCAAAATTCATAGGTACTAGTACATCTTGATTAATTTACCATAAAACTTGACGACTTAATATGGCGTTGAATACATCTCTAGAAATTAAAGCAAAAACAACACAAACGATTTTGGTATAAAACCAGGCAGGAAATAAGGTGCTCCAGAAGGGTAATTTGTTTTTTGTTTCTCTGGTGACAGAAATTTATTTCAGCTTCCCAGTGGTTAACTTTCCATTTCTATGTAGTAACATTCCATCAGCGCCTGCATATTGGGTACATATATCCCAGTTGATACGATATTTCACAGCTTGCATTTCCTATCATGATTCTCTTGAGAGAGGGTTGCTGCTGAAAAGGAAACTCTTTAACTAAGGGTTCAAAGTGGTAAAGTTGAAGTCATCTCTTCTACAATTTTGCGGCATCACGAGTTGGTTGACCGTTTTTGGAATATCTGTTTCACATGTTCCAATTGTCGAGATCATAATCCCATACCAATTAGATTTATCACTGAGTTTGAACTTTCATGAACAACATTTCAACATGATGGGTGTTACATATGAAGCAGGATCTGCTAACCTGGTTCACCTGAGATCACCGCCGGTTTCTGATGGGGTTCGTGTTTCTCTGTTTTTAGATTTTTATGTTGAGCTTTTTATACTATCGATTCTCTTTTGGTGGTTTTTCGTTTTTTGTCATGGCGTTGTCAGTTTGTCATCGACTTATCAGTTTGAATATCCCTTTAATATGTTCCGCTTCTCGTGTTGCTCATGGCAAGTAAACTGTTAAGATAAGTCGCATGTGGGTATATCACATTGGAGGAAGAGAGTACAGATGGTTACAAAAACAAATTGAACATATCCTTAGTCATCTCTGACATTGATATTCCATTGTGACAATCAAATCATGATGGTTCCGTAAATGTTTTAGAAATATTGCTTTAATTATAACGTTAGGAATCTTTGGTTCAAAACTTCCTTGCAAGCAGAAACCCTCTAGTAAGGAACTCGTGTGAGGAAGACAAGACCTGGAATACCGTATCAACTCTGAGATATGAAGTACATATACACATGTTTAATAAATGTTGCTACAAAGACGTTTAAAGTTAACAATGGGGAAAATTGAATTCTTCTCTAGCAATTATTTTTCCGCCAGTCCACCAAATATCACAAAATTTAAAACAAAATCGTAATCAATTTCCAGGAACATTTTATCAGAATCTTTAAAAGATACCCATTTAAAATATGCCTATGATATTAAAAAGAGGAATACTTTTCTAAAGATTGTATAAATAAAAGGTTTTTTTACTATTGTGCTAGAAGATGAACTTTTTAACACTATACTTTAAAAGATCTATAATTTATTTCAAATCTGTTTCCGAAAAACAACATTCCTCGAGTAGCAAGTTCATGTAACTCCTAACTCCGGTATGTTGTTAAGCAACAAAGAACATAATTCAGATATCCAAAGACGACCTTTTCTCTATATATAGATATAAGAAGATGTGGTATGAGTGCCAATGAGACAACTCTCCATCCAAGTCAAAATTTAAAAAAGTAAACCATTAAAGGTCAAAGTACGGTCTTCAACACGGAGCCTTGGCTCACACCGAACAGTAAGCTATAAAGGGCCCCCAAAATTACCAGTGTAAAACCATGCTTGTTTCTACTAAGGAAATAAAGTAAACCTGTAATTTTTCTTCAGTTAGTGTCGTTATGCTATATTTAGTGATTCCATGTGAATTTCAATACCAAATTCCTTCATCAGTGTGTAAACTTATATAAGCGATGTCTGAAAAAAGTATAATTTTTTCAATGTTTGAAGGGAAGATAATGTTTGTGCACTAAATTTTAAACTAGTGTCATGCATTTTAATTTGTGTATTTGCAAAGTGTGAAATAAGAAAGAGAATGGTTGTTATGATATGAGTTACAGAAAAAAAAAACAGTATTTGTTTTGTTGTTTGTCCATGGGGACAATAATTTGTGTCATTGATATGTTACAGAATAACTTATTTGAAATATATATTTCTATCTAATGCAGGGTTTAGATAAAGATATGATGCTTGAAGATATTAATGGAAGAGAAATGAAAGCATCGAATGTCTTTGCTTGTTGTATTGAATATATAAAGAATAAAGTTTTCAAACGAGCAGAGGAGGCAGTGCGTGGTCTCACAGAAGAGCAGGTACATTGGATGATAACAGTTCCTGCAATTTGGAATGAATCGGCTCGGCAGTTTATGAGGGAAGCAGCTACAAAGGTATGTATTTTCATTGTTCTACCAAGATATACAGAAACTATTCCCTTTTTCATTTCACACTTTGCTGAAAAAAGCGCGTCGTGATAATATGTCATCATATGGTATTGAGAAAAAAAACTTCTAACATATACTGCCGTGTTTGCTTTCAAGTTACAAACAAATATTTTTTTTTCGATAGGTCTTGTACGATTGGTATAGATGCAAATCTCAAGTTATTGGTTTAATCCTTTGGTGATAAAGAGAGAAAATGTTTGAATAAGATTATCAGACGCTATAACTGAGCAAATGTTGATAGAAAGAAGATAGTACATGTGATTTTAAACTATGGAACGCCACAGCTGTCTTATGTGGAACTCTGATATTACGTTATGTTGTTCTATTATTACTTGATGATAGTTTGTCTTTACATAATATGGTTTTGACATTACGTAATGATGTTTTGATATAACTCAATAAGGAATAGTCATTACATAATGATATTTCGATATTACATGATATGGTTTCGTATTGACTTGATATAGTTTTGTCATTACTAAATTTATGGTTCTGTCATTACTCGATGTGGTTTCACCATTATTTGATGTGGTTATGTCATTAGGCAATGTGGTTTTAACATTACTTGATGTGTATGTGACATAACGTAATGTAGTTGTTTCATTACATGATGTGGTTTTGTTATTTCGTAATAATGATTTGTCAATTCTTTATATGGCTTTAACATTACGTAATGATGTTTAAAAATTTGACAATTTTACACTTCATAATGTGTTTGTTTCAGTATTTGATGGGGTCATGTCATTCTTTGATGTGGTTATCCCATTACTACTACGAGGTAAAACCACGTGACCATTTTGGAAAAAATATGTTCTATTTTTAGACCGATTTCCATATGTCGTTTGTGTAATGCGCTTTGGATGAGTAACGCTATTCATTAAGTTAAAGTTCAAATTAAAGTTCAAGTTGTTGTTCATAGTTATGTGGTATGAAAAAGGGGAACGACAGACAAAATTAAGAAAAAAAGTGCTAAAACATTTACAGTAATTCGGACATAAGGGGGATATCCCAAAACCACTTGCAGTATTATAATAAATTCGTAAATGATTCCAAGGAACACTGCTTTATCTTGGTCCTGAAGAGTAACTCCTATACAAGTTTTATAACAATTCATGGAGGTTTACAAATTTATCATGTCAAAATAGTTTAATTCGGTAATATTCTATGCCAAAAAAAACCTTACATAGAAAAAAAAAAGTGGTATGATTGCCAATGAGACAACTCTCAACCACATACCAAATGACGTAGAAGTTAACATATATGTGTGACTGCATGGTCTTTAAGAATGAGCAAAATTCATACCACATAGTAAGTTTAAAAAGGTCTCGAAATGAACAATATTAAAACAGTTCAAACTAGAAATCTAACAACCTAAATGATGAAGACGCCGACGATACTACCGACGACGGCATATAGGTTTGTTGTATATCACTGTGGCTACATTATTGTCGCAGGTTCAACACAAATCAAAAGACTTGTACTGTATTTTCAACAAATGAGACACTTTAAATCAACTCGCAATAAATTTAAAGGGAAATGTGTGTGTGGGGGGGGGGGGGGGGGGGGGGGAAGGTGCTAAGCAACAAAGCATCAATTCTATAAAATAAGTTTTTTTTAGCGTGTATGTTCATTTGAACATATGAATATTAAACTTTTTTTTATTAATTGCAGTTTCTGATATACCACGCACTAATTGAAAAAAAAACTTTTTGAAATATCTGTTTCACAGGTGACGACGAATAGGTTCCAGTTGTCGTAACCACAATCCCGTCATATTTTCCCCGAATGTAAACTACCAAAAAAAACAAATCACTGGATTTGTACTTTCACGAATAACACGACGGGTGCCACAAGTTAAGCAGAATCCGCTTACCCTTCCAAAGCACCCGAGATCACGCTAGTGGATTTATGCTACCCAGTCATACTGATCTATTTAGTTAAGCCAATCAAAACTGTCTTTACATTTTCTTCTTATGCTGTGCTATGATACACTAGGTTAGGATAGGGATTAGTGCTCACATACATGTTAAACTCCGCCGCGTGCACTTTCTTTAAATGCCTGCCCCAAGTCAGGAACCTGTAGTTCAATGGTTGTCGTTGTTTCATGTGTGTCATATTTGTTTTTATACGCCCGTCAAAATTTTGACGGGACGTATTATGGTATACAAATGTCGTCTGTCCGTCTGTCCGTCTGTCTGTCTGTCCGGCGTAAACATGTCGCACCGTAACTTGAGAACGGCTTATCAAAATTTCATGAAACTTAACATAGTTGTTTCTAATGATGGTCAAACGATCAGTATACTTTTTGGTGATGATTCAAAATGTTGTTTTTGAGTTATTGGGTATTTTGTAAAAAAAGGGGGAGGGGTTTTTCACATGTCGCGCCGTATCTCATAAACGATTTATGAATCTTGCTTAAAATTTTATACACTTCTTAGTTATATTAATCTGAAGATCTGTATACTTTTTGGTTTTGATTCAACATTTTATTTTAGAGATATTGATTTTTTGGGGGTTTTTTTTAAACGGGGGTTTTCACATGTAGCGCCGTATCTCAAAAACGATTTATGATTATTGCTTAAAATTTTACACACTTCTTAGTTATATTAATCTTAAGATCTGTATACTTTTTGGTTTTGATTCAAAATTTTATTTTAGAGATATTGAGGTTTTTTTTAAAAAAAAAGGGGGGTTTTCGCATGTCGCGCCGTATGTCAGAAACTATTTATGATTATTGCTTGAAAATTCACACACAAGACGACGGGCGTATCATGCGCTCATGGGGCAGCTGTTTTTTCGTAGATTGTTTAGCTAGAAACCAGATCATTAGTTTTCTCGTTTGAATTGCTTCACATTTTCACGTGGTGGTCTTTTGTAGTCGGCTGTACGGTTGCCTATGATTGCTTGCATCCACTGTATTTAAACTATGGTGGATAATTTTCTCATTGGCAATCACACCACATCTAAGTTTATTTCAATTTCTATGTTGTGTTTTGTATGCTGTAAAATTGTTTATCTTTTGTACGCATACCTACCCCTGAACCCTCTTTTCGGAAGCTCGAGCAAAAGCCCTTGATCCACGATAAAAAAAAATAGAACTCATATTAGATAAATCGAATTTCAACTCTTAATCTTAATCTAAATGAGACTCAAATGAGGGTTTACCTCGAACTCTACGCCAAAAGGTAATTCAAATTTAAAGTTGAAGTCCAATTGTAATTCGGAACTCTATCTTTAAATGTGACTCAAACTCGAAGTTCAACTCGAAATTTGGTATGTGGTTGAGAGTTGTCTCATTGGCAATCATACCACATTTCTTTATTTCTACATAAAGTTTTTTTAATGCATTTAATATTACCGAATTAAACTGTTTTGACATGATAAATTTGTAAACCTCCATGAATTGTTATGAAACTTGTATAGGAGTTATTCTTCAAGATCAAGATAAAAGCATCTACAGAAAAACATGTTTTCCTCCGTTAAGTGTACCGGTTAATGTACAGTCAGTCAACATTTAATTTACGCTTTCACACTGACAGCAGAATTATCCGGCGAGACACAGGGTTAATAAGAATCTTTACTTTATTTATTAATTTACAGCTTCCATTTGAGAACTAAGGAAAAAACGGCAGGACCAAATGGTTTGGGATATGTCCGAATTGCTGTTAATTTTTTAGTACTTTTTTTCTTATTTTTGTCTGTCGTTCCTTTTTTTCATACCAAATAACTCTGAACAACAACTTGAACTTTAATTTGCACTTTAACTTAATGGATAGCGGTACTCATCCAAAGCACATTACACAAACGACATATGGAAATCGGTCTAAAAATAGAACATTTTTTTTCCAAAATGGTCACGTGGTTTAACCTCGTAGTAGTAATGGGATATCCACATCAAAGAATGACATTACCACATCAAATACTGAAACAAACACATCATGTAGTGTAAAATCGTCAAATTTTGAAACATCATTACGTAATGTTAAAGCCATATAAAGAATTGGCAAATCATCATTACGAAATAACAAAACCACATCATGTAATGAAACAACTACATTACGTCAAGTCACATACACATCAAGTAATGTTAAAACCACATTGCCTAATGACACAACCACATTAAATAATGGTGAAACCACATCGAGTAATGACAGAACCATGTTAAGTAATGACAAAACAATATCAAGTCAATACGAAACCATATCATGTAATATCGGAATATCATTAAGTAATGACTTTTCCATATTGAGTTATATCAAAACATCATTACGTAATGTCAAAATCATATTATATAAAGACAAACTATCATCAAGTAATAACAGAACATCATAACGTAATATCAGAGTTCCACATAAGACAGCTGTGGCGTTCCATACCAAACCGGTATTATTTTTGTAGGCTTTTGAAGAAAACAGCATATTCAAATGACAAAAAGTCATATCTACCGCACTAAACGCTTGTATAATGTTTGATTAACTATTGTTTTTAATAGATAAGTGTCATTCACTACTGATTTTTTTCCCGGAATATGGAACAGTACATGAACTGCCTTTTGATTCGGTAAATTCACCTATAGAGCAACTTCTTCTGGTTGATAATGTTTCTGGTCTATACAAAGCTGAATTCAAATTAATACGTTATAAAAACAACAAAGAAAAAAGAAAAATAACAAAAATGCCGAACTCCTATGAAAATTCAAAGCGGAAAGTCATTTATCAAATGGCAAAATCAAGAGCTCAAACACGACAAACACATGGGAAAAAAAAACAACTGTCATACATGTATTTAGTGTCATATAAAGAGCATCTAGTGCAAGATACACCAGACAAAGTACTTGTTTTAAATTTCTTTAGATTCAAATCTGTATGTGCTTATTGAATCCAAACAATAGCATTACATTTTAATGTTGATAATGGATTGAAATTAAGTGAATTTCCAAATTTGATATTTAAAAAACGATCTGAAATGTCTAAAACGTTGAGGTATTTCGATATTTAGTAATGTCACCGTTGTGCCTTGCGATTAATTCAAAGCTATTTATAATGATAGAGAATTAAGATTGTTGCGTTCTTCCGAACAGATTTCTTTTAACAAAAATTGAAATGGTCAAGACTATATAACATATCATATATTAAGATTAAAGATTAGACATATATTACGGGGAATAACAGCCTAACAGTTGATCCAAAAAGTTGTGCGTTCTGAAGCGACAAACAACAGCAACCTGAAAGGAGTCGATATATATGCAGAAAGCGTATTTTCTCCTAGAATATATCCCGCAGGCTCATTGTTATTATTATATTTTTTCTTATATAATCATTTTTATAAATTTGTTAACTGTATTTCGTTCGTTCTTTGATTATTTTTTTTTTGTACTTACGTTGTGCGCCCGCCCGCCGCCCGGCAGTGGCGTAGCTTGCATGTATGCTCAAATGCTCAAGCATCCACATCATTTTGACCAAAAAAAATATTAAAAAAATATATAATTGCATGTGTTCGCAGCAGATAAACTCGGATGTCTCCAAATGTAACAAGGATGAGGATATGAGGATAACGCTCAATTATTTCCGAAGCAGTATGCGTGGTAGGTCCGTGTTTGTTCTTCATTTAGTTTATACAAACAAGATGGATAAATCGCCATAAAACCAGGTTCATCCCACCATTTTTCTTAAAATGTCCTGTACCAAGTCAGGAATATAGCAGTTGTTATCAAATAGTCCGTTTCTATGTCTGTTGGCGTTAGCAGTTCTGTGTTTCTGTTGTTCCGTATTTTTCCTCTTATAGTTGATGTGTTTCCCTCGGTTTTAGTTTGTAACTTTGTTTCGCTTAATCGATTTATGAATATTGAACAGCAGTATACTACTGTTGCCTTTATATACCTCTTATATTTTAATTTCATAATAGATTATGAATATCATTGGAACCCTATTCAATATTTTCAAGGCGCTTATTCATTGAAATGAAACAAAAATCTAACCAGTGTCGGATTCTGGGGAGTACACATGCATACAGGGAAAATGTCGGAAAAAAATCTCATTTTCTGCATAAAATGGTAAAAAAATAATATTCACCATACTACGCTCGATAGTTTTGCATCCACATCATTTCAGACCTAGCTACGCCAGCGGTGCGTTTTCGGTAATGATACCGGTGTTGTACCGTTAGTTGGTTGGTAAAAAATCGATCAGAATATATTCTGTATGTATTGAAATACCCATAAATAAGTCCAAAATCAACTGAACGTCGGTAATACCCCGTGTATATTATGAATTAGAACTTGTATATTCTATTGAATGACATTGTATGCTGAGAACTTACAATTAGTTTTCCATTCAGTTTAGACATTTTCCCTGGCTTAACGTTCTTTACTTTCACTTCAAAACAAAACTATCTAAATGTCATGCCTCCGATTTGGATTTACCTTCATCGTGAGCGTGAAAGGCCAAATATTTGAAAGCCAAGGATGTGTAAGAATCAAAACAGTTGCAGAGCTTTATGACCAAAAAGGTTCTAAATATTATAGCCAAATCCATCTTTGGTCAACTTTGCCTGAAGAAGTTAAGTTTCTCTATTATTTTAAATCTATAAATGGACAATTTTAGAAAGGTTTGGTATCAACCATGTCAGTACCGAAGTACTGACTACTGAGCTGGTGATTACCTCGTAACCTGATTTTCCAACAACTAGACCACCAGTAACAGTATTGATCAAGTGCTGTAAAAAATTAATAACAACACTTTATAAAAGAGAGGCGAAGGATACCGAAGGGACATTCAAACTCATAAGTCGAAAATGAAATAATAACGTCATGGCTAAAATTGAAAAAGACGAACAAACAACAGTACACAAAACAACATAGAAAACCTAAGACTGAGCAAACCCCACCAAAAACTGATGGTGATCTAAGGTGCTCCGGAAGGGTAAGCAGATCCTACTCCATATGTGGCACCCGTCGTGTTGCTCATGTCACGACAATTGGAACATATCCGTCGTCATCTGTGAAACCTATATTCCATAACGGTCAACCAACTTTTGATGGCGTCCGTAAAATTTATGAAGGGATGATTTCAATTCACCACTTTGAACTCTTGGTTTAATAGCTTCCTTGTGAGCAGCAACACTCTATCAAGGAAATTATGATAAGAAATACAAGCCCTGGAATATCGTATCAACTGGGAGATATATACTCCGTATGCAGGCGCTGCTGGAATGTTGCTACTTAGGAAGCTGAAATCATCTCTTTTGTCGTAGTATTTTGTTTTCAACCGACCCTCATCATCAATTTCTAGATGTAAGTCAAGATATTAGGCACACTTAACTGTATCTGTTGTATCCTTTATCTCAAGTTCAATGGGATATATACGTTCAACTTAGTCACCAAATTTTGAATTTTTTAGTGAGAAAACATATAAATTTCATGCTTCCAAGCACTTTTCTGAATTAACCTTCATCAGGAAACGTCAAAGACGAATATTTGAAAGCCAAAGCTGTATAAGAACCGAAAACAATTGGAGCTATATGACCAAACAGGACATAAAAATAATAGCAATTTCCATATGTATTCAACTGTGTCTGAGTGAATTGAAACCTTAGTTACTTTATTATTTCTAACTTTATTAATGGACAATTTTAGAAATGTTTTAGGTTTGTTTTAAAGCATGTAAGTACCGAAGTACTGACTACTGAGCTGATGTAAAAAATGAAAACAACACTATATAATTTTATCCGTCCAAAGCGCTTTTCCGGATTTACCTTCATTATGAACACTTAAAGCCGTAGCTGTATTTGGCTCTCAAAGCTGTTCAACTTCGTTCTTTATTTGATCTTTTTAACTTTATTGATCGTGTGTCACTGATGAGGCTTTTGTAGACGAAATGCGCGGTATGAAGGGTGGGAATTTGGACTGCCACTTGATAGGGTATACGTAAGAAATTTTGCTTTGCAACAAGCATCCTACGTACTCCTTAATTAGTTCTTGTAAGGGTCCAACAACATACAGACAGCGTGGCTTACTCTCAATATAAGGCATTGGATTTTATGTCTCATTTCTACCAGACGCAGCTCTTCCAAACTGACACCCTTCCTTTAGTATGCGTTTATTGCCGGTTGGCTATGGATGATCATATTTCTATTCCCCTTTCAACCCTTAGAGTTATGTGTATCTCAGATGACAAAAATTTCTAAAGATTATTATCATTATGGTGAGTATGCTCCTAACTTACAAACTATTCCAACATTGGTATCGATTCATGGTAGAAATATGCATAGTAGAAAAACAACTAACAATGTCTACGCATCTTTTCTTGGTCTATTTAACGTTCAGTTGATTCAACAGCCACTTGTCTTTGAAAAAATGCCAACATACCTTTATATAACACAAAAAATTAAAAAACAACACGTTATAAATGGCATGCGTCCGAAGCGCTTTCCTGGATTTAGCTTCATCAGGAACGCTCCAGTATTTGAAAGCCAAAGATGAATAAAACCGAAACAGTTTGAGAGCTATATAACTAAGAAGGACCTAAAAATAGCAAAATCCATCTAAGGCCAACTTTGCCTGAAGGAGTTGAAACCTTAGTTTCTTTATCATTTCAAAATTCATAAACGGACACTTTTAGAAAAGTTTGTTATAAATCATGTCAGTACCGAAGTACTGACTACAGAGCTGATGATACCCTCGGGGACTGATAGTCCACCAGCAGGGGTATCGACCTAGTGATGTAAACAATGAAAACAACACGTTATAAATTTCACAAGTTACCCATCTCGCGTTTTCTGAGAAATGGTACCCGGTCGCGAACTCTCGTTATATTTTGATTCCGCGGTCGTCTATTTCACTGAAACGTGTTACGTGTATGTCGTAAATCTGCATTTAATTATTTACAAAATCGCGTATGAAACGCATATCCTTGTTGTCGGAATCAGTCTTAGCAGGCTTTCCAAGTATTCAACCGCAAGTAAAGTATTCTTCTTACAACGTAATGGCAATGTTCGAAATATAGCGAAAGGTCGTGACCATGTGTTATATAAAGGGGTATATGTTGTTTTATTCAGAAACAAGTGTTTGTGGTTGATAATCATACAATTGTTGGATGTTTTATACATAGATTTGTGAAATCTGAGAAGCAGTATCCTACTTTTGTATATTGTAATGTCATACATTAGCGTTATTTCAAGAAATTTTCTCAAACAGACTGTACACTTTTTAATACAATATATCTCTTTGGTCAGGCAGGCATAAACCAAGAGCTCCTTACTCTTGTATTAGAACCAGAGGCAGCAGCTGTATACTGTAAATATGTAGAAATAAGAAGGAACGAACCTGGCGAAGAGGCAAACTTGGAAGTGTTTAAACCGGGGTCACAATTCCTTATCGTAGACCTTGGAGGTAAACTTTTGTCCATGCAACTTTTAGGTCAGGTTGAAGTGTTCTTAAACGTTGCCTGCATAAAAGGGTTTTGTTTCAATAAAATACTGAAAGGCTGAATATCCATGAAAAAACATTTATTAACAATCCCATTAAGAAACTGAACATCTATGGGGAAATACATGATTGTTTTATTGTCGTAAATATTTAAAGATATCGAGTTTTCTTTCATTCTTCATACTTGCATTTCTTTTCAATGACCATCCGAAAAACAGGTCATGGAAACTTTTTACCTTTTACCTAAAATTTTCAACATAATTTGAGGGAAATTGTTTGAAAAAAAACTATACAGCACATTATTTTTTATTTTCATTTCACGTATCAAAAACAAAGTAATGCCATTTAACAATTTAACACAAGGTATACATATGTAAGTGCGGTATAAAGACCCTTTGCTTATGTCATCATGATAGTTGTAGTTACTATAATGATGTATATTACAGTGCAAACACTACGAGTTTCTAAAATAACCTTCATCTGATTGTTTCCGAGACTACAAATGGTAAATTAAAAAATGAAAAAATGTTGCAGCCATAACTCATTTTAGCTCACCTGGCCCGAAGGGCCAAGTGAGCTTTTCTCATCACTTGGCGTCCGTCGTCGTCGTCGTCGTTAGCTTTTATAAAAATCTTCTCTGAAACCACTGGGCCAAATTTAACCAAACTTGGCCACAATCATCATTAGGGTATTTAGTTTAAAAAATGTGTCCAATGACCCTGCCAACCAACCAATATGGCCGCCATGGCTAAAAATAGAACATAGGGTTAAAATGTAGATTTTGGCTTGTATCTCTGAAACCAAAGCATTTAGAGGAAATCTGACATGGGGTAAAACTGATTATCAGGTCAAGATCTATCTGCCCTGAAATTTTCAGACAAATCTGACAACCCGTTGTTGGGTTGCTGCCCCTGAATTGGTAATTTTAAGGAAATTTTGCAGTTTTTGGTTATTATCTTGAATACTAGTATTATTATAGATAGAGATAAACTGTAAACAGCAATAATGTTCAGCAAAGTAAGATCTACAAATAAGCCGTCACTGACCAAAATTGTCAGTATACCTCCTTTAGGAGTTATTGCCCTTTATAGTCAATTTTTAATAATTTTTCGTAAATTTTTGTAATCTTTTACAAAAATCTTCTTCTCTGAAACTACTGAGACAAATTTAACCATACTTGGCCATAATCAATTTTAGGGTATCTAGTTTAAAAAATTTGTCCGATGACCCCCGCCTTCCAACCATCATGGCCGACATGGTTAAAAATAGAACATAGGGGTTAAATGCAGTTTTTGGTTTATATCTCTGAAACTAAAGCATTTAGAGCAAATCTGACAGGTGGCAAAAATGTTCATCAGATTTAGATTTATCTGCCCTGAAATTTTCAGACGAATCCGACAACCCGTTGTTGGGTTGCTGCCCCTGAGTTAGTAATTTTACAGAAATTTTGCAGTTTTTTGTTAATATTGTAGATATCATTATAATATCTAATATCTAATACTATTAATTATGATTTTAACCTTATTTTACATGATTTCCAAAGCATCAGTAAATACAGGTGAGCGACACAGGCTCTTGAGAGCCTCTAGTTTGTGAATGTTGTTATAAATGTAAGCTTGCTTGTGTGTTGTACAGAGAATGTAAGATCATATCATTTAATAGGTGGTACAGTGGATATAACATGTAACGAAGTTACGGAAACAGGACAACTCCAAGAGATTTACCATGCATCCGGGGGGCCATGGGGAGGAAACATGATCAACAAAAGAATATGGAAACTTATCCGATCTATATTTGGCAATGCCTTCTTTGATCAATGTATGAAGAAGTACACATATGCACAATTGGAGCTCTTGAAGGCAATAGAAGAAGGAAAAATGAAAATAAGCCCCGGTGCGAAAGCTGTTTTTAAACTTCCGTATGAAATGTGTGACAACACAAATATTACATCTACAGCAGGAGAAATAATAGGGGGGAAAATTCATATTAATCCCAAGGATATTTCGATAGTATTTGAAAGTTCTATCAAGCAAGTGTGCACTCATCTTTCAAAGGTTTTGGCAAGAGATGAAACACGGAATGTGAAAGCTCTGTTGCTTGTTGGTGGATACGCATCCTGTAAAATGTTAAAGGAAAGAATCAAGACAACGTTTAATGAATATGACATTATCTGTCCCTTAACACCTGAAATGATAGTTTTGAAAGGTGCAGTTATCATGGGTCACGAGAGTCGGCCTATTATTGGTCGCTTGGCCCGTTTTCATTATGGCTTGGCAGTACCCAGTGGATTGAAACTGATTCAGAAGATGGATACACCTCATGTGCGCACAGAATTTTATAACGAACTAAATTTTCTTCCACTAATCTTAAAAGGAACCCCAATACGTATAGGTGAAGAAGTAGCACAATATAGTTTCATTGTTACTAGTGAAGAGCTGACAGACATTCAAATTGGAGTTTTAACTTGCGAAGATGACAAAGCTCCGAGCACAATTGCAGAAAACAATTGTACCCAAATTGGACAAATTGAGGCTAAAATTCCAGCACTAAGTAAATTGACAGAAATAAGGATAATTGTATCATGTGATGAAACTGAGTTCAAGGTAACAGCTGTTATCGAAGAACTCGGGCATAGATTTTCAGCACGCTGTTTATTTTTGCATTAATTTTGATAAACTGAACATAATATTCAGATAAAGGAACATTGTAGAAATAAACAGTTTTATTTCATCAAATTAGAATTATTTTCTTATAAATCATTTGAAGATGTAGCTTGTTGAGTAAATAAATAATTTTCAATTATATAAGAGAAACCTTGGTATGAAAGGTTCTTATTTCTGGTGTATTTTTTTATTCAATTAACAATCTACATGTTCATTAAACAGAAGAGGTTCGTGAAGGTCCCTGCTTGGTATACGAAAATGAAGAATTACAAAATTAGTATATTTTAGTTTAAAGATAATAATTATTATCAGGCATGTCCAATAGATCTTTAAAATATCGAAGGAAATTTTACGGTCGAAGGATTAAAAAATAATTAAATTGTACAAAATTAAATATGACAATTTTGCATATATTGGTAACTTGGAAATATTGAGCACATACAAGCCCCACAAACATATTTACATGATACTGGATCATATATAATCAATTGTTTTACACTAGTCAATTTGTGGTCCTTTATAGCTTGTTGTTCGGTGTGAGCCAAGGCTCCGTGTTGAAGGCCGTACTTTTACCTATAATTGTTTACTTTTTATACATTGTGACTTGGATGGAAAGTTGTTTCATTGGCACTCAAACCACATCTTCTCATTTATATTTGCTCATTGTTGAAGGCCGTACAGTGACCTAAATTTGTTAATTTCTGTGTCATTTGGTCTCCTTTGGAGAGTTGTCTCATTGGCAATCATACCACATCTTCTTTTTTATAATAACGTACTGTATTGAGTATCCATCTTGCCATAGAATATTTGAAGCTTCTTTATGATGGTTTTTCTAATAAGTGACAAATAGTCTATTTGATTTTCCTTTACCTTTTATTCTATTTTTTAAAATCCTTAAAGTTTTAAATCCTCAGAATCAGTTGCATATGAATCAAATGCAGGAATGAATAACGGCTCCCAAGGTCTATTCAATGTCTGTGTTTTTGCAAGAATCTGCATTTTGGAAATAGTTTAATAACATTTTTCTCAATTCTAAAATGTCCATCATCTAAAGATAAACTATGAATTTCACCGACTCTATTGACTGAAGCAATAGCTGCCAGACAAATTTTTTGAAAGTCAAAATTTTTTAAAAAACTAAACCTAGAGGTTCAAAGGATGTTTTGTCAGAGTGTTAAATTCCAATTTGGTGTCAACTGACGGATTGGTGGATTCATATCAAATAATCTCTTTATCAAAGACGGTAATTCAGGACTGTTTGCAATTTCTATTCCATTATTTTTCTCAATGATATGGCTGATTTATAACCTGTTATAGTCTGTGGTTTACATTTTCTAACAGAAGAAAGATGCAAAAAGAATTCAGCTACTTCTGGTATAGTTGTGGAACTGATATTGTGTTCTCTACACCAACTATCATCATAAAATATTTGTGTTGATGCTTTTCTGGCATTTGCCATAATCTCTTCAGTTTAGTCTGAAAATCCCTTTGATTATGCCGCAGTTTGGCAATTTCCATGCCACAAGATTCAATGTTTGTGGATTTTGATGGAAGATTTGAATTCGATTGTGAATTTGAGAGAGCAGATCTGGCAGAAGTGGTAGTTTTATTGGAATATCTATCAGTAGATCCAATATTGCTAATATGCTTTGTTAACGATATCGTACCGTCATTTGACACAGAATGAACTTAAATATTGAAATTTCGCATTTACCTATAAAGATTAGGTTCAGCATATCAAAGGACACCAAGAATTCAAGTATTGATGAAATCATCCAATTTAATTTGGGACCCTTTCGACCTCCATGACGACCGACTTGAAAGCGAGGCAAAAATTCTAAAAGGTAAATACCTGGTTAGATTCAGCATATCAAAGAACTCCATATATTATATTTTTGCTGAAATCAAACAAGGTTTAATTTTGGACTCCGATATGAACCAACTTGAAAACTGAGCCCAAAATTTAAAAAAAACTTAGTACTTGTTTAGATTCAGCATATCAAAAAACCCAAAGAATTAATTTTTTGTTATGATCAAACTAACAAATTTAATTTTGGACCCGTTGGATCTTAATGTGGACCAATTTGAAAACCGGGCCCAAAATCAAAAATCTCAATACACGCTTAGATTCAGCATATCAAAGAACCCCATGAATTCATTTTTTGCTGAAATCAAATGGGGATTAATTTTGGACCCTATGGAACTTAATATGGACCAATTTGAAAACTGGCCACAAAATTAAAAATATAAATACACGGTTAGATTCGGAATTTCGAAGAACCCCCTATAATTCATTTTTTGGTGAAATCAAACAAAGTTTAATTTGGACCCTTTGGACCTCAATATTGACCAATTTGAAAATTGGGGCCCAAAATCCAGACTCTAAATACATGGTTATATTCAGCATATAAAAGAACCCCAAGAATTCAAGACTGAATTAAACCCCATTGAAATTGATCAAGAAATAAGTAATTTATACTAAGTATTGAAAAGTATTGTTTTTCCTAAACGGTTAGGGCCTAAGCCCATAAAATCAATCCCAACCTTCTTTTTTTTTTGGTATGAAACCTTGTGGTACAATTTTATGGAGAACCATAGACTAATACTCAAGTTATTGTCCGGAACTAGAAAATCCTTGTTTTCGCCCTTTTTCCCTTAATTCCTAATAGGTTGGACAATGACCCCTAAAATCAATCCAAACCTCTCTTTTGATGTATCCATACATTTATACACAAGTAATGGTCTGGAAACCAAATTTCTTCGGACGACCACGACCACGAGGACAACGTCATACGATTATACAACCGCAAACATATGGCGGTTGTATAAAAAAAAAATCAAATTGTTATTGTTTTTCAGAGGGAGATTCCAAGAAAAATAAGGATTTCTTTACAATGAAAACAAAATAGAAAAAATTAACGACTCCATGAGTTAACGCGTGCTTTTTAATATGTATTACAGGTGGAAACTCCAGAAAAACAAAAGAAGAAGCCAGAATTACAATCATAATGATGTAGAGTCGTCTGATTTAATCTATTTTTATGAAGTTGTAAATGCATTTCACCCTGTTGGTTTCATTTAATTATAAATTGTATTCCAAAGAGGGATAAACCGAGACAGTATATGAAAAAACTGGGGACCTGTAAGTCTTTTAAACACAATATATAAACTTAGGTCTAGCTGATTTGCAGAACGCTGTTTGTGTAGAAAAGGTTCATTCACCATTTTTTATTTTATAGTTTCGTGCAGAAATACCAGAAATACTCATACGAAAATATAATGAAATCAAAGTTAACCCCATTATAATCATACATGTCCCAGAGTAATAAATTCACAGTATGCAGACGATATTTCTCGTATACTTGATTGATTACCAGAGTCTTTGGGTGCATCTCTCCGTAAAAACAAATTGCAGATGTAACAGTCATTAATATTTAAACAAGACCAAGGATGTTAAGATAGGAGGAAAACGTTGGACTAACCAAATATTATCACTTATTGCATACATAACAATAACTAAAACACTCACAATATTAAAATTAAATCATTTATTCCTATATATATATCTAGTTCAAATAGTACAATAAATAAACACTTCTCTGACAAAAAATTACCTTATTTGGGATAACAAGCTAGATAAAGTAGGAAGCGGCATGTCATCACTACCACATTGTACAGAATGTCTGGAAAATGATAAGCATTGCAAATTTCATTAAAATTTTTAAATTACCTTTCATTAAAAGTTTTAAATTAACACGGATTAGAAAGATGAGAAGAAACAGCTCATAACATGTAAGTCAATAATTTATAATGTATTTTTTTTCAGAAAAAAAGTGAATATTTTGGAAATGTTATGTTAAGGCTCTAATAAAGTTAAAATATCAATTTTTGAAAAAAGTCATTTGATGCTTGGAATGATTTCAAAGTTATACAAAATAAAAAAGATAAAACTCAAACTAGCACACATCTTGTTATATAATGGAAGAATAATGAAATAACGACTGAGAGATTGAACAGAAAAGGTGTTTGACTGATTGATAACTTGTTAGATAAATATGTGTAATTCATGACTTTTGATAATTTAAGGACGTATACAGAATCAAAACATTTTCTTACAAATCAAAGTATAAATTCTACAATAACAAAATATTTAAAAGTATATATCATATGTTTGAATAATTTAGAGAGAGTTAAAGGTCCAGTTATATTTTTATTTATTTTAAAAGTGTATTTTAAATCCCCAAAAGGCTAAAAAAAATGTTTAGTATTTCAATTAATAGATTAAACCTCAATCCAAAATGGTCTTTGCTTTTCGAGAATTACATTACATATATGTTTCATTAGAAGACAACAATCACGAGGCACTCCTATATCAAATTTTATTTCTTTATAAAATACAACAGCTATGACTGCACGTGCTATCCATGACAATGTTAAACCAATAAATAGAAAAACAAACGAAAAGCTTTATATGTTTCTTAATTTTATGATTGTACAGCATAAAATGTAGTTATAAGAATTGAATGCTTATTTTCATAATTCTATATGGTTGTAAAAGCGTTGGTCGTGCGCACATTTTAAACATGAACCGTTTACTCGCCTCATACAAAATGTGATTAATTGGTCAACACTTTTCCACCCAAATAAAATTATAAAAATAAGCATTCAATTCTTTTAAAATACAAACCACTGTTGGAATAATATTGGCCTTTCAATTATTAAAAATACAAAACTATGTTCAACTTGGCTTCAAAACAGAATAATACACGGGGCCCGTATGCATACAGCTACTTAAGTTAAGATTTGTTACAAACGGACGGATTTTTCTACATGTCCTACGATAAATTAGTACTATGATTGGATATCTGAACTTAAATGGTTTTATGCCTATCAGCCCAGAGGAACAAATAAATTCATCTTCAAAATAAAAGCTGAAAGGCACTAACTAATGATCGAGTGTAAATTAATTTTGTTAGAGGAACAAACCCAATATAACAGCCCTGAAAAATTGGTCAACAGTTTGATTGATTGATTGGTGTTAAACGGCCCTCTCAGCATTACTTGATATTTCGTGGCGGTCAGTGTTTTATTGTTGGAGGGAGCCGAACCATCAACCTTCGGCAGAACAGTTCTGGTCAATTAAGATTGGAGTCGTGCGAACCTGCCTCGTGCGGGATTCGAACTCACAACCTCAGTGTTGACAAGCTAGTGATACAGTATTTGAACTACTAAGACCACTCGGTCACTGTTGATTGAAAGAAAACTGGTTGATATAAGATATATATTTAAATGAATTAATTATTCAGATGAGCAAAGAACTACTAGAGCCGCTTGACAGCTTAATTGTCATTACAACAACAGAAATGACATGTTGTAAAAAATATGTCTCAGCCTTCACATTCTGCTCCATTCAAAAATGAGTTTAGTTTTGTTCATGGTAACGTATCAATTAAGTGTTGTTGTCATCAAGCGGATGTACTTTTTTTGCTTTTGTTCTATTTTTCTCTTTGAATTAAGTATCAAAATGTTATGCATCATAAGTTTATTAATGAAAATTATGTTTCTGTGCAAATAAAAGAAATTCATTACCGAAAAAATAAGACTTTTCCAAACATCAAATATCAAACTATGTTGTTTTCTTTTTTTAAGGACCAAGTGTAGCTATGTTTAATAAGATTTATTTGCTGTACAGGTTTAAAACCACTAAATCGGACCCGGCCAGAAAGAAAATAAAAGAAGAAAGTAGTACATATTTTAAACAAAATTGTTTTTACGCATAGCTGTAACTTTGTCAGTAAGTAGAATATTTGGGTAATTTTGGTATCAAATGGAAGCTAAAGGAATTGAACACTGTAAAACCCTTGTTGAAAATTCCTATTGAATAATAAACTATAGGCTCTAAATAGTCTGTGTCGCTCACCTAGGTCTATGAGTATCTTGGACAATGGACCTTCTCAAGCATTGTGGACTAGAATAGAATTTATGACAAAAATCTTTTTATTTTGTATTTTTTATATTGCTGATAATTATTTCTGTTTACAGTTTCTCTATATTTTCTTTTGTTTTTGCCCCAAACACAAAAAAAAGGTAAAATAATATCAATTAAGGCAACCACTCCTATAAAGAGCAAACCAACATTTCGGCAAAATTTTACTTATTTTTAGATCAAGTCGTGCTGATCATTTTTGCTTATTTAAGTTTCTATCTATCTATTATAGTTTTTCAGATATTAGGCAAAAACGAAAAAAAAAATGCTTAAAATCGTTATCACAGGGAAAGTAATCAAATAAGAGGTCGTCAGACGATTTCAACATTGTAAATTTATTTGTAGAACTTGTCTTGCTGATCACTTTTGCTTATTTAAGTTTCTATCCATCTATAACAGTTTTTTCAGATGTTGGGCAAAAAAGCAACAAATTGATAACAATCGTCATAAAAGGGCATTAACTCCAAAAGGGAGTCGTCTGACGATTTCGACCATAAGACTTATTTGTAGATCCTGACTTGTTGATCATTTTTGGTGTATATAAAGTTTATCTCTATCTATTATAGTTTTTCCGATATCAGGCAAACATCAAAAAAATGGGTAAAATCCGTCATTTAATTGCAACAACTCCTATTAGAAATCGTCTGAGAGTTTTGAAGTAATAAGCAATATGTAGATCTTATCATTCTAAACATTTTTGTCCCTGACAGATTTTCTCCATTCATAGCGGTTTTCGAGATAATAGACCAAAATTGCATTCTACCCCCTATGTTCTATTTTTAGCCATGTCGGCCATGTTGGTTTGCAAGCGGGGTCATCGGACACATTTTTTTAAACTAGATGCCCTAATGATGATTGTAGCCCAGTTTGGTCAAATTTGTCCCAGTAGTTTCAGAGGTGAAGATTTTTGTAAAAGTTAACGACGACGGATGACGACGACGGACGCCAAGTGATGCGAAAAGCTCACTTAGGTTTTTAGGCCAGGTGAGCAAAAATATATAAGACATTAAAATAGGAGGGTATACTTGCCCTGTTGCTCAGATCAGAAGTACCTGTTATTGTACTACCAAACGTCCAGTAACCAGTACTTTCTGGTATTCATTTTAAGATACAATATATGTTGCATTTTGCAGCATAAGTCATGATGAGGTATTATAGTTTTGACATGAAATGACTGTCACTTTATTTGAACTTAAGACAAAATAGCTAGGAATGCTTGAAATTGCAGAATTTGACATAGAAAGCAATGGGGCTATGAATTAGTGGTATTAATCCTACAAAGAGGCTAATCTCACCAGTTTTGAAGTTGAATTTCACAACATACTTACTCATGTTAGTTTCATTCCTGTATGATTATCAATACTTTTAAATTTGACAAGTATAAGAAACTTGTTTTTAAGTATATTACCCTTTATATGTATGTTTAGCTGTAAAAGTATTTAAAATTACACAGGAGTCGCTAGAAAAATACGAATATACCTTATTGCCTGTGAATTATCATATAATTTAAGCATGTTGTATCTTTCCAGAATTGTGACCCATTAGAAAACATTTGGTTTTTTTTTTTGTAAAACAAATATAGGAAACATAAAGTAAAAGTAGACAGAAAAAAAAAACAAGTATCAAATCTGTTTACTGAGAACTGTTGGGATCTCATTTTCTTGTCTAGGGGGGATATAGATATAGGAAGATGTGGTATGAGTGCCAATGAGACAACTCTCCATCCAAGTTACAATTTATAAAAGTAAACCATTATAGGTCAAGGTACGGCCTTCAACACGGAGTATTGGCTCACACCGAACAGAAAGCTATAAAGGGCCCCCAAAAAATTACTAGTGTAAAACCATTCAAACGGAAAAACCAACGGTCTAATCTATATAAAAACGAGAAACGAGAAACACGTATGAACTACATAAACATACGACAACTACTGTAATCAGATTCCTGACTTAGGACAGGTGCAAACATTTGCAGCGGGATTAAACGTTTTAATGGTACCAAACCTTCTCCCTTTTCTGAAACAATAGTATAACATCACAACATAGAAAACACACTTTAAAATATCAATTGGAAGGCTTAAGTCAATCAAAAAACGTAAATTAACACACAATAGATATAGGAAGATGTGGTATGAGTGCCAATGAGAATGAACGAATAAATTTGACCTGTGACACCTGAATGCAAATACACAGTTAATAAAAAATTACAAGGGATAAATAATTAAAGTCAAAAGTAAATAAACAGGTTTAAACAAAGTTAAAGTATGTAACTCATATTTATATCAAATATCTTAAGTTCAGATACGTAAATTTAACAATAAATATTTGCAAAACTCTTTCCGTGTACTTAGTTTTAAAACATCATTCCGTTGGAGAAAAAAAAACTTTATTTTGGTGTCAAATTAAACGTGAACGTAGCAGAATTATATATTGTTTTCGGAATATGGTTTTGTTATCATACCTACGTTTTGTTTATTGACAAATTAATTAAATGCCGCTTGTCTATGTATTCCTTTGTTTTTCAATCAAGAAACCTACATACGCCTACAAAACACTTTCCAGTGTGTTCTTCCCTTGCTACTACTTTGAATTCTGTCTCGTCATTTGATATCCCTATTAAGAGTTTAGTAGTACGCCGAAATCGGGGAAGTTTGATGCGAATGTGACCAATTTTTCTGCAAGATTCTTCTGAGATAAGCTTAGGTGGATGTTTGTCTTCTGATGCATATATTTGAATGTAAGCTTCTACTTGATTTACTTCAATCGGAAAATCATACTCGGTTACAACTTCATTTACTTGAATTGGGGACCCTTTTGGAATAATGGTGTAGAATTCTTGTTGTGAAGTCGGAAATGTAGTAAGTGAGCCATCGAAATTCGGCTTTTGTTCATCACCAAGAATTGCTATGCCATAATGATATTTTGCCATTCTGCCGACAATAGGAGTATCCATGTGACCCATGATTACCGCTCCCTTCAAGACAATTAAACCAGGCTCAAATGGACATATCACTGATAAATGGTTGAAGTGCTCTTGTATTGCGTCCTTGAGTAGGCCACATGATGCATATCCACCAACTAAAAGAAGGCTTTTAACTCTGGATAATCCGGGTTCATTCAGTAACATTTCTACATAACCAATAATGGTATCGATGCCTTCTTTGAAAATTGATTGTATTAACTCAGGAATAATCCGAAGTTGGTTTTGTTTTAGTTCAGCTTTACCTCTATATTTTTCTGCAATCATATCTGGATTTGACTTTTTAACCTCAACCAACAGCGAGCCCGGTATTCCAATCCTATATTTTGAATTACTCTTATCTAACCTCTTTTCCCGTTCGATATCTTTTACCAAATCTAGATAATCATCTCTATTTTCTGCAATAAAGGTTCTGAGTACCTCGGTGCCAAATATTCCTTGGAGAAGAGACCATATTTTAGTATTTATCGTATTTCCTCCCCAAGGACCTCCAGAAGCGCAGTGTATTTCTTTTATCTGACCTGATGTCATGACTTCATTTGCTGTTATATCCACTGTGCCACCTTAAAGAAAATCAAATGCACTAGAAACACTTATGGCATTTTTTTTTATTACTTCACTATTGTATACAGTAGATTTATTATGATATAGTATATGTTTAATGTGTGCATTTCAATATGTGTGTATATCATATTGGTGTGGATATATTATTGAAATTAAGTGTTACTAGTTAAAGACTAGTAGTCTACGAAGAATTTAGTTTTTAGCTCACCTGGCCCAATGGGCCAAGTAAGCTTTTCTCATCACTTGGCGTCCGTCGTCCGTCGTCGTCGTCCGTCGTCGTCCGTTAACTCTCCTCTGAAACTACTGGGCCAAATTTAACCAAACTTGGCCACAATCATAATGGGGGAACCATGTTTAAAAAATGTGTCCAATGACCCCGCCTTCCAACCAACATGGCCGCTATGGCTGAAAATAGAACATAGGGGTAAAATGCAAGTTTGTCTACTATTTTGAAAACCGTTATAAATAGGGAAAATCTGACAGGGGCAGAAATGTTCATAATGTTAAGCTCTACCAATTGTATATATACGTCAAAACTGTCAGACGATTTTTTATAGGAGTTATTGCCCTTAAATGACAAATTTTACCCTTTTTTTTCATTTTTGCCTATTATTTTGAAAACTATAATAGATAGAGAGAAACTTTAAATCGCAAAAATGATCAGCAAGACAAGTTCTACAAATAAGTCTGCATGGTCGAAATCGTCAGTCGACTCCTTATTAGAGTTATTGCTCTTTGATGACGATTTTTACTATTTTTTTGCGTTTTTGCTTTATATCTTAAAAATAATAATAGATGGATAGAAACTTGAATAAGCAAAAAACGACCAGAAAGACAAGAACTACAATTAAGATAATTTGAAGGAAATTGTCTGACGACTCCTTATTGGAGTTATTGCCCATTAATGACGATTTTTACCATTTTTTGGCATTTTGTCTTATATGATTAAAATTTTAATAGATAAATAGACACTATAAATCACAAAAATGATCAGCAAGTCAACTTTTACTAACAAGTAAAATTTTGCTGATACAGTTAGTAGACTTTCACTCTTTATAGGAGTGATCGCTCTTAAATGAGGATTTTTTTTTTTTCCCTCTTTTGTGTTTTGAGCAAAAACTAAAGAAGATAGAGAGAAACTAAACAGACTAAATGATCAGCTATACAAGATCAACAAAACAGAGATTTTTGTCATGAATTCTATTCTTGTCTATAATGTTGGAGAGTGTCCTTTGTTGAATATGCACATAGACCAAGGTGAGCGACACAGGCTCTTTAGAGCCTCTAGTTATATTTGTTCTGTACATGCTGTACTGAAAAATAACGAGAGTCAATATTTTTACACTTTTATACAGTGGACCAAATGCATTTACATTTCTGTTTTCGAGCATCGTTCAAACCAGTTTTCCTTGGTCATCATACAAACTATTAATTTATGCACACAAGAATATTTGCCTTTATGTCGAGTTATAATATTACTATAAAACATTATAGCTGGGCCTTCTAATTACCAAATACCCCCTTTCGGCAATAAGATGCTTTCGATAAAAAAAAAAAAAAAACTTATCTGTTACGTTTGATGGATATGTTTTTCAACAGGTAGTCGTAAAATGTTAACTTTAACCTTGATTGTGTAATGGAAAAGAAGAAATATGGTGTATTACATACCCATTTGGACAGAGGTAAGTGAACTATAGAAGTAATGAGGTGTGGTATTGATTGTATTTGACGTTTAAAGAGTATTCAGTAACAGGTAAACTAAAAGGGTAGGGCAAATTTCTCTTAAATTATTTCACACTTTTTCAAAATAGTTTTTCTATCTTTACGAGAATAGCATGGGTACTTTGATTTTGTTACATCATTATGACATGTTTCTGAACTTGTATTTTAATCAGTGATGATAAAGATGGCTCAAAACTGCAATTTTGATAGATTTCACCCAATTCAAGTATTTATCTAGACAGTCAATGAGAAGTTCACTCTTAACCACACCAAAAGTCTATCGGAAAAAAGCTATGTGTTTTTATTAACATACTCTATAACAATATATTAAAAATTCAGTCAGTGGCGCGCGGAAGTAGTCAAGAAGATAGTATGATTTATTTTAGGGGTTGACAGGATACACGTAATCGTTCGTAGTTTCAACTTCAAGGTTCTTATGCAAGCAAATTTAATAAACAATGATTCAATACAGGTTTTTTTGGTTTTTCACTTTACATAGGGCTTCATTTCTGATCTTATTTCTTTGTGCACAATTCAGTCTGATTCTACGTATTTCACCTTTGTCAATATTCTTTTTGGTCTATCCCGTTTAACACATGACATTTGCGCGGGAACTTCTTCCATTGACCATTGACATCGTAAATTAATGGACGTTAATATTTGATTTTGGATTATTGTAATGTGATATAAATTGTTTTTGGATTTAATGTGATATTATTTGTTTCTTCCTCTACAGTACATAATTTGACGTCAGGTTTGTACACATTAAGTTTATAGTTAAGTCAGAACTGAAGTAGATGTACAGCATATCCCATCATATTTCAACCCACAACTACAACTGATTAACGCTACAACTGTTGAATAGACCTGTATGTATATATATTTAATCTCATTCCAGTCCATTAAACTGGCAAAATCAACGGAATCAGTGTAAATTTCCCGAATTCTACGTCTTTCATCTTTATCAAAATCGTTATCGACGATTCTATATACCATTATATTTTATGGGTTGTTTATATTCAGAGTCGAGTTAATGTATGTTACTTAGTGTTTGTTTTTATTTTTTGAGAAAACAACTCAATTTCTTGATAAACTTCCTAAATACAGAAACATTATATATAGTTGACATTTTCATTATATTTTACTGTGTCAAAATGACCTAAATATGAAGGACAGTATATATAGCCCTGAAAATGGTATATCCCGTTTTACACATGACATTTACGCGGGAAAGACTTCCATTGGAACGTATCATAAAATTTATCTTGTCTTATCTTATCTTATCACCATTTCGACAATTAATGTGTTTCTCCATTGTAATTTACTGACTGTTCTAATTTGATCTCCTACCACTACAGTCATTCAAGTAGAACAGTATCAACATTTAATGTCGGGTTTGTACACAAATTATTTGGAATATACATGGACTTCAATCTTTATTATTTATTGAAAATAAGTAGATCCATCCTTTAGAAAAGTTGTTCTGAATGTAATAAATCCCCCTAGCTCCCCCCCCCCCCCCCCCCTTCTTTTTAAGTTAAAAAGGCTACATTTTCTTTTTTCCTTTTCTACAACAGCAAAATAACCCCTTGTCTGAGGGACAGTCCCTCAGACGAGGAATGTCCCTCATTTGTGTGTGTGTGTGTGTGGGGGGGGGGGGGGGGTTCGGAAACCCTCAGTGGCGTAGCTACCATTGACGCAACGACGCACTTGCATGCACAAACGAAATGGCCCCAAAAAAAATCATAATTAAAAAATCATAGCAGTCAAAAAAAGAAAGAGTGCGATTGACTGTCACTTTGTATATATAGGTGTTTCAACTTGTCAGAAAGGTTTCCGTGTTTTCTATCAGTTCAGTTTTGTTGTGCGTACATCGGTATATACAATTTTTAGACCATCTACTAATTTAAAACGAACTACGAGATTGTCTTGTCAATTCTGAAGAACGTTTTCTTGCCCAGATGCTTCTTCCAAACAATCTGAAAAGTTTGAATCGGGACCATCAAATTCGCATATTTCGCGCCTACGAGTCCGATCTTCAATCAGAAGATAAGTTTCTTCTCAAAATTAAAAGGTGGGTTGCGTGATGGGATATTTATCCATCTAAGAAACCAGACCATCTCTGTGCAACATTGAAGATGACGCCGAAAGAACTTTGCCCAAATATATTCTGTATTCTGCAAATACTTCTCACCATGCCACCCTCAACCTCTACTGCTGAACGCTCTTTCAGCGCTCTGAAACGCGTAAAAACGTATCTGAGATCGACCATGGGACAAGAAAGACTTTCTTCACTTGCACTGCTGCACGTTCATTCTGATTTTGACATTGACACTAATGAAATTATTGACACGTTTAACAATGCTAGGTAAATGAAAATGTTACTCTCCTAAAGGACCTCGGTTGTTAACTTCAGTCTTACATACGGTCTTACATACGAACGTCACATTCATATATCACCAAATTAATAATTGATTGTTTGAATTGCTTTGTTTTCGTATGTTAACATATATGTCATGAGATGATCCAGTTCTCTAGTCCTTTCTTTCTTTGAAGCATAATAAATTGGCCAGCATTGCAAAGTTTTTAGAATTTTTTAGTCAGTTTTAGGTCTTTGATTTGATATACTAGTAAAGCAAAACACTCAACTGTGCATACTTCACTTCAAAATTAACCATCTTATATCGAAAAAAGATTCATTTTCTGTAAAAAAGGGTCCAAAATTTTGTTTGCCTCGCTACGCTCAGCAACTTCTGCGTGCAGATCATTATAAGTCTAGCTACGCCACTGAGTTCCTAACCTGTTGTTTAGTTGTAAATCAGGCCATTACTTTTCTCAATTGAATAATATTTTTTGTTGCATACTTTTCATATCTGGACTTTTTACAGCCGACAAGGGTTTTCCTCATTTTTGAAGGCTGTATGGTTGCCTATAATTGCTTTGTTATTTGAACTTCTGTGGATAGTTGTCTCATTGGCAATCATACCACATCTCCTGATTTTTATATCGATTGCAGACCTGAAAAAGATGTACAAAGTTAAATGTGCTGCAAACTTCAAACAACCTACTACAACTGATTTACCATAAAACTGTTGAACAGAACTATATATATTCGACCTCATTCCAGTCCTTTAGGGGACGACCATTTGATATTCTGGGGGGGGGGGGGGGGAGGGGGCAGGAGGATTTGTTTTGGATCGGTTCTTTATTTTTGTGGACTAAAAGGACAGATTATTTATTTTCTGCACTGTTGAAGCATGATTTTTTTATTTTCATTAAAACAAGGGACTGATTATTTCAGATTATTTATTTTCTGCACTGTTGAAGCATGATTTTTTTATTTTCATTAAAACAAGGGACTGATTATTTATTTTCACAATTATATTCTTAAATAAATAATACATGTATGGTCTAGTCATTATGTACCATTAAATCAGAATTAATCTTCCTCCTCTGGACATGCTGGAAGTGAATCTTCTGTATTCCAAACTGCATATATTGCATACGTACAAGGTATTAAAGCTGGGCTGTAACTAACCTCTTTTAAAATTAATGGCAAATACATTTGCCGAGCGGAGCGAGGCGAAAAAAATATTGGCGAAGGGTTTGGGGGCCGCTTAAGGCCCCAAGAAGCTATAGAAAAATGATGCAAAATCATGCAATCTGCGCGTTTCCCAGACCCTTCCTTAATCTGAAACACAAGTTCTGTTTTAATTATTTTTTCGACAATATTTTGGTCTCAAAGCAAAATATATAGATTCAGTGTAAGACTTTTAGTTTTTAGGGACAACATCAAAAGACCAATATGTAGGATTAAGCAAAAAAATGTAATTCACATAGTTAAGTATGATGCTGCTGTTTTTTTTTTTAGTGGTGTTTTGGCTTGCAGAAAATCTTTCATACCTGTCAATTATTTTTTTTTTTTCAAATTAAGTTAAGAGGGGGGCTGAATATCATTGATATAACTATGTCAGGTAATTTTTTATAACACATTTCAATTACAACTTGATGTAGTTCCTAACTGGGATACAATTTAAAGAAGTTTGTAAAATTAGATAAAAAGTCCTTAAATAAAATAAAACTCAAGTTTAAAAGAAAATTACTAAATTACAAATGGAATGTAACACTAAGAGAATAAAGAAGGGCAATCAATGAACAAATTAAAGACAAACCCGGGAACAGATAAAACACAAAACAACAAACAATAGACAAATAACACTGAAAACTAAAAATAAATGAGAAACATGGATCCCGAAAAACGGGGGCTACGTCAGAGGGTGAACTGAACTTGCTTCTTGCAAGACACTCGCCGTGAAAACAATTTGATATGAGGCCACACCAATTTGATTAATAGTTCTTTGGATTTTCCCGCTCCTGTTTTGGAGAAATTGACTTTTAAATAAAAAAAAATAATTACCGCTTTCGCCAATTTTTGGGCCGCATGCCGCTCCAAAATTAGTTTATCCTTGACAATTTTTTTTTCTCTTGGACGTTTTTCTCGTGCATATACTGCTCCGAGCGATTCAAACGCACGTGTGATAAATCGATTTGTAAATAAGAGGTCAAAAATCGGGATGCCAACATGAAATTGTGTCAGATCATTGCCGAGGACAAGTAGTTATTAAACACACAGTTATTTGAAATGCATTTCGTTTTACCTGTTCTAGGAGACAAAAATAAAAAATCTTTCGTTAGATGACCACGATCACATCAGTACTTGTTAGAACCATTGTCATCCCCGATCATTGTTTCAACAGACATAGTCCGAGATTACTCCGACGTCCAACAGCTGTTTGCCAGACAAGATGGGGGGCTGTTGCGGGGGCTGTGGTCCCACGGCCCCAGCTTGTCTGGCAAAACAGCCGTTGGACGTCAGAGTAATCTCGGACTACAACAGACATAGATATCTAGAGCTATCTGTCTTGGATGAAATTAATATTAAATGCACATGAATTTTTGAAAAATGACAGATTTATCTTATTTTAATGAAAACTCCATATCCCCTTGTTAGTCTTTTGACATGCAATCAGAACTCTTTTGTAAGGAAAAATTCAAGAGTTCCAACATTCGAGACCAAAGTGGTGGTATTGGGATTGGCATGCTAATAATAATTAGGAATGTGTTATTGGTGCAACCACTTCCAGTTTGAAATACATTAATTGCAGGTTTCAGGGGCAAAAGGAAAAAGTATTTTGCTAAGTCAGAATAATGCATGTGAATGTGGTTAAATGTAATTTAAGGGAATTGATATAGGAAGATGTGGTATGAGTGCCAATGAGACAACTCTCATCCAAGTAACAATTTATAAAAGTAAACCATTATAGGTCAAGGTACAGCCATCAACACGGAGCCTTGGCTCACACCGAACAGCAAGCTATAAAGGGTCCCAAAAATTACTAGTGTAAAACCATTCAAAAGGGAAAACCAGCGGTCTAATCTATATAAAAACGAGAAACACGTATGAACTACATAAACAGACGACAACTACTGTACATCAGATTTCTGACTTAGGACAGGTGCAAACATTTGCAGCGGGATTAAATGCTTTAATACATTGAGATCTGCATGCATAGCAATATAATTATCTTACTCAGGATGTTGCTGAAATATTCACCTCACTCATTATGTTGATCCTATTATTGATAAATAGTTCCAACTGGATGTCAAGCAGCCAATAAACAATCATTACCATATAATGAAAACAACTATATCAAAAGATATTTATTATTTTTCATGGGCATTTTTTTGGAATACATACACACATTTTAATTGTATTCAACACATTTCATTTACCTAACTAACATAATTCCTATTGCTAAACTGCATCTGATATGCTTCCTTAATATATACACATGTATGAATTTAAATGAAAATTCACGCAGTCAATGCTTATTTGACGAAAATAATCAAAATTATACTAAACCAAAGCGAACCAAAAAGTTGGGTATGGTACAGACTGTACTACAGGCACAAATACATCAACTTAAATTATATGCATAAGAGCATGTTTATCCTCCTTTTTCTTTGAAGTAACCCAGTTTTAACATTTACAAATATTCTAAATCGCACAATTTAAAAAAAAAATATACCGCTCGCTCCACTTGTAGAGCACCCGCCTCAACAAAACCCATTTTCAAGAAATAAATACAATCAAAGAAATTTCGCTCGCTCGCCCCATATTTTTTGGAGCTTTTGTCCGAAGAACTAAAAATCAAATTGGTGTGGCCTGAAGACAAGCTTTTGTATTTGAAATTTCCTACATGAGGCGTTTGCCTTAATGAAGTTACAGCCCTGTAATAAAAGGGAGGTAAATGTTCCTGAGACAATATACCTCAAGTTGAATGAAACCCATTTTCAGACATTTCAAGTACATTAATATTTATACATTGTATTATTAAAAGATTTGGGAAGTTTTTCCCGAAAAAATATGAAAAAAAGACGAATTTTGGAAGAATCTGCTGCCATCTCATACTTAAGAATAGCATTTATTATAAAATGGCTTAAAAGACCTGCTGAGTTATTTATTTTCAATACATCGTAAGTCAGGTTATTTATTTTCAAACTACCCCAGAACAAACCATTTATTTTTGTTATTATCAAGGCTGAGTTATTTATTTTCATAATCCTCCTCCCCCCCTCCCCCCAGACTACCAAATAGTCGTCCCCTTATACCACTATCAATCAACAGAACAAATGCAAATAATTATGATGTCTTGAAAGGTTTTTGAATACATTGTAGATCCTATCAATATAAACTGTATTGCAATATAAACATGTTGGGCCCTTTTACAGCCGACTAAACGGTATGGGTTTTCTCATTTTTGGAGGCCGTATGGTTGCCTATAATTGCTTACATGCACTTTATTTGAACTTTGGTGAATAGTTGTTATTTATATAAATAAATCCCACGTCGATATTACAACAATCAGACATCAACCCAAGGCCAAACAATGTAATTGAAAGACATCTAGAGGTCAATATACAGTCTCGAACAATAGACAAAATTAAAAAAAAAATACAGCGAATTATTGAAAAGAATTATTATTACATGTATTTGCAAGATTTAAAATATTATATCTTTCACAATTTCATTGTGGCTAGTCTGTAAAAAGGATGTCAATTAGAGAGGCCAATACTTTTCGGACATTGATTTGAAAACGACAAATAGACGTCTACTAGAGGGGTATTTGATTGGTCGTTAGATCTGAAATCTTATTTTATTATGAAGTCAGATGTGGACATCGACTTGAGGAATGGAGGTCGATTAGAGACCGGCCGTCAATCTGAGTCTTCTATATGTATACATATATTATTGATTCAGTTGTGATGGTAAATAGACACTGATAAGTCTGATAACATTTTATAGTTTTGAATATTTGTTCACCAGTTTACTATGATTAGGTGGAAGTATGTTCTTATTTCAAACAGAAGGGCACTCAGCCTATATCAATTTGTGCATGAAGCGATTGTTTCAGATATAAATAAATTCATTTAGTTTATGATGTCCATCGATGCAAAACATGTTCACAAACCTGTCAAATTTACAATTTTCTTTAAGAACTATCAGCAAGCCGAGACAGTAAATAATAAAGTACAAAACTGCTGTGTACTTCTGTATAATATTTAATGCAAATTGAACCCCATCTTAAAGTGTAATTTCTTCTCCCTTTCTGTAACTTTACGCATTAAACATGGATATAATAATGGAAAGGTGTATAGAAATGATAAGGTGGCCGATTTTAAGCATTTTCGTTACTTATGCCAAAATGAGAACGCTTGAAATACCCGCCTCTGTACGCAAGCCAGAGAAAGAAAAGATGGACTCCGTTGTTGGCAAGAACACAAGTATAGAAGAGATGAAATTACAAGGAAGGAACATAGGGACTCGGTTAGCAGATTAAAATTTTGTCCATCAATGTTTTTCAAATCTTTTTTCGTATTTCCTGTCTATTTGCATTATAAACGTTTTAACGTTGGCATCAATATTTCTTTATTTTCTAGCAATGTACAGTTTACTATCCATATCCGTATACTGAAAAACCCTAAAGGGATATAAGTCGCCATTTTGAATAGCATACCCTTCTTTAAATAAAAAATAATTAAAAATATTTCTATGTGACTTTATACCTTACAAAGACACTCATTTCCTTCCTAAATAATTCTTCTATCAGTTCATACATTGGTTTTCCGATCAACGACACCCTTACTCTGCTATCGTTTCATTCAGGTCAAATTATTCAAATTTCCCGGCGAAAGCAACGTAACTGGCAAACGTGTCGTTTTTCAATAACATAGACGAAATGTGAGATAACTCTGTCATTCGGAAACTTCCGGGTTGATGCGTTTATCACAAGGATATTTCCTCATAGACTGACTAGTGCTATCCCCTGACATAAATATCGAACGCAAATTTCTTAGTAAATAAAAATTTAAGAGCAAACGAATAAATCCTGTCTGCAAACGGGGGTAACATAACTCACTGGTTTCTTGGTATACATTTATCAATAAAATCGAGTAGTTACTGAAACATATTGACGTGATCAAGGATTTATCAGGTTCAGATTCAGGATTTTGAAAATGAGGGGGCCAGGCTGGTAAGCGGGCAACTTTTGGATTGATACTTTGAAAAAGTCTATGCATTTATCATATCTGCATGTATGAGTGATGATTTTCTAAAAAGTGTTTGAAATTTCACAGTGATATCATACTTTGTTTAAACCTGTTTATTTACTTTTGACTTTAATTAATTATCCCTTGTAATTTTTTATTAACTGTGTATTTGCATTCAGGTGTCACAGGTCGAATTTATTCGTTCATTCTCATTGGCTCTCATACCACATCTTCCTATATCTATTGTGTGTTAATTTACGTTTTTTGATTGAGTTAAGCCTTCCAATTGATATTTTATAGTGTGTTTTCAGTTGTCGTCTGTTTATGTAGTTCATACATGTTTCTCGTTTCTCGTTTTTATATAGATTAGACCGTTGGTTTTTCCTTTTGAATGGTTTTACACTAGTAATTTTTTGGGCGCCCTTTATAGCTTGCTGTTCGGTGTGAGCCAATGCTCCGTGTTGAAGGCCGTACCTTGACCTATAATGGTTTACTTTTATAAATTGTAACTTTGATGGAGAGTTGTCTCATTGGCACTCATACCACATCTTCCTATATCTATGAAGCTCCATAAGAGAGAGGCTCCTTGTTCCCCTAAATCCGCCTCTGTTTATACACTACATAAATCCTTGATGTGGAAATATCTGGACGATGTCTGACAGAAAGTAACATTCCTTTATGAAAAAACTGATAGTTTGGGGACAATCATTTGATATTTTCAGGGGGGAGGGGGGGGGGAGGATAATCTGACATTGCAACTACACATGCAATGATTCTTTGGAAGAAATTTGCGTTCGATATTTGTGAAGGATTCTTAACTTGTAAATATTTTTATCAGTCTTAAATCTGATCGATTGAGCGTAGGTACAAAATGTATCAAGTCAGGGGACAGTACTCGTCAGTCTATGAGGAATTATCGTTGTAATAAACGCATCAACCCGGAAGTTTCCGAATCACAGAGTTATTTCCCATTTCGTCTATGTTATTGAAAAACGACACGTTTGCCAGTTACGTTGCTTTCGCCGGGAAATTTGAATAATTTGACCTGATTGAAACGATAGCCGAGTAAGGGTGTCGTTGATCAGAAAACCAATGAATGCTTCTGATAGAAGAATCATTTAAGAAGGACATGAGTGTCTTTGTAAGGTATAAAGTCACATAGAAATATTTTTAATTATATTTCATTTAAAGAAGGGTATGTTATTCAAAATGGCGACTTTGATCCCTTTAGGATTTTTCAGTATACGGATATGGATAATAAACTGCACATTACTAGAAAACAAAGAAATATTGATGCCAACGTTAAAAACGTTAATAATGTAATACAAAGACAGGAAATACGAAAAAATGATTTGAAAAAATTGATAAACAAAATTTTATTCTGCTAACCGAGTCCCTGTGGGAAGGAATACATCAGATGTGAAGCATATAAATATTCGGCAAGAACAGATTTATAATTCATTGTATTCCGTTTTTATGAATTTTAATGTTGTGCTTTTGAAAGCTGTAAATAGGTTTTTACTCCGTGATTTTAGTGGGTGTAAACATAGTGCTTATATCTTTTAAATTGACTTATCCTGCTCGAAATCCTACCTCCACCTCCCCGTTGAGCAGGGGAAAACAGTTATATACATGTTATAATCGACAATTCATAACATTTTGACATCTTGCTAAAGGAAGAGTTTTATAATGATAAATAAAAAAATAATATTCACCTGTAATTTACCTGTACACAATCGGCGCTAGTAAAAGAAAAAATTGGCGCAAGTGAAATGCAGATTGGCGCAAATACAAAACGCCAGATTAGGTAGAACTATGTAGTCGACACTAGGGATTAAATTAAATTAAAGGCGATAATTGTGGTCTCCGTTCAGCACAAGTATTCTTTAACAAATTCTTTTCTAACAGTGGTCTAACTCAGGTTCATTATAACCTTTTTGAATAATGTCCGGTCGAGTTTACACCACACAATTTATTCTCATATCAGACAAAATGTGAAATTGGAAAAGTTTTAAAGCCTGATGGGACCTAGATAAGTAAAAGTTAAATGCATTTAGTGTTTAAAAATTGAACAAAGGAATTGCAAAATAAACCAATTTTCATTAAAATCTTTGACATGTTCCCCTCAGGTAAAAACTTTATTATGGTGTACAGTGATGTGGAAAATCTCCCGGTTTTGGTGGGGTAAGTGTTGCTCAGTTTTTAGTTCTATGTAGTGTTTTGTAAACTGTTGCCTGTCTTTAGGTGGCTTTTCGTTTTTGTCATGGTTTGGTCGATATTTATCGATCTATAACTTTTGGCATCTTCTGCCTTTTCTTTCAAGATTGATTTTGTGAAGTTAATCTATTATTTTTCTCTGTTAGGTCGCTTTTTTTGGAGTATCGTTAATTTATTTAAATCTCCAATAACATCGATCTGAACGTATCTTTATACGATCTCTCTCTATATTTTTATTCTACTTACAATAGCATGATGTGGATTTTTTTTTTAAATTAAAACTCAAATATATGTAAGTTAGGTCTTCCTGGAAATCTCGAATCGGTCACTTTTTGCAATAGCAGCATATAATTAATTACTTATTAACATACCTCCTAAATCTACGACCAGAAAACGTGACCCAGGACTAAACGAACCAAGTTTCGTGTTTTGACCCGTATCTTTCTTCTGTATCTCCAAGCTTTTACAGCATAAAGCGGCAGCCTCTGGCTCTAGTGCGAGTGTAAGATTGTCTTCGTGAATTCCACCCTATTTTGATATAACTTTTAATTAAACTTTCTATAATGATATGGCATGACGAAATTGTTTCCTCGCGCGCCAACTGAGTTTTTTTTTTTTTGTTTTATTTTGTCTCAGAAAATGTTTTTGTTTGATAATTTTATCATCCATTACGTTTTACAATAAACGTTTTGGAAACAACATGTAGCACCCATTTAAGGGTACCAAACACCAAAAAGGGATTAAAAAGTAGTCAATAACTTCTATGGTCAACTTAGCAATCAGAGTTACAATGAATCAGTTGATAATTAAACAAATTCACCATAACAATTTATCGAGACTATAGTTACAGACCGGATGATACCCTCAGGTAAGGACTGACCAGAGGAGGGACGACATTCTACACACGGCACGCATATTTGTCTTATATTATCGATGGTTGCAGTGAAAATATGTCATTAATCAAAAGCACTTCGTGGTGTGAACATCACCTGGACATTCGAAGTTTGTTGAACGAGATAATAAACATTTATTTTGCAGTAATATACAGAAGTTATGATTATGCAATCTACTTACACGTGTATACGAAATAAACGCATATGTTAATTGCCGGGAATATACATATTCGTATCCCCATATTGAACTGCTAATTAAGGGGCTTATTTCGCACTAATTCGACATGGATATTCCCAAAATAATCATCCAGTGACTTTATTTGTGTGATTTTCATTTTTAATTCGATACAAAATATAATTAATTTCTTTTATAAAATTATAATTATTTGGATTCTATCGCCATTTCCCAGTACACAAAATCAAGATACCTCAGTGCAAACTGTTAAGCCGTCCAATATCATCTAAATTACTCATTCATTGGTTTTAACTTTTGGTTTTTAATTCTAATCGGTATAAACAAAAAATTAGAAAAATTAGAAAACCGGAACACTTTCGTCCAATACACAAATAATCGACATAATACAAAAATTAAAACCTATTTTACATTTTTTTTTCGGATCGCCAAATTTTCTTTTAATATTAAATATCACTGAAATACACAAAACAAAGGGTTTGTGTTCCTTAGGTTAACGTATTTATTAACGACTTTGACCAGTTTGAGGAAATTTCATTGAAAACCCCAAACCGGAAGCAGACAATTGTTCCTTTTTAGCGAATATACAGCAATGAGTCGAGACTTAAGGAGGCCTTTCGGAATTTTTGAAATGGTTACAAAAAATATGTGCCATGTATTATACAAGAGATCGAATGAAAATAACCGCCAATACGGGACAGCTTCATTTATAATAAAATGTACCCCTGAAAAGTAAAAATAAAGTAACATTTGATGTGAAAGTGGTCTTCGGTCGCCAATACATATATGTGAAAATTTTCTATAATTTCCATTCATGCAAAAGAGTACATTCGAAATCGATCTTTTCTCGTATTTAAGATTGATGAAGGGACGCTTAAATCGTAACACACAGCACCTACGCTGTCGCCCCTCCTCTAGGGACTGGACTGGACTGACAGTCTTACAGCAGCGGCACCGACTTATTGTATAAGGTATGCTAGATATTAAAAGTTTAGGAAGTCAGATAGGATTTGTACAACGTAACCGATAAGAGATATATACGAAAAATATCTTATAGAAAGATAAATATTTCGGCAAATCAATTGGACTTTTTAGAGCATATCTTTTTGTTAAGTGTGAATGAACTATCTTTATAAGACACTGTTTGTTGAAAGTCTTGAACTTCATTGTTAAACCAAAATTAAATATATTATGACGGATCATTAGTGCCAATCAAATAAGAATATTAATCAAAAGGTAAAACTAGGCACCTTGCCTTTTCATAGATAACTTTCCAGATTTCAGTTACACATAGATAATCAGATTAAAGAAATCTTTCATACAGAATGGAAAGAGCTCTTGCGCAACCGCAAAAGGATCAATCCATAATGTTTAAACAAGCTGACAAAGGCGGACCCATTGTGATAATTGCTAACATGTACTACAAAAGACAAAAGTATGGAACAGTTAAATTACCATAATTTCTTTCGGGAAATTGAGAAAAATATCGGACCCATTGAGATAATTGCTAAAATGTACAACACAAGACAAAATGGACAGTTAAATGACTATAATTTCTATCGGGAAATTGAAAAAAATATCGGACCCATTGAGATAATTGCTCACTTGTATTACAAAAGACAAAAGTATGGAACAGTTAAATGACAATAATTTCTATCTGGAAATTGAGAAAAATATCGAACCATTTGTGATAACTGCTAACATGTACTACAAAAGACAAAAGTATGGAACATTCAAATGACCATAATATCTATCGGGGAACTGGGAAAAATATCGGACCCGTTGAGATAATTGCTCACATGTACTACAAAAGACAAAAGTGTGAAACAGTTAAATGACCATAATTTCTTTCGAGAAATTGAGAAAAATATCGGACCATTTGTGATAATAGCTAACATGTACTACAAAAGTGAAAAGTATGGACAGTTAAATGACCATAATTTATATCGGGAAATTGAAAAAAATATCGGACCCATTGAGATTATTGCTCACATGTACTACAAAAGACAAAAGTATGGAACAGATAAATGACCATAATTTCTATCGGGAAATTGGGGAAAATATTGGACCTATTGAGATAATTGCTTACATGTACTTCAAAAGACAAAGTATGGAACAGTCAAATGACCATAATTTCTATCGGGAAATTGAGAAAAATATGGACTTGGAAACTATAATGATTAATTATAAACATGGAGAAATAATAGAACTAACACACATTCAAAACTGTTATTATTGTTTATACATAATTCTAAAATCTAAAATATGCCTTCCACGAAAAATTCAGCTTAATGGCCTTGACTTCAAAATACAATAGTATGGAACTGTTAAATGACCATAATTTCTATCGGGGAAATTGAGAAAAATATCGGACCCATTGGGATAATTGCTAACATGTACTACAAAGGACAAAAGTATGGAACAGTTAAATGACCATAATTTCCCTCGGGAAGTTGAGAAAAATATCGGACCCATTGAGATAATTGCTAACATGTACAACAATAGACAAAAGTATGGAACTGTTACAGTTAAATGACCATAATTCCTATCGGGAAATTGAAAACAATATCGGACCCATTGAGATAATTGCTTACATGTACTACAAAAGACAAAAGTATGGAATAGTTAAATGAATATAATTTCTATCGGGAAATTGAGAAAAATATCGGACTCATGCCGATAATTGCTAACATGAACTACATAAGACAAAAGTCTGGAACAGTTAAATGACCATAATTTCTAACGGGAAATTGAGAAAAATATTGGACCTATGGAGATATTTGCTAACATGTACTTCAAAAGACAAAAGTATGAAACAGTTAAATGACTATAATTTCTATCGGGAAATTGAGAAAAATATGGACTTAGAAACTATAATGATTAATTATAAACATGGAGAAATAATAGAACTAACACACATTCAAAACTGTAACTATTGTTAATACTTAATTATTTTATCTAAAATATGCCTTTCACGAAAAATTCAGCTTACTGGCCTTTACTTCCTCAAAACTAAAACTGTTCTCAATCATGATCAGAGAGCTGCTCTTATTTACGCCATTAAGAAGTGTTTCTTACATTTTTTACCATAGAACAAGTTTTTACATTTCTACCTTAGAACAAGTTCTTATAGTTCTACCCTAAACGTTTTTGATTATTTCTATTGTAGAACTGATGACAGTTAAACGTTAGAACAGTTTTAGACAGTTCTACCCTAAAACTGATTCTGACTATTCTACCGTAGAACAGTTTAGAAATTCTATAACAGATTATTCTGACAATTCGAAAGAGAAGTTAAACTGGTCTCATCTGAAGAATCCAAAGACACAAATAACATAAAAGAGATCTTGTATAATTTAATGGGTAACCACCGGTACAAAACTGTCATATGGTCTTTAGTGTGTAAATTATTTGTAAGTTACTTGTACATGTACCTTTTCAGCGGCTTCTATCATAAACTGTCGTGCAGCTTCTGTCCATATTGCTGGTACCGTAAGCACCCAATGAATGTCCTCTTCTTCGAGATTTAAAATAAGCTGCTTAACTCTTGTGAAGGTAGCATTTTTCAAGTATTCAATGCAAGCAGCAAATACATCCACTGCTTTCATTTCTTTACCACTTATATCTTTAATTGTCAATGATTTCTTCAAATTCTGAAATCAGTAAGTACACGCAAAGCATATATCATGTCTATATATCATTTAAAATAAAATGAACATTTATGAATTTATTTCTGTCATCATTAATCACTTTATTTCATTACTGAAACATGTTGCCTCGCTGTTTTGGAAAGGGCAAGGATCTGTATTAGTCACTCACTGTTCAAAATGAAAACCTGACAAGAATTCATTGCCAAATTCATCTTTACCTTTCATTGTCACGTTTTCCGTCAAATATCTTGATTAAACCCCGTCATTATCCGTTTTTCCTATTTTGTTTTATTTTTTTGCTTTTCTTTTGCTATATCGGACTCATTTTTTGACCATCATTTAGAAATTGATAATGAGGGTCGGTTGAGAACAAAACTTTACGATAAAAGAGACTATTTCAGCTTTCAAATTGTGAACTTTCGATTTATATGCAACCACATTCCAGAATCGTCTGCAATTGAAATATATATCCGTCTGTTAATTCGATATTCCAGAGCTTGCGCTTCCTATCATAGTTTCCTTGATAGAGATGAACTGCTTACAAAGAAGCTATTGAAGAAAGAATTCCAAATGGTACAGTTGAAGGCGTTACATCGAAAGTTTTACAAATGCCACCGGTAGTTGATTGACTGTTATAAAAATATGTGTCACAGATGAACACGGATATATTCCAATTGTATTAGTCATAATCTCATCTATTCCTCAATAGTGACATCACCAAATGAGACTGATCATCTAATTGCTCCTACCTTGAACAACACGACAGATGCCGCATGAGATCAACCCCTGTTTTTATGGGGTTCGTGTTGCTCAGTCTTTAATTTTCAATGTAATTGTTTTGGTTGACTGATGTTTGTCTTTTCGTAGTTTTCGTTTTTTCCCAGGATCTTGTCAGTTTCTCTTCGACTCGTGAATTGTGATGGTCCCTTTGTGTCTTCAGCACCTTTTTGTATGATTGAGAAGACTTGTTTCGAAGGACGAATGACATAATGTGTAGGGAAAACTATCTGTTTTACACGCAATTGACTGATTACTCAGGCACATGTTCCTTAAAGAAATGTGTGACAGTTATCGAAGTGAATGCTTGGTCTTAATGTAAGGCGTGGTCCTTTCTATCATCAAATATGAGGTACCTTGTATAAAGACTAAATCTGTATCGTTTTAACGTATAGAACGGGTTTTTAATGCTTTTGGTTTTGTACTTTCCTTAATCTTCAGATAATTTTTTTCATCGTCACATAAGAAACAATCCTCCAACGTGTTGTAGTAAAAAGTTGAATACAATGAAATGGGATTTAGTTATTATATGAACTAAAACATTTGAAACATTGTGGTAGGCTTAAGAAAATACTACAATAAAAATAAATATTTCTTCAGGATTTTTTTTTCTAGATGTATGTATTAATATTACAACTTACCCTATTGTTGTAAAGTTGCATTTTGAATCGAGTGAAGTAATAACACTGATTTGCATACTGTGGCTTGGTTAGTGTTAGTCTTGTATACTTGTCTTCGGCTTCATTACCAAAAGCATCAAAACTTCTATCGGGTTTCAAAAGCAGAACAGTTGGAACTTTTGATGACATATTATTGGTTGTTGGAATTCCTCCCATTACACATATGTTTAGTGGGTTTGTGGTGAAATCAGACTTTGATGAAAATGCAGTTCCAGAATATGCTGATCCAATGTCAATGGCTGCAACCATGGTGTAATTTCTATATTAAAAATGTATTAAGTTTGATTAATTGCATTTATATTTATTCTTGTAGGCCTTAACATCGCAATGATGTCCTATGTTCATTCATTTTAATTTGGATGCAAAAACTTATTTAAAAAAGTGTACGAATTACCTGCATTCAAAGCATCAAGCAGAGAACCTAACTATTTTTACTGAACGATAAATATTATGGTATTCAACCAATGAAAAATAAAATGCTCTGCGTGGCGCGACTTGATACAACCGCAGAGGTTGAACCATGAACAGTTGGGGTAAGTATGGACACTACATGCAAGCTTGATAAAGCTCTGAACTTGGATTGTGATTAAATATTTGACACAGCATACATTTCTGACACAGAATGAATGTGGTCAAAGAAGTGAAAAATTTTAAATTAGACTTTTACCTGTTTTTTGTACAATATCCAAAATCTAAAAACACGGTTAGATTCAGCATTTCCAAGTACACCAATGATTTAATTTATTTATTAATTGACAATATATTAAGTGTTTAAAGCGGTTCTCTTCATCATATTTTTCTTTTATATATAGCATTCTGAAAATTAATTTATACAGAAGAACAAACAATCTACATGAACCACGAAGTTCTTCAAAATATTTACACAAAAAATAAAAAAAAAAACAATTTCAAAATATCATTCATCATTAATACAATGTCTTTAAAAAAATATTTTTGAAAAAAAAAATAATAATAAAAAGTAAATTTCAAACTATATATATATATGGCAGTCAGCAGGGTTTAAGAACATCCGTTGTTCGACCTGTTAGTCAAATGCGTTTTGTTTAAATATACTTTTTCACTTTTTTGGTCTTTTGGAAAATGTTGTTTGTGCTTTAGTTTATTTGAACCCTTCTACCAGAAATTTGTTTTGCATATAAAAATTGCGGTTTTTATCCAACGCAATCATAGGTTTGAACGTTGTTTTCAATTTAGACTTATTTATATTTTTTCGTTTGGGCTTGTATTATATTTGCCTTCGGGTTAATATGATCCGGTCATCCTATTTCGACTCTTCAAATTTCAAGAGTCTATCCTAAATTGAGGTAAATTATATATATATATAACCAAGTCTAAATTGAAAACAACGTTCAAACCTATGATTGCGTTGGATAAAAACCGCAAATTTTACACGTGTGCATGCAAAACAAATTTCTTGTTAGAGGGGTCTAAATACAGCACAAACAACATTTTCCAAAAGTTAAACCCTGCTGACTGCCATAGGAGATTGCCAAATAAACGGATCACAAGATGTAACAAAATGGATCGAAACGGTATTTAGAAGGCCATATAATTTACCTCAATTTAGGATAGACTCTTGAATTTTGAAGAGTCGAAATAGGATGAACGGATCATATTAACCCGAAGGCAAATATAATACAAGCCCAAACGAAAAAGTATAAACAAGTCTAAATTGAAAACAACGTTCAAACCTATGATTGCGTTGGATAAAAACCGCATTTTTTATACGTATATATATATATAGATTATAACAAGGCATTTTTCATATCAAACCCCTTATCAGCCCTATGTCATGATATCACCCGAGAGCCGACAGTTGAAATTGAAAACAACGTTCAAACCTATGATTGCGTTTGATAAAAACCGCAATTTTTATACGTGTGCATGCAAAACAGATTTCTTGGTAGAGGGGTCTAAATACAGCACAAACAACATTTTCCAAAAGACCAAAAAAGTGAAAAAGTATATTTATACAAAACGCATTTGACTAACAGGTCGAACAACGGATGTTCTTAAACCATGCTGACTGCCATTGGCGATTGCCAAATAAACGGATCACAAGATGTTACAATAAGGATCTTAATTTTTAATTTAATACCAAACAGAAAACAATAAACTTGCGGAAAAGATGGTATACCGCAAACATGAGGTGTAAAATTTTGTACACCATATCCGGATTTCGACAATTAATGTCTTTTCAGTGATGTTAGGAACCGAAACGGTATTTGGAAAGCCATATGATTTACCTCAATTTAGGATAGACTCTTGAATTTTGAAGAGTCGAAATAGGATGAATAGATCATATAAACCCGAAGGCAAATATAATACAAGCCTTAATGAAAAAATATAAATAAGTCTTAATTGAAAACAACGTTCAAACCTTTGATTGAGTTGGATAAAAACCGCAATTTTTATACGTGTGCATGCACAACAGATTTCTTGGTAGAGGGGTCTAAATACAGCACAAACAATATTTTCCAAAAGACCAAAAAAGTGAAAAAGTATATTTAAACAAAACGCATTTGACTAACAGTCGAACAACGGATGTTCTCAAACCCTGCTGACTGCCATTGGCGATTGCCAAATAAACGGATCACAAGATGTAACAAAATGGATCTTTATTATTAATTTAATAACAAACAGAAAATAATAAACTTGCGGAAAAGATGGTATACTGCAAACATGAGGTGCAAAAATTTGTACATCATATCCGGATTTCGACAATTAATGTCTGTTCAGTGATGTTAGGAATCGAAACGATATTTGGAAGGCCATATAATTTACCTCAATTTAGGATAGACTCTTGAATTTTGAAGAGTCGAAATAGGATTAACGGATCATATAAACCCGAAGGCAAATATAATACCAGCCCAAACGAAAAAATATAAATAAGTCTAAATTGAAAACAACGTTCAAACCTATGATTGCTTTGGATAAAAACCGCAATTTTTATATGCAAAACAAATTTCTGGTAGAGGGGTCTAAATACAGCACAAACAACATTTTCCAAAAGACCAAAAAGTGAAAAAGTATATTTAAACAAAACGCATTTGACTAACAGTCGAACAACGGATGTTCTCAAACCCTGCTGACTGCCATTGGCGATTGCCAAATAAACGGATCACAAGATGTAACAAAATGGATCTTTATTATTAATTTAATACCAAACAGAAAACAATAAACTTGCGGAAAAGATGGTAAACCGCAAACATGAGGTGTAAAAATTTGTACACCATATCCGGATTTCGACAATTAATGTCTCTTCAGTGATGTTAGGAATCGAAACGGTATTTGGAAGGCCATATAATTTACCTTAATTTAGGATAGACTCTTGAATTTTGAAGAGTCGAAATAGGATGAACGGATCATATAAACACGAAGGCAAATATAATACAAGCCCAAACGAAAAAATATAAATACGTCTAAATTGAAAATAACGTTCAAACCTATGATTGCTTTGGATAAAAACCGCAAATTTTATACGTGTGCATGCAAAACAGATTTCTTGGTAGAGGGGTCTAAATACAGCACAAACAACATTTTCCAAAAGACCAAAAAAGTGAAAAAGTATATTTAAACAAAATGCATTTGACTAACAGTCGAACAACGGATGTTCTCAAACCCTGCTGACTGCCATTGGCGATTGCCAAATAAACGGATCACAAGATGTAACAAAATGGATCTTTATTATTAATTTAATACCAAACAGAAAACAATAAACTTGCGGAAAAGATGGTAAACCGCAAACATGAGGTGTAAAAATTTATACACCATATCCGGATTTCGACAATTAATGTTTCTCAGTGATGTTAGGAATCGAAACGGTATTTGGAAGGCCATATAATTTACCTCAATTTAGAATAGACTCTGGAATTTTGAAGAGTCGAAATAGGATATATGTATATAATTATTCTCTAAAATTCGAATTTGATGCTGTATCTATTTTCAACTATGATTCTACTTCTATCAATTGTGCGATACAGTTCTGAATTTGTATTGGTATCAAATATTTGACATAGCACAGGTTTCTGACACAAATTGAATATGGTCTAAAAACTTAAAATTTGAAATTGAACCGTACTTTGAACTATAATGGTTTGGTCCAATATCCAAAATCTAATCTATCTTCCATGTTAAGCAACGAAAAAATCTAAATACACGGTTAGATTTAACATATCAAAGACCCCCAAAAGTTCAATTTTTGATGAAATCAAACAATTTAATTCTGGACCATTTGGACCTCAATATGGAACAATTTGATAACGGGGCCAAACACCAAAATCTAAACACATCGTTAGAGTCAGCATATCAAAGAACCCTATATATATATTCAATTTGATCAACATTTATAAAGAACAAGTACACGTCATATGACGACATTTTGAGTCACGAATTTGTAAAGAAAGTCTTATTATACAAATCCTTTTTCGAATTTTTACGAAATTGTGTATGCATTTAGATCTTGTTGTACTGCATCTGTATTTGGAGCATTAACACATAGATTCTAGAGATACAATATATTCATATTTATATAGATAGGACCTAAACATGTTTGGAATGTTCCTATAGATAAAAAGCGACCAAGAAATGCACTAAAATTTTGATTCACAGAATTTGGTTTCGAATGATATCTAAACACTGTGCATCTTTCCGTTTTATTGATATGAAAATATTATAGGGGTCAACAGATTCTTTTTTTCACTGCTAATTATTTAAGTTTGAGTGATGTGTAAAAAAAACATGAAAATTTACGCTATTTCAGTGTGACGCCGTCGTATGTTACGCTTTTAATCTGAAACCCTTTTTTCACTGTACATAATGAGACTATTAATGATTTTTACTGAAAAAAGCAAATCCATTGAATTACCTCAACACAAAATCTGAATTTTACAAAGTGGACTTATTTTGAAACAATAAAAATATAAAAAAAAATTGGAATGAACGTGTTGATGCCTTGAAAAATATCTCAAAACTCAGTTATTTCGGCATCTATATGGAAAAATTAGCACAAAAAAATTAATAATATCAGCAATTATATAAAACTTGCGCACACCATGGGGTATGGTCTGTATATGACCTGTGAGATTAACATGAAAATATATTAACTATGAAAATTTTAACAGAATTCATAATTTGAAACCAGCATTCTAACGGTTTTATGAGCTTATACTAACACTTAAAAAGTTGTTCCAATTCATTGAAATCAACATGGAAAGAGAGAATAAACAACAATCTCTCATGCCTTTTGGTATTAATATGTTTTCAAGTCATAAAAGGGTTCAAAGGACATGTAAACTATTTTAAACCAGGGTAATATGCCTATAGATTTTGCAGAAGAAAAAAATAAGGTTGTTAGAAAGTGGGAAAAAATACACTTTTATATTTCTAAGATTTCCAAAAATACTAAATTAAAGCTTTGTTGGTATTAATATAGAACTATTCACAATATTTTGGATACAAACGCTGTACTTTTTTATTGAACCTTGACAATTGAAAATTATGTACATTTTGCAAGGAATAGCCTGAATATTGTAGAACATTTACTTTGGGGCTGTCATATTGTTGCTGACATTAGGCACAATCTGAATTGTTGGATTTTTGATGTTTAATTCAGAGTTTTTATACTATTATAACGTATTATGCTTATTTATTTCACTTGCTTGCTTATTGTGCCACGGGAAAAATGTATGTGAATACCTTTACACTCATGATAAAAAAGAAATTATGAAAACCTTTTTAATTTAAATGTTAATTCTTTTTATCGACCCCATCATATCAAGCGGATCCATTCTTCACATCGCCAGAAGTATCATTATTTTGTTTCAAAATACAAAATAAAATCCGCAACAATTTTGTTTCAACGAATCTGTCAATCATAACTTGTCAATAACATGACATTACACTATCTGTCGTCAATTTTCTGATAATGCCATGTTGAAGGGAAAACCGTTGATGTGGTTCATAAGTGTTTCTCGTTTCTCGTTTTTTATATAGATTAGACCGTTGGTTTTTTTTGTTTGAATGGTTTTTCACTAGTCATTTTGGGGGCCCTTTATAGCTTGCTGTTCGGTGTGAGCCAAGGCTCCGTGTTGAAGGCCGTACTTTGACTTATAATGGTTTACTTTTACAAATTGTGACTTGGATGGAGAGTTGTCTCATTGGCACTCATACCACATCTTCTTATATCAATACTGCTTTCCACCGAAACATGAAAATAGCTTTCTCTTATTATATCTCATGATTTTCTAACCTTCTTGGCTTAAATGACATAGCCTTAAATTGTTCATGTCTTTTCTTTTCATCAGAGGAAACTTCTGATTGAACAACAATGTGGTTCTCTAGTTCTGTCAAAAAGAAAAGAAATTTAATTCAGTAATATAAATTAATGTCGAACGATGAATATTGAATGGGAATCACTATTTTTCAGATGATTGATGCATACAGCTGATATCTGTTTCTCTTCACATGGAGTGAGAGGGAACCATGGTCCCAGCGAAAGTTCAACTATACCTGTGACTTATGATTTGGAACCGTGAAGGAATTCGTTATAAAATACTGTTTCAGTACCGGTATCAATTAACAATTTCTGGAGTATGAAAAAGTCTTTGTAAGTCTTTGATAAGCTACGATCCTTCGAAAATTGATTTGATGTATCTACCACTTATACTGCACTTCATTAAAGAAAACAATCTTTTTTGAAAATGTTTTTGATAACTCAGGTGTACTTATGTCGTTGTAATTCCCTTTTCAGTAATAAGACTTACAAAAATACACAAAATAAATTGGAAATGCAGAGAAATGATTAAAGCCATGAATGATTTACTTGATAATATCTGTGTTCGGATCGTTTTTGAGATAAGTATACCGATAAGTGATTGGTATTCCGACGGGAACTAACTGTGATAGATGTTATGAATCTATTTATGGCAAAGCTTCATAAACATCCAACAAAACACCACCTAATAGATAGTTTAACAACACAGGCAGATACTTTGATGATATAATATCCGTAAACAATCCTAATTTTTCTAAGTAAACGAATACAATTTATACCATTCTTAATAAATCAGACATTTAAAGTGGCTGATGTCCTTTTGCAGCCCTTGATATTAAAATTTCACATGATAGAATCAATACAAAATCTATGATAAACAGAATTCTTTCATTAATGTTGATGTTTCGTTGTCTTCAATTTACGGAGTATATATCAGTTAGTTCTATATGCGCGTGTTTGTGTCTATGATTTAATTGAATGTAATTAATTAATTACTCAAATTCTTTAACAGCAAGAGTATTATATGCTATTCGGAATCTTCACAGGGGATATGGGCTCATATCAGTTTTTTTATATCTCCTTATGCGCCAGACGAAGGAGATATAGGGCGCGGACAGGGAATATGAGACCATATCCCATGTGAAGCCCGAAAAACAATCACTAGTATATTATACTGGAGTGTCCTGGTTTCAACACTAATTCCCATTTCTAGCCCACATGGCCCAGAGGGCCAAGTGAGCTTTCCTCATCACTTGGCGTCCGTCGTCGTCGTCGTCGTCGTTAACTTTTACGAAAATCTTCTCCTCTGAAACTACTTGGCCAAATTAAACCAAGCTTGGCCGAAATCATCCTTAGGGTATCTAGTTAAAAAATGTATCCGATAACTCCGCTCATCAACCAAGATGGCCGCCATGGCTAAAATAGAACATTGGGGTAAAATGCAGTTTTTGGCTTATATCTCTGAAATTAAAGCATATAGAGCAAATCTAACGGGGTTAAAATGTTCATCAGGTCAACATGACCAAAATTGTTAATTGACCCCTTAAGGAGTTATTGCCCTTTAAAGTCAATTTTTCGTAAATTTTTTTAATCTTTTACAAAAATCGTCTCCTCTTAATCTTCTTGGCCAAATGGAATTAAACTTAGCCACAATTATTATTAGAGTATCTTGATTGAAAAATGTATCCGATGACCCTGCCGTACAACCAACATGGTCCCCATTGGTAAGAATAGAACATAGGGGTTTACTATAGTAGTCTATGGGAAAATGTAAAAAAAAAAATTTCAAATGGTCACAACTTGAAAACTAATTTAAATAATGATAAGGAGTCTTCAGTAACTATTGTAAGACTACAATGGGATGACTTGATTTTTTTCCAAGGGGTGCAATTTTTTCACGGGGGGGGGGGGGGGGGGGGGGGGGAGTGCTAATAATTTCTCCTTGATATGTTCCATTTTCAGAATTATTCAGTGTTACTTTTTCTATAAACCATTATTATATCTTTTCTTTCAACATACTTATATTGGGTGAATGCCCCCCAGACCCGGCGGGTTAATAGGGGTCAGGGGAACCCCTGCCCAAATTTTTTTTGAAGGGTGTTTCATAAAAACATTTAAAGGCGTTTTCAGCATTATACAGGCCCTGGGTGAAATAAATTTTGGAGCGGAGGAAAGGACAGTTTTTATTTTTTGTTAATTATCTTGAATATCATTATAGATTGAGATATACTGTAAACAGCAAAAAATATCAAGCAAAGAAAGATCTACAAATAAGTTAACATGACCAATTCGCAATCGAAATATTATAAGAGTTATTGTCCTTTAAAGTTATTTTCTGCAATTTATTGGTAATTTTTGTAAATCTTTTCACAAATCTTCTGCTTTTAATTTAACTACTAGGCCAAATTAAACCAAACTTGGTCTCAATCATTATTAGGGTATCTATATGATTTTAACCTTATTTTACGTGATTTCCAAAACCACAGTAGATACAGGTGAGCGACACAGGCTCTTGAGAGCCTCTAGTTATCTTTTACTGTTGGTTTAACATTACATGGGGTATGGGCTCACATTCCCTGTTTAGGTAACCAATCAAATTGCAGGATTAACCGCGATATTTCACTCCAGTATAATATAGTCAATTATCATAAATTGCTCAAAAAGTTTACCATATGTTATCAAGCATATAGAGATCCATTGTGGGTGTATGATTCTAATTGATTAGATTTCTTTAAAAGTAATATTTCTACTCCAGTTTTTGACCGTTATGTTGCTTATCAAGATTACAAATGTAAGCATTGTCTTTTAAATCTGTCTCCTCGGCTTAAAAGTCATATTGATAAAGGATATTATTATGCTGATGTTGTTGCTCAATCGTTGCTTTGTTTGGGAAACTATCAGTTTGCTATATATAGTATAGCTGACTATGCGGTATAGGTTTTGCTCATTGTTTAGGGCCGTACGGTGACCTATATTTGTTAACTTCTATGTAATGTGGTCTCTGGTGAATGTTGTCTCATTGGTAATTATACCACATCTTCTTATTTTTATATTTGAAGCAATACTAAAATATCATTTTTAGCTTTTCTGTATTATATATAAAAGTAAGAAAATGTGGTATGATTGCCAATAAGACAACTCTCCACAACAAGCCCATACCGCAAAGTCAGCTATAAAAGGCCCCGAAATGACAAATGTAAAATATTTCAAACGAGAAAACTAACGGACTAATTTATGTACAAAATAATGAACGAAAAACAAATGTTACACAGCAACAAACGACAACCACTGAATTACAGGCTCCTGACTTAGGACAGGCACATCCATAATTTTGCGGGGTTAAACTAGTTTGTTGGCGCCGAACCCTCCCTCTAACCCGGGACAGTGGCGTAATAGTAGAACAAAAGAACAAACTATAAAAATCAGTTAAAAAAGGCTTAACTCATCAGATGGATTCAAATAGAAATACATCTAACAACACACAGAGTGGACGTGGCATGGTACTTATATGTTCCCACAACGAAAAGACACTAAGTACAGATCTGAGAGTTCTTGCAGTTACTGTTCAAAGCCAATAACAACTAATAAAAGAAATCATGCATCTAAGACTAAAATACTGTAGTTTGTTTTGGGCATGCGACGTCCACAAAAAGTCAACTTTTAAAAATAAGCTATAAAAGTATGTTACAGGTATCCATTTCTTAAAAATGAATAGTAAGCATGGACTATTGTCAAATTGTTTTAACTATTTGAAGAAATAAAACTAAACATCAGTTATTCGTTTTTTACAGACGGGAGCAAGTATGCAATTTGGGTACTCCTTATTACAAACTCATGGATCGTTTGGAGGTCGATTCAAACCCATTTTTCTATGATTCAATATGGAAGCAAAATTAAATCGGTTTAACTATATAATAAATAAGGATACATCTACAAAATAAACATAGAATGGAAACTTTTGTCTGAATCATAAATAAACGTAGGTGAAAAAACTGTTAAAATAGGTGCAATTTGGTTACCCTAACGTTAAATACTTTATCTGTTGATATATATACTGTGAACGTTTTGTGTATATTTAAATATAATTAGCTATGTTGAAAGACGTGCATAATGTCAAATAATAAAAATACAAATTGTTCATTCCTTAAGAAGACTTGTAAGACTTCGGCTGCTATGTTTTGCTAAATCGGTGCAATTTGACTACTCAGTGCAATTTGGGTACTGTGACGTTAAATGGCGCATAGCTAAGAGGGTTAACCGAGGCAAAGCAAAGGTTTTCAATGTTTTTTCGAGGGGTAACAATCTTCTCTTTTACTCTCTCAGCAATGTGTTATTCAATTTGTTATACTGAATGGTCTGTCAATATTATCTTAAAATTGTATATTGAAAGTAATTAAATATGAAATCATGCACTTAACAACGTTATAGTTATTTAAAAAACAACTAAAGTGAAGCACTTTTTTTATAAATTGACAGTCTATGAAAAAGGTCTGAGCCCGAAACGAAGAACTTGAGCATTGCCTTTAAAATCTATATAAAGATTATTGATTGGTCTGCACGAGAGGGTAACATTTAAAATTCGTCTCTCGCTGAGGCATGAGTTTATTGTCTCCCTCGTATGATCCAATAAAAATCTAGCATTTTAACGTAAAGGATAATAATTAATAGCCTCGATTGACAATGTTTTCTCTGGGTAACAATCAGCTCTATCACCCTCTCAGCTATGTGTTATCTATTATATTGTTTTAAAGCAATGGTGATTGGATTTAATGTTTGATAGGAAACAGTAAAAGCGATATTATGTTTGCAATTTAGTAGTTCATGCTTTGGTAGTGACATGATTTAGAACATACAGTTCTAAAATTATCTATTGATGAATAAAGAAATCATACATACAAACTAACTTAAAGTTTCCAAATCACTCGAACAAAGTTGATCTTAGAATTTGGATATTCCTTTTAGGTCCTTTTTGGTCATATATAGTTCCTAACGTGGCTACGCATTTTTACTTTCCATGCGATGAATAGCTGAGGTTTAAGACTACCCGATGAAGGTAAAACCAGAAAAGCGCTTCGGACGCAAGGAATTTATAAAGTGTTAATTTCATTCACAACAGTTCACAATAATGTTCTACATAACTATGACGATTATTTTCTCTGGATATTTACCTAGCAAGGAAAATGAAAACAGTTGACCTGAGAATTGGCTACACATGAACTATTGATGTCATACAATAATCACTTTTCCTCAGTGTCGTCAGACATTTTATATAGTGACGTAAACATTTTACGGGAACCTTTGTGATGTCCAGTAATGGCGGACAAATAGGGAGCTGTTGTCTGTTCTATGGTCGGGTTGTTGTCTCTTTGACACATTCCCCATTTCCATTCTCAATTTTATAAGGTGTATATAAATAACTTGACTAATATTGATGATAAAGGCAAACACAAACCTTGAGCTACAGGCCCGAAACCTCCTTCTTCTGCTTCATCTAAGTAGCTTACCTGGGGAAAAAATCGACTTACAGTGTGTTTTCATAATTAACCCTATCTGGAAAAAATATGAAACACTAGGAATACCGGTAGACCAGATACATGTACGATACGATACAGATACGAGGAAAACTGGTAAACAGGTATTAAAGACAACATACTGTAGAATCCTACTAAAAATTGGAAGTGAGTGTGGATGAAGCAGAACTGTTAGCAATATCCACTGTCTTCATAGTTATATAACTGGTAAATCTACGCTTTTTATGATAAAAGAAGTGCTTTTTATGCAGTAAAATAAGTATGATGGTACCAAAAAAGGCAAACTTCCAGTAATAAATTATTATAACGTATTTACCAGAGTCAAACATCTCTGTACATGTAGGTATAAAAGAATGATTAAGTTCGGTGTTTCCGCTCATATATACATGAATTGAATTAATTAATCTTACTATCAGACTTTGGCTTGATATAAATATGAAGATGTGATCCTTAAATTACTAAATATGACATATCTTCATCTTAACTCCAAAATAAGACAACTTATAGTACCATAAGTAACGAATACTTGTGTTAATGTTCATGCAAATTCAACCAAAAAATTCACAAAATCTGACTTGCCTCGGTGATCGCGTGGTAGCCTCAAGTGCAGGGAATCGTGGGTTTGATACCCCACCAGGCAAAACCAATTTAAAACCATGAAATCTGTATGTTCTGCTTCTCCACTGTGCAACCGACATTTAGAAGTAAGATCAAGGACTGTTTGGTTCGAAGTCAACTCATGTGTTCGGGTAATGTGACATTGTGAACTAGCACGTAGGAATCCGGCTAAGCGGGTCGGTTTGGTAAAGAAAGCAGGGTGCATATTCACATTTTAAACATGTCGCGGTTTGCATGCAATATTTGCCATCGAACGTTAAACACCAAATCATCATCATCATCATCATCATCATCATCATCATCATCATCATCATCATTTCAAATATTTAAGTTGATTGGTGTTAAATTGGCTTTCGTATCTTTGCAGTTTTATTTTAGATCTGTAATCGTTAAGTGCTGCTGACCGAAAATTATTCATACGATTAGTGCCAAATCGCTTACATCTAACTTCAAAAGAAGCAATGGCCAGTGAAAGTCCTGTTATTGTCATGAACACGTCAAATGCGTTTAGAAATTATTTGTACAAAATATTTGCAAAAAATCATAACTTGACAGTATGTATTACATGAACTTAAACTGGAAAAGCTTACTTGGGATTGTTTTTCATTTATAATCTTGAAAAACTTGATCCATTCTTCTCTTTCCTCTTTGCCCTGTGCTGCAAAAGAATGAAAATATCATAAAATCTAACAATTAAAGTTTACATGTGTTTGCATGTTCAGTTTTGCGCAATTCAACATAATATTTTTTTTCAAACCAGTACATGTACCTTTCAATTTGAGGGTTCGACCATTACTTGCGGTAACAACAAATCGAAGACCATCATCCTTCGTGGTTACTTCTGCAAGCTACAAATAAAGAAGATCATTATGGTACTCTATAGTTATCACTATTTGAAAAAAATATTTTAAAGTTTGTAAATCCTTATGAAGATTGATACACCTGATTAATTGATAATGAATGTTTTCACTCTTCAGTGGAGAGTAACTGGACGTTAAAGCAATCATTAAACCTTGATATTTTCATAAATCACATTCGATTATATCAATTAAAGAATGGCCCACTCAAGCATGAGCATTTATTTCGTAGGTGAAGTATTGGAAGGAAAAAAAAAACTCTAGTACATACTCTTTTTCTAGTGGCAGTCTAATTTTTCTGCAATTCCCCCTCCCCCCGAATAACACAATTGTTTTATTGTGTATCTTCTCGTCTTTTTTGCATGACTTACTTGCCACTATGGGTCAAACAAACAAGCAACTATCAATCAATAGGTTTTAAAAGGACAAAGAAACCCCTTCAAGCTTTTTTTGTATACATACATGTTGCTGCAATTAATTGACCCTCTGGGGAACTTGCGTTAACCGTCTAGTTGAAGAGAGATTCATTATTTGTTTTCTTTCGTTTTTTTTTCCTTTATTTTCGGGTGTTATGTACAAAATGTAGCGTCTTCTGTTTTTTTTTGTACATTTTTTGTGGTTTCTGTCGTTTTTATTTAATCATGCATATTTATGTGTTTTTCATTTAGTCACACATTTAGAAATATCTGTCTTCCTTTATCTTCTTAAAAAACAAGCAAAAAAATACCTAAACTTACATTGATATTCATCGTCCATTTCGGACTTTGCTTTTTTTCGGCTGGGTTACTCTGAAAAAAAAACATATTCCGTATAAATAAAAAAGTGAACATAGAAAGTCAGATATATCACACAATACTGGTGAATGATAAGAGCGAACGAACGTGTTTCAAACATTAACAAAACGGGAACAGGTGTCTATATTTAAGATTACTAAGTTAATGCAATTCGGTATATGTTGTAACTTCATAGTAAGTAAATATCAAGAAAAAACGAAGTGCGTAAGATTACATAAAAAAAAACACTTCGTTCGTCCTCCTGTTAAGATACATATTATGAATAAAAAGGGGATGTTGTTTAAACTCAATGAGACACCAACCTAACAACACAATGTAATCAAAAGACAATCTTGAAAAAATTGTAGTTTGCATTTTCTTTTGTTTTACAGCAGCTCCAAAATATTCTTAACGGTGTCTTATAGCTTAATGAAATGACTATATACATTGTAGGTTGAACTGTTTTCGTGGACTTAACTTGTGTTTCCCCTTGATCTTTAGAAGTCACTTCAGTAAAGAAAAGGTCAAACAAACACATTCTAGTACTGAAACGGTTTTGTCATGCGAAATAAGATATATTTATAGTTAATGGGATATCTAACAACTAATTATATGGGGGAGTCATGACACTGTTTCCCTACTTCCGGATGAAATATGTGGTGCTCTTAAAGGGTAATGGCAATTCGGAATATAAATAGTTGAGGGTTGAAATTATGAATATTTTAATGATTAATGGTATGAAGGGGCGGTGAATGTCCCTCAGGGACAAAACCCATGGTGACCTACAATGGGTCACATTCAGGCATATTCTAAAGTTGCATTGAACAGGTCTTGGTGTTGGTTCATGTCTGTCATATCTGTAAATTGTTTTGTTATGAATTAGGCCGTTAGTTTTCTTAATTGAATTGTTTCGTATTTTTCATGTCGGGGCCTTTTATGGCTTACCATAAAATATCGGTTTTTCTCATGTTTGAAGGCCATACAGTTGCCTTTAATTGCTTATAATTGCTTACATCAACTTCATTTGAACTTCGGTGGATAGTTGTCTCATTTGGCAATCATACCACATCTCCTTATTTTTATATTGCCATGGTTAGCAAGAAAACATATAGGTTTAAGGTTTTAATATTCGGGTGCTCCATGATGATTAATTACTTTGTATATTTTTTATTCACCAATTTGATGTTCAACTTGAATTCTATATTCAGCGACAATGCGATTTATTTTCCGACTCTTTCTCCTTATATATTTTCTGGCTTACGGTGCCATCGCTGGATCTCTGCTCCCTAGTTACCAGATGCCACAGCTGACCAGATAGAAAGAATGAAGTTGATGAATTGCCTCTTTTTATGTTGTACGACCAAATAACTCAAAGCGAAAAAGCGATCAATAATTGACCATATTCGCGAGAACCAGCTAGAGTACAATAAATTCATAAAGGTCAAACTTTTAAAACCCATTGGTGTCTATTCTGATTCGGATTCGGATTAAAATCCAAAATTGTTTTTTGTCGTTCTCTTACGTTTTGTGACTTCCGCAGTAGGAACAAAATTACACAATGCAAAATATAAAACAGACATTTATTAAATATGTAATTGTGTCTAGCTTCTTGCACACGTCAATTGAAAACAATGTTAGATAGTTGTGTATATACTGCTACTATTTGAATGTACATTTTAAGACTTGACTATTTTATTAGTGTACATCATTCTTTTCATAATCCTATTGCAAATCCCAGTTCTGCAAACCGGATGTCTAACGCAAGTTTCACAAACCAATCGCAATATAAATTAAAGCACTCAGTTTCCTTTATAATCTGGATGCATTTATTTTATCTATCATATCTTCATATTTTGTTTCCTTCAATTATTTTTATACTCGTTTAATTATTGAAACTGTTTGTAATCATCGTTATATTCAAAGTCCACTTTCCGTGTGAAGTGAAACCCTGTGGTATCCAACTTGTAAGAAGGTTTTGTATATTTTTCTTGAAGAGTAACACACCAGCTTCATTGGGACCTCTTACACTTCAGTGTTTCTGTTGTTCCTTTGTTTCCCTCTTATAGTTGATGTTTTTCCCTAGGTTTTAGTTTGTAACCCGGATTTGTTTTCTCTCAATCGATTTATGACTTTTGAACAGCGGTATACTACTTTTGCCTTTATTTATATGCTGACAATTATTTTGGTCTCATAAAACATCTCAAATTTTTTAACGGATTTCCTGAAGTTACTTAAATCAATCCAAATATTCTACAGGAAAAACTTCTTTACTATCCGATCTACAAATGAACTTTGATTGTTAATATATAAAATGTCACTTGGTCTATAGCCTATCCATAGAGGGGCCGTGTCAAAGACGTAGATAACTACCTGTATAAATGATCCAACATTTTCGAGAAGTTCCGAGAATCTTAAGCTTGTTTCCGGAAATATCCGAATGGCCCATAGAAGCTACCAAAAACTCACCAATATATAGCAAAAGAGTTATGGCCCTGACAATTTCATATGTAAATTTCCATCTTATAATTGATGGAATCTTAAATTCTTCTGAATCAGATGTTTGTAATTATTAATACAGTCAAATCTATACCATGATAAATGATATATCATATATCATATCATTCCAAACATAATTATTATGCTTACTATATACATAGTCCTCCAATATTAATTCAGGTTCCGACATTAAATATATCAAAACATAACTTAAAAGCCAATCATCAGGCTTGGATAGTACTTTCAACAAAATTCAACATTTAAATCTATACAATACTCAAGCTAGCGATCATTTCTTGCGACCAATTCTAGTGAGCACAAAAGTTAACAACGAGAATCGACAAGTTAAACTTTCTGAAAAAGGTACGGAGGGTTTCGCAGTTTCAAAATAACGTCAGTTGTTTTGGGTTTTTTTTATTGGGGGAAAATTGTGGGTACAGACGTCCGGCTGGGGTTTAAAACTACCCTCCCCCACACCCCCGGGCCCCAATCATATACATAATGTACTGATTTATTTAAAAACGTTTTTCATATGAAAGTCATAACCTATCTATATATATACCTTGATATCGGACGTACAATTGACATCTATAAAGTTTGACCTTTATGAATTTATTGTACTCTAGCTGGTTCTCGCGAATATGGTCAATTATTGATCGCTTTTTCGCTTTGAGTTATTTGGTCGTACAACATAAAAAGAAGCAATTCATCAACTTCATTCTTTCTATCTGGTCAGCTATGGCATCTGGTAACTAGGGAGCAGAGATCCAGCGATGGCACCGTAAGCCAGAAAATATATAAGGAGAAAGAGTCGGAAAATAAATCGCATTGTCGCTGAATATAGAATTCAAGTTGAACATCAAATTGACGCATAAAAAATATAAGGCAAGAATTGTAGACACGAGAAGGCGAACAATACAATTATTTACATATATGTTCAAGGGCAATAACTTTAACATTTTTTGTGTGCTTTAGATTTATGAAGGCAAGAATTGTAGACACGAGAAGGCTAACAATGCAATATTTTTTGTGTGCTTTAGATTTATTAAGGCAAGAATTGTAGACACGAGAAGGCTAACAATGCAATTTTCCATATAATTGATATTTCCAAGGGGCATAAATAATTCTTTTAAAATGAGTTGATCTGCACCAAACTTCGATGTTGTCCGAGGAATTTCTTATATAAACCTATGATATAAGTTACATTAAATTCTGGCAAGAATTGACTTGTCAAGAATTGTACACACGAGAGCGCCAGCAGTGCGATATGCCGTAAAATCAATACTTCCAAGGAGCATAACTGTTATATAAATACATGTAGTTCATCGTCACTTATAATTTTTTTTATATGCAACAGGTTCAAAAAGTAGTGTATCTGACGAGTTCTGTGGTATTTTGGAATAAAATCTTCCAACAATTTGTGCACCTGGATAAGCTCATTCATATCTTTCATTTCTTAGAAACTTGTTCCAGTCAAAAATCCTAGATCCGCCCCTGGTGACTTCCGAGCTACAGTTCTACAAAGCCGGGGGTTTGCCAGTTAGTCAAGAATTTTCAGAAAACAGAACTATATATGATGAGAGTTTATGTTCATATTTATAGACAATATAGTATTGCTTCTATCTCAAGTTTATAATTAAAAACAGAATATGGACTTATCTTTTTGAGATATTGTCTCATGTGCATTTACCCAAATCCTTTAATTTTTTAATGTTTGTTTTTATTTTTAAGAACTGTTTGTGCAGTATTCTAATGATACAGAAGATAGCCATCTAAGATTATATAATTGGCCACAACTTCTACTATTTCTGCGGGCAGGGTGGGAATTCAGCTTTTATGTCACTTTTTGAATGAGAAGAAAATAATTGTTTGTCTGTGTAAAAATGATAAAAGATATGGCGGCATTCAAACTAGAAATTAGTAGTAGGTCATCTTCAAATTTTCCCGTCCCCCTTCACAGAATTATATGGTGGTACTAGTTAACCCATAGTCCCCTTTAAACAAATTATCTTCCGGGTACTTGAACGAATATATTTTTAGATCCTGACGCGGACGTGTTAGAGAACACCCTGTAAGTGTAAAGTGTTATATATATGTTAACCAAATTCATTTGTGGTTAATAGCTTTTTGTTTATATGAGTGAGTTTTCGTGAAGCAAATCATTTTTGAGAATAATAGTTTAGTTAAACACAAAGGACGTCAAAGATACCAAGCACAGTTTTGAAATGTAAGTATACCAAAATTTTCACAAGTGCATGACATGGTGATATTTTGCCGGCATCTTCAAAATATGATAAGGACTATAAGAGTTACGGTTCCGCAGCTGACATTTTTGTAACATCATGCATGATGCTTGATCCGGTGTGATGAATGAGGCGTTTATAGAATGTTACAGTTTGTATCAATGCTATCTTGATTGTATTTCATACATATTTTTTGGTGTTTTTAAGAAGATAATAACAGTATAAGATCGTATAATGATAAAGATATATACGCCGGGTCTATCACTATGGTAATTAAGCAAGTTGACCAGTAACATCTAACGACCACCTGACCACGTGTACTTAATATTTGAGAGTGAATATTAAGCCAGTAAGAGCAACCATTCACTACGATCACTTATATTTGAACTATGTATGCAATTACCTCTGAGAAAGTTTGGATTTGGGAAACTGTTGTGGTTATCTCTATTCTTAGACTTATAAACATAAACGAAATAAGATTTTTGAAAATAGCTTTCTGTAAGTTCTGCAAATATGGCGAAGGTAGCAATGATGTCAGAAGGATCAATATCAGCGATTGGCTAATTTGTTTTAATTTTTTATCAGAACTAAAAGAATTTGTTAGACCATACATGTTAGACTTCAAAGTACTATGATTTTATATGTCAACGTTAGCGGTTGGTTGATCGCACTGTCGAGTTTTTGTTAACGATATTAACAGATTTTTGTTAGACCGCACGGTCTCACGGTCTTACTTTATTGGTTATATAAGAAGGCTAATAAACCTAATATATTTCTTATATTAAAAGATAAAAGGTATAGGATGTCCATCGTCAGTTCGTCGTCGAATTTTTTTTTTTTAAACCTTCTCTGAAACTACTAAGACAAATGCTACCAAACTCAATCTAAATGTTCCTCGGGGTATCTAGTTGCATCTGGGGTTTTGATTCATCAACAAACATGACTTTTGTTACAAAAAAATAGAACATAGGGGTAAAATGCAGTTTTGGGCTTTTGGGCTCAAAATCTAAAGTAGTTAGAGCAAATCTGACATGGGGGTAAAACGGGTCAGCAGGTCAGGGTTTATCACCTGCGAAATTTCGGAAAAATTAGACAATCATTTTCGGAGCTGTTGGAATGTCATTTTTTTTTAAAAGTAATTTCAAAGATGTTGGCTTATAGTTGTTTGAAATGTTTTTGTGGTTGAGCTTTTGATTTTGTCATTTCATAAGGGACTTACCGTTTTTGAATTTTCCGTGGAGTTCGGTATTTTTCATATTTTACTTTTTATATCTCAAAAACTAAAGCAGTTAAAGCAAAATATGACATAAGTAGAATCGACAAGCAGGTCAATGTCTATTTCCTACCAATTTCTACCCATTTTGGAATTATTGCCCCTGAAGTGTCTTTATTATTTGGACAGATAGAGAGAAAAATTGTCCAGAACAGTAAGATCTACAAATAAGTCACCACGGACGAATTGTCAATTGAACCCCTATAGGAATTATTTCCCTTGAAAGACTACTTTTACTTATTTTTTGCAGAAACTATAATATGATAGTTAACGAGAAATTGTATGAAGCAAAAGTGTTCAGCAAAATAAGATCTACAAATAAGTCAACATGGACGAATAGTCAATTAAGGAGCTAATGCCCTTGAAGAACTAATTTTTCTCATTTTTACGGTTTTTTTCCACTGGTCGTTGTGCCAAAACAAACTATCAAATAATCATAAGACATGTCGGATGTTATCGGGCAAAGTCATCCCTGTATAGGCAGAAATTATGTCATTTCCTCCCTTCTATTCGGATGAAAACAAATCAAAGAACAAATACACATTCTTTCTATGAGCTTTTACCTTTAATTTCTGTCAAATATTTATGGCTAGATTTCCTTACAACTTGCGAAATGAACGATGCGGCTATGTTCGTTTGTTTGTTGCCCATCCGGTCATTGGTACTACCATGCAAGTATTTTATATATATATAAATATAATACTTCCATGGTAGAACTAATAGAACTTTCGTGTATCGGAGAAAGGCCGTATTGTATAGATTATCTTGATTTATCAATAAATCCATGCAGGTCAAGGTATACGGATACAATGACGTCAAAACTCACCAAAGATACAAATACAGAAGCTACTAAAAATGGCAAACAAGTTGAAACAAGGTCGACAATGTCAACAAAGATTGCAGTTATGTAAATTTATAATCTTACACTGCTTATACATAAATAGATTTTTATGTTAACATCTCAATCTCAATTTGTTCTCTCTAAAGTTATCAATAATTTAATATGTTGACATGGTTTCTACTTACATCAAATTGTTTTATGTTTCCATCGTCTGCTAGAACAAACCATTTTTCTTGGTATCCTGTAAAGAAGGATATCTTTCTCTTTAATGTCCCTTCCATTGGGTGTTTGTCTTATACAACTGTTAAACCTGAAGACAGAACACATATATCTTTGATGCAGTGATCTAACATTTTTTGTTAAAACGTGGCATCTCTCCTCACGTTATCTTTAAATTTATATGTGTATAACTTGTACAATCGACGTAAGTTCAAAAAATGTTTTAAAATTTATGAGAGAGAGAGAGAGAGCGCGCGAATAGCGCACTCAAACATGATTAACCCCGTTAAATTGTTTCTGTGCCTGTCCCAAGTCGGAGCCTGTTTTTCATTTATTTGTCTTAGCATAAAACAGGCTTTTGGTTTTCTATTTGAATTGTTTTATAATTTGCATTACTGGTGCATGAGTTTCGCCGATCGTTGAAGGCCGGACGGGTCTGCAGTTTGCATACATCCTCGTTCTTTGGTGTCTGTAGGATATGGAGTTGTCTTTAATGCAATCATACAACACGCCTTATTGCCTTATTTCAGTCCCTTTTGTAGCATTAAAATATTATTTTGCTTTTTGTTCAGTTAGTCGAGTATACAAGTTCTGAGTTTTATGGGTTTGTAGTTAACAATCCTCTATTCTGTAAGGGTTCATCTGATTGTTTTGTTTTGATTTTTTATTACTATTCAATAATAACCTTACGCTGTTCTTTCGTGTTTGAAGTATACTTTTAAATTGTATTGATTTTCTGACTTGAAACCGAAACAAAACATACTAGACTTTTTTGTTTAATTTTGTTGAAAGACCTTACCACGCTTTGCCTAAACAACCGACCGATATATATTTTCCATTCTACTTAAAACTATTGAAAAGATCTTTTCCAGTGCAACTTACATATCAGCAAATGTTTTTCCTTGTAATGAATGCACTATTTTTTACGGAGACGTAATTAATGACATAATAAATGTTTAATAAAAATAAACTATTAAAATTCAAAATTTCAACTTTACACTCGAAATTCCGAATTTATAAGTTTCTAAATTGTGACTTTGAAAAACTCAAGATTTCTACTTTTTAGCTCACCTGGCCCAAAAGGGCCAAGTGAGCTTTTCTCAACACTTGGCGTCCGTCGTCGTCGCCCGTTGTCGTCCGTTAACTTTTACAAAAATCTTCTCTGAAACAACTGGGCCAAATAAAACCAAACTTGGCCTAAATCATCCTTATGGTATCTTGTTTAAAAAATGTATCTGAAGACCCCGCCCATCAACCAAGATGGCCGCCATGGCTAAAAATAGAACATGGGGGTAAAATGCAGTTTTTGGCTTATATCTCTGAAACTAAAGCATTTAGAGCAAATCTGACAAGGAATAGAAATGTTCATCAGGTCAAGATATATCTGCCCTGAAATTTTCAGACGCATCAGATAACCCGTTGTTGGGTTGCTGCCCCTAAATTGGTAATTTTAAGGAAATGTTGCAGTTTTTGGTTATTATCTTGAATATTATAATAGATAGAGATAAAATGTAAGCAGCAAAATTGTTCAGCAAAGTAAGATCTACAAATAAGTCAGCATGACCAAAATTGTCAATTGACCCCATAAGGAGTAATTGCCCTTTAAATTCAATTTTTCATAATTTTTCGTGAATTTTTGTAATCTTTTACAAAAATCTCCATCTGAAACTACTGGGCATAAAATAAACCTTATAACTTATCCCTGTATAGGCAATAAAACTTAGCCTAAATCATACTTAGGGTATCTTGTTTAAAAAATGTATCCAATGATCCCACCCATCAACCAAGATGGCCGCCATGGCTAAAAATAGAACATGAGGAGTAAAATGCAGTTTGGCTTATATCTCTGAAACTAAAGCATTTAGAGCAAATCTGCTAGGGATAAAAATGTTCATCAGGTCAAGATCTATCTGACCTGAAATTTTCAGACGCATCAGACAACCCGTTGTTGGGTTACTGCTCCTGAATTGATAATTGTAAGGAAATTTTGCAGTCTTTGGTTATTATCTTAAATATTATAATAGATAGAGATAAACTGTAAACAGCAAAAATGGTAGGCAAAGTAAGCGCTACAAATAAGTCAGCATGATTAAAATTGTCAATTGACTCCTTAAAGAGTTATTGCCCTTTAAAGTCAATTTTTCACAATTTTTCGCAACTTTTTGTTATCTTTTACTCTCCACATAATCTACTGGACCAAATGAAATTAAACTACGCCACAACTTTCAATAGGGTATCTTGATTGAAAAATGTATCCGATAACCCTGTCATCCAACCAACATGGCCGTCATGGCTAATAATAGAACATAGGGAAAATTGTAAAAAAAAACAATTTCAAATGGTCACAACTTGAAAATTAATTTGAATAATGATAAGGGGTCTTCAGTAACTATTGTAATGCTACAATGGGATGACCTGCTTTAAATTTAACTACTGGGCCGAATTAAACCAAACTTGGCTTCAATCATTATTTTGGTATCTAATACTATTTATTGTGATTTTAACCTTATTTTACATGATTTCCAAAACCACAGTAGATACAGGTGAGCGACACAGGCTCTTGAGAGCCTCTAGTTAAATCTCAAAATGTAGACGTTCAACTCGAAATTTCGACTACCAAATCTCGAAATTATACTTTAAAAAGATAACTTAACACTCGACTTTCTTTTAATCTCAAAATGTTTACTTTAAACTCCAAATTTCGAACGTTTAAATCCCAAAATCTCGACTTTAAACTCCAAATTTCGAATTTTCAAATTCCAAAATTTCGACGAAACACTCTAAATTTCAAAAACTCGAAAGTTTGACTTTTAAAAAATCCAAATTTCTAATTTCATTTTCCTCAGTTTTGAAACGTTCGCAATTGTCACATTCACAGTTACTCATAAGAGCAAACGAAGACAAATATATACGTCAAAGTAAATTTGTATAATTAGGGATTATGTATAAAATGCTAACCCTAAATTACAATATGCTCAGTTGAATCTGCGTGATGATGGTTGCAATGAAAAGTGCTTTAGTTGTGATAGTATGATTAGTCACGTTATCCCTGGCTTAGTATATTTCTTGGATTTTGATTGGTTAACGCGGGTCGTTAAAAATACCCATAGCCCCGGGTGTTACAAATCCATATACCCGGACGTTGCTACCAATTACCCCGGGGAACTTCACGCGCGTTTTCTTTAGTTCCATGGTTGTTCCCAGTAAAAAATTGAATTGTGTAGATTATTTTACTTTTACTCGAAATTTTAACTTTTCAAATCTTGAAATTTTGACTTTAATTAACTTGAAATTTCGATTTTTGAAAGTCGCAACTTTGACTTTTTAAGTCTCGAAATTTAGATATTATTAATAAACTCAAAATTTCCACTTTTAAAATCTGCAAATTTCCGCTCTTAAAATCTTAGAATCTCTTACTATCAAAATCTTGAAATTTTGCATTTCGAAATTTGCAATTTTCTACTTTTAAAGTATTTAAACTTTGACAATAGTATTCATACACAGTAATTAAAATTACAGAAGGAGGAGACGTGGACGCAAAATACTAAAGCGTCATTTCAACATGTTGGCAATTCATATTAATAAGTTGTTTTTGTTCTTGAATTATGATATGCATTAGCATTTAACATTGAAGAGTTTTATTTCGGAGAGAACATGCATGTTGACAGACATGCAACCATCATCATCACAGATCGACCGATTTAGGATTAATTAATAAGTTACAGCTTGATGAATTCAAAAGTAATCGGCGCACAAAAATGTTAGTATTTTTTACAGTCATAGATCCTGAAGGATTGGAAACATTATATTACTTAACTTATTGTGACATGTTGCTCTCTATGAGACCCTTGGTCAACAAAAAAGGATCTGCAATGACCAAAGGCAAATGATATGGCTCTAGGCATATCTGAGCAAGCAAATTCACTGACTTGATTTCAGTTTTTCTCAATTTCTGTCATAAAATCTTTGAAAATAAATCCTTTGATCTAAATGTTTTTTGGGGTTTCAAAAACAAGAACTTTTTACTTCACCTGTATTTCCCCATATTGCATTTTTAGTTTTCACCACACTATCATAGGATCGTCAGATCTGAGGGCACTTTGCATCCCATGTTTTATGGTTGGTTAAAATGACTGATTGGTTTCCCAAAAGCAAGTCACTCACTGACTTTGCCTTGTCTATACAATGGTAAATCAAGTGTCAAATATGTCATGTATATTCAGGACGACTCATGGGCTGTTCAGTTTTTGTAGTTTTTGAAGGTTGAAATTTTGATTCTTGTTTCATTAGAAAAAACTGACAGTTGATCACTAGTATTTTGTTATAAGATTTCGTGCATTTTAGTTGTCTCCCATTTCATCTTACAATGTCTATTTCAATTATTGATAATAGGAAATTAATTGTATTGACATCAAATGAAAGTATTGTCAAGAAAACTTGACCGAGTGTACCTTTTAGCCTTGCTTAAAGGGGCACTAGCTACGAGATATATAAACTTTGAAATTTAAATCCTAATATTTTTTTTTGCTTAATCATTAATGAAAGTGAAATAGTGAAATTATAATTCGCTTTAAGCAGCCAGTATGGTTCAATTTTGTCAAAATAAGCTAAGAAACATCGATGGTGAATTATTCACTTGCAAGTGAATAATTCGACCTCATTGAATCCGTATTCATGTGAACTTCAATCTAACCCCTTAGCTAGAGATGGATTACGCATGATTTATGCGTGTTCAGTTATTAAAATATTAAAAGAAAAGAATGTCAACATTGAAAGTGAAACAAAGGTAAATCATTTGATTGACTGATTCGATCTTATACAGGTAAAACCGAAAATTAACTTATTTTTTTAACCTATAATATGAAATCAAACAGACATAGAAAATCCAATTGCACGAGGTCGCTATCTATTTATATTTATGTTTATGTTAATATCGTGTTATGTGACCGTCGGTAGTTTTCGGATGTCTTCTGCTTCAGATACAATTTAATCATATATATCTAGAATTCATAAATTTTAAAAATCACACAATGTTATATAAATCAGCTTTTCTTAAATTGAAAATTTTTATTAATGAAAAAACTAATCAATGAATTTTAATTTACAATCGTTTAAACCTTAGATGCTTGTTTTATTATTGATGAATATATTGTGTGGTTTTTTTAAAAAAAAAATATCTTTTATTTTTTATCAACAGTCATTGATTCTTTAAACATTGATTTTAAGGTATCGTATAGAAATTAGATTGAATATTACATGTATTTTCCCACACCTTTCCCCCCTTTTCAATTCTGTTTTTGAGGTGGGGTGGGGTGCGGGGGGGCTCTATATATGTACCATTAAATAACATTTCCAATGTTAAAATCTCAACCTAAAATGCTTTTATAGTTTTGTAGTTCTATGATTCTGATTTCATTTATAATAATTAGACAAACAACAGTACTCATGATTTTTTTGTGCTCTTTTCCTTTGGAAATTGCCTTGGGGTATTGTACACTTCGTTAGTGGAGTTTTTAAGAGTTCACTTTCATAATTAATCTACAATGAAAAGTCATTCATGTATATCATTTTATAGTGCATGGAAAGCCATTTACTATGAAAAATAGAAGTGAAAATACTGATTTTCCATTGGTCGAGAATGGGCGAGTATGTTCTAAATCAGAGATAGACATCTTTTGTCAGGATCAGGACAGTGTGAAATCTACTCGCATGCTTGATATATATTTTTTCACGTGAAACAATTAGGAAATATCGATTTTTGTGGAACATGTAATCCGACTTTTAATATTCAAAGGTTAGTACAGTTTACAGGCATGATAGGAATGAATACGGTAAAATCGTTTGTTTATGTGCTAACTTGTGCGCTCGTAGAACCAACTTGCTGTTTGACAAATAGAGCGATGCTCAGTATGTTTTATTTTCAAAATTATAGTATTTATATTAAATATGAAAACAGTTATGTATCTTTTACTCATATTTGAAAAAATCGCAAATAAACAATATTCATAGCTCTTACATGTATATAAGTAGTACATTTAATTTTTTGTGTTTATTCAGGTAAGAACTTGCAATATATTTACGCGTTTTATAAAAGGATTCGTGTCACTGCCCCACAATCGCTCCTTTCCGAGAGCATGCAGGAGTCGTTGATAGACGCCCTTTTTTGCAAAACACCATCATCGCAAATATTGAAAGTTTGTGTTTGATTGTTTTGAATAGGATCCAATTTGATAAAAAAAAATGAAGCTCAACATATAATAGTCTTAAGCTCGGGATCACATAATATTTTTTGGTATATATGCAGATGCGTATACGTCAACGAATATGATACGGTTGATACGTTTTTAAATGACCGACCTCTATTACAATGTTTGAGACTCTTAGCGAGACCAACAACTTCTGTTTCTATCTTATCTTGCCTTTTGTGCATTAAAGTTAACATTTTACAAATTTTTTGGGATGCCCCTTTACAACCCTTGCATACCCACTGAATGCTGTCGTCGGATTTTTGTAAAAAATCATAATCTGCTACTGGAACTCTTTCACACTTAATGTGAAACCATTTGTCACATATTGAACACGACAGAGCTCTGTCATTTGAAACAACATCCTTGCTACAGTTGTTACAAAAGTCTTTTGTTACTTTGGGCGCCATGTTTGATGGCAATGATGCTGAACTACCACGTGGTGATTAGTAATAAAGCCACAACTTAATCAAAAGTCTATATCGTCACTTAAAAATTGTTTTAAAACGTGTTTGTGTATGTAAGGTCACTCATAGCTGTGTATGCTTTTAGATAATGCGGATAACATGTGGACCCTTTGGCTAATATGGCCGCATTTTCACCTCAAAATTTATTCTGAGTACAGACAAACCTGTGTATCTGGGAAAATTTTAAGGCATAGCATGCCCTAGATAAATAAAATTCAAATTCATTTTATTTTTTAGAAAATTAAAAACTTAACAGGATTTTGCAGTGCACTTTTTGTCATTCCTCCAGGAGGTGCCAAAATTATAAAGTAAGTTAGGAAAGTGTTTTGAGAACTTCCCCTCAGGTAATAATTGAAGTGAACTGTATTGATTGACATGGACAATAGATGGACAATAGATACCTGACAATAATTAGGTCTTTCCACTTTTCGGTGGAAAGACCTATTGTATTTGTTCTGATTATTAGGTCTTTCCACTTTTCGGTGGAAAGACCTATTGTATTTGTTCTGATTATAAGGTCTTTCCACTTTTCTGTGGAAAGACCTATTGGTTTTCTTCTGATTATTTAGGTCTTTCCACTTTTCTGTGGAAAGACCTATTGGTTTTCTTCTGATTATTTTTTTTTTTTTTTTCTTCCGCCAAATTTTGTTCTTGCGATAAATTTTTGTTTCGCAAGATGTCGCTTAGATGTTTCGTATATGATATCGAACAGTTTAGGAGCCTTTGAAATTGACCCTGCTTAACCGAATACTTTTCTTTGTAGGAGTTATCTCCCCGAACACTGTTTTCCTTGTGCATGCATCTCCTCCGTAACCGTAAAAGAAGGCGACAAATTTATTTTACCAAATTGCTCGTTATATCCTCAGGATGTTTTGTCCAATTTTGACCGAAGCGATACGTAAACTCCATATGAGAGTTATTTCCCCTTCTGTATTTGACATAAGGGATATATAAATGTATAGCATGAATGGTAAGTAATAGAGACCTAAGGTATATTGATTTGAGTTCCTTGGTTCATTCAAATGAAATTGAGGCCAAGGTGAAAGGTCAAGGTCATATTCTAAATTTTGACTTTTCCTTGTTATTTGATCTCCTCTGTCACTTTTAAAGATACAAATTAAAGAACAAGTGCAAAATGTTTGCCTAATTGTGATTAAGATATGATACATTTGGTCTGAAACAATCCAATGACATCTTATAGGAGTTATTGTCCCTGAAATGATTCAATTTAAGGTTAATTGATTATTACTCCAACTTGTTACATGATAAAGCCATAGGGTCTTTTGCAAACTGTTGGTTGACATATGACCTTGAAAAAAGTAAACCGGAAGTGACCTTGAGTGAACCGGAAGTAGCATTTTTGCACTAATTTAATGGAAAAGTACCTAGAAACCATATATTTTTTGAATGATCAAAGGTTAATCTATCATTTTAGACCGGAAGTGACATTTTATAAACCGGAAGTAGCATATTATCTTCATTATTATAGGCATAAGTATATACAAACTATATATTTTTGGAATCAGTGTGAATAAAGCTATCATATGAGACCGGAAGTGACATTTTCTAAACCGGAAGTTGGCAATTATCTCCCTTATTTCAGGCAAAAGTATATAGAAACCATTTATTTATTGAATCAGTATGAAGAAATCTATACTTTGACACTATTAATAACTTTGAGTAAACCAGAAGTAGCTTCCTATCAATTATTTTGAAAATTGATGTGGAAAGACCTTCAATTGTTCTTTGAACAATTGGTTTTTAATTATTTTTTTTTTTCTTCCACCAAATTTTGTTCTTGCGATAAATTTTTGTTTCGCAATATGTCGCTTAGATATTTCTCATATTGAATCTTATAGTTTATGCGCTTTTAAAGTTCACCCTGCTAAGACGAACAATTTTCTTTGTAAGAGTTATCTCCCTATTCACTGTTTATCATGTGAGTGCATCTCCTTCGTAACAAATAAAGATATCGAAAAAATTCTTTTTCTTAATTGTGCGTTACATCCTCAGGAATTTTTGTCTAATTTGGATCGAAGCGATTCCATGAAAATTTATAGGAGTTCTCTACCTTTATCAAATAAATTTGTCGTAAAGTTTTATTAACTCATAAACCGTAAGCTGTATAAACCTATAGTCGTTTTATTTTAGGTCCTTGGATCCTAACTTAGAAAATGAGGCAAGGTCAAAGGTCAAGGTCATGTTCTGAATTTTGTCTTTTGCTTGTTTTTGCATTTTCTCCGATATTTTTAATGTTATATATAAAAGAACTAGTGCAAAATGGTTGTTATATTGTGATGAAGATATGATACATTTGGTCTGAGACAATCCAGCAACATCTTATTGGAGTTATTGCCCCTGAAATGTTTTATTTTAAGGTAAATTGATTATTACTTCATATTGGTACATGATAAAGCCATAAGATCTTTTGCAAAATGTTGGGTGACATATGACCTTGAAAAATTTCAACCGGAAGTGGCCTTGAGTGAAAGGAAGTAGTCATTTTTGCACTTATTTCATGTAAAAGTACATAGAAACCATATATTTTTTGAATGGTCATACATTAATCTATCATTTGAGACCGGAAGTGACATTTTATAAACCGGAAGAAGCACATTATCTCCCTTATTACAGGCATAAGTATATACAAACAATATATTTTTGGAATCAGTGTGAATAAAGCTATCATATGAGACGGAAGTGACATTTTCTAAACCGGAAGTAGCAAATTATCTCCCTTTTTACAGGCAAAAGTATATATAAACCATATATTTTTGGAATCAGTGTAAATAAAGCTATCATATGAGACCGGAAGTGACATTTTCTAAACCGGAAGTTGGCAATTATCTCCCTTATTTCAGTGTAAAAGTCTATAGAAACCATATGTTTATTGAATCAGTATGAAGAAACCTATGATTCGACTTCAATAGTAGCTTTGAGTCAACCAGAATTAGCTTCTCATCAATTATTTACAAAATTGATGTGGAAAGACCTTCAATTGTTCTTTGAACAATTGGTTTTTAATTTTTTTTTTTTTTTTTTTCTTCTGCCTAATTTTGTTCTTGCGATAAATATTTGTTTCGCAATATGTCGCTTAGATATTTGGTATATGATATCGAACAGTTTATGCGCCTTTGAAATTAACCCTGCGAACCCAAATAATTTTCTTTGTAGGAGTTATCTCCCCGAACACTGTTTTCCTTGTGCACGCATCTTCTCCGTAACCATAAAAGAAAGCGACAAATTTATTTTACCAAATTGCTCGTTATATCCTCAGGATGTTTTGTCCAATTTTGACCGAAGCAATACGTAAACTCCATATGAGAGTTATTTCCCCTTCTGTATTTGACATAAGGGATATATAAATGTATAGCATGAATGGAAAGTGATAGAGACCTAAGGTATATTGATTTGAGTTCCTTGGTTCATTTAAATGAAATTGAGGCCAAGGTCAAAGGTCAAGGTCATATTCTAAATTTTGACTTTTCCTTGTTATTTGATCTCCTCTGTCACTTTTAAAATTACAAATTAAAGAACTAGTGCAAAATGTTTGCTTAATTGTGATTAAGATATGATACATTTGGTCTGAAATAGTCCAATGATATCTTATAAGAGTTATTGTCCCTGAAATGATTCAATTTAAGGTTAATTGATTATAACTCCATATTGGTACATGATAAAGCCATAAGATCTTTTGCAAAATGTTGGGTGACATATGACCTTGAAAAATGTCAACCGGAAGTGACCTTGAGTGAACCGGAAGTAGTCATTTTTGCACTTATTTCATGTAGAAGTACATAGAAACCATATATGTTTTGAATGGTCATACATTAATCTATCATTTGAGACCGGAAGTGATATTTTATAAACCGGAAGTAGCATATTATCTCCCTTATTACAGGCATAAGTATATATAAACCATATATTTTTGGAATCAGTGTAAATAAAGCTATCATATGAGACCGAAAGTGACATTTTCTAAACCGGAAGTAGCCAATTATCTCCCTTTTTACAGGCAAAACTATATATAAACCATATATTTTTGGAATCAGTGTAAATAAATCTATCATATGAGACCGGAAGTGACATTTTCTAAATCGGAAGTAGCCAATTATCTCCCTTTTTACAGGCAAAAGTATATATAAACCATATATTTTTGGAATCAGTGTAAATAAAGCTATCATATGAGACCGGAAGTGACATAGTCTAAACCGGAAGTTGACAATCATCTCCCTTATTTCAGGCAAAAGTCTATAGAAACCATATGTTTATTGAATCAGTATGAAGAAACCTATGATTGGACGCCAATAGTAGCTTTGAGTACACCAGAATTAGCTTCTCATCAATTATTTAGAAAATTGATGTGATCAGACCATCAATTGTTCTTTGAACAATTGGTTTTTATTTTTTTTTATTTTCTTCCGCCAAATTTTGTTCTTGCGATAAATTTTGTTTCGCAAGATGTCGCTTAGATGTTTCGTATATGATATCAAACAGTTTATGCGCCTTTGAAATTGACCCTGCTAAACCGAATACTTTTCTTTGTAGGAGTTATCTCCCCGTACATTGTTTCCTTGTGTGTGCATCTCCTCAGTAACCGTAAAAGAAAGCGACAAATTTATTTTACCAAATTGCTCGTTATATCCTCAGGATGTTTTGTCCAATTTTGACTGAAGCAATACGTAAACTCCATATGAGAGTTATTTCCCCTTCTGTATTTGACATAAGGGATATATAAATGTATAGCATGAATGGTAAGTGATAGAAACCTAAGGTATATTGATTTGAGTTCCTTGGTTCATTTAAATGAAATTGAGGCCAAGGTCAAAGGTCAAGGTCATATTCTAAATTTTGACTTTTCCTTGTTATTTGATCTCCTCTGTCACTTTTAAAATTACAAATTAAAGAACTAGTGCAAAATGTTTGCTTAATTGTGATTAAGATATGATACATATGGTCTGAAACAATCCAATGATATCTTATATGAGTTATTGTCCCTGAAATGATTCAATTTAAGGTTAATTGATTATTACTCCAACTTGGTACATGATAAAGCCATAGGGTCTTTTGCAAACTGTTGGTTGACATATGACCTTGAAAAAAGTAATCCGGAAGTGACCTTGAGTGAACCGGAAGTAGTATATTTTGCACTTATCTGATGGAAAAGTACCTAGAAACCATATATTTTTTGAATGATCATAGGTTAACCTATCATTTGAGATCGGAAGTGACATTTTATAAACCGGAAGTAGCATATTATATTCCTTATTACAGGCATAAGTATATACAAACTATATATTTTTAGAATCAGTGTGAATAAAGCTATCATATGAGACCGGAAGTGACATTTTCTTAACCGGAAGTTGGAAATTATCTACCTTATTTCAGGCAAAAGTATATAGAAACCATTTATTTATTGAATCAGTATGAAGAAATCTATACTTTGACACTATTAATAACTTTGAGTAAACCAGAAGTAGCTTCCTATCAATTATTTAGAAAATTGATGTGGAAAGACCTTCAATTGTTCTTTGAACAATTGATTTCTAATTTTTTTTTTTTTTTTTTTTTTTTCCGCCAAATTTTGTTCTTGCGATAAATATTTGTTTAGCAATATGTCGCTTAGATATTTCTCATATTGTATCGTATAGTTTATGCGCTTTTAAATTTCACCTTGCTAAGCCGAACAATTATCTTTGTAAGAGTTATCTCCCTATTCACTGTTTATCAAGTGTGTGCATCTCCTTCGTAACAGAAAAAGATATCGACAAAATTCTTTTTCTAAATTGTTCGTTATATCCTCAGAATTTTTTGGCTAATTTGGATTGAAGCGATTCGATGAAATTTTATAGGAGTTATCTACCTTTATAAAATAAATTTGTCGTTATGTTTTTGTTATTCATAAACTGTAAGCCGTATAAACCTATAGTCTTTTTATTTGAGGTCCTTGGATCCTAACTTTGAAAATGAGGTCAAGGTCAAAGGTCAAGGTCATGTTCTGAATTTTGTTATTTGCTTGTTTTTGCATTTTCTCCAATATTTCTAATGTTATATATTAAAGAACAATGGCAAAATGTTTGTTATATTGTGATGAAGATATGATACATTTGGTCTGAGACAATCCAGCGACATCTTATTGGAGTTATTGCCCCTGAAATGTTTTATTCTAAGGTAAATTGATTATAACTACATATTGGTACATGATAAAGCCATAAGATCTTTTGCAAAATGTTGGGTGACATATGACCTTGAAAAATGTCAAGCGGAAGTGACCTTGAGTGAACCGGAAGTAGTAATTTTTGCACTTATTTCATGTAGAAGTACATAGAAACCATATATTTTTTGAATGGTCATACATTAATCTATCATTTGAAACCGGAAGTGATATTTTATAAACCAGAAGTAGCATATTATCTCCCTTATAACAGGCATAAGTATATATTAACCACATATTTTTGGAATCAATGTAAATAAAGCTATCATATGAGACCGAAAGTGACATTTTCTAAACCGGAAGTAGCCAATTATCTCCCTTTTTACAGGCAAAAGTATATATAAACCATATATTTTTGGTATCAGTGTAAATAAATCTATCATATGAGACCGGAAGTGACATTGTCTAAACCGGAAGTAGCCAATTATCTTTTTTTTTACAGGCAAAAGTATATATAAACCATATATTTTTGGAATCAGTGTGCATAAAGCTATCATATGAGACAGGAAGTGACATTTTCTAAACCGGAAGTTGACAATTATCTCCCTTATTTCAGGCAAAAGTCTATAGAAACCATATGTTTATTGAATCAGTATGAAGAAACCTTTGATTGGACGCTAATAATAGCTTTGAGTAAACCAGAATTAGCTTCTCATCATTTATTTAGAAAATTGATGTGGAAAGACCTTCAATTGTTCTTTGAACAATTGGTTTTTAATTGTTGATTTAAATTGTGTACCTTAGTGGACCATATCAAGTGAAACTCAACTGTTTGTTAATTTTATCATCTTCTGCAGGGACGGAAAAAAGTGCACTGCAAAATCCAGATAAGTTTTAAATTTTCTAAAACATACAATGCATTTGAATTTTATTTATCTAGGGCATGCTATGCCTTAAAACTTTTCCAGATGTACAGGTTTGTCTGTACTCAGAGTAAATTTTGAGGTGAAAACGCAGCCATTTTAGCCAAAGGGTCCACATGAACCTTAAGCTGTTCCACAGAGAAACAAATAGATTTGACAAAAATCTGATGCACATGACACCCCACCAAGACTATGTCTCTAATTACGATTAACCACAAGCCCTACTGCCATGGCCAATATAAAAATCGGTCAGCTAAATTAATTTGTTCACCACTAGCCATATGACCTACACCAGTAAATTTCATCATTGGTAAGAGGCCTTACAATTTTAATACAGGCAATGTAAATTATAAGAAATTTGATTTAAGATTGATTTTTGGTCTAGAAAGTCAAGAAGCTTTTCAAAAACTGAATTTGACCTAAAAAAAAAATGCCTCACAAAGCCATATAAACCAAAAGAAATTCCATGAATTACTGATTTTCGGGTTTGTAAGGGAGAATTTTCCTCGTACCAGGAGACAATAGACCATATCGCTAATTGAATATCAGAGCACTTGAAGTATTGACATCATACAACAATCACTTTTCCTTTGTGGCATCAGACATTTTGTATTGTGAAGTCAAAATTTTACGGGAACCTTTGTGATGTCCAGAAATGACAGACAAATAGCGATAAGGTCTATCCAGTTTACCAGAAAGTTGAAAGTGTTGTTCGCATCTTAATTGCACGGGTCTGAAGGGAACAAGTATTTGAAATTCTTTGTGGGGGAGGAGGGGGGGGGGGGGGGGGATTTATCTGACATAACATTCATTTTCACCTGTTACTATAGAGGCTTACCTTAAAGTCTGATAATACTTTGCTCATCTAGCAAGTTGGTTGATTTAATAGTTTATATCATTAAAACTGAGGGTAGAATCATATCACAAGGATCATATACGTGTCATGATTCAGGGGCGGATCCAGCCATTTTTAAAAGGGGGGTTCCCAACCCAGGATAAAAGGGGGTTCCAACTATATGTCCCCATTCAAATGCATTGATCCTGACCCCCGGAACACCCCCCCCCCCCCCCCTGGATCCGCCACTGCGATTCCACAGAAAATACAAATGTTGAAAAGGACCCAACCCAAATTAGTTAAGGAACCAGAGCTACAGTATATATAATAATAAGAAGATGTGGTATGATTGCCAATGAGACAACTCTCCACCAGCCTGAGACCATATGTCATTGAAGTTAACAACTATAGGGTACCGTACGGTCTTCAACAATGAGCAAAACCCTTACTGCATTGTCATATATGAATATTTAAGGGTGAATGTCACTATGAATACTATGTAAATAATGTTTAAGAAAGGAGCACATATAGATTCATCGACTTAAAATAAAATTTACTCTAATACATATACTTGAAGAAATTAATTTGCTACATGTTTTTATGGGTCAAGCTAGTCTTATATATATATATATATATATATATATATATATATGCCTTTGCGTCATCTTTTCATTATTTAGTGTTTTTAAAGGGGCATTAGCTGTCAAATTCATGTTCACCGATATGACTCAATTTCTCATATTTGATTTATAACATACTAAAACGTATATCCCAATTTAAAAAAAAGTCTTAAATAAACAATTTGCAATGTATGAACTTGATAATATGTATCAGAATTTCGTCTGTATTTTAGTGTAGATGCCTCTAATTAACCATCGACATGATCGATGTGACCTCCAAGACTGCCGACGGTCATGTAACCTGATATAAACATAAATACAGATATAAATAAATAGCAAACACGTGCAATTGGATTTTTCTTGGTCTGTTTGATTTCATATTGTAGGTTAAAAAAATATGTTAATCATTGTTTTTTCCTGTATAAGTGTGAGTTTTTGTTGATCGAATCAGTCAACCAAATGGTTTACTTTTGTTTCACTTTTTGAGTTTCAATGTTGACATTCTTTTCCTTTTATTAGCTGAACATGCCTAGTTTATGCCTAATCAATCTCTAGCTAAGGAGGTTTATTGAAGGTCACATAAAAATAGATTTAATGAGGTCGAATTATTCACTTGCAAGTGAATAATTAATCAGCGATGTTTCTTAGCTTATTTTGACAAAATTGAATCAAACTGGCTGCTAAAAGCGAATTATCATTTCACCTTTTCACTTTCAATTGAACAAAATAGAAAAGTATTTTTATGCCCCCGCCGTAGCGGTGGGGGCATTAAGTTTTACCCTTGTCCGTCTGTACGTACGTACGTACGTCCATCCGTACATCCCAAAATTGGTTTCTGTTCTCTAACTTAAGTTTGCCTCAACCAAATGTTATGAAACTTATACACAATGCTTATTACAACGAAACACAGATCAAGTTTGAATTTTGGCAGCGTCACTTTAACCGTTAAACGAAACTTTGGTGAATTGTTTGTATGTATTGATGTAAGCTCCCTTTAGAATTTTATAAATTTTACATTTCTGAGTTATGGGGTTTTATTTATTAAAAAAAGGGGTGATTTTTCAGTTTTCGGACAATAACTCAAAAATGATGTCACCAATTCTCATGAAACTTTGGTGAATTGTTTATATCTATTGATTTAAGCTCCCTTTTTATTTTCATAAATTTCTAATACATGTAATATGACATTGAGAATTAATTGAACTTTATTTGTTTATAGTCTGACAACAGATTTACTAAGTACAAATGTATTGCACAACAGCAAGAAATCTTTAATTGAATATAAATTCAATTCATATAACCAATTTCAAGTTCTTTGACTACATTTATTCAGAAACCTATAATATGTCAAATATTTAATTACAATCCAAATTCAGACCTGAATCAAGCTTGAATGTTGTGTCCATTTTTGCCCCAACTGTTCAGGGTTGGACCTTTGAAAGAAAATGTAAATATCGCCACACAAGGTTGTGTTTTAGGACTAGGGTCAAGCAAAAAACGGAACATAAATTAAGATGTAAAATGAATCTACCCATGGGATTGCAATTTCATGAAATATCTCCAAATCCATGTAGGGTATATTTCTCCAAAACGAATGACATTGATGAAATTGCACCCTTTTTATATGCCCGTTTCCGGACGTATTATAGTATACTGTTGTCAGTCCGTCTGTCCGTCCGTCATCAACATGTCCGACGATAACTCAAAAACACTTTAACCAATTTGCATGAAACTTTGGTGAATTGTTTATATCTGTTAATGTGAGCTCCCTTTCGTTTTTTTATAAATTTTAGATATTAACTTTCCAAGTTATGGGGTTTTATTCATTAAAAAGGGGGATTTTCCAGTTTTCGGGAAAAAACTGAAAAACACTTTCACCAATTTGTAAGAAACTTTATTGAATTGTTTATATCTATTGACGTTAGCTCCATTTCGATTATTATAAATTTTAGATTTTACGTTTACGAGTTATGGGATTTTATTCATAAAAAAGGGGTGATTTTCCAGTTTTCAGACAATATCTTTGAAGTGCTTTGAGGAGTTTTCATGAAACTTTGGTGACTGGTTTATATCTATTTAGATAACCTCCCTTTAGTTTTTCATAAATTTCTGATATGACATTGAGAAGTTATTGAACTTTATTCTTTTAAATAGCGACGGGCGTATCATGCGCTCATGGCGCAGCTGTTTATTTGATAGTGTATAGATCTGAGTGTTGTTCCATAATTATAATTCGATTTAATTAGTGGTTCAGATGGTTTTTTTTAATAGATTTATCTCTGACTAGCAGAAGCACCAGGCTTGGTATGGAAAACTTTGGTAAAGTGAAGTTTAAATGGAGGTTTTCTTCAAATAATCATGCATTTTCTTGAGGGTGGAAAAGGATGGGAGGGTGTAAGTAGTTGTTTTTGCAACCACGAGTAGTCATTTTGAACGTTGGGAGGAAAGCAATATATTTTTAACACTATATTCTACATGAATATCTACTTTAAAAGTAATGTGATGTTACAACGAAAACTTATTGTTGACAATCTTTCATATATTTGCAAGATTTTATATGAAGTATATAGACTCATTGATTGCTTGAGGCCAGTTTATATATTACTGTGAATGTAAAACTAAGGAGATGTGATATAATTGCCTTAGAGACAAATATGAGCCCAAATTGTCGTGGATGAAAGACGTAAGCAACAGGAAACTCATTTAAAGCAATTTCTTTAAACATTTATATTGGTCAGAATATATTAAAAACTATACTGGATTTTCATTTCTCGTTTCAGTGTTTTTTAAGCAGTGACTGTACCTTTCCAGTTACTATTCATGTGTTGTGTATTATGTATCGTAACACTTTATAGTTACTGGACAGGTTGAATTTAGGCGACAAAACATCCAAACAGCACCAGATCATAATGATCATTTGCTATTTCAGATAAGTAATAAATGATAAAAGAAAGTTAGAAAGCTCTAGTTCATGTAACCGATTTTATTAGATGATTGATAAATATTGAATACAGAAAAAAGCTTAACAATGATCGTAATAAAGAAAATGTAAGTTTTGTGATTGAAATGAAAGTAGATCATGACATGATGTGCCTACGCATGGGAAGTTGCATATAGCAAGTCCAGTGATATTGGCAATATCCAGTACGTATAATTAAAATTAAAATTTAAACGATTTTGCATTGTTATCAAAGTGGTTCATGTATGACATGTATTATTGTATGTAGGCAACTGGGGAAAACAGATCTCCTTGTGAAATGAAAACAGATCATGACATGATGTGCATATAGCAAGTCCAGTGATATTGACAATATCCAGTACGTACAGATGAAAGAGACCAGTGCTGATAATTAAAATAAAAATTTAAAAGATTTTGCATTGTTATTAAAGCAGTACATGTATTATTGTATGCAGGCAACTAGGGAAGACAGATCTCCTTATGCTATCTTATATATTTAATGCCAATATATACCTTAATTAAAAATGGGGGTTTGTCATAGACACAAAATTATAATGCAGGCTTACAGACTTCATATGAAGCACCTTAATAAAGTGCAGTCACCAATCTGAATAGTAGAGTGTATGTCTATGATATCATTTCAGCAGGCTATGAGGTTAAGCTCACTTTCAGTAACCCCAAACACTCTTTAATACAATATATTATTGTATATTACTGTTTCGTTTTATTTGTATTTTTGTAATTCATCACAATAATAGTCACCAGTTTTAGATTTATGCGCTTTTCCTATATATTTTTTATATACCGTAAATAATAAACAAACACCAAATATGTGAATTTTTTTTTTAAAGATAAAAGACTTTTCAATTGAGCGATTAAACTAAAGTCACCTGGTCAAATATATATATATAAAGAAACATATAATGCAAAGATGTCAGCCTTTAAACAAAACGGTCACCGGCTTTCACAGAAACAGAAGCCAGCATCCAAAGGAAATGACTGGCAGCATTCAATTTATAATGTGTTGAGATAAATTTTACTTACAACTGGGTTCCAGCATCCCTGAGATTAACTTTAAAGGATGAACATCCAATTTTTTTAATGGGATGGCAGCACCCAAAGAGAAAGTTCAGTCTGCATGCATATAATTGGGATGCCAGCATCCAAACAAAAGGTATATCAAAGTCTATTTATATATATGATGCGAGCATCCAAATGCTGGTGTGTTCAATATGGAACTTTATAAAGCCATATCAGCATCCTGCAAAGATGAAGATGCTATTTCCATATTTTTATGCCCCCACCGAAGCGGAGGGGGCATTAGATTTACCCTTGTCCGTCTGTACGTACGTACGTCCGTACGTCCCAAAATTGGTTTACGTTCTCTTACTTAAGTTTGCCTCAACCAAACTTATACACAATGCTTATTACCACAAAACACAGATCAAGTTTGAATTTTGGTGGCATCACTTTAACCTTTCTAGAGTTGTGCCCCTTTATAAATGGAAAAAATGCAAAATTTTTCATTTCTGTTCTCTGACTTAAGTTTGCCTCAACCAAATGTTATGAAACTTATACACAATGCTTATCACCACGAAACACAGATCAAGTTTGAATTTTGGCAGCGTCACTTTAACCGTTCTAGAGTTATGCCCCTTTACAAATGGAAAAATTGTTAAATTCTTCATTTTTTTTCAATTGTTGATACTATATTATCATTCATGAAATTGAATATTATGTCCAGAACAATGCAAGACATAGAGGTGTATACGAATGAAAGTTATGATAGATCCGAATTTTATTCAGAATGCACCAATAAGAAACCGTAGTTTTTCTTCAATTTATTTACCTAAAACTATTATATCAGCTGCAAAATTATTATTATATGTACGCCTACATTGCATTACACAATGGAAATTAACAATGTATATTTATATAAACGATCAAACTTGTAAATAAATAAATAAATAAATAAATGAATGAATAAATAAATAAATATTAAATAAATAATATTTATTTCAAGAGGATTATCCCATTAGTTAAAACTAATCTTCCTGAGAATCCTTAAAATAATAATAACATACAAATTTATATAGATATTAATGAAAAAGCATATATTCATTTGCACAATTTATGAAAAATTTGTAACATTTTGTTTTAAAAGATACCAGTGTATTACTCATCTTTATTTCATTTGGTAAACTCTTCCATATTTGAGAACCAAAATATATAAATGTTTTCTTCAAAATATTTGTTTTTGGGTTCGGAAGATTAAATAGTTTTTCATCAGCTGAACGTTTATTATAATTTGGTTATCAGTAAAATGAAAGTTTTCTTGTAAATAGTTAGGAACCATATCCTTTAACGATTTAAATACAGGTATTGCCTTTTGATATTGAATTCGTTTTTCCACATTTAACCAATTTAAACTATTAAACAATAATCTGGAGGATGTCATTATGTCAGCTTCTACTATAACCCTACCAGATTTCTTTAATAACTTATTAAGTTTATTTATTCCACTTTCATAACAACTACCCCATATATTGCAACAATAATCAAACAATGGCAGAACATAAGCATTAAAATAAATAATACGCATATGCATAGGTAAATACTTTCTTATCTTTTGTAATAAGTTGATTCTATTTGATATTGTACGTGACATTTTATCTATTTGCTCATTCCAATTTAGGTTTTTGTCGATATATAAACCAAGAAGTTTTTCACAATCTGCATTCTCTATTTTTTCATTTGAAATATAGATATCTAAACTGTTCTCAGTTGAATAAAGCCTTTGTTTTGAACCAATAATCATTGATTTACATTTTTTGGCATTTAGTTTCATACAATTTTTCGAACACCAGTTTTCAATTATATAAATATCATTTTGAAGGTTAGCATTTAACTCATGTACATTATAATCTTTACTATGTTAAGTAGAATTATCTGCATATAAATCTTTTAATGAATTTTCGATGTTCAGTGGTAAATCTTGATGTATAAAATAAATAACAGAGGGCCAAGGATAGAACCTTGTGGTACACCAGTTTATCACAACATTATAAGTTATCTACATTCATATCCGTATATATGGGTATGTTACATTTTGTAACACCATGAATTATCCCAGTACATCATGAGGCGAAGCCGAAGGGTGTACAGGGAACTGATGGGTGTTAAAATACCCATATCTATGGATATGAACGTAGATAACGAATTTATCCTGGTCTAAGTCCGAATCAAGTGATTTTAGGGAAATTCGAGCACAAAGTGTAAGGGAACGACCATTTAACTTCAAGGGGGGATTATGAATTTTTCCTTAAAAAAAATATTCTGATCCCCAATTTGATGAAAAAAAATATTGTGGTCAAGCAGATGGCAAAAAAAATATTCTCAATCAAGACTTTCCATATACCTTATAGTGTTAAATTTTGAAAAAAAAAATCTGACTCATACAAAAAAAAAACATACCCCCCTCCTCCATTTTTGAAGTTAAGGATGTTCGCTCCTCTTGTTTTTGAATTTTTGTCAGATATTCGGAATCCTCTGGTTTTATCCATCTAGTACCCATTAAAAATTTTGCCCATTAAGCCCTACTTTTCTTTTCATAATTTTATTACATATAGTTTTAACAGTCATATTTGAAAATCTTATAAAAACCTTGTTATTTTTTCATAGTTTTTGAAAGAAAATGCTGCCAATGTTAATTTCATGAAAAGTCTAGAGAGAATCATTTCCCGCCAATTTTCAATGGCTTATATCTCAAAAACAAGCACACGGACCTATCATTATTTTTCTTCTTTTAAATTTCAGTTATAAATATACTATCAATTCATAACAGTCTTTTAAAAAGCTTGTTATTTTGAAACAGAGTAGCAAACATCCTTAAATGGTTCTCCCTTACACGAAAGCAACGTTTTCTTAATTTTTAAAAACCTTTTATTGAAATTTGGTTATTTGACATGTTTTAACGGGATGTAGGGTAATACCTATGTAAGAACCCTACATGTAGTCAAATATAAGACGTTTGTAATCCAGAGACAGAGAAACTGGAATGGGTCAAATTTAGCGCTCACTGATACGAGCGTTATATATACGTTCTAGACGGTGTGGCGTCAACGTGGGTCATTTGCAAAGCCAGGCCAGTAGTCCCATTCATTGACAATGTCGCAAACGAGTGATGCATTTACTAAAATGAAAGCAAAAAAAATACCAATTCATGACATAAAATAACTGAGTTAAACTAACAGCAGAGGAAAGAAAAGGAAAAGCTCTTTGGTCTTTTAAAAAAATGTAAATAAATAAAAAGAAAATTGAATCTTTATATTGGAAAAAGTTACGTTGTGTAAATTATAATAATTATTTCAACTTCAATCCATATTAAGCTGTTGTTATTTCCCGCTTCGAGCAAATTTTGACCACATTTTAAAAAATAATTTCCTGCATGATACATATATTATATGCACATTTACATTGCGATCTTAATAAGAAAGTTGATATATAAACTGCCGTCAATTATTGTGTGATTGTAAGTTAGGCCGTTCAAAAATTTTAAATAAGAAGAGATTAAAAAAGTAATGTACATGTATGTGCATGAGAACCCCACCCCCCCCCCCCCCCAAAAAAAAAAAAACAAACATCCATACACACACACTCAGAAAAGGAAGAATAGTCGGTGCATAATCATTCTGCTACCAATGCAAGGGTTTTTCACAAGTATAGTAGTTAGCAGAAAAGTTCAAGTTTCCAAAATACACCAAACTATACATGTTACCTACTAGTATTTCGTGAAGTAAATGCAAATTTCATAAGGCTCGGTCCAAATAGCTTTTTACTGTACAATATCTTGCAAGTACGAAAAAGACCATACGAAAGTATATTTTGTCTATGTTTTGTAATCATTGCACAACTATTGAAAGTTGATCATGCATTCGTTCTAAAATAAAATTTTACACAAGATATATTTTAAAAGATACTAAGTGAAAAAACTAGACAACCGCAACGGGTTAATCGCTTGGACGTCCGAAAAAGATAATAGCCAACACATACATTGTAACATTTAAAGCTAGTTAACGTGCGATATTATAAAAATTGTTTATCAAAACCTAACAAAAACGCAAGTAAAGAACGTTTAAGTGGTCAATATTAATCAAAACTCAAAGGTTAGTCCTGTACTAATTTTTCGAATTATTTGATTTAGGCGTTGAGAACCTATATGATTTAGCCGTATGTTAGGTGGGTGCATTAAAAATAAAATTTTATGGTTAATGTCACTCGTCTATACAGGATTTATCATAATAATAATCATGCATACAAATTTGAAAACCAACTGATTTTGATAACACAAGACATATCAACACATTGAAATATTGAAAAATCTAGCACCTAGAAATTTGGGGGGAGGGGGTTATGAAATTGTCTAGAGAAAACATGGTTTACTTTCGTATAAATGGACATATTTTTTTCTAATTTTGATTTTTCTGTACCACATATAATTTTTTTGAACTCCATTATATCAATCTGATCGTTTGTCACATATTCATCTTTTAGGATTTACCTTTCATTTCGAAATTTTTTTCCGTTCCAAAATGATATCTATCTTGTCCCCAATACCATTGTTGTTGCATTTCAAACATAGTAGTTTTTCAATTTCTTCATTATTCTACCATGATCCTGTTTGAATTGGTATTTTTATTTGTGGTTTTAACATACAAAACAGATATTTAAATTGTAGTGTACATATCATTGTATATGATCCATTGCCTCCATATATATATATATGTTGTGTACAAGTTATCATTTTGTACAAATTATAATTTGTATGTTTGTTCAAAATTTGACTAAAATTCACTTATAACTTGTACAAAGGATATATGATTATTTAGCATGAAAGAAAAGGTGACCTTTTATATATTTTTAACAGTACTGTAATACATTTTAATTGCCTTAAGCTAGGAAATTTAAACATTTTTGCATTCAACTCTTCTTGAACATGTTTGGACTGTTAATTATTTAGGGGTCAATTGTTTTGATAAGTTGTCAAAAATATATATCCCCAGTGTTTGTGAACACTCTTTTTGATCGTTTACTCATTTGAAGATATATAATGTAAACATTGCCAGCATTGTTGATCAGCAGGATAAATTTGTCCTAGAAATTCTGTACCTAGCAGAGAGTAATACATAAAAGCACAATCATGTGTTCACCACGGGGTTTTGGTAGCGCATCGGAACAGCTGTAGGAATATTACCAGGATATTTGTTTAGAATTCAAATTAAAGTTGTTATAATGACACATGTTTATTCGCAGCAACGGTTCATAAGCGTCAACTTTCGCTACCTGAAGCAGTAAAAAGGCTTTAAAAACTGGTGGTCAGGGGTTTCTTTCATGTAAATGCAGCACTTTTTAATGCAAAAAACAATGGAATAATTTTGAAATGTAGAAAATTGATAAAAATGTATGATAAAACTAACCCAATTAAGGAAGGTTAGCCATGCATGCACGGATAAGAGGATTAGTTAGTTCATACCGAAATATCAGTGAAAGTAACATGAATCGGGCGCATTGCATTTGCGCCAATATTTACAAAATCCAATCTTTCATTTGCGCCACGTTGTTATATTTCATTTGCGCCAAAAAATAAAAACTACATTTACACCATTTTACAGGTATTAACATATAACGGAAATTTTCAAAATATTCATTGCTACATCGTCAATAAGAATTTATTTTAGAGTTTTTCCCCCTGGGTAACTTAGTAAGTTCATACTCATTTGGAATATAAAATTGAGAGTCACTTAGAATTAAAACTATATAGTGTTCACATGTTTGAGGTGTCAATGTGGGCATAGTCAATTCTGAAACAAACAGGCCGTTATTTTTCATGTCGAGGCTGTTTATAGCCGACTATACGATATTGGGTTTTCTCATTTTTGAAGGCCGTACGGTTGCCTATAATTGCTTTCATTCACTTCATTTGAACTTTGGTAGATAGTTGTCTCGTCGGCAATAATACCACATCTCCTTATTTTAATATAGAGAAAATATGTTTGCATTTTTTTATGACCACACATATAGGTTATCCAGTGTACGCGAGTACATCCGAGCCGTTGCCTACAAGTCTTGTGTCAGAACAAACTTTTGGTTACACTCCAGTGTATAGTGCTTCCTTTTAGGTTTTATGATCTCGTTAATTTATAACAGAACTGTATTTCAACATTATTATGAAAAATCTCTTATTAAGAACGTATCAGTGTAGTGTTACGATGACTGATTACGGAGAACTATGTTTTATTATGCAATCAAAAACTGTTTTTTAAAGTTATTATGAAAATCTCCTTTGAATAAATTTATTTTTTATATTATTTACCTGAATTATTGGCGCAAATGAAATGTTTTATTTAGGCGCAAATGAAATGTTTTATTTTGGGGCAAATGAAATATGGTTTGTGGCGCAAATGAAAGATTATTTTGGCCCAAATGAAATGCCAATTGGCGCAAAAGCCATGCGCTAATGTTTAGTTTTCATCATACATTTCTTATCAATTTTCCAGAATTCAAAATTATTCCAGATTCAAATAATTCATTGTTTAAATGTAAAAAGCAAAATATGTTGTGCAATTCCCGATCCCATAATTCTCTCACATGCTCAAACAAATGATTCAGAACTATTTTTTTTTGTACTTTGTAAATACGGTTTACTTTGTGGTCATTAAATAGAAATACTATAATGTGTATCAATGCTTTTTTAACTAAATCCATATTATAAATCATTGTACCAGTTATAAGTGAAGTTTAGTCAAATTTTTGGACGAATTACAATTTGTACATTACAAAATCATAACTTGTACACAACATACTTTTGATTTGTACAAAATGATTACTTGTACACAACATATTCTTCTTACATATGTATCTAAAAAGTTTTAAAACTCAAATGTCTACAAGGTGTCTTTAACCTATACCAACATTTGATAAATATATATTTAACCTATGCCTACAAACAAAATACAATAGGTGCTGTTATTACAATTAATAATTAATTACAGGTAAAATACAGTCAGTATTTTAAAGCTTTAGAAATTACTCCTTTAGAATTAGAAACAACAGTTAAATATTTGCAATATTATGTTGTAGCAAATATGATATTTGAAAAAGATGGACAAAATTATACAAAAGATCACTTCTGTATGGTAAAAAAACTATATGTAAAAAAAAAATTACAAAATAACATAACATAAAATACAAAAAAATAAAATCTTTTTATTTGTGACTTTTTCAATAATACAAGATTTGGTCATGTATGACATGATGATGAGTTACAAGTGTATAAAATCTGATTTGTGTTCTATATCTAAATTGAAATTTTTTTTGTTGAGTTGTTTCATTCAGTATCATTATTACGTGTTAGAAACATTATTACCAGTTGAATCTGATACTAAATATTATTTGAAAAAGAAATGTACACTCATTATTTTGGTCAAAGAAAAGTGTTCTATTGCCAATTTCAATAAAAAGAGAATTATCATGATTTGCTAAGCAGACATGAATAGCAGCATAATTATATTAATATGATATGATTTCAAAAATTCATAATCTTAAGAACTTTGGAATAAAGACATTTGAAAAACTGTTTACATCTTGTATAGTGCAGATTTAGACTATAACTCCTCAGTCTGGGGATATAAAGACTATGCATGTGTTAACTTGGTACAAAACAAAGCCATTCGTTATTTCTTGGGTGTTCATAAATTCGCCCGAAGGGATTGTTGGATGGATGCCATGTAAAGAAAGACACTGGTACAATATAATTAGACTATGGAACAAGCTCATACGAATAGACGATTCACGCTTATGTAAACTGGTTTTCAACTTGGACCTTGAACGGTGTTTGAACAATTGGTCATCAGATGTGAAACTTATTTTGACTCACATTGACATGGAAGATTATTTCCACCAAAAACAGATTTGTGATATTTCCCTTGTAAAAGACAGACTTTACATGTTGTGTTCCACTAAATGGGAAAACTCTGTTACAAACTTTCCAAAATTGCGGACATATAAAACATTCAAATCAGAATATAAATGTGAAACATATGTTGGTCTGAACCTCACTCGTGCTGAACGTTCTATACTGGCAGAATCTAGATGCAGAATACTTCCTTTAAGGATTGAAACAGGACGGTTTGTTCCAGAGAAGCAGAAGCTTATCGCATTTGCAAAATGTGTGACTCAAACTGTGTTGAAAATGAACGCCACTTTCTAATTGACTGTAACTTATACTGAATATAGAACACTCTTTTGAAGACATCTCCAAAGATGAACAATTTAAAGTGCTTATCTGAAAATATCCTAGAAAAACTGCTAAATTTTTTAACAATGCATTTAATAAGAGAAACAACTTTTTGTATAGGAACAATCAAACCTAAATTCTAATTTTGTCCGCCTTTAAATTATTATTCTTTTTATATGTATAAATGTTTAAAATCACTTATAGGTCCAAAGGGCCGGGTGTTGATACATGTAATTACAACCGCATAATGATATATTGTTTAATATCATAAAACACATGTCACTATAATGAACAATTTGGTATTGTATTGGTATTATAACAATAAGGAGATGTGGTATGATTGACATTGAGACAACTATCCACTAAATATCAAATGAAGTGGATGTAAGCAATATAGGCAACCGTGCGGCCTTCAACAATGAATGTATTAATGTATACAATAGGTATGAGCGGTAATATGTCAGACATCTTTTGATACTTTCAGATTTGTAAAGGCCAGATATGTACTTTCTAGAATATATGATATTCGTAACAAATAATATATCATGACACGTTTATCAGACTATTAAGGTTGGATCATCACTATGTATTTCCTCAGATAGAATATTCTTATACTTTGCCAAAATGTAGATTCAGCGATGTCCTTTTAAAAGATATAATAAAAAGTATGGGCCACCGCGCTATTTTTTAAGCTACAAGTCGTTCAATATTTATCAATTTTGCATGGGTTATTAAAAAAAAAAACACTTTCATGTGAATAAAAAGAAATCTATGAGATATAATTATGAAATAAAATATGAGAAGATAGGATTTACCATATGCTTTAAGAATGTAAAAAGACAAAATGGTGTCGCCGAACTTATTTTCTTGTTACAAGTAAAAATGAAAATTTCACATGTCAGTATTTACAAATATGTGTTTTTGTATATTTATTTAGAATACATGGAAATGCTTGATATAGTTATTGTAATAAGAAATAACACAAATTTATACAAATACCTACAAAACAGATTTATTTCATAAATACTGAACTGTGAATTAAATACACTTTTCCATGTGAAAGAAATTTTAAATAGTGCTACTGAATATTGATTAATATTATTAATTCGTATATTTTAACTAATTTGATTCGTTCAGGGATAGTCACATGTCAAACTATATTTTCGAAGGTTGATAGAAAACGGCGGATAACAAAAAGCATATTGCATAGCAAAAAGCATATTGCACGGTTATTTTTAGAATATCTAAAAACCGATATACTTTGTGACGTCATGTATTGAAATTTCATGATGTTGTTAAAAGTTTTATAAAAAATATCTATGATCGATTATTTGAAGAAAAAAAATCTTCAAATGCATAAGATGTATAAAAACAAACATGAAAATATTTGATAATATGTTGTTATTGCCTAGGAGACAATATGATATCTATAAAATTCTAACAAAATCAAATGACGATTTTGATACAAATATGGTCGGAAATTAATAATATAACAATTATAGCCTATGTATGAGGTCAATACAGGATATATCGACCCAAAGAAGTATATCGACTTCGGACTTCGTCCTCAGTCAAGATACTTCTTTCAGGTCAATATATCCTTGTATCGACCTCATACAAAGGCTATAATTGTATAATATTACCATGCATTTGACGTAATTCTACAAAAAATATCACTTAAATATTTTCATCATAATTTTTATATTGTATGATATTCACGTGATACTGGTATACATGCATATTTTGTTTTATTTCGTGCATTTCTAATACAAAATAGATCAGCAGCACATAGAGTTGCAATCATTTTCACAGTAACAAAATAGTTTTGAGTACACTTAAACTCTAAGTTTAAACTGGTTGTAAATTGATTGGCCACTGATTATTTTTGTTTTTATAACACCTAATTTGTTATATTTTATTCAACCTTTGCCAACATTTTTTCATACAATTTTATACCTAAATTTCAAAATGTTGGCATAGGTTGAATGATCCGTCTACAAGATTTTTATGAATTTACCACAAGTAAGTGTCACTCCTGTCTAAATTAATCGTATATGTGCATGTTTACTGAAGAAATGCAAAACTGTCAAAATATAGGAAAAGACAGCATCAAACACTTTCTGATTAATATTCACATTGCCGATCTACAACTTGTATAAATTATAGATAAGCTATACCGTGATTTCTTTTTTAAATCCTTTCCAGGTAAAAGTCGTGGCCAATATGCAATCAATCTTCAAAAAAGTTAGTTTGATGTCTTTTTGAACAGGAAAAATTCCAAGTTCACCAACAATATGGTTTGGTATTGATTTCAACTTTAGCAAAACAATTTATACATTCGAAACACTTACTAAACCTTTATTTTCTTGCTAAACCCCCATACATCGGATCCATAGAAAAAGTTGATAATTCCCCAACATTTCCTTAATAAATTATGCATACGATATCCTTTTACAAATCCCAAACATTGTTTGTTTTCACCTTTTATATTTGCTTTCTGGTTATTTTACCAAATTTCATACCAAGATAATTAAAGTCATGACCTATCTGTAAGTCTGTCCCATTTATAGAAAACTTTAGAAAATCTACACAAAGTCTTAGTCTTACCCTTAAAAATACCACGATTTTAATCATGGAAGTACTACGTGTATATCAACCACATTTACTATCAGCCTCCATATATTACACAGTACTCACAAAATTTGTTCATAATGTTTTGTACATCTTCTGTCGGTTCAGACATGAGACCGTGTCGTCTGCGCATAGAAAGACAAACAATTAATATAAATGTTCATATCATCTTCTGGAAAATCTAAAACCTCGTTCAGATTTTCCAGTATTATTAAATTTTAATTTATTCAGAAAGATAGCAATCAGGTTAAAAGGTTGTGGTGTTGACTGATATATACATATATATATATATTTGTATAGAAACTTGATGAGATCTTTTTTCTTAAATCGGGTAAACACACGATAGTATACAATGACTGTCTTTTGATGCGGTGAATATATTTGGTTTAATTGAGGCCAACGGCAGAACTTATATATCAGTTTTTCAAAAGTCAATTATTCCATTTTGGTATTATTAAAGTAGGTTTTTCTGAGGTAAAGGTTACGCTAGTTGTGTGTTTGTTTTTTAATTCCTTGGCAACGTAACACGTTTTTGCGTATTCGTTGTCTTTTAAAAGTCCTCGGCACCGAATTACATTAAATAGAGTGTAGATTTCAAAGTAAGACAGGACATTTTATGTGGTAAGTTTAATCAATTTTGTACAGTTTCAATTTAAACATAAAGTTGATCTAGAAGGTATCAGGGCGTCACATTATACTTTTGCATGACTGAAACCAAAGCTAGAGATAAGGAAATCTGATCATTTGGAGTCACATGTACTGGTATAACTGAAAGTACAATTGTACAACATGACCAATAGACAGAGAGAGTCTTTTAATTTAGTTGAGTGACAAATTAAGAAAAAGTCGCTTAATATAAGAGTTTAATGGACCGACATACCTCACGGCTGAAAATCCTCACGATGATAGAGTAAACATTATACTATCCTTTTAGCCCTGTCGTAGAGTTTTCCGACGGTGCAGGTTTTTTGTAAAATCTCAGTAAAGCGTAATTTTCCGATTTTTTTTTCTTTTTCATTATCAAACACGGGAACGCTTATAATTAATTCCCGAATGAAGATGTCAGCAAATATTTGTTATAAAACGAAAGAGTAATGTATCAACTTTCATTTAATATCAAACTTGAATATCATATGAAAATACATATGGAGTGAATTTGAAGAATTATGACACCCTCAACGGAGTTGGGGTGACATACTGTTATTCTACGTTTCTTTTTTTTCTTATTATTTTTCTTGCACAAATTTTGTCCGCGCGAGTTCTTGGAATTCAATGGACCAATGTTGATGGAACTCTACTATAATGAGGACCCCCATGTAAAGTTGTGCATCTTGCTATGGAAAGGTAAAAAATGACCGCCGTTTCCATGGAAACAGCAAAAATGCCAAAAAAATCAAAGTGTTCCAAACTGGAAGAAACTCCACAGGAATGGTAACTGGCATGTGCTGATCTGCAGTTTGACTTCGGAGTTTTCAATATGGCTGCCGTTACCATGGAAACAGCTAAAATATCAAAAATTCTAACTCTTCCGTTATAAGACGCAACTGGATGAAACTTAATGAAAATGTTACCCAGTATGCCAAGATGCCAAGACAATATTTGGATACTCCAAAATGGCCGCCGTTGTCATGGAAACTGGGGGCAAGTTTAACATTGACCCTATGGGAAAATGCATAAAATCAGCATTTTCTTAAAGAGTATTTCACCAAAGTCAATGAAACTGTATTGATATATAACATGACATGTGGCAATGAGATGTCTGCTTTTAGAATTTTGGAATTATCCACTGTAACCATGGCTGCAGCATAAATGTCCAGAATTTCAAAAAAAAATAAAATGCTGCAAACTGGATGAACCTTTACAGAAATGGTAAATGGCATAGGCAGAGTTGCATTTTGAAGTTGGAATTTTTAAAATGGCCGCCGTAACCATGGAAACAGCAAAAATGTCCAAAATTTCAAAATGCTCCAAACTTAATGAAACTTTACAAAAAGGATAATTTGCATGTGTAGATGCACTCTTTGACTTTGGAATTTTCTAAATGGCTGCCAATCACCTGGCAACAAGGGAAGGGTGCCATCCGCTATTGCTTGCAATGGCAAATCTAGTGAAGTCGCCAAAACGGAGTTTTGGGGACTTTATGTTTTTGTCCCGTTTCTTATTATTATTATTATTATGGCACCCTCAACGGAGTTGGGGTGACATACTATTATTCTACGTTTCTTTTTTTTCTTATTTTTCTTCCACACATTTTGTCCGCGCGAGTTCTTGGAATCCAATGGACCAATGTTGATGGAACTCTATTATAATGAGGACCCCCAAGTAAAGTTGTGCACCTTGCTATGGAATGGTGAAAAATGGCCGCCGTTTCCATGGAAACAGCAAAAATGCGAAAATAATCAAAGTGTTCCAAACTGGAAGAAACACCACAGGAATGGTAACTGGCATGTGCTGATTTGCAGTTTGACTTCGGAATTTTCAAAATGGCTGCCGTTACCATGGAAACAGCTGAAATATCAAAAATTCTAACTCTTTCGTTATAAGACCCAACTGAATGAAACTTTATCAAAATGTTACCCAGTATGCCAAGATGTCAAGACAATATTTGGATAGTCCAAAATGGCCGCCGTTGTCATGGAAACTGGGGGCAAGTTTTACATTGACCCTATGGGAAAATGCATGAAATCAGCATTTTCTTAAAGAGTATTTCACCAAAGTCAATGAAACTGTATTGATATATAACATGACATGTGGCAATGAGATGTCTGCTTTTAGAATTTTGGAATTATCCACTGTAACCATGGCTGCAGCATAAATGTCCAGAATTTCAAAAAAAAATAAAATGCTGCAAACTGGATGAACCTTTACAGAAATGGTAAATGGCATAGGCAGAGTTGCATTTTGAAGTTGGAATTTTTAAAATGGCCGCCGTAACCATGGAAACAGCAAAAATGTCCAAAATTTCAAAATGCTCCAAACTTAATGAAACTTTACAAAAAGGATAATTTGCATGTGTAGATGCACTCTTTGACTTTGGAATTTTCTAAATGGCTGCCAATCACCTGGCAACAAGGGAAGGGTGCCATCCGCTATTGCTTGCAATGGCAAATCTAGTGAAGTCGCCAAAACGGAGTTTTGGGGACTTTATGTTTTTGTCCCGTTTCTTATTATTATTATTATTATGGCACCCTCAACGGAGTTGGGGTGACATACTATTATTCTACGTTTCTTTTTTTTCTTATTTTTCTTCCACACATTTTGTCCGCGCGAGTTCTTGGAATCCAATGGACCAATGTTGATGGAACTCTACTATAATGAGGACCCCCAAGTAAAGTTGTGCACCTTGCTATGGAATGGTGAAAAATGGCCGCCGTTTCCATGGAAACAGCAAAAATGCGAAAATAATCAAAGTGTTCCAAACTGGAAGAAACACCACAGGAATGGTAACTGGCATGTGCTGATTTGCAGTTTGACTTCGGAATTTTCAAAATGGCTGCCGTTACCATGGAAACAGCTGAAATATCAAAAATTCTAACTCTTTCGTTATAAGACCCAACTGGATGAAACTTTATCAAAATGTTACCCAGTATGCCAAGATGTCAAGACAATATTTGGATAGTCCAAAATGGCCGCCGTTGTCATGGAAACTGGGGGCAAGTTTTACATTGACCCTATGGGAAAATGCATGAAATCAGCATTTTCTTAAAGAGTATTTCACCAAAGTCAATGAAACTGTACTGATATATAACATGACATGTGGCAATGAGATGTCTGCTTTTAGAATTTTGGAATTATCCACTGTAACCATGGATGCAGCAAAAATGTCCAAAATTTCCAAAAAAATTAAAATGCTGCAAACTGGATGAAACTTTACAGAAATAGTAACTGGCATGGGCAGAGTTGCATTTTGAAGTTGGAATTTTCAAAATGGCTGCCGTAACCATGGAAACAGCAAAAATGTCCAAAATTTCAAAATGCTCCAAACTAAATAAAACTTAACAAAAATGATAGTTTGCATGTGTAAATGCACTCTTTGACTTTGGAATTTTCTAAATGGCTGCCGCTCTCCGGCAATGGGGGAAGGGTGTCATCCGCTATTGCCTGCAATGGCAAATCTAGTTAAGTCGCCAAAGCGGAGTTTTGGGGACTTTATGTTTTTGTCCCGTTTCTTATTATTATTAAGTCGCCAAAACGGAGTTTTGAGGACTTTATGTTTTTGTCCCGTTTCTTATTATTATTATTATTATTATTATTATTCTTAACCCTAATTTGTCCGACCATTTTCTTCCAAGCCGTAAATGATGGAAACTTTATATTTGGTATGATGATGGGGTAGTATCCCTAGGGGTGCATTCACTATTTTTTATTTCAAATGGGGGTCAACTTGGCACTATTTGGGGGCCGGAACATGGGTGGGGTCATTTTTCGACTATTGATTCGCTACTGGTAGAACCTTTAAGTTTTGTGTTATACAAGAGACCGATGTCCAGGTGTCCATTCCACATTTTTTATTTCAGCCCTGGGTCATCTTGGCATTATTTTAGGGGGTCAATTTTCATGGAACATTCTAGAACAATAGTCATGTGATTAGTCATGTGTTAGTGTTGAATTATTCCTATGTACTTTTTATGCTATATAATGATATATTATTACAGGTAGCACCATATGTAGCTGTAATTCGACTTTGGAATTTTTAAAATGGCCGCCGTTACCATGGAAACTGCAAAAATGTGATTTTTTTTTAAAATGCTTCAAATTTTATGAAATTTTACAGAGATGTTAACGAGTGTATGTAGATTTAGAATTTGACTTTGGAATTTCCAAAATGGCCGCCGTTGCCATGGAAACAAGAAAAATGCGGAAAATCTAGATTTGGTCCAATCTTTCTGAAACTTGACAGTAATTTGACCTGTCATGTGTAGATGTGCCATCCGACTTTGGAATTTTCAAAATGGCTGCCGTTACCATGGAAACTGCAAAAATGTAAAAAATTCAAAATGCTTTAAACTTAATGAAACTTTACACAAATGATGACTGGCTTATGTAGATGTGGCATTTGACTTTGAAAATTCTAAAATGGCCACCGTAACCATGGAAACACGAATGCCTAAATTTGAAAATTGGTCCAATTTTTATGAAACTTGTAAGTAATGTGACCTGTCACGTGTAGATGTGATATCCGACTTTGAAATTTCAAAATGGCTGCCGTTACCATGGAAACAGTAGAACAATGGTTGGGGGCCGTTTTGGCGACTTTTGTGTTAGCATCCTAACACAGGATTACTTGTTATTATTATTATTATTATTATTATTATTATTAACCCTAATTTGTCCGACCATTTTCTTCCAAGCCTTAAATGATGGAAACTTTATGTTTGGTATGATGATGGGGTAGTATCCCTAGGGGTGCATTCACTATTTTTTATTTCAAATGGGGGTCAACTTGGCACTATTTGGGGGCCGGAACATGGGTGGGGTCATTTTTCGACTATTGATTCGCTACTGGTAGAACCTTTCAGTTTTGTGTAATACAAGAGACCGATGTCCAGGTGTCCATTCCACATTTTTTATTTCAGCCAGGGGTCATCTTGGCATTATTTTAGGGGGTCAAATTTCATGGAACATTCTAGAACAATAGTCATGTGATTAGTCATGTGATAGTGTTGAATTATTCCTATGTACTTTTTATGTTATATAACGATAGATTATTATAGGTAGCACCATATGTAGCTGTAATTCGACTTTGGAATTTTTAAAATGGCCGCCGTTACCATGGAAACTGCAAAAATGTGATTTTTTTTTAAAATGCTTCAAATTTTATGAAATTTTACAGAGATGTTAACGAGTGTATGTAGATTTAGAATTTGACTTTGGAATTTCCAAAATGGCCGCCGTTGCCATGGAAACAAGAAAAATGCGGAAAATCTAGATTTGGTCCAATCTTTCTGAAACTTGACAGTAATTTGACCTGTCATGTGTAGATGTGCCATCCGACTTTGGAATTTTCAAAATGGCTGCCGTTACCATGGAAACTGCAAAAATGTAAAAAATTTCAAAATGCTTTAAACTTAATGAAACTTTACACAAATGATGACTGGCTTATGTAGATGTGGCATTTGACTTTGAAAATTCTAAAATGGCCACCGTAACCATGGAAACACGAATGCCTAAATTTGAAAATTGGTCCAATTTTTATGAAACTTGTAAGTAATGTGACCTGTCACGTGTAGATGTGATATCCGACTTTGAAATTTCAAAATGGCTGCCGTTACCATGGAAACAGTAGAACAATGGTTGGGGGCCGTTTTGGCGACTTTTGTGTTAGCATCCTAACACAGGATTACTTGTTATTATTATTATTATTATTATTATTATTATTCTTAACCCTAATTTGTCCGACCATTTTCTTCCAAGCCTTAAATGATGGAAACTTTATGTTTGGTATGATGATGGGGTAGTATCCCTAGGGGTGCATTCACTATTTTTTATTTCAAATGGGGGTCAACTTGGCACTATTTGGGGGCCGGAACATGGGTGGGGTCATTTTTCGACTATTGATTCGCTACTGGTAGAACCTTTCAGTTTTGTGTAATACAAGAGACCGATGTCCAGGTGTCCATTCCACATTTTTTATTTCAGCCAGGGGTCATCTTGGCATTATTTTAGGGGGTCAATTTTCATGGAACATTCTAGAACAATAGTCATGTGATTAGTCATGTGATAGTGTTGAATTATTCCTATGTACTTTTTATGTTATATAACGATAGATTATTATAGGTAGCACCATATGTAGCTGTAACTCGACTTTGGAATTTTTAAAATGGCCGCCGTTACCATGGAAACTGCAAAAATGTGAAAATGTTTTAAAATGCTTCAAATTTAATGAAATTTTACAGAGATGTTAACGAGTGTATGTAGATTTGGAATTTGACTTTGGAATTTCCAAAATGGCCGCCGTTGCCATGGAAACAACAAAAATGCGAAAAATCTAGATTTGGTCCAATCTTAATGAAACTTTACAGTAATGTGACCTGCCATATGTAGATGTGCCATCCGACTTTGGAATTTTCAAAATGGCTGCCGTTTCCATGGAAACTGCAAAAATGTAAAAAAAATCAAAATGCTTCAAACTTAATGAAACTTTACACAAATGTTGACTGTCTTATGTAGATGTGGCATTTGACTTTGGGATTTCCAAAATGGCCACCGTAACCATGGAAATACGAATGCCTAAATTTGAAAATTGGTCCAATTTTTATGAAACTTGTAAGAAATGTGACCTGTCACGTGTAGATGTGATATCCGACTTTGAAATTTCAAAATGGCTGCCGTTACCATGGAAACAGCAGAACGGAGTTTTGGAAACTTTATGTGTTTGTCCCGTTTCTTATTATTATTCTTATTCTTCTCTTTCTGATCCCTTAAACTGTCCTACCATTTTCTTGGAAGCTATAGAGGATGGAAGCCTGATATTAATTATGGGTATGGGTCTGTATCATGGGGGTTGCAGAACCCAAAATTCATGATATTAGGGTGTCCACTTGGCATAATTAAGGGGCCTCAAAAGAGGGTTGGGTCAAAATTTTTTTACATTTCTTAAATTAGCTGCTGTATGTAGAGTAGATAGAATTATGATTACTTCTATGAATATTTAGAGACACATGTCCACTTCAACATGGAACATTTCTTATTTCTACCGGGGGTCTCCTTGGCATAATTTGAGAGGGGTGAATTTTCATGGAACATTCTAGAACATCAGTGTTGAAATAATTCTAGAGACATAAAATGTTATATGATGGTATATTATCATGGGTAGCACCATATGCAACAGCAGTTTGACTTTGGAATTTTTAAAATGGCCGCCGTTACCATGGAAACTGCAAAAATGTGAAAAATTTCACAATGCTTTAAACTTAATGAAACTTTACACAAATGTTGATTAGAATATATAGATGTGGCATTTGACTTTAGAATTTCCTAAATGGCCGCCGTTACCATGGAAACTGCAAAAATGTTGAAAATTTAAAATTGCTTCAAACTTAATTAAACTTTACACAAATGTTAACTGGCATATGTAGAAGTGGTATTCGACTCTGAAATTTCCAAAATGGCCGCCGTTACCATGGAAACTGCAAAAATGTGATTCTTTTTCAATTCTTCAAACTGAATGAAACTTTACACAAATGTTAACTTGCATATAATGATGTGCTATTTAACTTTGGAATTTCCAAAATGGCTGCCGTTACCATGGATACCGCAGAAAAATGATTGGGGGTCCGTTTTGGCGACTTTTGTGTTAGCATCCTGACACAGGATTACTAGTTATTATTATTATTCTTCTTAACCCTAATTTGTCCGACCATTTTCTTCCAAGCCTTAAATGATGGAAACGTTATATTTGGTATGATGTTGGGGTAGTATCCCTAGGGGTGCATTCACTATTTTTTATTTCAAATGGGGGTCAACTTGGCACTATTTGGGGGGCCGGAACATGGGTGGGGTCATTTTTCAAATATGGTTTCGCTACTGATAGAACCTTTAAGTTTTGTGTAATATAAGAGACCGATGTCCAGGTGTCCATTCCACATTTTTTATTTCAGCCAGGGGTCATCTTGGCATTATTTTAGGGGGTCAAATTTCATGGAAAATTCTAGAACAATAGTCATGTGATTAGTCATGTGATAGTGTTGAATTATTCCTATGTATTTTTTATGTTATATAATGATAGATTATTACAGGTAGCACCATATGTAGCTGTAATTCGACTTTGGAATTTTTAAAATGGCCGCCGTTACCATGGAAACTGCAAAAATGTGAAATTTTTTTTAAATGCTTAAAATTTAATGAAATTTTACAGAGATGTTAACGAGTGTATGTAGATTTGGAATTTGACTTTGGAATTTCCAAAATGGCCGCCGTTGCCATGGAAACAACAAAAATGCGAAAAATCTAGACTTGATCCAATCTTTATAAAACTCGACAGTAATGTGACCTGTCATGTGTAGATGTGCCATCCGACTTTGGAATTTTCAAAATGGCTGCCGTTACCATGGAAACTGCAAAAATGTAAAAAAATTCAAAATGCTTCAAACTTAATGAAACTTTACACAAATGTTGACTGTCTTATGAAGATGTGGCATTTTACTTTGGAATTTCCAAAATGGCCACCGTAACCATGGAAACACGAATGCCTAAATTTGAAAATTGGTCCAATTTTTATGAAACTTTTAAGTAATGTGACCTGTCACGTGTAGATATGATATCCGACTTTGAAATTTCAAAATGGCTGCCGTTATCATGGAAACAGCAGAACAATGGTTGGGTGCCGTTTTGGCGACTTTTGTGTTAGCATCCTAACACAGGATTACTTGTTATTATTATTATTATTATTATTATTATTCTTAACCCTCATTTGTCCGACCATTTTCTTCCAAGCCTTAAATGATGGAAACTTTATGTTTGGTATGATGATAGGGTAGTATCCCTAGGGATGCATTCACTATTTTTTATTTCAAATGGGGGTCAACTTGGCTCTATTTGGGGGCCGGAACATGGGTGGGGTCATTTTTCAAATATGGTTTCGCTACTGATAGAACCTTTAAGTTTTGTGTAATATAAGAGACCGATGTCCAGGTGTCCATTCCACATTTTTTATTTCAGCCAGGGGTCATCTTGGCATTGTTTTAGGGGGTCAAATTTCATGGAACATTCTAGAACAATAGTCATGTGATTAGTCATGTGATAGTGTTGAATTATTCCTATGTATTTTTTATGTTATATAATGATAGATTATTACAGGTAGCACCATATGTAGCTGTAATTCGACTTTGGAATTTTTAAAATGGCCGCCGTTACCATGGAAACTGCAAAAATGTGAAATTTTTTTTAAATGCTTCAAATTTAATGAAATTTTACAGAGATGTTAACGAGTGTATGTAGATTTGGAATTTGACTTTGGAATTTCCAAAATGGCCGCCGTTGCCATGGAAACAACAAAAATGCGAAAAATCTAGACTTGATCCAATCTTTATAAAACTCGACAGTAATGTGATCTGTCATGTGTAGATGTGCCATCCGACTTTGGAATTTTCAAAATGGCTGCCGTTACCATGGAAACTGCAAAAATGTAAAAAAATTCAAAATGCTTTAAACTTAATGAAACTTTACACAAATGTTGACTGTCTTATGTAGATGTGACATTTTACTTTGGAATTTCCAAAATGGCCACCGTAACCATGGAAACACGAATGCCTAAATTTGAAAATTGGTCCAATTTTTATGAAACTTTTAAGTAATGTGACCTGTCACGTGTAGATATGATATCCGACTTTGAAATTTCAAAATGGCTGCCGTTATCATGGAAACAGCAGAACAATGGTTGGGTGCCGTTTTGGCGACTTTTGTGTTAGCATCCTAACACAGGATTACTTGTTATTATTATTATTATTATTATTATTATTATTCTTAACCCTAATTTGTCCGACCATTTTCTTCCAAGCCTTAAATGATGGAAACTTTATGTTTGGTATGATGATGGGGTAGTATCCCTAGGGATGCATTCACTATTTTTTATTTCAAATGGGGGTCAACTTGGCACTATTTGGGGGCCGGAACATGGGTGGGGTCATTTTTCATATATGGTTTCGCTACTGATAGAACCTTTAAGTTTTGTGTAATATAAGAGACCGATGTCCAGGTGTCAATTCCACATTTTTTATTTCAGCCAGGGGTCATCTTGGCATTATTTTAGGGGGTCAAATTTCATGGAACATTCTAGAACAATAGTCATGTGATTAGTCATGTGATAGTGTTGAACTATTCCTATGTATTTTTTATGTTATATAATGATAGATTATTACAGGTAGCACCATATGTAGCTGTAATTCGACTTTGGAATTTTTAAAATGGCCGCCGTAACCATGGAAACTGCAAAAAATGTGAAATTTTTTAAAATGCTTTTAATTTAATGAAATTTTACAGAGATGTTTTAAAACCAGTGTATGTAGATTTGGAATTTCCAAAATGGCCGCCGTTTCCATGGAAACAACAAAAAATGCGAAAAATCTAGACTTGATCCAATCTTTATAAAACTTGACAGTAATGTGACCTGTCATGTGTAGATGTGCCATCCGACTTTGGAATTTTCAAAATGGCTGCCGTTACCATGGAAACTGCAAAAATGTAATAAAATTCAAAATGCTTCAAACTTAATGAAACTTTACACAAATGTTGACTGTCTTATGTAGATGTGGCATTTTACTTTGGAATTTCCAAAATGGCCACCGTAACCATGGAAACACGAATGCCTAAATTTGAAAATTGGTCCAATTTTTATGAAACTTTTTAGTTATGTGACCTGTCACGTGTAGATATGATATCCGACTTTGAAATTTCAAAATGGCTGCCGTTACCATGGAAACAGCAGAACAATGGTTGGGTGCCGTTTTGGCGACTTTTGTGTTAGCATCCTAACACTGGATTACTTGTTTCTTATTATTTTTCTTCCACTTTTTTTGTCCAGCTTATATTTTGGAATTGGATGAACCAAACGTTATGGAACTATACCATAATGTTAACCAGCATGTGCAGATTTGCAATCGGGGTATGGCATTTTCAAGATGGCCACCGTTACCATGGAAACAGAACATATGTGAAAAATATTTTTTTTGTTTTATATATTGTTGGTGTCCACTATATACAGGTTTTAGAGGATTTTGAGAATCTTTGGAACTACTATATTGCCATGGAAACTAAATATCTTTAGCATTAAACCCTATGGGAAAACCTTGAAGTAGTATTTACTCCGTTAACAAGGAAGGTCAAACTCAATGAAACTACATGGATATGTAACATGGCATGTTTCAAAGTGGCAGCTGTCTTTGGAATTTTGGAAATGGTTACCGTTACCATGGAAACAGTAAAAATTTCAAAAGTTTCAAAATGTTCCAAACTTTATAAAATTTTACAACAATGTTCATTGGCATGTGTAGATGCGCTATTTGACTTTGGAATTTTCAAAATGGCTGCCGTTACCATGGCAATGGGGGAAGGGTGCCATCCGTTATTGCTAGCAATTACAAATCTAGTTATGGCACCCTCAACGGAGTTGGGGTGACATATTGTTATTCTACGTTTCTTTTTATTTTTTTTATTATGGCACTTATGGCACCTTCAACGGAGTTGGGGTGACATACTGTTATTGTTCGTTTCTTTTTTATGGCACCCTCAACGGAGTTGGGGTGACATATTGTTATTCTACGTTTCTTTTTATTTTTTTTATTATGGCACTTATGGCACCTTCAACGGAGTTGGGGTGACATACTGTTATTGTTCGTTTCTTTTTTATGGCACCCTCAACGGAGTTGGGGTGACATATTGTTATTGTTCGTTTCTTTTTTTCTTATTATTTTTATTCTTCCACACTTTTTGTCCACGGTAGTTCTCGGAATTGGATGGACCAATCTTGATGGAACTATGCTATAATGTTGACCACAATGTTAAGTTGTGCACCTGACTTTGGAATGTGTAAGATGGCCACGGTTACCATGGAAACTAAAAAAATGTAAAAAAAAATCAAAATTCGAACTCTTTCGTTATAAGAGCCAACATAATGAAACTTTGTGCAAATGTTGGTGGTGGTGCCCCGAGGTACCAACAGTACTTAGAAATTCCAAAATGGCTGTCATTGCCATGGAAACAGAGGAAACGTTTAACATTGACCCTATGGGAAAACACATAAAAGCTGTATTTTCATTTAGAATTTTCAATGAAACCCAATATAACTTTGTGGATATGTACCTTGGCATATGTCAATGCCTCATCTGTCTTTGGAATTTTGGAAATGCTCCTCGTTACTATGGAAACAGCCAATATTAAAAAAAAATCAAAATACTCCAAATTTTCTTAAAATTTGCTAGAATGATACCTGGCATGTCAGGAAACGATATTTGATTTTGGAATTTTCAAAGTGGCTGCAGTTCAGTGGCAATGTGGGATGGGTGCCATCCGCTATTGCTTGCAATGGCAAATCTAGTTTATTTTTATTTTTATTCTTCCACACATTTTGTCCATGCTATTTCTCGAGATTGGTCAGACCCATGTTGATGGAACTATACCATAATATGAACCGCCATGTGAAGTTGTGCAAGAGACATTGGAATGGTTCAAAATGGCCGCCGTTACCATTGAAACTGCAAAAACGTAAAAAAATATTCAAATTCTAAATCTTTCGTTATAAGAGGCAACCTCTTGAAAGTTTATGTAAATGTTGGCAGTGGTGCCCTGAGGTACCAACAGTACTTGGAATTTTCAAAATGGCTGTCATTGCCATGGAAACTTGAGAAAAGTTTAACATTGATCCTATGGGAAAAAACATCAAAGCAGCATTTTCTTAAGGAATATAAGATCAAACTAAAACAAATTTCATGAATATATAACATAGCATAATTGTCAATGTTGAAACTGTTGTTGGAATTTTCAAAATGGACACCGTTACCATAAAACAGCAAAAATGTCCAAAAATCTCAAACTGCTCCAAACTTAATGAAACTCATTATAAATGGTAAATGGTAAGTAAAGATAAGACTTTGGACTTTGGAATTTCCAAAATGGCCGCCGTTGCCATGGAAACTGCAAAAATGTGAAAAATTGAAAAAATGCTCAAAACTGTCTACAAAATTTACAAACAAATATGTTGTAATGTATTTATGTGTAAATACTGTTTCAAATTTTCAAAATGGCTGCAGTTTAGTGGCAATGTGGGAAGGGTGCCTGCCATCCGCTATTGCTTGCAATGGCAAATCTAGTTATTATTATTTTTCTTCCACACTTTTTGTCCACTCTGGAACTCAGAATTGAATGGACCCAAGGCGATGGGACTATACAATAATGTTAACCACCATGTGAAGATTTGCAATTAGGGGTTGGCACTTTCAAGATGGCCGCCGTTACCATGGAAACAGCAAAAATGTCCAAAAAACTAAAATGCTAAAAAATTATTGAAACTTCACACAAATATTGACTGGCATATACAGAAATGGTATTTGAATTTGGAATTTTCAAAATGGCCACCGTTACCATGGAAACAGCAAAAATGTCCAAAATTTCAAAATGCTCCAAACTTAATGAAACCTTACAAAAATGATAATTTGCATGTGTAGATGAGCTCTTTGACTTTGCAATTTTTAAAATGGGGGCGGCTCGCCTGGCAATGGAGGAAGGGTGCCATCTGTTATTGCTGGCAATTACAAATCTAGTTTCAATTGCATTCGACATTTTCAATCTTACCGTCTGTCAAAGTATATTAAATTTCTTACATACATCTCCCGTAGTCGATTTTGACATAAAATAGTGGAACAAGCAATACTTAAGAAGTTTTAATATATCAAAGTTTGACAGAACATACAAATCAAACTTTACAAGACTTTTTATAATACTCATCATATAAGACATGTCACGCTCCCTTTTTCTGTTTTCCCCTGACTTTTAAATTGCTGTGTTTTTTGTAATGAATTAAATGTGTTTCTCAATTTTCGAAATAAGAATATAGATTTGTATCAATGTTTGTGTCTAGATGTTTGACTAAATACAGATGTTAAGGTTTAATAACGGTTGAGGGGTTTTTATTCTTGTTGAGTTTTTCGAATAGACTAATTTTAAACTACTTTGGAACACATCCGAATTAATCCGGAAAATGATTGGTAGTGCTGATTCCTTTAAGGTAGCACAATACAAAGATTTTTTCACCCCCAATCAGACAATTTTAAACTGATGTAATTTCTTTCATCCAGCTTTAAATTTTATAAATGAGGTACCAAAAGAAAGAAGAAAGATTAATCTTTCAAATGGTGAAAACGTCAATTTGACATAATTATTACATAATTAATTATTATGTAATTAGATGCTATATTGAGATGTCCACATTTGAATGAAATTAGTTTCTTTGTTATTCATAGCATCCCAAAATATTTTATAGATTCTTGTATAACACAGTTTAACCTCCAAAAGGGTGTCTCAGATTTTTCCTATTGTATTTCATTCTCTCATAAACCTTCAATGAAGTTTGCAACCTAAATTCATAAGAGATCACTAAATTTAATAGGGTATAAAATTTGTTCTATTGATGTTTTTGGAAATCTGAGACACCCTTTTGAAGATAACTGGTCAAGGAACAACATGTGTGAAAATCAGGCATAAAGGGGACCCATCTAGGAGCTAAATTCATTTAAAACTACATTTTCATGACAAAAATGAATGTGTTACAATTGAATAAATAAGGATTTTCCTACTTGTACCCCATTAACTTCAATATAATTCACACATGTACCATTGGGATATTTCAGGATTGGCCTTCAATCATAAATCAATTAGGTTTTGACCAGTAAGAAAGCATAATGCCATTCAATTTCAGCAATTCTAAATATATAGAGAAAATGCACACCCTATGCATCAAAAACCAGATCTGGCGGGAGATGTTATATCATTATTGACCTTGTTGTAAGTCAGTTGCTACTGATATGGTAAAAACTCCGCCCACCATGATAAACCTTTACTACTAATGATCTCAGAAGTTTAATTACACATTGCATTTACTTTTTTCAATATGGATTTTATTCATTTAGTACATAACATAATATATTTTGTTTTTTTATTGTTACAAAAAGTAAGTTATGCATGTGTACACAATATGATCAGTTGGTCAGTTTAGGGGATCCTTATGGGGCATTTTTAGAATTGTAATTGTATACAAGGACAATTAATATGGTGTTTTACACAAAGTAGATTTTGTTCAATTTTGCAGTTTGAAAATGAAATATTTAATTTGTATTTTCTTTTAAAAAGAATTCATATCTAAACATTCTTCCCCAAGAAATTCCAGTACATTAATTATTATACAATTACATTTGTTTAATTTCTGTACATTTATATTTTGATTCCCTATATATCTCCAAATTGTTACTTTGTTTTTTTTCTCCTGGCAGCTCCATTAATGAAATGTATTTTTATTTGGAATTCATTATCTTCATTTTTCCATTAATCCCTAATCCACCTCTTTTTCGTAACTTATATTTGTATTGCTGGTCAGTGGTCATAAAGCTATCAAATGATTCTATTGATTAACCACAAAGTACTGCCCACATGTTCTTATCTTGTATCAGTCAGACACGTGCATTTGTTTATAAAACTAATTATCATCAAAACTCATTAACAGTGCAAGATATGTAAATAAATTTTTCTTCTGTGGTTTTGGAATATTAAGAAGTAACAAAAACAGCTGTAAATGAAATTTTGATAAAATTTAGTTGCTTTTGTATTGTGCTACCTTAAATAAGAACAAGTACATGTCAAGTAGCATAGGTCGTGTTATAAAGCCTAAACATGCACAAGAAGAATAAATTTTGATACATTTGAATACCACTAGACTGGTCCAAATGTTTATTTTGCATACAAAGGTCATACAATGAGATAAGCAATTAAGACATGTCGAGTCATTTGAGCGTGCCGATTATATTTTAAATGACGCAAATTACCAGTCAGACTATCCAGTGGCACGTGTACATATATAGATTACTCTAAGGACAGGGCGCTGCATCATTCAGCATGCATCGTTAACTACTTGTTGAAATGAAAAATTGAACTTGCTTTTGATACTTCAAATCGGTCGGAGCATGATGTTGCTTTCCACAACCTAACAGAAAGTCTACACGATGATCTGTTTGTGAAAAAAATCATTTTCGTTGTCGTATAATTTGCTAGATACTAGTACATATTGTTCCTTGCTTCCAGACCCTTCATTAATCAGAAAAATTATGAAAAGCAGTATCCTTCGTTCGAAATTTCAAATTATTACTATCCATCTCTGTCAAAATTAAGTATTCCTACAGCTTTACAATTTATTCCTACCTCTCTGATAAATATTTTTGCCAAGTTAGTAGATGACAATTATTTTCATATGGAGAATGATTACAATGCACTCTCGTGTGATACTGTACTGAAATGCATACCTTTAGCTAAGTGTGTGATATTCCTGCATTAAAAATAAGTACACCTCTGATCAGAGATGGAATGGGTATTGTAAAGAGTCTTTATGTAAAAAGGTATAATAGTTTTGAAAATTTGGCCAAGGACGCCTTTAAAACCCTAATAGCTTGTTTTGAAAACTTTTGGGGTGTCGTGAACGTGTTTGATTGATATGATTTGGAACAATCTACAAAACAGCAGAATTAATAAGGAGGTATATTTCAAATGGTTGTAGAATTAATGTTCTACGAGTCATTGAAGGCAGATCAATTAGGGATTGTAAGAAATTGCTTTGTGCACCCGAAAATAAACAGGAGTTGATAAGATTTGTCGGCGATTATGCACTCCCGCACTACAATGATTTTGATTTGCAAGACCATGACGAAAGTGCAGCAATGTTGTGTCGGATCTGTAAATGACTGTAATCAGCTGTATACACAGGAAGAGGCAGATAAAGAATTATTCTGCCAGATCTGTTTGCTAATGAACAGATGGTAAAAAGTAATTAGAGGGGTCGCATTTCATTAAAATCACCAGACACTTATGTTTTACTTCTTTGTATAAGGATTTTCCTCAGATGTCAAACATGATGAATTGTGTTTTCAGACAGGATGCGTTTCTTTTACAAAAGACGGAAAACGGTTTTTACCTGTTCACGACATATGCAAAGTTATTGGACCAATGATGTCTGGCTCAGCTACCCACGCTCTTACAGGATACGACACGTCTTCTTCAATCGGAAGTGGCAAAAGACAGTTATAACGCGTCGAAACAAAACCAAAACATGTATGAAAGTTTGTCAATCTAGCTGGTTCTAATATTGACACATCTCTTGCAGTGAAAAGTCAATTCAGCGTGGATCTATATGACCCTGAAGCAATTCTTAATCAATAAATGGTGATCTCAATAAACTCAAGAGTGTAGTCAGAGCTTTTTAAGGATGCCTCCTTAGTGAGACTACCTCATTCAGAGGCACCATTCAGACAGCGTATTCTTCGAGTTTTACTCTAAATGTACGGCTGAATGAATGCTTGTATCGCCAAACCACCACCTAGACCACCTTTGGAATATGGATATGGGGAATAGCTTCATAGTTTCAGTATATCTTGAATCCAATGTCCTCTGACTTTATACAGGACTTTGTTTTTATATGTAAAGGCAAAACTAATTGTAGAAATTTTGCGTATGCTACGAACAGAATTTTCCGTGCACTTGCATTTTTGTTGTCAGAGCAGTGGTGATTATTAATCTCAATGCCCAATATGTCATGATTCTTCTGCTAGTGCCACAGACTTGCTCTCTCTCTCTCTCTCTCTCTCTCTGAAAAAAAACCCAAACCAAAACCAAACAAACATGCCTGCCAGTTGTCTCGGACCTTGATGCGGTTGGTGCGCTTTCAAACCAACTGGAGATATTTTTTTATCAAATATTTCGGAAGTATTACCAACCGTGACATACACATATTTTTGTCTTAGTTTTCCGTTACTTTTTCAAATGGACGTGCATATTGATGTCTAGTGTTAGTGTAATATATACTTAGTCAGCTTCCAAAGACGCAAAATATCATAGCGAACGTGTCTGTGAATCGTGTTTGTTTGTAATTCACATATTTATCGGGCTTTAAAATCGGGTTTAGTCAAGTCTGCTATATATTCCATTGTTTGTGTTGTTTTATAAAAAGGGGGACACAAGTTTTGAATATGCTATTGCACTTCTACTGATTGACCTATTTACTTAAAAAAAAACTTCATGTACTATCGTGTTCATGCTGACATTCATGCATCAAGACTATTTTTTATAGTTCCAACATTCTTTTGTGTTTATATAATCAATAATGAATTTCTTCATTTTTTTCATTGAATCATGGACCGAGTGTTAACTTTACTGTGCTTATTTCTCCTTTGTTCTTAATGGTATTTTAACAAAACTTTGCCAAAAATATATTTATATGTTGTCATATATTATTGCATAGCTTAATATCTGTAGATAAAGATATTTTACTTCATTTTCATACATGTTGGAAAAGTGGTTATAAATCACTAATATCAGACATAAATATGACAAGCTGAATTTGTGCAACATTCCCAGAGAATGATTCCATAGTAATTTTTTCTCACTTATCATGAGGGACGACCGAGAAATTGTACAAAATGTTCCAAAATTGCGATTTTTTAAATCCCCCTTTTGACCTTTGACCACAGTTTTCAAAAATTTGCACCACTTTAGAACTCTACGACATACCTTAATAAAAGAGCATTATATTTATCTTCAAAAAAAGACCAAAATTGGCCCTGAGGTATTTCGGTCCATTTGATTTTTAAATTTACCTTACTTGTCGCCGTACTATTGTATTCATATTAATTATCAGTATAGTAATACAAAATGAATACGTAAATGTACGGAAGCCGGTTAATTAGTGTCAGGGTGTAGTTTTATTTTAAGCTAACTTTCAAATTCAAATTCAAATTCTTTATTAACTTTGAGCCTTACGGCTCATCAGTGTATTCAAATACAGTGTATACATATGGCATATTACAAACAATATTAACAATATGCATAAATAACAATAGGTGACGTCAGAAGTTTCATGATTACAAAATATCTTTACAATAACCTGTTTCTTAATTTAAAAGAGAAATGTATATATTTTCCTAAGTTACAAAGCTGTTTTGTCATTTCACCAGACAATAATTCTATTAACTTAAAAGTTGATGGCCTAGACCAGTAATATTTTTTTATATATTTTTTACGCAAATCAGTATATCTGCTACATTGTATGATGAAATGAAATTCATCCTCTATTACTCTTAAATCACAAAAAATACAATTTCTTTCATTTCTAATAGTACCAACATCACGTCCAGTTTCGATACAAATGTTATGTGAAGACAAACGAATCCTTGTTATACATTTACGAAAAAGTACAGGAATGCATTTCTGTAAATAAAATTGCAAAACTACATTTGTTGCCACATACTTACATGTATATAATCTACATTTTGCAGAAGAATCTAATAAAAAATGTAACTCTTGTTTAGCTTGATCCAACAAACGCTGTCTTATTAAAGGTAAATATGAGCTGTCTACATGGATTTCCACAACCACTGATTATCCCACAAATTATTCATACCATGACTATCTAACAATCTTTTTACATATGTTGCCCAATTCATACATTTTGAACAATTTAATACAAGCTCTTTATAACAAGACCTTAATATACAATTGTCACTATCTAAAATTTTGAAAAAAATTTAAGTATTCTAAAATTGCGCTCATACTGCAGTGGAAATCTACCTAATTCAAAGTAGACCATCACATTTGAGGTCGTTCTTTTGACACTTAATAACATTTTACAGTAGTCCAAATGGACCTTTTCTATCATAGGAAATTTGTGTACTCCCCATAGCTCACAACCATACAATAATATACTACTAACATAAGTATTAAACAGACTAAGCATTGTAAATATATTTAAACATAGAGATGAAGTAGTTCTCCTCATACTGAACATAGCTTTTCTACCTTGTTCTGCACAATGTTTCTGTGTATTAAGAAATTTACAACTATAAGGTAGTAATACACCTAAATAACAAAATTGTTCCACAATATCCATTGTTTGACCGTTATAGACCCATGTCTCATTAGGCCGTACAATTCCACCCTTCCGAAATACAACAATTTTTGTTTTCTCTGTATTAACAGACAAGCCCCATTTTTCTGTGTGAATTGACAAAGTATTCAACATTTCCTGTAAACCTTCTACTGTTTCAGACATCAAAATCATATCATCAGCATACATCAACAAAAATAATATTGTATCTTGGAACTCTAAGGCACAATTGCCATCAGCAATACATTCATTTTCAAAATCATTCACATAGAAAGAAAATAAAATAGGAGAAAGAACTTCCCCTTGCATTAAACCAAGGTTGTTACAAAAGTAATCAGAGTTTAGCCCATTGAATCTAATACAGGTTCTAACATTACTATACATAGATTTTAAAACAGTTAATAGTTTTCTCCTGATACCTAATTTGGCAATTTTGTACAATAAACATAAACGATCAATTGAATCAAAAGCTTTCAGGTAGTCTACAAAGCAACAATATAATCTTTTATTTTTACAGAGTGTATTTTGAATAAAAGAGTATAAACAAAAAAACAGCATCAACTGTACTATAACCATTACGAAAACCAAACTGTGCATCAGATAAGATATCATTAACAGTTGCCCAATTTAACAATCTTTTATTGAGTATTGTGGTGAAAAGTTTACCTAGATTGCTGACAAGGCTTATACCACGATAGTTTGTCATTCGTTAGCTTCATCAGATTTGAAAATTGGTACCAGGATAGCATCTGACCATGCTGATGGGAAATATCCACTATTTAATACGGCATTAAAAATAGTACATAAATGAGGCATAATAAAATCCTTGTAATCAATGAAAAATTCATTCAGCAAACAGTCTGGACCATGGCTTTTGTCACTTTTAAGTTCATGAATTGCCTTTAAAATCTCATCAGCAGTAATATCTGTATCTAACTAATCAAAAACACATTCGTTATTAATCACTTCAGGTCTCTTGTTGCTAATCGGCACACTTGCTATACAAGTTCTGTGGAATATTAAAAAAAGTCAGTAATGTTTAAATCACATTTCCTCTTGATTATTTTCCTAAATAATGCATAAAATTTTCTTGGATTGTCCTTCTTTAGTTTACACAACATATAGACTTCCTGTCGTTTGTAACTACGTTTGAGCTTACATTTATAATTCTTATCAGCTTTTTTGGCACTGTTCAAATCTATATGACTATTATATGTTTATTTACAGTTAAAAGTATGTAATCTTTTACAGTATTCAGAATATAGCTCTTTACACTTCTGGCCAAACCATGGTTTATCAGTATTTATTCTCTGTGTTTGGCACTTGCGCTTTAATTTCGATTTTACTTTTGGAATTTGTTTAAAGAAAGGAGCTGTCACATTTGCTAAGCACTGAGTGAAGTTATTTACACACAATTCCATACCATCCTGAGACAATATGTCCATGTTATCTATTGTTGAACTTAAATCATCCGCATTAACTAGTAGGGCATTATAACATAAGTCCCTAAATTCATTATTCCATTTGAAAAATTGAGATTCTTCACCATCCATTAAATTTGAATTGATATCATTGCATTGCATAGAAAAGTCAGTTTTAAATTGAACATGTAGGGGTGCATGATCACTTTATGTGGTAAAATTACTTGTAATAAATTTAAAAACTTTTCCAATGTTATTTGGCTTAGCTAACAAGTAGTCGATTAAACTCATACCTCTTGGGCCACTGTATGTAAAATCATTTGAAAGTCCATCAGGGTGACGCCCATTTATAACAGACCTTACACAAATTTAGTAGTTTTGTTCCATAGTCGTTGGTTCCTGCATCTGGGTTATTACGGCATGACAAAGCCTCGTCAGCAACATATGTTAACAAATCACCAACCCTATCTAAAATAATATCATGTAATTTATCATTTTGTACAAAATCATTCATATTAGCAGTTCTAGCATTTAAATCACCAATAACAAAAATATTTGGACATTCAGCTGGGTAATGTATCATTTGAGACTCAAGCTCATAAAATAAATCATAATTATGAATCCTATAAAAGGATGAGTTCTGTGGTGGTATATATAGATTTGCAATTAAATAGTCACTTTCACATCCAGTCAGTTCTTTAGCTATCCTTATCCAAATCAATGTTTCATTGAAATGTCAATTATTTTAACATAGGGTGATAATATTTTTCTTATCATTACATACATACCACACCCTTGTTTATACTTTTTTCTAGATAAAGGGATAGATTTACACACAAAATCATCTATATCAATATCACATATATTATTGATCCAACATTCTGATAAAAACACAATATCAAAATTTTTAAATTTCTCATCTTTAATTTTTTCTTCAAAACCACCTTTTATATTCCAAGATAAACACTTTAAATTTGTAATTAAAAATGCCAACGATTCCTATGATACTTGCATACCATTTTTATTCATGACATCGGCACCATCATGATTTTGACTTTTATGTAAAACATTAATTTTCCTTTATCACTAAATACATTTAATTTTTTCCTTTTCGCATTTTCAATAGCAACATCTATTGGGCCACCTGAATATAATACACTTCCAATAAACAATTTATCCCTAATAAGCAGTGCTTTCACATCTGAATCACGAGCTTTTTTAAGATAGGGAATTAGTGATTTCCTCTTTTCCACAACAGATTTTGGATATTGATCCGTAATTGAAATTGTCGAACCTTTCAACTTGTAACTCCTTTTACGAACACCATCACGTTTCTGCCTATCACTGAATTTCACCAATATAGGCCGTATACGTTCCTGGCCCTCATTTTGACTCACTAACTCATTTTTTTTACCAAGACGAACGGCAATTTTTATGTTTAATTCATCCTCAATTTCTAGATTCTTTTCACAAATGTTTTTAATGATAATAACACAATCTTCTCCTTCACTTTCCTTTATTCCATGAAAAAGTAAATTATCGCGCATGGATTCACACTGGATTGATTAAAAATCATTGTTGAGCTTTTCATTTGCTTTTAAAATTTTCTGAAGGTTGACCTTTGAATCTGACAATTGTTTAGAGTCACACTTAATAGATGTCATATCATTGCGCAAGGCTTCACACTCTGATGCAAGTTTTTTAATATCAAACTCTATCTTTATATTTGTTTTTTCATGCATTTTAATGTTTTCATCAAATGATTTGGCAATAAAGTTTTGGCTTGTTTCTACATCAAGTACACGTTTGGAAAGTTTATTTATAACACCTTTCATTTCACTCAATTTATAATCAACACTGCTAACTGCACATTTTATTTCATCAATACTATTCATTTTAACTGACATAGCTTCGAATCTCGATAACAGGTGGGTTGCCCATTGTGGGGTTGCCGGGACCGCATGCGTTGGTGTGGAGCAGGGCATATATTGAGCCCCCATTTGGAATTGCTGCGTGGGCGAAGTTACAAAAGGCGATGACATCATAGTCATGGACATGTTGTGAAAATTAGTGTTATTGTTCATGTAAGGTTGACCATTCATATTATTGCTTAAAGGAAATGTTTCTTGTGAATTTGTAATGGCGGACAAATCAAACGCACCCGGACTTGGCTCGTCTTTGTTTTTACTTTTTTTCCGTTTTTTCTTTTTCTTTGTCTGTTCAGGCTCTTGTGTTGATGCCACTGAAGTTTATAAAACCATTTAAAAATAACTTTACCGCTCGAAAAAAAAAACAGTTGCACACAATTGCAAATCACATTTTTACTGGAGCCGATGTAAACATGCTGCTATACAACAAGGGCGATAACTCTATTATGTGTTATAACGACTTAGCTAACTCGTTATGACGACTTAAATTACCTAACTCGTTATGACGACTTAGATTACCTAATTCGTTATAACGACTTAGTAACTCGTTATAACGAGATTAACTAACTCATTATAACGAGATTAACTAACTCGTTATAACGACTTAGCTAACTCGTTTAAACAACTTAGCTAATTCGTTATAACGACTAAGTAACTCGTTACGACCACTTCATTATATTTTGATTGATTTACAAAAGGATAAGTTATGAAATGAAACAGTGAAATTTGTTTTACCAAACTGTATGGAAAGCCTCAGCTGTCATATATTAGAGATTTACAAAACGTTATGCTGAAGCTTAAAATGTAAAGTTAAGACAGCGTGATGTTGAATTGAGTCACCAAAATGCTAACTCTAAATTACAATATGCAAAGTTGAATTTGCGCAATGTTGACTTGCAATGACAAGTGCTTTAGTCGTGATAGTATAATGATAAGTCACGATGTTGTGATGATATGCCAAACACACGTGACGTTGGGTTTAAAGTACATGATGTGAAGTTGACGTTGCATGATGTTAGCTTGCAGATTGATACTGCTCAGTCATCCACATCGACAGCTATGATAACAAATAAAATGAATAGCTAAAATGTATGGTGCTGCCTTGTTATTAATAAATGTCGAGCTGAGATAGTACGATGTTATATCATTGTGATATTACGATTGGTCTATCATGCAATCTGTTGATTTAAAACACCATGATGCACAGTTGAAAGTATATGATGTTAAGTTAAGATAACACGATGCTACACCACTATATTGAAACGAAATGTTTACCATACAATTTGTTGACTTAAAACAACACGATGCAACGTGTTGAGCTAAGATGCTCTCTTGAAATTACAGGACGTACAGTTGAAATTTTGTAATGCTAAGCTACGATAGCACGATGTTATATCATTATAATGTCACAGTAGGCTTATTATACAATTTGCTCATTTAAAACTACACAACGTACAGTTAAAAGTACGTGATGTTAAGCTAAGATAGCACGTTGTTATATCATTATAATGTCACGATAGGCTTACCACACGATATGCTCGTTTAGAACTACACGACGTACAGTTGAAAGTACGTGATGTTGAGCTATGATAGCAATATCTTATATCATAATAATATCACGATAGGCTTGCCATACAATATGCTCATTTAAAACTACACGACGCACAGTTGAAAGTGCGTGTTGTTGAGCTAAGATAGCACGATGTTATATCATTATAATGTCACGATAGGCTTATTATACAATTTGCTCATCTAAAATTACACCACGTACAGCTGAAAGTACGTGGTGTTAAGCTAAGATAGCACGTTGTTATATCATTAGAATGTCACGATAGGCTTACCACACGATATGCTCATTTAAAACTACATGATTTTCAGTTGAAACTAGGTGATGTTAAGCTAAGATAGCATGTTGCTATATCATGTGAATGTCACGATAGGCTTATCATACAATATGCTCATTTAAAACTACACAACGTACAGTTGAAAGTATGTGATGTTGAGCTATGATAGCACGATGTTATATCATAATAATATCACGATAGGCTTGCCATACAATATGCTCATTCAAAACTACACGACGTACAGTTGAAAGTACGTGTTGTTGAGCTAAGATAGCACGATGTTATATCATTATGACGTCACGAGAGGCTTATCATACAATGTGTTGACTTGAAACTACACGATGTAAATTTGAAGTAGTTTGGTCTTGACTTGAAACAGTAAAATGTTAAGTTATAAAAACAGAACGTAAAGTCAAAATAAAACAATGATAGGATGACATATACTTGTGCAGAATTGAAGATTTTTGGTGTTGACTTCGAATATAGTACAAATATTAGATCGTTTTATGTTAAATTGAAAGACAATAATGATGCGTAAAACATTACAGAATTATGTGAATTGAAACTGCAATTCTATGGAAAAGAATGAGGGACAAATACCAAGGATTTTTTCTTCTTCAATTGCAAGTTCGGAGGCAAAATGATTCAATAAGCAAAAGAATTACCCATCGCTATATATTACACTTGAATATAGTTTTGCCGTATATTTTACATGTTTTGTTTGGATTTTTTTTTATGATTAAAAACCAGACTTTTTTTATGAACAATATTTAAGAAAATATTTATCTATGTTGTGTGTTAATATATACAACATAATATTGTGCTTATAAGACTTATGACTATGAGGGTCAAATTTTACTCATATAAAATCACATCTATGTAAGAGTTAGCGGAGAATTTGTATTTACCACTCCCGTTTTCCACGAAATAGAACATAAGAATCTGGAGTCTTAATCTTAAAAAACAAAGATCAACTGATATGACAAATAATACGATTAGCGTAGGACTGAGAGGGTCAAAGCTATATCAAAATGTGACCCCCACCCCCGGTCTTGTTAGAGGTATCTGAAAATTTGAATTTTCTTTTCCACGAAATAAAGCAAAAAGAATTCATAGGTGGAAGAATCCTACTGCATGGGGCCAACCCAAACATAAAGTATGGTAGATTCTGTTGTATACTTTTCGCTCATACATGAAGTCTATATGAAAACTAATGAAATTTGACCTAGAGCCTCCAGTCTAAATCGTCAACTTTAAAAAAAAAAAATACATCATTTACAGCAGTGCCAACCATTTTTCCAGCACCAAGTAAGATAGTGCCCAGGTTTATATATATATCCACTAGGAGAATATTTTATTTTTTTTAAATTGGTAAAGTCATTAATGGACAATGACCCCTATAACTTATAATAAGAAGCCAATTAATGATTTCTGTCACTTATTTTCTTGTCCATAATGATTTTCTTGGTTCTTTGCAGCTTCTCTCTATCTATAAGTGTTTTCAAAGAAAAAAAAAATCAAAAATCTGTAAAAATTGTTAAAGTCCATGAATTATTTTGGTATTGCTTTGATTAATTTGTAGATATGTTTTTTTTTTAATGTCAACAGTTTCTCTCTCTCTCTCTCTCTCTCTTATAGTTTTCATAAGTGTGGTCTAAATTAAAATCGGTAGATTTTTTTTAATTATTTGCCAAAATTTAGTTTATTCTTTTTTGAAAAACATAATAAAAAGTTTGGGCTACAGAGCATTTTGCAAGCTACAGGTTATGCAGTATTGTCAGATTTTGTATAAACTATACATGGAAAACTCAACGTTAGAAAATAAAAATAAAAATTGGGATCACGAGACTCGTTTTCTGTCTACAAAACAAAATATATAAAGTCCCTACACATTCCATCATTAGAGACGAAATATTCCAAAGGGATTTCAAACTCATAAGTCGAAAACAGACTGACAATGCCATAGCAAAAAAATAAAAAAAATAAAAAACGACAAAAAATAATGTTATCCGAGTTATCTCCCCTATATGGAAAAGTTGAAAAACATATGCAAAAAACGTTCTGAATTCAAAAACAAATAGTCGTTTTAATCAGATAAATCTCATAATTTTCTTCATCAAGATGAAAAGTACTACATATGAATAACATTCCTCTCTCAAAATATGTATATTTTTTTAGATCTAGACCGATTGTGTTGAGCTATATGAGAATCTAAGGGAGCTACCATGTGATTTTTATGGGGGGGGGGGGGAGGGGGTAGCTAGGACGAAAAATTTTGTCCTGCCTTTTTTTAGTTGTAATCTCTGTCCTGCCTTTTTATTTTTCACTCTATTCGGTCCTGCTTTTTTTATTTATTAGTTTATTCTGACTTTTTTTTACATAAATTGTCATCCTGCCTTTTTTTTTTGCCAAGTTGCTCATCCTGCCTTTTTTTACTCAAAACTCCTGTCCTGCCTTTTTCAAATTTCATTCTAGCCCCCCAATAAAAATCAAATGGTAGCTCCCTTAAATAAAACGAAATAAACGAGAGAAAAAAGATCAAAAGCCAAACAACAGTATATTAAGCGCAACATATAGAAAATCAAAAACTGAGCAACACGAAACCCTCAAAAAAGGGGTGATCTCAGGTGCTCCAGAAGAGTAAGCAGATCCTGTTTCATATGTGGCACCCGTCACTTGGCGATTTTGCAAATAAAGAAGGAATGTGTTATAATTTACGAGGTACTCCCAAAAAACATGAACTACTGGGTGTCAAATCGATGAACGTGCTTAAAATATGCTCCTTTTCATAAAAAAAGAATTGATGAAAATGTATTTGTATTTAGTGTACAGTGGCAAATATTACATGCATATAAGGACGAGAATATGTAAGTGTAATATGAATATGAATAAATCTTGGCTCTGTACAAGACATATTTTGCTTGCTTAGCCGAATTTTTAACAAACTAGTTGACAAACCGACTCTGAAAATCTATGGAAATCCAAATAGCTTCGGTTTTGATTAAGTCCAGATTTTTTGGTTTTATTTCGGGGAAAAGGGTGCGTTTTACGTACAGTGGCAAATATCACATGCATATCAGGACGAGAACATGTAAGTGTGATATGAATATGAATAAACCCTGCTTTGTTACAAGACATACTTTACTTGCCTAGCCGAATTTTCAACGAACTAGTCGACAAACTGTCTCGGACATTCTATGGAAATCGTAATCGCATCGCTTTTGATTAAGTCCAGATTCTTTTGTTTTATTTCGGGGAAAAGGGGAGCGTTTTACGTACAGTGGCAAATAGCACATGCATATCAGGACGAGAACATGTAAGTGTGATATGAATATGAATAAACCCTGCTTTGTTACAAGACATACTTTACTTGCCTAGCCGAATTTTCAACGAACTAGTCGACAAACTGTCTCTGACATTCTATGGAAGTCGTAATCGCATCACTTTTGATTAAGTCCAGATTCTTTTGTTTTATTTCATGGAAAAGAAAATTCTAATTTTCAGATACCTCTAACAAGACCGGGGGTGGGGTCACATTCTGATATAGCTCTGACCCTCTCAGTCCTACGCTAATCGTATTATTTGTCATATCAGTTGATCTTTGTTTTTTAAGATTAAGACTCCAGATTCTTATGTTCTATTTCGTGGAAAACGGGAGTTGTTAATACAAATTCTCCGCTAACTCTTACATAGATGTGATTTTATTTGAGTAAAATTTGACCCTCACATTCATAAGTCTTATAAGCACAATATTATGTTGTATATATTAACACACAACATAGATAAATATTTTCTTAAATATTGTTCATAAAAAAAAGTCTGGTTTTTAATCATAAAAAAAAATCCAAACAAAACATGTAAAATATACGGCAAAACTATATTCAAGTGTAATATATAGCGATGGGTAATTCTTTTGCTTATTGAATCATTTTGCCTCCGAACTTGCAAATGAAGAAGAAAAAATCCTTGGTATTTGTCCCTCATTCTTTTCCATAGAATTGCAGTTTCAATTCACATAATTCTGTAATGTTTTACGCATCATTATTGTCTTTCAATTTAACATAAAACGATCTAATATTTGTACTATATTCGAAGTCAACACCAAAAATCTTCAATTCTGCACAAGTATATGTCATCCTATCATTGTTTTATTTTGACTTTACGTTCTGTTTTTATAACTTAACATTTTACTGTTTCAAGTCAAGACCAAACTACTTCAAATTTACATCGTGTAGTTTCAAGTCAACACATTGTATGATAAGCCTCTCGTGACGTCATAATGATATAACATCGTGCTATCTTAGCTCAACAACACGTACTTTCAACTGTACGTCGTGTAGTTTTGAATGAGCATATTGTATGGCAAGCCTATCGTGATATTATTATGATATAACATCGTGCTATCATAGCTCAACATCACATACTTTCAACTGTACGTTGTGTAGTTTTAAATGAGCATATTGTATGATAAGCCTATCGTGACATTCACATGATATAGCAACATGCTATCTTAGCTTAACATCACCTAGTTTCAACTGAAAATCATGTAGTTTTAAATGAGCATATCGTGTGGTAAGCCTATCGTGACATTCTAATGATATAACAACGTGCTATCTTAGCTTAACACCACGTACTTTCAGCTGTACGTGGTGTAATTTTAGATGAGCAAATTGTATAATAAGCCTATCGTGACATTATAATGATATAACATCGTGCTATCTTAGCTCAACAACACGCACTTTCAACTGTGCGTCGTGTAGTTTTAAATGAGCATATTGTATGGCAAGCCTATCGTGATATTATTATGATATAAGATATTGCTATCATAGCTCAACATCACGTACTTTCAACTGTACGTCGTGTAGTTCTAAACGAGCATATCGTGTGGTAAGCCTATCGTGACATTATAATGATATAACAACGTGCTATCTTAGCTTAACATCACGTACTTTTAACTGTACGTTGTGTAGTTTTAAATGAGCAAATTGTATAATAAGCCTACTGTGACATTATAATGATATAACATCGTGCTATCGTAGCTTAGCATTACAAAATTTCAACTGTACGTCCTGTAATTTCAAGAGAGCATCTTAGCTCAACACGTTGCATCGTGTTGTTTTAAGTCAACAAATTGTATGGTAAACATTTCGTTTCAATATAGTGGTGTAGCATCGTGTTATCTTAACTTAACATCATATACTTTCAACTGTGCATCATGGTGTTTTAAATCAACAGATTGCATGATAGACCAATCGTAATATCACAATGATATAACATCGTACTATCTCAGCTCGACATTTATTAATAACAAGGCAGCACCATACATTTTAGCTATTCATTTTATTTGTTATCATAGCTGTCGATGTGGATGACTGAGCAGTATCAATCTGCAAGCTAACATCATGCAACGTCAACTTCACATCATGTACTTTAAACCCAACGTCACGTGTGTTTGGCATATCATCACAACATCGTGACTTATCATTATACTATCACGACTAAAGCACTTGTCATTGCAAGTCAACATTGCGCAAATTCAACTTTGCATATTGTAATTTAGAGTTAGCATTTTGGTGACTCAATTCAACATCACGCTGTCTTAACTTTACATTTTAAGCTTCAGCATAACGTTTTGTAAATCTCTAATATATGACAGCTGAGGCTTTCCATAAAACTGATTCAAGTTGAAAGTTAATGTTTCAAACTGTTTCTACTCTAAAAGCCTAATTGGAGTTTGTTGCCTGTGGTATAAATAAATTGAGATCAAACATATCTTGAACATGATAGCTAATGACCAAAACATATAGTCCAGTGTGATTGGTTTTCCAAAACCGTTTTAATTCGAGATTAACAAATAAGAATATATACAGCTGAGGGTTTTCAACTATTTTCAAACTGGCGAAAAATAAACAAATAATCATAATTCATTTCATTAAACTTCATTAAAACAAAAACTGTTTTCGCAATTACATTTCGACTTAAGCTAGGAAGCTACCTCTAATTTCCTAAACAGTACCTCAGAATGGAACATCCAGTGTTATTTTTTTTTTAGTGTTTTTTTTTTTTTGCATGTTGTAGGATTTTCTTCATCTTTAAGTTATATAAAAACTTTTTAGGAAAAATCATGCATTAATACTATCTGATCTTTCAAACCAAACAGGCATTTAGGTTCACAACTGCATTTCTGTTTGTATAGAAAGCAGCTTGTCTTATCTATCTAAGAAACTTACAGTGATGCAGGTACATAAATTCATATTTTAACTATCATTTCGCAGTCACGATGCATTTTTGTCCATATTGATGAAATTTATGATTTCTTGTCCAAGTACTTGATCTATGCTTAATCAATTAATTTATCTAGCAAATATAAAGTAAAATGGGAAGAATAATTGGCGAGGTCATCAGTATTGCACATGCTGATTTATCCGTAATAGGGCTGCTTTGCTCATATCATTTAATAATACAAAATTATAGCTGATTACAACAGTGTTTTTTTATATTGGCGCTGAGTTAAAATCTCATTCTGTTATCTTTCAACATAAATATACAAAATGTTGCATTGTTTCCTACCGCTTATTATAAATCTTTAGTTTATATTCTTTTTAGATTAGATATGGAAGGTATACTAAAGAAAAAAGTTTCAATAATGAGAGGTTTCGAAGACAAATGGTTTAAACTAACGGAGAATGGATTTTTGGAATACTATGAGGTATGCAATAAGGAATACACGTCAACTACTTGTATTGTCTTACATGACATGAATTAGCCCAATAAGCCAACTACCTAACAATTAAAAAAATCAAAAGACAACTAAGTATTCTTTGCGTGGACCTGTTTGAACCCAAAGTATCAACGTTGCAGGAGAGAATTCATGTTATCAATATACAGAATGTTAATATATGCGTTGGTTCCTACGGTAACTTTTTCAACCTAATGGACATTTGTAGAAAGTTTTCTTAACACTTTTCATCGATCGAAAATAAGAACGTAAACAAGTTTCGTCAAAAAAGCCCATCAAATTGAAAGCATTAGTAGAACTTTATTCTAGGTGCTGATTTGTAAATCATATTAATCATACAATTTGTACCAGTTAACTTTTGAAATGTGAAAAAAAAGTTTAAAGAGAATCATGTCACTGTTTTATAAAAAAAAATATAAGATGTTATTTTCTCTATATTTTTTAACTATTCATGTTGCTTTCTCTATGTTTTTTGTCTCACCTGTATTGCTGCCAGTTAAGTTTATTGTGAGATGTGTATAAATAATGATGAGACAAGTTCGTACGTGGATGATGAATAAATAACAGGGAATTCAACCTCACCGTAATAACTATTACATTGTAGTGATACAAATCAGTATACTCTGCCGGGTTTGTTGTTATATATCATGTATATTAATATTTGTATATAACAGTTACATGTATATATAAATTTCATCCATTTGTATAGCATTCTATTCTACTATTCTAATAATAGTGCAGTGCAAGTGCATGGTGGACACTCTTCTGTAATAATTCGATTTTTCTATAAATAGATTGGATTTGAGTAGGCATTCATATTTTCCCGCAAAACGTTCTTGAGATATTCTTCCGCATGCGTTAACACAATTTTTCTGTACGTGTGCATATATATTAATGATTGTAAACTTATATATATATATATTTCTAACGACAAAACATTTTCATATTATTAATTTGTGTTCTAAAAAAAATATTTTTATGAGTATTCATTGAAAAAATGAATATATAACAAGCGATAAGGAATGTTATTTTGCACTCGATAATGTCCGCGTATTTATAGATCGGTTACCAGTCAAAAACGAAAGTTACGTAAGTAGAAATCTCTGTGGCAACAATACATCGGAATGCCCTCACTGTCATCGCGATGTAAAAACCAATCAAAACACCTGTCAAAAATTGTTGATGTTATGAATTGTTGCAAATATATGACGATCAATGCACACATTGTACTTTCTTTAAGGTTAAACCTTCAACCATATCACAGGATACAGATGTCCCAGCAAACCAGATACCAAGTTGTGTTAGTGGTTTTGGCATGAAAGCAGGGGGACTATTTGTAGGTATACATTTGTAATAAAAAGATTTCAGCGAAACTATAGGTCACCAATTTACTAGTAACTAAAATACTTATAACAGTCTCTTGGATTAATTTGCACTTCTCAGGAGTGCAAACTGGAACCACATTTTTAACGGTAGAATCATCAAACTTAGCAATAATTTACCTCTGGGGATAGGTAAAACAATAAAAAAGTTTATTGGTATAGCTCGCCTGGTTCGGCAATACGAGTGAAAACAGTGACAAAATTCTGTAGGATATTAATTTTCTCCCATAGGATTTTAAAAAATCCTACAGGATTTAAGGAAATCCTATAGGATAAAGTCATAATCCCATGGGATATTTATGATCTCCTATGGGATGTTTAAATCCCTTAGGATTTGTTTATCCTATAGGAGAATTTATCTCCTACGGGATAAAATAAATATCCTTCAGGATTTAAAATAATGTTAAAACCTATTGGATTTTTTTTATCCTATAGGATTATCATGAAAGACTTTTTCTCGGAAACAAATGTCCCTTAGGATTATTTGTTTTCCTGAAGGATTTATTTTGTCCTGTGGGATTTATTTTCTCCCATAGAATATTTTTTCTCCTACAGGATATTTTTCTCTCCCTTAGGATAAATTTTGTCCTGTATGATATTTTGTTCTTCCTTAGGATAAATTTTGTCCTATAGGATTTTTTTTCTCCCTCAGGATAAACTCTGGATACGTTTTGTCCTCTAAGACGGTTTTGTAAGTTTTGTTGGTATTTGGCAAAATTTTTTATGGCTTCGCTTGTCCCAGTGTTTCTATATTTGATTGAAAATAATAACTCAAAATAATGATTCATGCACTTCAAACGTTCACAATACTGTTATGCTTGTCAATGCAAATAGTTTGTTTGGTCTAGAGTATGGAGCATCAAACATCAAGATATTAAGACAATAAACACTGTTTTATATGAAAATACGAAGATTTGACAGGATTGCCAATGAGACAACTCTCTAAAAGAGACCAAATTACACAGAAATTACCGCGTTTTTAGTTACCGTACGGCCTTCAACAATGAGCAAAAACCATACCGCATAGTCAGCTATCGAAGGCCCCGAAAGGACAAATGTAAAACAATTCTCACGAGAAAACTAACGGCCTAATTTATGTACAAAATAATGAACGCAAAACAAATATGATACACAGAAACAAACATTACTGGCTCCTGACTTGGGACAGGCACATACAGAATGTGGCGAGGTAAAACATGTTAGCAGGCGCCTAACACTCCTCCTAACCTTGGTAAGTGGTGTAACAGTACAATATTAGAACAAACTATAAAAATCAGTTGAAGAAGGCTTAACTCATCATTTAGCTTGTATTGTTGGATTGCAGTCTCATATATATGATAATGATTCAGAAATGATTTCCTTTTTTCAAATTATTAAATTTCATTCTTATTGGTGAATCGGACTAAACAAAATGAATGACATTTCAATAATAATAAATAGTTAGCTATTTTCGGTAATTTCCGTAAAAAAAGGTTTGATACATGCGGTTCTCACATAAAATAAGCCAATGATTTCAAGCAGGGATTTTCATTTATTCATGCATGTTCAGGACGATCTTGAAGTATTATAAAGATCAGACCATACGAAAACAGTTAGTAAATCTCCTCCAACAATTAATTATTTAAACAGCATTTTACACAACTTCTAATCAAACAAACCTAGATGCATTGTGTCCTTCAGAATATTCGGATAAATGTTCATTTTGGTTTTAATTATGTTCATTGCCTACACTACGTGAAATGCAAATGCAAAGCAATTAGTGTTCTCTGTCCAGTCCGATTGATTAATGAATAAGTTTTGTTTGTTTGTTTGTTTTTTTAATTCAAAACTCTGCCTGTACGAATACGAATATACGAATACTTTATTTCTCATAAAACTACAATTACATAGTTATAGAGAACATACATGAATATAACTATAAAGTACAATTTTTGCATGCATGTGCGAACAATACAATAAAATTAACTTGGAGGACTGACTTTCACATTTATAACTTTGATAAATTTACATAGTTTTTCTAATATTACAATATTTGATGAATTAAACAGTTGATCAAATTTATAGATATTAGGGTTTGACAAACAGTATTTCGGTAAAAATTTCTTTCTTTCCAAATTAAATGTTCCACAATTCATGATGTAATGATACTCGTCACCAATGTCGTTTGAGTCACAGAGACGGCAGATTCTGTCTTCTCTCGGTATACCCTGCCACCTTCCAGACTCAATGGGCAAGTGGTGACTTCCACATCTATATTTGCAAAATATATGAATAAATTTGTAAGGCAAAGAAGAAAAATATTTTTCAAATTGAAAATTCTTTTTAAAAATACGATAACATATAGTTTTAGGCGAGTCTGCAACAAAAGCAAAGCATTCTTGTTGGAACTGGTCTTTGAGTTTTTGCTCAATACATTTTGTCACCCATTTATCAACAAACTGTGCATTCCATATATTGGACATACCACAATTATCAAAAATATTTTTAACATATGATATCCACTTAATTTCTAAACCGTTATCATTATAATTTAAAAATACAAGTTTGTATAATATAACACAAATTTTACTTTCTTTTCCATTAAGAAGTCTACTCCAGAAATTAACCATTCGCAATTTTACAGACACGGTAATGGGGTATCTGCCAAGCTCTGCATACACAATGAAATTTGGAGTAGACTGTTTTAAATGTAAAATCATTTTACAAAATTGTAAATGTACACGTTCAAGTATATCTATATTTTCAAAACCCGATATTTCTGATCCATATAACAGTATTGGTAAAACCATTTTGTCAAATAAATCAAGTTGACATTCTATTGACAAATTGTTTTGTCTACCTTTTTTTAAAACACTATACATAGCTTTTGTGGCTTGCTCTTTTAAATATTTTTTATTTGATAAAAAGGATCCACTTCTAGAAAATAAAATACCTAAATATTTGTATTCTTTTACAATTTCAATATCATTGCAATTTACTGTGAACTTGAGATTTGCTGGCATTCTGCCACTCGAAAAGATCAAAACTTTAGTTTTATTTGTATTTATTTTCATTTTCCATTCTTCACAATATTCGTAAAAGGTATTTAAGATGTATTGTAGATCAGTGCTATTTTCTGCTAATAAAACAGTATCATCTGCATATAAAAGTAGAAATAATTTCAAAAATACTGACAGCTCATTTTCGATATCTTGTGATATAGATTTTAAGCCAGTTATATTTTTTTGTTCAAAAAAAGTTTGAAGATCATTTAAAAATATAGAAAACAAAGCAGGTGAAAGGTTTTCCCCTTGCCGTACCCCCATCTCACAAGGGAAGAAATCGGATTTTTTGCCCTCATGTATAATACGAGATTTGGCAAAATCATACATATTCTGAATAACACGAAAAAATTTCCCATTTACTTCATTCTGCAATAATTTGAACAGAAGCAAATTTCGCTGTAAAGAGTCAAACGCTTTTTCAAAGTCGATAAAAGCACAATGTAACCTTTGTAAAACTTCAATGAATAAAATCGTATTGAAAAGGCCTACATGTAATATATTTAGAATCAAGTAATGTAGGTTTGAGTGGCTCATTCAAAACCTGTATAGATGAGAAATTTTGGCAAGATTGACCACCATTCTTAAATTGAAATACAATATAACATTAAAATAAACACTCATTTTAGTCATCCGTCATTCCTTTTACATGTCTTAATTAAGCAATCCCCTTAAAAATATATTCTATTTTATATATAATGTCTTAGTTCTATAATTGACTGACATAATCATAAATGATAGACCGTAATAAAACAGCAGATCCAAGAACAATAGAAAAAAATCTAAAAAAAATATATATATTAATGTTCAGTCATGTAGTGGTTTGCAAAGAGATAACTGAAAAAAGGTCGTTTAAGTTTCCATAATTATCGAATGATATACATGGAAATATTACATTCTAGTATTGTACAAGATCTTGTCTTCTTGTATACCGTTTACATGGAATTATTTATGATTTTTTTCATTGTTGTTTACTTTACGTCCTGTGGCAAATATTTCATGTATGTTCATGACGAGAACACATTAATTAAGTATAGATACAATAGGCAGGTCCTGCAATAACAGAAATAGAAGGTCGACTTTGAGGTTAGACGTGAAACTTGGAATGCCACTGGAAAATGAGGGTATATTGGATAAGACAGGAATTTAGCCTTGCAACAGATGGCCATATACAGACCCCTCAAATAATTGCTGCAAGAGTTCTAAATGTGCAGAGAGCGTTGGTGCATGAAATCTACCCTGAATTCGGCCGTCGATACTTAAGTGAAGTTTCCAATGATATCAATAGGTTAGATACTTTTTGCTGGCTTTAGTAAAAGTGAGAATTCTATGAAATTGTATTGTGTATTGCACTTTAGTTTTTTTTTGTATGATATATATTCTTCCGACTGCCTCGGAGATCTCGTGGTAGTGTGTTTGCCTCTAGTGCGGGCGGCCGTGGGTTCGAACCCCGGCCGGGTCAAACCAAAGACGTCAAAATTTGTATTCACTGTTCCTCCACTAAGCAAGCGGTATTATGGAGTACAAACAAAGACTGGTAGGCCCGGGTGGGTGACATGTCTTACTGCGAACTGTTACCTTGTGAACTAGTACGTTAAAAATCTGTCTCATCGTGTCTGTCAAGAACAAATCAGTGTTATTATTCATATTACATTTACATGTTGGTGTCAGACAACCAATTCAAAATCCCTATCTATTCAACCAAATTTTGCAATTTTCACAGCTTTCTTAATATTTTACCTCAAGTTTAACTTCATAGAAACCAGTTATATCCTGAATTGTACATGTGAATTTCTACATGCCAGTTTTCAACCCATGTTTAAAGTCTTCTTAGAAAGAACTGCCTTTCGGAAGACAAGTACTACTAAAAATAACCCCTGGTTTTCTGGAAATCTTAAATTAGTATGCTACGGAGCGCATTCATCCTCAGTTTTAAATGCAAACTCATAGACAAGTAAATTTTGGCTCCAAATGGCCTAAATATATTTCTCTTTCACCAAAAGTTTCATTTCTGCAAATTTGTTGGTTAGTTTAAGTAAACAATGACATCAAAAGCACTATTTTGTGTTAGAGTAGGGCTCGTTTTACATATGTTCTAAATTTGAGGGAGTGAATTGGTGGTCTGACACCTGTTCTCGTCCGGAACATGCATGCATTTAATTTGCCGCTGGATGTTAAGCAACCATCCACCACCATCATCTACTCTACCGTTACTATATAGTGAAGTATTTTTCTTGTACTGATTTTTATAACATGTACATTCTTTGATTTCCACTGATCGAAATTTTAAAAAAGGGATGATGGAACTTTTCAACCACACAAAATATTGTTGTGCCTGTTGGAATATTTTCAACGATAGATAATAATAGATTAGCTCCTTGTTTTATTTAAACATGGAGCGGTTTTGAGCTTGATATTCTGTATAGGCATCTCTCTATTATAAATAAAGGCAACAGTAGTTTACCGCTGTTCAAAAGTCATAAATCGATTGAGAGAAGACAAATCCGGGTTACAAACTAAAACCGAGGTAAACACATCAACTATAAGAGGAAAACAACGGAACAACAGAAACACTGAAGTGCAACAAAAACAAACGCCAATGCAACATACATAGAAACGAACTATTTGATAACAACTGCCATATTCCTGACTTGGTACAAGACATTTTAAGAAAGAAAGGTGGGTTATAAAATACTGCATGTTGACTCTAAATTAAAAGAAGTCCGAGTCCGACGTTAGAATAGGAAACAGAAGAAACTACGCAAATGGCAAAATTAAACATAAAGGAACAAAGGACTTCTAGCAGTAACTGACATGCAAGCTCCAGGTTTGAAGTACTATTATCGGAAATTTTGTGTTATTGGTAGTAAAATTTGCATTTTTTAAACAATGAAATCTGAGGATATTTGGTCAAATAAAATAATACTTTTACTAAGTAACAGAACATATAAAAAGTATTCTCTTTTCTTAGGTTTTGTTCTCAAATAGGAAATTTTTTCTCCCATAGGATTTTTTTTCTCCCATATGATATTTTTCTCCCTTTTGATTTGCTTTAATCTCCCATGGGATTTTTATTCTCCCTTAGGATTTTTTTTATTCCTTAGGATTTATTGTTATCCCTTAGGATTTTTATTATCCTACAGGATATTTTTTTCTGTAATAAAATCCCTTGGGACTTTATTAATCCTATCGGATATATTTTATCCTACAGGATTATTTTATTAGAAAAATTTCCTACAGGATGAAAAAATATCCTGTAGGAAATGCTTTTATTTCTTAGGGATTTTTAGCTCACCTTTCCAAAGGAAATGTGAGCTTTTGCCATCACTTGGCGTTCGTCGTCGTCCGACAGGTGTAAACTAATTCAAACATCTGCTCCTCTGAAACTACTGAACCAATTCCAACCAAACTTAAGCTGAATGATTCTTAGGGTATCTAAAATAAAATGTGTGTTTTATTTTCTGTTTCGTCAAAAAACATGGCCGCCATGGCTAAAAATAGAACATAGGGGTAAAATGCAGTTTTTGGCTTATATCTCAAAAACTAAAGCATTTAGAGCAAATCTGACATGGTATAAAAATGTTCATTATGTCAAGTTTTATCAGCCCTGAAATTTTCAGATGAATCTAACAACCCATTGTTGGGTTGCTGCCACTAAATTGGTAATTTTAAGGAAATTTTGTAGTTTTTGGTTATTATCTTGAATATTATTATAGATAAAAATAAACTGTAAACAGCAAAAATGTTCAGCAAAGTAAGATCTACAAATAAGTTTTATATGACCCAAATTGTCAATTTACCCCTTAAGGAGTTATTGTCCTTTAAAGACAATTTTACACAATCTGTTTATCATGTTCTCTAACTTTAAAAAATCTTCTCCTCTGAAACTATGGAAAGCCTCAGCTGTCATATATTAGAGATTTACAAAACGTTATGCTGAAGCTTAAAATGTAAAGTTAAGACAGCGTGATGTTGAATTGAGTCACCAAAATGCTAACTCTAAATTACAATATGCAAAGTTGAATTTGCGCAATGTTGACTTGCAATGACAAGTGCTTTAGTCGTGATAGTATAATGATAAGTCACGATGTTGTGATGATATGCCAAACACACGTGACGTTGGGTTTAAAGTACATGATGTGAAGTTGACGTTGCATGATGTTAGCTTGCAGATTGATACTGCTCAGTCATCCACATCGACAGCTATGATAACAAATAAAATGAATAGCTAAAATGTATGGTGCTGCCTTGTTATTAATAAATGTCGAGCTGAGATAGTACGATGTTATATCATTGTGATATTACGATTGGTCTATCATGCAATCTGTTGATTTAAAACACCATGATGCACAGTTGAAAGTATATGATGTTAAGTTAAGATAACACGATGCTACACCACTATATTGAAACGAAATGTTTACCATACAATTTGTTGACTTAAAACAACACGATGCAACGTGTTGAGCTAAGATGCTCTCTTGAAATTACAGGACGTACAGTTGAAATTTTGTAATGCTAAGCTACGATAGCACGATGTTATATCATTATAATGTCACAGTAGGCTTATTATACAATTTGCTCATTTAAAACTACACAACGTAAAGTTAAAAGTACGTGACGTTAAGCTAAGATAGCACGTTGTTATATCATTATAATGTCACGATAGGCTTACCACACGATATGCTCGTTTAGAACTACACGACGTACAGTTGAAAGTACGTGATGTTGAGCTATGATAGCAATATCTTATATCATAATAATATCACGATAGGCTTGCCATACAATATGCTCATTTAAAACTACACGACGCACAGTTGAAAGTGCGTGTTGTTGAGCTAAGATAGCACGATGTTATATCATTATAATGTCACGATAGGCTTATTATACAATTTGCTCATCTAAAATTACACCACGTACAGCTGAAAGTACGTGGTGTTAAGCTAAGATAGCACGTTGTTATATCATTAGAATGTCACGATAGGCTTACCACACGATATGCTCATTTAAAACTACATGATTTTCAGTTGAAACTAGGTGATGTTAAGCTAAGATAGCATGTTGCTATATCATGTGAATGTCACGATAGGCTTATCATACAATATGCTCATTTAAAACTACACAACGTACAGTTGAAAGTATGTGATGTTGAGCTATGATAGCACGATGTTATATCATAATAATATCACGATAGGCTTGCCATACAATATGCTCATTCAAAACTACACGACGTACAGTTGAAAGTACGTGTTGTTGAGCTAAGATAGCACGATGTTATATCATTATGACGTCACGAGAGGCTTATCATACAATGTGTTGACTTGAAACTACACGATGTAAATTTGAAGTAGTTTGGTCTTGACTTGAAACAGTAAAATGTTAAGTTATAAAAACAGAACGTAAAGTCAAAATAAAACAATGATAGGATGACATATACTTGTGCAGAATTGAAGATTTTTGGTGTTGACTTCGAATATAGTACAAATATTAGATCGTTTTATGTTAAATTGAAAGACAATAATGATGCGTAAAACATTACAGAATTATGTGAATTGAAACTGCAATTCTATGGAAAAGAATGAGGGACAAATCCCAAGGATTTTTTCTTCTTCAATTGCAAGTTCGGAGGCAAAATGATTCAATAAGCAAAAGAATTACCCATCGCTATATATTACACTTGAATATAGTTTTGCCGTATATTTTACATGTTTTGTTTGGATTTTTTTTTATGATTAAAAACCAGACTTTTTTTATGAACAATATTTAAGAAAATATTTATCTATGTTGTGTGTTAATATATACAACATAATATTGTGCTTATAAGACTTATGACTATGAGGGTCAAATTTTACTCATATAAAATCACATCTATGTAAGAGTTAGCGGAGAATTTGTATTTACCACTCCCGTTTTCCACGAAATAGAACATAAGAATCTGGAGTCTTAATCTTAAAAAACAAAGATCAACTGATATGACAAATAATACGATTAGCGTAGGACTGAGAGGGTCAAAGCTATATCAAAATGTGACCCCCACCCCCGGTCTTGTTAGAGGTATCTGAAAATTTGAATTTTCTTTTCCACGAAATAAAGCAAAAAGAATTCATAGGTGGAAGAATCCTACTGCATGGGGCCAACCCAAACATAAAGTATGGTAGATTCTGTTGTATACTTTTCGCTCATACATGAAGTCTATATGAAAACTAATGAAATTTGACCTAGAGCCTCCAGTCTAAATCGTCAACTTTAAAAAAAAAAAATACATCATTTACAGCAGTGCCAACCATTTTTCCAGCACCAAGTAAGATAGTGCCCAGGTTTATATATATATCCACTAGGAGAATATTTTATTTTTTTTAAATTGGTAAAGTCATTAATGGACAATGACCCCTATAACTTATAATAAGAAGCCAATTAATGATTTCTGTCACTTATTTTCTTGTCCATAATGATTTTCTTGGTTCTTTGCAGCTTCTCTCTATCTATAAGTGTTTTCAAAGAAAAAAAAAATCAAAAATCTGTAAAAATTGTTAAAGTCCATGAATTATTTTGGTATTGCTTTGATTAATTTGTAGATATGTTTTTTTTTTAATGTCAACAGTTTCTCTCTCTCTCTCTCTCTCTCTCTCTTATAGTTTTCATAAGTGTGGTCTAAATTAAAATCGGTAGATTTTTTTTAATTATTTGCCAAAATTTAGTTTATTCTTTTTTGAAAAACATAATAAAAAGTTTGGGCTACAGAGCATTTTGCAAGCTACAGGTTATGCAGTATTGTCAGATTTTGTATAAACTATACATGGAAAACTCAACGTTAGAAAATAAAAATAAAAATTGGGATCACGAGACTCGTTTTCTGTCTACAAAACAAAATATATAAAGTCCCTACACATTCCATCATTAGAGACGAAATATGCCAAAGGGATTTCAAACTCATAAGTCGAAAACAGACTGACAATGCCATAGCAAAAAAATAAAAAAAATAAAAAACGACAAAAAATAATGTTATCCGAGTTATCTCCCCTATATGGAAAAGTTGAAAAACATATGCAAAAAACGTTCTGAATTCAAAAACAAATAGTCGTTTTAATCAGATAAATCTCATAATTTTCTTCATCAAGATGAAAAGTACTACATATGAATAACATTCCTCTCTCAAAATATGTATATTTTTTTAGATCTAGACCGATTGTGTTGAGCTATATGAGAATCTAAGGGAGCTACCATGTGATTTTTATGGGGGGGGGGGGGGGGGGAGGGGGTAGCTAGGACGAAAAATTTTGTCCTGCCTTTTTTTAGTTGTAATCTCTGTCCTGCCTTTTTATTTTTCACTCTATTCGGTCCTGCTTTTTTTATTTATTAGTTTATTCTGACTTTTTTTTACATAAATTGTCATCCTGCCTTTTTTTTTTGCCAAGTTGCTCATCCTGCCTTTTTTTACTCAAAACTCCTGTCCTGCCTTTTTCAAATTTCATTCTAGCCCCCCAATAAAAATCAAATGGTAGCTCCCTTAAATAAAACGAAATAAACGAGAGAAAAAAGATCAAAAGCCAAACAACAGTATATTAAGCGCAACATATAGAAAATCAAAAACTGAGCAACACGAAACCCTCAAAAAAGGGGTGATCTCAGGTGCTCCAGAAGAGTAAGCAGATCCTGTTTCATATGTGGCACCCGTCACTTGGCGATTTTGCAAATAAAGAAGGAATGTGTTATAATTTACGAGGTACTCCCAAAAAACATGAACTACTGGGTGTCAAATCGATGAACGTGCTTAAAATATGCTCCTTTTCATAAAAAAAGAATTGATGAAAATGTATTTGTATTTAGTGTACAGTGGCAAATATTACATGCATATAAGGACGAGAATATGTAAGTGTAATATGAATATGAATAAATCTTGGCTCTGTACAAGACATATTTTGCTTGCTTAGCCGAATTTTTAACAAACTAGTTGACAAACCGACTCTGAAAATCTATGGAAATCCAAATAGCTTCGGTTTTGATTAAGTCCAGATTTTTTGGTTTTATTTCGGGGAAAAGGGTGCGTTTTACGTACAGTGGCAAATATCACATGCATATCAGGACGAGAACATGTAAGTGTGATATGAATATGAATAAACCCTGCTTTGTTACAAGACATACTTTACTTGCCTAGCCGAATTTTCAACGAACTAGTCGACAAACTGTCTCGGACATTCTATGGAAATCGTAATCGCATCGCTTTTGATTAAGTCCAGATTCTTTTGTTTTATTTCGGGGAAAAGGGGAGCGTTTTACGTACAGTGGCAAATAGCACATGCATATCAGGACGAGAACATGTAAGTGTGATATGAATATGAATAAACCCTGCTTTGTTACAAGACATACTTTACTTGCCTAGCCGAATTTTCAACGAACTAGTCGACAAACTGTCTCTGACATTCTATGGAAGTCGTAATCGCATCACTTTTGATTAAGTCCAGATTCTTTTGTTTTATTTCATGGAAAAGAAAATTCTAATTTTCAGATACCTCTAACAAGACCGGGGGTGGGGTCACATTCTGATATAGCTCTGACCCTCTCAGTCCTACGCTAATCGTATTATTTGTCATATCAGTTGATCTTTGTTTTTTAAGATTAAGACTCCAGATTCTTATGTTCTATTTCGTGGAAAACGGGAGTTGTTAATACAAATTCTCCGCTAACTCTTACATAGATGTGATTTTATTTGAGTAAAATTTGACCCTCACATTCATAAGTCTTATAAGCACAATATTATGTTGTATATATTAACACACAACATAGATAAATATTTTCTTAAATATTGTTCATAAAAAAAAGTCTGGTTTTTAATCATAAAAAAAAATCCAAACAAAACATGTAAAATATACGGCAAAACTATATTCAAGTGTAATATATAGCGATGGGTAATTCTTTTGCTTATTGAATCATTTTGCCTCCGAACTTGCAAATGAAGAAGAAAAAATCCTTGGGATTTGTCCCTCATTCTTTTCCATAGAATTGCAGTTTCAATTCACATAATTCTGTAATGTTTTACGCATCATTATTGTCTTTCAATTTAACATAAAACGATCTAATATTTGTACTATATTCGAAGTCAACACCAAAAATCTTCAATTCTGCACAAGTATATGTCATCCTATCATTGTTTTATTTTGACTTTACGTTCTGTTTTTATAACTTAACATTTTACTGTTTCAAGTCAAGACCAAACTACTTCAAATTTACATCGTGTAGTTTCAAGTCAACACATTGTATGATAAGCCTCTCGTGACGTCATAATGATATAACATCGTGCTATCTTAGCTCAACAACACGTACTTTCAACTGTACGTCGTGTAGTTTTGAATGAGCATATTGTATGGCAAGCCTATCGTGATATTATTATGATATAACATCGTGCTATCATAGCTCAACATCACATACTTTCAACTGTACGTTGTGTAGTTTTAAATGAGCATATTGTATGATAAGCCTATCGTGACATTCACATGATATAGCAACATGCTATCTTAGCTTAACATCACCTAGTTTCAACTGAAAATCATGTAGTTTTAAATGAGCATATCGTGTGGTAAGCCTATCGTGACATTCTAATGATATAACAACGTGCTATCTTAGCTTAACACCACGTACTTTCAGCTGTACGTGGTGTAATTTTAGATGAGCAAATTGTATAATAAGCCTATCGTGACATTATAATGATATAACATCGTGCTATCTTAGCTCAACAACACGCACTTTCAACTGTGCGTCGTGTAGTTTTAAATGAGCATATTGTATGGCAAGCCTATCGTGATATTATTATGATATAAGATATTGCTATCATAGCTCAACATCACGTACTTTCAACTGTACGTCGTGTAGTTCTAAACGAGCATATCGTGTGGTAAGCCTATCGTGACATTATAATGATATAACAACGTGCTATCTTAGCTTAACATCACGTACTTTTAACTGTACGTTGTGTAGTTTTAAATGAGCAAATTGTATAATAAGCCTACTGTGACATTATAATGATATAACATCGTGCTATCGTAGCTTAGCATTACAAAATTTCAACTGTACGTCCTGTAATTTCAAGAGAGCATCTTAGCTCAACACGTTGCATCGTGTTGTTTTAAGTCAACAAATTGTATGGTAAACATTTCGTTTCAATATAGTGGTGTAGCATCGTGTTATCTTAACTTAACATCATATACTTTCAACTGTGCATCATGGTGTTTTAAATCAACAGATTGCATGATAGACCAATCGTAATATCACAATGATATAACATCGTACTATCTCAGCTCGACATTTATTAATAACAAGGCAGCACCATACATTTTAGCTATTCATTTTATTTGTTATCATAGCTGTCGATGTGGATGACTGAGCAGTATCAATCTGCAAGCTAACATCATGCAACGTCAACTTCACATCATGTACTTTAAACCCAACGTCACGTGTGTTTGGCATATCATCACAACATCGTGACTTATCATTATACTATCACGACTAAAGCACTTGTCATTGCAAGTCAACATTGCGCAAATTCAACTTTGCATATTGTAATTTAGAGTTAGCAATTCAACATCACGCTGTCTTAACTTTACATTTTAAGCTTCAGCATAACGTTTTGTAAATCTCTAATATATGACAGCTGAGGCTTTCCATATGAAACTACTGAACCAAATTAAACCAAACTTAAGCTGAATGATTCTTAGGTTATCTTGAATTAAGTTTGCGTTTTATTTTCTGTTTCCTCAGAAAACATGGCCGTCATGGCTAAAAATAGAACATAGGGTAAAATGCAGTTCTTGACTTATATCTCAAAAACTTAAGCATTTAGAGCAAATCAGACAAGAAGTTAAAGTATTCATTAGGTCAAGGTCTACCTGCCCTGAAATTATCAGCCAAATCGGGTATCTGATTTTTAGGTAATTACCCCTGAATTGATGATTTTAAGGAAATTTTGCAGTTTTCGGTTATTATCTTGAATATTATTATTGATAAAGATAAACTGTAAACAGCAAAAATGTTCAGCAAAGTAAGATCTACAAATAATTTTTTATATGACCAAAATTGTCAATTGACCCCTTAAGGAGTTATTGCCCTTTAAAGACAAATGTTCACAATTTGTTAATCTAGTTTGCTTACTTTAAAAAATCTTCTCCTTTGAAACTGCTGAATCAATTTCAGCCAAACTTGGGCTGAATGAGTTTCAGAGTATCTAGTATAAATTTTGTATTTTATTTCCTTGTACGTCAAGAAACATAGCTACTATGGCTAAAATGAAATATAGGGGTAAAATGCATTTTTTGCTTTTGAAGAAAAATATGACAGATACAAAGAACATTTAAATGACATTTTTAAGCCACTCATTAAGATATATTGAAAAGCAAAAATAATCATTGATAAAAGATTTAAGCAACAAATAACAGGTGAGCGATTCAGGCTCTTGAAAGCCTCTTGTTTAAGTCCTAAGGGAGAAAATATATCCTGTAAGATATTTTTATTCTCCTACGGGATTATCAATTCCATAGGATTTTAATATCCTGTAGGATATTTTTGGATGTTAAAAAAATGCTACGGGATTATAACTTTATCCTATAGGATTTCTTAAAATCCGGAAGGATATTTAAAATTCCTATGGGAGAAAATAATATCCTACACGCTTTTGTCACTGTTTTCACTCCAGTTGCCGAACCAGGCGAGCTATACTCATCCAAAAAAATTGTATTGTTTTACTTTTCCCCAGAGGTACATTATTGCTTAGTTTGATAATTCAACCGTTAAAAAAAATTGTTCCAGTTTGCACTCATGAGAAGTGCAAATTAATCCAAGAAACTGTTATATGTACTGTATCTATCTGAAATATCTAAATTGAGATCAAGTAAAATAAAACATGTAACTAGACAGTAACAGAATGAGTTTCTTCCGGCAAGAAGGATCTGCATGATAAGACGTTGAACACATTAGACTACAACTCTAAACGGGACATAATTATAGTAGGGTAGAAAAATTCAAGGTTTATTTTTCATGGAAGTTGTATGTCTCTACACGGAGATCAAATCTTTATGTCATACCTGAAAGCAAATCTTTATGTTTAGTCTCAATCTAGAAAAGCAAATTCACACATTTCATATATTTTTGTGTATCAATAATTGTCATAAAGAGTCATCGGAATTGGTTTTATAGAAAAAAAGCTGTAGGAAAAAGTAAGAGAGTAGATGAAGCGTATGGTGGCATTCTTTGTTCGCTAGGCTCAAATGATAGCCAATAAAAAAAATCGACATCCGAATTTGGCGGATTTCAGTATAATTTTTAAAAAATCTGGCGAGAAAGAGAGATAGAGCTTCCACCATTTTTAATTAACAATGTCAATTTCATATTACGTCACTTTTTTCGCGATCAAGATTTCATTTAGGGATGAAAATAAGTATGATTTTCATTTACAATTTTGATAGCTATTTATGTAGCCATTTAAGCTGCTGTATAAAACCTTGAAGGACACTTTAACCTCGCAGTTCCAAGTTTCTTATCCTCATACAAAAAAAGTTTATATTTTTTTTTTACTCTGACCTTATATTGTATTTGATGATTTTCATATGATTACGAACAAAATCAGGAAAATTTGAGTTTTAACCCAAATACTCCTGACGTCGTTCGGGTCAAGTCGGGTCACCTAAGATGTGCAGTATAACTCGACTCGATTGTTCAATAACAATTACATAATATGGAATATGGTGTTCAGAAGAATGGATTTCAACTATGCAAGATACAAACGAGCTCTATTAGTTGTTTGTTGTCGGAAGCGTAATATAATGATGTATCATTAGCCAATAGTCTGGATAGACTTTCAGTTTTATTAGCAATATCATTAATGTACAATAAAAATAATATAGGACCTAGTACAGATCCTCGTGGGGCACCACCTTTTATGTTTTCTTTATTTGAAAGATAATTCTGTATCATTACTCTTTGATTTCTGTCACTTATATAGTTTTCAATCCACCTTAATAGATTACCGGAAATTCCATAGCCTTTTAAACTTTTGACCTATCTGTTATTCAAAATGCGATCAAAAGCTTCAGAAAACTCAACCAAAAAAAGTATAAATTAGGGTTTTTGTATGTTCTAAAGTCAAACAGATATTATGATAGATTTCGATCAGTTGTTATACAGTTAAATTAAGGTTAGCAACTATAGACCACCGTACGGCCTTCAACAATGAGCAACATCCATTCCGCATAACGAGCTATGAAAAGCCCCGAAATGACAAATGTAAAACAATTCAAACGAGAAAACTAACAGCCTTATTTATGTATAAAACAATAAACGAAAAACAAATATGATGTACGGCAACAAACGACAACCACTCAATGACAGTCCATGACTTTGGACAGGCACATACAGAATTGGATAGAGATAACATGTTTGCAGGCGCCCAACCCTATCTCAACCTGGTAGGTTCGCTTAATCGAGGTCATTTACAACTATGTCACCTGAACCACCATGCAAAAGTGAAATATGTTTTTTATTGTATACTCGCCTTTCAACTTTTTTACTAGTCTCCAATATAACTTCGAGTTATCCCATTTTTTTTCTTATCGAGTAACTCGTTTACTTTTATAAAAAAAAGAGCATATATAGTCTTATTGTTTACTTTATTTCGTTGAGCTCTATATGTTTTGATGAATGAAGATAAATGATCTGTTTTTAACTTTCTTGTAAACGATTACGGATTTTTATATCCTTACGATATTCTTGATTGAACCATGGTCCTTTTGGTCTAATAATTACTGTCTTGTGTGGTATTTATTTTCTTGCAAAATCAAAATACTTTCCGTAAATTCGTAGTCATTTCATCGATATTTTCGGGTGCCAATGAAAAAGAATCCCAATAAAATTTTCATTTTCATTATTCAAGTCTTGATAAATTTCATTTTTATTTATCCAAATTTCTCTTTGGTAAGCAATTTGTAGATTAAAGGGGAAACATACAGACAGTGGTAGCATCGTGATCACTAATTTGTATTTCAACTTTTATGACATCTGCAAAAACAAAATTACATTCATCAGATATAAAATAGGAATATATAATGCGCTATTCGCGTAAGTTCTGTTATACAGTTTTTGTTCAGGTAAAACGTGTTCATGAGCTCATTTAACATTTAACAACTTTTTGGGATTATTTTTGGCTTTCAATGCTCTTCAATTTCTTGATTGATTTTGGCCTTCCAACTTTTGATTCGAGTGCCGCTCATGAGTCTTATGTACAAAAAAGGATGAAAGGATGCAGAAGATGAGGCTTACGTAAATGGATAAATAAATACATATATGCAGAAGTAAAATTTAGAGAAAAAAAATAGACTGTTGTATAAGATCCTTATTAAACTGATTAAAATATGATGGTTCATTGTTTTGTTAACGCTGACTTCACCGGGTCGAAATAAAACTCGATAAGATACTTTTAATATTTTAATTTGTTAATATCCGGACAATACGACAATAATAACTAAGGTGCTGACAATAGATTAATTTTAAAAAGATGAAAGTATAATGATGATTGAAATTGACTATCGAAAGCCGACGGTGACTTTCTTGTTTACTTTTTGTTGGGGGTAGGGGTAAAATATATCCTTGAAAATTATAATATATAGTGTGGAGCTAGCGGGCGTTAGGGCATTTAGTACTTTTGAGATGGCGTTATAATCGTTTTGTCAACGAACACAAGGAACAGATTATGGAATGCACATATGGCAATTAATTAGGTAATTTCTTTTTTCTGTGGAAAGACCTTTTGCTTTTGTTCTGATTATTTTTAGGTCTTTCCACTTTTCCGTGGAAAGACCTTTTGCCTTTAGTTCTGATTATTAGGTCTTTCCACTTTTCCGTGGAAAGACCTTTTGCTTTTGTTCTGATTATTATTAGGGTTTTCCACTTTTCCGTTGAAAGACCTTTTGCTGTTGTTCTGATTAATTTTTTTTCTTCCGACTAATTTTTTTCTTCTGCTGTATTGTTGTTTCAAAAGGTTGTCACTTAGATTTTTGGTATATGATATCGAACAGTTTATACGCTTTTAAAATTGACACCGCTAAACCGAATACTTTATTTTGTAAGAGTTATCTCCCCGAACACTGTTTTCCCTGTGCACACTACTCCTTCGAAACCGTAAAAAGACACATTTATTTTACCAAATTGCTCGTTACATCTTCAGGTTGTCGAGAATAATTTTGATCGAAGAGATCTGAACATTCCATATGAGAGTTATTTCCCTTTATGTATTCGACATAAGTGAAATGTAATACTAACTCATTAACCATTAGCGATAGAGACCAAGTGTCTCTTGTTTTGAGGTCCTGGGTCCACCAAAAATAAAATGAGGTCAAGGTCAAAGGTCAAGGTCATGTTTGAATTTTTTGCTTCTGCTTGTGCATACTTCTAAGAAACTGTAATATATATCGACAAAAGATTTTCCCTAAATTGTTAGTTGCGATCTGTCGTAATAGGAAATTTTTCCTCGAAGCGGTACAATAACATTTACTAGGAATATTCTCCTCTTGAATGTTTAAAAAAAGACGTATGGTAATACCATAGAAGAGACCTTAGGTCTTTTGATATGAGGTCCTTCCTTGATGACCTTGAAATTGAGGTCAAGGTCATAGGTAAATTTGACATTCTAGATTTTTACCTTTACTCTAACTTCATGTTTATATATGATAAAGCCATGAGACGATTTACATTAGGTTGCAAGCCATTTGGCCTTGAAAAAACTAACCGGAAATGACCCTGTGTAAACCGGAAGTAGCTAATTTTGTACTTATTTAATGTGAAAGTATATAGAACCATATATCTTTGGAATCAGTGTCAAGTAAACTATTATATTATACCATAAGTTACATTTTCAAACCGGAAGTAACAAGTTATCTCCCTTATTTTAAACAAAAAATGTGTAGAAACCATATATTTTTGGAATCAGCGTAAAGTAAGCTATTATCTGAAACTGGAAATGGCATTTTAAACCGGATTTTAATATTTTCATATCAAAATATATCGCATCGGGTGGAAAGACCTTCAATTATTCTCTGAAAATGTGAAATGTTTTTTCTTCCGCCTAATATTTTTTGCGCTGTATTTGTGTTACAAAAGATGTCACTTTGATTATACTGATTCCAAAAATATATGGTTTCCCCGAACACTGTTTTCCTTGTGCACACTACTCCTTCGCAACCGTAAAAGATTACGACAAATATATTTTACCAAATCGCTCTTTACATCTTCAGGTTCTCCAGAATAATTTTGATCGAAGAGATCTGAACATTCCACATGAGAGTTACTTCCCTTTATGTATTCAACATAAAAGAAATGTAATAGTAACTTATGAACCATTAGTGATATAGACCTAGGGTCTTTTGATTTGAGGTCCTGGGTCCAGCAAAAAGAAAGTTAGGTCAAGGTCAAAGGCCAAGGTCATGTTTGAATTATTTGCTTTTGCTTGTGCATGCTACTCCTAATAAACTGTAAGATATATCGACATTTTTTCTCCTCACTAAATTGGTTGCAAGCCATGTGACCTTGAAAAAGCTTACCGGAAGTGACCCTGTGTAAACCAGAAGTAGCTATCTTTTGTACTTATTTACTGTAAAAGCATATAGAACCATATATCTTTGAAATCAGTGTCAAGTAAACTATCATATTATACCAGAAGTGACATTTTTTAAACCGGAAGTAACTTTTTCCGTGGAAAGACCTTTTGCTTGTGTTTTGATTATAAGGTCTTTCCACTTTTCCGTGGAAAGACCTTTTGCTTTTGTTCTGATTTTTTTTTCTTCCGCCTATTTCTTTTCTTTAGCTGTATAGTTGTTTCAAAAGATGTTGATAGATTTTTGATATATGATATCGAACACTTTATACGCTTTTGAAACTGAAATCCGCAAAACCGAATACTTTATTTTGTAGGAGTTATCTCCCCAAACATTATTTTTCTTGTGCTCACTACTCCTTCGCACCGTAAATGATTACAACCAATTTATTTTACAAAATTGATCGTTATATCCTCAGGTTCACGAGAATAATTTTGACCGAAGAGATCTGAAGATGCCATATGAGAGTTATTTCCCCTTATGCATTAGATATAAGTGATTTGCATTTGTAACGGGTAAACCATAAGTTATACAGACCTTAGGTCTTTTGATTTGAGGTACTTGATCCAAAAAAGAGAAAATGAGGTCAAGGTCATGCTTTAAATTTTTGATTTTGTTTATTGTCACTTCTTATCAAAAACCATATAAGATATCGACATCATATTTTTTTCAAATTGTTATTTGCGACATGTCGTAACTCATAAATTTTGGTTGAAATGTACGTTGACATTAAATGGGAGTTTTCCCCTCTTATATTTAGAATTATGCGTAAATGTGATATAACTCATTAACCATATATAATAAAGACCTTGGGTGTTCTGATTTGAGGTCCTTGGTTTATGAACTTGAAATTGAAGTCAAGGTCACAGGTATATTGGCAACTGTAAAAGAAATAGACAAATTTATTTTCCCTAATGGCCGTTAAATCCTCAGGATGCTTCGGTCAACAATAATTCAATGGAAAATACATAGAAACTATATATTTTTAGAATCATCATACAATAACCTTTTATTGACACCGGAAGTCACCTTCTGTAAACCGGAAGTAGGTAATTATCTCCCTTAATCGAAATAAAGTATAAAGAAACCATATATTTTCGGAATCAGTGTAAAGTAAGAATCTTATGCACCGGACTTGACCAGAAGTGGCTGATTAACTACCTTATTCCAAGTGAAAGTACATATAAACCCTATATTTTAGGAATCAGAGCTTAGCAAGCTATCATATGTGATATTTTCTAAGCCGGAAGTTGCAAATTATTTTCCTAATTTCAGTATGTAGAAACCATATATTTTTTTAATCAGTATGAAGAAACCTATGTTAAAACGCCAATAGTAACTTTAAGTAAACCGGAAGTATCATCTTAACAATTATTCAGAAATTTAATGTGGAAAGACCTTCAATTGTTCTCTGAATAAGTGGTGTTTAATTCCTTTTAATTCCTTTCAGTTTACGTGTAATAGTATTTTCCCGCGGTTCGTATAGTAAAGCGGGAAAATATTGTATTGTCGTTACATGTACGTTATCAAAATATTCATAAGGCATAACAAAATTGACCAATCAGGAAGTCGAATTTTGTATTACGATATATTTGGTGTTTTTCAAGCGCTTCACATTCTAGCCGTCGTTCAACATAGAATCATGTGCAAAACAGTGTAGCCGAGACCATTGATTGGCGCGCTAAAATATCCCATTGACTGGGTCAGATTAGGTGAACGTTCGTCTGTAACGCACAGAACTCACGACGTATTTATTATAGACATTTAAACTGTGGGGTCACCAAAGGGTTTCAACGCCTAAATAAAATAATTCGAAAAACTAATCAGGAATAACCTTTGTGTTTTGATTTATATTGAATACTTAAACGTTCTTTACTTATGTTTTTGTTATGTTTTGATAAGGAATTTTTATGATATCGGACGTTCTTTCAGCAAAAAAGGATTTAACTGGCTTTAAAAGTTACAATGGATGTGTTGATTATTATCTTTTTTTCGGACGTCAAAGCGATTTAACAATTGCGGTTGTCCAATTATGTCATCTTTTAACTTTTATCTGGTCAAAATTTTATTTTAGAACGAATGCATGATCAACTTTAAAAAGTGTGCAAACACAAAACATATAGACAAAATATACTTCTTTCCTGTCTTTTTCGTACTTGCAAGTTATTAGACAGTAAAAAGGCTATTTGGATCAAGCCTTGTGAAATTTGCATTTACGTTTTTGAATAGGTACACTGAAATGCAGTCAAGTTTGGCGATTGATAATTCATTGATAACATTCTGGCGTATCACAAACAAACAACTTGTAACGTCTCATTTCATTGGCCGAAAGATTTAAATACAACAACAATTGTAGTGTGCACGTGAATTGACACAGGTGACCGACAATGGAATGTACTACGTTACTACGAACGTAAAAAAGCAATGATTTTTGGTCGAAATAATTAAATAAGTATTTTGTGAATTTCAAATAGTGGGGTCGAAATATTATACTAATAATTTGTGTTAAGTAATATTCTTTATGCATGCAGCATGTGTACCGCACTATGAAAAATATAAGGATAAAATAAAATACATGTGCCGCTTTTATACGGATGAATGTATGAACCACTTTAATTTCTTTCATATTGACGCTAGGTTATTATCCTGGCAATGTCGTAGTTACTTATAATAAGGATCTCATAATACTGATCCATTTCAAATTTATGATGGGTTGCACATTCCTCTTTTATTGTTTTCATGCTATAAAACGAAAATAAAGTAGCTAAGCCTTTGGTCATTCAGAAATGACGTGTCATAAACGAGCAAATTGTCCCCGAAAGATCGTATCATGTGTGCACGTGAATATAGATGTACTATGCAATGTACTATCATGGTCACCACGAAATTCAAATGAATTCAGTGAAGGCATGTTGGTGTAAAAAGGTTTGAAATGTTTCATCGGCGAAGATTTTATTTTGCATGTGTGGAACTAAAAAATAAATAAATACTTGTGAGAAATGTCGTAGTTTATAAGGAACTATATAAATGTACTGTTTTCGATTTTAATTGGTTGAAAATTTATCCTTTAATTTCATACCGTAAGAATAGAGCTTTGCATAACATTGTTGAACTATCCGCCAAAGTAACGTGTGGCATGCGTGCGTATTAAAATGAAATACAAAATCATACATGTATGATAAACTTATAAACGAAATATTAAGAAATTAAGGATGACTACTGTAAAAGTATGTACAAAAATGGAGTCACCATTTATCAATACATTAAGTGAATAACCGCACTGTTTAAAACTGATTGTTTTCTATGCAACTATTTATATATTTACAATATATAATTTTCAACCGAGGATAGCAAAACAGTTAATTATAAATTAAGAAAGTATATCGCTGGAGTTTATAAAGTACATTTCCTTCCACTGTGCCATGGTTTGCCATCTCCATTTTTTCTCTAAACAAAGCATGGCTGGTTACATGTTCTGAATTTACTTAGAATTTCGGGATTTTTTTTTCAAAATCAAGTAAACTAAATCAGAAAAAAATCACACTATCCTAAAACTTATGAAGGAATATGAATAATGAACATGACAGTTTATAACACAAACCCATTTACTATAAAAATCGAGCAATATCTTTAGTATGTAATTTGGTTATTTTTGTAGTTAAGTACGGTTTCATTTCAAGTACAACGTTAATTCATCAAGTCCATTGAATAAAAGATAAGGCAGAGTGAGCAACTTGACAAAAAAAGGCAGGATGACGATTTATGTAAAAAAATCAGGATAAATTAATAAATATAGTCAGGACCTAACAGACTGAAAAATAGAAAGACAGGACAGAGATAACAACTAAAAAAAATGCAGGACAAAATGTTTCATCCAAGTCCCCCACCCCCAATCAAAATAAAATGGTAGATCCCTTAATCCAGAACCAATTGAGAGGAGACAGTTGAATTAAATATTTCGACGTGACTGTTAAGATTAAAGTTTAAAATTTTACATGCACATGTATAAAAGCTAGAATTGCCATGGGATAATCAAGAACACAATCATGTACGTGAATACGACGATGGAAGTTTTTAACGACCTTGACCGGCTACGTGAATACTGATCAGTCCATTCAGCTTTATAGTACGCGTGTTCTATTTTCGCAGGTATGAGGTCGAAGGTTTGAATTCACCAATGAAAACGATCGTTCCTTAACGAGTTAATCTAATAAAGTTTGTTTGACTGATTATGTTGCACGACCTTTCGCTAAGCTTGGCCGCAGTTCAGTATAAAATGTATAGTTTGATGATCTTTTCTGCTAACTACTATACTTGTGAAAAACCCTTGGCAACAGAAACATATTCAGCTTTTTTTTTAATCGACCCAATTAAAAAAGTAATGGACGACTTCGTACATTTTATGATCGCAAATAAAATATGTATATAATATACTGTGTACTGTAGTTCGTATATATACTGAGACCCTTTGGCAACCCCACAGTTTAAATGTTTATAATAAATACGTCGTGAGTTGTGGGCGTTACAGACGAACGTTCACCTAATCTGACCCAGTCAATGGGATATTTTAGCGCGCCAATCAATGGTCTCGGCTACACTGTTTTGCACATGATTCTAGTAAGCTCCTTTTTATAATTGCTAATTGCAATTAAACTTGATTTTCTAATTTTCTATTCATATACGTATTTGCTAATTAAAGGTGTAATCCGACATTTTTATCCAGAGATAGGCTCGAACATTGGCATCGGATACAGGTTTCCATTCAAATTCATATATATAAATAATGTTTGCATTGGTTTTTCCTGGATGGCCTTGTCTATCTATGAAGGGTAAATATCCAGAAATATAAGCGAATACACTATTGACACATTGATATATAATACATTGTATGTAAAATGCGTACTGCTGGAAATTATTTGAGATACAAATTAAATACGGCGTTTATCACGTTCGACGGGCTGTCGGCAAATTTACATTTGTGTTTTAGTTATATTTAGTCATGGAGTATACGTAATACTGTATAATTGTTAAGTATTTAAATACTTCGAGTCGGCGCTAAAGGTAGATATACTGAGATTATACTGGTTGACGATTATGATATATGCAAAGTTTAATGCGTTAACTTTATTGATTTCTTAACACGTTAAAACTGTATTTATCGCGTTAAGGTAGATGGGGGAAAAGGGGTGGTCTAAATTAATATCCATAGAATTTTTTAAAAAATTTGTCAAAATGCAATTCAATCAAAAATTTAATTTAAAGTATGGGTGACCGATTTTTTTTTTCACGCTACAGGTTGTGCAAAATTGTCAGATTTGTATAGATTATGCATGGACACCCCAATTTTGTTTGATAAAAAGAAAACTACAGCATTGAATTTTAAGATAAAATATGAGAAGCTAGCTCTAATAATATGCTTTCAGATAAGAAAAAGTAAAAATAGGGTCATCGGACTCGTTTTCTTGCTACATAATAAAATAAGTAAATTCACAACACATTCTATTATAAAAGTTACTTTATCTGAGTTATCTCCCCTTTTGTGGCAAAGTTGGAAAATAAAATAAATCAAACAATAATATTCCGTTTTCGTAAAATACAGCCATAAAGTATGATAAAACTTATAATTTTCTATATTAACACGAAAAGTCTTACACATGATTTTGATTACTGTAGAATATAATTGAAGGAAATTTATTGATTGATTGTTAACTGCTTAACATCCAGTTGCAAATATTTCATGCAAGTTCAGGACGATATTAAAGGAGATGTCGGGCATATGTTTATGAGTCTGACAGCATCCTAGCGACACAAATAATAAAAAGAAATTCCATGAGAAAAAATATACAGAAAAGGGAAATTTTAAAATAGTAGAAATTAAAAGATTTGCTTTAAACAGATCGATTCCACTAGAACTTTGCTGTTAGAATACATTTGCAAAGTAATTTGGAAAATTCAAAATGTTAACATGTCCATAATAAATTGACCAAATGCTTTGTGGGCTGCTACGGCTTTATACATTTAATCTATTTTTGTTTTGATCAGCTCTGCAACGTTTGTATAAGGTGTTGGATTTTCAAATATTTTGGCCTCAAGCATCACCAAAGAGACGTTAGTTGTCGAAATATACATCATGTGCAGTTAAAGTATCGGCGATTTATTAATCTTTCCATTGCATACAAATGTTTGATTCCATAAGTTTGGCATGATATTGTTATCGTGAATCATTTAAATCTATAATTCCTCGAGAGAGGTAGGAACAATTTTTCCGAGAATTTATTTCAAGCGAAGGACATTTTAAGAAATTCTTTTCATCTTCACAAAATTTCAGTATTGCAGCTTCGTTTGTCTTCATTAAGGTTATAACATTATAACATAATGTTTCAGTGTAAATGAATTGTTATTTAAATTTCACTTCAATGTAGTTTTGATCATCTTTCGAAATTTGACTCGAGGTGAAACAATTTCAGTTATCTCTTATACTTAAATCACAATCATTGCAACTTAGATTACTTTTGCACCATGTGTTTCAGAATCTGAACATTGACCAATCTAAGTCTTAACATACTGATTGTACAAGTTACCATTCATGTATAACCCGGTTCGTCATGTTAAACTGGCGACTGCTACATTGTCAGCGTTACTTCTCTACATAATGTGTTATCAGAAAGGCGGAAAACTGTCAGTCATAAACATTACTTTCAATGGCATTTGTCGAGTTCTATGCTGGACAATGGATAGATCATAAAAAGAAATTTAGAATTAAAAACTTCACAGACCAGTACAATAACTATCTCGAAAGATCAAATTATACAAGACACTAGTTGTCTTACCACTATTTGTATTTTGTAGATGTCCCAAGAGACATTACACAAAAACAACATAGTGTTTGTATGAAAAATCACATAATGCAAACTACATGTACTTGATAAAGGAAAACAACACGACCTCAGAGTTTCTTTTAATTTTCCTTCACTAGGGGCGATGTGAATCAGGTATGGATTTATGTTTAAAGGTGCAGGATGAGTTCCAAGAATGTATGAATGTTATGTGCTACTGTCATTGGGGGAATTTTGTATTCGTGGTATTTTGAACGACCATATACTAACATTTTGTTAGTTTGGGGTTTTTGTCGAGCCTGCGACTTTTGTCGCAGAAAGCTCGACATCGGGATAGTGATCCGGCGGCGGCGGCGGCGGCGGCGGCGGCGTTAGCTAACTTCTTAAAAGCTTTATATTTTAGAAGGTGGAAGATCTGGATGCTTCATACTTTGTATATGGATGCCTCATGTTACGAAGTTTCCGTCAGTTACATGTCCAATGTCCTTGACCTCATTTTCATGGTTCAGTGATTACTTGAAAAAAAAGTTCAGATTTTTTGTAATGTTAAATTCTCTCTTATTATAAGTAATAGGATAACTTTATTTGGTATGTGCGTACCTTGCAAGGTCTTCATGCCCGTCAGACAGTTTTCAGTTGACCTCGACCTCATTTCATGGATCAGTGAACAAGGTTAAGTTTTGGTGGTCAAGTCCATATCTCAGATACTATAAGCAATAGGTCTAGTATATTCGGTGTATGGAAGGACTGTAACGTGTACATGTCCAACTGGCAGGTGTCATCTGACCTTGACCTCATTTTCATGGTTCAGTGGTTATAGTTAAGTTTTTGTGTTTTGGTCTGTTTTTCTTATACTGTATGCAATAGGTCTACTATATTTGGTGTATGGAATGACTGTAAGGTGTACATATCTAGCTGGCAGGTGTCATCTGACCTTGACCTCATTTTCATGGTTCAGTGGTCAATGTTAAGTTTTTGAGTTTTGGTCTTTTTTTCTAATACTATATGCAATAGTTCAACTATATTTGGTGTATGGAAATATTTTATGATCTATATGTCAGTCACACAGGTTTTATTTGACCTTGACCTCATTTTCAAGGTTCAGTGGTTATAGTTAAGTTTTTGTGTTTTGGTCTGTTTTTCTTATACTGTATGCAATAGGTCTACTATATTTGGTGTATGGAATGATTGTAAGGTGTACATGTCTAGCTGGCAGGTGTCATCTGACCTTGACCTCATTTTCATGGTTCAGTGGTTATAGTTAAGTTTTTGTGTTTTGGTCTGTTTTTCTTATACTGTATGCAATAGGTCTACTATATTTGGTGTATGGAATGATTGTAAGGTGTACATGTCTAGCTGGCAGGTGTCATCTGACCTTGACCTCATTTTCATGGTTCAGTGGTCAAAGTTAAGTTTTTGAGTTTTGGTCTTTTTTTCTTATACTGTATGCAATAGTTCAACTATATTTGGTGTATGGAAATATTTTATGATCTATATGTCAGTCACGCAGGTTTAATTTGACCTTGACCTCATTTTCAAGGTTCATTGCTCAGTGTTAAGTTTTGTGTTTTGGTTTGTTTTTTTTAAACTATAAGCAATAGGTCAACTATATTTGTTGTATGGAAGAATTGTTAGCTGTACATGCCTGCCTAGCATGGTTCATCTGACCTTGACCTCATTTTCATGGTTCATTGGTCAATGTTTAGTCTACTTGGTTAATGTTAAGTTTATGTGACAGTTGTAATAAAGCTTTATATTTAGGACTATCAACATAATATCAATGATTAGTAAAGAAGGCGAGACATTTCAGCATGTGCATTCTTGTTTTTATTTGTCTTACGTGGTTACTGTCTCATTTTTATACCCCATATCTCACTCTAATCATATTTAAGTATAGTCTTTTGATATAAGTACATCGCTCTTCTCGTCTTTTTGAACGTTTTGTAGAGTCCAAAAACACGTCTGTTATTGATACAGATTCTGCTTAGTACAGATTGGTTGCAATAATTATTGACATTTCTAACCTCAGGATATGAAAGTCCGTAACAAGTAAATTAAAAGATGATGAAAAATGTAGTTTCTTTCGAAATAGAATTTGCTAATCTGACAGGGTTTGGATGCTATCAATATTAGTAATATTTTCAACTACAACGCTGTACAGGGATTAAACCTCATTACTAGTACTTAAAATATAAAACATCACCCGTCATTTGATATATATACCTACACCAATTGCATCCACGATTTTTTGCACAAGTTAGTATGGAACACCTCTAATCTGAAGGATTTAAAATCCAAACATCCCGATGCCATTGTTCATCATCCCATTAAAAATATAGTCCCGCTGGTTATGTTTTGCATCGTAATCAATAATGTTAGAATGTTTTTAGTCAAAGGCCTAAAATATTGAATTCCCTAGCCCATTTACATAAATAAGAATTAACACCAGTTTACTTATTGGTTCAGTTGACTATGCAAGAAATTGAGTGCGCGACCCAGATGCGCCTAAACTGGACACTTTTGTCTAAAAAGATCAAAGCTATTATGTTATACATCCAGAAGCGCATTAGAAAACTATGTAAAACCTTGAACACACGGATTTCTAACCCATATAGGAAGCCCGAGGTTGTGGATGCTTTATTCACTATTCACGACAAATATGTCGTTGTTCAAACAGACAAAGCTTAAAAAATATTGTTTTTATTTGCAAAAATCATTATTTGCAATCACTAACTAAAGAACTTGGAATTATATTACTATCCCCAATGCTTAATTAAAAGATCTACCACATCATCCCATTAAAGAGAGCTTTTCCTACCAAATTGGAATAATAGATACAAATTCCCAGTTTTAGGTCAAGAAAATATTACTTTGTGAAGACCACACTGATTAAGACAACAAATACACCGAAGATGATATCATAAAAATGATTGACAAACATATTTGTTGCGTTTGATGGATAATTATTTCAACAATTCAATATTCCAATTGGTACTTATTGTATTCACCTACTGACCAACTATAGATTGTCTTTGTACTCATGTGAAACAGCATTCATATAGAAAATCTTAAAGAGAAAAAGAAAAAGCATCCTGCAATGTTCTATAATTTCAATTTCTTATATATTGCCGATGTCTTGTCACAGAGTCACACAAATTTCGTTCAGTACTTGCATCTCTTATATTCCTGAATTGGTACAAACATTTCCTTATGTAGAAAATAGTGGATTAAACCTGGTTTTATAGCTAGCTAAAACTCTCACTTGTATGACAGTCGCATGGAATTCGAATGCTCTTTATTAAATAAAACTATGATGAGCAAATTAAAATACAAAAGTTTCTTATAGTTTGCACCTACTTTCAAACTCTACAATCGAGATGTATTATATTCTGATTGATCTCTCCAAAACGTCTCCAAATAACACAAACATGAAGATAAAACATGAGACACTATTAATGGGATCATGACTATTGACAGGTACATGTCATGAATATGTGGCGGTGTTAAATTAGTTTATTGAGATCTAAAGCCAATCGGTGACATCAGCAATATTAAATAGCAATCATGTTAACAACATGCTGTTCAATGTATTTATACAATTTACAAAATTTGAAGAAACTATCATGTTTTCTATTCAGAAATCGAATAGTTTCCGAATTTATTTGTTTTTGCTTAGCCTTTGAAATACGGTATTATCATACCAAAATTACAGCAAAGGAAAATGTTACAGTTTTTACTTAGTTACAGTTTTTGATTGACTAATAAATTATGGTATTATTGACTATGCGTATAAAGTCATCAAAGATATTATGATTATAATTTAAGAACACTAAACGCGATTTTCATTCTTAATGAAAAAAATGTTGTGCCAAATCTGGCTTAGGGATCTCTGCCTGGGGTAGAAAAACCTTACTGTTTTAACATTTTATTGACAGTTAATTTGCAGAAAATGACCTCACTAATAATGGTTCATGTCTGGTGGTCCCTTGTTAATGAAACGTTATTCCTTGTATCATTGTAATTCCTAGAAACTCTTACACCTTTTCGAAGTGGCCCTTGCAAAGAATGTGGTCAATTCAAGGCAATAGGAAACCAAAACGTTATTATTGAATAAGAACGGTATCTACGTTTTCCATACAACCAATCTGAAGAAGGCTTACTTCCTCCTCTAAGACCACCAACTTGCCAGTTTGTTTGCCTATTTGATTCATGCAGTATATGCAGCTCTATCAAATACGGTAAATATTGCAGTTTTTTCCCCAGAATTTCAGACATTTGAATTTTTTACTATTCTTTTAGATGCATAGTATACAATAGCAATGGAATATTTCTAAATGAAAACATTATATTTGTCTTATTTTTACAACAGGATACGAGATGGGACAGAAGATATTTTGTGTTATCTGACCGAGAATTCCAATTTTTCATATCAGAAACTGTAAGTCAGCCTTGATATGATATATCTAAATCTAATTGTGAAATAAATAACAATGTTTGTGCACATTTGTTGGAACAGAATTAAAAATATTACATGTGTTTCATATTGAATGTTTTACATTTTTATTTGCTGATACCAACATACTCTAAGACTCTCAATTTCCTATTTGGTTCATTTCCCTTTTCTTGCTTTTTGATAAGAAGGTGATATCTTTTGAAGGTATAAGTAAAAAGGAAATTATGGGGCTTTTAACTTTCCCTTGAAATTACATTCCTTTGGTATAATAAGGGTTCTACATTACATTCAGAAACCACAAATTATACAACTAGTCCTTGCTAATCGTTAAACGCTTCCTTTCGGTGTTTTATCGACTAAACTACACCAAACAAAGAGCTAGAAATAACGAACGCTGCATTAAATATCTTTTTTAAAGTAATTACATCTACCTACACACTTGAATTCATTGACTTTATATTTGTCCTGACATTTTAATATATGCTTTAAACAGTCTCAATAGCGCAGTTTTCTAAGCGGACAGAAACAAAGATGCATTTCTCCTTTTCATCTAAAGCTATCCTTAAATAATGTATAACGTCATTTGGTGATGAATTTATTTCATGAATTATAAGGTTGAATTTTCAGTGAAATATTAAGAAACCTGAAAAGAAGCTTCTTAATGATCAAAAGGGATCACCTGCATGCAGCAAAATTTTAGTTTTTTTTTTTTTGTTAAACTTCACTGAATTTTACAAAACTTAACAGAAACTTCTTCGTGATCGAGAGATAGCATCTGAACAAAAAATCGACATATTAATACTTTTTACATTTTATTGAGAGATGTATTTACTTATTAAAAGCCTATTTAAGATTGTACGCAGTCAGCATTACACTTTTACACTGACAGCAGCAGTCGCATATGTGACACAAAGTTCCATGGAACCCTTTACTTTTTTTCTTCATTAAAAAATACAGATGTATATACAGGGAAAGTAAAAGCGAGACAAATGAAATGTAATTTCTTTTATTTATGTTGTGTAAACTTTTAACATATAGGCAACTACTCCACAAAGAACGGTTCCAATTGAAGATGTGAAAGGTGTAGCTAATTATAATGGGTAAGAATATTTCTTTACTTGCAATATGTTAAACTAATAATGAATTATCGTATACTATCAGTACCATCATAATATTTTCAGTAAACTTATTATATAGTCATGGTATATGTTCAAACTAATAAACTAATGACACAGGGCCTTTATGTAATTTTGAAAGTATAATGCAAATGATGAAATTAAAATGGCAACACTTTAGCATGTAAACTATTGTAAAACATTCAATACCATTGACTTAAGGGGTTCCTTTTCAGCTGAGACAAATTTTAACATGTAAACTATGCAATAGTTTCAAAGTCGATGAACCATGATGAGGCGGTATGTTCATAAAATCGCCATGGCATTGAGACTTGCAAATGCTAATACATCTGCATACCAAATACCATTGACCTACCACTGGTGATTACCCTTAAACTAAACTAATCATAAACTTATACTAGGCAAAGTTTCAATGTCAATAGGCCATGACGGAAGGGGTGTGGCCAAATTATCTTCATGGAAATGAGATAAGCCAATAAAAATACATCTGCATACTAAATATCGTTGACCTACCTCTAGTGGTTCCCCTTACACTGATCTAATCACAAGCTACACATGTATAAACAAGGCAAAAGATTAAAGGCCAATACACCATGACTAAGGGGACGAGGCCAAATATTCTGCATTGAAATGAGATGTGCCAATGCTAATACAACTGCATACCAAACACTATTGACCTACAACTAGTGGTTCCCCATAAACTGACCTAATCACAAACTAATACATTGTTTACGGCGCCGGCGGGAACGCATGCCTAAGTCTCGCTTTTTCGACTTCGTCGAGGCGAGACAAAAACTATGACAAACGTGATGATTTCAACTTTTCAATTGACAACTTCAAATTGCTTTCAGCGGTAAACATACCCTCTGCTCCATCGTATGTCATTTACATATATCAACTAATACTTTTCGTTCGTGCATGTTTATATCATACAGATTTTGCTCCTTACAGTGAACATGCTGCAACAGAGTTATGAGGACAATTATGACAACTGAAATCGTAACAATATAAGTTTTACGGTCACCATTACAAATTGGTTGATCGATACAATATTTCTAAACTTACTTGCGACATGTTTTCGCAATCTTAGATCAATAGACACCAGAATAGTCTTATCTTTAATTTTACAGACTGTGTCTAGTTTCCGGTTGTGACATTTTGACCAAATGTGGATTTGCATGTATGCATAATGCATGTAATGGGAGGCACGTCCCCAGTCGACACATCCGGTCTCGCTGGTTTTTCATGTTTTAGGAGTTTTCCCTAAAGATTTGTTTGCTTCCTTGATTTGTCTTCTCTACGGATTTTGTAAGGTTTGAATATAGGTAAACAACTGTTGCCTATAAATATATTTGTGTTTCATGAGTCCTCTTTCGGTACCTTTTTAGTGTAGATAAGTACAAGGGAAAAGTTATTTGATGTACAAAGCTAATTAAAGCCATTTGTGTTTCCATTGATAATGTTTCTATTATTCAGATTTAAAATACTTGTGGAGTGACAAATCAAGAAAAAGTCGCTTATTTTAAGAGTTTAATGGACCGACATACCTCACGGCTGAAAATCCACATGATGATAAAGTCAACATTATACTATCCTTTTAGCCCTGTCGTAGAGTTTTCACACGGTGCAGTTTTTTGTAAAATATCGGTAAAACATGATTTTCCGATTTTTTTCTTTTTCATTAGCAAACACGGGAACGTTTATAATTAATTCCTGAATGAAGATATCAGCAATACTTGTTATAAAACGAAAGAGTAATGTATCAACTTTCATTTCATATCAAACTTGAATATCATATGAAAATACATATGGAGTGAATTTGAAGAATTTCAATTGCATGCAACATTTTTTCAATCTTACCGTCTGTCAAAGTATATTAAATTTCTTACATACATCTCCCGTAGTCGATTTTGACATAAAATAGTGGAACAAGCAATACTTAAGAAGTTTTGATATATCAAAGTTTGACAGAACATACAAATCAACTTTTACAGGCCTTTTTATAATACTCATCATATAGCAGTTTTACTATTCAATATTCATCTCAATAAGTCATGACGCGCTCCTTTTTTCTATTTTCCCCTAACTTATAAATTGCTGTGTTTTTTGTAATGAATTAAATGTGCACTTTTTTAATTTTTGTCAATAAGAATATAGATTTGTATCAATGTTTGTGTCTAGATGTTTGACTTGGTACAGATGTTAAGGTTTAATAACGGTTGAGGTGTTTTTATTCTTGTTGAGTTTTTTTCGAATAGACTTATTTTAAACTACTTTGGAACGCATCCGAATTAATCCGGGAAATGATTGGTAGTGCTGATTCCTTTAAATAAAAACAAATACATATAAAGAAGCATAGGTCGTGTTATAAAGCCGAAACATGTACAAGAAGAATAAATTTTGATACATTGGGAAAAACCAATGCCCAACAGCGTGTGATGATGAATCAACTTACGTTAAATCACGCTCCGTGGCAATACCATTAGACTGGTCCAAATGTTTATTTTGCATACAATGAGATAAGCAATTAAGGCATGTCGAGTCATTTGAGCGTGACGATTATGTTTTAAATGACACAAATTACCAGTCTGACTATCCAGTGACAAGTTTACTCTCTATATAGATGACTCCAAGGACAGGGCGCTGCATCATTCAACATGCATCGTTAACTACTTGCTGAAATGAATGATTGAACTTGCTTTTGATACTTCAAATCGGTCGAAGCATGATGTTGCTTTCCAAAAAAAAACAGAAAGTCTACACGATGATCTGTTTGTGAAAAAAATCATTTTCGTTGTCGTATAATTTGCTAGATGCTAGTACATATTGTTCATTGCTTCCTGCAGACCCTTCATGATGCAGAAAAATTGTGAAAAGCAGTTTACGATCGTTCGATCGAAATTTCAAATTATTACTATCCATCTCTGTCAAAATAAAGTATTCCTACAGCTTTACAATTTATTCCTACCTCTCTGATAAACATTTTTGCCAGGTTAGTAGATGACTATTATTTTCATATGGAGAATGATTACAATGCACTCTCGTGTGATACTGTACTGAAATGCATATCTTTAGCTAAGTGTGTGATATCCCTGCATTAAAAATAAGTGCACCTCTGATCAGAGATGGTATGGGTATTGTAAAAAGTCTTTATGTAAAAAAGTATAACAGTTTTGAAAATTTGGCCAAGGACGCCTTTAAAACACTAATAGTTTGTTTTGAAAACTTTTGGGGTGTCGTGAACATGTTTGATTGATATGATTTGAAACAATCTACAAAATCAGCAGAATTAATAAGGAGGTATATTTCAAATGGTTGTAGAATTAATGTTCTTTGGGCCATTGAAGGCAGATCAATTAGGGATTGTAAGAAATTGCTTTGTGCACCCGAAAATAAACAGGAGTTGATAAGATTTGTCGGCGATTGTGCACTCCCGCACTACAATGATTTTGATTTGCAAGACCATGACGAAATATTGCAAGCGGGATCGTGTCAAAATCTATAGACAGTGCAGCAATGTTGTGCCGGATCTGTAAGTGACTGTAATCAATTGTATACAAAGGAAGAGACAGATATAAGAATTATTCTGCCACATCTGTTTGCTTATAATGAACAGATGGTAAAAAGTAATTAGAGGGGTCGCATTCCATTAAAATTACCAGACACTTATGTTTTACTTCTTTGTATAAGGATTTTCCTCAGATGTCAAACATGATGAATTGTATTTTCAGACTGGATGCGTTGCTTCAACCAAAGACGCAAAAACGGTTTTTACCTGTTCACGCCATTTGCAAAGTTATTTGACCAATGCTGTCTGGCTCAGCTACTCACGCTCTTACAGGATGCGACACGTCTTCTTTAATCGGAAGTGGCAAAAAGACAGTTATAAGGCGTCGAAACAAAACCCAAACATGTATCAAAGTTTGTCAATCTAGCTGGTTCTAATATTGACACATCTGTTGCAGTGAAAAGTCAATTCATTGTGGATCTTTATGACCCTGAAGCAATTTTCAATCAGTACATGGTGATCGCAATAAACTCAAGAGTGAAGTTGGCGCTTTCTAATGATGCCTCCTAAGTGAGATTAACTCATTCAGAGGCACCATTCAGACAGACAGCGTATTCTTCGAGTTTTACTCTAAGATCACGTCTGAATGAATGCTTATATCGCCAAACCACCACCTAGACCACCTTTGGAATATGGATATGGGGAATAGATCCATTGTTTCAGTATATCTTGAATCCAATGTCCTCTGACTTTACAGGACCTTGTTTGTACATGTAGAGGCAAAACTATTTGTAGAAAATCTTGCGTATGCTACGAACAGAGTTTTCCGTGCACTAGCTTTTTTTGTTGTTAGAGTAGTAGTGATTATTAATCTCGATGCCCAATATATCATGATTTTGCTGCTAGTGGCATCAGACTTGATGTGGTTGGGGATCTCTCTCTCTCTCTCTCTCTCTCTCTCTCTCTCTCTCTCTCTCTCTCTCTCTCTCTCAAAAAAAAAACAAACCAAAACCAAACAAACAAGCCTGCCAGTTGTCTCAGACCTTGATGCGGTTGGTGCGCTTTCAATCCAACTGGAGATATTTTTGTATCGAATATTTCGGAAGTATTACATACCATTACATACACATATTTGTGTCTTAGTATTCCGTTACTTTTTCAAATGGACGTGCTTATTGATTTTTCAGTGTTAGTGTAATATATACTTAGTCAGCTTCCAAAGACACAAAATGAAGCGTAATGTGTCTGTGAATCGTTTTTATTTGTTATTCACATATTTATCGGGCTTTAAAATCGGGTTAAGTCAAGTCTGCTATATATTCCATTGTTTGTGTTGTTCTATAAAATGGGGGACACAAGTTTTGAATATGCTATTGCTCTTGTACTGATTGACCTATTTGCTTAATTTTTTTTTATTTACTGTCGTATTCATGCTGACATTCATGCATCAAGACTATTTTTTATAGTTCCAACATTCTTTTGGGTTTAAATAATCAATAATGATTTTCTTCATTTTTTCATTGAATCAGACTTTACAGTACTTATTCATTTCTCCTTTGTTCTTTATGACATGCTAACAAAACTTCGCCAAAAATGTATTTATATCTTGTCATATATTATTGCATAGCTTAATATAGAATAAAATTATTTTTGTCGAAAATTTCTGTAGATAAAGATATTTTACTTCATTTTCCTACATGTTGGAAGAAGGGTTATACATCACTAATATCTGGCAATCAGGCATAAATATTACAAGATGAATTTGTGCAACATTCAAAGAGCATGATTCCATAGAAATATTTTCTCAGTTATCATGAGGGACGACCGATAAATTGTACAAAATGTCCCAAAATTGCGTTTTTTTTTAAGCCCCTCTTTTGACCTTTGACCACAGTTTTCAAAAATCTGCACCACTTTGGAACTCTACGACATGCCTTAATCAAAGGGTATTATATTTATCTTCAAATAAGACCAAAATTAGCCCTGATGTATTTCGGTCCATTTAATTTTTAAATTTGCCTTACTTAGTCACCGTACTATACTGTAGGGTCACAGGTATTTCAATGAGAATTATTGTGCCCTACTTATCGCCGATTTATTCAGTTACTGACATAAAGTTCAGTTGATAAAATCGTAACGATTTACAGAAACATCCCTTGTAGACATTTCTAACAATAACTCAAGATGTCTGACGACATGTACTCGTATATGAATATTTTAGATCTTCTACTGTTTTTCCATCTTACGAACTGTTACTTATTACTTAATCCAACAGAAAAGTGATTGTCACTATTGTTTCTATTATTAATATTACTTTTACTGTTTGGTTTGTTTTCTGTGATATCCATTTGATGTGGCTAGGTACTTATACATCCCGTCAATGTGTTTGTATTATCTTTCATTTTTGCTGGTGTGTTTTGCATATGCGACTTTTTGTGTTTCTGTGGTTCTTATAACGTGACTCTGTACTTTAAAAGATCCCGGCATTATGTTATTGTTCTATTATATGTCATTATGTTATTGTTCTATTATAAATTTGAAAATACTTTGAACGACAAACGACAAATTTATTTTACTCGCGTAGTGGTATTAACCATATGTGGATTCTTAAAAATTCTAAAGAACTTCTGGACAATTTTAAATCTCGGTCTATTTCTGAAATTAATTCTAACATAACTTTTGATTTTTTAACCCTGTATACCAACATTCCCCATGTGAAATTATAAAATTGTTTTGAATAAACATTGAATGACAAACTTTTTTCTTATGTGACGTTTACATTTTCTGACGTCAGACACGCGAAGCAATGAATGTGGTTTTTAATTTGATATATGCTTTTGTGCTTTTTTGTAAATAATTGTTTGTTTTGATATTGTAACACAGTGATGACTGCTGTACCCATATTTTGACTATTTTATTTATAATGTCTGTTTTGTTCACGCATCGTTGTAAATATAACGGAATTTGATAAGACTGTCGTACAAGTGAGAGGTTTAGCGCTATAAAACCAGGTTCAATCCACCATTTTCTACATTTGAAAATGCCTGTACCAAGTCAGGAATATGACAGTTGTTGTCCATTCGTTTGATGTGTTTTGTCATTTGATTTTGCCATGTGATTAGGACTTTCCGATTGAATTTTCCTCGGAGTTCAGTATTTTTGTGATTTTACTTTTCACTATTTTATGGAACTTGATAAAAGAATATATCATGATAACCACACAACGTTTCGATGTTAACGTTGAGTAAATGGAATGGGGGATGAGCTTTATAGACAAATATCACGATTATAACGTCGTTGGTAAATCATTGTGATTTTTTGGGGGAGGGAGGAGGGGGATTTAACACATTTGATTGTTTTCAGTTTGAAGGACGATGAAAATCAAAGAGCGGTCGATATGAAAATGTAAGAATCTATGATTTCTTCATCAATAGATTACGAACTTTATATAATATTTAAAAGCCAATAGTTCTCTAGCAAATTGTTTAGAGAACAATTGAAGGTCTTTCCACCATTGAATTTCAAATTTATTAATAAGAAGTCACTTTCTGTTTACTCAAAATTAATACTGGCGTCAAATCATATGTTTTTTATACTGTTTTCAAAAATATATGGTTTCGGTGTACTTTTGCCTGAAATAAGGGAGATTATTTGATACTTCCGATTAAAGACTTCACTTCCGGTCTCACATGATAGCTTTATTCACACTGATCGTAAAAATATAAAATTTCTACATATTTTTAACTGAAATAAGAGAGATAATTTGTAACTTCCGATTCACAGAAGTCACTTCCAGTTTCAATTGATAAGTTTATCTATGCTAATTAAAAAGATATATGGTTTCAAAGTATTTTCCCATGAAAGAGGTACTTCAAGTTTACCAATGGTCACACTCGGTTGACATTTTAAAGGTCATACGTGTCACAATCTAATGCAATGGTGCAATCAACAGTTTTTTCTATGACGTCATATGTTGAAGGACTATGAATAAGTGACGCTAAGTGGTGGTATTGTAAGTTAAGATACTTGTATAAAACTATATATAACTGGAATCAGAATTTTCTCTTGTTTAAAATGAAATAAAAATAAAGTGTAATATGAACATAGTAAAAAAGTTCTATTCAGAAAAAACCTGAAATCAGGTCATTTGCATACCCATGTAGGCATGATACAGGCACATTTAAGATAATCAAAACTGTATGAATTTCATAGATTTTTACCTGGTCTGATAAAAAATTCTCGCTTCATGGTACGTTCGCACGTTTTGGAAAGGGCGACAGTAGCTACACATAAGGTGTCAATTTTCACTACCAAAAACAGGAAGTTTACAGTGTTGCCTTCCTTAGAACATGAATATTTTATCTAACTAAACTTTTAAAATTATTTTAATCATCCAACCTGTTTAAATTAAAAGCTAATAAACTTATTATAACAATCAAATACAAAAAACATGATACTTTTTATGTAGATAAAAAGGGATTTTCCTCCATTGATATTTTTAGTCGGGGAATAACCCCACGATTTGTATACGAAACTGTTTATAGCACCCAATAGACACTATGGCTTTATCATGTACCAGTATGAAGTTATAACAAAGCTCAAAATCTAGAACGTCAAATTCACATTTGACTTTGATATCTATTCCAAGGTCATTATGGATGGATTTAAAAGCAATATACCATAGGTCTCTACTTTGTATGGTTTAAGAACCACACAACTTATGTTTCTAGGGAGGAAAAAATCTTTTCAAAGACACTTCATTTCGACCAATTTTTTTTCATTTATGGCATCTTGCAACTAACATTTTTTTAATAGTTCTTTTGTAATTATTTATTATGGTTTCGTAGGAAAAACAATCAAAAATCTGAATTTAGAACTTAAACTTGACCTTTGACCCTGATCTGACTTTCCTTTTGTTGACCCAAGGACCTCAAATTACAATACCTTATGTCTCTATCACTTACTATTCATGCGATACATTAATATATCACTTATGTCAAATACAGAAGGGGAAATAACTCTCATCTGGAGTCTTCGTTTCGCTTCAGTCAAGATTAGACAAAACATCCTAAGGATATTAAGAGGAATTTGAAAAAATAAATTCGTCGATTTCTTTTACATTTTCGGAGGAGATGCACTCACAAGTAAAACAGAGTTCGGGGAGAATACTCTTACAAAGAAAGTATTCGTTAAAGCATGGTCAATTTCATAGGCACATAAACTGTGCAATATCATATACCAAACATCTAGGCGACATGTTGCGAAACAAAAATTACACACATGAAATAAAAGTGGCGGAAGGAGAATAAAATAAAATATAAGAACATAAAGTTTCTAAATATTTGATAGAAGCCACTTCCGGTTGACTGAAAGCTAATATTGGCGTCCAATGATATGTTTGCTCTTTCTGATTCAAAAACATTATATGGTTTCTCTATACAGTTATCTAAAATAAGGGTATAATTTGCTACATTCGGTTTAGAAAATGTCACTTCCTGTGTCGTTTGATAGCTGTTTTTACACTGATTCGAAAAATATAAGGTTTATATATTCTTCTGCGTGTAATAAGGGAGTGAATTTGCTACTTCCGTATTCAAGAAGGTCACTCCTGGTCTCATATGATAGCTGTTTTACACTGATTCAAAAAATATAAGGTTTCTATACTTTTGCCTAACATTTTCAACGTCATATGCCACCCAACATTTTGCAAAAAACTCTATTGCTTTATCATGAAGTAATAATCAAAATTAACCTTGAATTAAGACATTTAAGGGACCATTATTCCTGTAAGATGTCATTAGATTGTTTCAGACCAAACGTATCATATCTTCATCACAATAAAACAAACAATTTGCACTAGTTCTTTTATATCTATCTTTACAAGTGTCAAAGTAGATGTAGGAACAAGCAAAAGTCAAAATTAAGAACATGACCTAGTCTTTGACCTCTATCTCATTTTGTAAGTTAAGACCCATGGACCTCAAATATAGAGATCCTAGATCTATACGGTTACAGTTTATAAGTTACAAAGATATACCTCATATCAGATGTCAGTGAATTTGCTTCGGTCCAAATAAGTCGAAAATTTCTGAGGATGTAACGAACAATTAAGAAAACAGTATTTTGCCTATATCTGTAGTGTTTGATAAGAAAGACAAAAATAATCACTTAAGCTATGAAAAAAAACAGTGAAATATTAGTTTTCTAAGTATTTTCACTTGAAATAGTTAGCTTCTTCTGGTCTAGAAAGTTTCAATTCTGAGGTCATATGAAAGAGTTTTTCATACTGATTTGATAAATACTATGTTGTTAGGGACTTCTCTGTAAAATAAGGGAGATAATATGTCACTTCCGGTTTAAAAAAACTCACTATCGATGTCATTTTATATCTCATTATACACTGATTTCAATAATAAATGGTTTTTTCTATATTTTAGCCTTTAAAAAAGGAGATATATAACTACTTTCGGTTTAGTAAATGTCACTTCCGGTCTCAAATAGTAAAAGCATTGTTTCGTGGTCATTATCGATTTTTCCTTATGAAACACAATATGTCGACTTCGACTTTTGAAAATAACTTCACGAAATATCTAAATGAACCGTTAAACAGAAGTCGACTGTAGTTTTTTTTCACAGACACTCTTTTTATTCTTTTAATTTAATTTTTTATTTAAATTAAATTTTCTTAAATACTTCGAATTATTTCTAGTTGTCAAATGTGTTCATGCTCCTATTCATACGATTTCACAGTGAGAGTTGAAAATAAGAATAGAGTGTCAACAGGTATAGACTACTGTAATTGTATGATCGTATGAATATGAATAAGAAAGCATCAATCAATTGAAAATAGTAGAACTTAGAATGAATAATAATAAAAGGAATTATTCATATCTAAATTTGAGACATTGTATATATAAATAATGGTGTTAGCCCTGTATAACCACATGTTATCCGATGGAGAACGTCTGTCGTAAATATATCACAAATTAAGACGTATATATTAAAATCAAAATTTGATAAAATTTGATGTTACGGCATGGTAAGCTATATTATCATCCTTTATGACAAAAAGACAGCTGATCTGCAAGATATACCATCTACTGGTCACTATACATCATGTACTGTGTTACAACCTTAGATAAAGCCGACGAGGAAAGGCATTTTTCGACTAACGAAAGTTATATTTTATAGCCTTTTGGTGATCAGTCTAGGGCAAGGAGCACAGTTCAGGCGGTGTTGACACGAAGTCTCAGATGCAGGGGTTCGAATCACACCCGCTGAGGTCAGGAAAAAAATTGCTAATGCAAATTTGCAGATCTAAAATTTTGGGGCTAAATTTGAGACGAAGTATATATAAATTAAGTTGGTAGCCCTGTATAACCATATTTTATCTGATTGAAAATGTCTTTGACATATTTAGACGTATATACATATAAGTCTAAAGATTTGCGCAACAGTACTAATATAAGATGGTAAATACGAACATGATGTTATAAAATCGTGTTGACAAATATTTCGACTGAACAAATTGCCTTCTTCAGTGTCAATAATTTAATAATACTTGTTGTTCATGTTAAAAAGCTCAGTAATACAGGTAAGTTTTGGAATATTGATTTAATCCAAAATCTTGAACCTCATCAAAGAAATTAAAACCCAATGCTCAATAGACGTGGCTACGTATCTATACATCCCAAATTGGCAAAATGCAGAAGTTTGTATAAATGTATATGAGATAAAAGAAGAGTCCCTCTATCCAACTGCTAGTACTTCCTGTTGCTGCTGTTTGGTTGAAGTACATTTATCTCCTTAATCAGTCCAGTGAATGTTCTGTTCAAGCACTAGGATTTTTATGCGGTTAAAGTCATCTGGTTTATGATCCGACTGTCTGAAATGCTGGCTAAATGGGAGGAGTGGCTTCTTAGATATGTCACTTATATGGCAATTGAGGCGTTTGTGGAAAGGCTGTTTTGACTTACCAACATATTGGTGGTCTCAAACCAAACATTCTAGAATGTAAATGACAGTCATACCTCTCCACCTACTCAATGCCTGGACAAAATGCTCACGCTGTTATTGAAGAACTACTTCACCTTTGATGGAGATCATCTACAAATTAATGAAACTGCAATGGGTACAAAAATGGCTGCATGCGCCTGTTGAAGCTAGTTTGTCTATATACAATATATGAGTTTCTTTGTGTGTTAAATGAACTCTCATACATGTTACATTTTAAGGGTTTACTTAACATGTGATCTTGCACTTCATAAAAAAAAATCAATAGTATGCATACGTGGCTGCTTGCTAAAACATTCCAAGATGTGAAAAAGTAATAAGTTAAGTTCATATAACTGATGAGCACTTGTATATATAAAAGTCTAGATATGTTCAATAATATTATACTGATAAAAGATTAAAAAATATATATACAACACAAGATGTAATGAAATTGTATTGACAGCTTTCAATTCTTTATCAAAATCTAATAGAATAATTTGATGTATTTGTATGTTTATAGAGCTCACCTGTGATTTCTACAAGACTCTTAGCTATATATATATATATGACATCTATACGGTTTTTGGGTCTAAATAATTAGTCCGGGATTTTCCTTTGTTTTAAAATTGTATAGGAAAATACACTTTGTACTTCTAGATATCCGGGTAAGCAGACGGTTTTTCAACTGGTAACGAAACACAGAATTTTCTTCATTGAGGTATAGTTTTTTTTTGTTGTTCTGATTATGAACTTAATATTTCTCTTTTTGAATTCATACTTTATTGTAGATTTATCATCATATTTAGACAGAGTATGCATAACAATTCTAGACAGAATGTTACTTTTCCACATGTCAATATTTATTGAATTCATGTAGAAGTGTTGATCCAACAATTTGAGTGAACAGCAAAATAATGATCCTTGATGGTTTTGCATTCATATGGAAGGTAAATCCCAAATAATCGAAGTTTTAAAGTAATATATCCTCATTTAATGCGTCTAATATCGTCATTCTCATAAACCAAAATCCATGGTATAAAGATATTATAAACATTAATAATGTAACAAATAGTCAGAATTATTACGAATGTATGATCTACAATGGTTTAAAAAGAGATTCAAGCTTATATAAAAAAAAATGTATTCATACAATATTATATTAATGCTATTAAACACTGTTACCCCTAAGAGTCCAGCCGTTTGTTAAACAGTCTGATAAATTTGCACAAACTGTTCAGTATACTGATGTTTCAATTATTCATTAGATCATGAAATTTCAGTATGTTTGCAATTAGTCTATTTCGATAATAAGGTTTTAAAATTTAAATTCTTTCGTCATTAAATTGCCAACAAAGTTTAAAAATGATTTATCACCAATATCTCCTAAATTACAAAGTTTGTTATATCGATTTTCCCTTGAAACATTATTCAACCTCCCAGATTCGAAAAGGAGTTTATGGCTGAGGGTCATGAATCTACAAAAAGTTATGATGTTTTTATCATCTAGGATTTTGAAATAGTTTTCCCTTTCAGCATTTTATTATCATCGACGGTAATTAATGGCTTTTGGTGATTCTGATAAGATTGAGTGCCAATTTTGTTTGAATTGGTATAAAACACTTACTTTAAAGGGGCATTAGCTTCGAGATTTAAAATTAAAAAAAAAACATGAATTTTTTGGTTCAATCATTAATGAAAGTGAAAAAGTGAAATAATATTTACTTTTAGAAGCCACTTTGGTTAAATTTTGTCAAAATAAGCTAAAAAAAAAACATCGCTGCTGAATTATTCACTTGCATGTGAATAATTCGACATCATTGAATCAGTATTCATGTGACCTTCAATTTAACCCTTAGCTAGAGATGGGTTACGCATGAATTAGGCGTGTTTAGTTATTAAAAGAAAAAGAATATCAACATTGAAAGTGAAACAAGGGTAAACCCAGAGCTCCAGATAAGCTGCGTATTTGCGTGATCACGCAATACAAATAATTAAAAACCCAATGCATTTGCCCATTGCAGGGTTCAATAACCCAATTAATTCAAATGAAAACCCAATAATATGCCAAAACCATGAGTTCTTAACTCTTTTATTCGCTATCGTTTGCGTTATTTACCCTTATCTGATTACAGTCGTCGCGTAAATCTATTTTTATAATATTTATAATTGGAAATGTCCTTTCGTTCTTTTAAAATAGAGCCCTGCATCAAGTAGCTGTAATGGGTCCCTGTTGGACTTTTCCGTTGCTCAAAAGGTACACGTGTTTATGAAAACATTTCGATCTGCTCGGCGTTTATCCAATTAGCGTGTGACATGCTGTCATATTTTTTCGAATTGCTCGGGATTTATCATAACATACAATGAATTAAAACGAAAGTAAATGTCCGATAAAAATATTGAATAGAAGCATGTTTTCGGCTTCTTTTTGATAGCTGAGGGAAAGTTATGATGATAACAAGACTCAGCTAGTGATTTTAGGAAGCGTCCATTGAACGCACGGGCGTGCTTGCGTACCTTAACGAGAACATTGCTATAGAACGATAAACACGGGGTTTCGTCAAAAACGAAATCAGTTGGAAAAAGTGAAAGGCCAAATCAATTATGACATGATATGTAGTTGGAAAGCATCGGAAACCAAAAGTTCTGATAAGGGACAACTTAACCCAGATATATGTAAATTGAATTAAACAAAAACAGTTTATATATTATTTTTTTCACTTAAGTTGATAAATGAATACACATATCCGTTTTTTACGTCAAATTATGCATCTTGACACTTTCTTTGTTTTGGTCTAATTGTTCTGGATGCTTAAGATAGTTGTCTTATTGGCAAGTGCAGTATAACATTGTCATTTATTTACTTGATGTTGCAGAATTATTTGTAAATTTGTAAAATGTGGTCTCCATCATTAAACCACCCTATAAATCTCAAGGTTTTGGGGTATATCTTAAATCTTGGAACTACTTTTTATTTTTATTAAAAAGTATATCTGGCAAATAGGTGAAAGGACTGGCAAAACTTTCTTACAACACCTAAATTTCACATATATTACATAAAAATCTAAACACTTAGCAACACCTACCCCAACTATAAACCGTAGGGTGATCATATGGGATCTAGAAAGGCAATTAGTTACTGTCCAACTAGTGACACCAGCTGCAGTTTACATGTACATAAGTTTTGAGAAAATACAAAACTGACAGAACGTTTAAAACGGGACACAAATTAAACGTACAATTGCTCGTCAGTGAATAAACCAAATAAAACAGCTAAGCACATATACAAAGAAAGAAACACATTTAAGATGGAAACACATCTGGGGTTGATATAATGTGATTATAACATGCCTAAATATTCAATATTGTGTTGATGAAAAAACCCAATACATTAAGGAGCTTGGTGGTGAAAAACCCAAATTGATATTTGCTTGAGGGGTGAATAGGAATTGATAATGCAATTAAAAAACTTTATCACCCAATTACATAAAAAAATGGTGGGTAAAAACCCCAATTTGTGAATTCTTATCTGGAGCTCTGGGTAAACCATTTGATTGACTGATTCGATCTACAAAAATTATACAGGTAAAAACGATGATTAAGATATATTTTTGACTTATAATATGAAATCAAACAGACCTAGAAAAATCTAATTGCACGAGTTCGCTATCTATTCATATCTATATTTATGTTTTTTATCGGAATGTTGATACATATTATCGAGCCCATGCATGGTATATTGTTTATTTTAGACTTTTTATAATTTGGATATACGTTTTAGTATGTTATAAATCAAATATTAGAATTTGAGTCAAATCGGTGAACATGAATTTGACAGCTAGTGCCCCTTTAGCATTGTGATATAACCATTATATTACTGATGCAAGTCTTTACTGCTTTCCTGACAGAAGTTTTGACCATTGCTCAACGCGCTAAAACTTTGCTTTACGCGATAAAACTCCTATTTATCATTTATAACTTTTAAGGCATTAAATCTACATTTGATCCCGTTCACTCTTATTTTTTAAGTTTGCTTTCAACGCGTTTATACGGAAGCGTATATTACCCTCCGTTTAAGTTTATCTTTAACGCGATAAATTTACTTTTAACGCGTTGAAACTAATTTTAACACAATACATTAAAGGTATATGAAACTTCAAATTTAAAAAAAAAGTTGAACATGTTTTATATACTTGAATGGCTAAGTTTTAATCTATAAGAAGTGAGCGTGAAGTTTTTATTATAAGAAAATACTTTATATTATCAAAATCTTCAGAAAGGTACCGATATTGAATTATTGACTTCCTAGACACTAATTCGCCAATATTTTCCCGTATGCAGTGACCTTAACTACGAGACCTCTCGTTATAACTTCGGCCACAGCACAGCGCAAGTGCGAGGGGAAAACCGTGATGAAAGAATGTAAACACACGTGCTCTTGAAGGTAAATAGAAATAACAGATTCTTAAAGAACAAATTTTATACAACAAGTTTCGGTTAGTGTATTGAAAGGTATATACTATGAAATTTAGAGCGAGGGGCTTGCCCCGAGCTCTTAATTTCATAGTATATACCTTTCCATACACTATCCAATTTAGCACATATTTACAACTTGAGTAATCCTGTAATTAGTCTATTGATATGCTTTGGCTGACTAGGTGTAGCTCATTTACGTAGTTTTGTAAATCTACTCGCTATAGTATCATTGTAAAATATGTGATTTCAAAAGGCCCTGTACTCCAGAATGAAAAGATGGTAGCTGCTGGTGTAAGTATGTTTATTGATATAAAGCGGTGTTTTACGACACATGTACTTCTTTACATGGTAAGATGACAAAATAAATTGACCAAAAGCAGGCAGTAATTAAATTTTAGTGGAAGCTTTGCATTCTTAAAAACATTTTTCTATTTCACATAAAAACTAAAACTATAATGAATTTTACACATATAGATAGTTTGCAGTGGCGGATCAAACAAGGTGGAAAAGGGGGGTGGTGGTGGAAAACGCCTTTTTCATGATGATCAATGGGTTGAAACCCCTTTCAAAAATAGCTGGATCTGCCCCTTAGGTAGTCTAGTGGATAGTTTACATGCATGAAATATTTGTCACTTGACATTAAGCAACCAATAATTAATCAATATATGACGAAATAGATCAAACTGCTTTAATTTCCCTTCACAAGGTTTCATGGTTCACTCTTTTTTGTGTACAAAGTAATTGCATGGAAAATAAATGATTACAATTTTTAGATGGCGTTGTACTCTAATCAAGGTTTAAAGAACCATATTTGTTACTTTTTATTTAAATGAAAGAAACTTTTAATCGTCAAAAACATTTTAAGATTCAAAGATTAATAAGTGGGATGTTTAAAAATCAATTTGAAAACTAATTACAAACTATTTAGTTTAATTTAGAACACAGCATTTATTTCAAAATAGCCAGTAGCAATGTTTGTTTTGATATCTTGATTACGATACAATGAAGTCTAACACTTGTGGTCATTCATGCGTAGTTACTTAGTACACGGAAAAAGTATGTACTATGAAAATTAGAAGGCAAATTCAAGCAATTTGATTGGACGAGAAGTTGTAAGTATGTGCTAATAAGAACATACAGCCCCCTTCTCGTCCAATAGAAAATCATTTTTTTTCCTAATTTTCATAGTACATGGCTTTCCATGAATGACTTTTCATTGTAGATTAATTATGAAAGCGAACTCTTATTAACTACACTAATGAAGTGTACAATCCCCTGAGGCATTTTACATAGGAAAACAGCCTACTGATTAGTAGATGAAAGAGAATAGAATTATCAAAAAAAAAATTTGAAAATTGCAAATATTTATAATGGTACATATATGGAACAAAAAGAATAAAATGAAATGAGGCAAAGGTGTAGGTAAAGTTATCTTTGAACTAAATAAATGTTAATACCAGACCCAAAGAAAACTTTGTCAGACTGCTAATATCTAAAGCAAAGGAACTTTTTCGAAGAAAAAAAAATACATGTACATTCATCAATAAAAAGTAAGTATCTGATGTTGAATGATCGTAATTCTAATATTTATTGAGTGAGTTTTATAATTGCCAAAAATATACAAATTTCAAAAAGCTGAATTATATAACATTGCATGCTTTTTATAATCAAGAAATCTAAGGTAATCTACGGATAAGCGGAAACCCTCTACGCCAACTGACACAGCACATCAAAGAGAAATACATGCAACAAGACCTAGGACTGGAACATAATTCAATACAAAACCTCATAAGCACTATATAAACTTGAAAATAATGCTTATTTTTTATTATATAATATATATCCTTAATTATATTATGGTTATTTTAGTCAGAAAAAAACAAATAAAAAATATGTCAGTTTGTGATGCTATATTCAAAGATTGTGTACATTCTGAAAAAATATGTAGAAATCTAATTAAAGCGATGTTAATAATAATGCAAAGATGTTAAATTTTATACTTAACTTACATACTGATAATTGTTTTTATATCAGGTATATCAATAATTAATATAAGTGTATATGGTAATTTGTATTATCTTTATATTAATGGTACATATTTATAACAAAAGAAAAAATAAAATAAAATGGGGGCAAAGATGTAGGTGAAATTATCTTTTATACAATTTTTATACCAGACATTCGAGTCGATTATTTTTTTTATCAAGAAAAGAATGTCAAACTGCTGATATATAAAGCAAAGGATTTTTTTGAGAGAAAAAAAACCCACAATACATGTACATTTATCAATAAAAAGTAAGCATCTGATATTGAATGGTCGTAATTCAAATATTTATAGAGTAAGTTTTATATTTATCAAAAAATATTCAATTTTCAGAAAGCGGATTGATATAACATTGTGTGCTAATTAATATCAAGAAATTTAAGGTATATAAGTATTAAATTTTTACCTGATGCAGAAGAAAAACTCAAATGTTTGAACAATTTATCCTTTTTGTCCTCACAAATTATGTCAGTGCTATTTCACTCCATCCATTGTAATGGTCATTACCTCTGTTATATACTCACTTCATTATAAAAAGTGAATTCTTATTTAGTTTTGAATATTACAATGGGAAAGGATAATTTTGTAAGGTCACTCGAAAGTGTGAATATGTTCTAAATTGGTCAGACAATACTTGGTCATGTTTTATGAAGATTTAAAGCCCTCGGCTACGCCTTGGGCTTTAAATCTTAATAAAACATGACCAAGTATTGTCTAACCTATAATTAACAAATGGGAACACATAGAAAATTTTAAAACAAATGTCATGGCTCTTTCAATTCACTTATCTGTCACGCTTTCCTCGTGTTTTGATTTTATTGTTTATCAATGTCACGATCCGGTAAACTTCGACAACAAACTCGAAAACTAATAAGCTTGCCACTAACAACCACTAAATGAAATATTATTTGTCGATAGTAAGTTATAGATATGTAATAAATATTAAAAAAAAACGTGCATGCAAGACTTAGTTTAGTATATATGCAAGCATTGGTTCAATAATTTCGATAACATTAAAATTTTAAGAAACTCGTTTCATATGACTTTAATATGTAAAAAAAAATCCATAACTTTTAACGCGTTAAATCTTCTTTACATAAGAAATGTATCCTATTTGCTATTTTTGCCAATGATAAGATAGCCGACTTTTAAAGCATCATTGTTTGTAAAACATGCATTTGCATAAATATTTTTTTCATGTTTTTATTACATATCTGATACATCATTATTTATAGTTTTGACTATGTTGTTGAAAATATATCTCACTAGACATTAGACTTCGAATGTCTGAATGGCAAGTCATGAAATACATTGAAAGTTTTGCATACCGATTATTTTCAAAACAACCGCGATCCCATATTCCATTTTAATTTGTCTTCTTTTAACCCCATGCATAAGACTTAGCATCTGCTGCTACGTTAGCATAATGATCACGTTTGCAAAAACAGGGTACAACTTTTTTATATGATTTGTGCAATGCATTTTTATAGAAAATTACACATAAAATATTTTGTGATGACGAATTATATTTGTTATGACTTTTTGTCTATAAATCAATCTAAAACAAGTTGCTTTCTTTAAAAAAAAGAAAAGCAACACGTGAACCGCAGACTGCCTGTTCACCAAAAGATTGTTGCTGAATTTGTGTTTGCTTTTGAATTGAAATTATTGACTGTGATTAGAAGAAGTCAGTTGAAAGTGTATATTTACATCTACTATTTGAATATACATTTTAAAGCTAGACTATTTTATTTAGTACTTGGGAATGTACGTAATTTTCCCGATGATAACCCTTTCGCAAATCCCAATTTCTACAAACCGGATGACTTATGCAAATTGCACAAACCAATCGCAATATAAATTTATGCACTCAGTTTCCTTTATAATCTGGAATTCTGCATGCATTTATTTTATCTATCATATCTTTATATTTTGCTTCATGCAACTGATTGGGACATCTTATAAAGAGACTTTTTTTGGTCTAATAAAACATCTCAAATTTTAAGGATTTCCTGATTTTACTTAAATCAATTCAAATATTCTACAGGGAAACTTGGTTTTGCCGAAGAATATCTTAATTCAGAAATTTTATGAATACCTGTACATACCCTCAAAATAACCAATTTATATAAAAAGGTATGTAGATATAAAAAGATACCAGAATAAAAATGATGTTCGCCAGACGCCAGCCTACAAAAAAGCACCAGTGACACTCAAACGAAAAAAGTTAAAAGGCCAAATAAATTACAAAGTTAAGGAATCTATTCCTTGGGTAGACAATCCTTAGCTTTTCGAAAGGTCAAGGTTTATTATAGGACAGTGATTAAAAAAAGAAACAAAAGAGAAACAGCTAGAGGTCAGAATACCGTAAGTAATAGTGACCGTGCATGAAAGTCACATGTCAATCTCTTACAGCCGTGTCCTAAATTTAGATAAGAAAAACGAAAATGCGCATTAACGAATGAAATTAGTATTATTGGAATTTTTGAGAACGCAAACCGATAGTGTGCGTTTGAAATGTGATCTATAATGCGAATGAATCAAGACGTGTAGGATAGTTGGGAAACACAGTGAATACAATTTTCAAAACCGTACCATAGTACAAATATGTAGATGTTATAAGGTTAAACTATTAAAACAAACAAACAAAAATAGAATTGAAATTTTATAATAAACATAGTTTACGTTCCTGTTAGTAATTTTTTTAATATATACTCTGATAATAATAACAACAAGTCTAAACTGAAAACAACGTTAAAACCTATGATTGCGTTGGATAAAAACCGCAATTTTTATACGTGTGCATGCAAAACAAATTTCTTGTTAGAGGGGTCTAAATACAGCACAAACAACATTTTCCAAAAGACCAAAAAAGTGAAAAAGTATATTTTAAAAAACGCATTTGACTAACAGGTCGAACAACAAATGTTCTTAAACCCTGCTGACTGCCATTGGCGATTGCCAAATAAACGGATCACAAGGTGTAATAAATGGATCTTAACTATAAATTTTATACCACACAGAAAACAGTAAACTTGCGGCGAAGATGGTATACCGCAAACAAAGGTGCAAAGATTTTTTGTACACCATATCCGGATTTCGACAATTAATGTCTCTTCAGTGATGTTAGGAATCGAAACGGTTATTGGAAGGCCACATAATTTACCTCAATTTAGGATAGACTCTTGAATTTTGAGGAGTCAAAATAGGATGAACGGATCATATTAACCCGAAGGCAAATATAATACAAGCCCAAACGAAAAAATATAAACAAGTCTAAATTGAAAATTACGTTCAAACCTATGATTGCGTTGGATAAAAACCGCAATTTTTATACGTGTGCATGCAAAACAAATTTCTTGTTAGAGGGGTCTAAATACAGCACAAACAACATTTTCCAAAAGACCAAAAAAGTGAAAAAGTATATTTTAACAAAACGCATTTGACTAACAGGTCGAACAACAAATGTTCTTAAACCCTGCTGACTGCCATTGGCGATTGCCAAATAAACGGATCACAAGGTGTAATAAATAGATCTTAACTATAAATTTTATACCAAACAGAAAACAGTAAACTTGCGGCGAAGATGGTATACCGCAAACAAAGGTGCAAAGATTTTTTGTACACCATATCCGGATTTCGACAATTAATGTCTCTTCAGTGATGTTAGGAATCGAAACGGTTATTGGAAGGCCACATAATTTACCTCAATTTAGGATAGACTCTTGAATTTTGAGGAGTCAAAATATGATGAACGGATCATATTAACCCGAAGGCAAATATAATACAAGCCCAAACGAAAAAATATAAACAAGTCTAAATTGAAAACAACGTTCAAACCTATGATTGCTTTGGATAAAAACCGCAATTTTTATACGTGTGCATGTAAAACAAATTTCTTGTTAGAGGGGTCTAAATACAGCACAAACAACATTTTCCAAAAGACCAAAAAAGTGAAAAAGTATATTTTAACAAAACGCATTTGACTAACAGGTCGAACAACAAATGTTCTTAAACCCTGCTGACTGCCATTGGCGATTGCCAAATAAACGGATCACAAGGTGTAATAAATGGATCTTAACTATAAATTTTATACCAAACGGAAAACAGTAAACTTGCGGCGAAGATGGTATACCGCAAACAAAGGTGCAAAGATTTTTTGTACACCATATCCGGATTTCGACAATTAATGTCTCTTCAGTGATGTTAGGAATCGAAACGGTTATTGGAAGGCCACATAATTTACCTCAATTTAGGATAGACTCTTGAATTTTGAGGAGTCAAAATAGGATGAACGGATCATATTAACCCGAACTCTGATAATAATATATGTATACATGTAGTATCAATAAACACAAACGTCAAGTATTTACGGACGGACATTTTATTTATCAAATGAATGTATGTCTAAATTTTACCATTCCACTATATGAATAGATTACTATACAAAATATAAGCAAAGACTTATAAATCCATACTAAAACAGTACAAAAAAAATAACATTATGATAGTACTTAATTAAATTTTGTTATGATTATTGTAAATTATTATTATGTTTTTTTGTGAGCTGCAAGGATTTAAATATTTAATTAATGTATCTTACTTTCCGTTTTATGGGTATATTACAATACAAAAAAATAAATAACAATTACTTATAAAACCTTACTAAAACGGTAGGAAATAATTAACCTAGAAATATAATTATTATTGTTTATCAACATTTTTTATGTATGATGCAAGGATTTATTCAGATTTAATTATTATGCATGTTTCATTTACAAATGAATATTTAAAAATACCGAACCAGAGTATCTTGTCATATAAATACTTATTTCTTAATTGCAACTCTGAAAATATTCTGACTTCAATTTAATATTTAGTTTCTACAGAAACATAAATACAGTATATATTTTGTATATATTTCTGTGATTTCTATTGAATTAATTAAATTGAATACTTTTGATAATAATATTATCTTTATGTTTTCCGATCTAATATACACATTTAAACCAGAATGTTCTCTCCTTAGTCTATGATGAAAATACACACGTGGTTAAATCGTCAGACATAGTTAGTTTACATGTTATCATGACAATGCACAATACCACGTTACAATTGACCTAGATACACACAGTGTACAGGGGTCGTTTTAAAACAAATATAATTGCGTTGTCATAATACTTGTTTAGAAACTTTCACATCAAAGCGCCTATAAACATTCACATTATTAAAAACACATATGTTTTGTGAAAAGGCAAAAAGGTTCTTATATTTAAACGATTTATTGACTGCAACCTAGTCTTATTGTTTACTTTCCAATTTACTTTGATGGTGTAATGTCACGTGGTAGCCAAGCCATAGAGGGACCGTATCAAAGACGTAGATAACTACCTGTATAAATGATCGAAAACTTTCGAGACGTTCCGAGAATTTTATTCCGACTTCCGGCCGAGAGATATGGAGTGGCCCATAGACACATCCAAAACTCGCCAATATATAAGCGTGAACCCCTCAGGGGGTTCACGCAAAAAATTAATTTTTGAATTGCTCCCGTTCTGATATGTCGCGCATCAAGCGGCATATCAGAACTGGAGCAATTGAAGGATTTGATTTTAATTAGATTGGCTATAAATCATCTGAAGAATTTGTATGCGCTCGCACATGTGCTGTGATTTTGAACAATAACTTTATAAAATTGCTTTTACTTGATTATTGTTTGTCGTAATGTAATCGTTGAATTTTTACCAAAAGTGAGAGTTCGTCATTTAAAAGTAGAATTTAAGATTTAATTTATTTATCGAGGTAAAGGTGAAGCCATCTCTGTTTTTAAGGATAACGTTACACCTTTTAAACTGTTCAATATTCAATGTGTGGTACCGGTATTCGATCGTTTTGTTCTGTTCTTTCTTTATGTATTCGACGAACCTTGCGTGTTTTCTTTAAGGTTTCTAGGCCAGTTATTCCAAATAATATCCCAAAACCACTCCACAACCAACAGCGTTGAAGTCTTCAATGAACAAATACATATAGCAACAAACCACACGCAAGCAATTGACTGCCGTTCGACGTTATTGATATTTTTAAGTCAACCATGTATTACGTACGTAAGTAAATTATTGTATGTTCTAACTTTTCGTTTTATCTGATTTTGACCTGCTTATAATATGCGAATCAAACATTTTTTTCTACTGTTTGTGATATATATTTTCCTTTTAGGTAGAGACCCAATTGGAATTGGACAAATGGACAAAAGAGCTGTCTTACTGTTTACGAAAAAGGGAACAGCTCTGGGTAATTACGTTTGTCTGGTCACTTCTTTTTGTACAATAAAAAGTATATTGACATTAACATTTTAATTTGCGGAAATAAGGTAATCAGAAATACATGTCCAATACTGATACGCTCTGAACCATTATTTATAACGGGGAAAAGTGAGGAGATATCAGAGGAACAAACCAAAACAACAAATTAGGTAAAGAAAGACAACGCATAGCCAAAAAGAATAAAAGACAAACAACGAACTGGTTAACAAAACATTACACAGAAAACTAAAGATTGAGCAGCACGAACACCGCCTAAACCTGGAGCTGAACTCATGTGCTCCAGAAAATTGAGCAGTTCCTGCTTTACTAGTCACATCCCATATTTTACTCATTGCAAGTGAAATTTTAAGTCGTCGAAAAAAAGGACGGGGAAATGTATTTTTGTGGTTATAAGGTTTTTTAAATTCTATTTAATATTGTATTTTGAAGTAGATTAAATGCTACGCTTACAATTCTGCAGTTGAAACCTGTGGGAACTAATTCGATCTTTTACTTTTTATAAGAATATTGGAAGATCAGAGGACCTTTATATATCTAAGAATTAGCATCTCGTGCAATACTTTTCGATAATGCCATTAGGTTATTCATATGTGTACACTAAAATTTAAAAGAGTTTGTGAGGGTTTTTTTCTAATTCCTCTATTCCATACATTTGTCTCTTTAGATGTATTATTGAAATACTTATTTAACATTTTTACTAAATTATGCAGTTGAATCCGGATCTTCGTGTGATGAAAGGAAGAATTTATATTGGGGTAAGTAACAGTCCTTGATTATGTAATTAGTGGTATTATTATTTCTTAAATTCTTATCAAAATATATTTATTTAGAGAAAATCAAAATATATGAATTAAAAGTATAAAGGTAACCCATTGTTACTGTAATATTGAACTTTGCCTTTACGGATATTTTATTCCGCGTTTCTCAGAGAGTAAATCGAACATCATCAAAACCTCAAATCGTCATCATACCCGAATTGCATAATTTTGTAAATAAGATACTTATCAAATGTTTCCCAATTAGTAGATGAACACGGTACGGCCCTATTGTCAATGGAAATAAACGTAGATATTAACAAAGTTACCAGTACAAGCCAGAAAAAGAACGTCTACTACATTTTACAAAATGAATTTTAGATTCGAATCGGCATCAAGTTTCTTTTATAAGATGGTATCTCTGGACGTTTTCCCCCAAGTACCTTAGCATGATAAATACATGTTTGAAAGATACGGAATGATTCTAGAATTTTTTTAAATCATAGCTATAGTAGAAAAATGAAAAAATTCTTTCTTGACCAGTCAATTTAATAAAATCGCAAACATTAAATGTTATTCGTAACCCTAAAGACGTTATTTGCATTCCTTAAATATTGTTTTTCTATATAACTGGTAATTTTTTTCTTACCGAAATAATTACTGTTGTTGGAATTGTATATTGATTTCAAGACGAAAGTTCTTACTTTTTACTTTTTCAACAAATATCGAGTTTAATAAAATGTAAAAGCAATACTTGTCATTCTCCACTCGTCTTAGTAATGGCTTCCACCTTAACTGCTCATTCAAAATAAATGTTTAAATATTCGATATTTAGGGGATAACCGTTGTTTCCAGTGTATTCGACTGAAAGTTCTAGAGTGGGAAGTTGCTTGATTTTTTTTTACCTGAATGAAAAGATATCAGATATCTGGATAAGGGTGCCATGGATCGGAAAACCTATGCATGAATCCGATAGAAAAATCATTTAGGAAGAACGTGAGTGTCTCTGTTAGGTATGGTCACATGGAAATATTTTAGATATTTTAATTTTTAAAGAAGGGTGGTAAATTCGAAAGAACGACTTAGTTCCTTAAGTACTTCGGTACTGACATGATTTATAACATTCTATCTGAAATTGCCCGTTTATAAATTTTGAAATTATACAGAAACAGATGGATTTGGATTTTATTTTAGGTCCTTTTTGGTTTATAGCTTTTCAACATTTTCGGTCTTTATACTTCCTTGGTTTTCAAATATTTGGCTTTGAGACTGCCTGATGAAGGTAAATCCAGAAAAGCGCTTCGAACGAAATTTATAACGTATTGTTTTCAATTTTTTTAAGGATTTTCAGTATACATACAAACATTGGTGCCAACGTTGATGATTTAATACAAATCATGAAAACAGACAGAAATACGAACAACAATTAAAAAATAAAAATTAATTGTATAAAAATAAATTGTAAATGGTCCTTCTCCTTCGAAATATGATGGATTGTTTGTTTGTTTGTTTATTAAATGAATGTCTTAACGTCTACCAGTCAATTGTTTACATTATTAGTAGAGAAAAACACATACGAGTAAAACACACACAAGAGATTAACCGTCCAGTGACAGATGTTTCTTTATTCATAAGGACACAGTAAAAGAAACAAAACAGGTTTTATGATCTCCCTATACCTTCCCCCTTAAATAAAAAAAAGGGGCGGGACCCACGTTCACATTTTCGTACTAGGTTCTGCATCCTAGATTTGGTTAAGATACTATACTTAGAATATAATTATTTTTTCTATTTTAGGTCCATCGCGCGTCTCGCGCGGATGATGACGTCACGAGGCATGTTCATATTAGCGAAAAACTTGAACAAATTTCTAACTTTTCAGGTGGAGATGCTGGACAGACAACATGTATATCGACGGAATAACACATTATGTACTTCTGTTGTTCCTGTATGTAATGTTTTGTTCACAGTTCACTAGCAGTGCACGCTTTTTATATATTTTATCCTGTGCAATCGATTATTTTCAGACAATGTACATATTTTAGCAGCACTTTGTATCACAGATTTGTACTTTAATCTTTGTGCAGACATTTCATTGTAGGATATTATTGATATTTACGGAGCTTGAAAGCGATTTCTACGGCATTGAAATACGTTTCCTCTACGAACATTCTTGGGATTGTTCTATTTAGATGGAATACATGTATACCCTGTTGGCTGCAAAGTTTAAGGTCAATTGAACATGTAATTTCAGAGAAGAAGCGCACACATGAATTTGGGTCATGTTTTCCGAGAAGAAATGCAATAACAAAATTAAAAACCGAGTGTTCGGAAAACAATTGCGGGTCTTTCCACCTCAAATGGACGTATTTTGATATGAAATTATTAAAAGCCTGTTTGAAATGTCATTTCTTGTGTCAGACGATAGCTTACTTAAAAATGATTCCAAAAATATATGGTTTTTGTACAATTTTGCTTAAAATAAGGCACATAATTTGATAGTTTGAAAAACGTCAAATGTTAAGTATCATATGATAGGTCACTTGACACTGATTCCAAAAATAAATGGTTCTATATACTTTTATATTAAATTAATGCAAAAAAAACGGCTACTTCTGGTTTACTTAAGGTCGCTTCCGGTTGAATTTCATGTGTCATGTGTATTCCTACCAAATGCAAAAGATCAAATGTCTTTATCGTGTATCAATATGAAGTTATAGCAACGGTTAATATCTAGAACGTCAACTATACCTTTTACCTTGACCTTAATTTCAAGGTAATCAAGCAAGGACCTCATATCATAAAAACCTTGGATCTCTACCGTGTATTGTTAATAAAATATAGTACCATATATCTTATTATTAACATCTGAGTGGAGTAAGCTTCAAGTAAATGTAACCATACCGCTTCGAATAAAAAAATTCCTGTCACGACATATCGCAACTAACGATTTGGTGAAAATCTTTTGTCGATGCATGTATATATTAGTTTTTTTAGGAGTAGCATAAACAACCTTTTTTTGTTAAAAAAAAAGAAGATTAGTAGGTACTTACGGTTTATAAAATGTTACTTCCCGTTACATTTGAACCTTTCTTCACACTGGTTCCAAAAATATAAAGTTCTAGTAAATTGTACATGAAAATAATGCAAAACAAAACGGCTACCTCCGGATAACAATAGATCACTTCCGGTTGACCTTCTTCAAGGTCATATATCTGTAACAAAATGTAAAGACCCTTGGACTTTATCATGAACCCATTAGAAGTAAGAGCAAAGTTCAAAATCTGGAATGTCAAATCAAACTTTGACCTTGATCCCAATTTCAAGGTCATAACACAAGGACCTCAAATCAAAAGACCCTAAGTCTCTACTATATATGGTTAATGAATTATATTACCACACAGTTTATTATAAATGTAAGAGGGGTGAAAAATCTCGTTTAATGTGTACGTACCCTTTCAACCAAAATTCATGTGTTAAGATATGTCGCAACTAACAATTCTGTAAAAAAAATTGTTGATTTCTTCTACGATTTCTGAAAATAAGTGACCTTGATCTCATTTTCTTTTTAATGGACTAAGGGCCTTACATAAAAAGTCCCTAGGTATCTATCACTTAGAGTTTGCCAGTTACAAATACATTTCACTTACATACCAAATAGAGAAGGGGAAATAACTATCATATGGAATCTCTATATTGCTTCGGTGATAATTATCCAAAACATCCTAAGGATATAATGAGCAATTTGGAAAAAAAAATGAATTTGTCAGTTTCTTTTACGGTTGCAAATTATTAGAAATAACAAGAAAAATAGTGTAAAGGGAGATAACTCTTACAAGAAAAATTATTCGGTTAAGCGGTGTCAGCTTCAAAATCGTATAAACTGTTCAATATCTAAGCGACATTTTGCGAAACAACCCAAACAGCGAGAGAAAATAAATTATGCAGAAGAAAAAATAAATAAATCAAAAACCAATTGTTCAGAGAACTCAACCTCGATAATAAAGGATTGTTAAGGAATACCAGTCTCATAAGAGTCAAATTCAATGTTAATACGCAAGGGGACCGTGAAAAAAAAACATTTCTGCAAATATTTGCAAAAATCCTGTGATATTTTCTCGATGAGTTCATCGATTTCTCAAACCGTCAGTTAATTGTTGCGCCCAAAAGCTATAGGAGACACCAATTTGAATAACAAAGACAAAAAAGCAAAGGGAAAGATGAAAACGGAAAATTGAAAAAAGAAATTATGAGTGCCATGTTGACCATAAGACGTTTGAAAACATTTGGGATTGTCGGAACTTTATACATACAGGCTTTATTCAAATTGTTAAATTGTTTGATGTACTTGAATGTAGACAAACTGAATTATTTGACTTTCAAACATATTATATTCATATCATACAATGTATTTATGTAGATTTGTGGTCTCAAAATCTTCCATCCACCCTTTTTATATTTTTTTTCTCCAGTCGGTAAGTGTGTGCCTTTCCAAACACGTCTAATAAAGTTTCATCATTATAACCATATAAGCAAAGGTGATAAAGGATTAGCACAAATTGGCCAAAAACTTTTACGAAATATTTAAAACTACAGTTTTTTATTGCGAAAGTATGATTCGACATGTAGGAAATAGATAAATCTGGTATTTCAAGCTTAGCTGGTATTGTGCTATTGCTTATATTGTAAGCAACTTGTGCTTATTGTACAAGTTGATTGAAGTTATAGATAATTAGAATGCGGTTCATAAATCTTAATGCTTCTTTTAATTATGTTTTATTTGATTTGATCATTAAAGGGGCATTAGCTGTCAAATTCATGATCACCGATTTGACTCAAATTCTCATATTTGATTTATAACATACTAAAATATATATCCAAATTATAAAAAGTCTAAAATAAACAATTCACAAGGCATAGGCTCGATAATATATGTCATCGTTTCGTGTGTATTTTAGTCTAGACACCATCTAATCAACTATCGAGTTGACCTCCGTAGACTACAGACGGTCATATAAGCGATATCAACATAAATATAGATATAAATAGATAGCAAACTCGTGCCATTGGATTTTTCAAGGTGTGTTTAATTTCATATTTTAGGTTAAAAATATATGCTTATCATCGTTTTACCTGTATAAGAATGAGTTTTTGTAGATCGAATCAGTCAATCAAATGATTTACCTTTGTTTCACTTTCAATGTTGACATTCTTTTCCTTTTAATAACTGAACATGCATAATTCATGCGTAATCCATCTCTAGCTAAGGGGTTAAATTGAAGGTCACATTAATACGGATTCAATGAGGTCGAGTTATTCACTTGCAAGTGAATAATTCATCATCGATGTTTCTTAGCTTATTTTGACAAAATTGAACCATACTGGCTGCTAAAAGCGAATTATTACTTCATTATTTCACTTTCATTAATGATTGAACAAAAAAAAACTATTTCAATTTTTTTTATATATCTCGTAGCTAGTTCCCCTTTAAGTGTACGAATACAGTATTTCTAAATCAGCAAATAGAACACTTTACGACATGTTGCAGTAATTGCGATAAATCTGATACGATATTATAATAGTATTATTTTACTTCTTTATGTGCTTTAGTTGTCTGGTAAAACTGATACTATTAAAAATAAAGGCCTTTTACTGAATAGTTTTAATTTGACTCAACGAAAGCTGAAGAGGACTATTGAAGTCATGCGTCCTCTATACCAAGCAGTACACGCTTCTAAAGGTGTTATTTTTTTTTTGTATTTGGGCGTAGGTCTACAAATATTAAATAAGTAAACTTTTATTTTGTCAAATGATAAGAAGTTGTTGTATTATCATAACAAGACATTCTCCTAATTTCTCATGGAGCTTTGTTTTGCTTTAAATAGACGAGGCAATGTCATTCTAAAATATTGTTGTCTCTTTTATTTCAGTTAGCGAGACTAGCACCCGATAAAGATGACTGTACATTCCGAATTATAACGAACAGTGGGGCGAAACATATTCTTCGAAGTAAGTAAAGGACTTATTATTCTATTCATAATTACCTGTTTGCAATTTTTTGATACGCATTAACTGTAGTTTAATTCTTTTTGGTCAATTAGATGATTAAATACTTGAAATTGTTGTGGTATATCTCCCGTCTGATGCTTTTGACTTTTAAAAATAATAATAATGGTAACTTGCTTAACCCCAAATATATGGAAGTACTATGTATTGTCTTTCAGGTTCAAATAATTCTGGTTAATGGTTTTGGATGTCCTTCTTACTTACAGATACAGGGGTGCGTAGAGGGCGTACGACCCCCGCCCTTTTTTTCGTCGCCGAAAATAGAATATTATGTTTGTCCCGTTTTATATGTTTTTTAGCGTTAAATCGTCTAACATTTTTCGCCTTGTTCCGCTCGGCAGTATATCATATTACGTATTCCGGAATTACGCCACACTTTCATGATTCAAGGGCAATTGCATACACTTCATTAATCCTGACAAAATTCTTTTGAAGAAGCAAAGTTCGAATTCTTCAATTGCCCCATAAGCTCGGCTATTTTTTGTAAACGTTTTATAAACTGTATACAGTTTTCTGAGCTTGATACACTAAGATATTTCTCCATTTTAGAATCGAGCAACTATTATAGAAAATCGGTTATCAAACAGGTTGGCGATAATGCATATACCAGAGAATAAATAATCTTAATATTCCTTTAGAATTACAGATAAAGCTATTCGATTCTTTTGTAGCCTTTATTTTGACGTACTCCTCGGAAATTTGGGGATTTTAAAAATAAATAAATAGTTAGAAGATATTTACAATTCTGCCAAACAAAAAAATCTGGGTTTACAGGTACACATGTTATGCTTTATGAGGAACCTTGCCGAAATTTCCTATTGAAAAAAGTAAAATAAAAAAATACCGTACTCCAAGGAAAATTTTCTTATCAAATGGCAAAATTAAAAGCTCAAGCAAATCAAAAGAATGGAAAATAACAGTCATAATCCCGACTTGGTACAGGCATTTTCTTATGTAGAAAATGGTGGATTAAACCAGGTTTTATAGCCAGCTAAACCTCTCACTTGTATGACAGTCGCATATAATTCCATTATATTAACAACAATGTGTGAACAAAACAAACAGACAAAAATGGATTAAACAGTAAAGGTTAGAAATTTACAAAGACAAATAAAAAGAACACTATAACACGTAATTATGATGATAAACAACGTCAGTACCTAGAGTCTATACTTCAAGACCATCATGTATTATTTGTGAAGCTGATACGGAATATTTTTCACAAGGTCTTGGCATCTTCCGATACACTTTTTATGAAAAGGACGAGACGTTCTATGACATAACCCTAGTTCATCAACTTTCTGCTCAGACACTGGTGACGATTTATAAAGCCTGAGTAGTAGCTGCAAGCTCTTGAATACCGAATGAGTTGGGAAATGAATATCCCAGATGCAGGTGAAGTTTGTATATTGTTTGCTAAGGTGGGGGAAATTTATAATTTCGAAATTAAAATTATCTCGTTTGTCATAGATTCTGGTACTGAGAAGACCACTTATGTCAAATTCGAGGTGTAAGTCTAAAAATGAGGCGGGGGAAGCCGTGTCTGCCGTTTCTTTAATTTCTAGTTCTGGGGGATATATTAATGGAACCCAATCAGCAAAGTTTGGATTGTTAATGGAAAGAACATCATCAATATATCTGAATGTGAAATTAAATGATCTGGCTTCTTTTATCTTCTTGTTTTTGATAAGTGTCTGAAGGAACTCCGACTCATGTGAAAATAAGAAGAGGTTGGCCAGGAGAAGCGCACAATTCGTTCCCATAGGATAGCCGACAATTTGTTGAAAAAGTCCACCTCCAAATTTAAAAAAAAATATTTTGTCAATATGAAACTTCAGCTGACGGAGGCCATATCTTGTGCCTAAATATTTGTCAATACGACAAAATGACATTATTTCATCGTATCTAATTATATTATTTTTTTGTTATTCATATCGTTACACAAATTCCTTTAGACTTATATATTTTAAGGATACCCTTTTGGTAAGGTTGAAACAAATATGGAAGCCGTGTACAGTTAAATTACCGATAAGCATGAATTAAAGATGTTTCATTATGTCTAACCCATATGTTAGGGGACTTCACAAATACTTTGGTATAAGTGAAATACGGTTTACATAACCAGCAGATAAAGCTTTCGCCAGACCACTTTATTCCGTTTGCATATCTTATTCAATGTTTTATTAAAATATTTACAATGTAGGGGAGGATGCAATAGTAGTAAAATATGGCCTGCATCTACATAAGACGAAAGAATATTGGCGAATAGGTTCATATTAGAATTAAACTAATGTGACAGAATAACTCTATTCAATATGAAGCTATATACTTCATTTTGAGATAACTTATATATTCTTAAAACTTAACACTGATTTTTTTTCCATTGTTAATTTGTTTTTCGAATGTTTAGCTAATCAGTATTTTTAAACATAAAGGTACTCAGTTAACGGATAGACAAAAGTGGATTGATACAATATTGGAAACACAAAAGCGTGTCAATAAAGATATGGTAATAATAAATCACATTATAGCATTTTAAAAATTGCCGGAATATACCAAGCAGGACATTCTAAACTCATAGGTCGACTAAAACTGACAACGCCATTGCAAAATAAAACCAAAAGATGATGAACAGACAAACAATTCACAAAACACTACATAGATAGCTTAAATCGAAAAACCAAAACGAAGGGTGATCCGTTTTGGTTGCTACGGAAGAGTGAGCAGATCCTGTTAACTATTGGCACCCGTCGTGTTACTCGTGTGAATATGTGTGCAACCATGAACACAAACACGTTCTTAGTGAGAGGTATAAGAGATTACTACATTAATACAAAAAAGAAATTTAATGGCATCAAATGTGAAATCTCGTATATCTGATTTATTTGGAAACATTTTAACTGATAAACCTAGTAACAAAACAGTCAAGTTGAGAATGTCGTTAACTGCTATGGAAAACATATACATGTATAACTTTATTGTTTTACGTTATTGTTTTACGTTATTATGTATTTGTTGTTACCAATGTCGTCATTAATAATGGAGACAAATAGAAGATACAAAAATGGCATTTAAAAAAAGTGTATGTCGATGAAAAAAGTTAAACTATTGCCAAACAAACGTTCACTCTTAATTCCGATGGTTGAACTGAAGAGTATGAAATGGATGTCGGTATATTATGACATATATACTTATAATTATACTTTGATAAGATTTATTCGGAATTTACCCATTCTTGACTATGACAAGTGAAATATATTTGGGGTCATATGTGCCACGGATATCAAACATAGTAATAATGGCAATGATAAAAAAAGAATTCTAGACCATTCAAACTGTTTCATCTATTTTTAACGTCAATAAACCCAGACTCTTGAAACTTCACAGAAAGATTGCACACATGTTGTAGTCTTTCTGTTATGGAATTGGCTGAGCAATTTTCCCAATTTTCAAGACTTTTTTAAGCAGAAGTTTGAACGGAAAATTTTTGTAATTTATTCTTCCTGCAGTTTTCCATCAAGGTCCCCGAAAGTAGAGATTGCATTGACACACCCTGCTGTTCTGGAATCGTTTGGGGCTTTTCCTTCATTTTTTCAAGACGTTGGAACTTTGTCAACTTTAAGTAAAATATATAAAGGCGGTACCAATTTGTGAAATAATCTCCTCTTTTTTACTATTGTTCTTTTGCCTTTGTTCTGCCTTGTTTTATGCTACACATATAAAATGTACCACTTATATTATTGTACCAAATGTATAACAGATAGTATTTCATTGGGGATGAATTTATAATTTCCTGCAGGGAGCTGTAGGTCGAAAGTTTAGATGTAAAGGAGAAAAGTATTCAGTAAAAGAAACTTCATCAAAAGAAGATATAATAGATTCATCTCTTAAACGTTCCCATTCAGTTGGTAAGAATATATATGATTTAAGAGTGTCATGGTTGCTGAGAGAAAAGTCAAATAAAATCTCTTTGTCATTTTAAATAAATATTTTAGCCGTATGCTTCTTTTTTCTACATTCCATATACATCTAGTTAACTAAGGGTTTTACAGATTTCAGAATAAGAACTTTATACAACATAATGATCTAACATTTAAGTAGATTAGACCAATATGTATTTCTGGCGAAAATGAACGATGACTATAAATGTATTTTGACAACATTAATTAAATATCACCAGCCAATCAATAACATTGTAGGAGGCGTACATGGAAAATTGGTCAATCAGACGATGACAGTATTTGGTGAACCAGAGGACACTAACACGTTCTCAAAACAAAACTGGTAGATAGAATTAATGTGAATATTATGTATACATGTATATCTAATTTTTAAACCTTCCAATTTATTAGCTTCAGTTGATATAGCAAATTGAACATATATCAAACAATTTTGTTCTTGAGAAAATGTTTCTTTTTAAAGCATGATCAGTATTTAAAGTAATATGAAATAAATATAATCAAAAGTATTTTATTACATTTCCACAAAAAAACATTCAGTAAAATTGTAGAGGTCAGACCGGATTTTACATTTTCAAGTGTTGCTTTTTTGTAGTGAGTTGGTCGCAGCTATAGATTTCGGATCTTCAGACTCTGGTTGCGCATTTTCTCTATGTTCCGATTATAAGTGTAACCCACTTCATATACAAACGGAATCTTTAGGAGGCAATGGTTCAGAAACAAAAAAGTCTCCAACCGTTCTCCTTATGAACCCAGATGGTGAATTTGCAGCTTTTGGTAAAATAGCTGAACAACAGTATGAAGAACTTGCCTTAGATGAAGAAGATAAAAAATGGTTTTATTTTCGTCGATTCAAAATGCAGCTTTTCACAAAGAAGGTATTTCGATAAAAATAACTTTACATGTGCATGTGCCTATCATCATAAAATTAACGGTGCAAATTTTACAAAATTTTGGTTCAAACATTTCCTAGGATCTGTTAATAGATTGACGTAATATTCGGACACTTGTCTAGTGTTGAAGGTTGTATATTGACAACTAGATGTCTTTTTGGTTTTTACCCTTATACATATCTCATAAATATACAGTAATTGATATAATTTTTCGAAATCAAACCACATTTCTTAAAATGAACAATATTATATACCATCTACATATTGTTTGAAATTCGAGATTGGGGTGTAACACGGAATTTTGCTAAGAAACCTTTTTTTTGCGAAAAGATGAGACAAAATGCGGTAATTTTTTAAATTAAAAGACTCATATTCAACCCCAGTGCATAACATTAATTTTTACACGATTGATGTAATAAGAAACTCAATTAATATGTCACAAACTTGGCACAAACAACTTAAAAATCAGTCAAATCTAATTAGCAGCATATTTTTGGGAAGAGACAAATAAAGGCACTTTTTTTACTCTAACTTTTTTTAAGTTGTAATTATTGTTGGTGTTATTTTGATTATGAGGAAGTAGATAAATAACTTTCCCTCTAAGAGTAATTCCTTTGCACTAGAATTTGAGTCCATTGTCTTCTGTGATCTTCTGTGTATTAATACAACCTCCACATTTTGCTTGTGAGGGCCCCACATAGTGGCGGGTCGCCCTATAGTGATCAGTCGGTCCGTCCGTCCGTCCGTAACAAATTGTGTCCGCTCTATATCTAGAGAACCGTTATAATTTCATACTTTATACTTGACATGTATATTAACCAACACCAAAGATGTGTCATAATGTTTGTACAACTTCCTAGGTCATAGTTCAATGTCAAAAACTTTGGTTTCAGTTGACTACCCCATGTCCTATGGTAAAGATCGTGGCCGCTCTATATCTTGAGAACCGTTCTGATTTCAAAGTTTATACTTGACATGTATATTAACCAACACCAGAGGGTGTGTCATAATGTATGTACAACTTCCTAGGTCAAAGGTCAAGGTCAAAAACTTTGGTTTTAGTTGACAACCCCATGTCCTATGGTACAGATTATGTCCACTCTATATCTTGAGAACCGTTATGATTTCAAAGTTTATACTTGACATGTATATTAACCAATACTAGAGTGTGTGTCGTAATATATGTACAACTTCCTAGGTCAAAGGTCCGTCCGTCTGTCTGTCGGTCCGTCCGTCCGTCCGTCCGTCCCTAATAAATTGAACCCCATGTCCTATGGTAAAGATCGTGTCCGCTCTATATATTGAGAACCGTTATGATTTCAGAGTTAATACTTGACATGTATATTAACCAACACTAGAGGGTGTGTCATAATGAATATACAACTTTTTAGGTCAAAGGTCAAGGTCAAAAACTTTAGTTTCAGTTGACAACCCCATGTCCTATGGTACAGATCATGTCCGCTCTATATCTTGAGAACCGTTATGATTATAAAAATATGTGACAAATAGCTATTGAGCAGCACCTTAAACATAACATTATTCAAACATTAACCCATATATCCTGAAGTCACCTAGTGGTCAACAATGTATTCACACCATGGAGTCATATCACTATTATACTATGAAAGTAAATTCAGGATATTTATCAGTTTAATTAAATTGCCAAATATAACACTTTAACTAAAAACATAGAATAAAATCACTCTCAGCACATAACGAGACTATGTAATAACCTAAAAAAGTGCTTCATATCAGCTGATCCATTACAAATTTTTTACCACACGTTATATACAGCGGGGCCCAAAGAGATGGCTCCCATCTCAATGATGTCTAGTTCTTTGAATTCCGTTTATTGTTCTGTTTTGATTGACATTCCATTGCTTTAAATGATTCTATGTGAGAAAGACAGGTTTTTTGGGCGGGATTTGACGCACCAAATATATATCTATCTATTATAAATATTGGTTAAACACTGTTTGCATCTGAATTTACTGTGAAATTGCCACCAGTAACTGTTACAAATGTTAGCGCCATGTTGTTTACGTTGAACTTGTTACTCTAGTTTAAATATATGATGAGTCATATCAGCAGATTACCCATCATACAAAAGCAGGTTATTGAATGTCTCTTGTTTAACTTTAAGGTACTAACAAATTCAAAATCCATAGGTTCAAGTATACTAAATTATTTGCATCTAAAACTTGAACGACTGTTACATGTGGAAATAACACAGACATTTAAAAATTACTCAAAATACAACAGGAAACCATTTAGAATAAAAGAAGGCAGGAAATATGCAGTTGGAAAGCAGGTCACGGTTTGACCCCAAGTCTATCAGCAACAACAGAGTCACGTGACCGTGAAAGTTCAGTAAAACTACGGATGAGACAAACCTCACTTTTACTCACTAAAATACCACTGTCATAGTAAAAACTTATTGATCAAAATAATCTTGAATATACATAGTTTTAACTCGTCAAAACTTACACATCAACTCAAAGTCCTTTATTCTTTATTTTATCTTCAAACTTGAAGTTTGTGTGAAAATTGTCAATGCTCCTGATCGAAAAATCTAAATATTTTCGAGGAAACTAAAAATGATGGGCTGAATTTAAATTTAATAAAGCATCTCATTAAGACAAACACTCGATATGAATATCTAGGCAATACCGTTTTGGATACGCAAACGTCAAGTTATGTTCAACACGAAGCGGTGTTTTTTTTGCCGATTTGTGCAAGTGGTTATCTCCCCTTGATATCACCAGTCAAAAATAAAAACCCACCAAAATGAATAAAGAGAGGTTTTTTTTTCAAAAATCAAAAAGAAATTAAAAGAAAGTCGATTAACAACTATGTTGTTATAATATTAAGAAGAGATACTTCTCTACTTTTCAGAGAAGGATTACAGGTAAAAATTAAAAGACAAAAAATTGGTAAAAATTAGATCTAGAAACCTAGCTGAATTGATAATATGAGGCAGGCATTACCTGTGAAAGGGGACGAAGTCTATATAATTTTTTTTTTTTTTAATTCAAACATATTTTAAGTTCTAAATCTGTTAAAAAAGAAACGGAAATACCGTAATGTTACCGATTTTGGTTCTGTTGTTAGGGATTTTAGTTGTGACGTTATTTTAGTTATGACGTCATATTCAATGTAAACAAAGAAACGCTATCATCAGGTAACGTTTTTTCATATCAAAGAATAATTAGAAATGAAATTGTTATTGTGTTCCTTCCTATATTTTACTGGACTGATAAATATATATAGTTTCACTCAAAGTCTCATGACAAACGAGACCGGAAGAAGGAAGTAGATTTCTGCGCAAATGCGGGTATTTAAAAAAGTTACAAAAAAAAAGTTAACGATTTTGAGTTCATTAGTACAATGAAAATTTCGGGAAATTTTCCCGATTTTTTTTTTCTTTTTTTTTTTTTATTGATTTTTCTACTGTAATTGGGGACTTCGTCCCCTTAATATGAGGCAGGCATTACCTGTGAAAGGGGACGAAGTCTATATAAATTATTTTTTTTAATTCAAACATATTTTAAGTTCTAAATCTGTTAAAAAAGAAACGGAAATACCGTTACGTTTCCGATTTTGGTTCTGTTGTTAGGGATTTTAGTTGTGACGTTATTTTAGTTATGACGACATATTCAATGTAAACAAAGGTAACGTTTTTTCATATCAAAGAATAATTAGAAATGAAATTGTTATTGTTGTCCTTCCTATATTTTACTGGACTGATAAATATATATTTCACTCAAAGTCTAATGACAAACGAGACCGGAAGAAGGAAGTAGATTTCTGCGCAAATGCGGGAATTAAAAAAAGTTACAAAAAAAAGTTAACGATTTTGAGTTCATCAGTACAATGAAAATTTCGGGAAATTTTCCCGATTTTTTTTTTTGATTTTTTTTATTGATTTTTCTACTGTTATAGGGGACTTCGTCCCCTTATAAATTAGCCCTGGCTGATGAAATTTACTTTCAGTTTGTAATTTTTATAATGGGATATGGGATCACTCCTAATGTAACTACTTCTAACAATGTTTAATTCAATAAAACATACTGTATACAATTTAAATAATCTTTCTGAAAAAAATAGTGCTGACCATTTATATTTTATATTTTAATAAAGTGGGACCAAGAGTCACAATTTAGTTTCTTCAAAGTAAAAAAAGCCTTTTAACTCAAGCCTATGTTTCTTAGTTGAACAGTACAGTACTGCCTAGAAAATATCATACAGAAAAAGGATAAGTTTACCATATAAATGACAAAAATTCTGTAAAAAAATAATGCTTAAAATTATTATAAGTGAAAGTGACATAATTTTGAATTTTAAAATCATTATTATGTAAAATTTAACTATTAGATTAGCTAGCACAGTAGCCCTTGTCCAATTTCTCAGGGTATTTTATAGTCCAAATAATTATGACGTCTTGGAAGGCTATTTTAAACTTTTGCATTTAATAGATTATGAAAGTAAACATTTTGAAAAAAAATTGGGGCTTCTTCTCTTCAGGTTGCTGTATCTGCTGCTTTACATATTTATAAACAAAGTATTGTATATTTTACCTGAATAATTGGATATTAATCTCAGAAATGAAAGTTGGTATGACAAATCTTGTGCATTTTACTTTAATAATGATCAATGATGATTAAATTTGACAAGATTTTGCCATTTGAATAAATTCAATTTTGTAAGCACACATCTCTATGAATTAATTTCTTGTTTGACTTGAAAAGCTAGTGTTTGCTCTTATTAATGTAGCTTACTTAGTAAAGAGATAATTGATAAGCAAGGTTTTTAACTTATAAAATATAAATATACTATTAACTGACCTTCATTTCCTTTTTTCATATGTTTTTTCCTCCAGATTTGGTCTTTGCAATGCATTTTCTATTGCTATTTTTGTGCATTTGTTTATCCATAGGTCATCATTAATTTGTCATATTTGCTTCCAGTATAAATGAAATTTTCTTAGACCTATAGTTTCAACGCCATAAAGAAGAACTTTGTTTGTTGTTTCACTTGTCCAATGTGTATATTTTCACTATGCACATGACCCTGACACATATTTTGTAAACGTTATATATGACGTATATTGAAAAAGAAAACAATGTCACCGTCAATTTGTGTAGGGGATCAAAAAGGGGTTTAATTACTTTAAAATGGAGATATCGTATGGAATTGTGAAAAACAACAATTTTTAATCACAATTTCATTTATATCTATAATAAAATCAGTAATTTAGAGTACTTTGGAAACAGGTACAACGAAAAGAAGTTGAACTTTACTGTTTTGAAGTAGAAACGCAGCCAAAACCAGGTACAAATTGACATGACTGGTGGTCACCAAAATTGATGTATAATAGTAAAAAATGATGGCTTCATAATTGTGTAGAAATTTGAAATAGGTTACCCGGTTTCATTTCAGATTTTTAACGTTCTATTCCGTATTTGGATACGCAAACGTCAAGTTATATAAATTCGATGTTTTTGGCGAACAAAAAAGATGGCTGATCATTTTTAGAACGTACAGGATAAAGTAATAGCAAATAAAAGTTATTTTCGACAATGTTTCAATGTCGTATTGAAACTATATTGTTCACAAAATCTACAAACTTTAAAAATCAATAATAATAAAAGCATGACAAGTTGAAAAAAATAGTTTAAACGTCGATTTTTTAGCCGATTTATTTCGCGGACTTTTTGACGTCACCGACGACTGTAGCGCCACCTAATTAATTCCCCCTTCTATTGTTGCTGATAGAGCTTGACGACAGCGGACGTTTCCAAGGACTTGCTTTCCAACTGTATGGAGCTCCGGAAGGGTAAGTAGTTTCTGTTTCTGTTATGTCACAAGTTGTGTTGCTCACGGCAAGTAAACCGCATGTGATGATGTCACAATGGAAGAAAAAATGACGAGATGGTTGTTAGGACAAGTGGAACAATCATTAGTCATCTGTGACACTGATATTTCATATCGGTCAAACAAATCATGTTGGCGTCCTTAAAACTTTCAAAGAGATGTCTTCAACTACACCATTAGGAAATTTTGGTTCAAAGCTTTCTTGCAAGCAGTAAAACTCTCTACCAAGGAAATCATGAGATGAAAGATAAGGCCTGGAATAGCGTATCGACTCGGAGATATATAGTTCATATACAGCTGCCTCTCAAATGTTGCTACATAGAAAATGAAAGATTGTATTCCTCTCTAACATACAATTGTCTGCCATTTCACCATATATCAGTCAATCACAAAAAATATGTTGTCATCTAAAAAAAAAACAAATTCCTAATGATTTCAATTGCATGGAACTTTTTGTATGAAATCCCTTTTACATATGCCTATGAATTTAAAATGAATATAAAAAGAAGATGTGGTATGATTGCCAATGATTGAAGAATACTTTTGTAACAAAGGGTAGAAAAATAAAAGGCTTTAATACTATTGTGCTAGGGGATGGACTTTTAACAATGTACTATAGATAATTATAGATATATGGATTTTTTAAATCTATTTCCGACTAACAACAACCCTATAGTAGGTAGTTTAGGCAACCCTGAATTGCGGTCTTAATTGTAAATAAAATTGAGAATGGAAATGGGGAATGTTTCAGAGACAACAACCCGACCAAAGACCAGAAAACAGTGTGTATGAACAGATATAAATCTTTTGGAAACAAGTTTTGTTGAGCAATGAAGTATAAAATTTTCATATCTTTGGTTAAAATTACTTAAAAACATAGATAATACCAAGAACTTCCGTAGAATTCTTCCGAGTAAAGTCCATGTCGTTAGGCTATATTAAGTGTTTCAATATTAATCTCAATACCAAATTCATTTACCACTATATGTAAACTGGAAAAGGAGGGTGTGATGATATTCATGTTATTATGTGTGTATGTTGTTTTTTCATTCGTTTTCTCTATTCAATTAAACATCTTCTTGTAAAAACATAATCAGTAGAACGTGCCAAACACTGACCAATTTCTCAATGTTTGCAGGGAGATCATTTCAATAGATTTTCAATTGTTGTCATGCAGTTTAATTAATATGAGTCGCAGGCAACAGAATAGAACTACCCATTTAACATATATATTTCTTACTAATGCAGGGCTTGAATAAAGATATGATGCTTGAAGATATCAATGGAAGAAAAATGAAAGCATTAGATGTCTTTGCTTGTTGCATTGAATATATAAAGAATAAAGTTTTCAAACGAGCCGAGGAGGCAGTGCGTGGTCTCACAGAAGAGCGGGTACATTGGATGATAACAGTGCCAGCCATTTGGAACGAATCGGCCCGGCAGTTCATTATTGCAGCAGCTACAAAGGTATGGATATTTACACTTTTTCCATATATATAAATAAGTGCATCTTGGTGAAAAAAACTTACATATATTATTGATTCAAAAGTTGAAAACCTGTCTTTAAATTACGGACTGACTTTAGTATAAATATCTTGTCTGATATAATACTAAAAATTTAAAAATAAATCCGTGTGCAATCTCTTCGTATAGGTTCAGATTAAAACGACAGATTCAGTACAGAATCTAATTTCTATGTGGTTGCTACTGTTTTTTGTTGAACGGAAACAAATGGCCGTTATAATTTTGAGAAATTATAGATATTATTGTATTTTTGGGTTCTTTAAAGTGAACCGATAACAAAAAAAAAAAAGAATGAAAAACGATTTTTGAAAAGAACATGAATAGTTCGACATCAATTCCATTCATGTTTGACAAAACTTTCAGTCATACATTAATCAGAAACGAATATCGAATGGCATTGTATGTATGCTAAGTATAAAATATATTTTTCTATAAATTTAGAAATGTTCTCTGACTTTCGCTAAACACTTCCAATTTGTTTATCGTTTATTACGTACATTTCGTATATTCCATTGATTTTGAAGTTGAAAATAAGTAAATTAAGTTTACTATAGAGAGTACCGTTTCTATGGCAAGCCAAAGTGGACAAAAAGAGCTATTTTCTAATATTAGAAAATCATTTTCTTATATTAGAAAATAATTTTTAATATTAAAAAATCATTTTTTAATATAAGAAAATCATTTTCTAATATTAAAAAAGAAAAACACTATTTCTTAATATTAGGACAAGAATTTCTAATATTAGAAAATGAATTTCTAATATTAGAAAATGAATTTCAAATATTAGAAAATGTATTTCTAATATTAGAAAATGAATTTCTAATATTAGAAAATTAATTTCTAATATTAAAAAAAACATTTATTAATATTAAAAATTCCTTTTTTAATATTACAAATTCGAAAGTATTTTCTTATATTAGAAATTCATTTTCTAATATTAATAAATGATTTTTTAATATTAAAAATTCATTTTTTAATATTAGAAATTCATTTTTTAATATTAAGAAATCATTTTCTAATATTAAAAAATCATTTTTTAATATTAAAAATTAAAATCTTCATCATTAAAAAGTTTTGACTTGTTTATTTTATATTTATTATATCTATAACATCTTAATGATTGAAAAAGGAAAAAATGTCTGCCATGTAGTTGAGAAGAAAAATAAAGAAACTGAAGAAGGCCAATGGCCGAAACACTCCATGTTTAAAAAAACGGAATTTAAAAAAATGTCCGAATGTCTAAATTAACTGAATCCGATTTCGCTAAATGATACAAATGACAATAAATTTAAATACCAAATATCATTGACCTAACATTAGCAGTTCATCTTAAACTGATCTAATCACAAACTAATATATATGTTAACTTATACAACTGCAAAACAAATACCATTGAACTACAAATGTACCACTAATGGTTCCCCCTAAACTAAACTAATCACAAGCTAATACATGTAAAATAAGCAAAAGTTTCAAAGTCAATAGACCGTGACTGAGGGGGTAGGGCCAAATAATCTCCATTTATGAAGGACATTTTAAACCTAAAAATGTGTAAGCAATGGATGTATTAAAGTCCTCGAACTATTGGCCGAAAGGAAAGGAAACAACAAATTCATTTTAGGGGGAAATTATACAGTTACGCTGGTAGGAATCTGACCCCAACTAGTTTTGTAGGCAGATTCAGATTACCATAGATGACCTTAAGTGACAAGGCTTAAAGAGAACCGAGACCAACCTTTTATCCAATTGCTTAACAGAAATCAAGTGATAAAAACTGCTCAATACAAATATAGGAGATATGAAAAATAAAAATTAAGGGACGTGATGTACTGCATCATGACACATCTTACACAACCTTAGGAAAACAAATAGTACTTTTATTGCAGTTCTTCATCTGAATGACACAGTAACTAATATTTCACCCTGAAGCTTAAAACAACAATCACATAACTATACTGTTCTATATTTTACTACCTGTACGTCTGAAAAGAATTACAAATTTAGAAGAAAATTGTTATTTCATTTCAAATGCAATTTACTATGTCTAGAAAAAAATATTAACAAGTGTCAATATACTTATTATTAAGCAAATATAAAACAAATAGCTGAGTATGTAAATGTACAAAGAAAGACAAAAAAAGGCCATCTTTACAATCTATATTTGTTGTTTACAACCTATATTTGTTGTTTGGCTGGAACAAAGTCCATTCCAGGCTTGTTGGGTTGACGCTCACTGACATTATTTTATTTACTGTAAATTCAGAAAGTTAGCTTCTACTGTGTTAGTATAACAATAATAAGGGACTTATCATTTTTTACCTGGGAGGGGGCTGGCCATTTTGAAATCAAACATATGAAATTTTCTTAATCCCCCCATAATATTTCACTATTTTTATTTGATCCCCCCCCCCCCCCCCCCCGTAAAAACATTTAAAAAGTGTGATCCTCCCTCTATTAAACTTGCCATAATTTTAACATACAAAACACTTATCATGTTATTTCACGGATATATTGCAAACATGAAATATTCTTAGTGGATTGAGTCCATAAACATATTTGAGGGAAAATTGCTCTTCCATGAATAAGCCAGTGCTTTTGGAAGCTTTTTCTGAATTTTTTTTTCTAATTTCCTATATTGGGCTATTAAAGAAAACTTGGTCCTAAGTAACTCTGTTATAGATATACATTTAAGAATAAACATTTTGAAACAGTAACAACACATTATTTACTAAGAGGAATCTATTTTATTTCCCTCTCATGAACACTACATAAACTCAAGTTTTACGCTAGGCCTTTATATTGAAACCTCCATTGAGTCGGTAAACTTTTATGTGGATAGTTCATGCTTTCAGCTTTAACAATTCAATAACTCATTTATTGTCACATTTCATTCATAAATGTGCGATAGTAACACCAAAATTTAGATTTGTTAGCCTAAAAAATACAAATTTTGAAGGAAAGAAAGGTATAAATTGACCCAAAGGGATATCTTATATAATAAAAACAAATAGGTACATTAGTGTTGTTCATCATCTCAGAATTATCTTTTGTATCAATATTCAACTGTTTGTATGCAGATTAGATGAATATTTGATCATTAATTTTATTGGAGAATTTATTGCTCTACACTATATTCTTTCATTATGCTCCCAATCTAATTAAAATTAAATCTCCGCACTTGCTCCTCGTTGTTTATATGTCGCGCGTGGGAGATCTAACAACAGCCGCTTGAGGGTCATGTCTAGGGTCAAATTTGGTGAACTTTGACCGACCAATCAGTTTCGATTAACCAATCAGCGACGGGCTTGTATACCATTATCGAATCGTTAAAAAACATGGATGCGCCCAGTTTGGACAACGTTTTGCCAAAAGTTTTGCCAAAATTTGGTATAAATGATATAAAGAAGGAACAAAAGGAAATTTTAGAGTGTTTTGTTAACAAGAAGAACTGCGTGGCTGTACTCCCGACTGGTTTTGGCAAGTCACTGCCGTTTCAACTGTACCTTCCAGTTGTCCGGGAATTTGAAAACAGTTCTGACTGGAAAGTTTTAGTCTGTTGTTCCTTAGTAGCTCTGATGCAGGACCAGGAGGAAAAACTCTCGCACATTGGAAATATTACTGCTGCATACAGAGACAGATAAGGCCTCACATCTAGGTATTATAAGATCATCAAAAAATGAAAATATAATAAATGTGAAAGACCGCATTAGTTTAGCCCGAAGAACAACCTATTCACTTATGTCAACAGGTGTACATGGCACAAATGGCTTGAATCCAAGGATTCCCTATAGTATTTATAGAATCTACATATTACCCCGTCTGCTCTACAGTCTAGAAGTTTTACCTCTTACGAACAGCCAAATCAACGACTTGGGTGACTTCCATTTATCCTTCTTAAAAAATATTCAGGCTCTTCCAACACGAACAGCTTCTGCTGCAGTATTCTCACTACTGGGTGCCCTCCCTATAGAGGCCGAGCTCCACAAAAGACAATTAAGCCTTCTGCATTCAATCCTAGCGTCTGAAAATCAAAATCTTAGGGATATCTTGTTGCGTCAGTACCGGTTAGAAATTTGCAATGGAACTTTTCTACACAGAACAGAAAATGTCCTGCTTCAATATAGCCTACCAAGCATTGATGAGCTTCTAATATTTCTTCCAACAAAAATTAAATGGAAACAATCCGTTAGACATGCTATTAATACATTTTGGAGTAATAAATTTAGGTCTTTGAGTAGAGAAAAATCAACCCTGATTAGGCTCTGTACTGACATTATCAATATAGGAGAAATACATCCAGTTTGGAAAACAGCAACAGAAATTCCGGGGGATACAAAGAAAGCCATAACAAAAGCTAGAATACTAACTGGGACCTACCTTTTACAATCAACCAAAGCTAAATTTAATATAGGAAGTGCAGACCCAATTTGCCCCCTTTGCAAACTCGAGGAAGAAAACCTTCTACATTTCCTAACTAGATGTCCATCTCTGGAAGGGGTCCGTAGGACTTTTTATGCCCCATTAAAACAGGCTGTTATAAATAAAATTGGGATTGATCAGTGGAAAACAAATTTTCAAAATAGGGAAACATTAAGCCAATTAATTGTTGACTGCAGAAAACTAGCGGGTTCTATACTTCCAAACGACAACAATTTTTTAAATATGGTTGAAACAATTTCTAGGAATCTGTGTGATAAATTACATCAACAGAGGTTAAGTCAGATTAATGATCTATCATAATATAAACATCCATTAATAATAACATGGAATTGAGCTTTCTTTCGATCCTTTTCAGAGCACAAAATAGTGGCGTACATAAAGAACAGTTAGAAGTGAGAAGTACATGGAGGACAGTTGAGATATATATGTACTTGGGAATACGTTGATATTAACAATAATATACGTAATATACAGACAATTGCTGTATCAAAGTGGTAGCTGATGCCTTTTAGAATATAGAGACATATTTAATAGTGTCAGACCACGGTTTTACTAATGTCATAAAGTGAATCAGTGTCATTTTAGATTTTAGACTATTTTTAACGAAGTATCAAAGTGAATAACTTTTAATATCGTCCGTGTAAAATAAGCCCATCGTATTTTAATATATGCAATTGCGTTTTATACTGGGAAATAACAAAGTGATTTTAGCTGTATAAGTCCGTGTAATATAAGCCCATTGTGTATAATCAAGAAATTGATGTGCTCCTAACCGCAGGAGGAAGTTACTGAAAGAAGAAGAAGAAGAATACAAAGGTTAGTATAACTTTAAGCATGCAGTGGTAGTAAGGCTTCAATAAATGGAATAGTCTATACTACATGTATAGTATTTAATGCCATTAAACACCTAATTTATATTATAATTATTATGTTGGCAGTGTTGTATAATAAAGATGTTTATAACACCTGAGAAATCAGTTAGGGGGTGACATGTTACCCCCTGTACAGTGGAGGATCCAGAACTTTTTGTAAGGGGGGCTCCAGTCATGCTTCAGTGATTCCCTATATAATCAACTAAATTTTTCCCACAAAAGGGGGGCCCAGGCCCCCCTGGATCCACCTATGCTGTTTGAGCTACTTATATAATTAATGCAATGACTCTATCTTAAGACGTTATTCCCACACCTTATGGTGCCTAGATGCAGGGCCCCCTTTTCCATAGTCCTGGATCCGCATCTGACCAGGCAAAGATGTACATGTATGCCTTATCAAATAAAATAAAATTTATTTGCAGGAACATACATTTAAACTTCAGTATATCAACACATACACATGACTAACAGTAACAAAGCAGTAATATGAAACTTAGATATACATGAGCAAAGTTAAAAAAAACTGCAGAAGCAGTAGATCGTAGCCATGGTAGCACATAAATTTGTCTCATTTCACCGAGAACAGATTGTATCGGTCATATTGCCAGTATTTTACAGTCGTTTTGGCCATAATGCTAGTTCTTCATACTTTGTATAAAGATATATACTACATGTTGTATTAATGAAGCACCAAAGTCCAAGGGAAATGTTGTTAATTACATGTACTAATAATCTATCTCAAAACAAATATACATGCATATAAAAATAAGAAGATGTCGTACATGTACAAGACTATAATTGCCAACTCGACTCTCCACCAGACAACAAATGACAAAGTTTACAACTATAGGTCACCATCTGACCTTCAACAATGAGCAAAATCATACAGCATAGTCAGCTTTACATGGCCCAGAAACGTGCGGGAAACTTAATTTTTAAATTAGATTGTTATCTGTGTTAAACAATGAAAAAATAAAAGAAAATATGAAAAAGTGCAGTCTAAATGACCTTGTTGGATGGCCAAACAGGTAAATTGGCAGAAACATCTCAAAATCGAGAAAATGTGCCATGCATTCATTGAAATCTCAGCTATATTCATTTCTGTATTGGACTTTACAACAATAAGAATTATTTCATTGGATTTCAATCTTTAATCAAACGCAGTGAAATGGATAAAGGGTATTTGTACAGTGTACATTTTTGTGTACATTTAAATTATAGAAGTTATCATAGAAATATGTCTTTTTGGAGACTGCCCACCTACATTTTTTTTTTGCATTTTAGGATCATCCCCCCAGAGTGACGATCGAATCAAAGAGGGGTTGATAGATGTCATTTTTGCATCTCCAGAAACATTGGTTGGTGATCCCTATTGGAGAACTTGTTTAAAGAAGTTGAACATAAAGTTGATTGTAATTGATGAGTTTCACACAATAGCAATTTGGTAAGTGGATACAATGTTTATTCCCTATGTTCATTTCTATTCGCACATTTACAGGACGTATTATGGTATACCGTTGTCTATATAAAAAAGAATAGTGGTAGGATTGCCAATGAGACAACTCTCCACAAGAGACCAAATGACACAGAAATAAACAACTGTAGGTCACCGTACGGCCTTCAACAATGAGCAAAGCCCATACCGCATAGTCAGCTATCAAAGGCCCCAAAATGACAATGTAAAACAATTCAAACGAGAAAACAAACGGCCTTATTTATGCACAAAAAATGAATGAAAAACAAATATGTAACACATAAACAAATGACAACTACTGAATTACAGGCTCCTGACTTGGGACAGGCACTATACAGAATGTGACAGGGTTAAACATGTTAGCGGGATCCCAACCCTCCCCTAACCTGTGACTGTCTGTCAATCGTCAACATGTCAGACAGTAACTCAAAAACTATTCAACGAATTTGCATGAAACTTTGATGAATTGTTTCTATATATTGATGTGTACTCCCTTCCCGTTTTTATGAATTTTAGATTTTCAAAAATATAGAAGTAAAAAATTAAGACCACTGGTACAGAACTGTACAGCTTTCAAGAACGAGATAACCTAATACTAAAAAGTAAGCTCTTTTAAGACCACTACTTGCAAAATGTTGAACCATTACAATGTAATTATAAGAATGTATGAAAAATAACACCCTAAATAAATGTGCTAGACAGCAACCAACAACAACCACTGAATGATAGGCTGTTACATAACAATATGGACATGCACATACATGTATTTATTTTTGTTTTGCCATAAGAATTAACAAACTAGGCAAGAGGTGCTGATATTTACCTTTTATAAAAGTTTTTATAGATGTACTTATTTCTATTTTTCTTTCAGGGGTCAAGATGAAGGAGACAGAAAAGAGGCTTTCCGAAAATGGTTTTCAAATGTAGGTGAACTAAGATCCCTCTTTCCCGATGCTACAGTATTGGCTTTAAGTGCAACTTGCACTGTAAGCTTTAGGAAAAAACTCATGAAAATATTGCAGCTAGGGGAGGACACAACAGAAATTAATTTATCACCAAACAAGTCTAATATTAAACTAGTATCTTCCAAAATTAAAAATGAAATTGAAATGGGAATGCCATGGTCAGTAGATGCATAAGAGGAAAAAAGACAGGACTTCCCACGTACACTTTTGTATTGTTCATCGATAAATGACACTTCCAAACTTTATAAATACATTGTAACAGATTTGCCACATTGTGCCAAGTATATTGAGATGTTCCATTCTGAAACTCCAGATGTTAACAAAAACATTATAATTAATGCATTGAAGGAGGAAAGTAGTGTTTTGAGACTTATTTTGTCAACCAGTGCCCTGGGAATGGGTTTGTGTAGTGGAGTGGTATTATTTGGACCTCAAAATAATCTGGTAGATTTGCTGCAAGAAATAGGGCGAGTGGGGAGTGATGGAAATCCATCAGTTGCCATTATCCTATACAATGGATACCACTTGCAGAAGTTGAAACCGGAAGTTAAGGCAATTCTTAAAGCTAAAGATTGTAGGAGAAAGGATCTGATGTGTAATTTCCTCAGAAATTCAGACTTGGATGATTTGATGAAGAAAGAAAGCAGGAAGCATTCATGCTGTGACTTGTGTGCTAAGTCTTGTAATTGTGAATCCTGTGATATGTTACCTCTTGAGAAGTTATTTCTGTCAGAACAAGTTGTTGAGGAGCAAGAAGATTCTGCTGTATCAGATAGAAATACTGAAGACTACAATTTGTCTTCCTATGAATACTTCGAAGATCTTGATATGGCTTTATTAGAAATACAAGATGATTAAAACAGTTGATATTTATTTATTTAATTTTTCAGTATCTGGTTGCTGTAACTTATTCAACTTAAGACTCTTCAAATTTTTTTGACTTTTAACCCCCTTACAATTGCTGTATTGCCACTCTAGATCTGGGTCATGTCATGCCTGCAGCTGTCAATGTGACTAAAAAGAGATGTAGCGTATAAAAACAAATGAGACAGTAACTGAATGACACACATCATAAGATATTTACTAGTTTTCATCTTAAAAATAAAGAGATGCAGTATGATTGCCAATCAGACAACTACCCTCCAGACTTTTCAATAACTTGATATAAGCAATTGTAGTACAACGAGAAAATCCCATGCCTTTAGTCGGCTACAAAAGGCCCCGACCAGAAAAATATGAAAAAAATTCAAAAGAGAAAACCATGTCTGTCAGATATGGTTGCAGATTCGCCTAATTTTGACCTCATTTCATGAAACAAGCATATATTCGGGGTCAAGTCTGCATCTCGATTACTATAAACATGATAAACAAAGAGAAAAATATATTTGGAGTGGAATTATTGTAAGATGTACATGCTATATAAAAAAGAAGATGTGGTATGATAGCCAATGAGCATGATGAGACAACTCTCCACAAGAGACCAAATGAAACAGAAATTAACAACTATAGGTCACTGTACGGCCTTCAACAATGAGCAAAGCCGATACCGCATAGTCGGCTATAAAAGGCCCTGAAATGACAATTGTAAAACAATTCAAACAAGAAAACTAACGGCCTAATTTATGTACAAAAAATGAACGAAAAACAAATATGTAACACATAAACAAACGACAACCACTGAATTACAGGCTCCTGACTTAGGACAGGCACGTGCACATACATACAGAATGTGGCGGGGTTTAACATGTTAGCAGGATCCTAACCTGGGACAGTGGTGTAACAGTACAACACAGGAACGAACTATAAAAATCAGTCTGGTTGGTTTCTGACCTTGACTTTTCATGGTTTATTGATCAACAAGTCAACTATCTTTGGTGTATTACTGTACAGAATTATTGCTATTGATGTATGTCCTTTTGTGCTAAATTTTGGCATTGTTCATATGACATGTATGGCTTTGACCTTTTTGTTCATTGTTCTTGATGTTATATTTGTTCAATATAGCAAACTCATTGTATTTAACTTGGTGTAGCCAACAGTATACAGAGGATGATTATTTTGCTCAAAATAAACATTGACAGGTTGATTGATTATTGATTTCTTCACTTGGGTTTCAGTGGCAAATATTTCATGCATATTCAAGACAATAACAAGCAGTGGGACTATATCTTACTTACAACTTTGTTCAAGACCAATGTGTTCATCAAGAAAACCGTCAAATATAGACTTAATACCTCATCTTCTTTTTTATACGACCACAAAAAAAATTTGCGGTCGTATATTGGTATGACGTTGGCGTTGTCGTCGTCCTCCGAAGACACATTGGTTTTCGCACTCTAACTTTAGTTTGAGTGAATGGATCTCCATGAAATTTTACCATAAGGTTCAATACCACAAAAGGAAGGTGGGGATTGATTTTGGGGGTTATGATACCAACAGTTCAGGAGAATTAGGGGCCAGAAATAAGCATTTTTGTAACTTCCAGACATTACTTGTGTGTAAGTGTATGGATCTCTCTGACATTGTACCACAAGGTTCCATATCACAAAGGGAAGGCTGGGATTGATTTTGGGGGTAATTGCCTCAAAATTTTAGTAATTAGGGGGCAAAAAACAAGCATTTCTCAGTTTCATGACAATAACTTGTGTGTAAGTGTATGGATCTTTCTGAAATTGTACTACAAGGTTCCATATCACAAAGGGAAAGCTGGGTTTGAGTTTGGGGGTAATTTCCCTAAATGTTTAGAAATTTTAAACCAAAAAGGAGCCAAAAAAACAAGCATTTTTCTAGTTTCCAGTCAATAACTTGTGTTCAAGTGTATGGATCTCTCAGAATTTGTACAGCAAGGTACCATACCACAAAGGGAAGGCTGGGATTGAGTTTGGGGGTGATGAATCATAAGGGGGTTCAAAAATTTGGGTGGTAGGGATTTGTTTTCCCTTTTTTTCTTTAAAATTTTCCATTTTAAATTTGTTATTTCTGATTTATATATAAAACCAAATAATAATGATATGGTTTGAATAGGTAAATTTAAAATTTATAAGTTCTTAGACCACATTCATTCTGTGTCAGAAACCTATGCAGTGTCAAATATTAATCACAATCCAAATTCAGTGCTTTATCAAGCTTGAATGTTGTGTCCATACTTGCCCCAACTGTTCAGGGTTCGACCTCTGCGGTCGTATCAAGCTGCGCCCAGCGGAGCATTTTATTATATTAGGTTACTGTGTTTAATTTGACTTAGATAGAAATTGAACCAAATAATGTGCACTAATAACTCCATCAGTCAGGAAAGCACATTTAACCAACACCACCTTGTATAAGTTTTATCAACAGCTCTTTACATATACATATAGGGTAAATATCCGCATGCTGGTCGCCTTGTGAACAAATCTGTAAAAGTTTGGTTTTTATCTCATTGTTGTTTTGTACAAACATGCTTGATGTTTTCATAAAGTTATTTCGGGCCTTTTTATAGCTTGCTATAGGTTTTACTCAAAAGTCAGAGGTGGAACTGTGAACTTTAATACAGAAAAATAAGTTGGTCCCTTTTGAATAGTTGTCTCGTTAGAAATCATGCCACATTTTTATAAACATGTTTGTGTAGGTAGTTATGCTGCCTAATCAAAATGACCATGATATTCTGCCACTAAACTGAAAGTATTTCATTACTTTGTTGTTGGGTTGATGTCTCATTGACTTATGACACACATTTTTTTTAATATCAGCAACAAACTACTAAAAAAAGTACCAGCTAATTAAGGTTATGACTTAAGAGAAAATTAAACCTGCACACTTTATTCACAATAATTTATTTCCAAGCAATATTTTTCAAATATGTGGGTTTCGAAGGTGATGGAAGGGGACTGTTGGTTGATGTCAATGAATCAATGTACGAAGTCCTATAAATGCACTGTCAAATGGGTTTTTGTCTTTTTTTAGCTCCTTGCACTTAATTATTCTTGAAGTTTTATATGTTAGTACATTTTCTTGTAGTGTAGTAGGTCTTTTGCAATTTTCTGAACATCAGCTTGGTATGACGGTATATGGGGGAACCCCTTCTTTCCTGTTAAATTGGTAATGTTATCAAAATGGCTTGCAAAATTAACTAGGTGAGGATACTCTTTTAGAGTGTTGAAGGATACTTTCCTTTGTCTGATGTCCTGAACATGTTACTTTTGTATCCTTGTTCAACATCTCTAAGTATTCATCTAAGCTTATATTATTGTTTGTTCCACCTTGCAGATTTACAAATCTATTAGCAATTAATCTTTCTGATTGGTCAGGTGGTAAGACACCCGAAGTTAGTCTCTTAGTTCTTCTTGCATTTTTAATGCATCTTTTTTTAATTTGATTGACTGTTGGACTTTTCTTAAACATTTAATACAGACGCCATTGTCCTTGTCTACTTCGGCGTTTACTTCAAAACCAGTAACAACACTAGAAATTATTGCGATTCTCTGAGTTCTGCTGAAGTTTCAGTTTGAACAGGTTTTTTTTCAACACGTTCTCCCGTTGAGATTTCTATCTGGATGAAAGAAAAACCGCATAAAACACAAATGTTTGTTCTTCCTGATATTTTCCTTTGTGTGCATACTTCACTTGATGCCATTTTAACCTCGGAAGGTAATAATACAAACTATTATTACAGTTGTATGTTACGAAACGTTTTTCGCATGGGGGCTGCCATTTTTGTTTATATACATTCGGAAGACCTCTAGACGCTACTAAGACTCCTATGCCAGTCCAATACCCTAATAGTTTGTAGCACCTTCGCTGATTGGCTACTGCAAATTTGACCCTAGACATGACCCTCAAGCGGCTGTTGTTAGATCTCCCACGCCCGACATATAAACAACGAGGAGCAAGTACGGAGATTTAATTTTAATTAGATTGTTATGCTCCGTGATTTGAATTTTTTACAAAAATTTTCGCAAATCGCTGTAGATTTCATTTTAATTTATAACTAACTTGTAATTTCATCCAAACTATTAAACTGATTATAACAAAACTTGGTAGTATAAATGCTTGTTAATGTAATGATACAATGTAGAAGTGAGTGAAAAATAACGACTGGATTTATTCGGGTTATGAAGCACCAATGCATTTTATTCCATTGACACAAAATGCCAGGCAGCTTCCTACATCACCTAAGTCATGTGATGTCTTACTTATAACTGTATATGAATGGTGGTAAAAATATATTTCCATTTTACTGTTGTAATGTTCTTCTTGATATTTTGTCTCATGAAGTATGTAAACTACTTATTTCCATGTGCAAAAAAATATTGATTCCCCCACTTTAAATTTATAAAAAAAATTGAACCCCCCTTTTCCACATACAGAAAAAAACTTGATCCCCCCTGTATTTTGACCAGCCCCCTCCCAGATAAAAAATGACAAGTCCCTAAGAACCCACATTCTAGTATCTAGTACATGTATCTGTATTCATTTTTTTTTTAATCACAATAAATAATATCCCAGATTTTGTCCTTTCTTCAAAATTTACAATATTAATTGCCATATACATGTATAAATTTCTGAATTTACAATATAAAATCAAAACTGCAAGACCAACAGATTATTATTATCAAGTTGGTATATATTAATCTGAAGATTTTTACAGATGGATTGATTAGTCCTATAATATAAGACTTCGGAGTTTCATATCATTTACATTCAACGTTTTTTATCGGATATTTTGTTTACTATTAATGTTAAAACCCAAACATTGATAGTAAAAAAAAATATCCAATAAAAAACGTTGAATTTAAATGATATGAAACTCCGAATACTTATATTATAGTACTAATTGATAGATATCAAGTCATTTAAATATCTCACTTGCACATTTGTTCATGTCATTTATAATTATATTTTGTAGCTATATCATGTTAGAGTAGGATAAATTTATTTTTCTCTTGCAAGCATACATAGCTGACGATGCGGTTTGAGCTTTGTTCATTATTGAAGGTTGTATGGTTACCTCTAGCTGTTAATTTCTGTGTCAATTATTCTCTTGTGGAGAGTTGTTTCATTGGCAATCATACCACATCTTCTTTTTTATTTATATCCATGGACATGAGGTATGTCAAGAATTTTTCGGGGAAATGTATATATGTACGTACCAAACTAGATTTACTAGATGATATTAATAGTTTTAAAGCAAATTACATTGCATTGACTTGACTTGAGATGATGTTGTTAAATGTATCTTTGTTGAAGTGGAGATTTGTCAAACAGGATCAACTACATAATATTTTATTTAAAACAAATTTCAATCTTCAATATATTGCTATGGTGTCCTCACAAAATCAGCTCATGTCTCTATAGTTCACCTGATAGTATACACATTTTCAGTGTTATTGACATGTCTGTTGCTTCTTTCTTTACTAGAACTTGTGACTGATTTACTAAACTGAAAAGTATTGACCATTTATTCAACCTTGTTATAATAATCTATAATGTTGCAGATGAATGTTCAAAATCCTACACATTCTTTCTGTGATCATGGTGATGTAAAATAATTCTCACCTGTAATATTGAAAAAAAGTAAAAAGTTTGAGAAGTGTTTTCCTGAGGGCAATAGTAATAGGTTTCATTGAAATTCAAAATATATACATATGTTCATATAATGATATATATGATGATGGTCTGGATTGGGGAGGGGGTCCAATCTGATTATCATTTCCTCCATATTCTTTATATTTTATATCATTTTTCTGGGTTTTTTTCTGTTCTTTATTTATTGTGTCAATGGGGGGCTAATGGTTTGATGGTTTTATGGGGGAGGGGGGGGGGGGGCTAACCTGGTTTGAAAAATTTTGCCCTTTTTCTTTTTAGTTGTTATCTCTGTCCTGGCTTTTTATTTTTCACTCTATTCTGTCCTGCCTTTTTTTATTTAGTTTATCCTGACATTTTTTTACATAAATTGTCATCCTGACTTTTTTTACATAATTTTTCATCCTGCCTTTTTAGTTCACATGGCCCAAAGGGCCAAGTGAGCTTTTCTCATCACTTGACGTCGGTCATCGTTGTCCGTCGTCGTCGTCGTTAACTTTTACAAAAATCCTCTCCTCTGAAACTACTGGGCCAATTTAACCAAACTTGGCCACCATCATCATTGAGGATGTGTCCGATGACCCGGCCAACCAAACAAGATGGCCGCCATGGCTAACAATAGAACATAAGGGTAAAATGTAGATTTTGGTTTATATCTCTGAAACCAAAGCATTTAGAGCAAATCTGACCTTGGGGTAAAATTGTTCATCAGGTCAAGATCTATCTGTCCTAAAATTTACAGTTGAATCAGACTACCCGTTGTTGGGTTGCTGCCCCTGAATTGGCCATTTTAAGGAAATTTTGCATTTTTTGGTTATTATATCTTGAATATTATTATAGATAGAGATAAACTGTAAACAGCAATAATGTTCAGCAAAGTAAGATCTACATATAAGTCAACATGACCAAATTGACCCCTTAAGGAGTTATTGTCCTTTATAGTAAATTTTTAACAACTTTTTTGTAAATGTTTAATATCTTACAAAAATCTTCTGAAAAAAATGAGACAAATTTAACCAAACTTGGCCACAAAGGGATTTCGTTACCATAGATTACTTAAAACCTTTACTAAATTTTTCCATAGACTTTAAAGATTTGGTTTTGAAGTTTGGTTGTACCTGTAGAAAACTTATTTCAAATGGAATAGCACATCCTCATTTTTACGGAAATGTTGTTAACCGTGCCCCGGAAATTTAGAAACGATCCTGGTAAACTTATCGATCCTTTAAATAAAGTTATTCTAAAAGGTTACCAATTCAACACTGTAATAAGATCATTGGATATTGTTTTTATTGGTATACATATTGATTTTGTTATCAGTTATCAGTAAATTAAAAGCAAACTAAATATTACAAGTATGTTATATACATATACACATTCATGGATCTACAATCTGCCGATACCTGTATTTTGGCATTGCACAAGGTCATGTTTTTCTCTGACTGTTTATGACGTCTTTACACTAAATCCATTGGATGTTGGATGTGTACGGATTAATAATTTAGTCTTAGATGCATGATGTTTTTATTAGTTGTTAGTGGCTTTGATCTAGCTGTGAGTTAATTGCGAGTACTTTCAGATCTGTACCTAGTGTCTTTTTGTTGTTGGGATGTACAAATACCCGGCCACGTCCACTTTATTTTTGTCCACCTGATGAGTTAAGCCTTTTTCAACTGATTTTTTATAGTTCGTTCTTATGTTGTACTGTTATACCACTGTCTCAGGTTAGGGGGAGGGTTGGGATCCCGCTAACACGTTTAACCCCGCCACATTCTGTATGTATGTGCCTGTCCCAAGTCAGGAGCCTTTAATTCAGTGGTTGTCGTTTGTTTATGTGTTACATATTTGTTTTTTCGTACATTTTTTGTACATAAATAAGGCCGTTAGTTTTCTCGTTTAAATTGTTTTACATTGTCATCTCGGGGCCTTTTATAGCTGACTATGCGGTATGGGCTTTGCTCATTGTTGAAGGCCGTACGGTGACCTATAGTTGTTAATTACTGTGTCATTTTGGTCTCTTGTGGAGAGTTGTCTCATTAATTGGCAATCATACCACATCTTCTTTTTTTATATTATGGTATTGTCTCATTGACACTCATACCACATCTTCCTATATCTATTAAGTTTTTAAAAAGGTGTCCAATGATCCTGCCTGCAAACCAACATGGCAGACATGGCTAAAAATAGAACATAGGGGGAAAATGCAGTTTTTGACTTGTATGGCTGAAACTAGAGCAAAAGTATAACGGTTGCATTGTTTCATGCATCAATTGTAAATAAAAATAGCATGTGAGCGACACAGGCTCCTTGGAGCCTCTAGTTTTTTTTAACTCCAAACCCCCGTTCTGCCTATTTTTAACAAATTTCATCCTGATGTCCTGTCCCGCTAGAGCTTGTTGTTGGTTTTTGTAGGTATTTACTCTTGTCTCTGGCTACAAGGCACAGCCCGCACAGGCACATGTCTCAGACCCCCCCCCCCCCCCCCCCTCCCCCCCCCCCTTCCCCCTTGTGATACAAGTGGAAAATATCAATGAGTTTAAAAAAATATTTGAATCAAAGTAGACTCTGTGAAAAAATTGTGTACTTACAATAAGTAGTTTTTGAGTAATGACATTTTCTAATTTTATCTGCCAAAATGTTGAGAAAATGGGTGAGGGTACAAACAAATTATTTTGCCAAAAATATGTACATCCCATATCAATTTTTTCTTTTCAAAATTCTTAGACATGTATTTTTTCAATCATTTATAACAAAGACGTTGAAATAATATGCTTTCTGTTCTAAAAAAAAATCAAAAAATCCCAAATTTACAAAATTGATAACATGGTCAATTTGATGCGAAAAAAGAACAAAATTTTTAAAAAATTCTAATATTGACACCAGCCTATAGTTTTGTTTTTTTTATAAATTCTATATTTTCTTTGAAATGTACATTTGTTAGAGATACATAAAGTACCGGTACCTTATCCCGGCTTCGTTAACGTTAGTATATAGCATTTCAGTGATAAGATTAGTACTTATTAGTACACAATATACAGTTTTGTTAATAAATAATGTGTAACAGAATAAAAAGAAATTAATATGATATATTATAAATCTTAGTTTAAGAAGATAAATTATTTTTTTCTGCAACCAAATTGTAGAAGTATTTATATTTGCCTTGTTTATTTGTCAATATTTCGTAATGTTGGAGAAGTTCATTTTTAAAAATTTCAAACACATTAATTTGTTTTGTTTTCTGCTCGGATATATAATATACTTTATATATAGTAAAAAGTATGATTGTTAGAAAATCGCTAATATTGTAATAATTTGTATCGTTTATCTTGTATCCATACAAAAATGATGCAAGTGATATTATATGATGTCCTATTTTTATTTTGTCTACTATTAGTTTTATTTGATCCCAAAATGATTTCAGATATTTGCATGTCAAAAAGTAATGTTCATAATCTTCAATGACATTACATATATTACATAAAGGAGTTTTAGTTATTTTCCAAGAGAAAAGTAATTGTTTGGTTGGTAAAATGTAATGTAGAAATTTCCATCTTAACATTCTCAATTTATTATCTTGGATATAGTTAAAGATAAAGTACAACATTTGTTCTCTTTTCCTTGTATTGTTATCTAAATTAAGAATTCTGTCCCATTTTTGAAATCCTATTGCTTTCTCATAATATCTATTTAAAAGGGAGATGTAGATATCTTTGGAGGAAAATGTTTTTATTGATACCATTTTTTCTTCTCTATCTTGGAATATAAATTCGGAGTCGGTAGCGACTTTTGTTTTAATTGATTCTTCTTTTATTAGCTCTTCTAACCACTGTTTTGGTATTGCTTTCATCAATTTAATATATTCCGAAAACCAATTAGCATGGCAAGATAGTTTATCTAAAATCTTATTTTGATTATTTTTTCCTTTATCATCAATTATGTCATTTACAAATAAAATTGTACTGTTTATCCATTTTTTGAAAATAAGACATTTACCATTTAATTTGATATGCTTATTGCCCTATATTAGTTGCTGTCTGATATGTGTATATGTTAGTCGATCTGATTCTTTTTTCAGATTTTGAATTTATCCATGATATGATTATTTTTAGGTAAAATTCTGGAACAATTTCTTTTAGTTTATTAATCAAATTAATATTGTTAAAGTCCATTTTAAATATAAGGAATTCTTGTCAAAACTTGTCTAAGTAAAATTTTGGTAAGACTTTCCAATTGGGTGATGAGTCTTCATTATCAATGAGTCTTTTTACCCAATTAATATTTATAGATTCTATATATTTATCTATATCTATCGTTTTAAGCCCGCCAGCATGATAATTTTTACTTATTATAGCTCTTTTAACTTTTTCTGGTTTATTATTCCATATAAAACTATATATTAAATTTTGCGAGGTATTCTTTATCAATTTCTGTTACTGATGCAACATAGGTGATATTTGGTAGGATTGGTGATTTAACAAGAGTTATTTTACCTAACATAGTTAATTTTCTTTGATTCCAAACTTTAATTATTTTTTCCGATTTTTCGTATTGTCTTTGCAAGTTTAATTTTTTCACTCATTTTTATAAAGTCCAATATATATTCCTAATACTTTTATCGGTTCTTGTGTCCACTTACAACTTTATCTTTACAAGACTTTAAATTTCCGAGCCATATCCCCTCTGTTTTATTTCGATTAAGCTTTAGGCCTGAAGTGATCCGAAAATTTCGATATTGTTCAAAGTTAATGAAACTTCTTGTTTTGAATTTAAAGATAAAGTGGTGTCATCTGCAAGCTGGCTTAACTTTAGAGTATGAGTTTTATTATCTAGTTTGATTTGAAAACCTTTAAATTTTTTATCTTGTCTTAATCTACAGGCTAAAATTTCAACAGCAATAACGACAATTATAGAACTCGCGGGACACCCTTGACGGCTCAATGCTGAAGGGTCATGAAATCCACCCATTATTTAATATGCAACCCTTTATATCTGTATATAAAGTATTTATCCACTTCAGTAAAGATTTCCGAAAGCCAAATTTCTTTAATGAACAATACATAAATTCCCATTCTAACGAGTCAAATGCCTTTGAAAAATTTAAAAAATTCGGATTGCCCCGTCTACGTTAAATTTTTCTGAATAGTCTATAATATTTTGGATTTGTCTAATATTAAACCCAATATATCTGTTTTTTACATATAAAAAAAAGGATGTGGTATGATTGCCAATGAGACAACCCTCCACAAGAGACCAAATGACACAGAAATTAACAACTATAGGTCACCGTACGGCCTTCAACAATGAGCAAAGCCCATACCGCACAGTCAGCTATGAAAGGCCCCGAAATGACAATGTAAAACAATTCAAACCCGTTTTGATCACTGTGAATGATTTTATGCAATTATAGCCGTGTTCATCTGAAATTGTTCCGAAAGTTTCTTCTATGGTTGTGGCGTCCTCTGTAACGATAGTTTTGGTTTGGATGATTATCTTCTCTTGTATTATTTCGAAAATGTCCAATTCGTCTTCTAGTTTAGTGATTCGATCCCGCATATGTTCTTTGTCGCGTTGTAATTGGTATTGCTGGTCGATTGCTTCACATCTTTGATCGTAAATCCGAAAATTAGCTTCTTCAAGATCAGTAATGCGTTCCCGTAATTTTTCCATATTTTTTTTTATCATCTGCACCTTGTTTTTGAAGTTTTTCTAGATTGCTTACAACACTGGTATGCTTTTGATTTAATTCTTTAAATTTCTTTTCATAGTGTACACTTTTAATTTTGAATTTAACTCTCTCGGAATTCACTCGGTCGTGCCTGAGTCTTACGTTATCTATGAATTCCTTGTTATATTCTAAGGTTGGAAAGAAGTCCATCAGTTCTATGGTATTAAGTTCCGCACAAGGAAACATTGACATAGCTTTCTGTTCTTTGAATTTTCTCATTCTTTCTGCGTCACGACGTAACTTGGATTTCGATTTAACCTTAACAACTTTCACGTCCGGTTGTCGGTGAAAATTACACATTTTGGCGTAATGTCCAAAACTTCTGCACTAATAGCAAAATGACGTTTTTGCTATACACTGTCTAAAATGAAATTGATTGTTCATAGTCTTTCCACAAAACTTACATAGGTAGTTGTCCATAGGTTGATATTTCTTGTCTGAAAGGTAGTTCCATGATCAGACATCTGGTATCTCCAGTCTCGGCCAAAATTTCTGGTTCTCTGCGTATCCATTTTTCTGTTTGCTGGGGGGTCAGCTTCACAGGTAGAACAAGGTATCCGATAGATGCGTTGCCCGGATGTCCTAACACCAGATATAGCCGGGTAAAATGGCGTTCCGGCTAAATGGAAATCAAGAAGGAATATTTCGCTCCTTAAACTTTTTTTTAGCAGTCCGGCAAGACCGAACAACAATCTCCAAACCAAATGTAAAGTAACATACAAACAATAACAATATATATAAGCACAAGCAATTAAAGAATTTAGAAGATTAACATATGCCAAATAGAAATAACAATAGATAAGAAGAGTAATTAATGTCCGACACGTATAAGTAAATTATTGTCTAAACTGTTACAGAGAATAAATAATTAAATGAATTATAGAGTAAATGAATTTAAGTCCTTTGTCCAAGATTATGACACATAATCCGTGTAAAACACTTATGCCTAAATTTACGACAAAGTTCAGAATAATAAAATAAATGCAAAACAAGAATATAATACATTAAAACAATTGAATTCATAAAATGTTGTTTAAAAACTAATTTCATTGCACAGTCCAAATTGTCCGGTCATACAATACTGGTTTAAGTCTTTGTGCAAGAGAATATGCTATAATTTTGGTATCTACATTTAATAAAGTAATTGGTCTATAATTGTCTAAATTTAACGGGTCATTTTTCTTGTAAATAAGGGTAATTAATCCTAGTTTCTGTGAATTTGTCAATTCTTTTTTCTTATAACAACGATTAAAGACATCTACAGCAAAATATTGTAAGTTGGACCAGAAAGATCTATAAAATTCAATTGGAAGACCATCAATACCCGGTGTATTGTCAAGTTTCATTTTAAAAACAGAATTTGTACATCCCTTTATTGTCAGCTTTCCTTCAATTTCATTACTTTCGTGTGTAGTTAATTTGCAGTTTATTTTTGTATTTTCAATATAATTCCCAATTTCTCCTAAATCTGGCTTAGTTGACGTATATAAATTTACATAATAATTCCTCCCCGTTTCTAATATTTTACCTTGATCCTCAGTTATTTCCCCTTCACTGTCCCTAATAGCAGTAATATTTTTTCTTGTCTGTCTCGATTTCTCTATCTTTCGCCTTCTTCTATCCATTTAACTCTTGATCTTATTTGTGCCCCTTTTATTTTATCAGAAGATAGAGTTTGTAGCATTTCTTCGGTTTTCTTTATTGAATCTATTATGTTCGGCAATTTTTTTTTCTTTTCATCAAGGTTGTTGTCCTGAATTTCATTCAAAAGTTTTAGTTCTTGTTCTAATTCTTTAATTTCATCTCTTTTATTTTTAGCTTTAATTTTACAATGTTCAGTAGCCGTCTCCTTTACCTCTATTTTAAACAGACCCCACACGATTGCTTAGCTTTTTCGGTTTCTTAATTTTTCATATTTATTTATTAAAGTGTTTATTTTCATTTTGTATGATTCGTCTTTAAGAATACTATTGTTTAAATTGAAATAACCCTTTCCTTTCTCCCCCTGACAATGATTTATCTAAAGTGAAATCGCCAGATGGTCTGTATATTGAATTGTAGCGGGTCTTATATCAGTGTGGAGTACCCTAGGTCTCACGTCTTGACTAACGAAAAAATAATCTAAAATAGCTACTTCATTATTTTTTCTTCTCCAGGTATATTGTGTTTTATTTGGATTTATTACTCTCCAGATGTCTATAACTTTTAGTTTTTTTATTAAACTTTTCAACGCATTTGTCTTATTTTTTATTTGTTGTTTATCTTTTCTACTAGTATTACTTTTTCTATCTTTTATATTAAGCGTTTCATTCATATCTCCCCCTATAATAATTACTAGAACACACCCGCGAAATTGCGGGCATTTAGAGAGCGTGGTTGAAAGTATGTAGACTATTGTAGGATGAATTTTTGTAAAAGATTTTATGACTGGAGAATTTCAGGAAAGGTATCAAAAGGCATAGGTACTTTTTTCCAAAGTCCGTTATTTTTGGTTTTCTGTTTTTCTGTATACTATGAACATACAACCCGCTGCAATTGTTTGCGCCTGTCCTAAGTCAGAAATCTGATGTTCAGTAGTTGTCGTTTGTTGATGTGGTTCATAAGTGTTTCTCGTTTCTCGTTTTTATATAGATTAGACCGTTGGTTTTCCCGTTTGAATGGTTTTACACTAGTAACTTTTGGGGGCCTTTATAGCTTGCTGTTCGGTGTGAGCCAAGGCTCCGTGTTGAAGACCGTACTTTGACCTATCATTGAATGGTTTACTTTTATGAATTTTGACATGGATGAAGAGTTGTCTCATTGGCACTCAAACCACATCTTCTTATATCTATATACTATAAATAAAGTGTATTTGCTATTTACTATCAATTCCAAGTTTACTATCCACGGTGGTCACTGATATATCATATAGAGACTCTCTTTATAATATATCAGCAGAGACATATATATGTCTCTGGTATCAGTGACCGCCGTGGATAGTAAACTTGGAATTAGTCTCTATATAATATATCAGTGACACCCGCGAAAGTATGTAAACTGTTGTAGGATGAATTTTTGTAAAAGATTTTATGGCTGGAGAATTTCAGGAAAGGTATCAAAAGTCATAGGTACTTGGTGACAGGACACTTTTTTTTTTTAGCCCTCTACCTTTTTTCCAAAGTCCGTAATTTTTGTGTTAACTGTTTTTCTGTATACTATGAACATACTAGTACATAAACCATAAATAAAGTGTATTTGCTATTTACTATCAATTCCAAATTTACTATCGTCACTATCCACGGCGGTTACTGATATCGTGATTACATAGAGACTCTCTATCAGTGATCGCCGTGGATAGTAAACTTGGAATTGATAGTAAATAGCAAATACACTTTATTTATAGTATATGTTTGATCATAGTATACAGAAAAACGCGAAAATAATGTCATGTCCCCAAGTACTTATGAAAATTATGTGTAATTATAAAACAGTCCTAAACGGAAGTCTTGTCTATGACTTAAAAGTCCGTCCGATGACGGAAACAATATCTGAACGCCTTTATTTTCGTTTTCCCCCCAAAATAACCCAAACGGAATAATCATAAGCGAGGATGACAAATGCGACTGTGCATGTTACCTATAGGACACAGATGCATGCTGATTAATTTTTTGTGGAAGGAAGAGAAGCGACACACAAAATGAGGTCTTCTCATTTAATAGTATAGATTTAATAGTATAGATACCAAGGCTATATTTTTCAATGACACTTAAAGCCTATAGTTTTTTAGGTTAAATTTATTCAGATTGGTCCACTTCATCTTTAGTGAAAGTATGAAAAAAAGTTTAATTGTGAAATTGTGATTTTTTTTCATGATAATAGCCCGAAAACGGGTAAAAATTGATGAAAAATGAGAAAATCAATAAAAACGGGTTACTTTCAAAAGGCCGTATCAAAAACAGAAGTGTACCACCATATGATTTTTTCTTCACCAATTACTTTTTTACAGTCATATAAACCCAAAAATCAGGTTACTTGAAAGAAAAAAAGTTTAATTCTAGAAATTGTTGGCTCCTCAGAGGTGTACATCCTTAATATACAATGGCAAATATTTCATTCTATTCACGACGAAAAGAACTTAATAATAAATGCAATGGTAGGATCTGCGAAATGGGTCGACATGACGAAGGCGGTAGCTTCAACTGCAACTAGAAAATAAGGGTATGTTGGATAGAAGCAGAAATTTTACCTTGAAAAAGGACACATACGAACCCCTCAAATAACTGTTGCAAGCTTTCTTTAACGTCCAGAAACGTCTTAGCATAGGTTTTACTGTCAGATTGATTCGCAATATTTTTTACACCAATCAACCTAAGAGTTATCTATAACAACAATGCTAAAGCTCAGTATTATTAGGATGATTTAATGTACAAAGGAATACTCTTTACTAAAATACTATTCCAACAATGTTCTCGTCTTGCGGGTATGATAAGCATAAAAGGAGATGCTGTCCATGTCAACGCATCTTATTTCTCTGTCTTAAGTTAATTTAGTCGATTCCGATTATGTTTACTCAAAATATTGTTTGTTTTATACAAAGATTAGATATATTAAAGCATCGGTATACTACCTTTAAATTTGAATGTGATATAGTTTTTATCATGAGATATTTCAAACATAATGTACACCATTTCAATAAAATCAAAATATTATTAATTAGGCCGGAATAAATCCAGAGCTCCTTACCCTTGTGTTGGAACCAGAGGCTGCAGCTGTATTTTGTAAATATGTAAAAATACAGAGGAGCGTAACTGAAAACGTGGCAAACCTGGAAGTTTTTGAACCGGGATCACAATTCGTAATCGTAGACCTTGGAGGTAAACGTTTTAAGCTCATTTCATGTCATTTTTCACTCACTAATAAGCATGTTAAGAAACTAACCCTGTCGTCGACTCGTTATATCAAAGGTGCTGAGATTTTAAAAATGTGTTATCCACGAGTAGAAATACATGAATGTTTAAGTGTCCTAAATTGAAAAGATGCCGAGTTTTATAAAATGCACCGTAATCCTTTTTTTCTTGTCAGTGATGATCGGAATAACAGATCATAATAATTTGAAGGAGACAAACTTTTATCGATTGAAAAGTTTTGAAAAACTAATACATTTGTAGGAGACAAGATTTTGTCAACTGAAATTTTTTTGAAGAACTAATACAGCTCATTACAATTATCAAAAATATAGTTCTATAGCTTAATCTTTTTTTTTTAAATCACATATCAAAAACAAAGTTATTTCATTTAAAAACAAAGTAATACTATATCTGTACATAGCCAATGGCTACCGGCTTATATTACCCTCAATGGCATTCAGGCTACCAGCGATAGCTTCGATACTGTGGTAGAAACGTATCATACATAATTACAGTTCAAACAATGCGCTTCTGGAATACCTTCGTTGAGAAGGCTCGAGACTACTTTAATTATTTCGATAGTCGATACATTATGTGCTTGATATCTTGCATGTACATCTTAAGACTTATAACAAAGGCCAAATGTAACATTCGAATTGGGGGGAAAAGTAGCTACAACGCTTTCTTTTTTTGTGAAATTGGCCTGTTTCATACCTTATTCATCTTATATTATTTCCTGGAGTGTTGTAGTTAATGATAATTTGTTCTAATTTGTTAATTTGTTTTTGTGTTGTCCGGAAAATCTTAGATATATTCCCTTTTATTATTAAATAGGTGGTACAGTAGATATAACATGTAACGAAGTTATTGAAACCGGACAACTCCGAGAGATTTACCATGCATCCGGGGGTCCATGGGGTGGAAACATGATTAACCTAAGAATATGGAAACTTATCCGATCTATAATTGACACTGCTTCCTTTGATGCATATATGGAAGAGAACACATATTCAAAATTGAGCCTTTTGAAAGAAATAGAAGAAGAGAAAATGAAAATAAAACCAAATGAGCAAGCTGCTTTTAAACTTCCATCATATTTGTCTAACACAAAAATTAAATATAAAGGAGCAGAAATAATAAAGGATAAAATTCATATTAATCCTGACGTCATTTCGAAAGTATTTGAATATGCCACAGAGCAAGTGTGCAATCATCTTTCAAAGGTTTTAGCAAGAGATGAAACACGGAGTGTTAAAGCTCTGTTGCTTGTTGGTGGATACGCATCCTCTGAAATTTTAAAGGAAACAATAAAAAAGAGGTTTAATAAATATAACATAATTTTTCCCTTCACACCTGAATTGATAGTTTTGAAAGGTGCAGTTATCATGGGTCATGAGAGTCGGCCTATTATTGGTCGCTTGGCCCGTTTTCATTATGGCTTGGCAGTACCCAACGGATTGAGAATTATTCAGAAAAAGGGAACAACTCATCTGCACACAGAATTTTATCAAGAACTAACTTTCCTTCCACTCATATCTAAAGGAACCCCAATACGTATCGGCGAAGAAGTAGCACAGTACAGTTTCATTGTTACGAGTGAAGAGCTGACAGACGTTCAAATTGGAATTTTAATTTGCGAAGATGACAAAGCTCCGAGCAGTATTGCAGAAAACAGCTGTACCCAAATTGGACAAATTGAGGCTAAAATTCCAGCACTAAGTAAATTGACAGAAATGACGATAATCATATCATGTGATGAAACAGAGTTTAAGGTAACAGCTGTTATAGACGAACTCGGGCATAGATTTTCAGCACGCTGTTCATTTTTGCATTAATTTTCTTATACTGAACATTCTGTGCAGATAAAGGAACAGTGTAGAAATAACCGTTTCATTTCACCAAATTAAGAGTCTTTTCTTGTAAATCATTAAATAGGTACAAGTAGCTTGTTGTGAAAATAAACAATTTCCAACTACTAATACACAAAGGTTATCCGTGTTTAAATGGTTCGTATTTCTAGTTTATTTATTGATTCAAATAACAATAATAAATGTGCTTTAAATGAAAGAGGTGCGTTTATGTCCTTTTCGGCCTACGAAAATAAAGTGTTACAAACTCAGATAATATTGTGATAAATTTACAGCATATTTTCACACATATTTGCTTACTTGGAAATATTGAGCACATGTAAGAACGCATAGAATAGCATAAAACTTGATGCCACAACTTCGTTTGATGTAACGTTATGGACCTTAAACTACTCGTTTTTATTTTAACATTACCTCAAAATTAAAACAAACATAAATGACCAAATATTGACTTATTGCACCGTGTCTATTAAACAATAAGTAATAAGGAAAGAGTGTGTATGATCAGGCCATGTTTTATCCCCTAGAATTCGAAAATTAAATCGTTGACATTAAAACATTTCCATCATATATCATCCTTCCGATGTTAAAAAGACTTGTCTGTCCGGAAATATAGTTTCGCATTTTGCCTTACATATTTGCAGAGGGACTTCGCATTTTTTCTTTTAATACAAAACTACAGAAACTGCAAAAAAATATCCTCATATTAAGATGTTGTATTGAAAATGTTGACAACTTTATTATACAACTGTGATTTTTATAACCACCCAGTAGAAATTTCACACATATTCAGGACGAGAAATAACCAACAATACATCCAGTGGGTGGGTTCTATAAAATGGGTCGACCAGACTAAAAGCCAGGTAATTAGGATTACAACAGATAAAAGAGGATATAATAGATAGGGATAGAAACATTGTCCTGCAACAGGCCACCTACGAAACCCTGAGAGTTGTTAGAATTGTACTTTTACGTGCATAGAGCATGACACTTTCTCTACACGCGCCAACAGATTTAACGTCCATGCCATTCTGTCCGAACGTGTCTGGTCCATGTCTATAAAAGAATACGTAAAAATGAAAGAGTGGTTATGAAAAGCCCTTTTTCCTCCTTGTTCGAAAATTAAATCTTTTAACATATCGATCATATATCATCTTTCAGATGTTCACAAGACATGTCTGTCGGGAAATATAGTTTTGAATTTTGTCTAACATTTTTGCTGAGGGACATTACATTATTTTTTTTTAATACAAAACTGCAGAAACTGCATAAAACAGCCTCATATTGAGATGGTTGTAATGAAAATTTTGACTTATTATGTAGGAAACAGTAACTGTGTGAAATAACTTGTACTATATTACTTGTAATGATTGTAGTCTGAAACATATTCATAATTGAAACAAATAAGTTTTAATTAACATTTAATTAAGTAAAGTTGGAACAATTACAATATTATGATTTTCTAGAAATATTGAATTACTGTCATTTGAATATTTGATAAACTATTTGAAGTTCATGTTATAATTTACCAGTTCATAGTAATAATCCAACTGGATGTCTTGTATTTTTGTGATGATCCAATTGTAGCAACTGTACTAGTAGATCGTAGTAAATCTCGTAGTAAATCCACGCACCTTGCTTGAATTTTATGAATGAAATGTACTGACATGCGCAGTGGAACCCATGTGTCCCTTGGGACGATGTTTCAATAAAAACACTATTTTTACGTTTCGGCAACTGTTTTCAAATACTCTTTGTAATTCCTTTTAGTATTTGTAGTCAACGTCTTCAATGTTTTGTAGATGTTAATGCTCGCTATCCTTGATATTTGTCATTTTGGTTCGCCGGTGACACACATAACTTTTGGCAATGTTGTTTACGTATTGTGACTTCCGGTGAAGTTTTATTGGTGTATTTTTAGCTACTATAGAAATTTGTTTAGTACCATGTAAAATTTGTTTATTATATGACTGTTACTAAAATTGTATATTATTATGATTTTTGTAATTTATTTGAGATTTCAAATATTTCGTTGGACAGCAAGCGCGCGATCCAACAATTTTCCAACTTTGCCAACAATCCAACATTGACGTAATTTCGACGCTTGTTCGTCAGTTCTGCTTAAATCTTTGGTCGTTACAGTTAGTATTTTATTTCGCTCATCAGTAATTTTTGTCAAAATGGTTAATTTTTCTCACAAACTTCATTTTTTTTGGGGGTTAAATTGTAAAGGAAAATAGTAAATTTAGCGTTTTCTAAGTTAGAAAGGAATATTTCATTTTTAGCGGACTCTTAGGAGCCGGACTCCTACATTTTTGATCTTTTGCTTAAAGTATTTTATTCTTTTAGTAAATTTAGGAAAGTTCTTAAAACTGTTTTAAAATATCTTTTGGGTTAATTATTGTATTATTGCTGGCAAAGCTTAATTTCAAGTTTATCTTTTAAAGTAAGAATTAATGTTATTGTACATTTAAATTTAAAATTGTAATTCACATTTACTGTTAACGTTTGTCTTATTTTTTTAATAAATACAATTAAATAGGAAAACATTTGGCAATTAAGGGATAATTTCCTAAAGGTCTGGAAATTATAATAAACAAAACAGTTTATGTAAGGTATAAACTGTATTTCATTGTTAGTTTTTATTCAGGAAAGGTTCTGAATATAACTAATAATAATAAACATTTTTTTATGTAACTGGTGAGGTATCAGTTATTACTATATACAAAAATGTCAGAAAAAGGTATTCTGACTAAATTCACTTGAAATTAGTATTTTCTGTAAGGGTAATTTATTTTCTTGGTAATATAGCAGGACTCAGCCTTTTATGTATTTTTCTAACATACCAACATACAATTATATTGGTAATAGCAAGTGTTATATTTTTTTTAAAATTGCACGGACAAAGTTATCCTGCAATCATAAAGATTTTATTAATCATCTCTTGAGTGTAGAGATAAATTATTACATGTATACTGAATAGATTCTTGTCATATCATTTAAGAGTCTATAATTTAATTATCTTATTACTTAAAATTGTTGTTTATCCTGAATATTAATGAAAATCTCTGATTCTCAAAATGAATAAAATATAGAAACTTATATATGTTACTTTTAACAAATGCCTATATTATACTGACCAGATCATATCTTGTCATACTGACTTAGCAATTTCCAAAATACTCATAATTTTGAGTAAAACTTTTGGGTCAAGCATTTCAAGCCCCTGCCCGCTACAATATAATGGATAGGGATAGAATCATTGTCCTGCAACAGGCCAACTACGAACCCCTGAGAGTTGTTGGAATTGTACTTTTACTTGCATAGAGCATGACACTCACTCTACACGCGCTAACGGTTTCACGTCCATGCCATTCTGACCGAATGTGTCTTATCCGAAATATAAAATCCTCCCAATCGGCAAGGATTTAACCGCATATTGCAGTATACAAATAAATGGAACTATTCTAAGAAGGTAACACGGGGGCAAACATAACCCTACGTCGAATAAAGCAGACAGACAAAAGTCCACAAAACATTACAAATAATACTAACGATTGCATAAAACGAACCCAACTAAACCCGGTGCTGAATTCAGGTGCTCCGAAAAGATAATCCTGCTCTATAAGTGACACCCTTCGAGTTGGTCCTGGCAAATAAAAATATGTCAGTCGCGTTCGGTGATGCCATAAGGTTAGAAATGGAAAACAGAATTATGGCTACGACAAGTTGAACATATTCGTCGAAAGTTGATTTGTCATACGACCGTTAATCAGATTTCTAGATGCAAGTCTTGATTTGAAGCAGACTTTATCCTTATTTCAATTTCAATCGGGTAGATGCAATTAACATAGTCACCAAACTCTAAAAATGATTTATGAGAGAATCAGCTAAGGGATACTGCTAGCTACTTTCCATTCTTCTTGAAAAGCCTTTGTTTGAAGCCAGCCACATATGAATAAAGGAACAAGTCGGCGACTATAGGAATGCCAACTGTCTGTTGAAAAACACAAATACCAAACGTAAAACATATGTTGTCAATAAGAATTAGAGAATCTTCATGATGCTAGTTTCTCACGACTTCAAGTTTTAATCTGAGTGGTGTTTTTTTTGACAAATTCTTATGTGTTCCTTTTTAAAAAGAGTTATGTGTGTATTTACTGACCCCAATAGATGAAACAAATTATCTTTCGGCAGAATGAGAAAAGTCAATGTTTAGAAGAAAATTTCTACGTTGTAGATTTTTTTCTTTTCTATCACTTTTTTGTTAGTCAAATTTTTAATGAGGCAGTCGCTGTCTCAGTGGAAGCTACGACGCTGGTTACTGTATATCATATTTGTATTTCGTTTATTGTTTTTTAACATAAACCAGGCCATTAGTTTTCTCATTTGAAATGTTTTAAATTGTCATGTCTATATAAGTTCTACGTCGTTTGGTATCTGGTGGAATCATTTCACATCTTTTGAGCTTCTACGTCGTTTGGTTGTCTCATTGGCAATCATACCACATCGCCTTATTTTTATAAAGAAAATTTGTATCTTCTGTTTTGAAAAACAATGTTATAGTACACAGCAGGATTCAAACTCAAATTGCATTTTATATGTTATCGTCCCCAATATGCATTTGATTTGCCACTGGACGTCAAAAAGCCATACATCAAAATTATCATGTTGCTTAGTCCTTAGTTATTCGTTTACCTCATTTCATCAGTTATTTATTGTTAAGTTACTTTAGTAAGTAATCAGCAAGATTCAAAAGAAAGGTAACACGATGGTCTCGTGTGGCCATGTCACACTAAAGGCTTGGTATTTGATATTTGCTGCTTCTCCGATAATCACTCGGCGTTTAGGAGTAGACTCGAAGTTAAATGTATGTTTCCGGATTGGATTAAATTTTTCACGTAAACTATAATAATTCCTTATGAACTGGGACTATTATACTAACACAGTAGTATAATAGTCCCAGTTATGAACTAGCACTTTGAAAATCTACCTCTGCATGTCGGTTTTGTACTTAACAGGCCCACTATTCATATTAACATGCTCTCGTATTGACATGCCTGTTATATTTGCCACTGAAAGTAAAACTCCAATCCATTCACATATGAAAGATATTTTAGAGTCGGAAATTTCATATGTGAATTTAATTTGCTGATGGGAAACAAATCATATCAACATCTTGATCTAAACCTCTGTCATGGTTCCGTTTCATCAGTGATGTTGACATGAAATGGATTGAATCCCAACAAAAACTGGATGATTTTATCAAACATGCAAACAACGCTCACCAGTGAAATTTCAGACTCTAAAATATCTTTCTTGGACACAACTACATCCATAAAGGACGGTGTCATATCAACAGACCTCTACTGTAAAACTACAGATAAACATCAGTATCTTTCTCCCAAAAGCTGTCACCCCAAACACTGTACAAAAAATATCCCGTACAGTCAAGCTCTCAGAGTAAAGCGGATTTGCTCCTCTGATGAGGCTGTCACTAAATGGTTACAGGAACTTCGCGGATTTTTTACCAAACGAGGTTATAAGAAATGGGACATAGATAAGGGGTTTGCGCGTGCTAACAATAACAGCCGCAATGACCTGTTACAGTACAAACAGAAGAGGCAAAGCGAAATAGTTCCGGTTGTTTTAACATACAATACCGCCTTTACTAACCTTTACCGTTTGATCCGTGCCAACTGGCAGAATACTGCCAAACACCCAAAATTTTCCAAGATCGTTCCCAAACCTCCTGTCTTAGCTTTTCGGAGACCAGCAAGTCTGAAAGACGTATTTGCGAGAGCTGATGTCTCCTCTAATAAAAGCTCTTCAACTGCAGGATGGTGCAAGTCGTGTGGTAACAGACGATGTCTGAACTGCCAAAAAATACTGAACACTAAAACATTTACTTGCCACTCCACTGGGTCCGTATACACTATATATTGCAATGTAACTTGCAAAACCCAGAATGTTGTATACCTTCTTCAGTGTCGATGTGGCATGCAGTATGTTGGCGAGACAGAACAGCCATTCAACAAACGCATGAATGGTCATCGAAGTGACTACACCTGCAAGCCCGACCTCCCCCTAAGTCGTCATTTGAGATCACCTTGGCACGCCCAAGCTGATCTCAAAAACCTTACCATCACTATCATAGACCACAACGAGGGTTGGTTAAGGGCCGACAGACTTGCTCGGGAAAGTTTTTGGATAAGGAAGTTAAGGACAGTTTCCCCAGAGGGCATTAATGAAAAAACATAGAATGAGTCCCTACCATCACTTGTTTTCAGTAACTCAGGCTTCAGTACATGACTCTTACAGTTTTAAGGAATTTATTCCTCCTTCCAAACATCAATATTGAAAAAATTTACCAGCGTATTGATTCGTGATCATTTGTATAACGATCAAGATTGCTATTACAGTGTGACTATCACATGTCAAGATAAGAATCATTTGACATCTTACTGATGAAGGATATTAGTTCTCCGAAATATTTAACATTTTTTCATGATTTTATTTTTATTTATTTTTTTGGTGATCTTGTACCCTTTTAGACTTGCTTATTATATATATATAGATTATAACATGGCATTTTTCATATCAGACCCCTTATCAGCCCCCTTATCAGCCCTAGGTCATGATATCAGCCCGAGAGCCGACAGTCTCGAGGGATGATTTTGACCATGGGCTGATAAGGGGTCTGATATGAAAAATGACATGTTATGTTCTTTTTATCATATACTTCAGCAGAAGACATATAGACAAGAACTATTTTTTTAAACTTTGAAAAATGCATTTATTGTATTATTTGTTTTACATTTTTTTTAAATAATATATTTTCCACTTTGTTAGGTTTTTCACTAAAAACGTACTATTGAGGTGTATTTTTTAATTTGCCGAGTGACGTAGAAATGCCATGCGATAACGTTACCATAGTTACAGAAAGGCATGCGATAATAACCGGAAGCAGTTGATAACGGAAGTCATATAACACGGCTAAGACTAATGAATAAATATATGTTCAGATTAGTGTTTTATCAAGGGGTACAATTCTGCCATTATTTTCTATAAGTATATGATTGTTGTTACATCTGGTGATCCGTTTATTTGGCAATCGCCATGTCAATGCACACGTATATAAATTGCGGTTTTTATCCAACGCAATCTTAGGTTTGAACGTTGTTTTCAATTTAGACTCATTCATATATATATAATCTTAATTATTAATTTAATACTAAACAGAAAACAATAAACTTGCGGAAAAGATGGTATACTGCAAACATGAGGTGCAAAAATTGGTACACCATATCCGAATTTCGACAATTAATGCCTCTTCAGTGATGTTATGAATCGAAAAGGTATTTGGAAGGCCATATAATTTACCTCAATTTATGATAGACTCTTGAATTTTGAAGAGTCGAAATATATGAACGGATTATATAAACCCGAAGGCAAATATAATACAAGCCCAAACGAAAAAATATAAACAAGTCTAAATTGAAAACAACGTTTAAACCTATGATTGCGTTGGATAAAAACCGCAATTTTTATACGTGTGCACGCAAAACAAATTTCTTGGTAGAGGGATCTAAATACAGCACAAACAACATTTTCCAAAAGACCAAAAAAGTGAAAAAGTATATATTAACAAATCGCCTTTTTTTAGCAGGTCGAACAACGGATGTTCTTAAACCCTGCTGACTGTCATGGCGATTGCCAAATAAACGGATCACCAGATGTAACAAAATGGATCTTAATTATTCATTTAATACCAAACAGAAAACAATAAACTTGCGGAAAAGATGGTATACCGCAAACATGAGGTGCAAAAATTGGTACACCATATCCGGATTTCGACAATTAATGTCTCTTCAGTGATGTTAGGAATCGAAAAGGTATTTGGAAGGCCATATAATTTACCTCAATTTAGGATAGACTCTTGAATTTTGAAGAGTCGAAATAGGATGAACGGATTATATAAACCCGAAGGCAAATATAATACAAGCCCAAACGAAAAAGTATAAACAAGTCTAAATTGAAAACAACGTTCAAACCTATGATTGCGTTGGATAAAAACCGCATTTTTTATACGTATATATATATATAGATTATAACATGGCATTTTTCATATCAAACCCCTTATCAGCCCTATGTCATGATATCACCCGAGAGCCGACAGCCTCGAGGGATGATTTTGACCATGGGCTGATAAGGGGTCTGACATGAAAAATGACATATGTTATGTTCTTTTTATCATATACTTCAGCAGAAGACATACAGAGAATTTGGGGCACAGCATTTATTTCAAAATAGCCTGTGGCAATTTTTGCTTTAATGTCTTGATTTCGATACATTGAAATCTTACCCTGGTGGTCATTCATGCGTAGTTACTGATTACACGGGGAAAGTATGTACTATGAAAATTAGAAGGCCAATTCAAGCAATTTGATTGGACGAGAAGTTGTAAGTATGTGCTAATTTGTTAACTATGTAAATATCTAATTGCTCCCGATTTGTATAATGCTTCTATTTTCCATATTAAGCCCAAACATCCATTTGACCTGATATACATATAAACAATTTAGAACAAAATGTTTTTTTTATTAATCCGTTTCATTCTTTTGTTATTTCGAAATGATAACTTGAAATTCCGGAATGTTGAATCCCGAGGTTCGGAAGTGATCCTTCTAGACCTCGTAGTAATGATAATTTTTTTATCAACCAGGAAGTACATTAAAACGACAGTTTGCGTGTCACGTTTGCAGGTGAAGCGACAGTAAATTTTATATAGATGCATAATAAGTTATACTGTCAAGATGGAAGAAAACAAGGTATGTGTGTATAAATCTTTTTACAGTTTACGTTCGTCGATTTTTTTATTGTCCCTTTTTTATTATGCATACAAAAGAAAATATCCTTCAAAATGATTTAAATTAACTTTATATAAGCGGATGTAAATATTTACTTTTCTATCAGTTATTGATATAATGTTAAAGGTCAATAAGTGTCATATATATAATAAAAGAGATTCGGAGATACAACCATACAATCAAATGAATAAAAGAGATATGGGGTACATATCAAACAGTCAGCAACCCAACGCCACAAAGTACAAAACGAGATTTAAAAGTGAACAGTAAGTGTCTTTATAGAATTAAAGCTCTAAACATCCCCCACTCATGAATCTAGAAAATGTGAATAAATCTTATAAATACTATCAAAGATCTACCATTAAAACCAAATTAGCATGATCGCAAAACTTAAGGACATAACAATAGACGACCACTAACGTGGTTCCTGGTTGGGAACAGATACAATGACGCGTGGTGGAGTTTACCATCAACCCTCCCAATTTTAATCTAAATCATTTGAAGGCAAAGTTTACTAAGGAAAAACTTCCAATAAATATCAGCACAAAAAGCCAATCAATCACTCTATCTACTTAAATTACTTGAATTGTTTCCGCTTTCGTTATTGTCCAAGCTGACAATAAAATCATACCGTCCTATAGTTTAATACCGGAAGCTTTTTTTTATATATATATATAGCGTTTATAATTCCAGAGATACTGTCAACAAACATTTATGAAAATATATGCTTTTATATATTTCACTTTAAATTGTAGATTGTTTTCACCAGAAATCAATAATTCGTAGTCGTAACGTAGTGTTTTTTCATATATGACTCATAGTTCACGAAAAAAATGAATATTTCCCCTTCTTTTCACGTACATTTTAAGACACTTTTGGCAACATTATGTATTGTACATTGTTCAACTTGTATCTCTGGAACTATAAATGCTACATATATAATTTTTTTAGAAATTCAGATACAGTTTAACGAGGTCATTAGACAAGTGCATATAGTCCAAATTGTCGCCCAATTACGTATAATATACTTTATAGCCTTAAGCAAAAAGTATCAATGTTTCATGAAAAAATTCATTAAGAAGTTTGCTTTGTGAATACACTACCATAAAAAAAATGGGCGTGAAATCTTTAGGAAATTAACACACCATTAATGTTGTGCTTCCGACATAATCAGAATAGTCAGTTTTTTTTTAATGTCATGTGAATCCACCAATCAGCCAACAGTAAGCCGCCAACACAAACATTCGATCATATGGGTAAAATGCGAGTATTGGCTACTATCTTGACGACCTTTTTTTTTTTAATTAGAAAATATGACAAAGGCGAAACTGTTCAGAATGTAAAATTGATAAACTTACCGTCTATTTTTACCAAAATTGACAAAAAACGCCTTATTGAAGATTTTGTCCTTAAATGGCGATTTTTACCATTTTTTGCTTCATAGGCTACTAAATTGAAAACAATATCAGATAAAGAGAAAAACTAGCTAAATAGCAATGCTAAAAGAAAATTCAGCAAGACAAATCTACAAGTAAGCTAACAAAGTTGAAATGTACGACGACTCCGAATAGAAGTTTTTTTTCACTTTTGATCGATTTTGATTTTGGTTCATATTGATCCCAATCAACACATATACGAATTTATTATTAAACTAAAAATATTGCCTATACATAACTGTATTGTGTATAAGCGTATTGATGTTTATTTTCAAATACTATATCCACAGTGTCAAAATGGTCTATGGTGTTTTATTTCAGTTCCCTGATATTATTGGACTGAACATTGGTGGTTATAAATTCACTACAAGGTTATCGACCTTAACGAGGTACACAGATTCTATGTTAGGAGCAATGTTCAGTGGACGTCACAAGTTAGATAAAGATAATAAGGACAATTACTTCATTGACAGAAACGGGAAATATTTCCAGTTTGTTTTGGAGTTTCTTAGAGATGAACACTTTGTACCTCCAATTGATGCCCGAAAAAATGTATTGATTGAAGCTGAATATTTTGGAATTAAACCACTCGCTGAAAAATTAAAACGTTCCCCACCGTTATTTCCAGAGGAAGTCATTGTAGATAATCTAAGAAATAAAATCAAAGACTATCATAAAATCAAAGAGAAAATCGCTCAATTGTCTACAGAGGACGTAGTAGATCAATCTGGAATAAGCTGTCAACCTAAAAGCCAAGTCTATGTTATCTGGTATAAAATAGAAAACCCAGTGGAAGGTACATATAAAACCAAATTAGCATTTGAAGATCTAGTTACCATATGGGTTCGTTCACCCGAAAATGTGTCTAAAACTGTATGCATACCTTGTGATGAACAACCAAATTCTAATGATCTGCTCCGCATTCTTCAGCATGATTTGAAAAATGATGGATATAGTTTAACACTGAAAAGTAACTACAGTAATCAACCTAACGATTACATTAGATATGAGTTTAATGGGGACGTATTTATCGCATTGGCGTGCATGACATTGGAATTTACCTGGAACTCCGATATTTGATAGACTTTTAACGAAATCCTTTTTTCTTAAATTGATAAATTTACTTTTCTTATTGCTTTCATCTTTAGAAACGTGTTTTTGTTTTATAAACAAATTGGTTAAAATTTCATTTTCCTCAAGATGGTTAAATTTTCTAACTATAAGCATTACATTCTTTGATTTTAAAAACACATATCTGTGGCATACGCAACTTATGTACAACAACTCAACGACACAAACCACCAAAGGAGATCCTGATGTCACCATACAGTCCTCAATAATTAACAAGCGTATATAAGATATATTAATTAAATATAGGAAGATGTGGTATGAGTGCCAATGAGACAACTCTCCATCCAAGTTACAATTTATAAAAGTAAACCATTATAGATCAAGGTACGGCCTTCAACACGGAGCATTGGCTCACACCGAACAGCAAGCTATAAAGGGCCCCAAAAAATTACTAGTGTAAAACCATTCAAACGGAAAAACCAACGGTCTAATCCTAGAATCGCATCGAATCCAGAATATAAAATTTTACAGAAACTCTCAGAGATCTGTATTCTACATCAAATTCCCTGTTTGTTAGAACTAGTATGTTCTGGACTTCGGTCATGTACGTGATTAATGGGTTTGGTTATACATGCGTTCCTTACGCTGTTAATTATCACTGTACAGTCGTAATGGACGAGCAAAACCTCAAGAAGTTCAAAACATAGTAAACTCAGTTCAAAGGCAAACAACTCATTACAAATTCATGACGATCCAAAATAGCACCTGTTTTACAGTGTTTAAATTTTGCTTTTGAAATGGTGGTCAACCTTTGGATAAAAATAACATGTAGGCATATTTTAGCTTTTCCTGGCTTTTGCTAAGCTGTGCTTTGTGAACGCCGTTGAAAGTGTCTCCACCACATGTCAGGCTATCTTGAACATGTGCTATATGCTGTAGTTTGTTTTTTTGTTAATGCATGTATCTCAATTTTTTGGAAGAGTCGGGTGTTGGCAGTTGGTATGGTCTGTTGAACTATCCAACATTTTTGTTAATTCCTGCTACCCATTGTTTTGTTATTTCGTCTGCGTCAACAATGTGTTAACGTTTGTAAATAGGAAATTTTTAGGAAAAGAATTTAATGGAAAATCAACGATATTTGGTATGCATTGCAATAGCGTTGTACATCTCATTGCCATGGTGATAGTTTGGCACTGTCCCCTAAGTTATGGTCTATTGGCTTTGAAACTTTTGCTTAATTTAGATATTTTGGTGTGTGATTAGTTAAGATTAAGGGGAAAGCACTACAGTCAGAATTTTCTGACTCCAACCAACAGTCTTTAAAGATTAATTTCACCAAAACTACTCAATGGATTTTTAAAATCTTTAATTCATTTTAAAGCTGAAATATAACTCTTTCTTAATCTATAGATAAATTTATTTTTGGTATGATTGATCTCAAAATATAGCTCATTAATTGCCAATAAAGTGGTCTTCCAACTTGGATGAAAATGGCACATTCAGGTCAAATGGTAGTAAAAATTTGTTTTCATCCCTTTAATCAACCATTCACAATCTACAAAACCGTGTCTCAGATTTTTGATATATGCCTCCAGTAATAAGATATATGATTTTTACTGCTGGATGCCAAACCTCATTTCACCTTTCATCTTTGGAGACCTATAAATTCATTTAGAAACAAATTATCCAAACACTGGGACACGGTATTGTAGAAAATACTCCCTTCAGTCACATATATCAAAGTCAAGCCAAAGGGGGTACCCATAAAGTTTCTATTTTCATTTTTTCCTTACAATTCTCATGAAAAATTGTTCTGAGAAATGACCTTAAAACTGAATTTCCTCTTAAGAACCCCTATAAATGCCACATAAATACAAAAATTCCACTTGGAACACCCCAGAAGTGTTCTGACACCATTACTTTATCAATATAACCACACACATTGTGTCTTTGATGCTCTAATGCTGTAAAATTTGCATTTTGTGTGCACTGTATAAATCTAACTTGGCATTTGGCGGGAGTTTGACGTCACAGATTTGACCAACATCTGTGATGTAGTAATTAAATAAAGACAAAGCTCCGCCTCTGAAAAGACAGTCTAAGATAAGAGAATAACAGGATTGGCCAGCTGCATCATAATTAATATTTAACATCATTATTCTCACTATAAAGAATACTTTTCATTTGAATTTTAAAAAGAAATATAATATGACCATGATGACTGATTAGCTAAAATATTAAAATTAAAATACATGTCCATAAAAAGATCAAGACCATCCCCTTCTTGAAAATAGACTGTCCAGCATGATTTATGAGTTTCATGGAATTAAAAAATTTCACATAAACTTAAAATTAGTTAAAATGCCTGAAATTATTTTTAAATGTAGAAGACCAAAGACGAGAAATTTATACAGGCAGTCAGAGGCTTTCAAAGATACTTTCCATCTAATTAAAATTAAATCTCCGTACTTGCTCCTCGTTGTTTATATGTCGCGCGTGGGAGATCTAACAACAGCCGCTTGAGGGTCATGTCTAGGGTCAAATTTGCAGTAGCCAATCAGCGAAGGTGCTACAAACTGTTAGGGTATTGGACTGGCATAGGAGTCTTTGTCTAGAGGTCTTCCGAATGTATATAAACAAAAATGGCAGCCCCCATGCGAAAAACGTTTCGTAACATACAACTGTAATAATAGTTTGTATTATTGCCTTCCGAGGTTAAAATGGCATCAAGTGAAGTATGCACACAAAGGAAAATATCAGGAAGAGCAAACATTTGTGTTTTATGCGGTTTTTCTTTCATCCAGATAGAAATCTCAACGGGAGTGTCACGGAATAGAAGTTCCTTCATAATATAAGTTCCAAATGGAAACAATATTCTGAATACGAATACGAATACGAATACGAATACGAAAGTTTTATTTTGATTCGGTTCACATATAACAATACAAACATAAGCTCTTAAGAGCTTTTTACCGAATATAAGGTAACACAAACACAACATCAAAACACACAACATGCAGACAGGATATATAACAGCACAGTCATATCGAAATACATGCAAAGCACTTTTAAAATACATATCTAAAGCCAAAGCTGAAGCACAACTAAAAATTAAGCACAACTAAAATTAAGCACAAATAAAATATAGCACACATGCAAAAATTTAAGGCATAATAACATGTTAGAGCAACTTCTAAAATATGATAAAGCTTATCTACAAGCAGAACAACAACATTTTGAACCATTCCAAGACTGTATAAGGCTCTTAAATTGAGAAAAACTGTTTTCAGTCCTGAAATGGTCAGGTAGGCTGTTCCACAGAGTAGCAGCTGCAAATTTAAAACTTTTCTTACCAAACTGTGTAGTTTTTACATGTGGTATATCCAGTATATTACTATATCTGAAAGAATATTTACAATCTTTTATATTTAATAAATCATGTAAACAGACAGGTGCTAATTTATTGACTATATTATAAGTTTCAATTGCCATAGATCTTTGTCTTTTAATATGCAGTGAAGGCATCTTAGCCTTTTCAAGCAACTGTTGATATGAGCTTGAATGGTCTTCGTACACAAATCTGGAATATTATTTCCACTGGAATAAATATTACAGTAAATGTTCCTAACGGAATAAATGGTATAGAATATTTGTTCCAACAGGAACAGATATTATGACATTGTTTATAACAAAGTTTCCGGTGGAACTTCTGTTAGGCGGAACAAATATACGTTGACAGAAGAACGTGTTGAAAAAAAAATGTTCAAACTGAAACTTCAGCAGAACTCATAGAATCGCAATAATTTCTAGTGTTGTTACTGGTTTTGAAGTAAACGCCGAAGTAGACAAGGACAATGGCGTCTGTATTAAATGTTTTAGAAAAGTCCAACAGTCAATCAAATTAAAAAAAGATGCATTAAAAATGCAAGAAGAACTAAGAGACTAACTTCGGGTGTCTTACCACCTGACCAATCAGAAAGATTAATTGCTAATAGATTTGTAAATCTGCAAGGTGGAACAAACAATAATATAAGCTAAGATGAATACTTAGAGATGTTGAACAAGGATACAAAAGTAACATGTTCAGGACATCAGACAAAGGAAAGTATCCTTCAACACTCTAAAGAGTATCCTCACCTAGTTAATTTTGCAAGCCATTTTGATAACATTACCAATTTAACAGGAAAGAAAGGGTTCCCCCATATACCGTCATACCAAGCTGATGTTCAGAAAATTGCAAAAGACCTACTACACTACAAGAAAATGTACTAACATATAAAACTTCAAGAATAATTAAGTGCAAGGAGCTAAAAAAAAGACAAAAACCCATTTGACAGTGCATTTATAGGACTTCGTACATTGATTCATTGACATCAACCAACAGTCCCCTTCCATCACCTTCGAAACCCACATATTTGAAAAATATTGCTTGGAAATAAATTATTGTGAATAAAGTGTGCAGGTTTAATTTTCTCTTAAGTCATAACCTTAATTAGCTGGTACTTTTTTTAGTAGTTTGTTGCTGATATTAAAAAAAATGTGTGTCATAAGTCAATGAGACATCAACCCAACAACAAAGTAATGAAATACTTTCAGTTTAGTGGCAGAATGTCATGGTCATTTTGATTAGGCAGCATAACTACCTACACAAACATGTTTATAAAAATGTGGCATGATTTCTAACGAGACAACTATTCAAAAGGGACCAACTTATTTTTCTGTATTAAAGTTCACAGTTCCACCTCTGACTTTTGAGTAAAACCTATAGCAAGCTATAAAAAGGCCCGAAATAACTTTATGAAAACATCAAGCATGTTTGTACAAAACAACAATGAGATAAAAACCAAACTTTTACAGATTTGTTCACAAGGCGACCAGCATGTGGATATTTACCCTATATGTATATGTAAAGAGCTGTTGATAAAACTTATACAAGGTGGTGTTGGTTAAATGTGCTTTCCTGACTGATGGAGTTATTATTTGGTTCAATTTCTATCTAAGTCAAATTAAACACAGTAACTTAATATAATAAAATGCTCCGCTGGGCGCAGCTTGATACGACCGCAGAGGTCGAACCCTGAACAATAGGGGCAAGTATGGACACAACATTCAAGCTCTGAATTTGGATTGTGATTAATATTTGACACTGCATAGGTTTCTGACACAGAATGAATGTGGTCTAAGAACTTATAAATTTTAAATTTACCTATTCAAACCATATCATTATTATTTGGTTTTATATATAAATCAGAAATAACAAATTTAAAATGGAAAATTTTAAAGAAAAAAAGGGAAAACAAATCCCTACCACCCAAATTTTTGAACCCCCTTATGATTCATCACCCCCAAACTCAATCCCAGCCTTCCCTTTGTGGTATGGTACCTTGCTGTACAAATTCTGAGAGATCCATACACTTGAACACAAGTTATTGACTGGAAACTAGAAAATTGCTTGTTTTTTTGGCCCCTTTTTGGTTTAAAATTTCTAAACATTTAGGAAAATTACCCCCAAACTCAAACCCAGCTTTCCCTTTGTGATATGGAACCTTGTAGTACAATTTCAGAAAGATCCATACACTTACACACAAGTTATTGTCATGAAACTGAGAAATGCTTCTTTTTTGCCCCCTAATTACTAAAATTTTGAGGCAATTACCCCCAAAATCAATCCCAGCCTTCCCTTTGTGATATGGAACCTTGTGGTACAATGTCAGAGAGATCCATACACTTACACACAAGTAATGTCTGGAAGTTACAAAAATGCTTATTTTTGGCCCCTAATTCCTGAACTGTTGGTACCATAACCCCCAATTCAATCCCCACCTTCCTTTTGTGGTATTGAACCTTATGGTAAAATTTCATGGAGATCCATTCACTCAAACTAAAGTTAGAGTGCGAAAACCAATGTGTCTTCGGAGGACGACGACAACGCCAACGTCATACCAATATACGACCGCAAATTTTTTTGTGGTCGTATAAAAAAGAAGATGTGGTATTAAGTCTATATTTGACGGTTTTCTTGATGAACACATTGGTCTTGAACAAAGTTGTAAGTAAGATATAGTCCCACTGCTTGTTATTGTCTTGAATATGCATGAAATATTTGCCACTGAAACCCAAGTGAAGAAATCAATAATCAATCAACCTGTCAATGTTTATTTTGAGCAAAATAATCATCCTCTGTATACTGTTGGCTACACCAAGTTAAATACAATGAGTTTGCTATATAGAACAAATATAACATCAAGAACAATGAACAAAAAGGTCAAAGCCATACATGTCATATGAACCATGCCAAAATTTAGCACAAAAGGACATACATCAATAGCAATAATTCTGTACAATAATACACCAAAGATAGTTGACTTGTTGATCAATAAACCATGAAAAGTCAAGGTCAGAAACCAACCAGACTGATTTTTATAGTTCGTTCCTGTGTTGTACTGTTACACCACTGTCCCAGGTTAGGATCCTGCTAACATGTTAAACCCCGCCACATTCTGTATGTATGTGCACGTGCCTGTCCTAAGTCAGGAGCCTGTAATTCAGTGGTTGTCGTTTGTTTATGTGTTATATATTTGTTTTTCGTTCATTTTTTGTACATAAATTAGGCCGTTAGTTTTCTTGTTTGAACTGTTTTACAATTGTCATTTCAGGGCCTTTTATAGCCGACTATGCGGTATCGGCTTTGCTCATTGTTGAAGGCCGTACGGTGACCTATAGTTGTTAATTTCTGTTTCATTTGGTCTCTTGTGGAGAGTTGTCTCATCATGCTCATTGGCTATCATACCACATCTTCTTTTTTATATAGCATGTACATCTTACAATAATTCCACTCCAAATATATTTTTCTCTTTGTTTATCATGTTTATAGTAATCGAGATGCAGACTTGACCCCGAATATATGCTTGTTTCATGAAATGAGGTCAAAATTAGGCGAATCTGCAACCATATCTGACAGACATGGTTTTCTCTTTTGAATTTTTTTCATATTTTTCTGGTCGGGGCCTTTTGTAGCCGACTAAAGGCATGGGTTTTTCTCGTTGTACTACAATTGCTTATATCAAGTTATTGAAAAGTCTGGAGGGTAGTTGTCTGATTGGCAATCATACTGCATCTCTTTATTTTTAAGATGAAAACTAGTAACTATCTTATGATGTGTGTCATTCAGTTACTGTCTCATTTGTTTTTATACGCTACATCTCTTTTTAGTCACATTGACAGCTGCAGGCATGACATGACCCAGATCTAGAGTGGCAATACAGCAATTGTAAGGGGGTTAAAAGTCAAAAAAATTTGAAGAGTCTTAAGTTGAATAAGTTACAGCAACCAGATACTGAAAAATTAAATAAATAAATATCAACTGTTTTAATCATCTTGTATTTCTAATAAAGCCATATCAAGATCTTCGAAGTATTCATAGGCAGATAAATTGTAGTCTTCAGTATTTCTATCTGATACAGCAGAATCTTCTTGCTCCTCAACAACTTGTTCTGACAGAAATAACTTCTCAAGAGGTAACATATCACAGGATTCACAATTACAAGACTTAGCACACAAGTCACAGCATGAATGCTTCCTGCTTTCTTTCTTCATCAAATCATCCAAGTCTGAATTTCTGAGAAAATTACACATCAGATCCTTTCTCCTACAATCTTTAGCTTTAAGAATTGCCTTAACTTCCGGTTTCAACTTCTGCAAGTGGTATCCATTGTATAGGATAATGGCAACTGATGGATTTCCATCACTCCCCACTCGCCCTATTTCTTGCAGCAAATCTACCAGATTATTTTGAGGTCCAAATAATACCACTCCACTACACAAACCCATTCCCAGGGCACTGGTTGACAAAATAAGTCTCAAAACACTACTTTCCTCCTTCAATGCATTAATTATAATGTTTTTGTTAACATCTGGAGTTTCAGAATGGAACATCTCAATATACTTGGCACAATGTGGCAAATCTGTTACAATGTATTTATAAAGTTTGGAAGTGTCATTTATCGATGAACAATACAAAAGTGTACGTGGGAAGTCCTGTCTTTTTTCCTCTTATGCATCTACTGACCATGTCATTCCCATTTCAATTTCATTTTTAATTTTGGAAGATACTAGTTTAATATTAGACTTGTTTGGTGATAAATTAATTTCTGTTGTGTCCTCCCCTAGCTGCAATATTTTCATGAGTTTTTTCCTAAAGCTTACAGTGCAAGTTGCACTTAAAGCCAATACTGTAGCATTGGGAAAGAGGGATCTTAGTTCACCTACATTTGAAAACCATTTCGGAAAGCCTCTTTTCTGTCTCCTTCATCTTGGCCCCTGAAAGCAAAATAGAAATAAGTACATCTATAAAAACTTTTATAAAAGGTAAATATCAGCACCTCTTGCCTAGTTTGTTAATTCTTATGGCAAAACAAAAATAAATACATGTATGTGCATGTCCATATTGTTATGTAACAGCCTATCATTCAGTGGTTGTTGTTGGTTGCTGTCTAGCACATTTATTTAGGGTGTTATTTTTCATACATTCTTATAATTACATTGTAATGGTTCAACATTTTGCAAGTAGTGGTCTTAAAAGAGCTTACTTTTTAGTATTAGGTTATCTCGTTCTTGAAAGCTGTACAGTTCTGTACCAGTGGTCTTAATTTTTTACTTCTATATTTTTGAAAATCTAAAATTCATAAAAACGGGAAGGGAGTACACATCAATATATAGAAACAATTCATCAAAGTTTCATGCAAATTCGTTGAATAGTTTTTGAGTTACTGTCTGACATGTTGATGATTGACAGACAGTCACAGGTTAGGGGAGGGTTGGGATCCCGCTAACATGTTTAACCCTGCCACATTCTGTATAGTGCCTGTCCCAAGTCAGGAGCCTGTAATTCAGTAGTTGTCATTTGTTTATGTGTTACATATTTGTTTTTCATTCATTTTTTGTGCATAAATAAGGCCGTTTGTTTTCTCGTTTGAATTGTTTTACATTGTCATTTTGGGGCCTTTGATAGCTGACTATGCGGTATGGGCTTTGCTCATTGTTGAAGGCCGTACGGTGACCTACAGTTGTTTATTTCTGTGTCATTTGGTCTCTTGTGGAGAGTTGTCTCATTGGCAATCCTACCACTATTCTTTTTTATATAGACAACGGTATACCATAATACGTCCTGTAAATGTGCGAATAGAAATGAACATGGGGAATAAACATTGTATCCACTTACCAAATTGCTATTGTGTGAAACTCATCAATTACAATCAACTTAATGTTCAACTTCTTTAAACAAGTTCTCCAATAGGGATCACCAACCAATGTTTCTGGAGATGCAAAAATGACATCTATCAACCCCTCTTTGATTCGATCGTCACTCTGGGGGGGGGGGGGGGGGGGGGGGGGGGGGGATGATCCTAAAATGCAAAAAAAAAAATGTAGGTGGGCAGTCTCCAAAAAGACATATTTCTATGATAACTTCTATAATTTAAATGTACACAAAAATGTACTGTACAAATACCCTTTATCCATTTCACTGCGTTTGATTAAAGATTGAAATCCAATGAAATAATTCTTATTGTTGTAAAGTCCAATACAGAAATGAATATAGCTGAGATTTTCAATGAATGCATGGCATATTTTCTCGATTTTGAGATGTTTCTGCCAACTTACCTGTTTGGCCATCCAACAAGGTCATTTAGACTGCACTTTTTCATATTTTCTTTTATTTTTTCATTGTTTAACACAGATAACAATCTAATTTAAAAATTAAGTTTCCCGCACGTTTCTGGGCCATGTAAAGCTGACTATGCTGTATGATTTTGCTCATTGTTGAAGGTCAGATGGTGACCTATTATAGTTGTAAACTTTGTCATTTGTTGTCTGGTGGAGAGTCGAGTTGGCAATTATAGTCTTGTACATGTACGACATCTTCTTATTTTTATATGCATGTATATTTGTTTTGAGATAGATTATTAGTACATGTAATTAACAACATTTCCCTTGGACTCTGGTGCTTCATTAATACAACATGTAGTATATATCTTTATACAAAGTATGAAGAACTAGCATTATGGCCAAAACGACTGTAAAATACTGGCAATATGACCGATACAATCTGTTCTCGGTGAAATGAGACAAATTTATGTGCTACCATGGCTACGATCTACTGCTTCTGCAGTTTTTTTTTAACTTTGCTCATGTATATCTAAGTTTCATATTACTGATTTGTTACTGTTAGTCATGTGTATGTGTTGATATACTGAAGTTTAAATGTATGTTCCTGCAAATAAATTTTATTTTATTTGATAAGGCATACATGTACATCTTTGCCTGGTCAGATGCGGATCCAGGACTATGGAAAAGGGGGGCCCTGCATCTAGGCACCATAAGGTGTGGGAATAACGTCTTAAGATAAGAGTCATTGCATTAATTATATAAGTAGCTCAAACAGCATAGGTGGATCCAGGGGGGCCTGGGCCCCCCTTTTGAGGGAAAAATTTAGTTGATTATATAGGGAATCACTGAAGCATGACTGGAGCCCCCCTTACAAAAAGTTCTGGATCCTCCACTGTACAGGGGGGTAACATGTCACCCCCTAACTGATTTCTCAGGTGTTATAAACATCTTTATTATACAACACTGCCAACATAATAATTATAATATAAATTAGGTGTTTAATGGCATTAAATACTAATACATGTAGTATAGACTATTCCATTTATTGAAGCCTTACTACCACTGCATGCTTAAAGTTATACTAACCTTTGTATTCTTCTTCTTCTTCTTTCAGTAACTTCCTCCTGTGGTTAGGAGCACATCAATTTCTTGATTATACACAATGGGCTTATATTACACGGACTTATACAGCTAAAATCACTTTGTTATTTCCCAGTATAAAACGCAATTGCATATATTAAAATACGATGGGCTTATTTTACACGGACGATATTAAAAGTTATTCACTTTGATACTTCGTTAATAAAATGCTTCGCTGGGGCGCAGCTTGATACGACCGCAGAGGTCGAACCCTGAACAGTTGGGGCAAGTATGGACACAACATTCAAGCTTGATACAGCTCTGAATTTGGATTGTTATTAAATATTTGACACAGCATAGGTTTCTGACACAGAAAGAATGTGGTCTAAGAACTTGAATTTTTTTAATTTACCTATTATGGTCCAATGTCCAAAATCAAAATACATGGTTAGATTCAGCATATCAAAGAACCCCATATATTCAATTTTTGTTAAAATCAAACAAAGTTTAATTTTGGACCCCAAGTTGGACCAACTTGAAAACTGGGCCCATAATAAAAAATCTAAACACATGTTTAGATTCAGCATATCAAAGAACCCCAAGAATTCAATTTTTGTTAAAATCAAACTAAGTTTAATTTTGGACCCTTTGGACCTCAATGAAGACCAATTTAAAAAACAGGACCTAAATTAAAAATCTAAAAACACGGTTAGATTTTGCATATCAAAGAACCCCAATAATTCAATTTTAGATGAAATCAAACAAAGTTTAATTTTGGACCCTTTTGACCTCAATATGAACCAATTTGATAGCGGGGCCTACAAATAAAAAATCTAAATACATGGTTAGATTCAGCATATCAAAGAACCTCATATATTCAATTTTTGTTGAAATCAAACAAAGTTTAATTTTGGACCCCAATTTGTACCAACTTGAAAACTGGGCCCATAATCAAAAATCTAAATACATGTTTAGATTCAGCATATCAAAGAACCCCATATATTCAATTTTTGTTGAAATCAAACAAAGTTTAAAATACTGGACCCTATCTTGGACCAACTTGAAAACTGGGCCCATAATCAAAAATCTAAACACATGTTTAGATTCAGCAAATCAAAGAACCCCAAGAATTCAATTTTTGTTAAAATCAAACGAAGTTTAATTTTGGACCCTTTGGACCTCAATGTAGACCAATTTAAAAAACAGGACCCAAAATTAAAAACCTAAATACACGGTTAGATTTGGAATATCAAAGAACCCCAATAATTCAATTTTAGATGAAATCAAACAAAGTTTAATTTTGGACCCTTTTGACCTCAATATGAACCAATTAGATAACGGGGTCCACAAATAAAACATCTAAATACATGGTTAGATTCAGCATATCAAAGAACCCCATATATTCAATTTTTGTTGAAATCAAACAAAGTTTAATTTTGGACCCCAATTTGGACCAACTTGAAAACTGGGCCAAAAATCAAAAATCTAAATACATGTTTAGATTCAGCATATCAAAGAACCTCATATATTCAATTTTTGCTAAAATCAAACAAAGTTTAATTTTGGACCCTTTGGACATTAATGTAGACCAATTTGAAAACTGGACCCAAAATTAAAAATCTAAATACACTGTTAGATTCGGCATAACAAATAAATAAATGTGATCAAAGATTTTACAAATCTAATGCGCCATACTGTGCAATTAAAAATTACTTCTTGAAATTTTTCAATATTTGAAATTTGAAAAAAAAAACATATTTGAAGAATAATTCTTTTTAATTTCTGAAATCTGAAATGAGAAAAAATTGGCCCCCACAATTTCTTTTTATCCCCCCCCCCCCCCCCCCAAAAAAAAATTCTTTCCCTCAAGATATGGTCATAATCTCAATTCAAATTTCCAATGGAGTTGGCAACCATAATTACCCATTTAAATTTACCATAGTGCTAACTTAATCTATTTTATAATAGAATTAATAAAAATATAGTGTCAAATCTTTCATATGGATTTTTTTGTAAAAAAAAAAGATGAAAACATTTGTAGATATTTTTACTGGTCTTCCTTTATAAATATGCATTTCTTTAAACATAATTTAAAAGCAGTGTAAGGGAAGTAACCAAAACGTTGTATTTGGATTACCTCCCTTACACTGTTTTAGATTATATTTATTGTTCATTAACCATTACTTTATACATAATTTAAAAGCAGTGTAAGGGAGATAATTTCAATGATGTATTTGATTTATCTCCCTTACACTGCTTTAAATTATGTTTTGTACTAAAGTATTTGTCCATTAACCTGGACAACCTTGTTTTTCCCCCTTTTTTGCCCCTAATTCCTAAACGGTTTGAGCCATAACCCCCCAAAGCAAATCCTAACCATCCCTTTGTGGTATGGAAACTTGTAGTATAATTTCAGAGAGATCCATACACCGTTCCACAGTTATTGTCTGGAAACTAGAAAATGCTCATTTTTGGCCCCTTTTTGGCCCCTAATTCCTTAACTGTTGGTACCATAACCCCCAAAATCAATCCCAACCTTCCTTTTGTGGTATTTAACCTTATGGTCAAATTTCAAAAAGATCCATTCACTTAAATTAAAGTTAGAGTGCGAAAACCAATATGTGTTCGGACGACGACGCCGGACGACGACGACGCCAACGTCATACCAATATACGACCACAAAATTTTTTTGCGGTCGTATAAAAATAGTCTAAAATCTAAAATGACACTGATTCACTTTATGACATTAGTAAAACCGTGGTCTGACACTATTAAATATGTCTCTATATTCTAAAAGGCATCAGCTATCACTTTGATACAGCAATTGTCTGTATATTACGTATATTATTGTTAATATCAACGTATTCCCAAGTACATATATATCTCAACTGTCCTCCATGTACTTCTCACTTCTAACTGTTCTTTATGTACGCCACTATTTTGTGCTCTGAAAAGGATCGAAAGAAAGCTCAATTCCATGTTATTATTAATGGATGTTTATATTATGATAGATCATTAATCTGACTTAACCTCTGTTGATGTAATTTATCACACAGATTCCTAGAAATTGTTTCAACCATATTTAAAAAATTGTTGTCGTTTGGAAGTATAGAACCCGCTAGTTTTCTGCAGTCAACAATTAATTGGCTTAATGTTTCCCTATTTTGAAAATTTGTTTTCCACTGATCAATCCCAATTTTATTTATAACAGCCTGTTTTAATGGGGCATAAAAAGTCCTACGGACCCCTTCCAGAGATGGACAGCTAGTTAGGAAATGTAGAAGGTTTTCTTCCTCGAGTTTGCAAAGGGGACAAATTGAGTCTGCACTTCCTATATTAAATTTAGCTTTGGTTGATTGTAAAAGGTAGGTCCCAGTTAGTATTCTAGCTTTTGTTATGGCTTTCTTTGTATCCCCCGGAATTTCTGTTGCTGTTTTCCAAACTGGATGTATTTCTCCTATATTGATAATGTCAGTACAGAGCCTAATCAGGGTTGATTTTTCTCTACTCAAAGACCTAAATTTATTACTCCAAAATGTATTAATAGCATGTCTAACGGATTGTTTCCATTTAATTTTTGTTGGAAGAAATATTAGAAGCTCATCAATGCTTGGTAGGCTATATTGAAGCAGGACATTTTCTGTTCTGTGTAGAAAAGTTCCATTGCAAATTTCTAACCGGTACTGACGCAACAAGATATCCCTAAGATTTTGATTTTCAGACGCTAGGATTGAATGCAGAAGGCTTAATTGTCTTTTGTGGAGCTCGGCCTCTATAGGGAGGGCACCCAGTAGTGAGAATACTGCAGCAGAAGCTGTTCTTGTTGGAAGAGCCTGAAAATTTTTTAAGAAGGATAAATGGAAGTCACCCAAGTCGTTGATTTGGCTGTTCGTAAGAGGTAAAACTTCTAGACTGTAGAGCAGACGGGGTCATATGTAGATTCTATAAATACTATAGGAAATCCTTGGATTCAAGCCATTTGTGCCATGTACACCTGTTGACATAAGTGAATAGGTTGTTCTTCGGGCTAAACTAATGCGGTCTTTCACATTTATTATATTTTCATTTTTTGATGATCTTATAATACCTAGATGTGAGGCCTTATCTGTCTCTGTATGCAGCAGTAATATTTCCAATGTGCGAGAGTTTTCCACCTGGTCCTGCATCAGAGCTACTAAGGAACAACAGACTAAAACTTTCCAGTCAGAACTGTTTTCAAATTCCCGGACAACTGGAAGGTACAGTTGAAACGGCAGTGACTTGCCAAAACCAGTCGGGAGTACAGCCACGCAGTTCTTCTTGTTAACAAAACACTCTAAAATTTCCTTTTGTTCCTTCTTTATATCATTCGCTCCCACGCGCGACATATAAACAACGAGGAGCAAGTGCGGAGATTTAATTTTAATTTTATTGAACCTATATGCTGAGAGTACCATGAGATGCTCACGCAGATCGTAGAGGTCACTAGCGTATTAGGTCTTATGAGGTCAAGTCATGGAATATATCCCTCTTATGGTTATTTGAAAATAATGGATATCTTAATTGTTTTTAACTGGAAATTAATATATTTGTGACATTTGGAATACAAACTTTACGATTTGATATAGTTTTTTGATGGATTAATATTCTAACGATGTAGCTTGTGATGGATAGTGTCACGTTGTCAGCATACATTTGTTAATGACATGGCTGAACATTCGAGCATTGACTCGGTATCGGAACTAACTGGCACGGCCAAGACTAGTTCAAAAAGTGACAATATTTTTAGCATTATGAATGACCACAGGCAACTTATTTCGCCAGGTTATGATAACAATATTAGTGGGTTTCAAGCAAGCATTGAAAACATTAATGTAGGAGGAGGAGCCATGAGCAATGCTCCTGTCACTCACACTCCGGAAGTAGTCACACCGGATATCTACAATATGCTACTGCAAAATCAATTGTATATCCAAACTTTGATGAAAAATCAGAATTCAAGAACTGATACTACACAAAGTTCCACAAAGGTAAATCCTAGACAATCGGCAACAATGGCCGGACCAAGAAAGGTCGTGAAAAATAAACCCACAAAGGATGATAACCAATCGCAACTGGACAGTTTGTTTGATAATGATATGAACAATAACCAAACTAAAAACATATCTGCACCGTCTGAATTATATTCAGATATTTCTAGTGACGAAAGTTACGATAGCGATGATGAAGCATGTTCTGAGAATGAAGTAGATAATGATATTGAAAAGGCAGAAAATGAAAATGTCTTAGAATCCATGAAAGACTTCATTAGTACAGATGAAAAGACAGGTCCAAAAATTAATTCTGGTTTAGCCTCATACATGAACCAGGGACTGAGGACACGAGTCAATGAAGAAAAATACAAAGATCTCACAAAGAAATATGATAAGCCTGCTAATGTGAGCAGTCTAAAAGTCCCACGAGTCAACATAGGTGAGGATTTATGCAATTAAATTGCATTTTAATAAAATTTTATCTTGTGAAAAATCAAGTGTATCTGCAAATAAATTTTTTATAATACAAACCATAATTTACATGGTAATAAATAATATAGTATTATAAATATAATTAAAAACTCACAATAATTAACATGATTATGCGAAATGTGTACACGTATAAATATTGCGTAAAAATCCTTTACATGTAATAATAATATACACATTATAAACTTTTAGTGTATATACTAAATTTATATTATAATTGTAGGTATTTGGAAACAAATGACACCACGGAATAAAGATGTGGATGTAAAATTACAACGTTTACAGAATCTTTTGTCTAAAACAGCTTGCCCATTGATGTATATGATGGATATGTTTGTGGATAAATCTTCAAAGAAAGAAGGAATGTCTAGAGAGGAACTGCAAGCATATGCAGTTACGTGCAGAGATACGTACCAGCTATTTCAAGCTTGTTATAGCGAAATAACCTTCAGACGAAGGAGTTTCATTAAGGGGGACATTCAACCCCAGTATAAAGGTCTGTGTGATGATACCACACAAGTCACTGACATGCTGTTTGGGGACGATATTAAGGAAAAAATCAAAGAGCTAGATGCGGAGCATAGTGTGTGTAAAAAAGTTGGGAAGGACCATAATTATACGTATGATAATCCCAAGAACTCATATCAGTCTTCTAACAGGGGACGTAGCCATCATGGCCATGGAGGGCGTGGATTTCCTCATAAATTTGGGAAAAGAAAACGCCACATTGATGGAGGAAAACCAATCAAAAGAATAAGGAAATATGATGATGATGGTTTTTTAGACCGCAGCAAGACATTCAACAAGAAGAAAAACAAAGACAAAAAGTAGATCATGTTATTTCTGATAGTGATGTAAGTACAAATGATCACTTGATTGACTTAACTGCTATAAAACTTCAAAATATTCCTAATAATTTTATTGGGGGGAAAATTTCAAAGTTTTTTCATCGATGGAAGGAATTAACATCTGACTATTGGATCTTAAATATTATTAAAGGTTATCAGTTAGAATTTGAAAACATTCCTACACAGCTTATAAAGCCATACCCACTTGTATTCAGCAGTGAAGAAAATGAATATGTACAAAAAGAAATAGATAAGTTTATTTCAAAAACAATTATTCAACCTGTTACTCCAATTAAGGATCAGTATGTTTCAAATATTTTTGTGAGACCCAAGAAAGATGGCACTTATCGAGTAATTTTAAATTTAAAACAGTTAAATCTTGATATTGAACAAATTCACTTTAAAATGGAAACTTTTAAAACAGCAATAACAAACATTACACAAAATTGCTGGTTTGGTTCTGTTGATTTAAAAGATGCATATTATTCTGTTAGCATCAATGAAAAAGATAGGAAATATCTTAGATTTTATTGGAATGAGGTTTTGTATGAATACACTTGTTTGCCAAATGAATTAACAACAGCACCGCGAATTTTTACAAAAATTTTAAAAGTTGTTTTTTCAAAACTGAGAAGTAAAGGACATTGCAACACACCATATATTGATGATAGTTTACTTGTGAGCAAGACCTTTTCTGGATGTCAAAGTAATATAATTGACACAGTACAATTATTAGATCATCTTGGTTTTACCATACATCCAGATAAATCTGTACTTCAACCTACTCAAATTATTGTATTTTTGGGTTTTGTGATTAATTCAATAACAATGTGTATTAGAGTAACAGAAGAAAAGGCAGACAATATAATTAAATTATGTAGTCGGTTAATTCTCAAAAAAGAGATTACAATAAGAGAGTTTGCACAAGTTATTGGAAAATTAGTAGCAACGGAACCAGGTGTACAGTATGCACCATTATATATAAAGTCTTTAGAAATTACAAAAGATATATTATTAAAACAAAATTATGAAAATTTTGATGCAAAAATGTCTTTGTCAGATGGAAATATTTCAGATTTAAATTGGTGGGTTAATAATATAAATAGTAGTTTCAAACCAATGACTTTAATAGATCCGATGTTTATTCTTAACACTGATAGTTCAAACACTGGTTGGGGTGCAGTTGTGCAAGATACATTGTTCGAAACCAAAGGGTTTTGGTCATATGAAGAACAGAAAAACCATATTAATTTTCTAGAGCTTAAGGCAGCATTTTTAGCATTAATTTGGTTTTGTTCGTCAAGAAACAACATTCATGTAAAAGTGTATCTAGATAACATGGTCGCAGTGAATTATATTAATAAAATGGGTGGCCGCATTGTAAAGTTAAACAATTTGACAAAGGAATTGTGGATTTGGTGTATACAAAGACAAATTTGGGTTACTGCTTGTCATTTGCCAGGAGTTGCTAATATAGAAGCAGATAGACTATCGAGATCAATAAATGTGGATATTGAGTGGAAATTGCATGATGATGTTTTTAATATTATTGATTTTTTATTTGGACCACATGATGTAGATTTGTTTGCATCAAAATTTAATCATCAATTACCACGTTATTTCTCTTACTTTCCGGATAAATATGCTGAAGCAGTAGATGCTTTTTCTGTAAAATGGAGTAACATTAATTGTTATTGTTTTTCACCTTTCAGTCTGATAGGGAAGATATTGCAAAAGGTGGACCAGGATCAAGCGGACATGACATTAGTGGCACCATTGTGGAACACTCAGAACTGGTTTCCACAAATACTTCATCGGATTGTGGCACAGTCATTTATAATAAACAGTCGAAAAAATCTTCTTTATCAACCCCAGAATCCAACAAAAGAGCATCATTTAGTGAAATTACGATTAGCAGTTTTCAGGATATCGGGGAAATCTTGCAAAATTATGGATTATCAAAAGAATCTTCCGAAATCATCATTGCATCTTGGAAACCAGCTACTCGACAACAATATTGGACATATTTCAAAAGATGGTTGTTATTTTGCAGTGAACGAAAAATTAATTCATTTAAAGCCACTGAGTTAAATGTTTTAGAATTTTTAACTTCGTTATATAAAATAGGTTTAGGTTACAGTGCTATTAATACTGCCAGAAGTATGTTATCTTCATTTATGTCTGTAAATCAAGAGAAAACTGTTGGGCAATGGCCATTGGTGAAGCGCTTTCTAAAAGGCATATTCAATCTTAAGCCATCATTACCCAGATATCAAAGAACCTGGGATGTTGAAGTCGTGCTTAAATATTTGAAGACATTAACACCAGTTTATATGTTATCTTTACGTGTTTTATCATATAAGCTAGTTACACTGCTATTATTGTTAACAGGTCAAAGGTTACAAACCATTCATAGCTTAGATTTAGATGATATAACTGTTACAGATAGTAACATATATATAGATGTGAGAAGTTTATTAAAATGTTCAAAGCCAGGGAGGCATTTACAACCAATAGAGTTGCCAGCTTTTATTGACGATAATAGTCTGTGTATTGTAACTGTTCTAAAAGAGTATTTAGTTAGAACATCATGTTTTCGGAAAACCCAAAAATTAATCTTGAGCTGTATAAAACCATATTCTCATGTGTCTAAAGACACTCTTGGACGTTGGGTTAAGATTGTTTTGCAAACGTCTGGTGTAGACATAACTATATACAAACCACATAGTACTAGATCAGCAAGTACATCTGCAGCACTACGGTGTGCTACTTCAGTAGATACTATTTTAAAAGCGGCAGGTTGGTCAAATGAATCAACATTCAGAAAATTTTATGATAAACCTGTATCTAAATAAAATTATAATGATAATTATAGTGTGAAGGTTTTGAGAAGTCATATTTTATCAAATTCTGATAAGTCTCATGTATAACATGAATAATGATAATACATATGTTAGATTTACAATCAATGACATTTTAAAGTTTAACATAACATGTGCATATGTCAATGTATGTTTGATTTACTTTACTTTTGTACTTTGATAGAATACAAAGTTGATACAACATCTTGTTTTTTAAAGCCTGAAAATAAATCATGATTGATGAGGCTGTAATAAATCACAGTGAACATGAGTAACAGATCACATATCTCTGAAATCTCATGGTACTCTCAGCATATAGGTTCAATAAAATTGTACAATTAAATGAGACTTACCTTAAGTCGAAATTTGATTGTAATTTTGTTGAACCTATTTATGCTGAGAGTTAACATGCCCTCCCTATCACTCGTATTCCCACCCAGTTTTCTTTTGGTGTATCATGTGCTTATGTGCTCTGTTACATTCTCTGAAAAGTGACCTCTACGATCTGCGTGCGCATCTCATGTTAACTCTCAGCATAAATAGGTTCAACAAAATTACAATCAAATTTCGACTTAAGGTAAGTCTCATTTAATTGTACAATTAGATTGCAAAGAAACAGGCCGGTAACAAGCGTTGCCGGATAGTTTTTCTGTCGCGCGTGGGAGATCTAACAACAGCCGCTTGAGGGTCATGTCTAGGGTCAAATTTGGTGAACTTTGACCGACCAATCAGCGTGCTGAAAATCAATTTGGTCTACATTAATGTCCAAAGGGTCCAAAATTAAACTTTGTTTGATTTTAGCAAAAATTGAATATATGAGGTTCTTTGATATGCTGAATCTAAACATGTATTTAGATTTTTGATTTTTGGCCCAGTTTTCAAGTTGGTCCAAATTGGGGTCCAAAATTAAACTTTGTTTGATTTCAACAAAAATTGAATATATGGGGTTCTTTGATATGCTGAATCTAAACATGTATTTAGATTTTTGATTTTTGGCCCAGTTTTCAAGTTGGTCCAAATTGGGGTCCAAAATTAAACTTTGTTTGATTTCAACAAAAATTGAATATATGGGGTTCTTTGATATGCTGAATCTAACCATGTATTTAGATTTTTTATTTGTGGGCCCCGCTATCAAATTGCTTCATATTGAGGTCAAAAGGGTCCAAAATTAAACTTTGTTTGATTTCATCTAAAATTGAATTATTGGGGTTCTTTGATATTCCAAATCTAACCGTGTATTTAGATTTTTAATTTTAAGTCCCGTTTTTTAAATTGGTCTACATTAAGGTCCAAAGGGTCCAAAATTAAACTTAGTTTGATTTTAGCAAAAATTGAATTCTTGGGGTTCTTTGATATGCTGAATCTAAACATGTGTTTAGATTTTTGATTATGGGCCCAGTTTTCAAGTTTGTCCAAGTTGGGGTCCAAAATTAAACTTTGTTTGATTTTAACAAAAATTGAATATATGGGGTTCTTTGATATGCTGAATCTAACCATGTATTTTGATTTTGGACATTGGACCATAATAGGTAAATTAAAAAAATTCAAGTTCTTAGACCACATTCTTTCTGTGTCAGAAACCTATGCTGTGTCAAATATTTAATAACAATCCAAATTCAGAGCTGTATCAAGCTTGAATGTTGTGTCCATACTTGCCCCAACTGTTCAGGGTTCGACCTCTGCGGTCGTATCAAGCTGCGCCCCAGCGAAGCATTTTATTAACGAAGTATCAAAGTGAATAACTTTTAATATCGTCCGTGTAAAATAAGCCCATCGTATTTTAATATATGCAATTGCGTTTTATACTGGGAAATAACAAAGTGATTTTAGCTGTATAAGTCCGTGTAATATAAGCCCATTGTGTATAATCAAGAAATTGATGTGCTCCTAACCACAAGAGGAAGTTACTGAAAGAAGAAGAAGAAGAATACAAAGGTTAGTATAACTTTAAGCATGCAGTGGTAGTAAGGCTTCAATAAATGGAATAGTCTATACTACATGTATAGTATTTAATGCCATTAAACACCTAATTTATATTATAATTATTATGTTGGCAGTGTTGTATAATAAAGATGTTTATAACACCTGAGAAATCAGTTAGGGGGTGACATGTTACCCCCCTGTACAGTGGAGGATCCAGAACTTTTTGTAAGGGGGGCTCCAGTCATGCTTCAGTGATTCCCTATATAATCAACTAAATTTTTCCCTCAAAAGGGGGGCCCAGGCCCCCCTGGATCCACCTATGCTGTTTGAGCTACTTATATAATTAATGCAATGACTCTTATCTTAAGACGTTATTCCCACACCTTATGGTGCCTAGATGCAGGGCCCCCTTTTCCATAGTCCTGGATCCGCATCTGACCAGGCAAAGATGTACATGTATGCCTTATCAAATAAAATAAAATTTATTTGCAGGAACATACATTTAAACTTCAGTATATCAACACATACACATGACTAACAGTAACAAAGCAGTAATATGAAACTTAGATATACATGAGCAAAGTTAAAAAAAACTGCAGAAGCAGTAGATCGTAGCCATGGTAGCACATAAATTTGTCTCATTTCACCGAGAACAGATTGTATCGGTCATATTGCCAGTATTTTACAGTCGTTTTGGCCATAATGCTAGTTCTTCATACTTTGTATAAAGATATATTATACTACATGTTGTATTAATGAAGCACCAGAGTCCAAGGGAAATGTTGTTAATTACATGTACTAATAATCTATCTCAAAACAAATATACATGCATATAAAAATAAGAAGATGTCGTACATGTACAAGACTATAATTGCCAACTCGACTCTCCACCAGACAACAAATGACAAAGTTTACAACTATAATAGGTCACCATCTGACCTTCAACAATGAGCAAAATCATACAGCATAGTCAGCTTTACATGGCCCAGAAACGTGCGGGAAACTTAATTTTTAAATTAGATTGTTATCTGTGTTAAACAATGAAAAAATAAAAGAAAATATGAAAAAGTGCAGTCTAAATGACCTTGTTGGATGGCCAAACAGGTAAGTTGGCAGAAACATCTCAAAATCGAGAAAATATGCCATGCATTCATTGAAATCTCAGCTATATTCATTTCTGTATTGGACTTTACAACAATAAGAATTATTTCATTGGATTTCAATCTTTAATCAAACGCAGTGAAATGGATAAAGGGTATTTGTACAGTGTACATTTTTGTGTACATTTAAATTATAGAAGTTATCATAGAAATATGTCTTTTTGGAGACTGCCCACCTACATTTTTTTTTTGCATTTTAGGATCATCCCCCCCAGAGTGACGATCGAATCAAAGAGGGGTTGATAGATGTCATTTTTGCATCTCCAGAAACATTGGTTGGTGATCCCTATTGGAGAACTTGTTTAAAGAAGTTGAACATTAAGTTGATTGTAATTGATGAGTTTCACACAATAGCAATTTGGTAAGTGGATACAATGTTTATTCCCCATGTTCATTTCTATTCGCACATTTACAGGACGTATTATGGTATACCGTTGTCTATATAAAAAAAGAATAGTGGTAGGATTGCCAATGAGACAACTCTCCACAAGAGACCAAATGACACAGAAATAAACAACTGTAGGTCACCGTACGGCCTTCAACAATGAGCAAAGCCCATACCGCATAGTCAGCTATCAAAGGCCCCAAAATGACAATGTAAAACAATTCAAACGAGAAAACAAACGGCCTTATTTATGCACAAAAAATGAATGAAAAACAAATATGTAACACATAAACAAATGACAACTACTGAATTACAGGCTCCTGACTTGGGACAGGCACTATACAGAATGTGGCAGGGTTAAACATGTTAGCGGGATCCCAACCCTCCCCTAGCCTGTGACTGTCTGTCAATCATCAACATGTCAGACAGTAACTCAAAAACTATTCAACGAATTTGCATGAAACTTTGATGAATTGTTTCTATATATTGATGTGTACTCCCTTCCCGTTTTTATGAATTTTAGATTTTCAAAAATATAGAAGTAAAAAATTAAGACCACTGGTACAGAACTGTACAGCTTTCAAGAACGAGATAACCTAATACTAAAAAGTAAGCTCTTTTAAGACCACTACTTGCAAAATGTTGAACCATTACAATGTAATTATAAGAATGTATGAAAAATAACACCCTAAATAAATGTGCTAGACAGCAACCAACAACAACCACTGAATGATAGGCTGTTACATAACAATATGGACATGCACATACATGTATTTATTTTTGTTTTGCCATAAGAATTAACAAACTAGGCAAGAGGTGCTGATATTTACCTTTTATAAAAGTTTTTATAGATGTACTTATTTCTATTTTTCTTTCAGGGGCCAAGATGAAGGAGACAGAAAAGAGGCTTTCCGAAAATGGTTTTCAAATGTAGGTGAACTAAGATCCCTCTTTCCCAATGCTACAGTATTGGCTTTAAGTGCAACTTGCACTGTAAGCTTTAGGAAAAAACTCATGAAAATATTGCAGCTAGGGGAGGACACAACAGAAATTAATTTATCACCAAACAAGTCTAATATTAAACTAGTATCTTCCAAAATTAAAAATGAAATTGAAATGGGAATGACATGGTCAGTAGATGCATAAGAGGAAAAAAGACAGGACTTCCCACGTACACTTTTGTATTGTTCATCGATAAATGACACTTCCAAACTTTATAAATACATTGTAACAGATTTGCCACATTGTGCCAAGTATATTGAGATGTTCCATTCTGAAACTCCAGATGTTAACAAAAACATTATAATTAATGCATTGAAGGAGGAAAGTAGTGTTTTGAGACTTATTTTGTCAACCAGTGCCCTGGGAATGGGTTTGTGTAGTGGAGTGGTATTATTTGGACCTCAAAATAATCTGGTAGATTTGCTGCAAGAAATAGGGCGAGTGGGGAGTGATGGAAATCCATCAGTTGCCATTATCCTATACAATGGATACCACTTGCAGAAGTTGAAACCGGAAGTTAAGGCAATTCTTAAAGCTAAAGATTGTAGGAGAAAGGATCTGATGTGTAATTTTCTCAGAAATTCAGACTTGGATGATTTGATGAAGAAAGAAAGCAGGAAGCATTCATGCTGTGACTTGTGTGCTAAGTCTTGTAATTGTGAATCCTGTGATATGTTACCTCTTGAGAAGTTATTTCTGTCAGAACAAGTTGTTGAGGAGCAAGAAGATTCTGCTGTATCAGATAGAAATACTGAAGACTACAATTTGTCTGCCTATGAATACTTCGAAGATCTTGATATGGCTTTATTAGAAATACAAGATGATTAAAACAGTTGATATTTATTTATTTAATTTTTCAGTATCTGGTTGCTGTAACTTATTCAACTTAAGACTCTTCAAATTTTTTTGACTTTTAACCCCCTTACAATTGCTGTATTGCCACTCTAGATCTGGGTCATGTCATGCCTGCAGCTGTCAATGTGACTAAAAAGAGATGTAGCGTATAAAAACAAATGAGACAGTAACTGAATGACACACATCATAAGATAGTTACTAGTTTTCATCTTAAAAATAAAGAGATGCAGTATGATTGCCAATCAGACAACTACCCTCCAGACTTTTCAATAACTTGATATAAGCAATTGTAGTACAACGAGAAAAACCCATGCCTTTAGTCGGCTACAAAAGGCCCCGACCAGAAAAATATGAAAAAAATTCAAAAGAGAAAACCATGTCTGTCAGATATGGTTGCAGATTCGCCTAATTTTGACCTCATTTCATGAAACAAGCATATATTCGGGGTCAAGTCTGCATCTCGATTACTATAAACATGATAAACAAAGAGAAAAATATATTTGGAGTGGAATTATTGTAAGATGTACATGCTATATAAAAAAGAAGATGTGGTATGATAGCCAATGAGCATGATGAGACAACTCTCCACAAGAGACCAAATGAAACAGAAATTAACAACTATAGGTCACCGTACGGCCTTCAACAATGAGCAAAGCCGATACCGCATAGTCGGCTATAAAAGGCCCTGAAATGACAATTGTAAAACAATTCAAACAAGAAAACTAACGGCCTAATTTATGTACAAAAAATGAACGAAAAACAAATATGTAACACATAAACAAACGACAACCACTGAATTACAGGCTCCTGACTTAGGACAGGCACGTGCACATACATACAGAATGTGGCGGGGTTTAACATGTTAGCAGGATCCTAACCTGGGACAGTGGTGCAACAGTACAACACAGGAACGAACTATAAAAATCAGTCTGGTTGGTTTCTGACCTTGACTTTTCATGGTTTATTGATCAACAAGTCAACTATCTTTGGTGTATTACTGTACAGAATTATTGCTATTGATGTATGTCCTTTTGTGCTAAATTTTGGCATGGTTCATATGACATGTATGGCTTTGACCTTTTTGTTCATTGTTCTTGATGTTATATTTGTTCTATATAGCAAACTCATTGTATTTAACTTGGTGTAGCCAACAGTATACAGAGGATGATTATTTTGCTCAAAATAAACATTGACAGGTTGATTGATTATTGATTTCTTCACTTGGGTTTCAGTGGCAAATATTTCATGCATATTCAAGACAATAACAAGCAGTGGGACTATATCTTACTCACAACTTTGTTCAAGACCAATGTGTTCATCAAGAAAACCGTCAAATATAGACTTAATACCACATCTTCTTTTTTATACGACCACAAAAAAATTTGCGGTCGTATATTGGTATGACGTTGGCGTTGTCGTCGTCCTCCGAAGACACATTGGTTTTCGCACTCTAACTTTAGTTTGAGTGAATGGATCTCCATGAAATTTTACCATAAGGTTCAATACCACAAAAGGAAGGTCGGGATTGATTTTGGGGGTTATGGTACCAACAGTTCAGGAATTAGGGGCCAAAAATAAGCATTTTTGTAACTTCCAGACATTACTTGTGTGTAAGTGTATGGATCTCTCTGACATTGTACCACAAGGTTCCATATCACAAAGGGAAGGCTGGGATTGATTTTGGGGGTAATTGCCTCAAAATTTTAGTAATTAGGGGGCAAAAAAGGGGCAAAAAACAAGCATTTCTCAGTTTCATGACAATAACTTGTGTGTAAGTGTATGGATCTTTCTGAAATTGTACTACAAGGTTCCATATCACAAAGGGAAAGCTGGGTTTGAGTTTGGGGGTAATTTCCCTAAATGTTTAGAAATTTTAAACCAAAAAGGGGCCAAAAAAACAAGCAATTTTCTAGTTTCCAGTCAATAACTTGTGTTCAAGTGTATGGATCTCTCAGAATTTGTACAGCAAGGTACCATACCACAAAGGGAAGGCTGGGATTGAGTTTGGGGGTGATGAATCATAAGGGGGTTCAAAAATTTGGGTGGTAGGGATTTGTTTTCCCTTTTTTTCTTTAAAATTTTCCATTTTAAATTTGTTATTTCTGATTTATATATAAAACCAAATAATAATGATATGGTTTGAATAGGTAAATTTAAAATTTATAAGTTCTTAAACCACATTCATTCTGTGTCAGAAACCTATGCAGTGTCAAATATTAATCACAATCCAAATTCAGAGCTTGAATGTTGTGTCCATACTTGCCCCAACTGTTCAGGGTTCGACCTCTGCGGTCGTATCAAGCTGCGCCCAGCGGAGCATTTTATTATATTAAGTTACTGTGTTTAATTTGACTTAGATAGAAATTGAACCAAATAATAACTCCATCAGTCAGGAAAGCACATTTAACCAACACCACCTTGTATAAGTTTTATCAACAGCTCTTTACATATACATATAGGGTAAATATCCACATGCTGGTCGCCTTGTGAACAAATCTGTAAAAGTTTGGTTTTTATCTCATTGTTGTTTTGTACAAACATGCTTGATGTTTTCATAAAGTTATTTCGGGCCTTTTTATAGCTTGCTATAGGTTTTACTCAAAAGTCAGAGGTGGAACTGTGAACTTTAATACAGAAAAATAAGTTGGTCCCTTTTGAATAGTTGTCTCGTTAGAAATCATGCCACATTTTTATAAACATGTTTGTGTAGGTAGTTATGCTGCCTAATCAAAATGACCATGACAAAAGTACCAGCTAATTAAGGTTATGACATAAGAGAAAATTAAACCTGCACACTTTATTCACAATAATTTATTTCCAAGCAATATTTTTCAAATATGTGGGTTTCGAAGGTGATGGAAGGGGACTGTTGGTTGATGTCAATGAATCAATGTACGAAGTCCTATAAATGCACTGTCAAATGGGTTTTTGTCTTTTTTTAGCTCCTTGCACTTAATTATTCTTGAAGTTTTATATGTTAGTACATTTTCTTGTAGTGTAGTAGGTCTTTTGCAGTTTTCTGAACATCAGCTTGGTATGATGGTATATGGGGGAACCCCTTCTTTCCTGTTAAATTGGTAATGTTATCAAAATGGCTTGCAAAATTAACTAGGTGAGGATACTCTTTAGAGTGTTGAAGGATACTTTCCTTTGTCTGATGTCCTGAACATGTTACTTTTGTATCCTTGAAAAGTTGTTCAACATCTCTAAGTATTCATCTTAGGCCAAAATAAATTAATAGTGTGTTTCCTATTTCATCTTCAAAAAAATTAGGTAGGGTAGGTAGGTAAAACATTTTATTTTATGAAAACATTTTATTTTTTTTTTATTGATGGGTCGACAGCAGAAAAAAGTTCCAAATCAAATAGTTTGATGTGCGGGCTTCTCTGATATTTAGAAAAGTAATTAAATCTACAGCTTTTTTAATTTTCTGTTTTAAATCTGCGTCAGAAATATGAAAATAAACTTTAAGGAAAATTTTATGCATTTCATTGGTCGTAAAAAGAAAAGTGTATGTTCTTCACGATTAATTATCTTAAACCAAAAATGGCAGTGAAAAATCTGGCATGGTATGTTATTATGTTGATCCTCGTTGAACCTAAAAATGCAAATGTCACACAGGGTATACATATGGAAGCAGATACGTACCCCTTGAAAAAACTGTGAACCGATGCTAAGCAGCAGATAATTATGATTTTTTTAGGGTTAATACTCTGCCCTTGCACCCTCTTTATTTAATATACAGATGTGTTTGGTGTTTGACAAAATGTGATGGTGATTGAAGATTGGGTGGTTCTGACAATATTAAAATTCCAGGTTTTGAGAAGAGTGAGAATGTGAAATCTTTGTCTTATTAATGATGGTAGTAATGCCTGTTACCGTCAGGCGTCAAATGGTCATTTTTGGCTACCGTTAGCGTCAAATTGGTTAAAATTTTACCTTAATTCATCAAAATATCCTTATCCTGATTCTTCAGATTAAGGATTTGTATACTATAGGTCTCAGATAATTATCGTTACCGTTTTTTGGGAAATTTTTTTTACGTGATTCGTCAAAATCAGTCTATTTTTTTACCGTCTAAAAGAAAGTGTACATTTTATTGTCATGCACCAAAAATTACCGTTAACATCGTTTGGCAAGATTTTTTAGCGTTATTCTGTCTACATATGATTGTTCTGCCTAACAGAAGTTCCACTGGAAACTTTGTTATAACCAATGTCATAATATCTGTTCCTGTTGGAACAAATATTCTATACCATTCATTCCGTTAGGAACATATACTGTAATATTTATTCCAGTGGAAATAATATTCCAGAACACTTTTTCCATTTGGAACTTCTATTTCGTGACAATTCGTCGTGAAGGTACCTCATTAATCTACTGGTCAAATAAATTGCAGATGTAAATATGACAGGATTTTTTCCCTTTTCTTGTATAAATTGTTATGGGACCAGCCAGAGAAATAAAAAAGAATAAAAGTAGACATGGTGCTGGGGCAGATTCATTTATAAATGAATATGAATCATACACCATGTCTGCCTACTGGGGAAAGCTTCTGAAGTTTCATCTTTCTCGTTCCACATTGTCTGTTCCCTTGCCATCATAAACTAAAAAGCATTAACAGCCGTTTATGTTGCGTCCTGTGCACAATTCTGTACAACATTCGTAAGAGCATGTTTTACAACAAAAGCTGGATTGATTTTAGCAGTTTTTACTATAAAATTGTTAGTCAATTTACCGACAGTTACAGTCTGTCCAACCTGAAACGATTCTGACTGTTGCCGCGGGTCCAAAGAAGCACAGGTACAAGACGAGATTTAGTAAATATATGTATATATACTGAATACACTTCATTATATATACAAATATTTAAAAAATCTCGCTTGTAAAGGCTGTTCAAAGAAGTTGAACAAAGTGCGTCAACTTCGTATTTTTTTCGTCTATAGGTCCGCTTGATGTTCTTCAAAAAGATTCATCATATCGTAATTATCCGGATTCGATGTCATTATATTTTGCGTGCATGTGATCACATTTCGCATATTTGACAGCTAATACGCTACACGGTTGCCGAAAAGCCATGCTTGTTTATTTAAAATCTTGGTCCTTGAAACGCTTTACTTATCAATATTGGTTGTTATTATTAAACGCTTTGAAGATCTATAGTATTCTAAACGAATAATCGGATCCGGACAGACTGACAAATCCGGATTTTGAATTTTTATTTTATTTTTGTCAATAAAATGTTTAGGGTCGGCGTCGGAAACGGAGGTAGGGTCGGGAAACCGGAAACACACCATTTATTTATTTCGGCCTTAGCCATGTTAGCTTATATTATTGTTTGTTCCACCTTGCAGATTTACAAATCTATTAGCAATTAATCTTTCTGATTGGTCAGGTGGAAAGACACCCGAAGTTAGTCACTTAGTTCTTCTTGCATTTTTAATGCATCTTTTTTTAATTTGATTGACTGTTGGACTTTTCTAAAACATTTAATACAGACGCCATTGTCCTTGTCTACTTCGGCGTTTACTTCAAAACCAGTAACAACACTAGAAATTATTGCGATTCTCTGAGTTCTGCTGAAGTTTCAGTTTGAACAGTTTTTTTTTCAACACGTTCTTCTGTCAACGTATATTTGTTCCGCCTAACAGAAGTTCCACCGGAAACTTTGTTATAAACAATGTCATAATATCTGTTCCTGTTGGAACAAATATTCTATACCATTTATTCCGTTAGGAACATTTACTGTAATATTTATTCCAGTGGAAATAATATTCCAGAATATTGTTTCCATTTGGAACTTATATTATGAAGGAACTTCTATTCCGTGACACTCCCGTTGAGATTTCTATCTGGATGAAAGAAAAACCGCATAAAACACAAATGTTTGTTCTTCCTGATATTTTCCTTTGTGTGCATACTTCACTTGATGCCATTTTAACCTCGGAAGGCAATAATACAAACTATTATTACAGTTGTATGTTACGAAACGTTTTTCGCATGGGGGCTGCCATTTTTGTTTATATACATTCGGAAGACCTCTAGACAAAGACTCCTATGCCAGTCGGCTCGAGAACACAGTTATTTCGTAGTGCATTTCTTTTAGACAATAAATTCAAATTAAAAAAATCGCACCTGCTCTATCTCAAAAAGATTTTTACAGTGTAGTGTACTACTATTGATACAAATAATATCAAAATTATAGAAACTTCTACCAGCTCTAACTCAAAATATTGACAATTCTGTGTTAAGGGGGGCTAAAATTCAGTTTGACAGCTTCAGACATTCTAATTTTTGACCTTTTTTAACTGGACCAAATCACTACTTAACATAAAGATTCAGCACCCAAATTTTTTTAACATGTAATTTCATCCCCTTACTTAATATTTCATGCATAAAATATCAAGAAATAAATTGGGAAAGTGTATAAAAAAAAAATGCAAGTTATACACGGTTCACACTAGGGACTATATTTGTTGGACCTAATAGGATAGAAAGACTTGACCAATTTTAATAAAACTTTGCATGACTTAAGCTTAGGCAATTATAAGATAGTTGGCCAAGTTTCATGGCCATAGGATATATATTATAGAAACTAGGGCCATTTTAATATTGAAATTTGGTGGTTTATTTTTGACGTTTAAATCAAATATTTTCAACTGTCAAGATTTTGGCCTAAAAAATTTAAATATTGCAAAAATTTGCTTTTTAAATACTCTTGAATTTAATATAATAAGTATTAAAAGCAACGGAACACTCATTTGATTTATCAGATTTATTACAGTTATTCAAAAGTCAAATTTATATGAGCCTGTGCCTGAAAATAGAGATTTTTGAATTAAGGGAAGCCTTACATAAACATGCATTTTTTTCAACCAATTTGAAGTTTTTGAAGTTTTTTAACCATACATTATTCTTCCATATATATTAAATGTACTTTAAATGTAAAGAAAAGTTACAAAAAGCATACCACATGAGTATAAAATGGTCTTAGGCCATGTAAGACTGAGAATTATTTAGAGTCGATTTAGGCCGTAGCCCATATTTACATATAAAAATGCACACAGAGGCTATAAGAAATTGAAATTTGTTACTTTTTGCTCATTTCTATGCTAAGATGTCATGATACAAGAAGTCTAATTGCAAAAGGACTCTTGAATTCAACTTTTTTTTGCAGACAGTATGGTCTGATGACCAGTTTTTCACTTTTCAATGGAAAACTTGCATGTAGTTTTAGTCTCATTTGGCATATAATTGAACCACTTACCATCCTAAAGAAGAAAATTATGATAGCATATGAAATGAATAGGGTGTACTGATCATTGTAAAGTGTTTTTTTTTACAGATTTAATGAAATATTTGTGATGGACTACAGATTTTATGTACAAAGCTCTTCACATTTCACATACATCAAACAGGCCGTTTAACCAGGGACATAAATACAAATATTCTGCACATTTTTTCTGTGATAATCTACTTTTCTCTAGATTCCGAGTTCACAAATGGTTAATTAAATTTGATTTAAGCGTAGAAACACAAATATCAGGAACATAAAAAGCTGTCAGATAGAAAGTCAGCATGGCTCTTAGGCATAAAATGGAAACTGCTTTAAAATGCTTATTTTAGCAGTATAATGCCAAAATGGGACATTTTAACAGAATTTCTGTCAAACAAAGATGTAAATCCTTTACTTTTATTGAGTTTGACAAATTGAAACCAGCAAACCATTCAGGACAGTTGCCAAAGTACAGAATCTACATTTACGGAATTCATCTAATAGGATAGAAAGACTTGACCAATTTTAATAAAACTTTGCATGACTTAAGCTTAGGCAATTATAAGATAGTTGGCCAAGTTTCATGGCCATAGGATATATATTATAGAAACTAGGGCCATTTTAATATTGAAATTTGGTGGTTTATTTTTGACGTTTAAATCAAATATTTTCAACTGTCAAGATTTTGGCCTAAAAAATTTAAATATTGCAAAAATTTGCTTTTTAAATACTCTTGAATTTAATATAATAAGTATTAAAAGCAACGGAACACTCATTTGATTTATCAGATTTATTACAGTTATTCAAAAGTCAAATTTATATGAGCCTGTGCCTGAAAATAGAGATTTTTGAATTAAGGGAAGCCTTACATAAACATGCATTTTTTTCAACCAATTTGAAGTTTTTGAAGTTTTTTAACCATACATTATTCTTCCATATATATTAAATGTACTTTAAATGTAAAGAAAAGTTACAAAAAGCATACCACATGAGTATAAAATGGTCTTAGGCCATGTAAGACTGAGAATTATTTAGAGTCGATTTAGGCCGTAGCCCATATTTACATATAAAAATGCACACAGAGGCTATAAGAAATTGAAATTTGTTACTTTTTGCTCATTTCTATGCTAAGATGTCATGATACAAGAAGTCTAATTGCAAAAGGACTCTTGAATTCAACTTTTTTTTGCAGACAGTATGGTCTGATGACCAGTTTTTCACTTTTCAATGGAAAACTTGCATGTAGTTTTAGTCTCATTTGGCATATAATTGAACCACTTACCATCCTAAAGAAGAAAATTATGATAGCATATGAAATGAATAGGGTGTACTGATCATTGTAAAGTGTTTTTTTTTACAGATTTAATGAAATATTTGTGATGGACTACAGATTTTATGTACAAAGCTCTTTCACATTTCACATACATCAAACAGGCCGTTTAACCAGGGACATAAATACAAATATTCTGCACATTTTTTCTGTGATAATCTACTTTTCTCTAGATTCCGAGTTCACAAATGGTTAATTAAATTTGATTTAAGCGTAGAAACACAAATATCAGGAACATAAAAAGCTGTCAGATAGAAAGTCAGCATGGCTCTTAGGCATAAAATGGAAACTGCTTTAAAATGCTTATTTTAGCCGTATAATGCCAAAATGGGACATTTTAACAGAATTTCTGTCAAACAAAGATGTAAATCCTTTACTTTTATTGAGTTTGACAAATTGAAACCAGCAAACCATTCAGGACAGTTGCCAAAGTACAGAATCTACATTTACGGAATTCATCTCTTAGGCCCGAGAACACAGTTATTTCGTAGTGCATTTCTTTTAGACAATAAATTCAAATTAAAAAAATCGCACCTGCTCTATCTCAAAAAGATTTTTACAGTGTAGTGTACTACTATTGATACAAATAATATCAAAATTATAGAAACTTCTACCAGCTCTAACTCAAAATATTGACAATTCTGTGTTAAGGGGGGCTAAAATTCAGTTTGACAGCTTCAGACATTCTAATTTTTGACCTTTTTTAACTGGACCAAATCACTACTTAACATAAAGATTCAGCACCCAATTTTTTTTAACATGTAATTTCATCCCCTTACTTAATATTTCATGCATAAAATATCAAGAAATAAATTGGGAAAGTGTATAAAAAAAAAAATGCAAGTTATACACGGTTCACACTAGGGACTATATTTGTTGGACCTAATAGGATAGAAAGACTTGACCAATTTTAATAAAACTTTGCATGACTTAAGCTTAGGCAATTATAAGATAGTTGGCCAAGTTTCATGGCCATAGGATATATATTATAGAAACTAGGGCCATTTTAATATTGAAATTTGGTGGTTTATTTTTGACGTTTAAATCAAATATTTTCAACTGTCAAGATTTTGGCCTAAAAAATTTAAATATTGCAAAAATTTGCTTTTTAAATACTCTTGAATTTAATATAATAAGTATTAAAAGCAACGGAACACTCATTTGATTTATCAGATTTATTACAGTTATTCAAAAGTCAAATTTATATGAGCCTGTGCCTGAAAATAGAGATTTTTGAATTAAGGGAAGCCTTACATAAACATGCATTTTTTTCAACCAATTTGAAGTTTTTGAAGTTTTTTAACCATACATTATTCTTCCATATATATTAAATGTACTTTAAATGTAAAGAAAAGTTACAAAAAGCATACCACATGAGTATAAAATGGTCTTAGGCCATGTAAGACTGAGAATTATTTAGAGTCGATTTAGGCCGTAGCCCATATTTACATATAAAAATGCACACAGAGGCTATAAGAAATTGAAATTTGTTACTTTTTGCTCATTTCTATGCTAAGATGTCATGATACAAGAAGTCTAATTGCAAAAGGACTCTTGAATTCAACTTTTTTTTGCAGACAGTATGGTCTGATGACCAGTTTTTCACTTTTCAATGGAAAACTTGCATGTAGTTTTAGTCTCATTTGGCATATAATTGAACCACTTACCATCCTAAAGAAGAAAATTATGATAGCATATGAAATGAATAGGGTGTACTGATCATTGTAAAGTGTTTTTTTTTACAGATTTAATGAAATATTTGTGATGGACTACAGATTTTATGTACAAAGCTCTTCACATTTCACATACATCAAACAGGCCGTTTAACCAGGGACATAAATACAAATATTCTGCACATTTTTTCTGTGATAATCTACTTTTCTCTAGATTCCGAGTTCACAAATGGTTAATTAAATTTGATTTAAGCGTAGAAACACAAATATCAGGAACATAAAAAGCTGTCAGATAGAAAGTCAGCATGGCTCTTAGGCATAAAATGGAAACTGCTTTAAAATGCTTATTTTAGCAGTATAATGCCAAAATGGGACATTTTAACAGAATTTCTGTCAAACAAAGATGTAAATCCTTTACTTTTATTGAGTTTGACAAATTGAAACCAGCAAACCATTCAGGACAGTTGCCAAAGTACAGAATCTACATTTACGGAATTCATCTAATAGGATAGAAAGACTTGACCAATTTTAATAAAACTTTGCATGACTTAAGCTTAGGCAATTATAAGATAGTTGGCCAAGTTTCATGGCCATAGGATATATATTATAGAAACTAGGGCCATTTTAATATTGAAATTTGGTGGTTTATTTTTGACGTTTAAATCAAATATTTTCAACTGTCAAGATTTTGGCCTAAAAAATTTAAATATTGCAAAAATTTGCTTTTTAAATACTCTTGAATTTAATATAATAAGTATTAAAAGCAACGGAACACTCATTTGATTTATCAGATTTATTACAGTTATTCAAAAGTCAAATTTATATGAGCCTGTGCCTGAAAATAGAGATTTTTGAATTAAGGGAAGCCTTACATAAACATGCATTTTTTTCAACCAATTTGAAGTTTTTGAAGTTTTTTAACCATACATTATTCTTCCATATATATTAAATGTACTTTAAATGTAAAGAAAAGTTACAAAAAGCATACCACATGAGTATAAAATGGTCTTAGGCCATGTAAGACTGAGAATTATTTAGAGTCGATTTAGGCCGTAGCCCATATTTACATATAAAAATGCACACAGAGGCTATAAGAAATTGAAATTTGTTACTTTTTGCTCATTTCTATGCTAAGATGTCATGATACAAGAAGTCTAATTGCAAAAGGACTCTTGAATTCAACTTTTTTTTGCAGACAGTATGGTCTGATGACCAGTTTTTCACTTTTCAATGGAAAACTTGCATGTAGTTTTAGTCTCATTTGGCATATAATTGAACCACTTACCATCCTAAAGAAGAAAATTATGATAGCATATGAAATGAATAGGGTGTACTGATCATTGTAAAGTGTTTTTTTTTACAGATTTAATGAAATATTTGTGATGGACTACAGATTTTATGTACAAAGCTCTTTCACATTTCACATACATCAAACAGGCCGTTTAACCAGGGACATAAATACAAATATTCTGCACATTTTTTCTGTGATAATCTACTTTTCTCTAGATTCCGAGTTCACAAATGGTTAATTAAATTTGATTTAAGCGTAGAAACACAAATATCAGGAACATAAAAAGCTGTCAGATAGAAAGTCAGCATGGCTCTTAGGCATAAAATGGAAACTGCTTTAAAATGCTTATTTTAGCCGTATAATGCCAAAATGGGACATTTTAACAGAATTTCTGTCAAACAAAGATGTAAATCCTTTACTTTTATTGAGTTTGACAAATTGAAACCAGCAAACCATTCAGGACAGTTGCCAAAGTACAGAATCTACATTTACGGAATTCATCTCTTAGGCCCGAGAACACAGTTATTTCGTAGTGCATTTCTTTTAGACAATAAATTCAAATTAAAAAAATCGCACCTGCTCTATCTCAAAAAGATTTTTACAGTGTAGTGTACTACTATTGATACAAATAATATCAAAATTATAGAAACTTCTACCAGCTCTAACTCAAAATATTGACAATTCTGTGTTAAGGGGGGCTAAAATTCAGTTTGACAGCTTCAGACATTCTAATTTTTGACCTTTTTTAACTGGACCAAATCACTACTTAACATAAAGATTCAGCACCCAATTTTTTTTAACATGTAATTTCATCCCCTTACTTAATATTTCATGCATAAAATATCAAGAAATAAATTGGGAAAGTGTATAAAAAAAAAATGCAAGTTATACACGGTTCACACTAGGGACTATAACTGTGTCCTTGGACCAGTCCAATACCCTAACAGTTTGTAGCACCTTCGCTGATTGGCTACTGCAAATTTGGTCATGACCTCAAGCGGCTTTTGTTAGATCTCCCACGCGCGACATATAAACAACGAGGAGCAAGTACGGAGATTTAATTTTAATTAGATTGGTTTCTTTGTTACCTTTGTATTGTATCTAATACTTAATGTACTGTTTTTCTATAGCTCTGCTGGGGGCAAAGTCGTACAACTATATTTAGACATTTGACAAGTTAACATACGTTTGATATAACTTGAATGGTGTGTTAGCTCCCCTTTTTAATACCAGATTTCAAATTTGTATATACATATTTCATTTAATGTTTAAACATTACAAATTATTCATATTATATAGATTTTGGTATTTATGATTTATTCAAAAAGACATATATTAATATACAGACTTTATTGATCTTGTTTTGAAAGTAAAAAAATTCTAATTACCCAAATTTAGAACCTTTGAAATTTACATACATAGTATTTAGCAACCTGTTTTAGTTTTCAGTGTTTGAGGACTGGCTACAATCTAGGGGTGCCTATAAAGTGCGAAAAGAAATAGAAACGAAAAGAAACGAAACGAAACGAAACGAAACAAAAAGAAACTAACCAACATAAAACGAAACGAAATCAAATAACGAAACGACATCAAATTACGGATCACTTTAATTATTTTTTTTTAATCTATTTAAAAACAAAACTTAAAAAAGATCATAAAATATACTTAGACAAATACAATATTGTATTACTAGTGTATGTGCCTTATTGTGGATAATTTGCTTTACCTAAATCAGGGCCAGGATATTTTTTCTAATAAGAGACCCCCCCCCTTTTTCCCCAATAAAGTCAAATGGTCCGTGTCTAATCGTGTCTGTCTAGTATAACATATAGAGTTCATAATCAAATATTATATATTGTGTTTAAATTCCTAAACCACAGCATGTTAACGATTACGCTGAATTTCACAGTTTTTTTCCCAATTTTAAATGAAATTGTATCAAACTAGACAATACTATTTATAAATATAATCGGCTTAATATTCAATTTGACTGATTTAAATTTTATTTCTATTTCGTTTCGTTTCTTTTCTTTTCGTTGGTTCCTATTTCGTTTCGTTTCGTTTTATGTTGATTTCGTTTCGTTTTGTTTCTTTTCGTTTCTTTTCGTTTCGTTTCGTTTCGTTTCTTTTCGTTTCGCACTTTATAGGCACCCACAATGTAGCCGTACTAAGTCAAATATATAAATTTAGCGTAGTTGCCACAATCCTCCTATTTCATGGGGCCCCATTTGATGTTGCTTTCCAAAATAAATAAAATTATTTGCTGAAGGTCTTATTTGAACAATTATATGAATATGGTTAAAATGTTTTCCTTTCATTACGTTTGGATTAGATCTATTTTAGCGTTATTACATTTGGCATCCATCGTCAACCAGTCAATAAACTAGTATTATCTGTGGTACGCATTCTGAATCCCTAGCAGAATTGCTCTTGCTGCAGATGTACAATGTTTAATTATGTCGATTTTTTAAGTTTACATTCAAGCTGTTCATATCCGTGATCGTCTAGTCGTTGGTAACGAAAAGCATACCTGTGAAATTAACAGTGCCAAGTTCAAACCTTGTACCCGGAATCCAATTTTTTCAATGAAATTTTTTTCTCGACCATAATATTGTTTTAATCTTAGAGGTATTTCATATAAAGGCGATGATTTTGTTTCTGGTTTTACTGTCAAAGAAGTAGTTTTACTGTCGTGTCTTATATATCACACTTTATTTAAATTAGAGTCCGTTCAATGTTGACGTGATGTATATTTGGAACATTTATAATCAAACAAAGAACACATTATTGATAGTATGACTAAAACTATAAGTAAGCATTTCCTATGATGAAAAGGAAAAGTCCTTGTACGTTAAAAGTGACAAGTGTAATGGGCAAATGGATGTTTATTTTATCAAGGAATTGTTTTAATATATACAATTCCTTGATTCTATAATGTAATAGCCACAGTCGTATAAATATTCGTCAGTTCATTATAACGGTGTTGAAAATCGACCAATGTTCAAACCTGACATCAGGAATAAACTCTTTTTTCTATGATTTTTAAGAAAAATGTTTTTATTTATTTTTTCTCTTGTCATTTTATATTTTCCTACTGCTATATAACTATGCCCAAGAACGTTCAAATGTAGAACATAATCTTCCTTAAAAGATTAACGCCCAAAATAAAACAATTTAAATAAATTTGAAAAGAACATGAACAAACCCAGACATAATATATATATTTTATTAGATAACAAAAGCGAATTATCTATGAGACAGAAATACAGTTTATTGACATGTATTGATAGTTAAGCACTTTAAGAGTGTTATTTAAATATTGATTTATGTGAGCACTTATGGTATAGTGGTATCATGCATAGTCTAATGACTCTACTGATTATTCGAGTTCGAACCCTTCATATTCCACTCGTTTTTGAGAGGATAAAATATCGTAAGTTAAAAGTTTAAAGTTATAATATAAGTTATCTTAAGTTAACACAGTGGTCAGTGGATTCTTGAAAAATAATCTACAGTAAGAACAATAGACTGACGTCAGAGAAATGGGTTAAATGGCTATGCCCCATCTGTCATAGTCTACTGACTTGAAACTTTTTCAAAGTTTTCATGTAAAAGTTTGTGAGTACATTGTATATCAGTTTAAGGGAAGCACTAGTGGTAAGTACAGTTGTATTAGCAGTATCATATCTCATATCCATAGAGATTATTTGGCAATGCACTTTCAGTCATGTTTCATTGACTTTGAATGTTTAGCATAGTTTACATGTTAAAATGTGAAATTTGCATTTTACTAATTTCAACATTTGCATTTTTCTATCAAAATTACATACAGGCGAGACATATATCTGTGTCAACAGTTTCTATACATATTATAAAGGTGTTTGATATTTATTGTTTACAGTAATGGCGAATTCATTCTTTAGATTACTTTTTTTATGTGTGCTATTTCATATTTTCCCTTTGGTCTTCTTGTTTATCAATACTGTTACATGTCCATTCTTATTATATCCCATGGGACTTTATAAATTATTTTCTTCCGAGTTGTTTATTTGATATATTGATGCAGCCAGTGGTTGCCATAATCATGATGTTTCAGTACAATAACATTGTCGGGAAAATTATTACATAGTCTAACAAAGTATTCCACTTAAACGCGTACTAGGGGTTGTCTTAAACTTGCAGTACGATATGAATGATAGATGTGTTATTATTATGTCAATGAGACAGAAATCCAACGATAACAACAAAAATAACCGAAAGACATCTAGAGGACAACACTCAATTTTCTTCCATTAATATGGCTCTTACCAATATGTCAAGCTCTAAATCATCCCGAGTCTATATACAAGTTGTTAATAAATTACACAAAAACAATCAAATATCTGCAATCATCACCAAATTTTCAGAATAGCATGAAGTGGCTGTTCGATATTTGGGTATACTGTATAAAGTTGTTTATATGTCAGACATAGTTTTTTCTAACAATCCTTGCAAGAGCCTGCTGACAATGAGAACGGTTTGGGGAAAAGAAATTGAAATAAGTTCATGGATATCTCATCACAGGGGACGTGCCATTTAAGAAATTGTCAACGGCGTCTGTTATTTGTCTCCAACCGTTCCCCTACCTTCTGTCATTCATCACCTGATGAAATAAACGTTGTATAATTCGTCAAAACAGAATTTGGAAAAAGCGTGTTACATTCAACCCCGCTTGTGGGACCGGATCGTAACCCTTTGCTATCGACGATGCAGTAAATGATGAACTGTCTACAGATTACCTGTACAGCGATGTAATTATGTCCATAGATCTATATGTATTGAAAGTCTATAGAGAAACACCAATATGTATTCGCAAGAATTGTCAACACTGTACTTAAAACATTCCCAACAGCCAGGGTTTTGAAATAAAACGTTTGTTCCACCTATTTTCCCATGACAAATGACAGTGAGTTTACAAGAGCTTTGAAACTACCTAACCAACCTGAGCTACAATATAACATTGAAAGAGATTTACATCTGCACTAACATCGACCGAGACGAAATAAATTTTACAATGTAAAGAGAAAAGGGTCATCAAACTATTCTGACAAACCATTCGAATTTTGATAAATTGTCCGACAAGTTATCCTCAAAAAAAGATACGATAATGAAAAATATCCAAAACTATCAATTTGAAAGATATTTACCAACCCGCTCTTTTTGTTTATTAAAGCTTATTCATATATCTTCTAAACCAGGATAATCGTAGATAGGCACTTGAAAGGATTGTGGTAATCTTTATAAAATCTTAAATCAATATGTGACTTCTGCAAGGTCCGCGTCTTTTAACACTATTTAAATGAAAGTAAATAAACAGGTTAATGCCTTCATACACATAGAATCAAGCAATGATTCCTCAACATTATGTGATAAGTGAAATGATGTAAACTGAAACAATTATATGTAACAGAATGATTAAAAATAGAAATTAAACGATTACTGTAAATAAAGAAATTGAATAAAAGCGATGAAATATGCATATGCCTCTTGAAAGTGGGACAGTCACTCAAACAATCCATAAAAATACGGTTCCGATAAATAATTATCTCTGACTTCTCGAAGTATTTAAATATTTGCCATTAGTTATTTAACAAATGGACATTACTTCGTAAGCTGAAAGGAATTAAAGTGACGTAATTGTCATATGGGCATTCCATATCACTTATGCCCTAGACCCTTAGGAGTTTGTCAGCATAGGATAGCCCGGTATGTCACATAGTCCAACTTTACTCTGGTATAATGGTCCACGTGGAGAATCTCTTAGTTTGGCCAGCCGGTAATAGTGGTATTGGACTATGTGACATACCGGGTACCCCCTCAACTTATGCTCACAAACTCCTGCGGGTCTAGGGCATAAGAACTATGGGCCATTTTAGAGGCAATGCCTACCTCTACCTCTGGTATAATGGTCCACATGGAGAATCTATAAGTTTGGCCAGCCGGCAATAGTGGTATTGGACTAGGAGATACCGTGTACCCACTATCCTATGCTTGCAAAATCCTAAGGGTCTAGGACATTAGTGCTATGGGTCATTTTAGAGGCAATGCCTACTTCCACCTCGGGTATAAAGGCCCTCGTGGAGAATCTTCTTGTTTGGCCAGCCGGCAATAGTGGTATTGGACTATGAGATACCGTGTACCCACTATCCTATGCTTGCAAACTCCTAAGGGTCTAGGACATAAGAGCTATGGGTCATTTTAGAGGCAATGCCTACCTCCAACTCGGGTATAATGTCCTACGTGGAGAATCTCTTAGTTTTGCCAACCGGCAATAGTTTATTTCGACTTCGTGATATACCGGGGTACCCCTCCCCCTTTTAATATTTTAATGACAAACCCGTCCGGTTCTGGGACATAAGTGCTATGGGCCATTTCAAACGCAATGCCTTCCTATGAAAGACAATAACCAGATTATGTTAAGACTCAAATTGGTCTCCGTAGTTTTGAATAATGAAACGTCATTATTAAGTAACTTTCAGTTTTTTCTTCTTCTTCTTCTTTTTTCTTTAATTGTAAAACTTTTTGTTTGTCTGGTCTGTTTAAAATGGAAGATAACCGATCGCATTTACGGTATGTAGGACTTTTGAGATGGGACTATATATATTGGAAAACGAACAGATTATGGAATTCCCGGCCTTATGACAATTAATTCCCTTTGATTCCTTTCAGTGTACGATTAAATTACGTTTGTTAAATATTTAAATACTTCGAGAAGTCAGAAATATCTTTAAGAACTGTTCTATTTAATTTGTCCGGTGGAAAGTCCCGTTTTCAAGATTCATAATTAAGCATATTTCATCTCTTTCGTCTAATTTCTTTATTGATAGTAATCCATAACGTGGCTGTTAGGTACTTTCAGACATTCAACATGAATCGTTAAATTTCTAAATTCAATCATCCTTTTATTTATTGTTGTTTCAGTTTACATTATTTCACTAATCACAGAATCTTGAAAAGATAGGTTCTGGGTTCTATGTTTATGGAAGCATTAACCTTTTTTCACTTTCATTTTAAATGTTGTTCAAAGACGCAGAGCTTGCAGAAGACCAATAGTTCCTTTTTATAATTGATTAAATAAACGCGGACCTCGAAGAAGACACCCATTGACTTGCCTGTTTGAAACAATATCAAATATAAACAAAAACGTTATTTAATCATTATATAATCGATCATAGTTTCTTCAATACTTCATCGAACGCAAGTCATCTCATGAATATTATTGACGGCTCATGAATATTATTGCAGGCTGGCCTCATGAATATTAACGCCGGCTGTTATCGACGGCTAGCTTCACACTAGTCAACAATACTGTGTATTTTCTTCATTGTAAAACTGTACAAAGTATGTTTGTGATTCTAAAGTAATGTCAAAAATGTATTACTGGTCATTGTATAGATTATAACTATAAATCCAATCCTTTCAGTCAGTTTACATTCAAGATCTCCTGGTCACACTAAAACAGATGTTTTAAAGCGTTCAGAGTAGCCCGCCATACTTGGATCATAAAGTAGATATTTAATTTGTTTTGTTTTAATCTTTAATTTACTAGGTAAGTATAGAATTTCTCATTGAATGCTCTGTGTAAGAAAGTTAAAAGGTAATTTGGTTCTAATCAATGACTTTAGTATATTGAATATCTTCTCTAAAAGGATTTAAGATAAACACTGCTAAAATAGAATACAAGTAGTTTATCACAACACGCTGCTATGGTGCATGCACATATTTGTCTTCAGTTGACACTAGCTGTAAATTTAAGCATTTCTTACTTTGACTTTGAGAATGGATTTAATCGAATAAAATTTCCAGAAAATGCAAATTTACATTGAAGTTGTTTCGTGAATACTGGACGCAAGAATAAGTACAAACATTGTCATGGAGAAAAATGAGGTATCTTTGAAATATGTTTGCGATGCTAGTGACACTTATATTTATTTTTCATGTTTTATGGAATCAAATGATTTTTGGTGTAAAAAAAACCAATTCACTTGCCAATGTGCAAATTATTAATCAACTTTACAACGACGTAAAATGTTTTTCGATTCATAATAACGATGGAAATTACCATTTATTATTTTCAACATAATTTTCTTATCACATATTACTGTTTGTCCATTTGTATCGTAAGAGATGTGGTATGATTGCCCATGATACAGCTGTCCACCAGAGATCAAAGAACGACAGCCATGCATGGTGCATAACATCTATCGTGAAATTCTAAATAACTTAGAAGTGTAATATTCAAACTAATATTAGTATTTATCAAATATTACATTTGTAAATGAAAGTTGAAATATACGCTGTGTGTTTTTTTATTTCAATTTTAATTTTAATGAATTTGCAAACTCTTATATTTTTTATGACTTTCTCAAACTAATGCAACATTCAAACGACATTCAAAGAGTGAAGTCTGTGAACTATAAATCTGACTACTACAGTATCACATGAAATATGTAAGTTATGTATATGAGTTGAGCGTAGCTGTAAAAGTACGTAAGGATTTTAGAAATTTTTAACACAAATGTGTTATCCTTGGTTCATGTCTGTTAATTTTTCGTAAATTTTTTTGTTATAAATTAGGCCGTTAGTTTTCTCAATTGAATTGTTTCATATTTTTCATGTCTGGGCCTTTTTTAGCCGACCATACGGTATGGGTTTTTCTCATTTTTTGAAGGCCGTACGGTTGCGTATAATTGCTTACATCCACTAAATTTGAACTTTGGTGGATAGTTGTCTCATTTACAACCATACCACATTTCCTTATTTTTATATTAAATGTGATTTATGTCATGGATATCAATTTTAGTTGGTGATCAATTTAAAACAAGGGGACACTTTTGTTTGTTTTTCTTTTGGATATTTCACAGGGAGACTAAAACTTGCGAAAGAAAAATCGACTTTTTACTTTATAAAAATTGAATAATTAATGTAGGAAGAAATCAGCAAAGATAATCATTTTAGGGTGCATTCATAGTTTAGAAAATTTCTTTATTTTTTATTTTTCAGTAAATGACTAACGATTATCATTTAACTGGTAATTTAATCAATATGTAGTACGAAAAATAAAACGATATTTTTTTTAAAAAGTAAATGAAAGATCCGACAACATATTTTCTTACAATAAAGCAGTTTGGGTTTGGGCTTTCCCTTTGAATATGAATTCAGAATAGTGTTCGGACGCATCAAATTTATAAAGTTTTTTTTCATAACCAATGGCCATACAAAATTTCTAAGAGGGACGTATTGTGGTATACCGTGGTCCGTCCGTCCGTCCGTCGTCAATACTTCGGACAATAACTCAAAACGCTTTCACCAATTTTCATGAGACTTTGATGAATTTTTTATATCCATTGACATAAGCTTCCTTTCGATTTTTAAAATTGTAGCTGAAACTATCGTGACTTGTTTATATCTATTGAAATAAGCTTCCTTTTTTTCTTTTTTTTTTCTATAAATTTCTGATATGATATTGCGGAGTTATTGAACTTTATTCGTTGAAAAATCATAAAACGAAAAGGGCGACGGGCGTATAATGCGCTCATGGCGCAGCTCTTTATTAGTTTATTGTTTTCTCATAAATCAGGCCGTTGTTTTTTACGTTTGAATTGTTTTAACAATTTGTGATGTCGGGTCTTTTATAGATGACTATACTGTGTTTTATCTGCGTAATTTGAAGTCTGTTGAATAGTTGTCTCATTTGCAATGATACCACCTCTTTTAGATTTATAATGCTGCCAAATTCTTTAGTTTCACATTCAAGTATGTTGACTCTGTCCTGTCACTCGACAACCCTAGGTGAGGGCTTGCATCTTACATATCCAAGTGAATTCGAAATTTATGATATTACCGAACCTATAGACTATCTCATTTCTGAATATATATTTTTCCTTGAAATGTTAAAACACAATTAGACGAAACACACTAAGATTTATGACAAACGTGACGATTTCAGTTTTCATCTTCCCAACTTAAAATTTCTGAGTAGTTTCATGATGGTGCCGCTTATTCATTTTAAAATACATATCGAACAATCTGAAATGTGTATAACAAGTTTATATTACATCTAAAATGGGAAATTTGGTTTATCACTTTAGTGTAAAAGTATTATTTCACTTTCATTTTCAGTATCCTAAAGTCGTAGGACTAAATATCGGTGGTGAAAAATTCACTACAAGATTATCAACCTTGACAAAATATCCAGATTCTATGTTGGGTGCTATGTTCAGTGGACGACATAAGTTAGATGTAGACAGGAACGGAGATTATTTTATTGACAGAAATGGAAAATATTTTCATTATATTCTAGAGTTTCTAAGAGATGATAATTTCATGCCTCCAACAGGTACACGTGAGAGAGTACTAAAAGAAGCAGACTATTTTGGAATAAAACCATTAGCTGAAATATTAAGAAGGTATCCGCCTCTGTTTCCAGATGGAGTTATACTTGATAATCTAAGAAACAAAGTGAAAGAGTATCTCAATATTAAGGGGAAAATAGCAGAGTTGTCAACAGTGGGTGTAATAGAGAACTCAGAAATACAGTGTCAGCAGGCGTCATTCGTGTATGTCACATGGTACACCACAGAGGAAATAGTAAACGGCAGAAATTATCAAACGAGATTAACTTATGAAGATGTAGTAGCGTCATGGGTTGGCTCAAAATTAAATGTTGATAAAACTTTGTGCGTTTCTTCGGATGGTTATCCACCGGACATAGCTGAATTTTATCGTGTTCTTCTAAATGATTTAACAAGTGAAGGATTTGTGTTATCAATGAAAAATCATTATAAAAGTATCCCCAATAGTTACATTTGGTATGAATACAACGATCAAGCATATGCAGCTGTACAATGGATGACTATTGAGTTTTCTTGGGAATCTTCTGTGTAGTATTTCAGTCAGATATAGCTACGGTGAAAGTTGAGCACTCAATTCCGTGTATATTTGTTCAACGTTGTATATACTAATTATCACCCAAACAATATCGATCGGCCGGTTTGATTATTTCACTACGATATTATATATTTGATTCATGTCGCATTTCTCATGATTTGCAAGAAGGACATCCAATACAAAACGGAATTAATGCATGTCTGAAAGAACAATCATATTCTGCCGATATGTATATAGACCTTTGGTTTTCATTGCGATATCAATTTATTAATTTTTTATGCCCCACATAGGGGCATTATGTTTTTCGGTCTGTACGTTCGTTCATCCGTTCGTCCGTCCGTCCTGCTTCAGGTTAAAGTTTTTGGTCAAGGTAGTTTTTGATGAAGTTGAAGTCCAATCAACTTGAAACTTAGTACACATGTTCCCCATGAAATGATCTTTCTAATTTTAATGCCAAATTAGAGTTTTGACCCAGTCAATTTCACGGTCCACTGAACATAGAAAATGATAGTGCGAGTGGGTCATCCGTGTACTATGGACACATTCTTGTTACCTCCTGAATGGATACATTATTTGGAAACATGGTCATATTCTACGTGACTGACATATATATATTCTTTTTTTAAAATGTTTCTCGTAAATATGCTTCCGAATGCAATTGTTTGAACCACGAAGTCCGATAAGTTCGAAATATGTTTAAAACATTCAAAATATAAAAAAAAAACGTGGAATTTTTCGAACTTATCAGATTTAAACATGATAGTTATCCTGTTTGATGCTCTACTGTAAAAATAACATTAAGGATTATCCTCTTTTGCAAAAAGCTGTCAATGAGGACAAGAGATTACATTATCTTTTAGTTGTTCGCTTATAACTGCGACTTTGAAAGGTGTATAATGTATGAATTAATAATGTATGAGATATAAAACCAATTATATGATATTACCTTTTACTCTAATATAAACTCCGATTCAACGTTATAGTGTGAATTCATTCAAATATGACAATAAACTAGTTGTATTCAATTATGTTAAGAGGTTCGCAAATACTAACAACTCGTATAAGAAAATCATAATTTGTACAAAATCACAACATATATTAGATTTAGTCTTCTCATATCTGAATGGCGTCAGCCACGAAGATATCAGACGACTGCATCTAATTAACATAGAAGTGGTAAAAAATTATTTGATTTTATCTTTCATTCTAAAAAAACTTTCAGAAGATGTTTTATAATTATGGATTAGGAATGAAATCTTAATTGCTGCTACTTTTCTGTCATCAAATCGATACCTTATTCCTACTTTTGTATGGCAATATAAATCACTATAATGTCTTGTTTTTTACTGGTATATTTGTCAAAACCTGAATTTTTTGATAAATGATAAAACTTCTATGTAAATAAATATATATATATACAAGAAACTTTGCCATCTCCCTACCGATTCATAATGCCACTGAGGCACAATTTTATGTCAAATCCTAGCAAAATTATTACTGAATCGAAAATTATAGAAAATTCTTTTTAAGTATGCAGTAATTGAAACATGTCAACATGTAAGCACATTTAATTACATTTGAACACAAACAAAATTCATCATTTACACCAGATGAAAACGTTTTAAACCCCAGAATCTTTAAATCTATCAGCTAAAATTTTGTCCATTTACTATTTATAGCTGACTAAAAGAATGAACGTTTATTCATTGTCACCCTGAAAATAACAGTGCTTAAAATATTTAACACTGGACGTGTAGAATTAAGCAATTTGAATAACAATCTTTTTTTTTCGTCAGCCAACTGGTCTTGTGTTCAATTGAGTAAACAGCACGTCCGTACTTTGATGTAGACTTTTAAATCGTCACTTCAAAATTCAAAACTTGATAAGCAACTAATTGAGACAAGACAGACCTACTATACATGACCCGTTCTTTTCCAGATGACCTTGTTTTACAGGGTCAATGACCGATTTGTATAATCTGAATGGTTCATGGTCAAATGCTGGCCTTGGTTCGACAAGTAAAAGTGGGTTTAATGCTGGTTAATAAACCAAGCAGTGACAAAGGACCTGGTCATCTTTGTGCTTAGTGAATTCAATCGACGGTGGCCTTTATATTCCAAGTGTTTGTTATGTTGCTCAACTTTAGTATAATGGGCAATTGCATAACAGACTGCATAAGAACATTTAAAACAAAACAAACAAGGCGCCTTTTTTTGTACCAATTTCCCGGTTTTAACATTAAATGTTATTATATAGTAATTTTAACAGATTGTACAACTTTTGAGTGTGTGTATACATGTATATATATGATTTTTGGATGAAATGCGGATACAACACGTGACTCGGTCCAAATAAAACTATAAAAGAATCTTCACAAACCCAAATGTAGCTAATAACATCAAGGCACCAATTTTACTGCAACAGATGCGCATTTCGACATTAATAAATGTCACTTCGATGATGCTTGAATTCAAGTTGGTTAACTAGGACGATTTCAGTAACGTTACAAAGTAGTGTTAGTTGATCTAAATGTCGTACTAGAAATGTGTAAGCCTCAGCAACATATAAAACAAATCTTGAAAGCTTTTTCATATATTTTTTTTTAATTAACAAACTGCTTGCTTAGAATTTAAAATTGAAATATACCAAATTAAGCCTAAGAGCAACAACACAAATCTATTGACTTGTGTTTGCTTAACGTCCAGTGGCAAATTTTTCATGCATATTAAGGACAAGACAAACATATTATTTGGCCTTCATATACATGTTCATGTACGTATTCATTCTTTAAATTTAAATAAGAGCAGATAAGCTTCGTCATATTTGTATTCTTTTAAAGTAACAACCCTGTTTCATGTTGGTTATTTCTGTTGATTGTTGCTATATCCTCATTTTATGATACAAATTGGGTGTTGATTTCAGTTCTCTTGTCGTATTCCCAACTCTAGATTACTGGCAATGAGTCCCAAATTTGGCATGTGGTTAAAGTTGCTTGCCTGAAAGACGGCTGTAACTGTTGATCTCTTTAACTTCTTTATTTTGCGAACTTGTATTGTTGCTGTAATGCCTTATTGTTTTAATATATTTTTAAAAAAACTGATCCATCAATGTATTAAATCTTGGCTGCTATTAAAAATATCAAAATTTTGTATTTAAGGTAGATGGGATCTTGATTAAACACGATACAAATGCCAAAATGTACTAGTAGTTTATATCATGCTTTCTTAAAAAAATATTAAAAAAAATATGTCACTGAGATTTTTTCAAGCTACAGGTTGTGCAAAAGTGACATATTTTGTAAGGATTATACATGTGAAAGCGCTTTTGTGAGAAAAGAAAGAAACGATAAAACGTTAGAATTCTAAAATATATATGAGAAGATTGCTCTGATAATGTGATTTCAGAAAAAAAAAATTGATCACCGTCCCTCGTTTTCTGCTACATTACAAAACAGTAGATTTACTGTACATTCCTTTTTTAAGATAGTTTTTTGAGGTATCACTCATTACGAAACAAATTTGATGAAAACATTTATTTATATAAAAGTTACCATAAGATGAAATCGTAAGAGCATCAAACTTGCTAATTTCAGTAAAAATCTAGACAGATCATTTGCAGCTATTTACAGTCAAATATATAATTTAGATCATGATAGTAATCCCCCCCTTAACACACAATCGACTTTATTTCGTATATAGAATGAAATGATTTACTCTCTTTCAACTTTTATTTGAGTGCTTTGAACAAAACTTTCTTTTTAGTTGAAGACAGTCTTTTAAAATATAAATAAGTTCTTGCATTGAATTCAATTCTCCATTCATTATGATGACTGTAAACTATATCAAATAACTCCAATAATTGTTCTGTTCATTTATTTCATGTACTATCTGATTAGTTTTCAAGGACTACGTTTGAAATAAAAGGAATAGGTAGACAAATTCCTTACATCAAGTAATTAATACAAGGAAACTTAGAAATTCAGGAATCAAACAGATTGGTAAATAAAAATATAGATATTAAACAGAATTGAAAGTTATCATTCAATTGAATTAACAGTCGTGTATGTTGTACCGAATGTGATTTTTATTTTGTTCAATTCTTCTTGACACAGTCCTTTATCTGTTAGTTCATAAGTTCATGAGACATATGCGTTTATATTAACTGACGTTTCACTTTGTTCAAACTAGATAGTCGATTTCAACATGTTAAATGTGGTATCTTTGCTGGGTTTTCTTGGAGTATGTTCAGCTCATCTCTGTTTACTAGAACCTCATCAGAGGGGTATGTACACTCATTTATACAACAGATAAAAACCTTGATCGATGCTTAATGTTACATCGAACCGCATGAACGTTAAGATTGTTTGTATACGCTATGACGTGCGTATTTGGTTGATACTGCTTATTATGAGGCGTTGATTTAGTCAAAATTATTGTATTTAGGATGGAATATTTAGCGTGATGGAACATCTGAATTCATCAGATGCTTCAAATAAGAATTAACATGTACAAATTTGCACCTACTGCAGACTTTCTCATGCATGCATCATAAATAGGCACTTTGAAATGGAAAATAAAAGGTTATGCTTAACTCCAGTTATCTTTTTTGAAATATAAAAAAAAAATATGTTAAATTTTCCTTTTTGAGAATTGTTTCTAATTTAAGTTAGTAGAAGAAATATTCTGAATCCAGATTCAAACAATGAGAAGTTCGTCAAATTATAAAATCTTATTTCAGGCAGTTTGGCTGATCCTCTCACTGCTGCTAATCCTGACTGTCATCTAAGAACAGCCCCTTGTGGTGGCAGGAATGCAGATGCAAAGCCTTCAGCAAGTTATCAGAAAGGTACCAATGTTGCTGTTACATGGCAGAAAAATTTCAGTCACTATAACTCGAAGCAGCCAGGAATTATGGAAGTGTCATTGATAAGGGACACCGTTCCTTTTGAGGTTGTTACAACTGTCAAGGTGAACGACGACCACTTCAATAAACAACAGAACTACACCAGAAATCTGATGATTCCAGACAATTACCATGGTCATCATGGAATTGTACAAGTTGTTTACAAATCAAATTCCTTAGATGCAACTGGCACTCAGTATACATTTTATTCCTGTGCTGATATTACTGTCACGTAACAATATATATATGACTTTGTTCTAAATCATAAAATCCATAAGGCATCTTATTAAAGTGCAGATCTAGACTTCTTCGTGTTATTGATAACTTCAAAGACAATGTGTTGTAAGTCGTGAAATAATTTGATGTCGAATTTTCCACTCCCGTAATGCACAGCCCCGAATATAAAAGACGTAAGACGGTGAAAAACAGAAAACACATTGATCAAAAAGAACAAAAATAACTCCACTGAAACAGTGAATTGAAGAAAACGAACCTCTAAAAAAATCAACGCTTAACTCGGTTGCTCTGGAATGGAAGTCAGTTCTTGCTCCACAACTGACAACCGTCGTGTTACTCATGACGTGAAAATCAGATGATCAGTAGCGCTGATAAACAGGACGAGAACACTTACTTGGCTATTTTAGGTTGTTGCTCATCTTATAGATGTATAAACCGGGTTTATACATCTATGCTCATCCACACTTGAATTTTTATCACCACCCTAAAAATACGTCAATACCTTTAATTTGAGCTAAACGCTGCCTAGAGCTTGGCCGTAATGAGAGTTGTCGAGGAGCACCAAAAAGGTACGTGGTTGACTTAAAACTATTTCAAGTTGTAACTCTAAGCCCCTAATGTGCCCTTATTGGTCAAAATCTAAGTCCGATATCTAAGTTGGCACATGCCTCGGTCAGTGACTTTTACTTGAGCTACGCGTTGTGGTCCAGAACTTTGACGAATATTCAGATGATATCATTTCACGTATGGAATATTAAATATTTAAAATGGATGGATATATTTGAGGTTGCCGAATGTTTGGGGGAAAAGCTAATCAAAAGATATCACGCTTATAATTTGTTACTCCAAACACGTATTTAGTCTGTACGTAAGACCTATCGGTTGCGCTCGAATAAAAAGATGGAAGCTAGACCAAATCAACAACGAAGTTGAAGAGCACTGCAAACAAAACATCCCAAAAAATTGTGCTAAGCCTATCTTTTATTCTTTCATTATTTCTGTACCTCAATGTACAGATTTTTCAAGTTATATTTACTTAATAGTGGCTCTCAAAAAAAGTGGCTGTTGGCATCACTGAAATACCGGTATATATATCACTGGATGTCAGAGTGGGTCACGACACGATGTGTAAATGTTGAATTCAGTTGTCATAGGTGTTATAATTGCTAACAAGGATTTCGAAATTTTTGGAACGTTTAAGTCTCATGCTTTTTACCTCACCTGCTCAGTGAGGTTTTCTCATCACTTGGCGTCCGTCGTCGTCGTCAGTGCTCGTTAACTTTTACAAAAATGTTCTTCTCTGAAACTAGATCCAAATTGAACCAAACTTGGCTACAATCATCATTAGGGTATCTATTTTTTAAAATGTGTCCGATGCCATCCAAGATGGCCGATATGGCTAAAAATAGAACATAGGGATGAAATGCAAGTTTTGTCTATTATCTTGAAAATCACTATAAATAAAGAAAATCTGACAAGGGCAGAAATGTTTGGAATGATGAGATTACCTATTGTCCATTTTCTTCCAAACTGTCAAACGACTTTTTATAGGAGTTATTGCCCTGAAATGACGAATTTTACCAACTTTTTAAATTTTTGCCTTTTGTCTTGAACATTATAATAGATAGAAACTTTATATAACAAAAACGTTGAACAAGATAAGTCCTACAAATAAGTCAACACGGTTGAAATCATCTGATGACCACTTATTGGAGTTATTGCCCTTTAATGCCGATTTTTTACTCAGTAATTTTTAGTTTTTTTGCCTAATATCTGAAAAAGTATAATAGATAGATAGAAACTTAAATAGGCAAAAATGATCAGCAAGAAAAGATCTACAAATAAGTCGAATCATTGAAATAGCCTGACGACCTCTTATTGGAGTTATTTCCCATTAATGATGGTTCTGATCATTTTTTTGCGTTTTTGCTTTTATATCTGAAAAACTATAACAGATAGATATAAACTTAAATAAGGAAAAATGATCAGCAAGACAAGATCTACAAATAAGTCAACATGATTTAAATCGTCTGATGACCCCTTATTGGAGTTTTTCTCTTTAATGATAATTTTATATTTTTTTTGTGTTGTTGCCTACTATCTACAAAACTATATTAGATAGAAACTTAAATAATTAATACTAGATCAACACAGAAGAGATTTTTGTCATGAATTCTATTCTAGTCCACAAAGATGGAGAGTATCCATTGTTGAAGATGCACATACACCTAAACAAGAGTGCACACGCTGAAATTCAATGAGCCTCGCCTGCTTCACGTATCCCGTTTGAATTTATGTTGAAAATGTAATATGAAGGTTTTAAAACAAGTATCACATACACTTAACATTATCAATGATCCATGAAAATGTGGTCAAGGTCAGACCACCTTACAATCATTCCATACACCAAATATAGTGACCCTATTGCTTATAGTACCCGAGAAATAGACATTGTAAACCACAAAAACTGAACATTAACCAATCAACCATGAAAATGAGGTCAAGATCATATAAATCTACCCAAACAGTCATGTACACCTTACGTTGATTGATTGATTGGTGTTTAACGCCACTTTCAGCACTGTTGTGCTATTTCATGGAGGTAAGATTGTATTGGTAGAGGAGGCCAGAGTGCCGGGAGAGAACCACCGACCTTCGGTAGGAAATCTAACAATCCTGATTAATTGATTGGTGTCGAGCACAACTGCCACGTGCGGGATTCAAACTCACAACCTCAGTGTTGACAGGCAAGTGATACATTAGTTCGACTACTTAGACCACTCAGCCACCCTATGAACACCTTACAATCATTCCATACACCAAACATAGTTAACCTATTGCTTATAGTATCTGATAAACTGGCAAAATCACAAACCTTTACATTGACCAATGAACCATGAGAATGAGGTCAAGGTCTATATGAACCCTGCCAAACTGACATTTACACCTTACAATCAATCCATACACCAAATATAATTGACCTAGTGTTTATATTGTATCTTATAAACTGACATAACCACAAAAACTTAACATTGACCAATGAACCATGAAAATTAGGTCATGGTTAGATGAACCCTGCGAGACCAATTTGTACACCTTACAATCATTTAGAGGTTGACCAGTTGAAAACGACAACTACTGAATTACAGGCTCCTGACTTGGGACAGGCACATACCTATGGTCATTTTTATTACAGTCACCTCGACATCTTTCCATACAAAGGGTTATCAGCTTTTTGAAAAATAACCAAATATTATCATCCATCTTATATACCGGGTAAATTAGACTGTAGTCAGGTCATATAAAATGTTCTTTCATCCTGTTGTAACCATTGGTGTATAAACGGAAGAAATTTGATAAAAATTGGGGTCGAAACTCTAATTTGGCATTAAAATTAGAATGTTCATATCATAGGGAACATGTGTACTAAGTTTCAAGTTTATTGGACTTCCAACTTCATCAAAAACTACCTTGACCAAAAACTTTAACCTGAAGCGGGACAGACGGACGCACAAAGCGAAAAACATAATGCCCCTCTACTATCATAGTTGGAGCATAAAAATTGTGCACTTACAATAAGCAGTTTTTGAGTAATGAAATTTTCAATTTTTTTATGCAATAAGGTCAGTGTCATTAGCCAAAATTTTGAGAAAATGGGTGAAATGTACAAAGAAATGATTTTATAAAAAATATGTATCTCCCATATCAATTTTTTCTTTTCAAAATTCTAAGATATGTATTTTTTCAATCATTCATAACAAAGAAATTGATATAATATGCTTTTTCTTCTAAAAAAATCCCAAATTTATAAAATTTACAGCATGGTCAATTTGACACGAAAAAGCAAGAAATTTTATAAAACTTTCTTATATTAACACCTACCTATAGTTTTTTTAAGTTAAATTTATTCAGATTGGTCCACTTCATCTTTAGTGAAAGTATGAAATATAGTTTAATTGTGAAACTGATATTTTTCATGATAAAAGCCCAAAAATGGGTAAAAATTGATGTAAATGGGAAAATCATAAAAACGGGGTACTTTCAAGTGGCCGAAGCAAAAAAAGAAGTGCACCACCATATGATTTTTTCTTCATCAATTACTTTCTTACAGTCATATAAACCCAAAAATCAGGTTAAGAAAAAAAGTTTAATTCTAGAATTGTTTGGCTCCTCAGAGGTGTACATCCGTAAAATTAGAAACAAACTTCAATTAATAACACAGCATTTTGCGTTGTAGTGGTCGACAAAACAAACAAAAATGTGGTAGTGGTATGACATAAATACTACATGGAAATTCTTAAGAATGAAACTCCAGTACATTCAAGTTGGTGTACTCCACAGAGAGTAAAATAAGAGACAATCGTATAATTACTACATCTCAGATTAATGTAAAAATCAGGAGATAAAGGTATTAATATGTATTGGCAACCTACACTTAACAAAAAAACCTCTCAAATATCATATTATCTTGGCTTCCAGTATGTGTTGTAAAACTAATCCTTCTATCCTTTAAATAGTTTCCTTACAACAATTAAAGAACTTATTATCAACTCATGTAATAAAGCATATGAACATTATGGTATTTATTATTTTTGGAGTGTTAAGATCTCTTTGGATGTATTAGATTTTAAATAAAGTGCCTTACTTGGTCAATTCAACTTGATTGACAGTTATGACTTTTTGACTCTCTACACTACACTTTCACACAATCTTATCAAACAGAAGCTCTTATCTAATAAAATGGTCCTTTGAAAAATCTGATTGCAAATTTACTTACTGCAAATCATATAAAGCTTTCCTATGCTATGAAAAAGGAATATGCCAGATAAACTTACTGGAACTGTGATGAGAAAAATTAAAACTCTAAATTTTCTCCTTGAAGTCTGTGTTAATTTTTGCGAATCCTATCCCGTCTCAATTTTAGCCATAATAAAAATATTGCTAAAATTTACAATATCAATAAAAAATCATTTCATATCTGAAATAAGAGGCTCTCAAGAGCCTGAATCGCTTACCTGTAATTTTTTGTTTAAATCTTTCATCAATGATTATTTTTGCTTTTCAATATATATTAATGAATGGCTTAAAACTTCCATTGAAATGTTCTTTGTATCTGTCATATTTTTTTCAAAATCAAAGAAATGCATTTTACCCCTATGTTTCATTTTAGCCATAGTGGCTATGTTTCTTGACGTACAAGAAAATAAAATACAAAATTTATACTAGATACTCTGAAACTCATTCAGCCCAAGTTTGGCTGAAATTGATTCAGCAGTTTTAAAGGAGAAGATTTTTTAAAGTAAGCAAACTAAATGAACAAATTGTGAAAAATTGATTTTTAAGGGCAAAAACTCCTTAAGGGGACCATGGACAATTTTGGTTATACAAACTTATTTGTAGATCTTACTTTGCTGAACATTTTTGCTGTTTACAGTTTATCTTTATCATTAATAATATTCAAGATAATAACCAAAATCTGCAAAATTTCCTGACAATTACCAATTAAGTGGCAGCAATCCAGCAATGGGTTGTTAGATTCATCTGAAAATTTCAGGGCTGACAGAGCTTGGCCTAATAAATATTTTTACCTCTCATCAGATTAGCTCTAAATGCTTTGGTTTTTGAAATATAAGCCAAAAATTGCATTTTACCCCTACGTTCTATTTTTAGCCATGGCGGCCATGTTTTTTTACGAAACAGAAAATAGAACACAGAGTTTATTCTAGATACCCTTAGATTCATACAGCTTAAGTATGGTTTGAATTGGTTCAGTAGTTTCAGATTTTTTTTTAAAGTTAGAAAACATGATAAACAAATTGTGTAAAATTGTCCTTAAAGGGCAATAACTCCTTAAGGGGTCAATTGACAATTTTGATCATCCACATTATTTGTAGATCTTACCTTGCTGAACATTTTTGCTGCTCACAGTTTATCTTTATCATTAATAATATTCAAGATAATAACCAAAAACTGCAAAATTTCCTTAAAATTACCAATTTAGTGGCAGCAACCCAACAATGGGTTATCAGATTCACTGAAAATTTCAGGGCTGATAGAACTTCACCTAATGAACACTTTAACTCCCATGTCAGATTTGCTCTTTATGCTTTGGTTTTTGAGATATAAGCCAAAAACTGCATTTCACCCCTATGTTCTATGTTTAGCCATGGCGACCATGTTATTTGACGAAACAGTAAATAAAACACAAACTTTATACTAGATATCCTAAGCATCATTCAGCTTAAGTTTGGTTGGAATTGGTTCAGTAGTTTCAGAGGAGAAGATGTTTGAAATAGTTTACACCAGAAGAACGACGACCGACAACAGACGACAACGCGGACGTTGAGCTAAAAAGTCAGGTAAGGACAGTTATGTACATTTTTCAAGTGACATATTAGTAATTTTGTCACATCTCGAAATCGTTTTGTTGTCCATGGAAGGAATTCTACTCAAACTGTTTCTAAGGGCTGTGTGATTGGAGCTTTTGCTCCTCATTGTCTGGCTTCACTATGACTTTTGGATGAAAAACATCAATAAAACCACTTCCTTTTTTAGCTACACTGACCAACTTTTACAAAAATCATCTCCTCTGAAAGAACTGGGCCAATTGGAACCAAACTCAGCCACAACCATCATAGGGGAATTTTGTTTTAAAAATATGTCTGATGACCCTGCCTGTAAACCAACTTGGCCGACATTGCAAAAAATAGAACATATGGGTATAATGCAATTTGTGTATATCATCTTGAAAACTGCAATAGAAAGACAAAATCTGAAAGGGGAAAAATGTTGAGATCTATCTACTGTTCATTCAAATCAAAACTCTTAGATGATCTCTTATAGGAGTTATTGCCCTTAAATGATAAATTTTACCAGTTATATTCATGTTTACCTATTATGTTGTACATATTATAGAAAGAGGGAAACTTTACATAGCAAAAACGGTCAGCAAGACAAGATCTAAAAATTAGCCAAAATTGTCAGTTGACTCTTTAGAGGATTCAATATTGCTCTTGAATGACTTTTACCAATGTTTTTCATTTTTGTTGGATAATACAAAAATGCAAAACGCAAAAACAGTCAACATAGCTGAAATTGTCTAACGACTTCTATAGGAGTTATCCTGCACATGCTTGAACTAAAATAGGAATAATGCTTTTATTACTGTTTTTCATCCCAAAGTCACAGTAAGGCTTATTGTCTGAGGTGATGTTACCTCACAGTGAACATGAAAAGCTTTAGTCAGTGAATATAAAAAATGTCTCTGATGCATATATGTCACTTTAAAAGAAGTAATTTAAAATTCAGGCCAAATGGTACACTAAACATTGTATTTATGTGATGTACCCACATTCTAAATATTAAAAGTCTATTTCAAAAGACCATGTTGACTGGACACAACATACTGTATAAGAAGAGTAAAACAAAAAGAATAGATGTAAATAATATGTCCCTTTTGATTCAAGTGACTGTAACCCTTGGCGAGATAAATATTCAATCATTTGGTAAATAAATAAATGCAACAGTAGTATACCACTGTTCAAAAGTCATAAATCTATTAAGAGAAAACAAATCCGGGTTACAAACTAAAACTGAGGGAAACAGATCAACTATAAGAGGAAAACAACAGAACAACAGGAACACTGACCTGCAACAAAATCAAACACCAACATACATAGAAACAGACTATTTGATAACAACTGTCATATTCCTGACTTGGTAAAGGACATTTTAAGAAAAAATGGTGAGTTGAATCTGGTTTTATTGCTAGCCAAACCTCCCTCTTATATGGTAGGGAATTGCATTGCGAACTTAGAATTAAACATTGCATAAGAAGCAGAGAAACATATTTAAGCAATCTCTTAAATAAATTGAGTTTATAGATAATTGGAGGTATAACAACAAATTCATAATCTATAGATTCAGAACTACTTCCTGCAACTTCAGTAGTCTTTTCTTAGTTGTTTACTGATAATACACAGCACATCATCAATTTAAATTCAATATCTGATCATATATTATTAATAAATTTCTTGATAATTGGTAAAAAAAGGATCATAGAATAATCCCTCACTACATTTCATTGTGTGTATTCACTAATTCAGGTTGAGAAGATGGCTGTTAAAGCTAACAAGCTAGTAGCTAAAAGGATTGGATTAAGGATTGGATTGTATTTGTGCAATCTCATCTAAAACTATTGTGACTAACTTACTGGCAACAAAAGGAAAATAAACAAACATTTATAAAAGGTCTGGTATAAATTTTTTGAATATAAACAAAAGTACTACAATTCAAATAGAAATTTTTTAGCATAAGTTAAATAAATATGTGCAAGCACATTTCTTCATCATTTAAAACAAATAAGATCTTGAACATACATATAAAATATCACATAAAATGGATTCTTACAAGAAGATAATCATAACAAATAAAGAATGTAATGCAATCTTTTAAATATTCATACAACTACGGGTAAAGTCTTTTTCCTCAAATCTTTGAAAATCCATGTGTTATTCATTTTTATCAATTAACATATCCTCCTATATTTAGGATGATTTACTGACAAAATGACAGAATAAATAACGTCGATCATTTCAATGTTCAGGACCAGATCCTGACTGTACAATCGCTACCACCGGATATTAAATATTCTCCATTCTGGTCAAAGGCCAGACATTGTACTGCATCTTCATGTCCTACTAGTGATGAAACCTGGAAAAAAAGAGAAAAAAAGTTACCTCAAACGTCTCGTCTCATCTTTCTATGGCAACAGATTTTTTTTATCATGATAAAATCTTTGGAGCCTAGTATATAGAAATTTGAATTTGTTGTCAAAACAGATAGTTGGTTTAATGTGATAATTTATTTTACTGCCTTATTCTAGAGTTCCACTCCCTGCTGCTGTACTTACTGAAGACACTTGACCTTTAAATTAAAGATGTACACTCCTTTCAAAAGCCCCTTTGGAATAGAAATGAACCACATATGTAACTATGTGCAGGATTTCATTGGTTCAATCCCAGCCCTAGTCAAATCAAGATTCAAAAAATAAAAATTTGCTTTTTTCACTGCATAGCATGGAACATTAAGGAGTAAAGGTAATCGACTGACTAGCTTGGAATCAGAATAATGTGTCCAAACTAGCAATATGTTTTCCTCTGGACTTTCTGTGGATGTTAATCACCAATCAAGAAATCAGGTATGATTTGGGCATACGTGCTTCCCATTACCAGCATTACCAGCTGGTCTAGTAAAATTCAATTCTTATGGAAAACAAAAATGCAGCATAAACAAAGATGTAACTTCATTTCAGCAATCTTTGGCAAAATCCAACCCAGAAAACTTAACAGTTAGACAAATGTTCCCTGTACCAAGGTTAAATTGTAATTGCATCAAAACTTGGTAAAATATTACTGAGTTTTGTTAGGAATATGTTCTTTCATCACTAAACTACATATGAAAAATAAGTGCATAATCTGCTAAAAAAAATTATCAAAATACTAAAAAATTATCAATTTCAAATTGCCTATTTCAATGGGCAGTAATAAGTGAAAAGTAGGTCTTAAAATATATGTCTTAAAGCAAATGGCAAAAACTGGTACATCACCAAAACTAAAACTATTACAATTGGTAAACTATATACCTTTCCAGTGGCCACCTCATACATTTTAACAGTACTGTCATTGCTGGCTACTGCTACCACTGTACCTATTATATTAAAAGATTGCAATAATTAATAAATGAATAAAAATAGTATAAGACTGATAACTATATAATCTTTATGGAAATAAATATTGAGTAAATATTGTAATATTGGTTAAAACAAATTTGACTTGTAACGAATATGTGCTCAACATTGTCTTCAAATTTTCATTTGAATAATTCAAGTTTAATAACTCTGCATATGTCTTCATATATACAGAATCAAACAAGTAAAATTTCCTTTATAAAATTTAATCAATCAACTTTGAATATAAACAAGAAATACATGAAAAGACTGAAACATAGATCAAATATTTTTGATGGGTGTATAAAAACAAAGATCATAAGTAAACATCATAATATTTTTGGGATTATAAAAATATAGATTATAAGTATAGTAGGGATAAACATATAATTAATGTTTTGAAAGACCAGCATTTGCTATGTAATTCAGCCCACTGCTATAAACTAATAAATCTAGAAATTTTACCTATTAAATTAATTTTATTATGGTTGTGACCTGTTATTAATTTCCAACATGAACAGATATTTCTTCTATAACACTTCAAACCTTAGTAAATGTTTTTTTGTGTACATACATCCATTATTTTGAAGTACAGTTTACGTTTTGATTAAAGTAACATATGTTGATTGTGATCATATCTCCAATAATTACCTCCATCTCCTATTTATTTCAAATCTAGTCATATTTGATTCAGAATGTTTTCGATGTTCACAATGATGGGGTAAAACATCTTGACTGTTTTATGAAAGAATATCGAACACAAACCTGTAGGATCAAATGTTAATCTGTTACTTGGATGTGGTCCAACATCCAGGCTAATCATAGGAGCATTTGCTCTGACATCCCATAATTTTACAACACCATAAGAATCACAAGACCCAACAGTATCTCCCTGCAAGCAATAACAAAAATTATTACATAAGTTATTCTTTAAATTATAAATCTAAATTATTTTATCAGCATGAAAAGATTGATCAATTATGGATAATCAAAATTGGAGAAAAACTGAGAGGTTATAAATCAACCATATTAATATTTTGTTTTTGACAAATAAAACAATAGTGAAACTACCTATCAATAATTTAAAAGAATCTTTTTTTTCCATCAATTATATGCAGATTCAATGAATTTCTTCAAATTGTCAAAAAAACACTTCAAAATTAAAGCTAACCAATTGCTGAAAAGGAAGCCTGAATAGGTTGGATTTTGGATTGATATGTCTCTATTTTGTGACTTCTAAAGCAAATAAACATGGAGATAGTTGTTTATTAGAAACTACTTACCCTCAAATTAAATGTTGCAAAGTTCACAGAATGCATATGTCCATAGAATGTCTGGGCACATAATCCCTGTAAAAAATAAAAATAGACAAAGTGATAAAATTTAAAAACACTTTAAAAAATGTTCAGTACTGCAATATAACTGAACTAGTGACAATATTAAGCACTGATTTAAGTCTTGAAGTACAACAAAGGATCATTATTTCTTCTTTAATTATTTTTTTTTTAAGTTCAAACCAATCGATTTTTTGTTCTTGTGAATTTACATTGAAAAATGTACAAGGAAATGTCTTTTTTATTCTAATAATTGAATTGTATCTCTATCATAAGGGGGAGAGGCATATTTTTCATGTTACTCTGCCTTGTGCATTTTGGTAAAACTCATTTAATTTAAAATCAAAAGAAATTTAGGGGAAAAAACAGGTGTTCAAATAAAAATTGTTTTTTTGGCCTCTGGATATATTTTTGAAAACAGAAAGCACAACATGAAATCTTTTAGAAAATTGCAATCAAGAATTTTTCTGAATGATTTGATGAAAAACACAGCATTCAAATTTGACTTTAAATTTTGAAAAAACTGCTATTATAAGAATCAATCCAATATAGCCCCTTTCCCCTGTTTTATCTTGGTAACTGCAAGAGCTGGATAAATCCTAAAGACTACTGGGCACTGATCAGACCTGGGGACATTAGCACAAAAGGAACCTATAGATTAAGACAGATCAGAAAAACAAAGGAAGTAAACAGCATCTTCTTTTTCCTTTGATCTGTAAGAGACTGGAACCATATGCCAGATTATAGCAGCTCTACCAACACTTGATGAGTTTAGGGCAAGATTTGCCAGTGAGCCCTGGAACCAGCTGCTGCCTAACTAGACATCAACTAGCCAATATGTGCAGTGTGAATAGTTTTAATTATTTGGTTTGTTCAATTTATTTATGTCAATGGAGAAGATAAAATCACAAAAATATGAAGTCAACTCTTACCAGAAAAAGAAATCAGTACAAAAAAGTAAATAGAAGATTTTATGATGGATCTGAAGAATTTTTTTCCCATTTTGTATACAAATTTTCTGCTTAAAATATAGCCTATAATAATAACTCACAGTTCTAGCATCCCATAAGGATATAGTTTTATCAGCTGAGCAGGTTAATAATGTGTTGGAGTACGGCAGGAATTCTATACTGTTAACTGAGTCTGTGTGTCCTCTGAGTGTGTAACGACAACGTAAACTGTTCAGATCCCAGACTTTGGCCGTCATATCCATTGAACAGGAAGCTAGGAAGTCACCACATGTATGCCATGTAGAGCCCCACACTAACAAGAAAATAAAGATAATATATTTCATAATTTGTTTTAGTATGATCAGTATGATATTTAAACTGAAGAGTACTACAAACTACTACTGTGAAAGTACTTTTATTCCTGGGGTACCAATTTTAGTGGTTTTCGTGGATGGCTTCATCCACAAATTTAAGTGTCCAATGAAATATAACAACTGTTTTCCAAATCAAGATAAGGAACGATCCATGTACACGATGTAGGTTTGACTACATGGATATGGCGTATAATCTAGCGAATACATCGAATATCGGTAAATATACATATAGATTCTTACATTGATACCAGTGGATTATCGGATTTATCCAATCGAGATAGTTAAATTATCAATTTTAAAGTCCGAGCCTCGGCGAGGACTTTAAAAATTCATAATTTAACTATCGAGATTGGATAAATCCGATAATCCACGAGTAACTATGTAAGAATCTGTTTCTCTAATGATTAATAAATAAATTTTCATTTTTTGTTAAACAAAAGTCCCCTTCGAGTGCCTTCCACATTCCCCGAAGTTGTCAATTTCATTAACACCTGTTGGCATATTTTGATACATCCAGTGTGCTGATAAAGGTTATGACCCTTAAATTCATTCAATCATCTTCTGAGATCAACGGCAACCACACAATGATTAAATTTTTTTATACAATGGGTTCGGAAAGGGATAAATTTCCTTAGAATTAGAGAAATGTATGTACATCTTCAGACAGGGTTTTACCCATTTAATCTTTAAAGAACCTAAACTGTACGTCTTATATATGACCTTTTAATTGTCATGAAAAATTTATTTTGATCGATGAACGTCAGAGTTCCAGTGATGATATGCGATGATGAAGTGTTCATGTTATCTCCTCATGATTCACATACATAAAAAATAATTTCATATTGGGATTGCTTTCTTATTTCATAAGAATAAATTCTACAATTTAAAGAACATTTGCAGCATATTTTTTTTTATGTAACTGTGTTCTTTAAGTGACATGTTTATTGCCCAATTAACTCCTTTTATGATCGTTAATCTGTTGATTATCTGATCTCGGTTAATAAGTGTCTGATTTCATATGTTTACTTAACAATTTCCGACAACAATTCCGAGACAATTTGTTAGCATATATAAATCAGCTTATTTCCAAAACAATTGTTTTATTAAAAGTTTGATGATTGTTGTCAGTAATGAAAGACGATCAAGTAAGTGAAAATGGACACCTAATTTGTAATGTCCCGGAAATCATTATAAAACATCAAATGATTTATTTTCAAGAATCTTCGTTTCTGATGGCTTCAAATTCTTCACTCAATTTTTTTTTTGTCAGAAAACTAAAATCCACGAATTTAAGAACCCACGAACATGTAACTTTTGCTCAAACCACGAAAATTGATACCAACGAATAAAAGTACTTTCACAGTATGATGCACATGGACTACTTTGGTCAACTTCATCAATTTTAACAGAATGAACACAAGGTCATGTTTTTTCTAACCTTCATATCATGTCAAACTTTTTTTAAGTATAGAAGTTTTAGCTTGTCTCTTTTTTATGAATTTGTAGATAAGATTAATAATACTTTTCTCCAATTTTAAAATCTAAGATGGCATCAATTTATTAGTCAGTAAATTAACTTTAATTATAGGAATAGTTAGGAAATGTAAGGACATTAAAATACAGGCATGTAAACTGTCTCCCTTCATCAAAGTTAATTATTTTATACAAGAACATTGCATCATGTATGTCTAAAAGCAGTTTATGTCTACCTATTCCAAATTGACAGAAAATAAAAACAGGAAGATGGTATCTGACAGATACTAAAAGTGCTCACAAAATTAGTCTTAAAAAAAATCCTCAAAAGGGGAATGATTTCCTGTTTTGTTTATAATCACAAATAATAACATGAACATTTTCAAGTAAAATTTGAAATTCTTTGGCAGTCTGAAACACTTTTTTTTTTAAATTCAGAAACATTTCTGAATTTTGAAAGAGTGTTTCACAATGCCAAAAAATTTCAAATTCATCAAATTTTCTTAAATTAGTCTTTCAAAAGTAAGAAATAGATGGAATTGTTGTGTTTTGCATATTTACATGAGATCTACTGTCTACAAAGTGCATGCTTGAAGCACATGATAGCCTTTAACATTGACCACTGTACAAACAACAAATGGAAGTTTTTAACGACCTTGACTGGCTATACAGCCCTTGCACGGTCGGCTACCACTGTACTACTAACACTCCATTCTTTTTTATATTAATTTTACAATATAATCCTATACCTGCATGAGTGTGATCTGTAAATGTATGTACACATTCTGCTTTAGAGAAATCCCATACTTTGACCGTTGTATCACCACTTGATGTAGCCAGCTTAGAACCACTGGAATGTATAAGAAAGATAATAAATTATTGTATCATATCTTAATAATAATATGTCAAACTTTATTTCTTTGAAAAGCTGACAAGTATATTTAATTTTCTTTCATTTACTTTATTTGAGGAAGTTTTCTTTACTTTCTTTTTTTGTTTGGATGTTAAACTGCATATCAAGTGTTTTTCAAGCAAAATAGCATGACAGCATGCAATGTCTCTGTTTCTTATTACCGGTTACCATTAACAACAAAAAGTATGCCCTTCTTATTATGTTTGTCAAAACTTGCCAAATTGTATTTTATCTCATGCAATGTAATATTCAGTCCACAATAATATTGTTAACAAGAGTGCACACGCTGAAATGTCTCGCCTTCTTTACTAACCATTGATTTTATGTTGATAGTCCTAAATATAAAGCTTTACTACAAGTAACACATAAACTTAACATGATCCAAGAAAATGAGGTCAAGGTCAGATTAACCAAACGAGATATACATGTACACCTTACAATCATTCAATAAACCAAACATAGTTGACCTATTGCTTATAGTTTCTAAGAAACAGTCTTAACCAAGAAAACTTAACATTGACCAATGAACCATGAAAATGAGGTTTAGGTCAGATGAACCTTGCCAGACAGACATGTACACCTTACAATCAATTTATGCATTAAATATAGTTGACCTATTGCTTATAGTATCTAAGAAACAAACTTAACCATGAAAACTTAACTTTGACCACTGAACCATGAAAATGAGGTCAAGGTCAGATGACACCTACCAGTTGGACATGTACACCTTACAATCATTCCATATACCAATATAGTAGACCTACTGCTTATAGTATCTGATATATGGACTTGACCACGAAAACTTAACCTTGTTCACCGATCCATGAAATGAGGTCGAGGTCAAATGAAAATTGTCTGACGGGCATGAGGACCTTGCCAGGTACGCACATACTAAATATAGTTATCCTATTACTCATAATAAGAAAGAAATTAACATTACAAAAAAAGTTGGCTTTTTTTTCAAGTAGTCACTGAACCATGAAAATGAGGTCAAGGACAATGGACATATGACAGACAGAAACTTCGTAACATAAGGCATCTTCATGTATATACAAAGTATGAAGCATCCAGGTCTCCTAGCTTCTAAAATATAAAGCTTTTAAGAAGTTAGCTAACGCCGCCGCCGCAGGATCACTATCCTTATGTCGAGCTTTCTGCGACAAAAGTTGCAGGCTCGACAAAAATCTATATTTGTTCAAGGAATTCTCATGAAACAGGGTGATTGCTGTTGATTGGGAGTCACAAAATTTCAAGAGATTTGAATAAGGAAATTAACAAATAATTGATCATCAGAGATGTTCTTTCAAATGAACGAAAACAATCACCATTTGGAATAATAGAAATAATTGGCTTTCAAATAGCCTATTTTTTTCATTTTTTTTGTGACCTTCAAGAGGAAAGGTATTTCCTTATGAGTAATTTATCAGTTTACAAAGTTATGACTTACCAAATTAAAAAAGATAAGTTAAAATCCAAAATATTTAACCATGATACTTGTAATTGACCATGTTTAAAAGTGCACAAATTAAAATTTTCAATTGACATGAGAAAATTTGTATTTTTTATATTTCCAAGTAGCATTCAGTGCTTCTTGTAAGCTGATAAAAAATTTTTGTTAACAAGCTTTAGAGTCTAGCTAGCTGATTTGAGTCTAAATTACAGCATACCATGTTCTCTCTGTTTCCTGTCATAGTGGTTTTCATCCTGCTCAAATGTGATAAAATTTATCAGTAGCTTGAAAGAAATAGTTCCTTTCCTTTCCTTTTCCACCATTAAAATATATATCAATTGTTTTGTATAAAAGTCAACTAGCAACTTGACAAATAATTTACTTACGAAGGATGGAAATCACATCCAGAAACCCAATCAGTATGTCCCTCTCCAGTCATTATTATTTCTCCACTAGGTACTGACCACATCTTCCAGTGGTGGTCATCACTTGTGGTGGCCAAAATTGGTTTACGTGGATGTAGTCTTACACTAAAAAAATGTTTGAATTCTAAGAAATATAAGGCAAATAATTGTATTAAAATTTCAAACTTAAAATCAAAACATGGGTGAATAAAAAATTAAAGGAAATACATTAATGCAAGTACATCATTTTATTTCATGCAACTATTTTTGTCATTACCTACTGTTATTTAATCACAACATAAGCCAGGTGTAAAATAATCAATGAGATTTTTAAAAAAAAATCAACAATCCAACTGGAAATTAACTTTAGATAACTGTAAAATGTTTTAATAACATACAGAATTCAGGCAAATGGAAGATAATGTCAAAGGTTTTTAATAACATACAGAATTCAAGCAAATGGGAGATAAATTTCAAATGTTTTTAATAACATACATAATTAGTGCACATGGGAGATATCTTTCAATTGATTAAAATAACATGCAGAATTTAGGCAAATAGGAGATAACTGTCAAATGTTTAAAATAAAATACAGAATTCAGGCAAATGGCGATAAATGTCAATTGTTTTAATAACATACAGTATTCAGGCAAATGGGAGATAAATGTCAAATATTTAAAATAACATACAGAATTCAGGCAAATGGGAGATAACTGTCAAATATTATTAATAACATAGAAAAAAAGGCAATGGGAGATAAATGTGAAAGGTTTTATAAAGGCAAATGGGAGACAACTGTCAAATGTTTTTATTAGCATACAGAATACATTTGATTTTTGGTGTTTTAACGCCACTTTTAAGCACCGCTTTTGGGCTATTTCGTGGCAGCCAGTTTTTATTGGTGGAGGAAGCCGGAGTGCCCGGAGAAAACCATGGACCTTCGATAGGAAAACTGACAATCCTTGTCAATTAAGATTGGAGTTGAGTGCACCCGCACGAGCGGGGTTCGAACTCACAACCTCAGTGTTGAATGGCTAGTGATTACAGTAGTAACTACTTAGACCACTCGGCCACCGAGGCCCCTCATACAGAATACAGGCAAATGGGAGATAACTTTCAAATTTTTTTTATTTTTTAATAACATACAGATTTCAGACAAATGGAAAATAATAGTCAAATATTTTAATAACATATACAGATTTCAGGCAAATGGGAGAGAACTGTCAAATGTTTTTAGGTGGCAGGTACCAGTTTTGGTGTACCAGAACATTTGTCCCTCCCACAAATTTTTATTTAGTTAAATAATGAAATTAATAATTGCATCTTGTGGACTGAAAAAACAAATGAATGTAAATTCTAGGCTATTGTACTACATTAGTAAGTAGTTGCATACAAAGGTTGGGGATTTCCTTCACATACTGAACCTATCAGAAGTAAAAATTGGGGTCCCTTTCTTAATTTCATCCAATCAAAGTGGGGGAAAAAATCAGTTTTATGTAAACAAAAATATCTTCAGATTTTGATGGGATAGATGCCGACAAGGCTATAATTCATTGAATATCAATTATCTCTTGAAATTTGCCTAAAACTGTTTCCCAACATTAGCAAGATTCTGCAGGTGAGGATCTGAGTTGTATCAGGGCATCACATTTTTGCCTTATTTGCAATGCATTTATTTAAATTTTTAAATCTCTATGCTGGACAGACACACTAATTTACAGGTTTTTTATACATTCACATAGGCACACACATATCTTAGTCACCCAAAACCTTAAATTTTATTAGCATATTTGCTTGAATGATTTTTCAGGTAAATTAAATCATAAATCAATGAAATTTTAAGATTTATTGTAAAATTACTGGTTTCTGCCACATACATAATATAGGCATATGGGAGATGAATTCAAAAGGTTTTAGATAATATACAGGCTGCAGGCAAATGGGAGATACCCTTAATCAAAGCAAGAAAAACATACCAGCTAACTGGATGGGAATGAGCTTGAAATGTATTTGAAAGCCTAAATCCTCCGGTCCTTGATAGATGACTGCTGGTACGTTTAACATTTGCCAGCTGTGGATTAATTCCTGTATCCACTGGAAATTCGGTATCCTGAATATCAAAATCATAAATCATAAAAAGATACTCCAATTAATCATAGAAAAATTGGGAAAGCAAAATATAATTTTCCTTTTAAAATGTTAAACCCTTCAACCAATAAACTGTCCTTTAAAAGAAAAAAAGGCAATAAATGAGGAAAACATGTTCTTCACTATTCCTTCACATCTGTTGCCAAAACCAGATGAAACTGCATCTGCAGAGATATATAGTTGTTTTTGCTATACATTATAGTTTAGAATGTTTCATTTTCTAGTATTCAAATGTTAGCTTGATAAAGATTTTATTTCTTTTAAGAAACAAGTAATTTGGTATATTTCTGATCTTTTCAAGAAAGTACTGAAAACAATGAATAATTTAGAAAGGATTGATTTAATGTTATTTTATAGATATTACTTACATTTGGATATCTTTTAAAATCCGCTGGCTCATTTTCTACATCACACATTTCTCTTTCCATGGCTAAAGTTCTTTGTGTTGGCCCTCTGCCTTCACTGTCTATCTGGTACACACCCCTTCTAGTACTAGTAGTAGGACCTAAAATAGAAATTATGTTTCAATACACCTTTGGGTTGCATGTAACAAAAGTTGCAGACATTGAGATGTAAGAATTAGCATCCTGAGACTGTGTCCTGTCAATGAATTCACATTTATTATAAAAATAAGGAAATGTGGTATGATTGCTAATGAAATAACTATCCACCAAAGTTATTGTTAAGTTTACATGTTGAACTTAAATGTTTTTTTATTGTTGTTGGGTTGCTGTCAATGATATTGACTCAATTTCTTTTATGTATATGCAACTTAAAAACTGAATTTAAGGTGGATTGGGGGTCTTAATTAAAATCCATAGAATTTTTTAATAATTTGTCAAAATGTAGTTTTTATCATGCTTTTTTCCAAAATATAATAAAAAGTATGGGTCACCGGACTTTTTTTCACACTACAGGTTGTGCATAATTGTCAGATTTTGTATAGATTATGCATGGAAAATCCAATTTTGTGTGATAAAAAGAAAACTACACCATAGAATTTTAAGATAAAATATGAGAAGATAGCTCTTATAACATGCTTTCAGATTATAAAAAGAAAAAATGGGGTCACTGGACTTGTTTTCTTGCTACATATTAAAAAAGGTAATTTCACAACACTTTCTATTATAAAAATTACTTTATCTGAGTTATCTCCCCTACTATCTGAGTTATCTCCCCTTATGTGCCAAAGTTGCAAAAAAATGAATCAAACAAAAATAATGTGTTTTATAGAAAATACAGCCGTAAATATGATAAATCACATAATTTTCTATATTAGCATGAAAAGTCTTACACATGAATTACATAGTACACTCAAAATTAGCACATTTCATTAAAGATCTAGACCAATTGTTATCTGCTACTTCAAAATCCAAGATGGAGGAAGACACCCAAACCACCTTAAAACTCTTTTGGGGTGTTGTTTTTCATCACATGCACAATTAATTACTTTACATGAAAATTTCTGTATTTTTCTTAAATTATACATGCACCTGTTGCTTAGAATTAAAATGAAAAACCTCCTTATATATGTTGCATTGTTTCAATTTAATTTTGTTACAATATTCTTTAATACATTTTCATGATTATTTCTTAGCATCGAATATAAAAAAAAATATAAAACATGAGTGTTTGAAACACATACCTTTTTATTATGGCTTGATAGTAAATAGAACAATAATAAGTCTATTTTTTAAACATAATCTTGTTATAACATTTACAGAACCTGAATTAAAACAAAATATTCAAATTAATTTTAAGTAAAGGTGTACCTTGAGACATTTTAGCAGACCCTCCTTTGAAAGACTCCATACTTTTCAATGTATTTTGTAATCCAGAAACTTGACCAACAGCTCGGTCTTTTTCCAATTTGGACAACATTTTCTCTTTCATGGCAACTTCATATTTCTTCTTCAACTGTTGTAATGTAGGCTCATACTGTTGATAATGTCTCTTTAATCTAAAATTTAAGGATTCATTTACATTTTTAATGCATTATGATATCATATTGATGTCTGCAACTTAGTCTTTTATTAATTTCTGAAGGACAAAGTTTCAATCTTTTTTTAATTGATTCAGCAAAACTTTGAACAAAACATGACGTCTGTAAAATAATGTTCATGTAGCATGGTCTTTGCAGAAATTCCTGAAAAATTTAAAATCTGACAAACCTCTGACTTATTTTTGCCTAACTTTCAACAGAACGGATTAGTCACAAATTTGTTTGGCAAAACCTTATTCCCAGATGTTGATTTAAATTAATCATATTGTTGGGTAAGACTGTTACACACATTTATCAATTCAAAGATTACTTATGAAAGGAATTGTGTAACCATTTATAAAACATGGCATTACAAATAGTACTTTTTGTTTTGAAAAAAAATATAACTCAATATTATACCTTTTGATATCATTTATTAGCTTATTCTTCTCCTGCACAACTCTTTTGTGGTGCATTCTATGGTAGTCTCTCTCTTTTCTAATTTTAACATATGTTTCTTTAGCATTCCTGTAAATATGAAAGAAAATTGTACAACAAGCATTACCTCCTTATAATTAATATAATCTTATGAAAACCCAAGGCTATGAAAAGTCTACTGAAATTCGATTGCTATTCTTTTAAAATACCCTTAAAAACATAGTTTTGAATGTCCTGCTTGTACTATCACATTTCATTGGTCAGTGAACCATGAAATCTGGGTCAAATTCTTTTCTTGGCATAGACATTAATTAGTTTACTTCATAATGAACATTACTAAGTTTCAAGTCGATGTAACCCAAAACTACCTTCAATCAAAATTTTAAAAATGGAACTGGATGGATGGGCGAAAGATTGGACCAACGGGCAGACAAAAGGATCCACAGACTGGAAAACACAATACCACTCTTCTATAGTATGCATGGCATAAAAGCACTTCCTTTACCATTTAAAGGATTTAAATGGATTACAAATCATTAGCCTTTTTTTCAAATGATTTTTTTCTGTTTTTAAACACAAGTTAAAACTTCAGGTACTTTCCGAATCAAAAAAGGCCTCTGTTAGCATAAACTGTCAAGTAGTTAGAGTATGGTTTCCTTAAATTTGACTTGTCTAAAATAGATCATTATAAACTTTATATAGTATTGAAATCTTACATAGCTGCATCTCTGTATTTTTCTACTTCTCTCTTGAGGAATTTTACTTCGTTATCTAATTCCTGATTTCTGCCATACATATCAGGGACAACACCAATATCTTCAGCATGAAGAGAGCCTTTCTGTTGCAGCTCATACCTACATTAAATTTGTTATACACAATAAACATTTTAATGAAACTTTCAATAATTTCAAGACTTATGCAAAGATATCTTAACGTGTGTACATGAAGCGAAGCATTTCTTAAATGATAAACATTAACAAAAAAGTTGTCAAAAAAACCTTTTAGACAACCATTTACCCTTAAAAACTTGTAGAATTTACAATCTTTGACAATCAAGTTCTGGATGGGAATTAACTTAAATCAATAACATGACACCATTGGTTGCAGGTAATAATTTGGTCAGGTATATATGGATCTAAAAGACTGTAAACATGTATAAAGTGTACACTGAGATTAACAAATGAAAAAATGAAAAAAGGCATTTCTGCAAAGAAGGTCAACATGAATGATTGGCAGGCATTCTGGACAGTTCTCCTACAGAAAAAAATCGTGCATTCTTGTATCAGTAATAAGGACACACCTACAGGTAACATCATAGCTTTTACAGGGTGTTTTTGGTCTCCACATACATGTAGCTAAGAACTCTCTAAAAACAGGACATCAGATTTAATGTCTTGATACCAATTAGATGTGAATGATAATTCAAACATCCTGCACTGCCAAAACTATGCCTTGAACATTGGCCTTTATTGCAAGACTGAGGAAGTACAGATAACAATATTTCTATTTCTAAGACGCACTAAGGTCCTGAGGCTGATCTGTCTAAATTTTCAAACTAAGACTTTAGACTGAAGTCATGACTTTCTCACCTAATTTGCAACATTTGTGTAAAATTTAACTTTGAACCAAGCAGGTTTTACAGGATAAAGGAAAGACATCAATTCAATATAGGCACCAACTACTCATAGTCTGTGAACTTGACCCCAACAACAAGGTAAACTCTGAAGTCAATACTAAGTGTAACAAAGCACGCTCTAGAATTTCTAATTTAATATGAGATAGGGGACCCAGGGACAATCTGACAAGGTGAACATTGCATATTCTAATATTCCACTCATGAATTTTTATGTCTTGAAAAAAAAACCTTTATATTTGTAAAACAACATAAAAACTCACCATTCTGTCTGAAATGTGTCAAGAGTCCTATTCATTCCCATCCTTACTAAAAAATTCCTCACATAATCATCTACAACTTCAGCTCGTCTTGTCACTGAGGGTTTTGGTAGTTCTCCTTTCTTAACCTAAACAATATACAGGTCAAATTTTCTTCCATATATTTGAAAAGTTTTATTTTCTCTTTTTCTTGTCTAAATTTTGAAATATAAAAAACAAACGGCTATGTCATGATGAGTACATGACATAAAAGTTCTAAAACAGTCTCAATTTCAAGAAAATTTCTAGTTAAAATAATTAAAAAGACACACAAGAAGTGAAGAACATTTGTTAAACAGTTGAGGCATGTATATGTCAATTACAGATTTACTAATATATATACTATAGTTTGTCGATCTGTCCTCACATCTTACATCAGTCAAAGTCTGCTTGCACAGAATATTATGATTACTCATAATTAATACAAATAGATTACCCAGCATTTTGATAGTTTTTCCTCTTTATTTGTTCCAAACTTAAATAAAAGTTAAATTTCCCAAAATTCTATAGCAGAGTTAATCAAAGTTTACACATTGTATAAAGACTTCAAATGATAAAGTTAGAAATAGCTGAAACTTTTTATAAGGAAGAACAGTTTAAAAATACTTTTTCCTTTTTTTGGCATTTGCTAAATATTTTCTACTTCACTTTTTTGAAATATTTTATACATGTACATATATTAATTAAATTACAGTTGCATCTTTTTCTTCTTCAGCTTCTCTGATAGTTCTCACTGCAAGATCTAAGTCTTCATCCAAATCTATATATAATACAAAAAAGACAAATAATTGTAAAATAGACATGAAAAACAGACAAAAATTTGGAACTAAATTATTTAGGTGTATAATAAGAATATGACAGATTTTTACTGTGACCCTATTTTCTTTATCATTCTATTTTTTCATTTTAATGAAATCAGTTTCAAATATTTGTACTGCTGCAGCAGATTATTACAAGACGTCCACAGCATATAAGAGTATGCAATTTTGTGTGTGTGTGTGGGAGTGTGGAACTGTGACCTCTTTTCATTTACATAACAATGCTACAATGTAAGATTTTAGTTTTCCATTCATTTTTTTTTTTTGAGTGGGGGGGGGGACTCTTAAACAACAGTTTGGCATACTCATGAACAAAAGAAACACTTAGCAAAGTTCTTACCAGTGGTAATAAAATCTTCATCAACAGGTACTTCTTCATACTCATATTCATCATCAGAGTCTACTGTCAACTGTTCCTCTGATTATGGAGTTAAGGCAAATAAATATGCATGAAGATAATCAAATTTGCTTCATTTTGATTTTCCTAAGTATTAGCAGCAATTCACAATATGAAGCTACTTTTGTATTTTGTAAATCAAGTAAAACAAAAATGCAAAACAATCAGGTTCAATGTATGTCATCAGCTTTGCCATGATATGCACTGAAAAATTACTTCTTAGCTCCTAGAAAATCTTAGCACATTGAAATATGTGGCATTTAAAAAAAACAAAATCATTTAGCTCCTAGAAAATCTTAGCACATTGAAATATGTGGCATTTAAAAAAAACAAAAACATTTAGCTCCTAGAAAAATCTTGGCACATTGAAATATGTGGCATTTAAAAAAAACAAAAACATTTAAACCAAATTTAAGAAATCCATCTCTGTATGGCACTCATAAAAAAGAGACATTTCCATTTCTAAAAATTCTTTTTTATAATCTGAAAGAATACTGTAAGGGTTTATTTTTTGTAAACACTGTCATAGGACTAGAAAAAACTGCATCATCTATTACCACAGCTGTATCAAGTCTCAACACCTCTTAATGTTGCTTAATCATATTCATACAGGAAGGACTCTAGTAACTGCAACATACATATAAAAACCCTAAAATATAAGTGATATGTGCATAAATGAGTTAACGGCTGGACATGAAAAGCCTACAGTGGATGTTTTGGACTTAAGAGAAAAAAAAGTGAACAGGTTAACATTTAAATCTAAGTAATACTGCTACATTTTTGTACTACTGTAAATTTTGATGTCAGACACCAAAATTTTATATTCACTCCATCATATTCATTGAAAAAATATATAATTTTGCTCGCCTTCTCATTTTTTTCATATGAAAAATCAGAACACTTATTTTTTTTTGGGTGGCCCTTAAAGTAATTTTTTGTATATACATGATACATATTTCCTGGAAATTGATGTCATTTCATCATAATGAAATAGCACAAAAATTTCAAGCATTTCCAGGGAGGATTTACCAGATGGGTAGTTTAATAATAGACAATTATCCAGTTTCAGTTTTATAAATGAACTGCCCCGGTTGACCTGGGGTCATATTGAGAAAAACATGTTATAGGACATTGTGACGTGAAGATATTTGCTTTGTGACATCAATTTTGGAAAATGCATTAATAGGAAGATCATGTATAAAGCGGTTGGTAAATAGGGGGTAAAAGGTGGTAAGTGCAATGTAGAACAGGAAATAAAATGGCCATTTCATGATGAATGAAAAAAATAAAAAAATAGCTTGCATGTTTCTTTTTCACCAATTTGCAAAAAACACAGTGAACAATCGTTGCATGAGAGAACTTCCAAAACTCAAAATGAACCAGAGAACCGATAGATATTACCTTAAAGTTTAAAACTTTACTTGTATCTGGAGTAATACTGCTATTATAAATAATAAAGTCTATAATTTTGAGCTATAAGTAATTTTAACTCAATAAAAGTACAATTTAACTTCATTAATTTGATTCATGTGACTTTAATGCAAGTTCCAATCTCGACTCTGACAGACAGAATTGTTATAACTTGATCGCAGACTCTGTATGCCTGTGCCTTGTGCATGGTACCTTTGTAGTTTTAAATTTTCCTAATTAAAATGAAAATGAATAACTTTATTGTTTAAAATTTATAATGTTCATATAGATAATAATTATCTACATTGTGTACCTAATTTTAAATTATTACTTCCGCCATATTATTATTCAAGGAACTTGCATACAAGACATACAAATCGAATTCCTGAAGTTAAATTGTACTTTTATTAGGTAAAAATTCGTAAGGGTTCCGCGGAACCTAGTGTCTCGCCTACTTTTGCTGTTAATCGCAGGCTCAACAAAAATGAGGAAAAAAATTAATAAAAAATATTCCTCTCTATACTATCTTTTGATTGTAAGTAGCTTCTGTCCAAGTTTGGTAAAAATCCAGGATAGTTTATGAATCTAATAAATGTTTTAAAAACCTAAACTGCAGACTGTATGTAATGTTAACTGGAAGAAAAACTAAGTCCATTTATAAGTAAAATACGAAAAAAATGGAACAAAATTTTAACAAAATTTCCTTCTAGATACTAGCTTTTAATCATAAACAAGCTTCTGTCCAAGTTTGGTACAAATCCAGGATAGTTTAAGAAAGTTGTTAAAATTTTAAAAACTTTAACCACAGAGTGAATGTAATGTTAACTGGCAGAAAAACTAAGTCCATTTATAAGTAAAATACGGAAAAAATGGAATTTTTTTTTTACAAAGTTTACTTCTGGATACTATCTTATGATCATAAACAAGCTTCTTTCCAAGTTTGGTACAAATCCAGGACAGTTTAAGAAAGTTATTAAAATTTCAAAAACTTTAACCACAGAGTGAATGTAATGTTTCCTGGCAGAAAAACTAAGTCCATTTATAAGTAAAATACGGATAAAATGGAATTTTTTTTTTACAAAATTTACTTTTGAATATTATCTTATGATCATAAACAAGCTTCTGTCCAAGTTTTGTAGAAATCCAGGATAGTTAAAGAAAGTTATTAAAATTTCAAAAACTGTAACCACAGAGTGAATATTTGTGGACGCCGACGACGACAACGACGGAATGTAGGATCGCTATGTCTCGCTTTTTCGACAAAAGTCGAAGGCTCAACAAAAATGACAAATATCTCAAATTTATAGTCATAATTATAGAAAAAAAGCAGTATTACACACTATAGAATTGAGTTTTCGGTTTATATATATTGGTTCTTGTCTTCAAATTGAGTTTTTGGGAGTTCTTGGAAGATCATTGTTCCCATGAATAATGAGCTTCAGCCTTCAAGCACAAAACATTCGATATAAAAGTTTCAAACACGTTGTATACAAATAACCCTTCACCACCCTCATTGCAACTGGACATGAGAGTAACTTTATGCAGTGTGATCCTATATCTAAAGTTTTAATGCATGTGGCTGTAGCAAGCTACACCATATAGTCCTTAACTTTCAAGGTTTGTCAAAAATAGTCAACTGCATAGCGATTGTTATAATTTGTGTTAAATTGCTTATAACTGTTGTATCACATGAACTGTTATAAAGAAAACAGTTTTCATGTTCAGCCATCGTAAACAGATCTTATGTAAAAATCATTAAATGTACAAAGGATACTCTGCAGGTAATATTTTTCTGTTTCTTGACCGTTCGACACACCCGCCATTTTTGTTTTATTTGCCTTAGCAACGATTACACATTTCTAATCTTTAAAATAAAAGAGTTTGATTGTAAGACTCCCTGATAATTCGGAACATCACAAACTCGGCCTACAACAAATTCGATCTCACAAACTCAGTCTATAACAAAATCGGACTATTAGAAGAATATAAGTATTATAAACGATGTTATATACTTTATTTGAAATTAATTATCAGCACTTATTTTAAATTTATTATGAGTAAGAATAATAAATACTTTATTTTGAACATATTACAAGCAAGAAATATTTGTAAATTTAGATAACAACTTGAAGCTGGGAACAGTATATGTTCCTGTATGTTCCTGCTTGAAGATTTAAAAAGAAAAGTAAGACTAATTTCATTTATTATGAAAAGTTATCACTTATTTGTCCTTTCTTTTCTATCGTTTTTTTAAATTTTTTATTATTTTTCATATCGGCATGACCAAGGATTTGTATAGTAAGACTACTATCTATAAGTTACTATACAAATCCTTGGCATGACTTATTTGATTGAACTGGACCTATGATGTCAAACTGCCACATGTACTGTTGACACCTTTTCAATCACCCATAAATCTAAGTGAGAACATAACTACCTATAGCTACATGAAATTGTAATCAACCAAATACCCAGTGACCTCACAGTAACAGCTTATATTTCTTCTTCTTTTTCTACCAAATAGTGACCACCGTCAACAAACTGAATATTATGTCACAAGAGGATAACTTCCAACAAGACATAGATTAATTTTTACAAATTGAAAATAGAGGAAAAATGAAAATTACATATGTACTGTACAATTAGTTCGATGTGAATAGCTGAGTTTAATATTGATGTTTTGAGATGGAAGTTTTGAAAGAATCTACTGATGTGCAATTTATGATGTTATAGAGTAGTTTGTTCCAATAGAATGATGTTCTTGGAAAAAATACTTTTCTCTGTACTGTGTTTTGCAGGATGAAATTTGATAACTGTTCGCATTTGAATGTCTTTTTTGTTGAAATAATGTGTTGTTCTATTTTATATAGCATCTTTTCTTCTGTCAGAGAGGCTGCACCATTCAAGGTGTTGTAACATGTTACCAACGCTTGAGGTGTTTCTGTATTTGTTGGATACAAAATGGGCAGCCTTCCTTTGAAATTTTTCAATGCTATCTATGTCTTGTTGTAAGTAAGGGTCCCAAACAGAGCAAGCCTACTCTAGTGATGGTCTTACTAGGGAATTGTATGCCTGCTCTGGTAAATGGATGTTTAGCTAATATTCAGGTTCCTCCTTAGCACTCTTAGCTTTCTTGCATATGTTGTTCATACATATATATATATATATGATATATCATAAATGTTTGACCCTGGCCAGTTACCTCTACAAACACTCAGGCTATCTGTATCCGTTTGATGTGACAATTGAATTATAATTATTCATCATCCTAATTAATCCATCAATAATATTAAAATCATAACTTAATGAAGCCATTCACTGTCAATCAAAGTTCTCTTGCACACCAATCATTAAAACACTATTTACAACAACAAAAAACAGCATATAAACACACCATTCACACAATATCTTATGGATCTAAATTAAGTTAATTTCAATACATTTTTTATATATTTTTTTTTCAAAAATATTCATATCTATCTCTTAAATTCGTATATAAATTAATTAAGTTGTTATAAATTAAGTTAAATAAAAATAAGTAGAAAAAAACAGTGAAAAACTAAATCTACAAATCAAAGGCCGAGTTTGTTTACTTTATTTCTTTATATATAAAATAATGGTAGGCAGAGTTTGTTATAGTCCGAGTTTGTTATAGTTAGAGTTTTGTTTTAGGTGTGTTATCCAGGAGTTTTTATTTTGGGTACCATAGTGTAAGAAATGACTTAATAAAAAAAATAATACTGGGGGTATTAGTGGTTTTTAAATAACTTAATCAATGTGGATAATACACTGATTTTGTCTTCCTGATAGCTTGAAGAGGTATTTTTCTATAGTTCTCCACTTACCTGTTTTCCCAAATATATATTATTTGGAAACTACAAATTCTTTTGGCAAATCAAGGGTCACAAGTCTAGAGCTATAAAATTGAAATAACTGAAAATCCACTCAAAATAAAAATAAGAAGATGTGGTATGATTGCCAATGAGACAACTATCCACCAAAGTTCAAATGAAAGTGGATGTAAGCAATTATAGGCAACCGTACGGCCTTCAAAAAATGAGAAAAACCCATACCGTATGGTCGGCTATAAATTAAGGCCCAGACATAAAAAAATAAGAAACAATTCAAATGAGAAAACTAACGGCCTAATTTATAACAAAACGATTTACGAAAAACAAATATGACAGACATAAACCAATGACAACCACTGAACTACAGGCTCCTGACTTTGGACAGGCACAAAAAGAATGTGGCGGGGTTAAACATGTTTGTGAGCGCTCAACCCTTCCCCTTACCTGAGACAGTGGTGTAACAGTACAACATAAGAACAAACTATAAAAATCAGTTGAAAAAGGCTTATCATCTAACCTTTAAACAAACTTATTAGTAAATGTTATCTTACCAATGTTGTAATTAGATCTTTGAATATAGCTTACATTGGCACAAATATCGATTTTGTCATCAGCAAATTAAAACATAACTAAATTTGTATTCTTTTCAAACGGGATGTATTAAGACACACCCACGTTCATTTTGATCTATAATTGTTAAAATGTACATTTTTAACTATTTATTGGATAGAAGAATACTTCTGTTACATAAATATGGGCTGTTTTTGACAATACAGTGCACATGTATCGGGTACTAGCATCATAAGTCATGCTAAATTACTGAAATCTTCGAAATTTTAGCATTTTGGTTAATTTTTAGACGGTTTCCGTCTGAAATGGAAGTGGCCGCATTTGTGTTCATTCTTAATATTTAAATGTAAGTTGTATTTGATGATAATACATAACATATATAAAGGTTGAGAATGAACACGGATGCGGCCACTTTGATTTTTGACAAAAACCATCTGAAAAGTGACATATTATGGCATATTTAAAAGATTTTTCATATTTAAGCTTGAATTTGAGCTTCAATAATGACTAAATCAGTTCAAATCTTTCACATAAACTAATTGAATCGACTAAAGTAGACACTTAAGTGTTTAAAAAGTGTCCAAAATCTTTCATCAGATGAACCTGAATTTTGAGGCCAAAATCGGCCCTTACCGGACCTACTCCTTTATTTGTTCAGTGAGTGTTCACTGGTGTTAATATGTCTTTTGGTTGAGTTAAGCCATTTCAATTGATATTTTATCGTGTGTCTTTCTATGTTGTGATGTTGCACTATTGTTTCAGATAATGGTGAAGGTTTGGTACCATTAAAACGTTTAAACCCGCTGCAATTGTTTGCACCTGTCCTAAGTCAGGAATCTGATGTTCAGTAGTTGTCGTTTGTTGATGTGGTTCATAAGTGTTTCTCGTTTCTCGTTTTTTATATAGATTAGACCGTTGGTTTTCCCGTTTAAATGGTTTTACACTAGTAATTTTCGGGGCCCTTTATAGCTTGCTGTTCGGTGTGAGCCAAAGCTCCGTGTTGAAGACCGTACTTTTACCTATAATGGTTTACTTTTTATAAATTTTGACTTGGGTGGAGAGTTGTCTCATTGGCACTCATACCACATCTTCTTATATCTATTAACTCATCATATGGATACAAATAGAAATACATCTAACAAAAACAAAGAGTGGACGTGGACAGGTACTTATATATCCACACAATTAAAAGACACTTAGCACAGGTCTGAGAGTACTCCCAGTTACTGACAGCTAGTTCTAAGCCAATAACAACTAATAAAAAAAAAATCATGTATCTAAGACTAAAATATCAATCAGTACACATCCAACATCCGATGGATTTAATGCCAAACTATAGGTATCGACATATTGTATTACCGTGAAAGTACATACGTGTAATATTTAGTATGATTTTAATTTACTGATAACAAAATCCATATTTATACCAATAAAAACAATATCCAAAGATTTATTTACCGTGTTGAATAGGTAACCTTTTAGAATAAGTTTACTTAAAGGATTGATAAGTTTACCCGGACCGTATCTAAATTTCTGGGCTCGGTTTACAACATCACCGTAAAATTTAGATTGTGCTATTCTGTTTGAAATATGTTTTCTACAGGTACAGCCAAACTTGCAGACCAAATCTTTGTATCTATGGAAGAATTTAGTAAAGGTTTTAAAAGTAATTTGTGGTAATGAAATCCTTGACTTAATCATTTACTAGTTATACATAGATTATGCTCATTGAAATCAAAAACGTCACTACAGACATGAGCATAGCGAATAAGTTGGGATATATAAACATCGTAAGACAGTGCCAAAGGAACATCACCTTCCAAAAAAGGAAAATTAACAATAGGGAAAGAAAAATCATCCCTTTTGTCGTAAATTTTTGTGTAGAGTTTTCTGGTTTCATACTGAAATATCTAAATCTAGGAAAGGACAGTTATTGCAGTTAATATTAGATTTATTTAAAGTAAGTTCCTTTGGGCAAATTTCAGCAGTATATTTAGTGCATTCTTGATTATTTAACGAAAAAATATCATCAAGATAACGGTAAGTGTTGTTGAATTTATCAATTAAATGGAATTTAGACGGTTCTTTACTGAGTTTGGCCATAAATTGTGATTCATAACAGTAAAGGAACAAGTTTCCTATCAAATGGGTACAATTGGTGCCCATAGGAATACCTACAACCTGTCGATAAACTTTATTGCCAAAACGTACATAAATGTTGTCAAGGAGAAAATTTAGTCACACCTCCAGTAAGTATATCTAGCATAATTACCTTTCTCATTAGAGAAAACGGCTTTATATGAGTTGAAGCAAATAAATTTGCAACCAGATTTATCAAACGACCATTTCATTAGATAGGCAAACTTTTGTTTGATAAGATTGCGTGGAACTGTAGTATAAAGGCCGGTTTATTCCCGATTGTCCCACTTTTTAAAATTTTAGAGTTCTGATTGTCCCACATGAAAAGTTCTGATTGTCCCAAATTATTTTATGAAGTAAAATGTTCTTAGATAAACAAGTTGCCTGTTGTTTTTTTTCTAAATAAACACGAATTAATTATTGCATGTTCAAACTATTATTTAATATTAATTTAATAAGAAGTAAAAATTATGATTTTTTTTAAATCATTAGTGGATTAATGCACTTTTGATTAAATCATATACTATTTCTAATTTATGAAATATATCTACAATGTTGCGTTTATTTATAAAACAAACATCAATACCGTAATTTTTTATAGAAATAATGCAATTGAAAAAAAAAGTATAAACTCATGAACACTCTACACTCTACATGCACACACTTGTAGATGGAGAGATGTTGCCACTAGTCATTGCAATTTTACTAGAGAAGCAACGTCAGATTCACCTGAACCCAACAACTTTCTTTATTGAAAACGAAGCTGCTGTCCAGAATTCTGCCATATCAGCCTTTCCAAGAATCACAAATAAAAGGATGTTTTTTTTCAAATATACCGGGTGTGTTTGCCGTAAAGTGCAATCACCAGGACGCGTCACCAACTATAAAAGGCAACCAGACTTCCATCAACTTATAACCGACCGTGCAAGGGCTGTATAGCCAGTCAAGGTCGTTAAAAACTTCCATTTGTTGTCAACTTATACGCAGGACAGCAGTTCTTCCGCTGGTACCACGTGCAGAAATAGAAGACGTCTAGTTCCATCCACTTAAAACCTTGAAATTTTGGACTCAACAGCAAATAACACTCAGTTTACGGACTATGTCACAACCTACTGGGTTGATAGCAGCAGGCAGCTATGGAACTATTACCAAACCTAAGAACCAAGGACGAAAAACCATCTCAACAAAAATTATACATGCTACTGAACTACCTAGAGAAGAGCAAGCAGCAAACGAAGTGACAATCAGTCAGTACCAAGACGGGGAGGGGGGTACGACCATCAAAGAGATTAAAATACACACAAATCAATCAATGCTTACAAGAACTAAAAGATCGTCTTTACGCCAGAACGGTGAAGTTACTGTGTTTCAGTATACTAACATTGCCTCTAATTTGTTACACTTGGACTAAATAAGTCGCTGTTATATGATATGATATGTTGTGATGTTTATGTTATGAATTATGCATGCTTTATTGTTGTGCTTATGTATTATGTGTGCTTTATTGTTGTTCCTTCTGCATTGTATGTGCTTTAAAGTATCTGCTCTTCATGTCATGTGTGTGCTTTTTGGAAAATAAGTTTAGCTGTTTATTATGTGTGCTATTCATATTTAGCTGTTTATTATGTGTGCTTAATTGTAACTCTTTAATAAACATTTATGTAGAATTGAGAAGTGCTTGGTATGTGTTATTTTATAACTTCGTATTATATTCATTTATACTTCAATTGTACCTACTATGTGTGCAAAATAAAATATGTAAATATTATTATTTGATCATGTTTATTTCATATTTTATAAGTTACAATGGTTAGTAATCTGTAATTAACTGCTACACACTATAAACACAAATTATTCATTATCAAAACAATTCCCGATTGTCCCACATTTAAACTTCCCAATTGTCCCAAAAACATATTCCCAGTTGTCCCACAAAATTTCATTACTATTTTACTTGTAATTTCAATCCGGAAGACACCGTATAAAGAGTGGAAAAGTCAAAACTGTCAACCAAATCAAAAAGACCATCAAAAGCACGTAATTTATCTAAAACATCCAAAGAATTTTTTACACTCCAAAAATGGTTAATTCCACTCTTTTCATATGTTTTATTACAAAAATTAATGATAAGTTCTTTGACATTAGTTAAGGAACTCGTTAAAAGCACTGAAAGATTAGTAGTAGAACACTTACTAGAGGCCAAGATGAAACAATATTTTACGGGTTTTTTGTGTAGTTTAGGTAACCAATACATAGTGGGGACCTTCAAATGTTCAGAGGAGGCCTTAAGCTGAGCTGTGGTAGTGACATGATTATTTCCTATATGACTTTCTGTGGAGCGTACGGCCTTGAATGTAGTTGAATGTATAATTTCATTCTTAAGGACTTCCGTGTAGTATTTACGTCATACCACTACCACATTGTTGGCTGCATTGTAGGCCAGTACAAACACAAAACGCTTTGATAGTACTTGAATTTTGTTTTTAATCCTAGAAATGAGCGTGTTACTTACTCTTTAATTTATTTCTAAATTATTTTCGAAATGTGATATGCGAATATCAACAATATTCAGACATTTTAATATTTTAATATTTAAATAGGAATCAAGTGACTTTTTGTCAGATTTCTCCCGTTTACACTTTTTTTTACAATAGGATGAAAGAGCATCTTTAATCACCTGACGACACTCTTCCTAATTTATTTTCGACAATGGACGATATTTTGGTCCTTTTTTCAGAAATTTTATAACCTCTTGGTCTTGAACGATGTTGAGGTCCCCTGTAATTACATGGCCATAGGGATCATATCTAAACTTTTGATGTTTCACAGTCTCATGTTGAAGGAGCATAATTTTCTATACTGACGTCTGATGTAACTGACGTATAATTAAAAATTAAACTTCTACTGGTTTTTTTTATACGAATAAGAAATTATAGGTGGCTCAATGTTATCAAAATATGGAGGTGTAAAGTTTTGAACGGTAGAGTCTTGAAAAATACTAGACAAATTAATAAAATCAAAACCTTGTTTGTGGTTGATAACATTTTCAATCCATTTGCACTAGCATTTCTCTTTCTGTTTATTTATCAGCCAAATAGAAGATGGACTTAAATATAAATTTACTAATGACCTTGGATCCTGTATGTATGCAGAAATGTCCTGACTGCTTTTCTGATTATAAATGAATCTTATGTTAAAAGTTTTAGGATCAGTATTACTACAGATTTCATATAAGTAAGGATAATCAATGATCCATGAAAATGAGGTTGTAATCAAATGAACTTAAACACTTTACAGTCATTCTAAACACCTGACCAAACATTTTCTTCCACAACTGATTTGTTGATGTCTAACCAAAAGTATCCTGTAATGGGTATTATAAGTGGTGCTATGACTAAATAAACAAGATTCTTGTTCTTTTATACTATAAAACCAAATTGGCATGATGACATATTACCCAACTTATTCTTACTCCTAATAAATAAAGTCTTACCACTCACTTCTAATGTCATTTAAATAGACTACTACTGACAAGAAAACCAATTTTCTGAATGGGTAAAATTTCATTATATGTACAATATATTAATATTAACGAAGTAAATAGCCTTAATTGCAACAGTATAAAGATTTTATATAAAGCAGCAATTAATATATTTGGCTGTTATCAAATCAAAAACCATTTGTATCATGATCAAAAATTTAACAGCTGTTTTAAATGTTTTAATTACATGAGACAATGTTATTCACAGTACATCTTGTTCAAAATAGAAATATATTTCTTACAAAATTAGTGGCTAACATTCTTTCTCTGTCAATAATTTGTAAACAAGATGTGTGCAAACTGTACCCAAACTCATAACTAGACATAGACAAAAAAATCCAAGTACAGTGGGTATAATAAAAATTCAAAGTAACTTCAAACAGAAAGTGACTGTCTAGCAGATCTGAAAAATCAATGGCATTCTTACAATTCTGCATTAGTAAGTTCCTGCCAAAATATCTAGCCACTCTTGATACAAAATCTGAGTACTAGTAATAAGTAGTCTGAGATTGCCTTGATGTTTGAGGAACTTTAGGCATGGTCCCCATTATGTCCCAATAAAAGGCTGTCAGATGCCAGAGCAGTTTCAGACTAAGTAATATGAAAGCAAAATAAATCCTCAGTGGGTATTATAAAAAGTCAAAGCACATTTTTAAACTGTACAATTAAGTGACTGCCTGGTGACTTCAGAGTAGAGTACAACCCAAATGGGGGAATGCAAGTCATATCATATAAAACAAGAATGTGTCCATAGAACACGAATGCCCCACTGGCACTATCATTTTCTATGTTCAGTGGACCGTGAAATTGGGATAAAAACTCTAATTTGGGATTAAAGAAAGATCATATCATAGGGAACATGTGCACTAAGTTTCAAGTTGATTAGACTTCAACTTCATCAAAAACTGCCTTGACCAAAAACTTTAACCTGGAGCGGGACAGACAGACGGATGAACGGACAAACGAATGGACGCACAGACCGAAAAACATAATGCCCCTAGGTGGAGCATAAAAAAAAAAAAAACAAACAAATAAAGGCACATTTGATCATATACATATATGCTTTATAAAATATATTTGTCTTAAAAAGCTTTATATATATAAAAATTAAATCATATCATATCATTTCAGTGATAGTTTCATTTTCCATTGAAGGGTAATTCTGGATTATCAGTATCCACTTGATGCCAATCTGGATATAACATAGGCAATTCTGCTGTTGCCTTGGTAACTACTGGTTTCAATAGTTCAAACAAATATTCAGAACCTCTTGATGAGAGATGAAGGCCATCATTTAGCATGTTTTCCCAGTCCTATAAATAGAATAGCAATTCTTCCTTTTATAATGTACATCAGTGAACGAAAAATCAATTCCAGTCATGCAACAATACAAGCTTCAAATGAATATGTATTTTTTGTTGTATATACTATAACGGGTAATCATACAAAATATCAATGTTCTATTAAAATTATTTCTAAATTATTCTTCAATCTTTTAAATCTCTTTGGCAAATTTCAAATAAAAGAAAAATATGTAAAAACATTTATTAGGCTTAGATCAGCATCTCAAAAAACTTACAGGTCTACACAACATAAACTATACACACAACACAAAAAAACAAATGACAGTCACAATACTCAAACATTAGTACAAAAACCTATCTTTCAAAAAACCTGCTATACACAAGGGAGAGAAAGTTCTGAATACAAAATATAATTAAAATAGAGCTGGGTGGGCGGGAATTTTAAGAATTATAAATTTAAGTCGATCGATGCGTCAACTTAAAAAAAAAAAATGACCTGTTCAGAGAAAACTGATTAAAAGAATGATCATATGAATATAGGGATTTTAAAGGAAAACTTTACTGAGTAGAAATTACAAGCAGGGCCAATTGAAATGGACCAGCTAGGTAAAATGTAAAATTCACTGAACCAATGAGAAATAAATGGAGAATGTGTCTATGGGCCACAGATGCCCCCCTTTGTAAATATGCATGAGTCAATGTACTAATTATTGAAATTTTCTTTGCTTTAAAAGTTAATGACATATATTTCTACATGTTGTTATTAGAAATTGCTTGCAGGTTTGAATGCTCTCATTGTTCAATAACATTCGGTTGAGGCAAACTAAAGTTAGAGAACGGAAACAACAGATTTAGCAATTTTTTCAATTTATGAAGGGCATAACTCAAGAACGGTAAAAGTGACGCCACCCAATTTCAAACTTGATCTGTGTTTTGTGGTTATAAGCATTGTGTATAAGTTTCATAACATTTGGTTGAGGCAAACTAAAGTTAGAAAACGGAAACGAAAATTTCAGCAATTTTTATGTCTATAAAGGGGCATAACTCATGAACGGTAAAAGTGATGCCACCCAATTTCGATCTTGTGGTAATAAGCATTGTGTATAAGTTTCATAACATTTGCTTGAGGCAAACTAAAGTTAGAAAACGGAAACGAATTTTCGGGACATACGCGACAGACGGGACGGATAAGGGTAAAACTTAATGCCCCCTCTACGCTATGGCAAGGGCATAAAAATGTACCACTCTAATCGTGCATGTGGATTAACTGAACCAGCACTAAGGAAAAGTAAATGTTAATAGTTATAGAAAACAAATAAAAGATAAATGAATTTTAATTATGCATATTTAGAATAAAAATTTTACCATAAACACACAACAAAAATTGTTAAACAATATGAAAACTTTATCTGCTGTGTGTTTGTCAGTTGTAGACATTTTAATAATAAAAGTCCAATCATATAACTGGGAAAAAAAACAAAGAAGAAATAATAAAGAGCTGTGCCATGAGCGCATGATACGCCCGTCGCTTTTTCAAAGAATAAAGTTCCATAACTCCTCAATGTCATATCAGAAATTTATAAAAAAACTAAAGGGAGGTTATTCTAATAGATATAAACCAGTCACCAACGTTTCATGAAAACTACTCAAAGCACTTTTGAGTTATTGTCCGAAAATTGGAAAATTACCCCTTTTTTATGAATAAAATCCCATTACTCGGAAACATGAAATCTAAAATTCATAAAAATCAAAGGGGAGCTCGCACCAATAGATATAAACAATTCACCAAAGTTTTTTTGCAAATTGGTGAAAGTGTTTTTGAGTTATTGTCCGAAAACTGGAAAATCACCCTTTTTTAATGAATAAAACCCCATAATTTGGAGACGTAAAATCTAAAATTTATAAATAACGGATGGACTGACAGATGGACGGATACGGTATACCATTATACGTCCTGTAAATGGGCGTATAAAAATCAAAAGAGAGCTTTTTTAAATGAAACCTACATTCTTTAATATTTTAAGAAAACATGAGTTTTTGTAATACCTCCTCTAAGGCATGGATGGATGGATGAACAGATTACCGTAATTTATAACCATTTAAATATTAAAATAAGTCATTATGAACTTTAACACATGATGCAGTACAACATAAGGATAATTTACTTTTTCTTTCACCATTTCTGTGTACATATCTACTGAACAACATCCTGATTCCCTGGCAGCTTCCACACAAGCCTTTGCGTATTTGGCTGTTTCTGTATTACTCTTAGTGCACACCCTATCTATAATATAACCAATAAAAGCAATTTTTACAGTGAATCAAACAGGACATTTTGTCAAATCAAAACATATCTTTTATATTATCTTTGTATTAACTGTATGTTTCATTCTTAATTAGAAATACTGAAAACAAAATTCCAGTAGATAAACCAAAGAGAGTAATATCCTTGGTTAAGGGGTGTGCCTATTGATTGAAATGGGTGGTTAACAATTGGATCCATTAATAAAAAAATAAAAAGAACACTGAAATTTGAATTGGTATCTGTTTAAAACACTAAATATAGTTTTCATGGCATATAACAAACTAATGACCAATTTGATATCATCACTTAAAACAAATTTCAAATACAGTATCTTATATTCAATTTTCCACAAAAGATTCACAAAAAGCATGTTTAAAGAAAATCTAAATTTTACACTGCTTAAATGTGTTTGCTGCATTATGAATCATTATACCTTTGTTTTACTTGTACAAATTATAGAATGACCCATCAAGGGTCAAAGGTACATGAACTGGTTTACATTTTTTCAACCTTACTTAAACACACATCTTTACAGATCTTAGTTTCTATAAAATATATATAGTGACTAAAGAATATATCACACAGTTCATTCAATATTAATTGTAATCTCCAGAAAAAAAGAAAAATACATAAAAATATACTGTTAATCAGTTAATTAATTTGGCCATGAAGATAATTCTTTTTATGTATGGGAATTGAACATTGAACTGAAAATTGGTAATCCCTCTGTAGAGTAATATAGTAATGATATACTGACATAAGAGGTCTATAAATACAGTAGCTCCAAATAGAAATTTTTGTTATTTGAAGCACTATTAATTATGTGAATCATTCACTACCCAAAAAGGGGAAGAAAAAATTCAAGCAGTAGGTGTCTGACAGATCCAGAAAACACTTGATCATTACAACTCATCAATGGTAAGCTTCTGACTAAATATGAAGTCCTTCTATTCAGCAGTACTTGAGAAAAGTGTGACAAAAAAATTCAAAGTACATTCAACATACTGAAATTTTAAAGTATCGGCAAACAGGAAGTCGGTGTCTGACAAAAACCTCAAATGCTCACATGTTACAACTCATCAATGTGAAGCTGCTAACCAAAACAAGTACAAAGTCTTCCTGTTCAGTTTTACTTGAGAAAAAAATGACAAAAAAAATTAAAGTTCATTCAACATATTGAAAAATTCAAAGTATCAGCAAACAGATCCAAAAAAATGCTTACATGTTACAACCTTCACTGCCAAGCTGCAGTCTTTTTGTTTATTAGTACTTGAGAAAAGTGTGATGTAAAATTTTAAGTTCACTTAATACACGGTATAGGCAAACAGGAAGTAGATGTTCAACAGATCTGAAAAGTGCTCTCCCCTTACAACTCATCAGTGCTTAGGTGCAGAGTGCAGACCAAATATAAAGTCAATCTGTTAAGAAAAATTGTGATGGAATTATTAGTTGGATGAACAGATGGACGGAGGATGGAGGGGTTTTAAAATTGGCAGTGCCAACATTATTAAAGTTATATGAAATGGGTTTCTTGTAATTTTAATGTTATCAAAATTATTGAACCAATGCATGCATATATACTAAACTAAGTCCTGCATGCACTTGTTTTAATATTTATTATGAATCTATAACGTATTATCGACAAATAATATTTCATTCAGTGATTGTTGAGCACAAGCTTATTAACTTTTGAGTGTGTTGCCGAAGTTTACCTGATCGTGACATTGATAAACAATCATCACAGAGCATGTGCAGCTCGTGAAAAATAAGTATTAGTGATACAGCCATAATATTATTTTTTTTAAATTTCCATGCCTTCCCATTTGTTAATTTAACTTTTCCTCAACAATTGTTAAATGATTTGTTGTATTAAATGTGTTCTTTAAGAATCAGTTATTGCTGTTAAACTTCCAGTGCATGTGTTTACATTCTTTCATCACGGTTTTCCCCTCGCACTTGCACTGTGCATTGGCCGAAGTTCTTACGAGAGGTCTAGTGGTAAAGGTCACTAAAGGTGAATTAGTGTACGGGAAGACAATAATTCAATAGCAGTACATTTATGAAGATTTTGATAATGTAAGGGATTTTCTTTTACAAGAAAGATCATGTATACACTTGTTTTATATTAAAATTTAGCCATTCAAGAAAATAAAACAAAAGTTTCATATGACTTTAAAGAATGTTTATATTTGGTCTCAGAGCAGAAAATTGTGCTATCCTGTAAAATGGAAATCTTTTAAATATGTGTTGTTTTATTTCTGGAAACTTCTCCCTTGAAAATGGGGATGTAATGCCAGACAAATGCATATGAGTGTTATATCCACTTAGCCATAATTGTAAACCACACATGAAATCAAATCTTATCAGTGAAGACCTTCAAGAGCAAGCATCAGGATAATGAACATCAATAAATTTGATAGTATGTATGTCATGTATGTTCAAAATTTCAAAAGAATAATATCACAAATTTCAAGCTATTCTACACCCTATTTGCCTTAACCTATTACCTTGTGAACTCAACATGGAAAAGGATCATCTTTTCTTTTTGAAATAGATTCCTTCCAACTTTAGTTAACATTTCATTTTTGGCTCACAAAACAATATCTGTTAGGTTTGTTTTGACTTTCATATATTTGTTATTTCCTATTAATGTTTATGAGAAAGTTTCCTATATGTTTTACTCATTTTGCCAATTATCTCTTTTTAAATTGACACTGAGTATGCTCAATTTAAAAGTTGAAATCTATTGTTACTTAGTTTCAATAATCAGGAAATGTTATTTAATTGTGAAAATGTTTAATACCTTAAAATGTTCCTAAACACACATTTGATCCTGAGAGAGAAATGAAAGGTTATGGGTATGTAACAACTGGAGGTATTAAAAGGAGGAATTGAGATGTAAAATATACCCATTGGTAAAAGTTCAGACTTAATTTATTTGTACATAGACAAACTACTATTAGTTCTGTATGAAACCAATGACATATTTACCAGGGATTCTTACCATTTATTTGACAGTCTTTTTCCCAAGCTGAAATGTTACTGGCTGGTGGTCCTATAATAACAACTTTTTCTCTAGGCACACCATGGGACTGTAAAAAGTATGATAATTTAGTTTTGTTTCTCTGGACTGAAAATGAGAATGAATACTGCACCTTCAAAAACATGAGAGGAGCATTAAACAAGTTGTTGTCAACAAATTATGAGAATGATACAAAAATAAGGAGATGTGGTATGATTTCCAATGAGACAACTATTCACTGTAGTTCAAATGAAATGGAGATATGCAATTATAGGCAACCCTAAAGTTTAATTTTTTTGGGGGGTTCCAGTTTTTATACGGCCGCCAAAAATTTTGGTGGTCGTATATTGGTATCACGTCGTCGTCGTCCGAAGACACTTGGTTTCCGGACAATAACTTTAGTATTAGTAAATAGAAATCTATGAAATTTAAACACAAGATTTATAACTACAAAAGGAAGGTTGGGATTGATTTTAGGGGGTTATGGTCCTAACAGTTTAGGAATTAGGGGCCAAAAAAGGAGCCCAAATAAGCATTTTTCTAGTTTTCAGACAATAATTTGTGGAATGATGTATGGATCTCTCTGAAATTGTACAACAAGTTTCCATACCACAAAGGGATGGTTAGGATTGGTTTTGGGGGGTAATGGCTCAAACCGTTTAGGAATTAGGGGGCAAAAAAGGGGGGAAAAACAAGGGTTTCCTTGTTAATGGACAATCACTTTTAAGTAAAATGTTAAATTTGGATTACCTCCCTTACACTGCTTTAAAATTATGTATAAAGAAATTTTGTATTGTCTTGAGGTGATTTGTTGTCAATTTATTTTTAAAAATGCTGAATAAAGATATATTATTTTTAGACATGATTATGTATGTCATTTTCTGGGGGGGGGGGGGGGGCAATTAGCAACAGCATAGTGAATTGCACAAAAGCAAAAAATTGAATATAAATTCAAATCATATAACCAATTCAAAACAGTTATTCTGTGTCAGAAACCTATTATGTGTCAAACATTTAATTTCAATCCAAATTCAGACCTGTATCAAGCACGAATATTGTGTTCATTTTTGCCCCAACTGCTCAGGGTTGGACCTCTGCAGTAGTATCCAGCTGCACTCGGCGAAGCAATTTATTATATATGGAGACAAAATTATATTTTTATTTATTATTTTTGTTACTGTATATCGATTCATATTTGTTTTTCCTTTCTTGTTTTGGACATTAATCAGGCTATTGGTTCTCTCATGTGAATTGTTTTACATTTTGTTATTGAGAGGGCTTTTATAGTTTGCTCTGCAGTATAGGTTTTGCTCATTGTTGAAGGCTGTACGGTGTCCTACAGTTGCTAAAATCTAAGTCATTTTGTCTCTGGCGGATAGTTGTCTCATTGGCAATCATGCCATATTTCTGTATTTGATATATGTACTTGATTTTGTGGTTTTGACAAATTCTGCATAAGTATATACATGTAGTAAACTTGTCTTTTGGTGAACACTGAAATTTGTGGTTCACCTATACCTATGAAGTCCACAATTATTGGGACCATAAGAATAATAACTGATTACACAGTACATCAGGAAAGATAATGTTACCTTACATTATTTCCTATTATACTATTTATACTATCTATATAAACATAACATATATGTAGGACTCAAATCTATGGTGGGTTCCAAATCTATGGCAGATTCCCAATCTATGGTAAATATGGCAAAAACAAATGAAATTGGTAAAATATTCATCATATCTTCTTTAATATTAAGGCAAAACTTTTCAAAAGAATTTGAAAATAGAAAATATAGGTCTTTGATGACTTTTTATAAACACAAATGAGACAAGAATTCTACAAATTTTAAATTACATTGTAATGATAATTTTTAACATCTGAGCTCACAAAAATTGAAAATTAAAGTTCCAATGTAATTAAAACATATTTTAAAATAAAAAAATACACGATCATAATTATCCCTCAAGAGTAAATTACTTGTATTTTCTCAACTATTTCCAGTAGGTTCTGTTTAAATTCATCCAAAGGAACATGCTGCTGTTTGTTGGTGGGAAGATTAGAGTCATTAGCACCCAAAAATACAGTAACCATGGAAATGTTTTTAGCATCAAACTCGCTTAAGATAGATGGAATCATTTTATTGCACCACCTTGTGTTGTATCCAGAAAATCCTCTGTTAATAACATCACATTTCCTAAAAAAAACAATAACAATCATTAAAGACACAAATATAACTAATAAAGAGATGATAACTGAATTGTATTTTCAGCTTTAGGATATTCACTCTATGATTCTAACTTTATAATAATGTAAGTTTACATAAAAACATGTGTTGGAGCTAAGAAAATTTATTCTAAAACCTACAGGTATGTATATGTCCAGTAAGGTTGAAAATGAAACATATCATTTTTATCTCCCTTTAATGCAATACTAGCAAAATTTCTTTTTCCATGTTTTTGTTGGAGTCTAGTACATTTGTATTGCATAAATGGAATTATTTTTGCACATAAATGTGTCAGACAAGAAAATTGTCAGCTGAAAATTTCTAATCATAATGTGAAAGGTTTAACATCACATATTTTAGGCTTTATGTAACCTTAAAACAGATCAAATTTGACATTAAAATAGCCATAGTTATAATTAATTTTAATTTTTATTTCATAAATTGTAGTTTATTGTTTATTGGATTTGGATTTATAGTGACTCCTTCTTCACATATCATTAGTTACATTCTGTACATCGTCAGGCGTGTAGCCACGTTTACGTCAAAACACCTGGACGTACACATGAATTTTGGAGAAAAAATATTTTAATCTAAATAGATTAAAACATCTGGCTAAAAGCACATGAGCCTTGTAGTTCTTTCTCCACTGACTGTAATTGAAAATAACAGTCGGAAGAAATTTACTTTTTAATCAAATGGTATCATATTATTTATTTGTTCGTTTTCTGTCAAAATCTGAATCTACTGTGAATTATCCTCCCTTTCCTATAGTTTAAAGCAATTCATTATCTGCTGAGATACGATATGCAGTTTTGTCGAGCCTGCGAGACATTCTGTAATCGGCGTTGGCGTTGTCAATATTTATGTTCAGCCTGTGGTTAAATTTTTTTTTAAAACATCAATAAATTTGTAAAACCTTTATGAAATTTTACAGAATATAGGCAGAAACTTTTTTATGACCAAAAGAGTATCCAGAGCATGATTATGAAAATTTACTTTTAATTTTTCCGCATTTTACTGAAAAGAACATTGTTTCTATTAGTTAACAAGTAGACACCGTTTGTTACGCATCAATTACTTTGTCAAAACTTCAATGAATTTTATGTAAAAATGTTAACACCACTTGTACAAATTTTTTTTGCACCAGATGCGCATTTTGACAATTAATGTCTCATCTGTAATGCTCGAGGCCGAAATATTTGAAAATCCAAAACCTAATAAAAACATTGCAAGAGCTGATCAAAATAAAACGTACCTAAAGTATAGCCAATTCTGAACAAAGAATCAGAGCTTTGCATGGGGGAGATATATTCCTTTATTTTCAAATGATTTCAAGACTTTTATAACAGTCAGCAAATTTCAGTCTAAAAATTAGATTTTTTTTAATTTTTCAGTATTTTACTATTTTTTTGGGGCAATTAACAGAAGGTCTTAGATTAAATATTTTTCACCTGCTACATTTGTAAACTTTCATAGATTGTTATGAAACTTGAGCAGAAGCTTATCTTCCAAGATCAAGAAAAAACTTTTAAAGAAAAGTTTGATTTCTTTTAAATCCTGTATTTGACTGATAAATGGATTCACTTTTTATAGTTTAACCGACAGCAGCAATCCCAGGGGAGACACAGGATTCCACAGAACCCTTTGAATATGTTCATATCACACCTGACCATCTATGAAAATTTATTATTGCATGTACTTGTCCATTAATGAAATTTGCGCATAAAAGGGGAGAAAACTAGATTAAGTCATAATAATCAAAAGAACGACACCATTGAAAATGTAGACTTGCTTTTTTTATATTTCGAAAGGTTTGGATCTTTGGTTGATTGATTGTTTTACCCAACATCTCCTTTTAAAACATATTTCATAGTAACAACTATTGGCCATTAGATTCCAAATCAACACACTGAATAAATTATACATGAAAAAAATCAAGAAATTAGACTTTAAAGTATGTTGCTATTGATGAGTTTTAATGACAGAAATAGTATCTCTCTCTCAATAAATCCTTAGCTTCCGTCGGACCACTGCTGGGAGGTTCCTGGCCCTGTACCCGCTGGGGACCCTCAAACCCCTCGCCGAGGTTCGGGCATACACTTAAAAATGGCTTAGCTACGCCACTGATCGTTGATGCAGAACTTTAAACAGAATGTTAATAAAATCTGAAGATAGCAACAGATTGGATGTGAATAATAAATATAACAGTTTTATATGTTTTCAAAAACTATGCTATTAACCAGCTTCTTCACAGAAAGGCTTGATGATGACATTCTACTAATAAAGCATCAACTCTGATGTAAAAATAAAGATGGAATCAGTTTTTGACAAATATGGAGCGGAAACTTTTTTCCATTCTGTAGCATCGAAAATACAGCAAACAACTTTCCATTGAACTGAGTTTTCAAGACTTTTGTGAATTTATCCTTCTTTGGTCTTTTTCCAACTATGATTTTTTTTATTTTTTTGTCTGTACTTCTGTTGCCATGGTAATGATAGGATTATAACCTTCTAGAACTTCACTGACCTTTGTAGGAAATTGGCAAGTAAACTACCCCAGCAGCCATCTGCAGAAAAACTATACTGAAATATAATTAAAAAACTTTTAAATATAATATATTTAGCAATGAAGCATTGTTTGACACTATTTGTCTATCATTTATTAATAGGAATATATACAGTATCGAGGATATGGTCACATGGCATGGTAGTTAAGCATGAGGACAGGTTTTGATTTAGATTGTATTAATCTTGTACAATTGGAATTTCTAGGTTTTATTAAAAAAAAATCTAGATAGCTCCAGATTGTAAATCAGATCTATAGTTATCTATGGAAATTATTAGTTTTTAAGCCATTTTTTTATAAATCAGCAACCCCCAATCTGGGATTAAGATCTATTATTCATCAGTGTGAAGTAACCTTGGAGCAGCCTGATGTAAGCTATCGGTAGCCACCTCGCAATGGTTCTCAACAGTGCACAGCTAGTCATTTAACAAAAACCAACAACAAAAAATAACCATATTGTCGAATTTTTAGACTTACCAGTATAAGTTCAAATTTGCTATATTCAAACAGGGGCCTCGTTGGCCGAGTGGTCTTAGTAGTCCAATTACTGTTTCACTAGCCTGTCAACACTGAGTTTGTGAGTATGAAATCTTGCACACAGCAGGTGCTTGTCTCCAATCTTAATTGACTAGAATTGTCAGTTTTCCTACCGAAGGTATGTTGTTCTCCCTGGGCACTCCGGCTCCCTCCACCAATAAAAACTGACTGCAACAAAATAGCACAATAGTGCTGAAAGTGGCATTAATTACCAATCAATCAATCAATCATTCTATATTTAAAATTCCTCAGATTTGAAAATGTCAATGTATTTATTGTATTTTTACAACACATAGTAAGTACGTGTATCACTTCTGACTTCTTATTTTTATAACAAAATATAACTTGTTAAACTGAAAAGCAACAAGAAAATCTGGATGAGATATACAGATTTCTTCTCTTTATAGTTATCATAATACAGCGTAGTTAGACTCACCTGGGTACTAGAACTTCCTATAAGAATCATCTTTGGCCATACATTCTTCAGGTGAGACATTTTTTTTCTACTCATTTCTTAGAAATCTCTATAAAGGGATACCCACACAGTCAAGACAGTGTACAGGAAATACAGGCCTTGAGGTTCAGGATTTTTTTTATCTGGTCCTTGATTGTATCTACATGTGAAAGTTTTATGTATAAATACTGTAGGTAGTGTGGAAGATAAACCTCCAGAGTACAAACATGAAAAGATTGGAAGTCCATAACAAAGACATGGAAATGAAAGCTGATACACTGCTCAGAAATATCAGTTATGCAAGGGGCAAAATATTATCTAAGAACAATGCTTAACCATTCAACATCAATTAGAGGAGTACTTGAACAATGATGACATATACAAATATGGCAAGTCTAGATTTGGAAAGGCATTGAACATTCTAGTTGACATGTACAAGATCTCAATGGAACATGTGGGTACAAGAATTAAGCTCGCTTAATAAAATAGAACATATACTGTGGATTCATTTATTTTCGTGGGTATCAATTTTCGTGGATTGAGGAACTCTTGCATTTTCGTGGATATTTGATTTCGTGGTTTTGCCAATCTCTACATACAAAGCCAAATTAACATTGGTAATTCGTTGAACATTTGAATTCGTGGTTCACCTGTACCCACGAAACCCACGAAAATTGGTATCCAACGAATAATAATGAATCCACAGTAATTCTGGTACAGATTTTATTTTGTTGAGAGTTCAATGTACTTGTGTGTTTGTTATCTTGTATACCATTTTTTAAATACAGATAACAGATATAAGAAGATGTGGTATGAGTGCCAATGAGACAACTCTCCATCCAAGTCACAATTTATAAAAGTAAACCATTATACATGTAGGTCAAAGTACGGTCTTCAACATGGAGCCTTGGCTCACACCGCACAGCAAGCTATAAAGGGCCCCAAAAATTACTAGTGTAAAACCTTTCAAACGGGAAAAACAACGGTCTAATCTATATGAAAAACGAGAAACGAGAAACACTTATGAACCACATCAACAAATGACAACCACTGAACATCAGGTTCCTGACTTAGGAAGATGCAAACAATTGCACTGAGTTTAAACGTTTTAATAGTACCAAACCTTCACCCTTATCTGAAACAATAGTATAACATCACAACATAGAAAGACACACTATAAAATATCAATTGAAATGGCTTAACTCAATCAAAAGACATATTAACACAAGTGAACATACACTGAAGCCCTTTTTCTGTAGTACTGATTTTAACGTTTTATAGGACCTTAAACTGAACACGATATATCGAATGGTTGAGATTTAAAAAAAAATAGTTTAACCCTGTCATATGTTCATATGCATGACACAAATCAGTAACCTTGTCATTGGTTGTCTTTTGACACATTTCTTTATAAAAAAATAATTTTCTGAGTTACCTCCCCTGATATAAGTTTTAAATTTAAATTTTTAATTAATTCCTGGATCAAATTTGCTTATTTCAGTAAATATTCAGACCAATAATTTTAAGCTATTCACAATAAAAAATTAATTTAGATCCCGATCTACCTTAATATCCAGTGGCAAATATATCATGCATATGGAGCCTGATTTTTTTAAGTGGAATAATATTCATGTTCACCTCAGTTACTGGGATGGCTTATTTTTCTATATAGTTTGTTGTAAACATAAAATAAGAACAACTTCAAACTTGTGATGATCCTATCATATAGTGAATTGTCAGTAATTTGTCTAAAAGTGACTACATAAACTCAAAAAGGGGGGTGTCTAATTTGTAATGGGAGACAACTCTTAATTGTTTATCAATTATATATCTCATATTTTGTCTTTTCATCTTTAATAATGATCGTTTTGTTATCAATATTTGTATGTATACACGAGTCCTTTATTGGAATACACTATTAATATTACTTTTATGGTTTTATACAAACAAAAAATCCCGCCACAAATAGTATGAAATACGAGCACCTGCTTCAGTGCTTGTCGGTGACGTCATTTATAATAAATAATGACAGCGTTACGTGAAGTCAGTATGACTTTCTCTACTCAAATCCCCCACGTTGCTGTTTACCTGAGTCAATGAATCGCCGAAAAGAAGAAGCTTGGGCCATGTGCTGCTTGACATCCTACTTTTTGACATCACATCTGCATCTTCTTTGATCCGTTGTTGATGAATGTGGTGCTGCACAGGTGGAATTTTATCAAAGGAAAAATATTACAAAGTACATAACCCAATTTCAGATAATTCGCAGGGAAATTGTTTTTTTATACATATAAAAGTAACAACAAATGACAAATACACTAATATTTAGTGCAGACGATGTAAACAAAAATGGCCAATGTTTGCAGACGGATTTGTTCTCGTCTTGGACAAAGATTGGTGTTAAACCCATCGTCTAGAAATTTTGCCACAAGTCTAAGATGTTTTGATAATAAGGAGCATATATACACTTCTGAACACGATGAACTTCGAGCTACGTTAAGAAAGGTAACAAAAACTGACTTTAAAATAAACATGGACTTTGGTCATACAGAGAAGTTATTTACATAACACAAATTGCTCAGAAAAAAAAAGTGACAATGTTTCCAATATAATTAAAATACTTTCGTAATATAACAGTACTTTCAAAATATTTATACTGCATCATTCAGTGCATAGAATAGAATAGAATAGAATATTTTTATTTCCCAAATTACAGGGCCCATAAAGGGCATAAAATCAGATACAATTGATTTACATAATTGGTAACAACAACAATAATAGTCACTTGAAAATATATATTTAGTAAATTAGCATTGGTCAGAATCAGAGCCAAAAACCACATATATATTGTGAATAAAAGAATAAAATTACATTATATGCATTCATTCTCAAATCATTTACTTGACTTAGTGTCAATATGCATACCCAATCTCCTTAATTCAAAACAGTCACAAATATAACAGCCCAGTTTTTCCATAAGAGTTACATTTTCTTGAGTCAAGAGTCATAAAAATTTAGAAGATTTATTTAAATTTTACAAATTATAATTGTCAGATATGTATTGAAAAAAGGTCTTCCCTTTGAGTATCATAAAGAGGACATTCTAACAAAAAATAAAGCTCATCTTCAACTTTACCAAGTGAGCAATTTGAACAAAGACGCTCAGATCTTTCTATATATTTTTTTGAATATCTGTCTGTCTCAATTTTTAAAGAGTGAGCACTTATTCTTAATTTACAAATTGACTGTCTTTTTTTAAAATCTTGTAGTTCTAAATATTTTTCTTTTTTAAAACAATTTTTTTATAGAAAAATAAGTACCAAGCTTCCCTTTTTCAGAGTTAATTGTTTGATACTTCAGTCTATTCCAAAATGTTAAATAACTTTCACATAGTTTATTTTTAACATAATGACATAAAGAGCCAATTGATTGGTCAAAATTTGGTAAATCAATCTCTCTCTGAATATAATCTATACTAGAGTACCATGTATTTACATTAGAAATATGTAATTGTTTACAACATATGAATGCATCAAATAATAATCCTTCTTTCAAACCTTCCAGTCTATGACAATATTTTAACATTGATTAAATTATAGTAAAATAAATAGGAAATCTACCAAGCTCTGACATCACAGCTATGTTACTGGACTTTCTGTTTACACCAAGAATATATTTCATTGATTCATAATAATCATTATCTTTTTTACATGCAGCTGAATCAGTACGAAACATTCCCCATATTTCACTGCCATATAATAGTATGGGTTTAATTGTATGATCATAAAGATGTAAAAAGTGCATATTTTCACCACAAAACTCCGAAATCTTGGTCACCAAATCCATGTTAAAGGTCTTACATATGTATGTACACAGTCGCTTGAATTTTAGTGAAAAAGATATGAAAAAAAAGTTTTAAAAGTAGTGATATATATATAATATAGGGGTATATATCACTATTTTTTTTTTTTTTTTTTTTCATATTTTTATCACTAAAATTCAAGCGACTGCGGTATATGTAACATAAATATACCATTACAAAAAAAAACAACCGATTAAATTGTAAATGTGTTCATAAAACCCTAAAAAATATGCTAGGTCTTTTCACCGCCGAACACCATCGCACTCCACCAAACACCACCGAACACTGCCGAACATCCCAAAATAATCTAAAACTATGAAAAAAATATTTTATTATGTTATCTTATCTATTTCACATATTTAGATAAAAGGTTAACAAATAAAAAGGAAACGAGACCAATTGATAACACCCAAAAGAGTAGAAGAGTCATCAACACTGCAAAACACTGCTGAACACCCATAATTATACTTTTTTATCCTTTTTTTTTAATTTATTTTAACTTTTGTTGTAATTAAGTAAAAAGATTAACAAATAAAAGGAAATAAGACTGAATTGTTAACATCGTACAGAAATAGAGAGTAACCGACCACACTGAACACCGTAAAACACCACTGAACACAAGAAAAAACATTTTTTTAATTTTTTTTGCTACTTATTTTGTCTACTGGTTATAATTTAGTAAAGAGTTTCAACAAGTGTTATAGAAGGTTTGATAGGTTTAATAATGAAGTAATTATGATAAGATATGAATCACACTAGTGTTTCCACTTTCTGTTGTTTAACCTGTTTGAGAGAAGAAGTAGACTCAGCCTACTCTTTTTCATCTTGTTTACTCCATCTCAATTTGGTAATTATATTTACTTAAACAGCAAAACTGTTTTTTTCGTTATTTTCAAAATTGTATGCAGATTAGTATATTTGTTAAAAGCGATTAACCATGAAAAGCGAACAAGACGTTAATCTGATTATCACCGACGTGTGTCAAGCTGTATTTCCTTCCAACTTTCATTTTACACATTCTTTTGTGGATATCATTCATTCAAACTTAAGTTATTATGTTGAGATCATTGAAATGATTATTCTTATTTATTTCTGAGTTAACTTCAAACTCGAGCACAAATCATTATTGTTAATTGCGATTAATCAAGATTGGGAATTATCACGTTTAATCTGTTTATCTAAGACATGTGTCAAGATATCATGAATATTTTATGTACAAATTACATTATAATTTTCGCATTTTTTCTACAAGACTTCTCTGTACTAAACATTTGAGGGACAATCTGAAACATAACCTCCAGATCAAAATTGGAGTAGATGATAAAGAAAGGACCAAGTTGATGGATGTCATTTTTGGTACAGGAGGGGTTGTAAATGCTGACAACACAATAGACTTTGAAGAAATCTCTAGTACTTCAAGAATGAAATTGAACAATATCCAAAGTTTCAAGAGTACTTTTTGAAAAACTTTTAAGCCGAGAATTCAAGAGTGCGTTAACGTGCCTCAGCACACCAATAAAGACAATTCTCCAAAACTTTGGACTAATAACAATGCTGAAAGTATTAATCACGTCTTTAAAACTGCCATAAAATGGAAACCACAGTCAACGCCAGACTTGATAAGAAAATTGTATGACTGTGTCCTCGCACAATTCTTTCAACTGAGAGGTGCCCTCCATGGACATGGGGACATTGTGTTAAAACCCAGTGAGGTTCATTATCTGGTTCCAGATCAGTTGTGGAGATGTAAGTCGAATGATGAGAAGATAGACATATTCCAAAAGTACTTGGTTGACCAAAAAAGGAAGAGAAAAATAGAGATGATAAGTTCTTCTGATGGAAAGTTTTCAGTGGTCAACAAAGCTAAATCAATCGCCAAAAAGCCATGCCAAAGAAAACGCCCGACAAATGAAAAGACAGCCAAGAGATGAACTACAGAATGACAAAACAGACCCTAAAATGACATAAATATATATATTGAACAAAATAAAAAAAGAATTCATCTGCCCAGAACCAAAAAAATACCTTAAATAATTATATTGAAATAGACATTGAATCATATGTATTTGATTCACAGAAACAAGAACATAATAAATAGACTTTCACAAACGCTGTGACACGTATTCTCCGTTTAATTATTCTTTGAAATTGCGATAAAAAATCAACAAATTCAACTGTTTTCTGCTTTAATTGACACACATTATTGTTTTTTTCATAGTTTTAATTCACTTTTGGGGTGTTCGGCGGTGAAAAGACCTTCCCCTTAAAATATACTCTAGAGAACAGAAGATTGTGAATATTTTGCTTTTTTATATGTCATGAAATTTTAAAAATCAAATTTTAAATATTAAAATGTTAAATGTACAAACAATTATTTTTTTTTTAACAAATAAATATTTATTTGCCAAACACAGTGCTCAGAATGAACCAGATAATCTCAATCCTAATTTTCAAACATAATATAAAAAATGAAATAAATAAACAAACCCAGGATTCTTTAAGAAATACAGATTCCGAATGGAGATTCATTTATTGTATTATAAACCATGACCGAGCCACAATTTCAGAAATCATTTTTGTCGAGCCTGCGACTTTTGTCGCAGAAAGCTTGACATAGGGATAGTGATCCGGCGGCGGCGGCGTTAGCTAACTTCTTAAAAGCTTTATATTTTAGAAGGTGGAAGATCTGGATGCTTCATACTTTGTATATGGATGCCCCATGTTACGACCTTTCCGTCAGTCACATGTCCAATGTCCTTGACCTCATTTTCATGGCTCAGTGACTACTTGAAAAAAAAGTTGAGATTTTTTGTAATGTTAAATTCTCTCTTATTATAAGTAATAGGATAACTATATTTGGTATGTGCGTACCTTGCAAGGTCCTCATGCCCGTCAGACAGATTTCACTTGACCTCGACCTCATTTCATGGATCAGTGAACAAGGTTAAGTCTTGGTGGTCAAGTCCATATCTCAGATACTATAAGCAGTAGGTCTAGTATATTCGGCGTATGGAAGGACTGTAAGGTGTACATGTCCAACTGGCAGGTGTCATCTGACCTTGACCTCATTTTCATGGTTCAGTGGTTATAGTTAAGTTTTTGTGTTTTGGTCTGTTTTTCTTATACTGTATGCAATAGGTCTACTATATTTTGTGTATGGAATGATTGTAAGGTGTACATGTCTAGCTGGCAGGTGTCATCTGACCTTGATCTCATTTTCATGGTTCAGTGGTTATAGTTAAGTTTTTGTGTTTTGGTCTGTTTTTCTTATACTGTATGCAATAGGTCTACTATATTTGGTGTATGGGATGATTGTAAGGTGTAAATGTCTAGCTGGCAGGTGTCATCTGAACTTGACCTCATTTTCATGGTTCAGTGGTTATAGTTAAGTTTTTTGTTTTGGTCTTTTTTTCTAATACTGTATGCAATAGGTCTACTATATTTGGTGTATGGAATGATTGTAAGGTGTACATGTCTAGCTGGCAGGTGTCATCTGACCTTGACCTCATTTTCATGGTTAAGTGGTCAAAGTTAAGTTTTTGAGTTTTGGTCTTTTTTTCTAAAACTATATGCAATAGTTCAACAATATTTGGTGTATGGAAATATTTTATGATCTATATGTCAGTCACACAGGTTTTATTTGACCTTGCACTCATTTTCAAGGTTCATTGCTCAGTGTTAAATTTTTGTGTTTTGGTCTGTTTTTCTTAAACTATAAGCAATAGGTCAACTATAGTTGTTGTATGGAAGAATTGTTAGCTGTACATGCCTGCCTAGCATGGTTCATCTGATCTTGACCTCGTTTTCATGGTTCATTGGTCAATGTTTAGTTTACTTGGTTAATGTTAAGTTTATGTGACAGTTGTAATAAAGCTTTATATTTAGGACTATCAGCATAATATGAATGATTAGTAAAGAAGGCGAGACATTTCAGCGTGTGCACTCTTGTTAATTTTTGACTTGAATTGTTGTTTGTTTCTGATATAAGGTATGCCCATTTTTTCTTATCCTCTTATATTAGAAAATGACAGCACTGATGTAACTTCAGTGTATGTAATACAGGATCAAATAACACAAACAAATATATAAGGAAATCAATCAATCAATATATCACAAATGAATATACAGTCAAGACTATTTGACTGCTCAAATAGCATAGCTGCAGTATAAAAATCTTTCTAGGTTTACTTATATTTAAATTGGAAACATATAATGGAATCGGTTGATTTGTATTGCAGTCATTAAAAATTCTGTACCTGTATAAATTGAACACATAAAATAAATATATACTATGTAATATTATAATTATGCAGTATCATTACTCTGAAGTAAATTTGCTCAAATATTACTTCAGAGCAGATTTCTAACAACAGTCATGGGGTATTATAACTCAATAGTGCCCTTTCTTTTACCACTTTCTTATGTAGGGTGGAAATCCACCAGACCTGTAATATAGTTCAGTTTCCTCAGTGATAGAAATATTAATGTCAGAACAACTTTATGTTCTACATTTTTCCTTTCAGATTATTGATAAGGACATCAATCCTTATGTAGATGAATGGGAAGCTGAGGGAATTTTTCCAGCACATAAAGTCTTCAAGACACTCGGAGATGCTGGTATTTTAGGTGTATCAAAACCTACAGGTATGAATAAATAGATATGTGTGAATAAATCTTGCCACAGTATGCCTTAAAGGGGCATTAGCTGTCAAATTCATGTGCACAGATTTGACTCAATTTCTTATATTTGATGTATAACATACTAAAACATATATCCAAATTACAAAAAGTAAAAAATAAACATATAACAATGCATGGACTCTATAATAAATATCAGCATTTGTGTGTATTTTAGTTTAGACGCCATCTAATTAACCACCAAGAAGACCTCCGAAGACTGCCGACGATCTTATAACCGATATAAATATAAATGTAAATATAAATAGATAGCGACCACGTGCAATTGGATTTTTCTAGGTCTGTTTGATTTCATGGTTTAGGTTAAAAAATATGTTAATCATCGTTTATACCTGTATAAGAATGAATTTTTGTGGATTGAATCAGTCAGTGAAATGGTTCACCCTTGTTTCACTTTCAATGTTGACATTCTTTTCCTTTTAATATCTGAGCATGCCTATTACATATTGAACCCATCTCCAGCTAAGGGGTTATTTCAAAATTCCACTTTTATTGATACTTGAAAGAAAAAGAATTGTATTTTAAATTTTTGTCTAACTCTTAGCTAATGCCCCTTTAACAGCAGTTCAATATCTAAGTATTCAATACTATATTTTGGTAGGACCAGCCCAGAGATGTTATCTATGCCATACTCAATTGAGGCAAGCTTTATCATAAAACCAAAAAGTACAAGAAAATTATAGAACAGGACATACATTTAAAATCACTCATTTATATGATAAGTTCCCGTATAATTTCAAACTCCCAATTCCAAATAGGTGACATATTTTAAAAAAAAAACCAATAATTCATCATCAACAGTTAAAGCAAAATATGGAGAGGAAAAAACGCTGCTGAAACATGAAACAGTTAAAGCACAATAGAAAATCATTAATTTGAATTACTGGTAAAGTGTAATGGAAGACAAATGAATAAAAGGAGATGTTGGTAAATGTCCTTGAGAAGTCAACCCAATTACACAAATCTGTGTGTCAACACAAGTCTTCATTAAGGTGTCTATAGAGTATGTAAAAGCAGTAAATTCCCCTGAGTCTGTCAGTAAAATCATATTAAAATCCATTAACTGGGCTTCTTATTCACTATACTTTGACTGTTTGACAAACTAATATATTTAAGACATAACTAGTAATCACATAAAACAGTTTCATGTGTCCATATAGTTGCTTTTATCCTGCAATCAGCTAACTATTGTACAAATAACAGGTACACAAATAAATTTTTGCTTTATTTGTACTTGTACAAATAAAGTCTCCTGTTACCCCGCTTCCATGTTGAGCAAGCGGTAATGTGAACATTTCTTTTTGTGTACCAGTTCATTTTGGGGTCCTCTTCGCGGTCCGCGTTTAAACTATGTCGATTTGAGACAATGATTTAGATTTAAACAACTAAAGTTTCAAGTGTTGGGTGTAAATTTCAGGATAAAAACAATATACGTACATTGTCGGAAAATATCAAATGTATTTGTACTCGCTGCGAAACAGGAGAAAAGCTCGGCGAGCCTCGCTTTTCGTCCTGTTTCTAAAGCTCATACAAATACATTTTATACTTTCCGACAATGTACATATATTGTATATATATTTTTTAGAATATGGAGGTCTGGGTTTGGATTATTCTTACAGCTGTGCTATGGCAGAAGAATTGGGTAACATTAACTGTGGGGCTTTACCCATGGCTATAGGTGTCCAAAGTGATATGGCAACTCCTGCTTTGGCTAGGTAAGTAGGTTATTAATCATGTTGTCAAATTTGCAGTTATTATTTAATCAACAGAAATTTTATGGTAAAATTACTTTAAATAAAACATACAATTTTTATTGACTAACATTTAATATTCTTCAATACATAATAATCCTTGTATGTAGGGGACAGATATAACAAGACAAAAAATACAACCAGTTAAGATTCATAAATCGGTGAGTATAAAAAGAAAGTGTTGAGGTACTTATTGTTTTAAATGAAGAGAAATGGTTGATTATAAATTTTATCATCAATATCAGTTTGAAAAAAAAAGCTAGCTCAAAAGATGCATTGATGACTTGTAAAAGACCTATTATGCTACCTGGTATTTTAGGCATGTTTATAATTGTCACTGTTCAAAATTTATTTAACATATTTATGGTCTTGTTGCATGAGACCATTAATATAATTCTCATATTTGTTACTGTAAATATGCTGCAAGTCATATATTGCTTTCTTTTATGATTTTGACCTTTAAATATACACTGGATTCATTTATTTATTCACTCATTTAGTATTAAGAAAACAAGCCTATAGAAAATTTGGACTTCATTGAACATTTAAATTTGGGTTTACCTATATCCATGAAATCCACGAAAATTGGTACCCCATGAATAAAATGAATCCTCAGTATACATGGAATATGAGTATTTTCTTTTCAAAATTTTGAAAAAAAATTCCTTGTATCAAAAAGCACATTGTATATATTAAGTGGATTTGAAATGATGCTGATTGAAGAAGAAATGCAAAATTTACATCCATTACAGATTTGGAAGTGATAAATTAAAGAAAGAATATCTTGCACCTTCTATTAGTGGTGATTTAGTTGCATGTCTTGGAGTTAGTGAAGTTGGCTCAGGATCAGATGTAGCAAGTAAGGTTAATTTTGCCATGGTGTTTTCTTGAGATTGTAAAGTAACATTAAGGATAGGTTGGGACATTTTTATAAAGGGAAAATGGTAATCAGATCAATATCAGATCAATTTGAAAAAAATTAATGTGGGGTGGATATAAAAGAAACAACTATCCGTTGTAAATTTAGGCATTTATAAGCAAACTATGCATAAAAGACAAATAGGTCTTTTAATGACTGTTCTCATTAAAAGTTGCTGTAAAGTCTACAGAAAAAATCAAAACAGTCATCATACATAAGCATTGATTTGAAAACTCATGAAAAAAAAACATGTTGTTTTTCCAGTTCAGAGAACAATTACAAGATGCTGAAATCTAATGGTTCCCCATATGATCATATAAATTTCATGTCTAATACAAAATATTTTAGATTTTAAAAGAAGCCAAAAGAGGCTGAACAGAATGTCTGGTTTTCAAATTCTTAATATTTTTACCTGAAATTGAACAAGACTTAACTGCATCTTAAGGACTAGCAATAAAAAAAAATGATATAAGTTTAGGCTGAATTAAAGTAAGATTAAGAAGCTGGTGACTGGAAAAACGTAGCATTTTTTTTCTTTTTTATCTAGTAGATGAATGAATTATTAGCAGAATTATATATTGATTTGTGAACAAGAACTGACTTGAAGGGGTTCCTAAATTTATTTTGTTTAAAGGCACGATAGAAATGAAAAAAAGTCTTTAACCTTCTACATGAAGCTAAATTGCCATTTCTTTAAATTCTAGGTCTTAAAACAACTGCTGTGAAGAAGAATGGTGATCTTATTATAAATGGTGGTAAAATGTGGACAACTAATGGAACACAAGCAGACTGGATGTGTCTGCTAGCTAATACATCAGAGGGCAAACCTCATCAAAATAAGTCTCTTATTTGTTTACCAATGAATTTACCAGGTGAACTAAGATTCTTCTTCTACTTCTACCATAGCATATATGTGACCAGCCATACCATTTTCAGGCTTATGGAGGTACCAGGGTCAAAATGAGTTTTTTGCATTTTTTTGAAGTTAACATAGATTCAAAACACCCTGACAAGTTATTTTGCTAGATTCTTCAAAATAACAGAATAATGGTCATTTTTGTTATTTTTTATTTTAATTTTTATGCCCCGCCGTAGCGGTGGGGGCATTAAGTTTTACCCTTGTCCGTCTGTACGTACGTAAGTCCCAAAATTGGTTTCCGTTCTCTAACTTGAGTTTGCCTCAACCAAATGTTATGAAACTTATACACAATGCTTATTACCACAAAACACAGATCAAGTTTGAATTTTGGTGGCGTCACTTTAACTGTTCTAGAGTTATGCCCCTTTATAAATGGAAAAATTGCAAAATATTTAGTTTCCGTTCTCTAACTTAAGTTTGCCTCAACCAAATATTATGAAACTTATACACAATGCTTATTACCACAAAACACAGATCAAGTTTGAATTTTTGTGGCATCACTTTAAACGTTCTAGAGTTGTGGCCCTTTATAAATGGAAAAATTGCAAAATTTTTATTTTCTTCTAAATATCAAGTAATTTTTTAAATTGCTGAATTTTTCGTTTCCGTTCTCTAACTTTAGTTTGTCTCAACCAAATGTTATAAAACTTATACACAACCGTTCTAGAGTTATGCGTGTTTACAAATAGAAAAATTGCTGAATTTTTAGTTTCTGTTCTCTACTTAAGTTAGCCTCAACCAAATGTTATGAGACTTACACACAATGCTTATTACCACAAAACTCAGATCAAGTTCAAATTTGGGTAGTGTCACTTTTACTGTTCTTCAGTTATGTCCCTTTATAACTATATGATATGCATGTGGGGCATCATCTGTGTCCACATTTATTTTCTTCAATTTTTCACATGTATGTTCTTCTTTTACAGTTGCTATGCTATATTGTGTTTTTATTCGCCCGTCAAATTTTTGACGGGACGTATTATGTTATACAAATGTCCGGCGTCCGTCCGTCTGTCTGTCTGTCTGTCCGTCTGTCCGTCTGTCTGTCCGGCGTAAACATGTCGCACCGTAACTTGAGAATGACTTATCCAAATTTCATGAAACTTAACATAGTTGTTTCTTATGATGGTCAAACGATCTGTATACTTTTTGGTGAAAATAAGATTAAAACTTTTTGAGTTACGGGACTTAGTAACTAAAACAGGTGTGTGTTTTTTTTCACATGTCGCGCCGTATCTCAAAAACAATTTATGATTATTGCTTAAAACTTTACACACTTCTTAGTTATATTAATCTTAAGATCTGTATACTTTTTGGTGATGATTCAAAATTTTATTTTTGAGTTATTGAGTATTTTGTTAAAAAGGGGGAGGGGTTTTTCACATGTCGCGCCATATCTCAAAAACAGTTTATGATTATTGCTTTAAACTTTACACACTTCTTAGTTATATTAACCTTAAGATCTGTATACTTTTTGGTTTTGATTCAAAATTTTATTTTTGAGTTATTGAGTATTTTGTAAAAAAAGGGGGAGGGGTTTTTCACATGTCGCGCCATATCTCAAAAATGATTTATGGTTATTGCTTAAAATTTTACACACTTCTTAGTTATATTAATCTAAAGATCTGTATACTTTTTGGTTTTGATTCAAAATTTTATTTTATAGATATTGAGTTTTTTTTTAAAAGGGGTGTTTTCACATGTCGCGCCGTATCTCAAAAACGATTTATGATTATTGCTTAAAATTTTACACACTTCTTAGTTATATTAATCTAAAGATCTGTATACTTTTTGGTTTTGATTCAAAATTTTATTTTATAGATATTGAGTTTTTTGTAAAAAAAAAAAAGGGGGTTTTCGCATGTCACGCCGTATGTCAGAAACTATTTATGCTTATTGCATAAAAATTCACACACAAGACGACGGGCGTATCATGCGCTCATGGCGCAGCTGTTTATTTTAAGAGGGGTTGGGGGGTGGGGGGGATAGTTTTTTTTAATTAATCAAAATGTAATTGTAGCTTTGATAACTAAATAACTGAAGATTTTTATGCCCCTGCCGTAGCGGAGGGGGCATTAAGATTTACCCTTGTCCGTCTGTACGTCCCAAAGTTGGTTTCCGTTCTCCAACTTTAGTTTGCCTCAACCAAATGTTATGAAACTTATACACAATGCTTATTACCACAAAACACAGATCAAGTTTGAATTTTGGTGGCGTCACTTAAACCGTTGTAGAGTTATGCCCCTTTACAAATGGAAAAATTGCTGAATTTTTCGTTTCCGTTCTCTAACTTTAGTTTGCCTCAACCAAATGTTATGAAACTTATACACAATGTTTATTACCACAAAATACAGATCAAGTTTGAATTTGGTGGTGTCACTTTAACCGTTCTAGAGTTATGCGCCTTAACAAAAGGAAAAATTGCTGAATTTTTCGTTTCCGTTCTATAACTTAAGTTAGCCTCAACCAAATGGTATGAAACTTATACACAATGCTTATTACCACAAAATACAGATCAAGTTTGATTTTTGGTGTTGTCACTTTTACTGTTCTAGAGTTATGCTCCTTTACAAAAATAAAAATTGCTGAATTTTTCGTTTCCGCTATGAAACTTAAGTTTGCCTCAACCAAATGTTATGAAACTTATACACAATACTTATTACTACAAAATTCAGATCAATAACAAATTTGGGTAGCGTCACTTTTACCGTTCTTCAGTTATGTCCCTTTATAACTTTATATGATATGCAAGTGTAACAGTGGTTTGATTCCGCCAGTGTACTTTATTCGGAGGAAGAAAATCACCAGTGATTTTTATCCACCAACAAAAATTCACTAAGTTTTTCTATCCGGGTCCAGTGTAAAACATCCACCAGTCATTATATGGTTTTAAAAAAGAGTTTTTTGGAAGGGAAAATATATATAAAATGCGGCTTAGTAGTTTTAGTGTATTTGAAACTTGCATAGTTGATTTATGTAAAAAGTGGAGAGTTTTCATCCAAGGAATGTTCACACTAGTGTTTTTGTACCGGAATGATTGCACTAGTTATTTTATACCGGGATTAATTACACTAGTGCTTTAGAATCATACATTGATGAAGTGATTAATACTCAGTTTGAACACACGATAACACAATAATTCTTATTAACGAATAAGATTTAACACGGTAATTTTTCTATGCAAATCCATAAAATCATATGCTTTTAAATTGTCACTAATTGTAATATTCTTATTTATTGGATTGCCGAAGTTTTTCTGTGTATTTGCTTTTCGGTCGACTTAGATATAAAATCATATCTTCTATGTCGATATCAAAGGATAATTGAAACTATAGTAAGAACAAATCTGCTCTTTACATTTGTTTTATATCAAGTTCAATGTCCTGATCATTGATAAAGTATTTTGAGTTATAAAATTATCCTCCTCATCATCATCAATATTATTTACTGGATTGACTCTGGTTAATTAAACTGGTTCTTTGAAAATCATTCTATTTTAACCCATTTATTTATGTAAACAATAAACCGATCTAATATAAACAAAACAACGATATCAAGATCGACGCTTTCACAATATTTACATCCAATATTCTCTAGGGAAAAACAGTTACTCGGAATAAATACACGGCGGAATGAAAGTACGCTTACACAAGCAGGGGCATCATCTGTGTCCCATGGACACATTCCCAATTTATTTTAATTCGGTTGCCAAAGCAACAATGTACCGGAATCTGCAATCAAAATAATAATGACTTTAACATTTTTCTTTCTTTCGTAAGGAAAACTACATCAATGCTAAGAGAATACCAAGATATATAATAAACCATCAAGGAACTGTGTATCATTTAATATTCTTTCTAATGTTCATCTATTATCTTATTGTGAATACATTTTGTACATGTATCCTGACAAAGTGATTAAATATGATCTGTAAATGCAGAGTAAGATGAAAAATCAAACAGCATGATCAATAGTATTGGGACATGTAGGTAAAAGGGATGTAAGGAAACTGTCAACAACACATACATCTTGTTTACATAGTTCTAAGACAGTCATAGATAAAACAAAATCAAACAAGGAATAAACATGGGATGAGACGGGGTCCTAATGGGCAGGTATATTCTTGCTTGATTTACATGTACCTGTATAATGTTTATATTTTCCCTTACAATGTGAAACAATGAGATTTACTCCAAAAACTTGGTGTCCATGCTGCAATCTAATTCGGGAAAGTTAAAAATTTTCAGTACTATATTTTTCGAAATAATATCTCGCATTGGTGAAATAATTTAAACCATTTTGTATAATCGAAAACATATTAATGATTCAGGAGAAAGTGATTTACGCAATGAAATCTAAAAGATAAATTGTGTGAATTTAGAAAGCAATTCTAAACGGGATTTTAACCTACATTATCAATTTTATGTAAAAAATCTACTTGTTTTGTATATCTTAATATAAATTTCAAATTTCCTCAAGTCATGAAAAAATTAAACTTTATTTTACCACATGATATAATTGGACATTCAATAACAGGTGCCCAGATTATGTTACATGATTTTACATCGAAGTTTTCTCATTATGATGTTTACCGCCATAAGCCTGGAAATGTCATGGTGGGCCACATATGAGATAACAACCTGAAAACACAACTTAAAAAAAAAATCAACATCTTAAGGTCACAATATGATTTTCTAGGATGGACAGAGTGCAAACAATATACATATATAAAAAGCTCAATCTCCAAGAGTCTAAGCTAAGTTGTGAATGACACTGACAAGTTGGTAGGGGATTTTGTGTCTTGGATTTTTGGTAGAATCACTATCGCTAGCTCCAGATACTAAAGTATGACATCAGATGCTACTAATGCTGTGAAAAAGTAACCATTGTTACACCATATAACAAACAACACTGAAACATTAACAATATGGGAAATTGTATCAACTTGACACAATCTTTACAATTTCTAAAGCTAAATCTTAGATCTTACTTGATTTTAATATGTAATTGTCAATCCCCAATAATGTAAAAAATATTTTTATGACACTTAATGAAATATACATTTTATTTATTGCTTGGTTAATCTAGTACAATTGTATTGAATCGGGTATCTGGAAAAAGTGTGGGTAAACCTGGGACCATAATCTGATAATATACTGGGGAATTTGATGAGTTCAATCAAAATAATTTTACTTTATTTTGAATATTGTAGATGTAGGCCAAAATTTCAATACTATCTTATGTGTTAGAATCTGTTTAGCATATTTTCAACTAAAGTCATTAATTGAAATTATGCATCTGTTCTGTAAAATGTCTGTTTGTTTCAAAAACCAAATTTAATTTGTAATGCCTTCAAAGACTGATATAAATCATCATTTAATCATAAATGAACATAAAAATGATATGTGTAGACTACAAATGATTTAGGTATTTTGGCAAGAAATTAGTATAAATTCAAAGGAAATTTTTTTTTACACAAAATGTTATTACATTGAAAACTTAAAAGTAGTACAGAATCTCAAAATTAAGTTTTTATTTAAATGCATGGCTGCATCTCTTGTACATTCACCACATATTTTTCTTTCCAATGAATCATGATAAAGATCCATTGATTGATTGTTGTTGATAAACACCTAGTTACCATGATTAGGTAGAGACGTTTGTAAGCATCAATGAGACGGAACATCGACCCAATTATTTTACCCATTAGTTCAATGCAATTTTATCATAATTGAAGGGCAGATTTTTTTTCCCTGTATTTGACAGCCAAATTTCTATTACTTGTTATACTAGTACACCTCTTCGGTATTAGTTTAAACATGATTTATTGTTCAAAATGACAAATGCTTGAGTGTTTCTAGGAGAATTCTTGAAAAGTCATGACAGGCATTTAAGAGAGCTATACTAATTTGAGCATTAATAGTATTAACTTCCTGATTAAAAGGGAGAATAAATTTGGACCATTTACTCAGACAATCATCTACAATATGCATTTCAGAACAACATAAAATTTAACAGAAGTAAAATGAATAACCTTTGAATATACTACAAATTAAGGCATCTTTACACAATTTAATCTCGGTACAATATCCCATTTAAAAGATGGTAGATTTAGTAAAGGACTTCATTTGTGGGTACTTGACTAGTATCCTGTAACTGGGATCCTATTGAAATTTACAAGTAACAAATGTATCTTAACAATATGAACATCTTTGTCACATCAACAGTGAACATGTTATGACAGAGCAACTCTTTTTCACCAGAACTGATAAAACTCCCTTATCAATTTTTTAACATCTTTATTGTTTTGAATCCTTTCCAAATAAAACAGCCTTGTGTAACATTATTTTTCTCACTACATAATATAATAGGTTTATGCTTTGAAAAGTGGTATATATCTCAGACATACACTAATTTGTCGTGTTCAATTGTAGTTTCAGCTTGTTACCCTCTTTCAATTTATACTATTGTTTTATCATATTTTATAATAACAGGTAATTATTTTACATTGAAGGTATTACTATTGCTAAAAAGATAGACAAAATGGGAATGAGAAGTTCTGACACAGCACAGATATTTTTTGAAGATGTTCGAGTTCCAGCAAGTCATATTATTGGAGATGAAGGGTTGGGTTTTACATATCAGATGATACAATTCCAAGAAGAGAGAATTTTTGCAACTGCTGCTGGTATGTCTGTTTAGCATTGTCCATGGTTGTGTTATATGTGGGACCAGTCACCTAGACATTGATGTCTAATATTTGATTTTGAAACTCCCATCTTGGTCTCAAATCTTCTGCTTCACTGATACTTATAGTACAAACAGCAGTTTTCAAGAGTTCTTTGCTTCCATCTTCATATTAAAAAACATCATTTTATAAAAAGTATGTAATTGTCTAATTAGGAGTTAAATTTTTTGTTTGTAAGTGGTTCTCAAATAGATTGATTAATCTGTTCTTATCATCAATATGCAGAGAAATTCAGGTATCATTTAAGAACCTATGCTTTCAAGCAAAAGAAGTATACTCAAAATAAGGGGAACCGCAATGGTAACTAAAAGGGAATTATTAAGATCTCAATGCGTATTTGGTATGTTTTGGAGGATTTACCATACTAATAAATGACCTTTGCCATTTCTGTTTACCAGTATATTTTATTAAGAAGACAGTTAACAAATGAATTACTTGGAAGACTCAACACATTTTTTAAAGTACATGTAGTTACATCAAATGTTTTGCTTCCTTTTGATTGAAGTATTTAAAAAAAAAAAATATTTATTCTCACAATTTATATTTGAAAAACACAATGTGTAGTAGCTAAATCTTAGTTTGCATTGGTTATAAGTATGCAAATTTCTCGCTGCATTGAAGACCTGTTGGTGGCCTTCTGCTGTTGTCTGTTCTGTGGTCGGGTTGTTGTCTCTTTGACACATTCCCCATTTCCATTCTCAATTTTAAATATGTCAATTTATTAACTTGGCTACACAAATGTTATTACATTCATAATGTAACCTAGCAATTTAATAATGCAACTCCTGCTTATTAAATTTCAGCTTTAGTACCTTTGGATAATGTAATCAAACTGACTGCAGACTATGCAAGAGATAGGAAAGCCTTTGGTCAGTCCGTTTTAGACAATCAGGTTGTTCACTTCACACTAGCAGAGCTAGCTACAGAAGTTGAAAGTCTCAGATCTATGTTGTACAGAGCTGTAGGTAAGATAATTGTAGTTGTAAACTACTAGCAAGTCGTATTATTATTATTATATGCATCTAAAAATTCTTTATGACATTAAAATGTTTATTTCTAGCAGTATAAAATGAAAAATAGATGAGTAAATCTTTTTCATTGCAGTAAAAACATTTGATAGAAAGTATGCTATTAGGGGAAATAACTCCATTTTTTAAACATGAAAATTTCCCTTTTTATTTTCATCACCTTTTCTAAAGTTATATATATGTTATTCGTATGCAATGGCTACTAATTGTTCAACATAATTTATAAATCAATAGAATCACAATTAATCGACCAAAACAGCTCAGTCATTCGTCCTGTAATGGCAATAAACTGGCAAGGACTACCTGTCACTTCTATCAAGCAATATCTTTTTACAATGTTTTTGCTTTTTAAGAATCAAAAAATATATTCATGATGATCTGCAATACCTTTAAATTTCTTGTAGCCTGAAAGTATGCATTTCAAATTTCAAACTATTTATCATTTATTGTCAATTGATGGCAGTATAAGGACTTCAAAACTTTTTTTTTATCACAGAACATTATGTTGTGCAGCTTAACAAATTATCAGAATTGATATTATCGAAGGTATAATTTATCTGGAAATTACCTTCTTGGCAGTTTACCACAGAGTTTTGAACAACACTAACTGAGCTGAAAAGCTTTATATAATTAGTGCCAGATTTTAATAATTTTAAAACTTTTGATCTTAGGTCAGTATATCCAGGGACATGATGTTACAATGTTGGCATCAATGTGTAAGCTAAAGGCGGGTAGATTAAGTCGTCAAACTACAGATTCATGTCTACAGTTCTGGGGAGGAATGGGATTTACAAATGAAGTATTAGTCAGTAGATTATATAGGTAAGATTTATAACATTTAATCGGTTAGATATTCTTTTCTTGATAGTATCTAGAAAAACATGGATGTTGAATAAAAATTCAGTAAAGTATACAGTATATATGTTCCGGACCATATATGTATTTGGACCATATGTGTATGGTCATGACCATATGGGTGTATACTCATATGGTCAGACCATACATGTATGGTCCGGGTAATTAATACAATGAACATTGAAGAGATACTTCTACTGTAAATTGCATAAGTATACCCTTCAAGGTGTCACAAATTAAGAGTTGTTAAAATGAAATTTTGACTCATTTATTCATATGTTAATTTATTGTTACATATACATGATTAATGAAACAAAGTGAATACTCTGAAGTTAAAATTATAGTAGAAAAAGCATTTTTACATGATCGTAATCAATTTTTCTCTAAGAAACATAATATATCGACTTTGAAATATATAACTTCAAGAAATATTTAAATGAACCGTTAAACAATAAGTGAACTGTTTTACTCACAGGCACTTGGGGCATTGAACTTTTTTAAAATTATTATTTTGGTGGTTAAATTTGTTTTTAGTAAATTCAAATGTCTTCAATATTTCAAATAATTTTTATTGATTTAGTGTGTTTTTGCTCCTATTCATACGATCTTATAATAACAGTAGATGATATGTGCTGTCCCTCGATTCTTATTTGAAAAATAAGATTAGATAGGCAGCACATATTACTTACTGTGATTGTACGAGCTGTGTGTTCCTACAAAAGAAGTTAGAATTTATTAGAAAAATACCTATATGGTCTAAATACTTATATAGTCCGGCCCTTTAATAACCAAACTAGTATATACACATGTGGTCATGACCATACAAGTATGGCCTAAATACTCATATGGTCCGGAACATATATATTCAATCAGTTAACTTCAATCTTGTTGAGTTTGTTTGACAGCTCAAGGATGACAGATCTGTAGCTGTTATGGCTGTAATTGCATGTATATACTGTAAATTCAGAAATTTTTGTTATGTTTTTATTACCGAAATTATTAGGAAAATTGAGACATCAAAGGTTTCGTGAAAATAAAAACTCATTTTCAAATCTTTTAGTAGCATTTCCTGTAATTACGGTTAAACAGGCATTAGCTGCCATTTAGACAAAAAATTAAAATACGTTTTTTTTTTTTTTCAAATAGTTATAAGAGCAGAATAATAATATTTAGCTTTTAGCAGTCAGTTTGGTTCAATTTAGTGAAAATAAGATCGAAAACATCGCAAATGTATTATCGACTTGCAAGTCGATAATTCAACCTCAGTTGAACTCGTATTCATGTAACCCTAACTTGACCTTTAGCTGAAGATTGGTTATGCACGTCCTAAGCGTGTTCAGTTATTAAAAAGAAAAGAATGTCAACATTGAAAAGTGAAGCAAGGGAGCCACCATAAAAAAAAAATTCTTTGACCAATTCGGCCGAAAAGAAATCCTCCATATCCAGGTAAAACCATGATTTACATTTTAAAAATTTATGACATGAAATCAAACAGACCTGGAAAAATCATAACTACACAACTCCATGTGCTTCTAATTCTATTTATATTTATATAATATTTATTAATGATGGACTTCTCATCTTAAACTAAGTTGTCCGACTGGGTTTTGGTTATTAAAATGAACTTAATAGTTACCAGAAATTCTCTCTTTAGTTTTCCCACTTAGATTAGACAATCAGGTTTCCACTTGAAAACAGTTTTTGTTTATATCATGGGGAAAGGATAGAAATGGGATTCACTGCAAAATATTTTCAATCGCCAGCTGGGCGATCTGGATGATAGATTATGGCCTAAACTTTGGTCACCTTGGGCGACTAGGCGACCTTTAAGTTTAGTCCCTAGAACAGTTATCAATCACAACCACTGCTGTTACTTTTAATAGAAAATATGATAAAAATGGTAAAATTTTAGAATTTTGTTTTTTGGAATATCCCTGAAAATATTCAATAACTATTTTATTTGTCAACACTACTAGAAAAAAAAATGTATAAACAAAAACACTGATTGAAATGATCTGGATAAGTAAAACCTTGACGTAGAAAACAGATGCTGCACAAACGACACGTTCTTAATGGAAAAGCAAAAATGATGAAGCCTGTATTGGAGTATATGAAAGGGTGTACAGGGACATAGTAGTAAACAGAAATATAATAAGAAATATCATTTAAAACTTTCACACAACAGAAGAATTCCATTTTAAGTAGCCTGGTAGCTATTAATACCTAGGACTAATACATGAATAATCTATTGGTCCAAGTTAATACGGACTATATCCTCTTTCACACTTAACATCTGCATATATCATTACCACTCATTTGACATTTGTAAAAAAAATGGTATCTACATATAATCAAATATTTCCCAGTAAAAAAAGGTTCTAACAGCAGTCACACAGTGACTATTATTTATGTTTGTTAAGTAAATATACTATAAGCAATGCTTATTTTTATATTTCAGAGATTTTCGCTTGTTATCTATTGGAGGAGGTGCAGATGAAGTTATGTTATCCATTATATGTAAATACATGGACATTCTTCCAAAACCACCAAAGAAGTAATGAAGTCAAATCATTTTATTTTTAGGGACTACTCTGTATATAAAGTTGAAACACTCTATCTAAGAGCAGGCTTTTGGGTTCAGAGAGGGACTGTGAAAAAAGTAACTTATTATATGTATTCATTCTCAACTTTTCCTCCTTTTGGAAGTTCATTGTTATTTATCCTGTTACTCAATAAAGTTTAGGGAGAGTTGGTTTTGGTCATTCAGGGGGTATCTCTATTATTCTGGATTAATTTCAGTATAAAGGATTGGATTCAAGTGAAAAAAGTCACAGAATATAAATATATGTCAGTTGGTTTATGATGATAATGACAGGTCAGTAATAAATTGGATTGCTTTTATGTGAATATATTGTGGTATGTGGTCATGTGTCCAAATTTTGGTTCGTGACAATGTTTGTTATAAATTGGTCACCTTGGTCTGCATTGATGCAAGAAGCTTAAAGTTCCTATCATTAATCAAGTTAATAGGGTGTACCTGGCTGCCCTTTCTACAGATGACCAGTGCACATCTTGAACCCTACCATATTGGTGATGGACAGGTATAAGTTAACCTTCCTAATCCACTCAGCCACTCTGTCCCCTAGCAGCAAATGTATCATCAATAAAGAATAAAAGTTTCCATATTATATAAATTTTTGGTATCTCATATGAGTCTATGACATAAATTGGTTTTTATACGACCGCAAAAAATTTTTGAGGTCCAATAGTGGTATGACGTTGGCGTCGTCGTCCGGCGTCGTCGTCGTCGTCTGAAGACACATTGGTTTTCGCACTCTAACTTTAGTTGAAGTGAATGGATCTCTATGAAATTTCACCATAAGGTTCAATACCACAAAAGGAAGGTGGAATTGATTTTGGGGGTTATTTTACCAACAGTTAAGGAATTAGGGGACAAAAAGGGGCCAAAAATAGCATTTTTGTAACTTCCAGACATAACTTGTGTGTTAGTTTATGGATCTCTCTGACATTGTACCACAAGGTTCCATATCACAAAGGGAATGCTGGGATTGATTTTGGGGGTAATTGCCTCCAAATTTTAGGAAGTAGGGGCCAAAAAGGGGCAAAAAACAAGCATTTTTCTAGTTTCATGACAATAACTTGTGTGTAAGTGTATGGATCTTTATAAAATTGTACTACAAGGTTCCATATCACAAAGGGAAAGCTGGAATTGAGTTTGGGGGTAATTGCCCAAAATGTTTAGGAATAAGGGGCCAAAAATAAGCATTTTTTTAGTTTCCAGACAATAACTTGTGTTCAAGTGTATGGATCTCTCTGAAATTGTACTGCAAGGTACCATACCACAAAGGGAAGGCTGGGATTGATTTTGGGGGTAATTCCCTCAAAATTTTAGGAATTAGGGGCCATAAAAGGGCAAAAAACCAAGCATTTTTCTAGTTCAGGACAATAACTTGTGTGTAAGTGTATGGATCTTTATGAAATTGTACTGCAAGGTTCCATATCACAAAGGGAAAGCTGGGTTTGAGTTTGGGGGTAATTGCTCTAAATGTTTAGGAATTTGGGGCCAAAAAGGGGCCAAAAAACAAGCATTTTTCTAGTTTCCTGACAATAACTTGTGTTCAAGTGTATGGATCTCTCCGAAATTGTACTGCAAGGTACCATACCACAAAGGGAAGGCTGGGATTGAGTTTTGGGGGGATGAATCATAAGGGGGTTCAAAAAATTTGGGGGGGGGGGGGGTTTCCTTTTTTTTCTTTAAAATTTTCCATTTTAAATTGGTTATTTCTGATTTATATATAAAAGCAAATAATAATGATATGGTTTGAATAGGTAAATTAAAAATCTTTAAGTTCTTAGACCACATTCATTCTGTGTCAGAAACCTATGCTGTGTCAAATATTTAATTACAGTCCAAAATCAGTGCTGTATCAAGCTTGAATGTTGTGTCCATACTTGCCCCAACTGTTCAGGGTTCGACCTCTGTGGTCGTATCAAGCTGCGCCCCAGCGGAGCATTTTATTTGTCAATGCTCCCACACTTTATATTTTATTTTTACAGTCCTCCTCTGCTCATTGTCTTCTCATTTATACACTCAGGAAATACTAATGCCTAATTAAACTTAGATTAGGAGAGATACATGCACCTTATAGTAGGTGTTTGTAAAATATAAAATCATGCATAACATATTTCCAAATTATTTTTGATGTTATAATTAATATGTGAATTTATATTGTTAAGCCTTAAAATGGTTAATTTATATTTATATAACATTACTAGAAGGATTTGATTAAAATAAAACAATCGCTTTATTGTAGAACCATAATATTTAAGTTGTGTATACTATTGATTAACCAAGCATCAAGTATATGTTTATGGAAACATAAAGTGATTTATTAAAACTCACTAACAAATGATCAGGGCTCACACTACTTCAGAATCATAGGGAGAAGTGACTTCTCTTTTTGAAACTGAGAGGGAGAAGTGGTGAGATTTGAAAGAGAAGTGCTCGTTCGCTCGAGGTGCTACACTGTTTGGTTTTTACTATAATACAAAGGGCCATATGTATCTTATTTTTTTATATTGTTCAATTTGTACCTGGGAATACAATAAAAGTAACAGTTCAAATTCAATTATGATGTGAAGGATAAATCTTAAATTGATAATGAATCTAATGAACATTTTAGGGCAGAAATTTCATTTGTGATGTCACTCAGATGTCATAAACATGTGAAAATGGACATAATTGACCTAAAAATTGCCATTTTACCCATAGTTTTTGGACAAATAGATAAGAGTGAATCCTTACCTAAAAAGATATTTTACCCACATTAAAATCTGGATAAGACAACTTGAAGCAAAATATCTTTTAGAGAGAACTATTGGCTCATATCTAAAAATTAATGACAACATCTCAAAATGTGCCATTTGGCAGTTATGCAATAATTGAAAGATGTTTGAAGCCCAATGCAAATATTTCACATAAAAATTTTAAAAATCTGACAGTCTAATGTCTAATGAACATCTGAAACATGGTGATTTATAGATACTGCTTATTTTTAATTTTCAAATTCAAGGTGCCACAAGAGTGGCCTTATCATGTAAAAGATTAAATGCAAAATTCTGTGTGAATAATAGATGGTACTCTGTGATAGAATTCAGTCTTTTACAGCTCGCTGTTGGATGTGAATTGAGTTTCATAGAATGTGTTCTTTATAAAGTCCAAAAAAGCTGTAGAAAGACAGTTAATATTTTCATGATGAAGTCAACAAAAAATGACCAAGTTGTTCCAGAGAAAAATTTTGAAATGTATTTGAATTGTATAATAATTCCGGTTGTCTACTGTCAGAGCTTATCCTAAAATATTGTAGAAAAAAGGGTACAGAAGTACGATATTTGAGGGAATCAATGATAGGTTTTTATTTAAACAATATTATGAAAAAGTTATCATCTTCATATACAATTTTATGACATTCATGAATGCTATTAAAATGAAAATAAGAACTGTAAGAAATAAATATTTATCATATAAATGAAGGAATGAGTTACAGAAAAAATAAAATTTTGTAAATTTAATATATATATGATATATCTGAAGTACAAATGGTAAGATTTAATCACTTATTGATATAAATATATTATTGTATTTTTATCAATTCATTATTCAGGGCAACAGAAAATTTGTGAATTGCATTTTATTTTTATTTTAAGATATGAAATAAAAAGATGTATCATTTTATGTTTTGTACTTTATCCTTCATTGGACAGATTAACCCTAAAAACCTGTTACTGTTGAAATACTTCAGTCTGGTTTATATTTCATAGCAATAGGTGATGCCAGTTTATTGAAGTTCAGTCAAGAGATGTTTACTTGGAAACATAGCTGGTCAGACTAAGATACTGTCACTTGAAACATGTTGTTTCTCCAAAGCAATTTTTGTCTCGCCTGCGAGAAGTTTTGTGATCTTAACTTTTCAGACAGACAATCCAACCATATTTGCGACTCAACATCTGGTGGTGGGCAAAAATATTAGCAAGCATCATATAAAATATCATTCAGGGCATTCAAACGATCTGAACTGGATCCAACTTGCTCAGATATAGTGATTCCTGTATATCAACTAACTTCTTTCATGGGGGTATAAATGTATAAAAAGTCATACAGCCAATAGATGCCCCCTGGACAGTACACTGACATGAAAGCAAAACACTTTTGAGTCTATTTTTGTAAACAAGAGTGCATACACTGGAATGTCTTGCCAGCTTAACTAATAACGATAGAATTGTATATTGAAAGTCTTAAAGATCATGGTCTTACCTCAAGTATTACATACATTAATATAATCAATGATCAATGGAAATGGAAATGAGGTCAAGGTCAAGGTCAGGTAAACTCTGCCCAAGGGACTTGTACACATTACAATAAATCTGCTACTAAGTTGTTGAAATCACAAAAACTTTAGATTTGCCTTTGAATGTTGAGGTTAAGGTCAGATAAACTCTACCAGAGAGACATGTACACCTTACTATCATTGTATTCACCAAATATTGTTTTGGTATCTGAGAATGGACCTGTCAAGAAAACTCAATTTTGACCAACCATAACAAGAGTGCATACGCTGAAATGTCTTGCCTGTTTTACTGACCATGAATGATTTTTTTAAACTACAAGTATCACATAAACTAAACATTATAAATGATCGATGACAATAATTTCAAGTTCAGATAAACCCTGGCAAACAGACATGCACACCTTACAATCATTCTTCGTACCAAATATAGTTTACCTTTTGCTTAAAGTATATAAAAAAAACAAACAAACTGTATGTTCACTGCAGGTGTTAATATGTCTTTTGATTGAGTTAAGCCATTTCAATTGATATTTTATAGTGTGTCTTTCTATGTTGTGATGTTACACTATTGTTTCAGATAAGGGTGAAGGTTTGGTACCATTAAAACGTTTAAACCCGCTGCAATTGTTTGCACCTGTCCTAAGTCAGGAATCCGATGTTCAGTAGTCGTTTGTTGATGTGGTTCATAAGTGTTTCTCGTTTCTCGTTTTTTATATAGATTAGACTGTTGGTTTTTCCGTTTGAATAGTTTTAAACTAGTAATTTTTGGGGCCCTTTATAGCTTGCTGTTCGGTGTGAGCCAAGGCTCCGTGTTGAAGACCGTACTTTGACCTATAATGGTTTACTTTTATAAATTTTGACTTGGATGGAGAGTTGTCTCATTGGCACTCACACCACATCTTCTTATATCTATGAAAACTAAATATTGACCAATGAACCATGGAAATGAAGCCAAGGTCATAAGATACATGACAGACAGACATGTACACTTTACAACCATTCATTGCACCAAATATAGTTGACCTATTGCTTAAAGTATCTGAGAAACAGAATTAACCAGGAAAACTTAACATTGACCAATGAATGCATAAAAATGAGGCCAAGATCAGATGAAGCATGTCAGACAGACATGTACACCTTACAATAATTCCATGCACCAAATATAATTGAGCTATTGCTTATACTAGTAATATCTAAAACAGACTTAACCAGGAAAACTAAATATTGACCAGTGATTCGAACCATGAAAATGATGCTAATTATTATTAATAAAGGTCAGTTGAACCCTGCAATACAGACATGTACACCTTACAATTACTTAAAGTATCAGAGAAAAGGACCAAACTACAGATACTTAAGACTAACCAATGAACCATGTAAATGAGGTCAAAGACATGTACACCTTTCAATCATTCCATACACCACATATAGTTGACCTAGTATCTGAGAAATTGACCTAATCTAGTAACTTTAACCTTGATCACTGATCCATGAAATAAGGTCGGGGTCAGGTGAACCCTGACTGATGGACATGTAGACATTGCAAGGAACCCAAATACCAAATATAGTTATCATATTACTCATAGTGAGAAATTCAAATGACAAAAAATTTGTAATTTTTTTTCTCAAGCAGTCGCTAAACCAGGAAAATGAGGTCAAGGACAACTAGACATCATTGAGATGGGAGCCATCTCTGTGGGCCCCGCTGTGAATAACGTGTGGTAAAAAATTTGTATCTTTACCATAGGACTTGACCTTTGACCTAGGAAGTTGTACATACATTATGACACACCCTCTGGTGTTGGTTAATATGCATGTCAAGTATAAACTTTTAAATCATAACGGTTCTCTAGATATAGAGCAGACAAAATCTTTACCATAGGACATGGGGTTGTCAAATGAAAACCAAAGTTTTTGACCTTGACCTTTGACCTAGGAAGTTGTACATACATGATGACACACCCTCTGGTGTTGGTTAATATACATGTCAAGTATAAAGTATGAAATCATAACGGTTCTCTAGATATAGAGCGGACACAAGTTGTTACGGACGGTTGGACAGACGGACTGACAGATGGACGCACAGACTGATCACTATAGGGCGACCCGCCATTCGGCAGGGCCCTAATAAACATATGACAGACGGAAACTTCATAACATAAGGTATCTTCATACAAGGTATGAAGCATCCAGGTGTTCTACCTTCTAAAATATAAAACTTTTAACAAAAAGTTATACAGCCGCTGCTGCATTGTGATCCCTATGTCTCACATTCTGCGACTTTCATGACAGGTGAGACAAAAAATGGTATTAAGATCAGATGCAGTCAGAATCATGCTAGACCAACATGTTCACATTACAATCCTTCTGTACAGCAAATAAAATTGATCCAATGCTATAAGTAATGTGGATTCATTATTATTCGTTGTATACCAATTTTCATGGATTTTCTGGGTGTAGGTAAACCTTGAATTTAAATGTCCAATGAAGTACAAAGTTTCTATAGGATTGTTTGCAGACTTTAGCAAAACCAAGAAATCAAATATTCATGGTAATGAAAAAATTTCCCAATCCCCGAAAATTGGTATCCACAGTACTGTCAATTCAGAAATTTTGGGATGCATTTTCGTCTGGTCTGCAATGAAAAGTGCAAAATGTGAGAAATAGGGATTACAATATGGCAGCGGCATAATCTATTACTACTATTTGTATAAAGCTTTATATTTCAGAAGGTAGAAGACCTGGAGGCTTCATATCTAGTATATGAAGTTTCAGTCTGTCATATGTCCATCGTCTTCGACCTTTTTTTCATGCTTGACAATTTCTAGTTTTTTTGACATGTGAATTTATCACTCATTATGAATACATGTCAGTCTGGCAGGTTTTAATATGACCTTGACCTCTATTCATGATTTATTTGTGAATGTTAAGTTTCAGTAGTTAGGTTTTTTTGTGTTTTGGTCTGTTTTTCTAATATTATTAGCAATAGGTCAACTATATTTGGTGTGTGTAATGATTGTAAGGTGAATTGTCCATCTGGTTTGGTTTACCTGAATTTGACCTCATTTTCTTGGGTCATTGATAAATCTTTAGTTTATGTGATACTTGTAGTTAAACTTTATCTTTAGGACTATCATTATAAAATCAATCATAGTTAGTCAAGCAGGTGAGACATTTCAGTGTGTACACTCTTGTTTAATTTGATTGTTGAGCAATGGACAGAATTGCTTGATTAACAAGGAGAATTCAGGAAATGCTTCATACAATAATGCTTTCTAAATTTAGAATGGAGTTCTTATTTTTGCAAAACATATCCAGTCACAATTTTGGAATAACAAAAGCATCCCTAAAATTTCTGAACTTTATCTGAGTAACAGACTTGTCACAAAAAAAAAAACTTTTAATCAAATGACCATGAAAATGAGATCAAGCTTAGATGAAACATGCAAAACTATAAAATGTACAACTATTTTATATACAAAAAAACTTAATGCCCCCACCGCTACGGAGGGGGCATAAAAATAATTGACCTAAAGTCAAAGTAAGGTGAACCCTATCTAATGAACATTTGTTCATTGCAATGATTCAATATATCCCAGTTTTCCTAGCACTCATAATAACTGAAAAATTCACATTAAAAAAAGTTGTTTTTTTTGCATTCACTAAGCCATGAAATTGAGGTTAAAGACAATGGACATATGCGAGATATGAAACTTCAGACCTTATGGCATCTGCCTTTTAGATAGGAATTATCACAGTCCTATACTGTCTGAAATATAATGTTTTATGCAAAAAGTTAAAGCCATTGCCACTGCATCCCAATAACACCAGATACCTGAATTAGAAAGTTCAATAGAGTGAAATATACTAAGTTTATAAAGCAGGCATAGTTATTCCCCATTTCCATTCTCAATTTTATAGTTATAACTACATGTATGACAGCTCTGCAAATAAAGCTTCCATTTTCATTTCATGGTAGACAGTTGTTGCCAAGTATACTGTAGTTGACTTTCAGAAATGGTGAATCCTGCAATTTTTCTTATAGAAAAACTTATTAAATAGGCTACATTACCTTTGCTTATCAATGAAATTTTTCTGTGGATACAAACTGCTACTCCTACCATTTACATTATAACCAAATTTTCATAATAACAACTCAATTTAACACTGGTAAGATCTTTGAACATTGGTTTTATTGGTACTTACATTGATTTTGTTTTTGATAAATTAAAACACAACTAAATATGTATTGCAATACTCTTATGAAAACTTATGGTCCTAAATCCTGTTGATATTATGTACTTATATATATTTTTGCTTGCAATAGGTCATGCTTTTCCCAGACTGTTTATATCTTTACAGTATACCTGTTGGATGTGTAATGATTGATACTTTAGTTTGGGAAACTGATTTATCTAATTTAATAGCTGTTATTGGCTTTGAACTAGATTTAAGTAGCTGTGAGTACTCTTAGATAGGTACTTTCTATATGTTAGTTGTTTTCTACATCCTGCTCATCAAATGAGTCAAGAAATTTCCAACTTAATCTACAGTTTGTTCTTATGTTATGCTGTTACATCATTGTCCCGTGTAAGGGATGGTTGAGTGCTCACAAACACTTTTAACCCCACCAAATTCTATATGTGCCTGTCCCAAATTAGGAGCCTGTAATTCAGTGGTTGTCCTTGGTTGCAGTCTGTCATATTTGTTTTTCTTTTATTACTTTATCATAAATCAGGTTGTTGGTTTCTTTGTTTGGATTGTTTCACATTTTTGTCATGTCAGGACCTTTTAAAGCTGTCTATACTGTATGGGTTTTGTTCAATTGTTGAATGACATACTGTAAATTATAGTTTCTTAAATCAGCTCCATTTTTACGTTGTTTGATAGCTGTCTCATTGGTAATCATATCACATCTCCTAATCCTAATCTTATCTGGCGACATGGGCAGCTCTGGAATTTTGTCAACATAAAACATTCACTTGTCACTAAACTGTACAGCTTTATTGTCAATGTTTTATTTATCAAAATTTTATTCTCAATAAGCTGTTCATGTGAAAATTGTCCAAAGATATTCTTTCTTTGTTAAAACCTAACATAAAACATGTAAAACATAAAATAAAAACAATTTTTGGCTTCTTGTCCATGTTCCTATTTTATACACTTTGAACTTGTTCTCCTCTTATATAACAATAAAATGTCATGTATCCATAATGATAATAATATCCATCAAATGTTCATGGTGCTCCATTTTCTCTTGGTGATGCTGATGGTGATCGACTGTACGAACGTGATCTGTAAAAAAAACCCAATATAATCATCAATAAAGGCTACAGTAAAAACCTGACATTATCAGTGCAGTACTAATTTTTTTATTTGGTCTTTGGTTTTGTAAAATTTTAGTTAAAGTATTTTCCCCCTATGTTCTATTTTTAGCAACATCAGCTATGTCTGTTGATCCATCAAATCCCCAGATACAATTTTTAAACTAGCTACCCTAAGGAACATTTAGGTAAAGTTTGGTAACATTTGGCCCAGTAGTTTCAGAGGAGATATTTTAAATAGTTCATATGACAATGACGGAAGACGACAACAGACGCCAAGTGATGGCTAAAGCTCACCTGGCCTAAAAAAATATTTGTAATCAAATGTAGTAATCTTTAATTTTCCAACTGACAACAGAAATCATCAAACATAAGTTGAAATAAATTGAAAATCATTTCTGAATGAAATCTAGATGCTGTAAATCATCAAACTAACAAATTAACTAAACAAACCTGTCTCGACTTCTCTGTCTGTCATATGACCTGCTTTTTGACCTACTATATGATCTCCTGTAAAAAGTAGATGACAACAGTAAATAGACTATAAATAAAGTTCTAAAGATTCTTTGTTTGTTTACTGCATTGAAAGTAAATGAGGAATGTGTCCATGGGACACAGATGATGCCCCCACTTGCATATAATGTTATAAAGGGATATAACTCAAGAACTGTAAAAGTGATGCTTCCCAAATTTGTACTTGATCTGAGTTTTGTGGTAATAAGCATTGTGTATAGGTTTCATAACATTTGGTTGAGGCAAACTAAAGTAAGAGAACGGAAACGAATTTTATTTTTCCATTTTTAATTTTGTAGAGGGGCATAACTCTAGAACAGCAAAAGTAACGCCACCAAAATTCAAACTTGATCTGTGTTTTGTGGTAATTAGCATTGTGTATAAGTTTCATAACATTTGGTTGAGGCAAACTAAAGTAAGAGAATGGAAACGAAAAAGTCAGCATTTTTTTCCATTTGTAGAGGGGCATAACTCTAGAACGATAAAAGTGACACCACCAAAATTCAAACTTGATCTATGTTTTGTGGTTATAAGCATTGTGTATAAGTTTCATAATATTTGGTTGAGGCAAACTAAAGTAAGAGAATGGAAACGAAAAAGTCAGCATTTTTTTTCCATTTGTAGAGGGGCATAACTCTAGAACGATAAAAGTGACGCCACCAAAATTCAAACTTGATCTGTGTTTTGTGGTTATAAGCATTGTGTATAAGTTTCATAATATTTGGTTGAGGCAAACTAAAGTTAAAGAACGGAAACAATTTTTCCATTTATAAAGGGGCATAACTCTAAAACGTTAAAAGTGACGCCACCAAAATTCAAACCTGATCTGTGTTTTGTGGTAATAAGCATTGTGTATAAGTTTCATAACATTTGATTGAGGCAAACTGAAGTAAGAGAACGGAAACAAAAAATTTAGCAATTTTTCCATTTATAAAGGGGCATAACTCTAGAACGGTTAAAGTGATGCCACCAAAATTCAAATTTGATCTGTGTTTTGTGGTAATAAGCATTGTGTATAAATTTCATAACATTTGGTTGAAGCAAACTAAAGTTAGAGAACGGACACCAATTTTGGGACGGACCTACAAATGGACAAGGGTAAAACTTAATGCCCCCTCCGCTACAGCGGGGGCATAAAAATTAGCAAAGAAATATAAATCTGACTTGCATAGTCAAGATCACCCATCATGCTTATGAAGTTACTGTGATGTCATAAGTATTTATTTCACATCTCTCATATGCGCCATGAATCAGCAGTACATCTGAATAAAAAAAAAGTGTGCTTTGTTTGGACAGTGTCCAACACATGAATGAAGTCATCTGAAACCTTGACCTTACAGGTGGACATTCTAATCTTGATTTATTATATAACCTATGATTGTGAGCAGTACATTTTAAAGAAACTATTGACACAATTTTTACATGGCTTGACTAGAAGAAACTGTCTTGTATGTGACCTACATTTGAGACCTTGACCTTACCGATTTACACTTAAATCTTGTTCATTTATATACACTGGTGGCATTCCAAAATTAACATTCAGCAAAGTGCAGCTGCAATTTATCTAAAATATGTTTATCAGTGTTCTTCCATTTTTGGAATTCTTTCATGATGTTCATTTGAACTTTCTTTTCAATGCATCTCATTTTTTACCCGCATTTGATATAAGGATGAAGTAAGGTTAAGTGAATTTATAAAGTATCGATATTTAAAGCAAGATACCTTCTGTAACTTCTGCTCCTTGACCTCCTGTAAATTAAAAAAAAAAAAAATTTAGGTCAGGAATCAGTTCGTAATTGCCTGCATTGCCCTATAAAGTATACATATATATAATCCTAGTACAATGCAGTAAATTTGTTTTTTTTTATATCCAGTTTGATGAAAAGGACCAATATGGCTGTTATCTAATATAAAAACAAGAAGATGTGGTATTATACATCATATACTTTTTTTATAAAAATATAACGAGTAGGACAGGCAAATTGTTGAAGAAAGAGAATCTGGACCTACTACAACTTTCTAGATGAAGCTTTATATAATGTTCTTTCCCAGTACATTTGAATACATAACTGATTTTGCTGTGTGTACATCTTCATTCTTAATGTCTTTTAAAAGGAACATAAAAATCATGCACAAAGAAACATAAACAGAATTCATAGTCATTCTGTATATAAATTTCATTTCAGGAGAAGTTATTAGCTCACTTTTTCAGTCCCTTGAATTGAATAATAAAAATCAAAAAATTAATATAAATCTATCATATTACATCAATCAGATGTTCTCAAGATATTAATAGCTTGTCAGATATCAGTATTTATATTTTTAAATCTTGTCTTTCATATTTCCTTTAAGAATTCAAACTTCTTCCATTTAGTGAAAATCTACAAAATCTTCCAAAATAGCCTCATTTGAGATCTTTTCGCTAATATTTAGATAAAAGCCAAGGCTAAAACCAAAAACTTTATAAAATGATCATTTATCTATAAAGTTAACATAATTTTGAAAGGCTTGAATAATTTTACTATTTTTCGATTTCAGGGGCCATAAAATGACTCATCATACCTCCTCCTTCCTTCTAAGATGCAACATATAGACAAATTTTCGACACTTAAAAAAAATCATTTTTGGAATAATATATATAAATCTCTTACCTTCTATCATAAGACCTTGATCTTGATCTTCTGCAAATAAAATAATTAGGCATGTAAAAAATGTACTGTATACTGTATGTTTTGGTTCAAGAATGAATTTCTGCATGGATGAACATTTATATTTAATTCTATCCATTTTACATTATTTTTTATTACAGATTTAATTTTATTGAATTTAATGATTCACAAATGTTTTAATGCCAGCATACTTACTAGCTATCTAATACAGAAATATGTACAGAGCTATTAACATTGATATTTCATGTTGTGTCTTTAGATTCTCCAGATTTTAGTATTGTATATTTAATTTAATTTTCAGTGCAAATTTAAGTATTTTCTGTATAATCAAAACCTAGAACTGTGCAGAACAGTAATATGACATCCTGAATTAAAATACAGACAAAATAAGAAAATATCCCAGAATTGTAACCAATGTTTTCCCAAGTATAGTTAAATAGCAATATGTTTTCCTTCAAATTATAATACATTCTATTTTTATTGTGTGTGCAGTTAAAACTGGTTTAACCCCACAGTTTGTGTCTGTATCAAGTCAAGCTATCTAGACCATGTGTTGTTTGTCTTTCCATGTTTATTTGTGAGTTGGGATTAGCTGGTTTATGTCGATGGTTCTACTGTCTAGTATTTTTGGACATTCCTGTTATCCATTTTTATGTGTTATTACATATTAGTGTTAAACATTTCTGTGTTATGATGAAAAACATGTACCTTCTGTCTGGTGTTCTGGATCTTGTTCGTGACCTTCGTGATCTGAAATAATTTTTAATCAGTACAAATAATTGTGTAATATGCATAATGCTTAGTATTCTAACTTAGTTTCTAAGGTTATCAAAAATGAGAATACCTGACTTCTCATGATGTTACTGTCAATGGGTTCAGACTTATATCTAAACTTGTTTTATATAACAAACAAAAATTAAGTTTTCACTTTACATTAACTTCCTCCAACTGTATTAATACAACTTAATTGCATTTAAGAGGAAATGAATTATGCAGATGTCTAAAGATTTGCCTGCCTGTAACCTTTTTAAAAGAATTAAATTTGTTAATTTTACTATGGGACATGTACAGACACTGATTATTTAGGGCTACCAAAAGCTGCTATAATCATTACTCCAGTGTACAACAGTACAGACATCTTTACTAGTGTTTGTTACTGACAGTCTTCAGTGTACACCTACCTCCTTGGTGACCGTGACCTTGATCTGTATCTACAAACATATATATAAATACAATTTATCAAGCACCACTTCTAATCAAAGTCAAAATCTCATTTCAAAATGAATATCTACTAACCATAACAAGTTAATCAGTAAATAATTACTTTAACAAAGTTAAATCTGAGCTTAATACTTTTAGTAGTTTAATATAAGAACTTACTAATTAATAAACAGAGACGTGGGGTATAAATCAATGGTATAGCAACCCAAATAACACCAAAAAAATATAGCAACTCAAATAACATCAAAAAAATACTAAAGATATTTTCTTAGTATGTGTATTCTTCAAGCTGCTGTCAGTGATGCAAGATAATAACATTAACAATAATTTTGAAGAGAGATTTGCATTCAGTTACAAGTAAAACGATGATTTAGGAAATAACTTTTAAGATACCGGTATACCTTTTTGGGCTTCTACTGTGTGATCTATATGACCTCCTTCTATCGTGATCATCATAACGGGATCCATGGTATGGTCTTCTATCTTTTGTTCTCATCTGACCTGGTGCTATAATAATCAGATATATAGGTAAACTAACCAGGGTATCAAACTTTAAAGTGGACATAGCAACCTGTTTATCTTTTAGTGGATAACAAAATAATATTTTTCACTTCTATATAATAATAAAGTAAATAACAAAGGTGACATATTCACTTTAAACTAAATGTGAAACAACCAATAATGAAAATGACATAGATTACCACTAAAATGACCTCCTCCCAATGATTTTTTAGACCAAAAACAGCTGTATAACTATCATCATCAAAGAAAATTTAACGTTCATAAATGACCAAAGGAAAAGCAGTCATGGTCAGACATAAATGTTCATCTTATAACTGTTCCAGTTCTAACAATTGTTTGGCTTACAAATATTGGCTTTGAGAGCATCCCTGATGGAGGTAATTCAAGAAAAGCTCTTCGGATGCATGAAATTTTTAAAGTGTTGCTTTAATTTTTTACAAGATTCTATTGACTAAAAATAATTTATCTGTTACTTGTAGTCAGTGAGAAACTATCCGACCTAAAGGAAAAGAAAAAAACACTCAAATCACCAAATTCTTAAATGTGCCATCCTGGCAAAATGACTTTCTTAAATGAATACATGAATAGTGCCATCCAAGTTGGCAAATTAAGCTTCATGAAATTTTAACTCAACAAATTGTTCTTTTAAATTTATAACATCAATAGAAAGATATTCCCTTTAATGTTGAAAATGAAGAGGTTTGATTTTGATTACCATATTAAGTTGAACTTACATTTTCTATCTCCCCTAGCAAATTCTATCTCTAATTCTCTGCCCTGATATCTTGTTCTGTCCAAGTGATAAAGTGCATCATCAGCATCTCTAGGATCTTCAAACGTCACACTTGTTAAGGATTATGCGTATTAAAACAGCATGCAAATGTGTGCAACATTCAATGAAAGAATTTCATTTCTAAATATCTGAACTATAAATTTCCTTAATCATTTCATAAACTTAACATATTTTCCATAATTTACAAAAATGTTTTCAATATATTTTTATCATGTTTGTTTTTTATATATTGATGCACGTCAAAAAATAAATATCACTCATAAAGATTTTATTATAACATAATCAGACAATTGATTTTGAAGTGCATGGTGCATAGAATCTGCTCCATTTTACTCTCACTTCTTTTCATTTAAACACAAGAAACAGTTACCATAGCTTTAAACACAAATGACATCTTTTAAAATTATATATAGTTTTTTGGTTTGTTTTTTTAGATAGGATCCTCTTTAGATTTATGTAACATAAGTATTAGTTTAAAGACATGTATGATCAGCATCTTGAAAGCAAACATTGTTTTGTCCTAAAAGTTAGCACCATTACTTATGCTTTATTTATTCTTTTCTGTTAGATCTTTTGAGTATAACCCACAAGCAACTATCTTTATCTTTGCCTTTATTGCACAACAGTAAAAACATGCCAAGTCTTGCATCTTTGTCTTTATTACATTCGCTGATATTTCTGTCTTTCGATGTTCTTTTTACTTTACTTTTTTGCCTGTGTCTTTTATCTTTGTCTTTTAGAAATCTTTTTCATTCAATTTAGTTTGCCAAGTTTGATGTAAAGCCTTTTATCTGTTTCTTTAATACTATATAATCTTTATCTTTGTGCTTTCATAAAATTTGCTCTTTAGACTATATCTCTTTTGCATTAAACGGTGACAATTCTTTGTCTTTTTTCTACCCCTGACTTGCAGTCTGAGAAAAAAGAAAAGCACAATATTAGACACACATGTAGGGGGACTATTCATTGTCTATTGCATGCAGTGTTCTTAATATTCTTCTTAAAGATGCTGCAATATATATATATATACTTATCCTAAGCATGAATAAAGTTATATTTATTTTCACAGCTACAAATAGTGGACTTGTTTTTTATAAGCCATTGTCATTATACTGAAGTTTGCCCCCAAACTATCTCATAGACTTTACTAGTATGACAATTAATATAAAAAGAAGATGTGGCATGATTGCCAATTAGAAAACTTCAGAAATACAATAAGAAAAATACTCTAAGACTACTAAGTTTGTATATATATTTTGCAATCTTTCACATTTTATCAATAAAATAGAAAGATTACCAAAGTTTTCAAAAGTATGTTTTTTATGAAATGCACATTTTTATTATAATTATGGGTAATACATTTTGCACATCTTTTTAATGAAAGGATATTGAATATATGCAAATCCTCTAGGTAGCCTAGAATGATAGTCTAACGGTATATAAACATCTTTCAATGGTCCATATTTACCAAACATTGCTCTCATTTCATCTTCCCTAAATTAACATAAACAATACATTGTAAACTAACTCGCAAAAATTCTAAAAAAAAACAACTTAAAAAAAAACTTGGCCCAAGCATTTAACAAACACTTACATGTAAATTCAGCTGAAAATGTTTTTAAAATCACAAAAAAATAAAGGAAAGAGTACAATTTAACCACACTGGCAGCTGCATATCATCCTTTAACATAATCGTTCCTTTTCAATCTTATACTGAGTTAAGTTTTTCTTTTTTGGCAAATTTTTTTGATTGTAAATACAAGGCCTAATTCATAAATTAAGAATTAATGATATAGTACACATATTCTATAGTAAAACTAAGCCATTCAAGTATATAATAAAATGCTCCACTGGGTGCAGCTTGATACGACTTCAGAGGTCGAACCCTGAACAGTTGGGGCAAGTATGGACACAACATTCAAGCTTGATACAGCACTGAATTTGGATTGTGATTAAATATTTGACACAGCATAGGTTTCTGACACAGAATGAATGTGGTCTAAGAACTTAAATTTTTTTTAATTTACCTATTCAAACCATATCATTATTATTTGCTTTTATATATAAATCAGAAATAACCCATTTAAAATGGAAAATTTTAAAGAAAAAAAAAAGGAAAAAAAATCCCCCCCCCCCCAATTTTTAGAACCCCCTTATGATTCATCACCCCAAACTCAATCCCAGCCTTCCCTTTGTGGTATGGTACCTTGCAGTACAATTTCAGAGAGAACCATACACTTGAACACAAGTTATTGTCTGGAAACTAGAAAAATGCTTGTTTTTTGGCCCTTTTTTTTGCCCCATATTCCTAAACATTTAGGGCAATTACCCCCAAACTCAAACCCAGCTTTCCCTTTGTGATATGGAAACCTTGTAGTACAATTTCATAAAGATCCATACACTTACACACGTTATTGTCCTGAAACTAGAAAAATGCTTGTTTTTTGCCCCTTTTTGGTCCCTAATTCCTAAAATTTTGAGGCAATTACCCCCAAAATCAATCCCAGCCTTCCCTTTGTGGTATGGTACCTTGCAGTACAATTTCAGAGAGATCCATACACTTGAACACAAGTTATTGTCTGGAAACTAGAAAAATGCTTATTTTTGGCCCCTTATTCCTAAACGTTTTGGGCAATTACCCCCAAACTCAATTCCAGCTTTCCGTTTGTGATATGGTACCTTGTAGTACAATTTCAGAAAGATCCATAGACTTACACACAAGTTATTGTCATGAAACTAGAAAAATGCTTTTTTTTTGCCCCTTTTTTGGCCCCTAATTCCTAAAATTTTGAGGCAATTACCCCCAAAATCAATCCAAGCATTCCCTTTGTGATATGGAACCTTGCAGTACAATTTCAGAGAGATCCATACACTTGAACACAAGTTATTGTCTGGAAACTAGAAAAATGCTTTTTTTGGCCCCTTATTCCTAAAAGTTTTGGGCAATTACCCCCAAACTCAATTCCAGCTTTCCCTTTGTGATATGGAACCTTGTAGTACAATTTCAGAAAGATCCATAGACTTACACACAAGTTATTGTCATGAATCTAGAAAAATGCTTGTTTTTTTTACCCTTTTTTGGCCCCTAATTCCTAAAATTTTGAGGCAATTACCCCCAAAATCAATCCAAGCATTCCCTTTGTGGTATGGTACCTTGCAGTACAATTTCCCTTTGTGATATGGAACCTTGTGGTACAATGTCAGAGAGATCCATACACTAACACACAAGTTATGTCTGGAAGTTACAAAAATGCTTATTTTTGGCCCCTAATTCCTTAACTGTTGGTACCATAACCCCAAAATCAATCCCAACCTTCCTTTTGTGGTATTGAACCTTATGGTAAAATTTCATAGAGATCCATTTATTTAAACTGAAGTTAGAGTGCGAAAACCAATGTGTCTTCGGACAACAACGACGATGACGACGCCAACGTCATACCAATATACGACCGCAAAATTTTTTTGCGGTCGTATAAAAATAGCATCTCTTTTGTTAAGTTAGAAGTATCAACTCAAACCAGAGCCAATTATGTCTATAGCACCATTCCCTACATCTTAAAAAATTCAAGAAAGTAAATACTAAAGGGCATGATTAGGGATCCTTCCACACACAAAATTCTCATAGAAATTTGAGCCAGAAAGGACATTTTTTTATTTTGCTTTTTGTCATCAGACATTTTTTTCTTGTCACAGTGTGATATAAAAAATTATAGGAACTATCCCAATGTGTTATATTGCAATGGTGGGCAAATAGCAATACATGTAATCTGCCTCTTATCTTCTGAAGCAAGACAACTTGCTCCAGACCTAATCAATCCAATTTTCCACCAAAATTAAACTTCTTTTCATCAGTGGGTCGAGTTAGCAGGTTTTTTTTCAGCAAGATTGAATTCTTTTTCATTAATGGGGCGACTTCGCAGGTCATTTTAAAATACCTTTCATCAGTGGGGCGAGTTGGTTAACTATGACTGGAGTGAGTATGTGAGCCATAAAAGTGTCCTGGACACTTTTTCACAGAAAAGGTATTTAAATGTGTCTGATGCTGTGAAAAAGTGTCCATTTAATCAGACATAATTTCATGATAAAACTATTAAATTCTGTCCTGTTAAGGTTGATGTTTGAATAAAACACTTTTTCACAGTAAAAATTGTCCTTTAAAGGGAGATAATAAAAAGTCACTGAAATGTTTTCTATATTTAATTTCCTATTACTAATACAAACCAATTAAGAACCAGTTATAATTTTATCTAAACAATGGTGATGATCATATTTTGTATGAATTCAATACTCCAGTTTAGACGTCATGTTTTAATAGAGACAAAACCCCCATGCTAATTTAAAAACTTCAATCCAACTGAAGCTATGTTATGATGCTATGTATACATTTTGTTGGTATCGAGAGTGGACACTTTTTCACTTGAAATACTGTCCTTCCTATGAAGGACACTTTTTCATATGAAATATTGTCCTTTCTTTGAAGGACACTTATTCACATCTGTGGACACGATTTCACAAGTAAATATCGTCCGGACAATATTTCATAATAACATTATGTCTGTGGACACAATCTACTGTGAAAAAGTGTCCGGTGGATATAATTATATAGCGGACAATATTTAATCCTACAAGTAGGTCTGTGCTACTTGGCAATGGGCAAGTTGGTTTAACATGACTGTGGAGAGTAATGCTGCAAGATTTGGCAACAGGGCTAATTTTGTGTGATTCTCTTTTCTTTTCAGACTAATAGATGTCAATTTCATTCTGTGTCTGTGACAACAAAATTTTACAGGAACGTCTGTGAGAGCAAGAAATGGCGGAAAAGTATAACACAGAGGGTAATGAGGCAATGGAAATTGATTGCAAGATTGGGCTGCTCTAAACTTAGTGTGCAGTAATTATGCGATTTCTAGTCGATTGGGCCAATGGATAAAAAATAACCTTGCTCCTTCGTTAACATTTCTAACATATAAAGATGTATTTGGAGGCCTTGAATAACGTGACATTTTGATGTAAATTTCCTAGTTTATATCTGCGCAAGCGTTCTTGAATCTGGTCTCTTGTGCTAAATTCTAGATATAAATCGGACGTAGTCTCAGCAAGGAAGCAGCTATATATTTCGGTTACCTCCCTTACAGGAAGTGCGGGCACTGGTTGTCAGCGAAAACAAATGGTGGACAAAAATGTGCCATAATTGAGAACATTTCAGCTGTTCAAACGCTACAATTATGTTTTTCTCGTACATAACTGGAAGACTAATAATTTAGAAATGACTTTCCTTTATGAAAATGGTTGATTGATGCGTTAAATATAATAATTTTCGAACTGTGGTTATATAGTCATAGAATTAATTTCTGATAAAAAGGAAATAAACTTAATATTTGAGGACAGTCAGCCATAATACAACTTTATTTCATTCTCCTGTTTACCACCTTTTCCCTAAAAAGTCTCAAGTTATTATTATGTCTATGCACACAAAGAATTTTAATATGGATTCATTTAAAAAACCAGAACCCAACAATTTTAAGTTGACAGAATTTAGAAGAGACTTGCATAATCGACACAAAAGAGAAGTCCATATGAGAAAAGAACGATTAAGGGCAGTTGAGACTAGGTTCCTTGCAAAACAAATGATTACTGTGGACACATCAAGAGCAAGGTCGAATTGTGATGTGGTCAGAATGTGTATCAAGGAACTTGGGTTGAAAGAGGTACAATGTAACATTCTTTCATTAGTAAATCATCGCTTTTAAATATCAATGTACAGCTGCGAAAAAATTTGAAGTTTAATTTTATAGAAAATTTCATTCATGTCATAATTAAAACCATGATTTTAATACATGTAAATGAAAAAAAAAAAGAATTTAGCAAAATTCTATTCTAGCATTGTAGCAGGATTATAGAAGTTATATACATGTTAAGAAGTCAATCAATTATTCATTTAAAACTTGCATTAAGATATTGAACAAAACACTTATAGTCAACTTATTAGGACTAGCTACAAAAATGTAGTTTTCTTTTGAAAAGAAATAAGGAGACTTTTTATGAACCAACATTTACCAGTCAGGGGAATTACTGAAATATAAAAATCACTTATTTAAGTAGCAAATTAGAAATTTTGTCATTTTATGAACTAACATTTACCAGTCAGGGGAATTACTGAAATATAAAAATCACTTATTTAAGTAGCAAATTAGAAATTTTGTCATTTTATGAACTAACATTTACCAGTCAGGGGAATTACTGAAATAAGTGATTTAAACCTTATTTAAGTAGCAAATTAGAAATTTTGTCACAAATTGTGATTTTGTAGATTTACCAAAATTTTAAACATATAGGTTTAGATTATATCTTATTATTTAGTAAAATTGGAAAAAATGAACCTTTTTCTTCTTTTAAATAGGAAGGTTTATCTCTTTGATGCAATCATTTGGCTTTAAATTCTATATTTGTTGAAAAAATGCTATAATTAAGGCCTTCATTAATGAACTGATACTAATCAGATTTTTCCCAGCAGTGGGAGTAATTTTCCTGTAAAATTCAAGGTTTCATCTTACAGATTATGTAATAAAATTTTACTGTACGCGATAAAAAAATTCACTGTTCGGGGGGTGTTGAAATTAGTGGGGGTAATTAAAATAATAATACTTACAGAAGTGATTTTTTGGAAGAAAATAGATGTATGATACTTAAACAAGTGATTTTTATGTCATTATCCCAGATTCAGTACAAGGTCATCACCTGACATGACTGGTCATCCTATCAACACAGATGTTGGTTCTGATAATTTTAGCAACATAATCATGATATATAGTCCCTGGATTATTAGTAATTGTATATTTAAAGCTACAATAAAATGAAATCACTTAGTGTAGTGATTTATTTGTACTACTTAAATAGGTGATTATTAAAGAAAGACAACTCTTACTTCCAACATTTGTAGACACAATGTTACTTGAATCAGTGATTTAAAAATCACTCATTTAAGTAAGTCCCCTGACTGTTTACATGTAACATCTATTAACTTTTTTTCAGTTCCCTTTTGGTAGAAAAGAGCATTGTGATATACATTGGCATGCTGTTAGCTATGAAGAAAATCCAGACCTATATGGGGGAAAAGTTAATAAATTTCCAGGTATGATTAACATAAGTCCTGAAATCAGGGGGATACCGTAATAATTTTAAGGAAAAACAGTAAAAATATATTGTGATAACACAAAGAGATGCTATTGGCAGTAATGAAATATAAAAGAAGAACACTTGTGGAATCATCTGCCTTTTCTTTTCATCCATCATAAACTTGCCAGAAGAGTTTTATTTTTTGTTTTTTGAATGGTCCTAATGATGAGGATTCAATTTCATTAATTCAAGCATAAATGTGGGAAAAAATATTCCCAAAACAAAATGATCTTTTATCATTCAGATATTATCCTTTTTGCTGAAATCTGCCATTACCTGATATTTGCCACCTTTTTGATTATCACACTTTCCTTTGATATTTGTTGTCAATCACTATGTCATTCTGCTAATACTAGCATACTGAAATAGAACATCCACATCAATAACTTTGTCAAACTTTCTTTTTATTTCACAAAGCTAGAACAAAAGCTAATCTTCATAATAATGAGATTTTACTAGTAAATCCTATTTTCCCATATTTTACTGATTTTTAAACTATTAGGTTTTTTGTAGCGGCTAAGCAGCAGTTGAATGCAAGACCACAGTCACCTGAATTTCTAGCAATAAATGATTAAAAATAGGTAAAAAAAAATAATGTAGTATATAATATAATATACAGTATTATAATATATCCATAATTTTTTGCCTATTTTTAATCAATTCTTGCTAGATTTTCAGGTGACTGTGGCAAGACAGAGGGTCAGTAGAACCCTTTAATAAAAAAAAATGTTTAATTCAAAACTGCCTTTTCAGCACATTCCTGTTTTGATTCCAAAAATGGTAGACAAGAGAAACATATATTTTACATTTTCAAGTTTGAAGCTTGACATTCTTTACATAAAGTTAGTTTGGGCTAGAAAATACAATGTAATATGAAATAATCTTTGCCACTAAACATGTACGAATACATGTACCTAAATTAAATGTCAGAAAATGTGTCAAATTGATACTCACCAGCACATTTAGTTCGCATGGCTTCTTTAGACTGACTTTACAAAGCTATATCAAATGATACATGATAAATTAAGTAAAAGGAATTAATAAAAGAAAGAAACTAGTAGAGATGATAAATTCAGTTAACTTCCTATTTCTGTTTTTGCATTTGTAGAATTGGTAGGAGTTGTAAGAAATATGCATGTGCTATATATAATTTATATTTAAACAACAACATAGACACAATTTATAACTTAAAACATAGTTGAACTTGAAAATGCCATTCTCTTGGCCATCGAATTTGCCACATGTTCATTTTCCTGTTGGTTGATATAAGGTAAACTATTAAGGTCATGTTAATCTTATGCTATTAAAAGATAAAGTTGAACAAAAACAATCAACGTGTTAATAGCTCCCTGAGAAAATTAACTTAGTATCGTCAGTAAATTTGTCTTTTTTGTCTTAAAAATAAGCTGCAAATTTTGGCAAATGTGCTTATTATAAGTACAATAATTGGGGTAATGTCTTATTTTGCTGATTTATCGTTACAGGTGGATATATGATTAAATCTTTAAATTTACTTACATTACAAAAGATTTGTCTGTCATATATCTTGTCTTTGTTTTTAAAGGTATGACAGATATCTGTAGCAAGATGATGTTGTTTAGAAGTTTAGACCAGATGAGAGAACTGTTTCCATCAGACTATGATTTTTATCCTAGAACATGGTATATGCCTACACAGTTTCATGAATTCTCTTGTGAAGTAAGAAAATTGACAGAAAAAAGAGTGAAACCTAGACCAACATACATTGTCAAACCAGATTCAGGTGCTCAGGGAGATGGTATTTATCTAATCAGGGATCCAGTAGATTATACACCATCACCAAATGGAAAGTGCCATGTTGTACAGGAATATCTAAGTCATGTCTATTTGATAGACAGGTATAAATTTGATTTGCGAGTATATGTTGTGTTAAAAAGTATAGAACCTTTAGATATACACATCTGCAAAGATGGTCTTGCCAGGTTTTCAACTCTTCCATACGAAACTCCCACATACAAAAATTTGCATGAATCATTTATGCATTTGACAAATTACTCATTGAATAAAAGAAGTACCACATTCAATAGATCAGAGCGAAGTGATGAAGGAAGTAAAAGAACTATAAGCAGTGTCTTACGCAAAATCAATCTGAATGGCAAGGATGGTGATCAAGTATGGAAGACCATAGAAAGAATAGTCTGTAAAACAGTTATTGCTATGTTGCCTACAATGAGGATTGAGTATCAAGCTAATATACCCTCTGGAAAGACAAAACTCTCTTGTTTTCAGGTATTTATCATTATTAATGTTCACACTTAATGTATATAAGTACTTACATTCTTATTTTTGAAGTCAAGGTGCAAGGTTAATGAGGCTATTTGCATTTTTGTCGAGCCATCGACTTTTGTCGCAGAAAGCTCGACATAGGGATAGTGATCCGGCGGCGGCGGCGTTAGCTAACTTCTTAAAAACTATATTTTAGAACGTGGAAGATCTGGATGCTTCATACTTTGTATATGGATGCCTCATGTTACGAAGTTTCTGTCAGTCACATGTCCAATGTCCTTGACCTCATTTTCATGGTTCAGTGACTACTTGAAAAAAAAGTTAAGGTTTTTTGTAATGTTAAATTCTCCTTATTATAAGTATTAGGATAACTATATTTGGTATGTGCGTACCTTGCAAGGTCCTCATGCCCGTCAGACAGTTTTCACTTGACCTCGACCTCATTTCATGGATCAGTGAACAAGGTTAAGTTTTGGTGGTCAAGTCCATATCTCAGATACTATAAGCAATAGGTCTAGTATATTCCGTGTATGGAAGGACTGTAAGGTGTACATGTCCAACTGGCAGGTGTCATCTGACCTTGACCTCATTTTCATGGTTCAGTGGTCAAAGTTAAGTTTTTGAGTTTTGGTCTTTTTTTCTAATACTATATGCAATAGTTCAACTATATTTGGTGTATGGAAATATTTTATGATCTATATGCCAGTCACGCAGGTTTTATTTGACCTTGACCTCATTTTCAAGGTTCATTGCTCAGTGTTAAATTTTTGTGTTTTGGTCTGTTTTTCTTAAACTATAAGGTCAACTATATTTGTTGTATGGAAGAATTGTTAGCTGTACATGCCTGGCTAGCATGGTTCATCTGACCATGACCTAATTTTCATGGTTCATTGGTCAATGTTTAGTTTACTTGGTTAATGTTAAGTTTATGTGACAGTTGTAATAAAGCTTTATATTTAGGACTATCAACATATCAATGATTAGTAAAGAAGGCGAGACATTTCAGCGTGTGCACTCTTGTTTACAAGAGACCTAGGAATTTTCATTAAAAGTCAGGTGCATATTGCTGATTTTCTGAAACCTTATTTTAAAGACTGCTGAGATAAACTTTTTTAAGTATTGGTGAAAAAGACTTACCTTTACTTTATATATCACTAGTGCAGTGCTGATAAGAAATGTAAGATGGTCCTAAAGGGTGCTAATGAAAAGTATTATCACATATACATTACATACATGTATGATGTTGATTAGGTACATACATATTATCAGTAGTTTGCTTTTCATCAATTTCTTATATAAAAAAAATTAGTTGCTAAACTTTTGTCAATTTTTGTGAAAAGATTTGTTAGATATGTGACAATCTGGGTAATGCTCTTTTAATGAAATAGTATATGTGGTGAAAAAAGTAGAAATTAGGAGATTTGACTTTCAGATAGAGACTCGCACCAATATCTGGAGAGTTAACACATTTTCACAACAAATGAATTTGTTGCTGTAACATGATTTAGGTAGTAGATGTGATACTAAATGTTCGCTTAAAAATCTTACCAGATTGAAATATAATAGCCAAGTTAACACCTTTATTAATCAAGATTGTTGATAGAGGTCCTGATGGTTTCATTCATTTTTCATATGTTATTTGTGATAAAAATATACATAAAGCAGTATCTTAAAATTATATAAGAAATAATACATGTATTATATCAATAACATGGCTGAAAAAAGTGTGATATTCAGTGATGAGACACTACTGTTTAGTCAAATATAGCAAATTATATGGACTTGAAAATCCTTTAATTATCTGTTGACAGAGTATAGTATGTTTATACATTGTATATGTACCTGTTAATAGTATGATGAACTATTTATTGAATGCCCTTTGTTATATCATGTCAATTAGACTAATACTTTATGTCATATTTAAATATTATCATATATATCCTGATACTATTAAATGTTTTATGGTTTGTAAAAATACAAGATGTAAAGATAGGAGTTTAAATGGTTTTTAAAATGGGTTAGTCAGTTATCATGATCATACCATACATGTAATACATTGTAATGTTGTGATAGACTTTAATATGTACAAATGTAGATTTTGATCAGCTTCCTAAATTATACTAGACCACCTAGACCCCACTTCATTGTTCAGTCTATTTTTTTTAAGAAATGGTCAAATATTTCACAGTTATCTACTCTGCTGTAAAAAAATGTATTCGCCAGTTGTAATTGATTTAATATTAAGTTTCATTAAATCCATTTTGAACAGCTGTTAACCTTAATTCCACTTAAAAGCCTTACATGTATATATTTGAGGATGGAGGAATTATTAGAGACTATTTTATAAACTGAGACAGTAATACTGATTGAAACTATCAGTATATTTTCCCTTTTTATTTGAAATTTAATGATTCAGCAGCGAGCTAAAACAAAGCAGCCTGAACTATTGACTGCAACAATTACAAAATCAAAAACAACTAATAAAGAATCTCTGAAAAGTTTTGAAACCTAGATATACATCAGCAGGTATGAACATAATAAAAAGTTTATGTGGTATTGGCCTTTGACACAGTTTAAATTTTTGTCTCGCCTGCGACGAATGTCACGGAAAACGAGACATAGGAATTGCTTTTTTGGCAACGGCCATGATGGCGTCAACAATTGTTAAGTTTTCTGGTTAAATTAGTTTGATAGGAACTACTTGTGATAGATCATTGAATTTGATATTTTGTATGAAGATGCATTACTATCAGTATCAGTACATATCAGTTTGACGACAATTTTGAGGCCCTGCCCCCTAGGCCATGGTCCAGTGACTTTGATTTAATTAGCCATTTTCAATGTTAAGTTTTCTGCTTAAGTTATTTGATAGGAACTGTACTACTTGCAATAGATCAATGATATTTTCTATAAAGTTGCATTACTATCAGTACATATCAGTTTGATTACTATTTCGAGGCCCTGTCCCCTAGGTCATCATGGTCCAGTGACTTTCAATGAATTAATAATTTTCAATATTAAGTTTTATGATTAAGTTAGTTTGATAGGAACTACGTACAATAGACAATATTTTCTATAAAGTTACATTGCTGTTTGTACATCTCAGTTTGTCAACCATTTCGAGGCCCTACCCACTAGTTGGTCCAGCGACTTTGAATTAATTAGCAATGTTGCTGTCCATCAGATTGTCTTTTTCTGAATTTTATGCTGACAGGCGCGACATATCTCTGTGTCAACAGTCAATTTAAAAAGGTAAGTTATTTAAAACAAAGATTGAAAATTCTTACCACATGTATAAGAACTAATTAGATATTTTTAACTGCAAAATTATTTTCATAAATGAAATGAAGACTGTAAACATTTGATAGACTTGCTTGTGCTATACTTTATTTCAGATACTTTAAATTTAAAAACATCGTCTCAAATGTTCAAAAAATGACATAAAATTAGTGAAATTAAACTAATTCTTATTTTCTGTCTATATATGCCATGTACAGTTGGAATACATAAGGAATATTATACTTGAGTAAAACATCCCATTTTTTTTATGCTATTTGATTGGTAACCTTGAAAGAAGTTATATACAATGTGTGGGCCTATGAACAAAAACAAAGACTAGAACAGTCATGGTATTTAATGTTAAAATCAGGGCACTAAATCCTGTAAAAAATAATTGATATTTGGGCTTAAAATATCTATATCTATGGAAATGAACGTAGATATCAAATGTATCCCTGGTCTTATTCCAAATCTGGTGATTTTTTGGGAAATTCGAGCAGAAAGTTTTGAAATTTGACATATTTTTTACGGGGTGTAGGAACCTATAGCTAAGGTAGAATCCTACAGGTAGTCAAATATAACACTTTTTAATCCAGAGACAGAGAAATTTAAATTTTGCGCTCAATGTTGTGAGCCTTACGTCATAGACGATGTAAGCTGGGGATAAGAGCCCTTATCACCTGTAAAGATCATCATCAGAATAACATGTAATATTATACTCTCCAGAAAGGGATAAGGACAAGTTAAGTATTACTCATGCAATAGTGTTCAAATGTATTCTAGATAATTTGAATTCAGGATTTGTATTGTAGATTCTTGGTTTTGACATAATATTGATGGACGACCTGAAGCCTATGTTATTAGAAGTTAATTCTGGACCAAGTCTAAGTATTGAATGTGAGCAGGAAGTGGCTCCTGGAATAGTTGAGTATGTTGCAAGTCCTACAGATGAGGAAATCAAGAGACCTTTGGTCAGAGATACTATGATGTTGGTTGTACCAAAAGAAAAGCTCAAATATTGGTAAGTTTATTATTTCATGTGATATACTGTATTCTCTCTTAAAAGGTCTATAATATATATGTGTGAAGTGTGGCAGATTTCAAAATAAAATACTGTATATTCAAAAATCATTGCTATGTTTTTATTATTGAGAAAATTGCGACAAGATAGTTGTTGAAAAAAAACCCTCACATCTTTGTTTCGCCTGCGACGAAAGGTTTTTTTCGTCGCAGTATGTGAGACATAGGTATTACTATCCGGTGGTGCCGTAAACTATTTGTTTAAAGCTTTATATTTCAGATAGTAGAAGACCTGGATGCTTCATACCTTGTATGCAGATACCTTATGTTACGAAGTTTCTGTCTGTCATATGCCCATTGTCCTTGACCTTATTTTCATGGTTCAGCCACTGCATGAAAAAAAATTACAGTTTTTTTGTCATGTGAATTTCTCACTTATTATGAGTAATAGGATAACTATATTTGGTATTTTCATATTACCGACTTTTGTCTCCGAAATTATATAATTTTTCGACAAGTTACCTTTTCTGTAGTTAGACATCCTGGTACTCAGTCAAGTAAGAGCAACCAAAATAAGTAAAATCAAACATGTAATATGAGGGGAAAGTTTACTGATTTCCGATGATTTTTGTCATGTAAAGAATATGTAAAGCAGTTAATTTCCACCCAAAATTATACCGATTGAAAGCTTTATTTTACTTCTTTACCTTGCTCTTACTTGACTTGGTACCAGGATGTCCTACCACAGAAAAGGTAACTTGTCGAAAAATTGTATAATCTGGAGTCAAAAGTTGGTAATATGAAAATAGTCTTAACAAGTTTGAGCTTTCTAAAAAGCTGTGGACTGCTTCGCTCTATCCTAATTTAAGGTAATATGTGTGCATGTGGTTGTTGAATTAGTATTCTGGAGGTGTGCCTAGATTGGCAGAAGTTATAAAATACAGATAATGCATTTTTGTAAACATTGTATAGGAATATTGTTTAGCAAAACAAATCGTGCATATTGCAGATTAACAAAGCAAATAAACACGTATTAATAATTGATATTTCAATATTGAATTTCAGTGTGCAATATATGCATAATAAAACGAACATGAATTAATGACAGTTGATCGGAACTGAAATACACATACTTAATTTTCCGGCATTTGATGTCTTATCCTGAGACGAGAAAAGTCTGTAATTCTTTATCTCATTTAAGCCAATAGCTGTTGCTGTATCTCGGCCGCATCATAAAGCAACCAATGAGAATCTATATGTGATTAGTAATTATTTCAGGATGGCGTGTATATCTACTGAAACTAATAGCTATGCACCGTGATGCGAAGCAAAAAGTTGCAAAACTTTCAGTTTAAATTTCGTCTAAAATGAAAGAAACATTAGCAATGTCTAACCATTTTGAGTCATTAAAATCATTTCAAATTTAAACTGTTGCCTTCCCTAAACTGTTCTTGAACTTTTTGAGTAAAGTGGTAAGAAAATTCACGAAGTAAATGCGATGAAACAGCCACTACAAGTTTGTTGATGCTATGAATCTAGTGACCATTCGATATCGACAATTTAAAAAAGGGCACCAATTTTTAAGACATCTCAAAATGACCGAAATTGTGTGAAAAAATTTCCGGATCCTTGGATGTACATGACAGTCTGGCAGGTTTTATTTTACCTTGACATGGTTCATTGGTCAAATTAATTTTTCATAGTTCAGTTTGTTTCTTAGATACTATTAGCAATATGTCAACTATATTTAATGCATAGATTGATTGTAAATTGTACATGTCTGTCTGGCATGGTTCATCTGACCTTGACCTCGTTTTCATGGTTCATTTGTCAATGTTAAGTTTTCCTGGTTAAGTTTGATGCTTAGAAACTATAAGCAATAGGTAAACTATATTTGGTGTATGGCATGATTGTAAGATACATGTATTTCCAGTTTGGTTTATCTAACCTTGACCGCATTTTCTTGGATCATGGGATCATGTTGAATTTATGTGATACTCATAGTAAAGCTTTATACTTAGGACTATCAATATAAAATTAATGGTCAGTAAAGCAGGCGAGACATTTCAGCTTGTGCACTCTTGTTGTGTTTTGGTCTATTTTTCAAGTACTATAAGCAATAGGTCAACTATATTTGGTTTATGGAATGATTGTAAGATGTACATGTCTGTCTAGTCAGTATCATTTGACCTTGACCTCATTTTCATGGTTCATTGGTTAACGTTAAGTATTTGGTCTGTTATTTGATTACCATAAGCAATGGGTCAACTATATTTGGTGTATGGAATAATTGTAAGGTGTACACATGTCTGTGTGACAGTTTTTATTTGACCTTGACCTCATTGTCATGAATCTTTAAAAATGTTAAGTTTATGGGATACTTGTAGTAAAACCTTTATCTGTAAGACTTTCAACATAAAATCAATGGTCAGTAAAACAGGTGAGACATTTTAGCATGTGCACTCTTGTTAATTTTGAAAGCATTAGTTGTTGCAGCATTTCCTAAAATTGCAATAATTAAACTTATTAACCAACAATCTAACCATAAATTCACACAATAATTTCTGAGTATACAGTATCCACAATAAGCAATACAAGTATTTATTTATACAGATTTTTCAATTAATAAGAACAAGAAAAATAGTTTCTGTTAAATTTTTGTAGGAGAAATGAGTTTATGCTGTAGACTGCTTCACAGAAGTTTGTACATTTCATTACAAATTTTATAGTAATAGGCAATATACACGAGGTCAATGACTGTATATCACATAAAAATATACAGGTAACACATTTTGTCTTCTCAAAATTGTAAAAAGATTGCAGTATAAGATAAAATCCTTTAAAAAATACATTTTTTTTTTTGTCTCACCTGCATTCAAAATTGCAAAATGCAAGACCAAGGTCTGCTAATCCAGTAGTTGGGGTCTTAGCTAATTGTATAAAGCTTAATTTTTAAAAAGTAGAGGCAAGACAATACTGATTTTGTAGATAAATTGCTTATGGTCTCAAATTTCCATCTGGGTCAATATTTCTTATTCACATCAAAGTGAGTAATCCAGTTATAATTATTATGTAAAGAAAAAATATCTGTGCAGTGATATTTGATGTGTTGCTATTTTTAAACAAAAATGTTACTATTAATGCCTACCTGAAACTAATTGTGCATATTGACCCATCTGGCATATGTCAGTTGGTCTTGACCTTAGTTTTTATGGTTCAATCACTTTCCTAAGTCAACAGTACATGCCCATCTGACAAGGGTCACATGCACTTGAGTTCATTTTCATGGTTTAACAATCAATGTTAAGATTTGGTGGGAGCCTCCCAAATTTTTACTGTTGAAAATTAAAACACTCTCTGAAATCCTGTGAGGTCCTGCACTATATCATCTGATTCAAATCAACAATATGGCCAGTGTGAGCTTTTGCCATCACTTGGTGACTGACCTCATGTTCGTGCCTTAATTTTACAAAAAAAAAAAACTCTTCTCTGAAACAACTGGGCCAATTAGAGTTAAACTTGGCCACAATCATCCTATGGGTATACCTATTAATATAATTTTAAAATGTGTTGGATGATCCCACCTGCCAACTAACATGGTAACAAAGGCTAAAAATAGAACGGGGTAAAATGCAAGTATTGTCTATTGTCTTGAAAACCATTATAGATAAGAAAAAAAATAGAAATATTTAAATTTTTGCAGAGCTATAAATGTTCAGGATGTCAAGATCTTCCTCTGGTCCATTTGACCAAAATTATAAGACCACTCCTTATAGGAGTTTTAGCTCAACAATTTTTACAATTTTTTTGAAATTTGGCCTATTATCTTGAAAATTATAAAATATAGAGAGAAACTTTAAACAGCCAAAAAGATTTCCACGACATGATCTACATAAAGGTCAACATGGCTTAAATCGTCAGTTATCTTCTTCTAGGAGTTATATTATCCTTGATTAAAAAAAAAAAATTAACTCAGTTTTGTTTTTGGCAGAACCTGTAGTACTGGGTAGGTGGAGATAGACTGTATTAAGCACTAAAAACTTTTAGCAAATTAAGAATTTCAAATAATTCAACATGGTACAAAAAATTCAGTTTATATGAGTTAATGCCCTTGAATGACAATTTTTACCCATTTTTGTGGGGTTTTTTTTGTGGAAAATATAGAAGATAAAGAGAAACTGTTATAGCAAAAATGATCAGAAAAATAAAATCTAAAATATTTCAACATGACCAAAATCATCAGTCAACTAATAATAGGAGTTATTGCCCTTGAATGACAATTTTACCCATATTTTCATTTTGCTTGAAACTAGATTAAACTTATTGCATTTTATTAATTTCGTGATAAAAAAATGCCAAGTGAATGATACACTAGTTTATATCTATCTTATTTGTAGTCGAAGACGAAAAAGGAGATTAAAAAGACTGCAGCAGGAACAAAGGGAGTCTTGTCGAAGTGGGAAACGTCCAAGGTTTAAATCTGAACCTCTTCAAAGGCAGAGAACTCACATTCTGATTATAAATGCTGATGAACCTGATGAATCAAAAAGAGAAATTGATGTCACAAAACAAATGTCTGAGATGCATCTGGATCACTACAAAGGTTAGTGGACCATTTAAAAAGTGTATATCTGGGTAGGTGTAAATTCAGAATAGCCCAACAAAGCTGTTACTTATACTTGTTTTACAAGGCAGTACAACTCATTGTCCAACCTTCCTGGTTAAGATTTTTTTTTACAATTTTGGTTTGATGTCATTTGATCAATATACAGCTCAATTCATGAATGGACAATGATGAAAAGAACATAACATATGTATATATGCCAAAAAGGTGATCATGTAATCTTCATTTTATTGACTAGTGATAAGTGTTAAGGTTTTCATTACAGTGTAGGTTTAAGCTAGTTCAGTAGGTAGTAAATTTGTAAAGTCTGTGTTTTAGTAAAAAAAAAAAACTAAAATTAATTTAAATGAATAGAAAAGGAATTGCACAAAACAATTAAGTGCAGAGCTTTGCTGAAAGTTCAATGAAAATTGAGGCATTGCAGGTGAAGGAGGTGTTTCAGATAAAAAGTTCAGCTTGATAATATGAATTAACAAATGAATTGGTGAACAAAGGAAAGGACAAACAGACTCAACCATCACTTTACACCTCTGTCTCACTTAGCAAGTGATTCAAAAATACCGTTTCAATATATTAACGAGTTTCATTTCTTTGTTTGACATGAAAAGGCTTGTAAAACAACTTAAAACAGAGTATCCTATAATATCTATGAAAGTTTAAAACAAAATTGAAATTAACTTTATTCAACTCTTTAATGTCAAAGATGAAATGCTAAATAATACATCTAAATTTGAAAAGGTTTCTGATCTTATAAGACAATTTAAAGTTTGAATAGAAAATCAAATCGATACAGGTAAATAATGCTCAGGGAAAATAGCTATATGAGGTTTAAAAGGAGATCAGATTTTGAATAAGATATAATATTAGCCAATAAATCATTAGTTTAACTTTTAGATTCCAGAGACCAGGAATCAGCAACATCTAGAGATGCTGCCAAAGATCTAAGTGAGGTTGACATGCCTAAAATGGAGTTGGATTCTGAGATGTCAGAGTCACATGACGATGACACAATCCATGAAGAAGATTCACATGAAGATGATCATGACCATGACAGTCCAACATCCCGCAGAGAATCTTGTTTGAAACATATTTATCCTGCCATATATGATGATGAGTTTGAGAGGTTGAGATTGTTAGAAAGAGTAGCTGAGTTATTCAGATTTTGTTTAGGAGTAAGAGGGTCACTTAGGATAGGACCAACAGGTTTCAGAACATTTGCCAGGTAAAAAGAATTATCATGATTATCACTCCAATTTACTAATATGTACAAGTTTTGGAAGAAATGGACCTGGTCTCTTGCATAATTCACTGTTTCAGAATCTAAAAGTTATCAGTAATTTTATTGTTCATTCACATAAAGGAAAATAAAGCCACATTATTGGACGAAAATATTCATAGCTTAGTGGATTAGCAACCAATTTCAAAGTTTTGTTTACTCTTTTGAAAATAGTATCTTTAAAAAACCAGAAAACAACTAAATGAATACTTCAAGGAATAATTAAGGACACTGACTGGCGGCATTTTCAACTTGGAACACGCTATTAAATTTACAATGACTATTCATCTTGTAAGCTTAATATTAATTCTCTCTACAGATATTTTTAATATTGAATCAAATATTGCCAATTTATCGCCAGTGTAAAGTTATTGACTTTTAGTTTTCCAATGTTACAGGAAATGTAGACTGAATAGAAGAGGAATGACCAATGCTGCCATAGATATAATGTACATAGATATGCAGAGAAAATTTGATCATATGAATCCTGAGAGAACTTCTGGTATGTATTTTAACTCTTTTCCTTATCTTATGATATCTGAAATGTTAGATATAAAATGTAACAAATAAATCTGACTTGAGTGTTATAAAAATGGTTGTTCAAATATTTTTTTTATCTTGTAGTATTATCCCATTCAGTTTGGATCATAATTTTTCATGGGGTACTTATTTTTCATGGATTTAGAGGGTTAAGGAAAACCACAAACTTAAATGTTCAACATAGTATCAACTTAAATGTTCAACATAGTATCAATTATCTATACCAAAATCAAATATCCTTAATACACAGTTTTTCCTCAATCCAGGAAAATTGGTACAAAATGTACCCACAAAAACAAATGAATCCACAGTAGTAATGATGTTTATGTATTTTTCTTATTTTGAGTATATGCCTGCATTGATATAAGGCTGTTAATATATTTTCTTTTTTTTGGGGCTATTTTCCAATAAAAGGAGGTCTGCATTAAAAAATGTATTCAAATTTTCATTATTTATTTATCGTTTTTATATGATAATAAAAGAACAGTATTTCAATGTCCCTCTAGTTGCATATATTTTTTGTTTGGTTCTTTTTTACTTTATAATAAATTTCTTACAAGAAAAGTAAGAATTAGATTGCTAACACATATAATTTCTATTATTAAGGGGCATAAATCCAGTAAAAATTGTTGGCGGGCACTCTTCAGAGACCTTGCTGATATTAGCCTATGATTAAAATTTTATAACAATTAAACAAGAAATGTAGGTGTGAGAGTGCTTCAAATGCAATGTTCAATATAAATAACACTCCAAACAGACATAACGATTGTAAAAATAATTGATCAGCCAAGATTTTCAAACTTACCTCTAACATTGCCATTACAAATCTTTGATATAGATTTCATAACAATCCTACAAGAACTGAAGTTGTGAGAGTGTTTACCATGCAATTTTCTATATAATCTATATTTCAAAGGGACATAATTCTTCAAAAAATATTTGATTGCCTATTGTTGAACTCAGTATAGACATTGCTGATAACAACTTTTGATATAAATTTCATAAATATCTGGTAAGAATTGTACACTTGAGAATGCTCACAATGGAATATTCTATAAAATTTACATTTCCAAAGGGACATAACTGCTGTTCAGATAATTTATCAGCGCTGATTTTCAAACTTGTCCTAGACATTGCTGATATGAACACTCCATATAAATTACAAAATAATCTTACCAGAAATGTAGGCTTATGAGCGCTTACAATGTAATTTTCCATATAATTTCCAAGAGACATATAACTCCTTCAAAAATAGTTTGTCACTGATGTTCTCATCTTTCCAAAATATTGCTGATATAAACATTTGATATAAATTTCATAAATATCTGGTTAAGAATTGTACACTTGAGATTGCTTAAAATGCAATTAAAACAATAGAATTTACATTTCCAACGAAAATAACTCTTACATATAAATCATATTTCCAAGGAGCATAACTCTTTTACATAAGTATTTCGATCAGAATTGATTTTCGAACTCATCCTAGACATTGCTGATATTATCCTATGATATAAATTTCATAAATATCTAGCAAGAATCATAGACTTGAGAGCACTGACAATGCAATGTTCTGTAGAATAAACATTTCCAAGAGGCATAACTCCTGTACAAATAATTGATTGGTGTTGATTATGAAATTTGTCCAAGGCATTGCTAATATAAATCTTTAATATGAATTTTGTAAACAATCCTACAAGAAATTTAGGTTTGAGGGTGCCTAACATGCAGTTTTCTATATAATTTATATTTCCAATGGGAATAAATATTTGATCAGAATTGATTTTCAAATTTGTCTCAGACATTGCTGATTAAACCTTTGATGTTAATTTCATAAATATCTGGCAAGGATTGGTAACTTAACAACACTTACAATGCAATTATCAAGGGACATATCTTTTGTGCATATAATGGATCAGCGCTGATTTTCAAACTCGTCCCAGACATAACTGATAAAAACATTCCATATAAACTACATAATAATCCTACCAGAAATGTATGCTTGAGAGCACTTACAATGCAATTTTCCATATAATTATTGTCGAGCCTGCGACTTTTGTCGCAGAAAGATCGAAATAGGGATAGTAAAAGCTTCATATATCAGAAGGTAGAAGACCTGGATGCTTCATACTTTGTATATAGATGCCTTATGATATGAAGTTTCGGTCTGTCGTATGTCCATTGTCCTTGACCTCATTTTCATGGTTCAGTGACTACTTGAAAAAAAAGTTCAGATTTTTTGTAATGTTAATTTCTCTCTTTATTATGAGTAAATGGATAACTATATTTGGTATGTGCGTAACTTGCAAGGTCCTCATGCCTGTCAGACAGTTTTCACTTGACCTCAACCTCATTTCATGGATCAGTGAACAAGGTTAAGTTTTCGTGGTCAAGTCCATATCTCAGATACTATAAGCAATAGGTCTACTATATTTGGTGTATATAATGATTGTAAGGTGTACATGTCCAACTGGCAGGTGTCATCTGACCTTAACCTCATTTTCATGGTTCAGTTGTTAAAGTTTATTTTTTGTGTTTTGGTCTGTTTTTCTATTACTGTAAGCAATAGGTTAACCGCATTTGGTGTATGGAAATATTTTACGAGGTACAAGTCAGTCTGGCAGGTTTTATTTGACCTTGACCTCATTTTCACGGTTCATTGCTCAATGTTAAGTTTTTGTCGGTTTTTCTAATACTGTATGCAGTAGGTCTCCTATATTTGGTGTATGGAAATATTTTACGATGTAGATGTCAGTCTGGCAGGTTTTATTTGACCTTGACCCCATTTTCATGGTTCATTGCTTATGTTTAGATTTTGTGTTTTGGTCTATTTTTCTTAAACTTTAAGCAATAGGTCAACTATATTTGGTGTATGGAATGATTGTAAGGTGTAGATGTCTGTCTGGCAGGTATCATCTGACCTTAACCTTATTTTCATAGTTCATTGGTCAATGTTCAGTTTTCCTGGTCAACTTTATTTCTTAGATACTATAAGCAATAGGTCAACTATATTTGATGCATGGAATGATTTTAAGATGTACATGTCTGTCTGTCTGGCAGGGTTCATCTGACCTTGACTTCATTTTCATGGTTCATTGGTCAATATAGAATTTCCATGGTTTGATCTGTTTCATTTATACTATAAGCAATAGGTCATCTATATTCTGTGTATGGAATGATTGTACTAAAGGTGTACATGTATTTCTGGCTTGGTTTATCTGACCTTAAAATGATATCTAGAAAATGATATGTAAAAATGAAAATTTTTGAAATGTAAGTAAAGAGTCTGATGTGTAAAATAAAAAAGAAATTGAAGATTTATTTGTGAAATGATATTATTTTTGATTTGCATTTGTAATTTTTTAACAGAAAATAAGCCAAAGAAGACAGTAGGTGGGTTGTCAATGCTTTGTTTCACAATCATTCTGTAAAATAAATTAGTTTCAGCTCAGATCACAAGATAAGTGAGAAATCCCATCCGGATTTAATAGCTTAGAATATTAAGATGTTTGATACATTATAGTACAGATTCTAATGTGAATGGTGATTGGGTAGTGGTAATATCCATAAAAATTGAAAAAGGTTTATCAAATCTGGATAATTTCCATGAAGATCCTAGATTCAAATGCAGTAAATATCTTTTATTGACAAAGCATTACATTAGAATCTGAATAATTGTCTTGTATTTGAATAATTGCCACTACCAATCTTGTTCTTGACTGTTGCAGCTAGAGTTTTACTGTAGTGGAAGTACTTTCTAGAAAACTCAGTTTGAATCAGTGAAAGACAGATTGATTGTGGCATGTTTTCAGATTCAATACACTTAGTATTCATTACATTGCACACTCAGTTGGCTTTTGTACTATTGTTGGTAATATTAGAATTAGATCCTAACTCATATTAGCTTATCATCAGGTAAAACAGTTTTCACAGTTCATGATGTAACAGTACGATGACTTGACAAGCAAATGTTAGAATATGTAAACAGGCAGGACATGATCATAGTAAAGAAATAGTGTTATTTTGAAAACTTTTTTTTGTGAGGATAAATCTGGATTTGAGAAATCAGAATTGGGATGTCTCTAACCATTTTAACCGTGATTTAACAGGAGTATTGAAGCTTGGCATGACTTTGCTTGTCAAGGTTTAAGTTGCTTCATTTTACTGAAATTTTATTCTAAGGTGATAGCCACAATAAAACACATTTGGTGTAGAGATTTATGCAAAAAAAAAATTCAGGATTTGAAATGATGCTGCTATAATAGAAACTATTTAGTGTATTATTTATTAAAAATGAAAGACTACAATTTATTTCACATAATAGATAAAAAAGAATAGCTGCTTAGGTTATCTTCCTTTATAGACTTATATATATATAGGTAGGTATTTGTAAAGTTTCTACAAGGACACTACTTTCTTGTTAATCAGGTGGTGAGTTTTCAGTATTTCAGGTAAGATTTTTTTAAAAGATACTATATTTATTATGTTTTGATGATTATACTGTAAATTTATAAAAAATGTAACGGATGTTGATAAATGACAGTTTTTTGAGCAGCTTATATTTTGTAGTTTTTGGTGGTATTTTCAGTTGCAGAATGTAATTAGTAAGAGATTTTAGAAAATAAGCCATAAATTATGTCAGCCTTACATAATTTGAATTAATGACTAGACATAATTCTGAATTTAGGGTCAAAGAATAAATGTTATAAATTAAATAAAGTGTATTATCAGCTTTTCTGTTTTTTTATAGGTCTCTGTTTCCAGGGATTTTTATCTTCATGTTTAGAAATTGCTAGAAGAAAGTTTTATGCTCCCACAAAACTTGAAATGTTGGAAAATTTATTGGAATATTGTGAAGTAAACATTTGCCAAAGAGATGATGATATGCCACCAACATTGCCAAGGTTGCAATACCGACCAAAACAAAGCTCATCATCATATGGCCAATCATCAACATTTCGTAGAAAGATGACACGTGATATAAGAGAAGAGACCATAGAAGACCTTTTGGATAAAACACAAAAGAATTCTGAAATAGAAGCATTTCTTCGTCAAGGAAGAAGAATGAATTATGTTCCAAAACCTGTGCTTGATCAACCTACTTTTATGTCATTCAATTCTGAATAGAAGAAATAAGATGTTCATGAAAAGCATGTATGCAAGGTCCATTTTTTAAAGAAAAATATTATTAATTTCAAATTGTTTTGCTACCTGTATTAGTTCTTTTTTAAACCCCTTAAGCAACCACATAATTCTAGACGGAACATATCCATTTGGACATCAGTGTGTTCATTGGTTCATCTGTCAAGATTGAAGTACTAGTATAACACACCATAGGGGAATGAAATTTTGTCAATGCATAATCCTTTGGAAAGTAATAAAGATCCATACAAAACGGTGGTTAAACAGTCATATATTTCATGCACCAACTATCAATACTGACTTGTGACTTTCATAGTTTTGTGAAGTTAATTGAGAATAACTTACCTATCTAACTCATATTAGAGTAAAATAAAATATGCATATCTAGTCTTGTAATGTTTCTTTTAAGTGAAGTAATATTATATTTGATTAGCAACATTGTAATAGTTTATATTTACTCAATATATTTAACTTTTTGTTAACTTCTGAAACTTTCAGTTATTCAGATATATGATATCCACTTGAATATGATTTCATTGTACACAAGAAGTGAGAATGTTTCTTAATCTGAATCAATTCAGTTGTAGTTATAAGTAATAGACATTAAAATAAATTGTTTTTCATCCAAACTCTGTAAATATGACTAAAAATTAAATGCATGTTTGCTAAAGCCACCCCCTCCCCCTGTTGAACTTTTAAGATGCAGATATAAAATAAAAAATAGTAAATACTCTAAGCAGAAGTAAATATTTATATAAAGTTGTTTGCAATCCTACCACATCTCTTTATTTGTATATATTCCATACTACAATAAACTCACCATAGACACCAGAATTAAATATTATATTTGGAATTTTATTTGATTAATATTTATTGGAGTATTTCTTACACACAACATATTAATATGTTGTATGAAAAGATTTTGTATAATGATAATCTGCAATTTGAAATATTTCAATTCTAATTCACATAATTTCTCATTTTATTACTGCCATTTGCCTTTTTCACAATACCAATGTGCTAGACATTTGTTTTATTCAACAATTCATTTCTGCTTTGTTTTCCAGGTTATTGAGAAATTATATTTCGAATATATTTATACAGTAATTACTGAATTTAATGATATCAAAAGGTGATAAGAGCAAATTCTATATCTAATTGTGATGTTAAGCACAATCAAGATTATCTCCCTTTTATCATGTATTCAACATTTTTCACAAAATTTTCACTCACATAACAAATAAAAAAAGCTATCTTTTCAGGACGCATTCAGATAGTTTAATAACCATTGAGACGTTGTTAAGAACAAATTACTTATAATAAATAAACTGTCATTATAATGGAAGTTTTCAAGTCGAAATTTTATAAAATAGTGTCCCTATGCCTAGTTCTATTATTCAAACCTTTTCCCGAAAAAAGAAAGTTAATTAGTGTGATAGTAAGAATATTTTAATTGCGCTGCCTTCTCTTAACATTCACTTCATCAAAGTTCTAAAAAAATTCAGTAGTTAATTAGTTTGATGACCTAAATTTTAATTTGCAACTTGAAAAAATATTTTGTCCAAATGATATTGTGATAGGGTAAAGGGTATAAGCACTGTAAAAAGTTATAAAAACGTATTGCAGTACTAATGAAATGAAGTTGTTTAATCTGGCAGTATAAGAATGATTGTAAAATAATTGATGCATCAGTATTTTTAGTTCTAGTTTGAGTAATGTTACACATGTGCATGTTACTTTAGAAAATAACTGTGTACTGGTATATGTGTACAAACACACTCCACTTTATTACCATATTGCAAATTCAAGAATTTTTTATTCCAAGTTATAATCTAGCAGAAAATAGTTAATCAACACTTATCAGTAAAGCAAGGACTATATTTTTTAAAATATTTCAAGTCTTTATCTGACGAAAGCCTGATATGTCCTCCGTTATATATTTGATATATGGTTGTGGTTACTAGGTGGTACACAAACAAATATTGTAGAGCAATGAAAAGAAAATTTACATTTCCTTAAATGAGGAATATAATTCTCCTTACCATTTGTTACTTAGGAGGACTAAAAAATAATTATATTAACCCTCAAAGCATATTAGTTACTGGTAGGCAAGGACTAAAACTTCTTAATTATGAATTATTTGAGGAATTATGTGTGACGAAGAAGACACAAGTCTGTGCAATACAATAAATCAAAAATTTATGACGATGATTTTGTCAGTGACATATTGCTCAGTAGACTATTTTATTGAAAGATAAAACTTATGATATTTTTCAACTAAAATTATATTTATATTTTTTACTTAAACAATTTTATATGATCTTATGCAGTATTCAAAGCATAATAACACTTTTCCTTTAGAGGGAAATATGTTGTGGTATTAGACAAATACATTGATGCCTATGTAGAAATTAACAAGATTAATGTTTTGATGAAGAGAGTACATTCAGACTCAGCCTCAATATACAAAATATATTTAAATTGTGTATTTTTACATAGTTTAAATTTTAACTTAGACTTCAAGCATTTGAAACTTAAAAAATGCTGTTATAGATTATGATTCATTTACAGAAGCTGTGTATTTGCACACGAGAATGATGAATTATGTCTTTTATCTAAAAAAAAAACAACAAACATTATATCCTTTTGACCCATTTTCTATATTGATCTATTTTAATACATGTAGTATAGAATTAAGAGGTATGATTTTTGCCCACGATTGCTTTTAATTAATAGTTTACTTTATATTCTTTATGGCTCACATATACTTTTATGGCTGTGATTAAAGTACCCTTGTTGCACATGTGTATTTTTTGTTATGTTTTCATTTTGAAGAGCAAATAACTTGTATGTTAAGATTCATTTATTTTCGGAGGGGATATTGCTTGTTTTGTTATTTATTAAAAGTGTATTTGCATGGTTTTCAATGCTATATTATTATTATGTGTTGAACAATAAAAATATCCTATTTACTATTATAGCTTGTTGTATTTTCTGAGTGTAGAACAATCTTGTAAAGATTTCTGAAGTTTACACTTTTTTCAGTAAGAAGACTTCTTTTTCTTTGCTTTTCTTCAAACAACTGCTTTACAAAATATAAAGCTTGTAGAACACCCACAGGGACCAGGGAAACAATTGTTGGGATGAGTTTCAGTGTAGAAGAGTGGTAGCTTTGAATGTTGGTTCATGTTTCTATGGATACATGTATTGATATGAAGATATGACAGCAATGCTAAGTAGTGATACATGTATCAATGTGGAGTCTTGTCTGAAGAATGATATGGTGATTCTTGTATCACTGTAGGGATGTGTTCTTTTATGTCTTGGATTGTGGAAAAAATGCATGATATGAATGCAGTGCCTATATGAATATTGAGGTGGGATAGCACTGAACAATAGAATAATATATATTTATATATGTAAAGGCACATGAAAGGTATGATAATGTAAATTTATTGATCATGTTTTGGGAAATTGTGAACTTGAAGATGTTTTAGAGGGTTTTACCTCTGAGTCTTAGTCAACCAGCTGGACCTGTAGAAAAAAAGTTCCTGTATATAGAAGTGAGGTATTAATAAAAAAAAAAAAAAAATTACCAAGAGGGAATCAAACACCATAAGTCAATGAAAGACAACACCAAGACTACAAGAAAATACAAACTGACAAACAGCAAGCACAAAAAATTAAAATTGAGCAAGACTAATCCCACAAAATACCAGGCTATACTCATGCAGATACTCAGAAAATTTAAGCATTTCCTCATCCAATAGTGGCACTTGTGTTGCTCATAGAATGTAAAAAATATACTGATAAGTGGCATTCGATTATGTCCTGACCTGGGAAGGGAAGACGGGTTTGTTGCTACAAGATCTACAAGCGAAACATGTCCGTGATAATCTTATAAAATGGAAGCAGACACCTAGGGGTCAAGTAATAACCATTAGCCAACAACTATAACAACAACACCATGGCCGTAGGAAAAAATATGCCCACAACAACAGTCCACAGAACACCAATGAAAAAAAAAACGTTTAACTTTAAGCAACACAATTCGTATCAAGAACTCGGGCTTGTCATGTGCTGCTGAAAGTTAAGTAGTTTCAACTCTACAAGTGGCACCAAGCATCTTGTTCATGGTAAAATTTTCGACCAACAAAACAGTAGAGAGGATATAGAGAGAGATCAAATTGTACAACGTGTATTCCAAAATAGAGTGACGATGATTCCAACCATTGTACTACTTTACCTTGTACACATGTCTTCATTATTAACTTAAAGACAGGTTTATTAAACAAGTCAAACTTGATTTAAGAACAGACATAAACCATTGTAACCCTGATTTCCCATGCATGTAACCATTGTAACCCTCATTCCCCATGCATGTAACCATTGGAACCAGAAATCATAACGCATGTCGCCATTGTAACCACGATTGAAGTTGAACTAGGGCTGCCAAGTCTCACGCACTCATGCATTTTCATGCTTATTTGGCGGCATTTTCCTTTGATCTATTGTTTTTTCTCTTTGATCTTTACGATTTTGGACAAATCTCACGCATTTGCATTATTAAAAGTTGGCAGAACTGCGATTCCCCATGCATATCTATAACCATTGTAACCAGTATTCCCCTCACATGTAACCATGCATTGTAAGCTGGATTTCCAATGCATGTAACCAGTTTTATAGTTTGTTCTAACTTTTAAAATATCTTAATATCAGAAAGTTTGGAAATGAACACAGGTGCACGAATGTAACAATGTAACCATTTGGTCAATGGAGGTTGCAATACAAGATAACTTAATTCCGGTGCCAATTTTATGCCATATCTAACAAGTTTGCTCCTTGTCTCGTCGACCTGTGCCTTAATTCATATTTGGCAGATTTTATAGTTCATCCATTTCATCAACGTATACATTAACAAACAGAAATGATCTAAACTTGACTCAAATATCACCGAATCTGTAGAAATATCGTGGCTTTTTGAGAGATTATGATTATGTCAGTAATTTTTGTTTGACCTGGAACTGTTTTAATTCAAATACCGATAATTTAAATTTTAAAAAGTATAGTTTTAAGGAGAATGTCACGCTTACTGTGCGTTAAAAAATCAATCTTTAGGGGGCTTCGTTGAGTGGAACTGTCGAAGTGCAAAATTTCTGTCTCGATCCAACATATGTCACAATGGGAATCCAAAACTTTTCACCTTGATTCCGGTCGATCCATTTTTCAGAACCTAGGCTACTTACTGGATTTGACAAATACACCCAGAGGGTTAACTTATATATGGAATATTGGCCATTTCCAGACTTTTCCCTTGCGGCAGTATAACCCATGCTTAAAAGAATCGTGTCGTACATGTCCCCCTTTTCCAGTTGCAGTCGACATTAATCCTCGTCGGCCCACTCTGTACATACTGTCTAAAGGATTATAACTTATCTTCTCGTCCTGAAGAGACATGCATATTCATCACTGTGAACAAACAGCAATCAATCGAACATGTATGAAATTCGACTTTGCATCGGTAAATGCTGAAAACTGTATTGCAACGTCAGTTTCGGCCCTGAACTCTCCACTCCCATGCCGCATCAGGGTCTTTGAATCTAACTCAACTCACGGTCAAGCTTCAAACAGTTTGCCGCAATAGAATTAAGGGTCAACTTGGCTACGCCACTGTACAGACAAACAATTCATTATTACGTCTATATATTTTTAGACGGATAACTTCAACAATACCAATAAGAAGAACTACTTTGGTATAAGAAGAAGAATATTTGATTCCAATTAAGGACCCCGAAGGGCATAAATATTTGACATGACAATAACATTATAATTTGAGTTTGACTGTCCCTCTGATATCTTTCGTCCCTCTTTTGAGAATAACACAAATAACATTCAATAAAATCAAGTGATATATATATATATTTTCTTAAGTAAATATTTAAGCAGCTTAATTTAAGCTTTTAAAATATACAATGCAAATGTGGTTGATATAAGGTTTATTATTATATATTGAGAAAAAATAATAATACATAGTTAAATAAAAGATATATATGTAGTTGTCTAGCCCAGAAGATTCAGTGTGTTTGCAGTGTTTCCCGTGTCAGCAGCAAGTAAGATAGCAGTGTGGTATCCAAAATGCAACTTACACCAGAGGATGATACCTTAATGACTGACTGGTATGCTAAATATATATGTGGAAAATGTCTTTATCCTACATGTATAAAAAGCATAAAAGGTAGCAACATAGGTAACTTGAATGAAGTTGACACCAGTTGCATGATGATGACATTAGGATATAAGAACATTTTAATTTATAGAAAAAAGACTTGTCTGTTCAATACTAGTATGTTTATAAACAACACCTTTTCAGGGAAATCCTGAAACCCTGGAATATAGTATCAACTGGCAGATATATATGAGGGTAGGAATGCCCTTTACCGTCAGGCGTCAAACGGTCATTTTCGGTTACCGTTAGCCTCAAATTGGTTAAAATTTTACCATGATTCGTTAAAATATCCTTATCGTGATTCGTCAGAGGTCTCAAATAATTATCGTTACCATTATTTTTGGAAAAAGATTAACGTGATTCGTCAAAATCAGTCGACTTTTTTATCGTTTTAAAGAAAGTGTACATTTTATCGTCATGCACCAAAAAATACCGTTAACGTCATTTGGCAAGATATATATATTCCATATGCTGTTGCTACTATGATTTTGCTGTTTAAAAAATGGAGTCTAACAGCAGAGAACTGAAATAATTCCTTTTGTCATAAAGTTTAGTTTATTACGACCATCGCTGCCAATCTTTAGATTCAAGTCAAGATATGAAGCAAACATAGCTGTAACTGCGGTATCTTTTTCTTGCAATAGCATTGGGATAGATGCGATCAACTTAAAATAATTATTCAGTTTATTGAGGACATTAGCTGTGCAGAGTTTTAGCTGTAAATATATTTCAAGGAAAAAACTAGTGTCTTTTTATTCTTCCGAGAAGCTCTTCTATTAAATGTGACAAGTACGAATAAAGGAACAAGAAGACAAAAAGCCGGGAGCGCAGTTGCCCCCCCCCCCCCCCCCCCAACAACAACAACAACAACAACAACTAGGAAACATAATTTAAAAAAGCTTATGCGTCACTGGCCTATCAACACAGTGGGAAATCTAGTGAAAAAGAACAAAAGAAAATTACCTCTTATTAGAGTCGAGAAAATCAATACTAAAACAATGCCGATGACGACACTGATCAAAAGTTATTTCTAAATAACAATTGTACATTTTAAAGAAATTATTTGGTAAACTGTGTTATTAGAAATATACATGCAAATACACGATGTTTTATGTTCAGTATTTATCGAGATAATGGCATTAGTAGCTTCTGAAACTGAAATATAAAAAATGCCAATCTTTGCTGCATATTGATAAAAAAAATTGGAAAAAATCATATAAAATCTAAAGATCTTTCAGGTCACCAATTTTTGGAGTGTTCCACAAAGTCCTTAGCATGATACAATTTCCCAAAATATACTTATTTTTCACATTCTAAGTTTTTGAGTACACCGTTCTGCTCTTGTCACATGAAAATTCAATATAGAAATATTGTCTTTTCATGAATATAACAATATAAAAGTCTGTCTGTGCAGGTTAAAAAATTAAAGATAAAAATTCTTATAAATTAGGCTTCTTTTTACTATTTTTTATACAATTTTAAGAAAAGGTCGTCTCGATTTTTGTAAATGTATTTGCGGTCTTCTCGATCTATTCACATTAAATGTTTACATCGGGATAAGGTCCGTTTGAATTTGCTTAGTAACTTAATTTCAAAAGTGCCAATCTTTGCTGCATATCAATCGATTCCTTAGGAATTTTTTTCCTGACTTTATCTGATCAAGCTGCATATATATACGGATAATTAGCATATTCCAGAGAGGTATACAGCCAGTAAAAAAATTAATTGAATTTAGTACCCCGGAAATTTATTCGCATAGCAACATTTTAATCCAATTTTACACAAAGCTCCTTTGGTCTACTGTACTTGTCGTTTTTGTCGAGCCTGCGACTTTTGACGCTGAAAGCTCGATATAGGGATAGTGATCCGGCGGCGGCGGCGGCGTTATATAACTTCTTAAAAGTTTAATATTTCAGAGGGTAGAAGACCTGGATGTTTCATACTTTGTGTATAGATGCCTTATGATGTGAAGTTTCCATCTGTCATATGTCCATTGTATTTGACCTCATTTTCATGGTTCAGTGACTACTTGAAAAAAAAGTTCAGATTTTTTGTAATGTTAATTTCTCTATTATTATGAGTAATAGGATAACTATATTTGGTATGTGCGTACCTTGCAAGGTCCTCATGCCTGTCAGGCAGTTTTCACTTGACCTCGACCTCATTTCATGGATCAGTGAACAAGGTTAAGTTTTCGTGGTCAAGTCCATATCTCAAATACTACAAGCAATAGGTCTTCTATATTTGGTGTATGTAATGATTGTAAGGTGTACATGTCCAACTGGCAGGTCACATCTGACCTTGACCTCATTTTCATGGTTCAGTGGTAATAGTTTAGTTTTTGTGTTTTGGTCTGTTTTTCTAATACTGTATGCAATAGGTAAACTATATTTGGTGTATGGAAATATTTTACGATGTACATGTCAGTCTGGCAGGTTTTATTTGACCTTGACCTCATTTTCACGTTTCATTGCTCAATGTTAAGTTTTTGTGTTTTGGTCTGTTTTCCTAATACTGTATCAAAAGGTCAACTGGTGTATGAAAATATTTTACGATGTAGATGTCAGTCTGGCAGGTTTTATTTGAACTTGGCCTCATTTTCATGGTTCATTGCTTATGTTTAGATTTTGTGTTTTGGTCTGTTTTTCTTAAACTTTAAGCAATAGGTCAACTATATTTGGTGTATGGAATGATTGTAAGGTGTATATGTCTGTCTGGTATGTATCATCTGACCTTCACCTCATTTTCATGGTTAATTGGCCAATGTTCAGTTTTCCTGGTTAACTTTATTTCTTAGATACTATAAACAAGTCAATAGGTCAACTATATTTGATGCATGGAATGATTTTAAGGTGTACACGTCTGTCTGGCAGGGTTCATCTGACCTTGACTTCATTTTCATGGTTCATTGGTCAATATAGAATTTCCATGGTTTGGTCTGTTTCTTTTATATAAACAATAGGTCATCTATATTCTGTGTATGGAATGATTGTAATAAAGGTGTACGTGTATTTCCGGCTTGGTTTATCTGACCTTGACCTCATTTTCTTGGATCATAAATGTTAATGTGATACTTGTAGTAAAATTTTATATGTAGGACTATCAACATAAAATCAATTGTCAGTATAGTAGGCGAGACATTTCAGCGTGTGCATTCTTGTCTATTTAAGGAGGGAAATGATAACATTAGATGAAAGTTTTGTTTTTATTTCAACTTATTTCTATTTTTACTATTTACCAGAACATTTTCCCGTGAATTTATAATTGATAGTGTCCTTGCTAAAATGGGACAAACATTGAAAAGATCTAGTTTTTAGTGTTTACAGGGGAAGTAATATTTGGCACTAGATTTCCCACTGAACACAGAGGTTGTGAGTTCGAGTCCTGCACGTGGCAGGTGCGTTGACTCCAATCTTAATTGACTAGGATTGTCAGTTTTCATAACAAAGGGCCGCGTGCTTCATAAAAATGACCGACCAACGTAGATTTAATTAGTATCTTACATTTGTATAGTACAATACAAATACTTCGTTCAGCTTAGGGTATGCTTGAAGACTTCAGTGTTTAAAATTAGTAGATTTCGGGAATCGTATCCTGCCGCTAGAACTTAATAGAACAGCTCCGTGTACTATGCAGTGTTCTCCTGGCTCTTTTTTTTATGTTTTCTTCGATGGTACTTACAGTTGTATCTTTACTATCTCTTTGAATTCCAATGTGAGATATTTATTTACGACAGGCATTTGTTTATTCCTCATGAACCATTTTTCTTCCACATATTTAACTTTTTTATTTGTTTTGACTGGTAGACCAACGAATTTTTCTGGCTGTAGTAAGTGACCTTCACGTTGACTGTAGTCGAAAGCTATGTTGATCAAGATTTGTAGATCAAGAGGGTTGTTTCCTAATAGAGCTATATCGTCTGCACAGGTGGGGCACAGCAGCTAATCGGTCCAATTTTCCCACCAATATTGGACTCAAGAGTTGACTGACGTAGACCTTGTACAAGTCAGCACTCAGAGTTCCACCTTGTCCGTCACACCTGGCTCAATATCAAATTATCCAGAAATTTGGCCTTTCCATTTTATTTTAGTAGTGGCTTTCTTTTAAAGGTTGTCGATTAGCAGTATACATTATTCCATATGATATAATTGTCTGATTAAATTTGAGTGTCGCACCACATCAAAGGCTGATTTTGCATCTAGCATTCCAAATATAGTGTAGGTGTTTTGAGATCTTTGTTTTCTCTTTCATTTCCTCTATAATGAGGGAAGCCTCGTTGCAAAGGATTTTGTTTAAAGATTATATCTGGATTGATTCTAAATTTAATGATGGTTTCTACCAGTTTTGAAATAGTTGGTGTAATAGTGATGCATCTGTAGTTTTTTTAATTCACAATATCACCTTTGTTCTTAAATATTGGCGAAAGAATGCCAGTCTTCAAGGAGTTTGTTATATAACAGTGTTTGAAAGATGCATTTATGATATTAAGCAGCATGTGTTCCAGTTTTTCCCCTCCATATTTTGAACATTCTTTTGTTATCCCAAAAATATCAGCTGATTTATTTCTATTTAGGTTTTGCATTGCTTTTTCAAATTCTTCAGTAGAGACAACTTCATGGTCATATGCTTCTTGACATATCGCAATGATTTTGGGATATTCAGAGTCAATTAAACAAAAATATTCCTGATCAAAGTTTGTGGGTTCTGATTGTTTAGCTAGGTTAGCGAAATGTGACTTCAGGCAATCTTAAATGTTTTACTCGCCTTTATAACAGGTATTGCCTATTTGTAGCTCGTCGATAAATCTGTTTTATTTTCCTCTTTGCTTCTTAATTAGCTGATAGTAAAGTTTGCTATCCATAGTTCTTGCCTCAAAGTTAAGTTTTTTTTTAATTAGATATAGGAAGGTGTGGTATGAGTGCCAATGAGACAACTCTCCATCCAAGTAAGAGGGTGGTAAAGGGGGACATGAACACGGAAACACGCGAAATAAAAATCGAAAAAACGTTGCACGGAAAATAAAAATCGGGAAAAACGAAACACGAGAAATTAAATCGTAAATATTAAAGGAAAACGTACTAGAAGTTATTACTCAGCCGTTCTTGGAGATCATGCATGCAGTCATTATTAATGGACATAAAGACCCTGTGGTCACATTTAAGCGTCCGCTATTTGCATCTGATTTATAAAAAAAAATATTATGCATAGTAATTTGATGGACTTTATTATATACCATACATTGATATAGAATTGTAAATATCCGAGGTGACTTTGAATTAGTCCCGGTTTACTTTTTAATCAAACGCGGGACAAGCACGAGAAATTTAGAGTACCGACACGGAACACGGAAAATAAATAAGGGGAAACACGAAGCACGCACATCGAACCAAACACGAGAAAACGAGAAAAAAACCCCGTCAAAACACGAAAACACGTGAAATAAAAAAGCCGAAAACGTTGCACGAAAATAACCCTTTACCACCCTCAAGTAACAATTTATAAAAGTAAACCATTATAGGTCAAGGTACGGCCTTCAACACGGAGCATTGGCTCACGCCGAACAGCAAGCTATAAAGGGCCCCAAAAATTACTAGGGTAAACCCATTCAAACGGGAAAACCAACGGTCTAATCTATATAAAAACGGGAAACGAGAAACATGTATGAACTACATAAACAGACGACAACTACTGTACATCAGATTCCTGACTTAGGACAGGTGCAAACATTTGCAGCGGATTAAACGTTTTAATGGTACCAAACCTTCTCCCTTTTCTGAAACAATAGTATAACATCACAACATAGAAAGACACACTATAAAATATCAATTGGAAGGCTTAAGTCAATCAAAAAACGTAAATTAACACACGATGAACGAATAAATTTGATCTGTGATACCTGAATGCAAATACATAGTTAATAAAAATTATAAGGGATAAATAATTAAATAATTAAGGTCAAAAGTAAATAAACAGGTTTAAACAAAGTTGAAGTATGATACCACTGTGAAATGTCAAACAATACTTAGAAAATCTCCACTTTTGAAAAAACCTGCGTCATATTGTCTGTTAAATCAATAGCCTAAATATTTTATTTGAAAAATGTGGTACAGTACGAATTATAATTTAATAGGATCAGTAATTCCCCGTGGTATTTCAATGTTTCTAATCTTTCGTTCAAAAATCTGTTTCTGTTTTTCACCCAGGAAAAGTCGTACCAGATCACACTTCCATGTTTTAGACTTTCCCTTTAATTTCAAGAACGATAACTCTATGAAACCGGAACTTACGCAAAAATAACAACAAAACACGTCAAAAACATGACATTATGCATCATCTTCTAATCAATATGTAATATATTTTCGAATCTCTGTTACATTGACCATGGATCGCCCGAATCAACAGCAACAACAAGGAGACCAAGTCGCCTGGTGGTTTAAAATTCTTGCAAGAGCTGTTGGAACGATTGGAGGCCTTGGTAAAAATTATTGTTACCGGTTTTTGTATATCTGTAGTCAGTCGCGGACCCGTAGCTTTTATAATATTGTCCTCATTTTTAAACAGAAAAATATTCTAAGTCACTAAGACCATAAGAGTTACGGTTCCTCGGCTAATTTGGAGTTTGAGAAGATATATCTCAATCTAGTTAATTCACAGGAGCCCCTGTGCCGGCTGTGGTTAATTGGTCTAAAAAATGAATTTTCTCCATTTGTAATTTGTTTTTTGAAAGTTTGATATACTTTAACTCTGGAACCTTTGTTCTTGGGTCCTTATGATATTATTTGACAATTTGCGGACTTTGGACTATCAAAAAACATAATATGGACCATTAGAGGTACGGTTCCGCAACTAGATACATTTGTTCACTCAAGACAAGATTAAGCAGTTTCCACGATTTCACGATGGGCGTCAATTTCTTTTCACTGACATCAATGATGGACATCATTTAACCATCATCACATGTTGCCTCAGTGATTTCCTCATTGATCCACAATGTCAACAATGACCTGCAATATTAAAACAGTATTTTTCCTTTTACATATACACTCCTCCCTTTTTAGCTCACCTTTCCAAAGGAAATGTGAGCTTTTGCCATCACTTGGCGTCCATCATTGTCTGTCGGTGTACGTCGTCTGTCGTCGTCCATCGGGTGTAAACTATTTCAAACATCTTCTCCTCTGAAAATACTGAACCAATTCCAACCAAACTTAAGCTGAATGATCCTTAGGGTATCTAGAATGAAATTTGTGTTTTGTTTTCTGTTTCTTCAAAAAAGATGGCCGCCATGGCTAAAAAATGAACATAGGGGTAAAATACAGTTTTTGGCTTATATCTCAAAAACTAAAGCATTTAGAGAAAATCTGACATTGCGTAAAAATGTTCATTAGGTCAAGTTCTATCAGCCCTGAAATTTTCAGATGAATCTAACAACCCACTAAATTGGTATTTTAAGGAAATTTTGCAGTTTTTGGTTATTATCTTGAATATTATTATAGAAAAGATAAACTGTAAACAGCAAAAATGTTCAGCAAAGTAAGATCTACAAATAAGTTTATATGACCAAAATGGCATTTTTAAGCCACTCATTAATATGTATTGAAAAGCAAAATTAATCATTGATGAAAGATTTAAGCAAAAAATTACAGGTGAGCAATTCAGGCTCTTGAGAGCCTCTTGTTTTGTTCTGAATTGTTTATTTGCTGATATTCTAGTCCACTTACATGTAGTCATATCTGCTAAGAAAGGATATGAGTAGTCATATTTTTAAAAACATTTTGAAGAATAAATGTCCCAATGATTTGTAAATGAATGTCCTTTTATAATTCGTGAAAAAAAGATAAACAATTATTGTAAATTCCCCCATGTTTCTCTTCTGTATCTCATTTATATAATTATTGGCTCACCTGTCCTAAACTTGTCTTTTGCAATCACATGGTAAGTCCTAAACTTTTTCAGAGATCTTCTTCTCTTCTGGACTAATTTCAACCAGGAAACAAGATGTTTTGGTGGTGGAACTAGTTCCACGTTATTCGTTTCTCCTGGTATACCAGTTCAACCATACAATAAAAGAAGTTTCAGCCATAGTTTTATATTTTATTAAAATTGATAGAAATTACGTTTGAAATTTGTCCATGCCAAATGTTGCATGTACATATGTACTTTCAATAACATTTTTAACTTCAGTCTTCGATAATTTGATTAAAGTGACATTTTTAAAGAATCAGCAGTAAATCAGAACAGTAAATACAACATGAAACCACTATCTAAGAATTGCTAATCTAATCTGATGTTGCGTTACATAATAAAAACAAGCATTCTTACTGTGTTATGCAATAAGGGATAAGTAAAGAAAAAATCTTAAGTATTTTGTAATAAGGGAAAACAGAGGTATACATGTACACATTATCTATCTTTAGAGTAGCAAATCATCTTTTGAAGCTGGTTTTGTAATGCACTAGAGCAATCATTTCTTTTGATATTCAATACCTTAACTTATATTTACTAAAAGAGATTTTGATATCAATATGTGAATTTCATCTACACAGCTTGAATGATTATAATAATATGGTAAAGATTGGTAACCGAAGAAAGATGTCGCATTTAAATAAAAAAGAACATGGTTGAAGTAAAAAGTATGATGATATCATAATAAACAAAAACTGTAGATGAATTACAGTGCACTAGCTATATATATATAGCTGTATATAGGCATTAACATGGCTCTTTATTATTGTACATTAAGGTAGTACACTGCTAAGCATACTACATTCAAATGACAACTTATTTTTTATTTCAGTTGCTATGGCCACAGGAGTAGTTGTTTGTGTCAGTTTTTCAGCAATATGCATATTAGGTGGAGTTCTCCAGATGTAAGTTCATAATAGTATATAATGTTACACTGATTTACTCAACTGGTCTCTTTTATACATGTATGAAAAAAAATCATTGTTCAGCAACTGCTTGAAAAAAATATATAGTTTTTTTGTCATGTGAAATATTCACTTATTTGTTATTACATGTATTGTGAGTAATTGGATAAATATATTTGGTATATGGGATCTGCATGTCTGTCTGACAGGGTTCACCTGACTTAGGACCTTGAACTCATTTACAAAGATCATTGATAATGTTAGTTTATGTGATACTTGTATTAAAACCTTCATGTAAGAGACTCAACTTAAATCCAATTATAAGAAAAGCAGGCGAGACAATTAAGCCAACAGTGTCAACAGTGGTTAAGTTTTCTGCATAAGTTAGTTTGATAGGAACTACTTGTGATAGATCAATGATATTTTCTATAAAGTTGCATTTCTTTCAGTACATATCAGTTTGATTACTTATTCGAGGAAAACAAATTGGCAAAACACTTTTTCAGTTTGCAGAATGAATTCCTTTTTCAAGTATAAAAATTATTAAATAAACAAAAGAAAGATTGTCAACAGTGTAAAGTAGGTGCAGTGTAATAAAGTTATTCTTACCGTAGGAGCTTAAGTCTGATGAAATTAATACTTCATGTCATTTTTTTCCACAAGGAAATTGGAAAATTAAATAGATTAATATCAGCCAATGAGGCATAAAAGTTTACTCTGATTTTATAATGTGATTAGTTCTAAGTGTGTAACATTTCTTGAGTAATATGTACATGAGATACAAACAAGTTGGTGAAGTGATTACATTCATACAACGTAATACTTTTTTTGTCTATTCCAGATTTATAGGATTTGTAGCAGTAGTTTTTGAAGCACCTTGTTGTTGTCAGTTCTTAGATTTTACCGATAAAATAGGAAAATTTTCCGAAAATAGACCATATTGGCAGAAAGCTGTTACTTATTGTATGTAAGTAAAACACAAAAGTTATTTTATGTACCTTTACTTAAATTTGTAAAACTTTTTTTTTAAGGTTGGAATAACTCAAGTTCAACTGGCCATATTATAACATAAGTTTTACAGGAGGTCTTCTGCATTCAAATGAGTGAACAAATAAATGTCCATCAGTCTGTCCATCAACACTTTATATGAAAGCTCGAATTTGCTTTAACCAATTCTATAATTTTAACACAATATAAAAATTGACATAAGAAAGCTCCCTTTCAATTTAAAAAAAAAATGGCTTTGTCATTCCAGATTAAAGAGACATTAACTGTTAGATTCAAGACAATTTTTCACATATTCCAGTATTCCTGGATTTATTTCCTCCAATTTTTACATAATTGTTGGGATTGATAGAAGGAAGCTCCCTTTAAAATCAATTTTTGTAATTTTACAGTTTGTTGTTCAAGAGTTACAGGACTTCAATTGTCAGGTTTAAGTAAATTTTTTACATATTGTACCATAACTTTTTTGCTTGGATTGATTTACTGGAAAATTGGTGGAATTGATGAACATAACGAACTGTTTTATTTAAAAAAATAGTTTGGATATTTCATTCCAGAGTTATGGGACTTTGACCGTCAGATGAATAAAAGACATGTTTTAAATATCATGCACTAGCTCTACTATCAATGACTATGCTAGGATCAAATTACTATAAACTGAACTGTTATTAAGATTGGTGAATGTAGATTCACTTTTGATTTTGAAATTTTCTGGTTTGTCATTCAAGAGTTATGGGACTTATAACAGTCATATTCAAATGTAATATTGATATGCCTGAGGGCATCCTCAGTCATGTTTTTCTATTTTAAATATCCTATTTTATTCATGCAATAATTTTAATATGCACAATAAGGGCGTATCATATGCTCTTAGCGCAGCTGTTTATTATTTTAGTACTACAATTCCAGCCAGGATATCTTAAATACTGATTAGAGGTTGATTTATCAACAATTTGTACATTCTCCCTTTGATCATACTGCCTGATGCTTTTTTTAATCAAGGACAGGACATGAAACTTGAAAATATATGGCAAAGATATCACCTAAAAATGCAGCAACGTCATGTTTTCGTGTCCATCAGCTTCTATATATCAATAAACTGCATGCAACCTCATTCATACAGCAAAGTTTTGTACCCATACAAAGATGTTTTTAATAACTTAATGTAAATTCATATTCTACCAAAAGAAACATTTTTTTAAAAGACAAATTGCCCATAAAAAGAATATTGGCATTTTAATTTTTGATAATGACCTTAGCAATTCAGAATCAGCTTGTCCTTGCTGGTTTGCTTGCTATTCTTGCTGATATAAAATCCTCATGATAAAACACTGATAAACACTACCATTTGTATGATTTGTTGAATTTGTCTCTAACTGATGTATAAATTTCATGTTATCGTATTGTATTTGTTGTACTATCCTCTCTACAGATTAGGATTGATACCAATTATAACATGCTTTGAAGCATCAACAGTATTTGGCAGTGGTTTAGTGTTTGCAGCAGGTGTAGTGTATGGTTTAATGGCAATTGGCAAAAAGTAAGTAATTCATAAATCTTTGAAAAATCTTATATGGTAAGCTAATTGAATATGAAGAAAAGTCAATGTCGTGCATGTCATTTAGAAAGAGTATCTAGGGGTGATCCGTAAAATTTTAATGTTACAGGAATTTCGAATTTCCTATAGGCTTGAAAGCAGAATTTTTCAAAACATGAAAATCAAGTTTTCACGAATATACACTTTTTACCTAAAACCACAAAAATTGGTATCCATGAAAACAAATGAACCGACAGTATGCTTTAGGCCTCCTTCGGTTCAATCAATGAAATAGACTTCCTAATTAAAACAAGTAGGGATGAAATTGGTTGAAAAACTTAATAATTATTGAAACTTCAAATTATGTTACATAGTATACCATTTTATGACCATTGTAGAAAGTAGATAATTTTATTTCATCAGGTTTTTTATGCCCCACCTAGGGGCATTATGTTTTTCGGTCTGTTAGTCCGTCCGTTCGTCTGTCCCGCTTCAGGTTAAAGTTTTTGGTTAAGGTAGTTTTTAATGAAGTTGAAGTCCAATCAACTTGAAACTTATTGCACATGTTCCCTATGATATGATCTTTCTTATTTTAATGCCAAATTAGAGTTTTGACCCCAATTTCACGGTCCACTGGACATAGAAAATGATAGTGCGAGTGGGGCATCCGTGTACTATGGACACATTCTTGTGTTTTGTCTGTGAATCTTTACAACACTCCTTTTTTTTTTGTATTCTTTTGTGTCCATGAACATGTATAAATAAAGTCTGTTCCTTCTGAAACCAAATTTTCTACACTGTTACTTTTTAGCTCACCTGGCCCAAAGGGCTAAGTGAGCTTTTGTCATCACTTGGCAACCGTCGTCCGTCGACCTCGTTGCTGTTAACTTTTTACATTTTGAACTTCTTCTAGAGAACCACTGAATGGAATGAAACCAAACATGGCATGAATGTTCTTTATGAGGTGCTGACCAAGTGTTGTTACTTTGAAGCCGATCCATCATCCAAGATGGCCGCCAGCGGGGGACTTAGTTTAACATAGGACCCTATGGGAAATACATAAATATGTCTTCTTTTAGAGAACCACTGAATGGAATGAAACCAAACATGGCATGAATATTCCTTATGAGGTGCTGACCAAGTGTTGTTACTTTGAAGCCGATCCATAATCCAAGATGGCCGCCTGAGGGGGACTTAGTTTAACATAGGACCCTTAGGGAAATATTTACAAATGTCTTCTTTTGGAGAACCATTGAAAGGAATGAAACCAAAAATGGCATGAATGTTCCTTATGAGGTGCTGACCAAGTGTTGTTACTTTGAAGCCAATCCATCATCCAAGATGGCCGCAAGTGGGGGACTTAGTTTAACATAGGACCCTATGGGAATAACATACAAATGTCTTCTTTTAAAGAACCACTGAATGGAATGAAACCAAACATGGCATGAAAATTCCTTTTGAGGTGCTGACCAAGTGTTGTTACTTTGAAGCTGATCAATCATCCAAGATGGCCACCAGCTGGGGACAGTGTTTAACATAGGACCCTATGGACAATACATACAAAGGTCTTCTTTTAGAGAACCACTGAATGGATTGAAACCAAACATGGCATGAATGTTCCTTATGAGGTGCTGACTAAGTGTTCTTACTTTGAAGCTGATCCTTCATCCACGATGGCCGCCAGCGGGGGGACTGCCTTTAACATAAGACCTTATTGGAAAATCATACAAATGCTTCTTCTAGAGGTGCACTGAATGGAATGAAACCAAACATGGCATAAATGTTTCTTATGAGGTGCTGATGAAGTGTTACTACTTTGTTGCTGATTTACTGTTCAAGATGGCCACCAGGATTTTTTATTAAATTACAGGGCCAATATTAAACCAAATTTGGCCTCACTCATTATTAGGGTATCTGTTATGATTTTAATCTATTTTAACATGATTTCCAAAACCAAAGTAGAATCAGGTGAGCGACACAGGCTCTTGAGAGCCTCTAGTTTGTTCTCACAGTAACTCAAATTAACTAAGTGCAAACTATGTTTACATATGCAAGTCAACCAGTTTTTTTTTTATTTTCAAAGATTTATTTCAATTGTATCAATGTTTAATAGTTTATCGATGTTTTTCATTTCTTAGTTTTGCCATTTTCTTTCAGAGCTGATCGAGAGACAATGTTATCTAAAGCAAAAGGCGATGATGTTGAACTTGGTGCAACACTTTTAGAAAATGAACAAAAAGTAGATTTACATGTGCCTGAAAGCCCTGGAAAATCATGATGGAACTTAAAAAATGTTACAGACACTGCCAGATAAAGGACAAAATTGAATATTTTTCACAGCCTAACCTGTTACAACAGTTTAGACATATATTCAAAAGTGTTGCATAATACATTTGAATTTTAAAAATGGACGATGGTCCTAGAAATCAATGCTGCAACATTTTGGTAATTTTGTCAAGTAAAATGAAGAAGTTTTGATCTTGATCAAAGTATTTTTTCAGCTTACCAGATATTCTTTACGTCCTGTTGTCAAATTTAAATGGGTAAAATCTTCAAATAAATTTCCAAAATATGGCATACTAGACCAGCTGAATGAATTTTTACAGATTTTGACAATCCTATCAAGCCAAATAGCAAGAGTCCTGATACAATTTTAAAGGGGCATTAGCAGTCAAATTCATGTTCACCGATTTGACTCAAATTCTCATATTCGACTTATAACATACTAAAACGTATATCCAAATTATAAAAAGTCTAAAATAAACAATTTACAATGCATGAACTCGATTGTATGTATCACAATTTCGTGTGTATTTTAGACTAGACACCATCTAATTAACCATCGAGGTGACATCTGAAGACTGCCGACAGTCATATAGCCCGATATAATCATAAACATGGATATAAATAGATAGCGAACCCTTGCAATTAAATTTGCCTAGGTCTGTTTGATTTCAAATTATAGGTTAAAAAACATGTTAATGGTTTTTACCTGTAAAAGAATGAGCTTTTGTAGATAGAATCAGTCAACCAAATGGTTTACCCTTGTTTTACTTCCAATGTTGACATTTTTTTCCTTTTAATAGCTGAACACGCCTAATTCATGCTTACCCATCTCTAGCTAAGGGGTTCAGTTGAAGTTCACATGATTACCAATTTAATGAGGTCGAATTATTCACTTGCAAGTGAATAATTTATTAGAGATGTTTCTTTGCTTATTTTGACAAAACTGAACTAAACTGGCTGCTATAAGCGAATTATTATTTCACTATTTCACTTTCAAAAATGATTGAACAAAAGAAAATCATATTTTATTTTTTTCTATATCTCGTAGCTAATGCCCCTTTAAGAATTTTCAGAATGATGTTACCTCCACATTATTGTTGAGAGATTTTACTCTCTGCACCTCAATTGGTGTACACAAATGTTTTATTGTTATAATGCTGGTTGTGTTTTCAGCATATGGGTATACAAGTATTTGGATAGGTGTCTTTATGCCTTATTAATTGTAATGTAGTTTATACTTGTTGGATATTTGTGTTTATTATCAATTATAGCTTTTATTGTACCGGTACATGAAAAAATTCCTGCTTGAACTTATAATGGAGACCTAATTCAAACTGCACTTTTTTTTTTTTACAAAATTAATGCTACTAGTTACATAAAAGATCAATTATTTTACAATAGAGAAAATATGTGTCACAACGAAAAGCATCTGATATCTGATAGTGCTCATGAATTTTGAGTGAAATCTGATTTATCACAGGAATACATGTACAATAAACATTTGTCCTATTTTAGAAATGTTAAACAACTTTACCTTTGTCATTTTGATACATAGTGAATTGTAATTGTTATGTATCAGTTTACTGAATATATACTAGTTTGTTCTTGTTATGTACTGGTGTATATATTTTTGCTGGCTGTAAAACTATGATGGAATGAAATGCTACTCTAGTTAATTCTTATAAGCCTATATGCATTTTCTCCAGAGTTGAAATGAACTTGTGTTTTAGTAGAGGACAATCTGACATACCGGTAGACAAATTTTACAAATATTTCACACTTGTTATTCCTGATTTATCTCACTAGACTATGCTGAGAATAAATCAAATTTGACAGACGTTTTGATTCAATTGGTTATTTCAACCAATATTTTTCTCCAATTTTCACACAATTTTTCAATATTAAGCTGGTGAAATAATTTTTAATCTTATTTCAAATCCATCAATTATATTTACATTGTGTAATGATAATACAAAAAAGTATTTATTGTAATGAGGTTTCATCCTCTAGTGTTCTTTGATGGCACTCATTACATGTGTGCAGAATTATGTTCCTTTATTTTGCCTTTCTTTGGGGTGATCATTTTACAAATAGCTCGCTTTGTTGCACCCACTTATCTTTGGGAGCTGGACATCAGTAGCCTTGAACATTTTCTTCCTATACATTGTCCTTCTTGTTGCTCTTTTCCATTACCAATGTATTTCATTTGTTAAACCTTTAATTATTTTACAGCTGAAAAAATAAAAATTAAAAAAGAATGGCTTTCAATGTTACAAATAAAATGACTAAAAGATGGATTTCTTTTGTAGAAAGATTCAATTGAAAACTATTAAATTTTCCCTTCAAACAAAAAAGGATTATTTTACATTGTTTTATCAGATACACAAATAAATATTTTAGCTGCAGTGATTTAAAAAAAGTTCCATTCGGAAGTTATTTTCTGTTTTGAATTTAAAAATGGTATCATGTAGTTTGATTTCATTGTTATGTTTTTCATATTCTAGAACAAATACATATATGTGACCAGCCATGAGATTTTCAGGCTTGTGGAGGTACTAGGGTCAAAATGAGTTTTTTGCATTTTTATGAAGTATACAAAGATTAAAAACACTCTGACAGGTTATTTTGCTACATTCTGCAAAATTACAGAATTATGGTCATTTTTGTGAGTTCCGTTTTTATCAAAATTTTCATTTTATTTGATTTTTCACATGTATGTTTATCTATTATAGAATTAATCAAAAAGTAATTGTTGCTTTAATAACTTAATACACTAAATTGACTTACCATTCTGAAACCATTTCATTCAGTGACTTATAGTCAAAAATATTTTGTTTACTTTCGTTTCAAAATTTAAAAATAATATAACCTAAGTGATTTCCCTTTATGAAAACCAACCGCTCAAAACGGTTTCAGGAAAGGAAATAAATTTACGCATCATAAAAGATTTATTTATAATTTTTCTGTACTTAAAAATAAAAATAATATCTATTAATGGTGATATAATTTAAACCATTTTGTTTAACCGAAAACATGTAAATGATGCAGGAGAAAGTGATTTACGCAATGAAATCTAAAAGACCAAATTGTGATAATTTTGAACGCGATTCCTAACAGATTTTAACCTAAATTATTAATTTTACGTAAAAATTCGACTTCTTTTGTAAATCCCAATAGAAAATTATAATTTCCTCAAGTGTAGTAAAATATTAAACATTATTTTATCGCATAATATAATTGGACATTCAATAACAGGTGCCCGGATTACGTTACATGACTTTACATCGACGTTTTCTCATTGGGATGTTTACCGCCATAAGCCTGGAAATGTCATGACAGGTTACATATATAAACTTCATCTAGAATTTAGAAAAAGGCAAAAAAGCAACTTAATTTTATTTTTGGATTTAATTTTATTTAAGTTTATTATACACCCTGTAGAAATCAGCCTGTCTGTCTGTGCTAACTTTTCAATCCTTTGTCTAATTTAAACCAAACTTTGTACTGTAAATAACATATCATGATGTTTAAACTTTGAACACTACAGATTCTTACTTCAGTTAATAGCATTTCTGGAATTATTTCATCTAAACTCAGAAAACATACTTTTCAGAGTGCACTTTGTCGACTCAACTTCTCCAACATGCTTGATCATATTTTCATGAAACTTTGTAAATTATAATATCTTAACATGAAGATGTGCACATAAGAAGGTCATTCTGATCCATTGACAAGTACTTTGAACATACAAATTTTGTATGCTATTAAGTATTCACATTTGTGATGTTACTCCTACCAGCCTAATCAGACGTTTATGAAATCTACCTTGTAAGAACCCAACATTAGCATGCTCTTAATATTAGGGCATTCTGGTTGGTTGACAAATTCCAGAGTTATTCCCTTTACATATAGAAATTGTTTGTACTATTCAACTGTAATGTTGTGCTGTATTGACTACTTGATCAAGCATTGGAAATATACCCAAGCTCTTGCATCAAATTGTATCACATGTTTAGAAGATTGTTGGGGGGAAATGTAAATAATGAACTTTCATTATTCAAAACTATTTGTTCAATTGTATTAGAAATATTCATGCATTGCATATGTATATTAGATTGTAATGAAATGAAATCTAGTCAATTACATCCATTACTGTTTATTTTTGTTATTTGGTCTAGGCCATTTAAACCTACGCATATGCTATACTAGTTTATTTACATGCCTCAGTTTGTAACAGCAAAACTATTAGTAATTATCATGATTATCAGATAAGATATTAATACTAATAATGTATATATACCTTTTTACAAATCATGCCTTATAATGATATTTTGGTTATAATGAAAATCAGTTTTCTTATGTTTGAACTATTGGTTTTTATAAAAGAAATTGTTATACTTATGCAGAATTTTGGTATGAGGTGGAAAGAACTGATAACCCTATTAATGGTATGTTGAGAAAATTTTGTTGAAATTTCAAAAAAATATTCAAGGAGTGGGATCTTTCAATATCTGACCAATAGATATCAGTTAAAAAAATAATTTGTGATTTCTATTCAAGCTATTGTGGTTTACAAGTGAATTTTAACTAACTGACTTATGTAATGAACCATATTAAAGGTTTTAGGAAAAAGGCAAACAGCTCTGTTTAAAATGTCTAGTTACCATTTGGAATGCATTATATGTGTTGTACACTAGTATGTGTATATGAGTATAAAATTATGTTGTGTCACTTCTTTTTAATTTTTTATTATACGACCGCAAAAATATTTTGCGGTCGTATATTGGTATGATGTTGGCGTCGTCCGAAGACACATTGGTTTTCGCACTCTAACTTTAGTTTAAGTGAATGGATCTCTATGAAATTTTACCATAAGGTTCAATACCACAAAAGGAAGGTTGGGATTGATTTTCGGGGTTATGGTACCAACAGTTAAGGAATTAGGTGCCAAAAAGGGACCAAAAATAAGCATTTTTGTAACTTCCAGACATTACTTGTGTGTTAGTGTATGAATCTCTCTGATATTGTACTTTAAGGTTCCATATCACAAAGGGAAGGCTGGGATTGAGTTTGGGGGTAATTGCCTCAAACATGTAGGAATTAGGGGCCAAAAAAGGGGCAAAAAACAAGCATTTTTCTAGTTTCATGACAATAACTTGTGTGTAAGTGTGTGGATCTTTCTGAAATTGTACTACAAGGTTCCATATCACAAAGGGAAAGCTGGAATTGAGTTTGGGGGTAATTGCCCAAAATGTTTAGGAATAAGGGGCCAAAAATAAGCATTTTTCTAGTTTCCAGACAATAACTTGTGTTCAAGTGTAAGGATCTCTCTGAAATTGTACTGCAAGGTACCATACCACAAAAGGAAGGCTTGGATTGATTTTAGGGGTAATTGCCACAAAATTTTAGGAATTAGGGACCAAAAAGGGCAAAAAAACAAGCATTTTTCTAGTTTCAGGACAATAACTTGTGTGTAACTGTATGGATCTTTATGAAATTGTACTACAAGGTTCCATATCACAAAGGGAAAGCTGGGTGTGAGTTTGGGGGTAATTGCCCTAAATGTTTAGGAATTTGGGGCCAAAAAGGGGCCAACAAACAAGCATTTTTCTAGTTTCCAGAAAATAACTTGTGTTCAAGTGTATGGATCTCTCTGAAATTGTACTGCAAGGTACCATACCACAAAGGGAAGGCTGGGATTGAGTTTTCGGGTGATGAATCATAAGGGGTTTCAAAAAATTGGGGGGGGGGGATTTTTTTTTCCTTCTTTTCCTTGTTTTTTTTTTTTAAATTTTCCATTTTAAATTGGTTATTTCTGATTTATATATAAAAGCAAATAATAATGATATGGTTTGAATTGGTAAATTAAAAATTTTCAAGTTCTTAGACCACATTCATTCTGTGTCAGAAACCTATGCTGTGTCAAATATTTAATCACAATCCAAATTCAGTGCTGTATCAAGCTTGAATGTTGTGTCCATACTTGCCCCAACTGTTCAGGGTTCGACCTCTGCGGTTGTATCAAGCTGCGCCCAGCGGAGCATTTTATCACACATATAAGGTTGTTAAGACCAGATTATTTCTATACATTATACATCTATGGGCATTTTTTTCAACATCACTTACTGTTTTAAATTTAAGTCAAAATGTCCTATAACCTTTCCATAATAATATTTGTGGAACTGCTTTGTGGTAAAAGGCTATATTAGATATGAATATTTGAGACTTTTGTTGTAAATTTATGTTTGCTATGACATTTTGCTGCTTTTCTTCATTAGTTGACATATGTATGCCTGAAAATCAAGATGACTCATAGAAGCTTTCAAGACATAGAAGTCATGATAGCTAAGAATAGATTTATATTGCCTATAATTGGGAGGAAAATACCAACAGTTTGTCACTGTTGTTTATCACAACATTTTATTGTTTTGTTTGTGTATTATTTATTGTATTATTTAAAATATGCATGTTGGGAATTGCCTGTTATGTATGAGTTGTAGACACAAATAAAGTTTAAAAGAATTTTTTTATTGATAACAATCTATTACAAGCATATTATTTATAAGGAAACCAAAAAATTTTGAATTTTACCATCAATCAAGTGCCATTACTCTGGAACTGTAAAAGTGAAAACTACGAAAATAGAACTTAACTGTCCAAAACATTCCTTTAAAATTTGAATTAATTTGAAAAAGAGGTTCTCCATTTGTTATATGGAAATCACAAAAACATTTCCAACACTCATGTACTGTACCTCTGGAACAGTAAAAGTGAAAACATAGAAAATAGATCTAAACCTGTATTATGTAGTTTAAAACATTCCATTAGAATTTCAAGTCATATCAAAAAGGGGTTCTCTATTTATCATCTGGAAACCACAAAATTCTGCATTTTTCCAACAATTATTGTAACTCTTGATTTGATTTTGATTTTTGGTGTTTTAACGCCACTTTTAGGCACCGCTTTTGGGCTATTTCGTTGCGGCCAGTTTTTACTGGTGAAGGAAGCCAGAGTGCTCGGAGAAAACCACCTACCTTCGATGGGAAAACTGACAATCCTAGTCAATTAAGATTGGAATCGAGTGTACCCGCACGAGCGGGGTTAGAACTCACAACCTCAGTGTTGACTGGCTAGTGATTACAGTAGTAACTACTTAGACCACTCGGCCACTGAGTCCCCTCTGTAACTCTGGAAAAATTAAAGTGGAAATGAGGAAAATCGAAACTTAATCTGTCAATAGTTGTCCAAAACATTCCATTAAAATTTAAATTCATTTCAAAAAGGGGTTCTCTATTTATCATCTAGAAACCACAAAATTTTGAATTTTTCTGACAGACAAGTATCAGAACTCTGGTTAAAAAAATAGAATTTAACCTGTCTTTAGTTGTCCAAAACATTCCATTAAAATTTCAATCCATTTCATAAAGGGGTTTTCCATTTATGATCTGGAAACCAAATTTAAAACAAAAAATTCTAACAATTTTTCAGAGTGCACTTTGTCGACTCAACTTCTCCAACATGCTTGATCACATTTTCATGAAACTTTGTAAATTATAATATCTTAACATGAAGATGTGCACATAAGAAGGTCATTCTGATCCATTGACAAGTACTTTGAACATACAAATTTTGTATGCTATTAAGTATTCACATTTGTGATGTTACTCCTACCAGCCTAATCAGACGTTTATGAAATCTACCTTGTAAGAACCCAACATTAGCATGCTCTTAATATTAGGGCATTCTGGTTGGTTGACAAATTCCAGAGTTATTCTCTTTACATATAGAAATTGTTTGTACTATTCAACTGTAATGTTGTGCTGTATTGACTACTTGACCAAGCATTGGAAATATACCCAAGCTCTTGCATCAAATTGTATCACATGTTTAGAAGATTGTTGGGGGGAAAAAGTTGAGCGGTAAAAGTGAAAATGACAAAAATCAAGAATAACCTCTTTTTAGTGGTCCAGAACATTCCATTAAAATAACAAGTAATTTCAAAAGAAGATCTCTATTTATCATCTGGAAACCAAAAGTGTGATCAATGGAAAGATGGACTGACAAACTTGAGGATTCCGATATACCCTTCACTCTGTCCAGTGGGGGTATAAACTAGAGGCTCTCAAGAGCCTGTGTCGCTCACCTGATTCTACTTTGGTTTTGGAAATCATGTAAAAATAGATTAAAATCATAACAGATACCCTAATAATGAGTGAGGCCAAATTTGGTTTAATATTGGTCCTGTAATTTAATAAAAAATCCTGGTGGCCATCTTGAACAGTAAATCGGCAACAAAGTAGCAACACTTAATCAGCACCTCATAAGAAACATTTATGCCATGTTTTGGTTTCATTCCATTCCGTGCACCTCTAGAAGAAGCATTTGTATGTATTTCCCATAGGGTCTTATGTTAAAGGAAGTCCCCCCATTGGCGGCCATCATGGATGAAGGATCAGCTTCAAAGTAACAAAACTTAGTCAGCACCTCATAAGGAACATTCATGCCATGTTTGGTTTCAATCCATTCAGTATGTGGTTCTCTAAAAGAAGACATTTGTATGTATTGTCCATAGGGTCCTTTGTTAAACATTGTCCCCATCTGGCAGCCATCATGGATGAAGGATCAGCTTCAAAGGTAACAACACTTGGTCAGCACCTCAAAAGGAACATGCATGCCATGTTTGGTTTCATTCCATTCAATGGTTCTCTAAAAGAAAACATTTGTACGTATTTCTCATAGGGTCCTATGTTAAACTAAGTCCTCCGCTGGCGGCCATCTTGGATTATTGATCGGCTTCACAGTAACAACACTTGGTCAGCACCTCATAAGGAACATTCGTGCCATGTTTGATTTCATTGCATTCAGTGGTTCTCTAAAAGAAGACATTTGTATGTATTTCCCATAGGGGCCCATGTTAAACTAAGTCCCCTGCAGGTGGCCATCTTGGATTATGGATCAGCTTCAATGTAACAACACTCGGTCAGCACCTCATAAGAAACATTCATGCCATGTTTGGTTTCATTCCATTCGTTGGTTCTCTAAAAGAAGACATTTGTATGTATTTCCCATAGGGCCCAATGTTAAACTAAGTCCCCTGCTGGCGGCCATCTTGGATTATGGATCAGCTTCATAGTAACAACACTCGGTCAGCAACTCATAAGGAACATTCATGCCATGTTTGGTTTCATTCCATTCAGTGGTTTTCTAAAAGAAGACATTTGTATGTATTTCCCATAGGGTCCCATGTTAAACTAAGTCCCCCGCTGGCGGCCATCTTGGATTATGGATTGGCTTCAAAGTAACAACACTCGGTCAGCACCTCATAAGGAACATTCATACCATGATTGGTTTCATTCCATTCAGTGGTTCTCTAAAAGAAGACATTTGTATGTATTTCCCATAGGGGCCCATGTTAAACTAAGTCCCCTGCAGGCGGCCATCTTGGATTATGGATCAGCTTCAAAGTAACAACACTCGGTCAGCACCTCATAAGGAACATTCATACCATGTTTGGTTTCATTCCATTCAGTGGTTCTCTAAAAGAAGACATTTGTATGTATTTCCCATAGGGTCCTATGTTAAACTAAGTCCCCCGCTGGTGGCCATCTTGGATTATGGATCGGCTTCAAAGTAACAACACTCGGTCAGCACCTCATAAGAAACATTCATGCCATGTTTGGTTTTATTCCATTCAGTGGTTCTCTAAAAGAAGACATTTGTATGTATTTCCCATAGGGTCCTATGTTAAACTAAGTCCCCCGCTGGCGGCCATCTTGGATGATGGATCCGCTACAAAGTAACAACACTTGGTCAGCACCTCATAAGGAACATTCATGCCATGTTTGGTTTCATTCCATTCAGTGGTTCTCTAGAAGAAGTTCAAAATGTATAAAGTTAACGCCGACGACGGACGACGCTGGACGACGACGGACGACGCTGGACGACGACGGACGACGGACGCCAAGTGATGAGAAAAGCTCACTTGGCCCTTCGGGCCAGGTGAGCTAAAAAGGAATTACTTAATGTTACAGGTATGTAAACTAATGAATGTACATATATACTTGTTACTTCCAGGAAAAAATTGTTGTGATGATAATAATTGGGTCAAATTGCAACTATATGTCATAGTCTTATTGCATTCTATAGTAATATTTATTGTATGTTAAAGATATCTCATATACTTTATAAGATATCTACTTTTTGTTGTTAGATATCTTATAAACTATATATTATATATCATAAAGTATATAAGATATCTCATAAACTCTTATAAAGTTTATAAGAAGTTTCATTAAAATGTATTCACAAGATCTATAATAGATCTCATGAATCATAAAAGATATCTTGTACTTTTATATGACTGCAAAATTTTTATACTCGAATAATGGTATGACATTGTCGCCGTCTTCATTGTCGTTGTCCGAAGACATTTGGTTTCCAGACAATAACTTGAGTATAAGATTATGGATCTCTATGAAATTGTACCACAGGGTTCCATACCACAAATGGAAGGTTGGGATTGATTTCGGGGGTTAATGTCCTGACTGTTCAGGAATTAGATGCCAAAAACAAGCATTTTCTTGTTTCAGGACAATAACTTGTGTATCAGTGTATGGATCTCTATGAAATTGTAACACAAGGTTCCATAACTCAAAAGGAAGGTTGGGATTGATTTTGGGGGTTTTTGCCTAAACTGGTTAGGAATTGGGGGCCAAAAAACTTGGATTTTCTGGTTTCTGGACAATAACTTGAGTATAAGTCTATGGATCTCTATGAAATTGTACCACAAGGTTCCACACCAAAAAAAGGAAGGTTGGGATTGATTTTGGGGGTTATAGCCTTAACCATTTAGGAAAAAGGGGCCACAAACTATTCTTTTCTAATACTTTGTGTAAATTGCTTATTTCTTGACCAATTTCAGAGGATTTAAGGGAGCTACCATTTGATTTTTATGGGGGGGGGGGGGGGGGGGGGGGCTAGGATGAAATTTGAAAAAATAGGCAGGACAGGAGTTTTGAGTAAAAAAAAAAGGCAGGATGAGACACTTGCAAAAAAAAAAAAGTCAGGATGACAATTTAGGTAAAATACAGTCAGGATAAACTTTTAAAAAAAAGGCAGGACAGAGATTACAACTAAAAAAAGATGCAGGACAAAATTTTTCATCCTACCCCCCCCCCCCCCCCCCCCCCCCCCCCCCCCCATAAAAATCAAATGGTAGATCCCTAAGTCAAAGTATTGAATTCTTGGGGTTCTTTGATATGCTGAATCTAACTATGTATTTAGATTTTTGAATTTGGGTCCTGTTTTCAAATTGGTCCACATTAAGGTCTAAAGGGTCCAAAATTAATCTTAGTTTGATTTTAACAAAAAATTAATTTAAGGGGTTCTTTGATATGCTGAATTGGTCCAAATTGGGATTCTTTCACATGCTGAATCTAATCGTGTATTTAAATTTTGGATTTGGGGCCTTATTATCAAATTGGTCCATAATAAGGTCCAAAGTGTCCAAAATTAAACTTTGTTGGATTTCATCATTAACTGAATTCTTGTGGTTCTTTGATATGCTGAATATAACCATGTATTTAGATCTTGGATATTGGGCCCAGTTTTCAAGTTGGTCCAAATTGGGGTCCAAAATTAAACTTTGTTTTATTTTCAATAAAAACTAAATATATGGGGTTCTTTGATATGCTGAATCTAACCATGTATTTAGATTTTGGATATTGGATATTGGACCATAATATGTAAATGTCTAATTTCAAATTTTTAAGTTCTTGGACCACATTTATTCTGTGTTAGAAACCTATGCTATGTCAAATATTTAAACAAAATCCAAATTCAGAGCTGTATCAAGCTTGAATGTAGTGTCCATACTTGCCCCAAATGTTCAAGGTTCGACCTCTGTGGTCATTTCTAGCTGCATCCCAAAGAGTATTTATTTTAGATGATATCTTGTTCAATATACCAGTAAGTTATGATATATAAAATATACATAATATCATATAAATTATATGAGATATCTTAAAAAGTTATAAGCTATCTTATAAACTTAAGATGATATCTTGTATACTTTGTAAGATACCTTAAAAACAAAATTCAACCAACAATGATTGCTCACTCAAAACAGCATCTACAAATATTTGCCTTTAATATTATTAAATTTTGTTGAAAATAGACTGTGGTTACATCTTATTTGATGTGTATTGCAAATATTTAAACGACAAAGAAAGACAATCAAGTAATGTATGTTGCAAAATTAAATGCTACTCAAACAACATTCATAACCACTTTTCTTGTCAATAATTTTGTAGGATCACATGATTTCTTTGTTTTCAGCTGTCCAATAAAAGGGGTCTTTATGAAATTGTAACTCCCAAGAAATGTTATAAACTTGATAAGAAACCTAAGGTTCCAACTCCCTCACGCATAGTGAACCTTTGATGGATTTGGATATCATATTTATGTCCCTTTTGGTCATATAGCTCTTCACATATTTCTGTTCTTAAACATCCTTGGCTTTCAATTTTTTGGCTTTGAGCGTCCCTGATGAAGGTAATCCAGAAGAGCTTTAAACACATAAAATTTATAAATTGTTCTTTTCATTTATTCTAATCAAGAATAGAGTCAAATTATAAACTTTCATTATAAGATATCTCATGCAAAACCATATATATTCCTGTTCGTCATTTCAAGAATATTTGAATGACATACAGGGTCAATCCATAGGCGTCACTTATGCATATCACAAACCAATTTGTACTGGTCTTTGCCCTATGTCAGGCGACCATGGGAATTAATATGAATTATTGGAGCTTTGTTTGGGAGACTTCGTGACAGCATCCTGTTACAATTATTTCTTGTTACTGATAAGTTTTATAGATTTTGAAAAGACATTGAATTAATGATAAATAAAATTTTGGATTTTTTTCTTCTTTTCTTTGGTAAATTGTTTGAAGAATTGTGTGGGAAGTTTGTTTGTTATTCTGTAAAAACTAATTTTCTGAATGCTATATATTTTTTTTTGATGAAGTGAACTCCTTTAAATACTAAGCTTATATTGTCTATTAATAAACATATATTTAGATTTCTGATTTGGGCCCAGTTTTCAAGTTGGTCCAAATCAGGGTCCAAAATTAAACTGTGTTTGATTTCAACATAAATTGAATATATATATAGGGTACTTTGAAATGCTTAATCTAAACCTGTATTTCTTTTCATTATTAATAAGATAACACCACATTGAGGTCCAAAGGGTCCTAAATTAAACTTTTGTTTTAATTTCATCAAAAATTGAATTCTTTGGTTCTTTAATATGCTTTGATTCTAACAATGTTTGAGTGTTAAATCATATCTAATTTTAGAGAACTTAGTCATCACTGTTTATTGTTATTATATTATTGATTATAATTTGAAAAATTGCATCATATCTTATTTTAGAGAACTATTTATCCAGTTTGAGTTATTTCCCTTTGCACAGAAAATATTATGGATAAAATTAACCTGTGTTTCATTTCAATATAAATTAAATATACAATGTATATAGGATTCTTTCAAATGCTGAATCTAAACCTGTATTTAAATATTAGATTTTTTGGCCCAGTTTTCAAGTTGGTTCAAATCAGGGACCAAAATTAAACTTTGTTTGATTCAACAAAAATTGAAATTATGGGGTTCTTTGAAATGCTGAATCTAACCATGTATTGAGATATTTTGGATATTGGACCATAATAGGTAAATGTCCAATTTCAAATATTTCAGTTCTTTGACCACATTCATTTTGTGTCACAAACCTATGCTGTGTCAAATATTCCATCACAATCCAAATTCAGAGCTGTTTTAAGCTTAAATGTAGTGTCCATACTTGCTCAACTGTTCAGGGTTCGACCTCTGCAGGAAAATCCGGTTTGCTGTCACTCTGATTTAATCTATAAATTGTTGCTTGATCTCAAAATCAATAGGTGTCTTTTCACCCCAACGCAAGATCTTACTTTGCTGAACAATTTTGTCATTTACACTTTCTCTCTTTCTATAATAATATTAAAGATAATACATAACCCAAAACTGTAAAATTTCCTAAAAATTAACTATTTCTGGACAGTAACCCAACAATAAGTTGTCCTATTGGTCTGAAGATTACTTGAAAGGTAGATCTAAACCTGTTTAACACTTTTACCTATGTCAGTTTTACTCTTACTGCTTTAGTTTATGAGATGAAAGTCAAAAAAACTTCATTTGACCTCTATGTTCTATTTTTAGAAACTGCCGCCATGTTTTTGAATGGATCAAATCCTCGGATACAATCTATAAACTAGATACCCTAAGGAACATTCAATTCAAGATTTTTGAAAAAGTAATTAGACTTTCACAAAAAATGTAAAAAAAAAACATTTTAAGGGCAATAACTCCTCAAGGGGTCAATTGACTATTTTGATCATGTTGACTTATTTGTAGATCTTACTTAGCTGAACATTTATTGCCATTTATACTTTCTCTCTATATATTATAATATTAAAGAAAATAACCAGAAACAGTAAAATTTAATAAGAATTAACTATTTCTAACAGTAACCCAACAATGGGTTGTCGAACTTGTCTGAAAATTTTATAACAGATAGATCATGACCCATTTATCACTTTAAATTTTTTCACTTTTGCTCCAACTGCTGTAATTTTTGAGATATAAACCAAAAACTGCTTTTGTCCCCTATGTTCTATTTTTAGCCATGGCGGCCATGTTTGTTGATGGATCAAAACTTCTGATACAATTTATAAATTAGATAGCCTAAGAAACATTCAAATAAAGTTTGAAGGTATTTGGCCCAGTAGTTTCAGACACAATTCTTGAAATGGTTGACGACAGACGACGGACGCCAAGTGATGGCATAAGCTTAGGTGGCCCTTCGGGCCAGGTGAGCTAAAAATTAGTAAAGATCTGATTTATGGCTCAAAAGATGTGCTGAAAGGAAAGTTTTAGCAAAATTCGTCTAATTCAAGGGTCTTGTTTTTTCAAAGGACCTTTCAAGCTAACTTATCGGAAAGGATGGGCATGATTCCAATATATCCCAAAACCAAACCTTGCCCATTTCAGTCTCAATCGCTGCTGTACCTTGACCTTTGACCTAGTAGCCTCAAAATCGACAGTGGTCTGTTTAACCTCAAGGCACATTATCCACTAAAGATTTGTATAGAAATGATTTATAGATTAAAAAGATTTATTTTAATGGGAGAATACAGTTATCCTAAAGTTCAGTGTATTCGAAGGACTGACTATTGACCTGCAGACCCTAAAATCAATAGGGGTCTTGTTCTTTCTAAGGGGCATTATCAAGCTATGGTTAGTTAAGGTTGGACATATGGTTCAAAAGATATCCAGAAATCCGATGCGGCATTATCAAACTAAATTTTTTTACGGTTAGACATAAGGTTCAAAAGATATAAAACTAAAATGTTGCCCTAATTACAGTTAATCAATAGCTTCTGTGAACTTGACCTCTGACCTTCTGTCCTCAAAATTATTAGGGGCATTCCTCTCTATTGGCCATTTTCACATCACCTTTTTGTAAAAGAGAGGTAAAAGATATCAAAGGGACATTCAAACTCATAAGTCAAAAATAAACTAACAACGCCATGGCTAAAAAAGAAAAAGACAAACAGACAAACAACAGTACACAAAACACAACATAGAAAACTAAAGACGGAGCAACACGAACCTCACCAAAAACTGGAGGTGATCTCAGGTGCTCTGGAAGGGTAAGCAGATCCTGCTCCACACGTGGCACTCGTCGTTTTGCTCATGTTAGTACAAACCTGGTAATAAGTCTAATTCGGTAGGTCACATTCGGGGAAAGGGGGACGGGTTTGTAGTTAAGACAATTGGAACATATCTGTTATCATCTGTGAAACGGATATTCCATAACGGTCGACCATCTCGTGATGGCGTCCGTAAAATTTACGAAGGGATGACTTCAACTTCACCACTTGGAACTCTTGGTTTAATAGCTTCCTTGTGAATATCAACCCTCTATCAAGGAAATCATGATAGAAAATACAAGCCCTGGAATATCGTATCAACTGGGGAAAATATACTCCGTATGCAGGCGCTGCTGGAATGTTGCTAAATGGAAAGTTTGGGAAGTTGAAATCATCCCTTTTGTCGTAAAGTTGTATTTTCAACCGGCCCTCATTGTCAATTTCTAGATGTAGGTTAAGATATGAGACAGACTTAACTGTATCTGTAGTATCATTTATCTCAAGTTCTATGGGATAGATATGTTCAACATAGTCACCAAATTTTGAGTTATTTAGTGAGGGAACATCATCTATATAGCGGAAAGTAAAGTTAAAAGGATACTGCTAACTTCTTTTCTTTCTTCCTAAGAAGTTTCTGTATGAAGTAAGCCTCTTATGAATAAAGGAACAAGTCGGCAAGAAAAGAGCACAGTTGGTTCCCATGGGAATGCCGATTGTTTGTTGAAATACACGTTCTCCTAACGTAACAAATATGTTGCCAATCAAGAAATCAAGCTTCTTGATGTTAGTTTCAGATAATTTTCTGTTTGAATCAGAGTGGTTTTTCACAAAGTACGATTTATCCCTCCCTAAGGCAAGATACTTGTATCGACGTTGGCCATTCTTTTTTATGAAACAAAGCATGACCAACTCTTTCAATTTGTCTTTAAGTTTGGAATGGGGAATAGAATCATGTGCAAAACAGTGTAGCCGAGACCATTGATTGGCGCGCTAAAATATCCCATTGACTGGGTCAGATTAGGTGAACGTTCGTCTGTAACGCCCACAACTCACGACGTATTTATTATAGACATTTAAACTGTGGGGTCACCAAAGGGTCTCAACGCCTAAATAAAATAATTCGAAAAACTAATCAGGAATAACCTTTGTGTTTTGATATTGAATACTTAAACGTTCTTTACTTGTGTTTTTGTTATGTTTTGATAATGAATTTTTATGATATCGGACGTTCTTTCAGCAAAAAAGGATTTAACTGGCTTTAAAAGTTACAATGGATGTGTTGATAATTATCTTTTTTTCGGACGTCAAAGCGATTTAACAATTGTGGTTGTCCAATTATGTCATCTTTCAACTTTCATCTGGTCAAAATTTTATTTTAGAACGAATGCATGATCAACTTTAAAAAGTGTGCAAACACAAAACATATAGACAAAATATACTTCTTTCCTGTCTTTTTCGTACTTGCAAGTTATTAGACAGTAAAAAGGCTATTTGGATCAAGCCTTGTGAAATTTGCATTTACGTTTTTGAATAGGTACACTGAAATGCAGTCAAGTTTAGCGATTGATAATTCATTGATAACATTCTGGCGTATCACAAACAAACAACTTGTAACGTCTCATTTCATTGGCCGAAAGATTTAAATACAACAACAATTGTAGTGTGCACGTGAATTGACACAGGTGACCGACAATGGAATGTACTACGTTACTACGAACGTAAAAAACAATGATTTTTGGTCGAAATAATTAAATAAGTATTTTGTGAATTTCAAATAGTAGGGTCGAAATATTATACTAATAATTTGTGTTAAGTAATATTCTTTATGCATGCAGCACTTGTTCCGCACTATGAAAAATATTAGTCCGAGATTACTCTGACGTCCAACGGCTGTTTTGCCAGACAAGCTGGGGCCGTGTCCCACGGCCCCAGCTTGTCTGACAAAACAGCCGTTGGACGTCAGAGTAATCTCGGACTAGAAAAATATATGGATAAAATAAAATACATGTGCCGCTTTTATACGGATGAATGTATGAACCACTTTAATTTCTTTCATATTGACGCTAGGTTATTATCCTGACAATGTCGTATATTCTTATAATAAGGATCTCATAATACTGATCCATTTCAAATTTATGATGGGTTGCACATTCCTCTTTTATTGTTTTCATGCTATAAAACGAAAATAAAGTAGCTAAGCGTTTGGTCATTCAGAAATGACGTGTCATAAACGAGCAAATTGTCCCCTAAAGATCGTATCATGTGTGCACGTGAATATAGATGTACTATGCAATGTACTATCATGGTCACCACGAAATTCAAATGAATTCAGTGAAGGCATGTTGGTGTAACAAGGTTTGAAATGTTTCATCGGCGAAGATTTTATTTTTGCATGTGTGGAACTAAAAAATAAATAAATACTTGTGAGAAATGTCGTAGTTTATAAGGAACTATATAAATGTACTGTTTTCGATTTTAATTGGTTGAAAATTTATCCTTTAATTTCATACCGTAAGAATAGAGCTTTGCATAACATTGTTGAACTATCCGCCAAAGTAACGTGTGGCATGCGTGCGTATTAAAATGAAATACAAAATCATACATGTATGATAAACTTATAAACGAAATATTAAGAAATTAAGGATGACTACTGTAAAAGTATGTACAAAAATGGAGTCACCTTTTATCAATACATTTAGTGAATAACCACACTGTTTAAAACTGATTGTTTTCTATGCAACTATTTAAATATTTACAATATATAATTTTCAACCGAGGATAGCAAAACAGTTAATTATAAATTAAGAAAGTATATCGCTGGAGTTTATACAGTACATTTCCTTCCACTGTGCCATGGTTTGCCATCTCCATTTTTTCTCTAAACAAAGCATGGCTGGTTACATGTTCTGAATTTACTTAGAATTTCGGGATTTTTTTTTCAAAATCAAGTAAACTAAATCAGAAAAAAAATCACACTATCCTAAAACTTATGAAAGAATATGAATAATGAACATGACAGTTTATAACACAAACCCATTTACTATAAAAATCGAGCAATATCTTTAGTATGTAATTTGGTTATTTTTGTAGTTAAGTACGGTTTCATTTCAAGTACAATGTTAATTCATCAAGTCCATTGAATAAAAGATAAGGCAGGGTGAGCAACTTGACAAAAAAAAGGCAGGATGACGATCTATGTAAAAAAATCAGGATAAACTAATAAATATAGTCAGGACCTAACAGACTGAAAAATAGAAAGACAGGACAGAGATAACAACTAAAAAAAATGCAGGACAAAATGTTTCATCAAAGTCCCCCACCCCCAATCAAAATAAAATGGTAGCTCCCTTAATCCAGAACCAATTGAGAGGAGACAGTTGAATTAAATATTTCGACGTGACTGTTAAGATTAAAGTTTAAAATTTTACATGCACATGTATAAAAGCTAGAATTGCCATGGGATAATCAAGAACACAATCATGTACGTGAATACGACGATGGAAGTTTTTAACAACCTTGACCGGCTACGTGAATACTGATCAGTCCATTCAGCTTTATAGTACGTGGGTTCTATTTTCGCAGGTGTGAGGTCGAAGGTTTGAATTGACCAATGAAAACGATCGTTCCTTAACGAGTTAATCTAATAAAGTTTGTTTGACTGATTATGTTGCACGACCTTTCGCTAAGCCTGGCCGCAGTTCAGTATAAAATGTATAGTTTGATGATCTTTTCTGCTAACTACTATACTTGTGAAAAACCCTTGGCAACAGAAACATATTCAGCTTTTTTTTTAATCGACCCAATTTACATAGTAATGGACGACTTCGTACATTTTATGATCGCAAATAAAATATGTATATAATATACTGTGCACTGTAGTTCGTATATATACTGAGACCCTTTGGCAACCCCACAGTTTAAATGTTTATAATAAATACGTCGTGAGTTGTGGGCGTTACAGACGAACGTTCACCTAATCTGACCCAGTCAATGGGATATTTTAGCGCGCCAATCAATGGTCTCGGCTACACTGTTTTGCACATGATTCTACTTGTGTAAAGTGTAGAAAAGTCAAATGTTTTAATACTTTTGCAAGATGAGAGACTTAGATTGGATGTACTCTAAAAGATCTTTGGATGTTTTTAGTATCCACATCTGATTCACGCCAACTGCAGAATATAGGTAGTTTCACAATAACTTTGAAGCCCGGCTTTGATTGTTTATGAAATTGATGTTAATTATTTAGAAAGAGGTTTCTTGGAGCACTTCGAAGACCCAGCAATTATAACGTTGTTTGTAAGGACACTTAATTAGTTTGAGTATCCAATACAGTGATGAAAGATCCAGTTCTTCATCATTGGTTGAGATTCCAACGGAACATAGAACAGACCTATGATTATCCAGGATGTCCTCCTTGGTAAGTGTCGTGGGGGTATATGTTGAGATAGATAGTTTGACTGAATAGCCCTAGATTTTGTCCTGAAACCGAAATGCAGCAGAGTTCGATTTCGCAACTGGGAAAACAGTTATTTATAGTTTTTACATAGCTGAGCGAAGGAATAAATTTCAGAGCGTTGTGTATACCGTCTCGTCGTCGTCGTCATCATCATCATCATCATCATCATCATCGCCATCGTCGTCAGTCAGTCAGACGTTTACCAAAATGTTCTGTTAAGACTGAGACTATATAAAAAAAGTGTTAAGTTAAGACCATGTAAGAGTAAACATTGATCTAGACAAGAGAAAGACTTCACAGCAGACAGTTAGGATCATTAGAAACAGTATCAATAGGGTACTCTAAACGTCCAAATTTTTGTTTCGCCTAGATTATGCCCGTGTTTTACTATAACGAAAACAACTTCCACAAAACAAAACAAAAGGTATCCTTCCATTTGACTTTGTATCTTGAACGGTGATTTTGTAACTAACAACATTATTGGAACATATAATTCGTGATTTAAACTGCAATGTGTTGTGGTTCACACATATAAAATATATATATAACACTATTTTGTAATCGATATTTTGATCGTTAATTACTTTAAGACGGGTCAATTTATGTAAACTATATACAGCGTGAAATTAAATCTTTTATACTCCTGTCATTAAAAGAATTAAATTTCTTTGTTAAATGTTAATAAATTTTCAGCTGCGATTTAGAATAATGAATTACATTTTCCTTTTAAATAATTTAATCGTTGATCTCTTGTTACCCAGACGTTTTATAACTGGCCTTTGGTGATTGAACCTTCCAAATCCAATACTTCTATTGTGTGCAACAGCAAATTAATTAAATCACATGTATGTATATTAAAGCGATTTTAAATATTTGATTTGGATACACGATAAGATATACTTGTAATAACCAAACGGACATTCTCGGTTAAAAAAAAAGTGTTTTTGTCTTTCGTCATGGGTGAATTTCAAACGTCGTTCAACAAAATTTTAAAAAGGGATATAAAACATATTTACAGCGGATTTCCCCAAAGCCTCAATATGAGACATTCGTCAGTTTATCCAACAATAGATCAACTACGTCAAAAAGAAGATAGCCATGATTTAAAACTGGGTGTATTGAAGTATTCCGAATATGACGAAAACTATGGATGTTTGATTCCAAGAGCACCAGCTTTCCGTAATCTTTCCCGCCATGAAATAGATTCGATGATTAATCGCTTGCGACAGCCAACAGTAGCAAGTAAACGTATTAATAACACAAGCGACCAAACGGTTGTCTTGGAAAAAGAGAAGACAAACCCACAGTTTCTCGGAATGAAGAGAGAAGGTACTGATCTGAACGAAATTAATGCCAGAATAAATCGACCTACAAAGATAAGCGAGATTAGAAACCATCAGACAAAAACAAAATTAGCAGATATCAGTATTTGACATTCTTTTGAAAAGAGGTGCTGAAATGAAAATATGTTGGATCATATTCATACTGAATTTGCCTGATCAATTGTGTGTATGATATTTCAATAATATTAATGAAGTCAAGACTAGAAAATTAAACATGATAAAACAACTCTGATTTTGAAAAATAACCAGTTCACTGGATAACAATTTTAGAGGATCAACCAATGTAGAGAAAAGTACCGTTCCATTTGAGGAAATGATATCCAGAAAATAACCCGACTGGAAAAGTGTGTACTGTGAGAAGTGCAACATTGTCTTCTCGTCTTTAATCAATGGCATCTCTAGTTTGTGGATAATATATCGTGTTCATGTATCCAGATTCTTGTATGTGCTTGATTTTAGCAATTCATTGAAAGAACTATTTCCTTTACTTTAGATTATCAAACATACATTTATAGTTATTGTAGCAGATATTTTTTTGACATATTGACATAACTGTGGTTTTTTCATATTGTATTTAAATTATTTTTATACATATTTAAAATATCGTCTCCTTCATACTTTTTTCTTATTTTTTTTTTGTTGCGCTAGATTTGTCAGTTGAATGAAAAAAATAGATATGTTCAAATTCAACATGGCTAGGGACTTTTTTTGATTGCACATACTTGTTAAGTTTTTCAAAACTATTATCCATAATTGTTAAAATTAGTTGACATATTCCCAATTTGTGAGAAAAAAAGTTTTAAGTTTATTTATCATTTCTGGAATATTATACATTTAATATTTCATTTTTTCAAATGCCATAGTAGATGGGAAATGATTTTGTTGTTTAGGATTTACATTTTTTAAAACTTTCTATATTTCTCTGAGTTCTTTGTTTTCTTCTTTCTTTTTTGGGAAATATTTAATTTTTCTATAAAATTGGCTTGCATTTGTTTCTCCAAAATCTGAAATTTATCCAGCCCCCTCTCTTTTGTGAAATATATTCGTGGTCTTTAATTTCACCTGTAAGCCATTCGGGATGATGTGATTATTTTATTCTTTAAGTTTTAAGATGTGCTCATTTTATTCGGTCAACACTTTTACACCTTAATCAAATTACAAAATAGGTAGCATGCAATTCTTAAATAAGTAATGCTGCTTCAAATCTTCCAAGAATTCCAAGATGGCTGTCAAAGTGGAGCACAATTTAACATAAACATACAAAAAGATTTTTCTCAAAAAAATATCTCGCACATTTAAATCAGATCATGCACAAATGATACTAGAGTGGTGAACTAAATACTAAATCTGCACTGTAATACATAAAAGCCCTGCAAATTCTACTTCTTTGAAAATATCCGTTCTTCCTGTCCTAAAGGGGAACACATATAGGATATTATACTTCTTGGACGTGTTACGAGATAGCACATACATGCTAGACATAATGGCTAAAGTATTAACAACTGAGGAAGTATCAATATTCTAGTATTCTGTAATGATACACACATATTCTACATTGTACTATGTTTTCCTTGAATAAGATTATAATTCCTATAAACCTGTGCAAACCTGACAAACCTTTAGTATTGCATGTCAAGAGTTTCGGCCATTTCATATTAGCTGAGAAATAAGGCAGCACATTGCAAATCGTTAAAACGGTTTGAGATTCACTGAAAATAAATCTTTTTTTGTATAAAATATATTGACGTACGTGCACATTTGGAAGTTATATGCAAATATGTGCCTTTTAGCTACATTTGAACATAAGTATGTCTAATTTGTGTACGAATACATGTAATAGTTGTAACCAAAAACCAGATTACTATCGACGAATGAAGTACATATAAGAAAGTCGAAAATAACCGAAAATCGACCTCAGGAATCATTTTAAAACTTTGACACGTCCGGTTTTTTTTAAATTTAAAGTAAACAGCATTTGGAATTTCTTGATTATATGATAACGTCGAGCTGAATCAATTCGGACAAATATTTCATTTTTTTCATGAAAATAACAAGAATGTTCCTAGAAATGACTAGAATAATATTAGTGATTCAAAGCATGGATATCATTTTAAGAGTAGTCAGTTTTGATACCGTCCACAAATTCATAACATTCAATACTGCACTTATTCAGCAATTACCATTTATTGACCAGCGCAGAGATGTCCTTTCGAAACAACTTTCCAAGATAGATGCTGATGTTGTCTGTTTGCAAGAGGTATTGTATTTTAAACATGTTTTATGTGGATGATTAGTATTGTCAGAGACATATAATTGTTTCATATGTCTCTGGTATTGTATAATAATTGTGTCTGTGTAATGTGTACAATATATATAGTACTGCAACTGTCCTCGAAAAAGACGCTTAATTAACGAGGTTAATGTACCGATTCCGAAATAACACACAGCTAGAAATTGTTTAAAATGATAGATTAATATCTCTTTTTTTATTTTCGTCTGGTCATAAAAATTTCTTTGGTCACATTTTTTAATTTGGCATGTTTACGGGCTACCCTTAATGTTTTGTTCAATTTCATGCTCTCTTCGTAAACATTTTCGATGCACATTTCATCAAGGGTCCTCGGAATGCTGAAACCATATAATAAATACCATTCTCGAACATAATTATTAAACTTATAGTCGGCAGTATTTTAGTGGGAAATTTACGCATTTTTCTTTGAGAACAAGAAAAGATATAATTCGAAAGCAGTATCTTTATATTTGAGTGACAAAAATGCGACCTTATGCAAATGAATATCAATATATCTGTTAACTTATTTCTTGTTAAAAAATATATCTATCCAAAGGCTGCAACTGTTTGAAAATTGAGTTGATATAAGAACTCAACAAAACAGACCAAAATTCATCTTTTTATTTCGTAATAGAATGTTCCGAAATCAATCAAAGTCCTATACATGTCAGTACGTATACGTGCACTTGCATAAACTCGATTTCTATCTGACGTAGCTCAATAGGGATATTGCACGTCAATTTAAATGGATAAAATCCAAATAGTTGTGTTAAAAAACAAGAAACTAAAAATTTCTCTCGTGCCTCTTTTTTTCAATACGGATTCAAAAGACACATCCTTTTGGATGCAGAATGGATACACGGTCTTAGTGCCAACATTTTGGTTTTTAGAAAGGTAGAAAAATAATTGAAATATATTGAGAAACTAGTGTATTACAAATTAGAAAATAATTTGGTTATATATGTTGTTCAGAAAAAATGATACGCAAAGTAATAGCTAATCGATGTGAAAAGGTCAAGGTTACATCTACATTTACTATACTCTATACATGTCATAAATGGAAAAACAATCAGAAGGTTCAAAATTAGCGCCATTTTTTGACATCCTTTGCAACTTATAATTGTGATTGTTTTTGTAGCATATTACTGAAATGTCCATCTGTTTGTCTCATGTTTGAATTTATGGTATATTCAAGCAGGAACATATATATTGATATACTGTTCCCATATTCAAGGTTTGACCTTTGACCTCAATTTCACAAAAATGTGACCATACTAGGTTTTTACGACCAAAGTTTTCTTATTGAACGCAGGTAAATACAGGTAATAATACTTATTTATTTATTAATTTATTCAATTATTTACAAGACTTAGTACAATTACTCGTTCCGTTAGTCTAAGTCCCCTGCTCACCAACGATGAGGTGGAAGTGGGATTTCGAGCAGGATAAGTCCGTTATATTATGCACAAGCACTAAATCCTAGAAATATATACAGATAAAAATGTTGAAATGTTAAAACATAACTAATCTAAAAAGTAAAAGTACTGATAGTACATGAATTTGCATGTCGGTACGTGCCGAAAATTTGAAGCCAATTGCTTTGAGAAATGAAAGTCCGTTAACTTCTCCATCCTGGTATTTTCTGAATTGCTCCATCAAATAATCTGTTATTTACTAATTTAATCAAAGTACTGAAGTACTGAACATCGGATGACCACAAGTTCTTGAGGATGGTCAAAAGCACTTGTCTCAAAAAAAAACAACATATCTCTTTACCTGAAACTGAGGTTAATGTACAGAGATATATTTTTTTCTGAGACAAGTTCGTGCGTGGATGATGAATAAATGACAGGAAATTCAACTTCACCGTAATAACTATTATATTGTAGTGATACAACTCAGTATACATGGTGGACACTTTTCTGTAAAAATTCGATTTTTCTAAGATTGGATACGAGTAGGCATTCATATTTTCCCGCAAAAACAATTACAGAGTTACCGGTCCTCGCAAAAAGTTCTCTGAGATATTCTTCCGCATGCTTTAACACAATTTTTCGGTACGTCTGCATCGATATTATCAATGATTTTTTACTTATATATATATATCTAACTACAAAACATTTTCATATTATTAATTTATGTTGTAAACAAAAATATTTTTATCAGTATTCATTGAAGAGATGTATTTATATCAAACGATAAGGAATGTTATTTTGCATTCGTTTATGTGCGCATATTTATCATGTTTATAGATCGGTTACAAACCCAAAACTAATTTACATAATGGAAATCTAGGCGATAGCAATACATCTGAATGACCCCAAGGTCATCGCGATGTAAAAACGATCACTATTCGTTGATCACTATTCACTCTGAAATATTCGCAATGAAGTTACATGTATGCCTTAAGCTATAACGGAAGTTATCATAATCACTCAATACTTTGTTTTATAATTCAATATGAATCATATACAATTTGAATTAACAAATATTTTCAAAATTAATAATGTATAGTCATATTTATTATGAAAATTAACAAATTATAGTCATTTTATTTTCATATTATTTTTATTTGTATCACCGTTATTTTTACCTGAGTTTACCTGTAAAATAAATGCGCGCAAATGTAATGTGCGCAATTTGCCAAACGTAAAAAAAATTAATCCCCAAAAGCGCGCAAACTTAATGCGCCCCATCAATTACTTTGTCAAACCTTCATATAGTTTTATAAAACTTTGGAAGAAGCCTTTTAATGATTAAGAGATAATGTCTGAAGCAAACTTTTGAAAATATTTTCTTTTCATTTTTACATCAGATGTGACCTTGAGAGGTCATACCGGTGTTATGTTGCTGCAGAAATTTCCTTGCGCTTTTGACTGATAACCGAACGTATTTCGTATAAATACGCGGATATTATCGAGTGCAAAATAGCATTCCTTATCGCTTGTTATAAATTCATTTCTTCAATGAATACTCATGAAATTATTTGTTAAGAACATAGATAAATGACATGAAAATGTTTTGTCGTGAGAAATATATATATCAGTAACAAATCATGAATACCGAAAATTTGTGTTAACGTATACGGAAGAATATCTCGAGAGATGATCTGCTATATATATAACTGTTATCTGGGAACAGTTAAATCAATACGTATATGTTCCTGCTGTTATACAGATATTAATACAATATATAACAACAAGTTGCTTTCTTTAAAGAAAGAAATGCAATCGTGAACCTAAATGCATGTTTGGAATGAAAGATCAGATAATCTCAGCAGATAATTGTTTTATAAAGATGCATGATTTCACCTCATTTCTTTTTTATATAAGATGTAGATAAACTGACATGGATTCTTAAACTGATGTTCTATGTTGGGCATAATTTTCTTGTTAAAGAAATAATTTCTCTCTCTCCCATCCCTCAGTCGCTTCCGAGAGATAACATTACAACATGATAAATAAGAAGCAACCACTGTATGTTAATTCCTTTCTGATGTGCTATTTTTGGAACAGAGGTAGCTTCCTGGCTGAAGTCGAAATGTAACTGTGAAAACAGTAGTTTAATGAAATGAATCATGATTATTAGTTTTTGTAGCCAGTTTGAAAATAGTTCAGACCTTATTTTTTTTTACTTCATATAAAAATAAGAAGATGTGGTATGATTGCCAATGAGACAACTCTCCACAAGAGACCAAATGACACAGAAATTAACAACTATAGGTCACGGTACGGCTTTCAAAAATGAGCAAAGCCCATACCGCATAGTCAGCTATAAAAAGGTCCCGAAATGACAAATGTAAAACAATTCAAACGAGAAAACTAACGGTCTAATTTATGTATAAGTTTTAAATGAATAGAGAGTCGTCACCTCAATTAACTCCAAAGAATATCACTCAATGTCTGTAAATCGTTTCATATCTATAGAATTATTTTAAGGACTCAAACGCATATTCATTTATGAGCTGTTTCGATATGACATAGAATTTCTGCATTTAACACAACTATAAGGTGCCATTAAATTTCGTCATAATTTCCAGGGTTGACTAGTATTTTAAAATAAGATTAAGTATCATGAAAAAAGGAAGATGTGGTATGATGTTTATTACTGCACATATTGCGATTAATCTTTGTGATTGTGCATTTTATGTTATAATGAACATATTTAAACTATAAATAAAAAATCGCGAATATTCCCTTTAACAGCTATTGTCACCTTACGGCCTTTCACAATGAACAAAACCAATACCGCATTTTAAGCTACAAAATGCCCCGAAATGATAAATGTAAAACAATTCATACGAGAAAACTAACTGCCTGATTTCAATGCGTTGTCTTTTATTTTAATTATTGCCTTTTTTCCCTTATTTATATTTTGATACAAATGTAGAGCCTTAATTAATATAAATAGAAATTCATTATATTATCTCTGACTGTATCTATCATCACTCAGTCCCTATAAAAGACAATCTTTATTTTATCTCTGACCCTGTATTAGTATTTCACTCCTGCTATTGCATAATTTATGCATAATCAACTTTTCTATTATCCGTCATCTCAGACATCAAGTCCTAAAATTTAATTATTCTTTCAGAATCATCATCATACCGCTAAAAATATTTAATTAGTTAAATGTTTATTAAAAATGAAATATTTCGTTGTAGCATCTCATATCTGCATTTTACACATCTCAACGATTCTTTAAGGTTCACTTTGTTTTTCTTTAATATATTGTCTTTTTATTTCAATTTGTATTATGATAACGATAAAAGATATGTTGTTCCAATATTTTACCAATTAAATAATATGATTATAATAATTCAATTTTTTTTTATTTTTAATTAAAAATTTTTAAAAACTCTTTAATGACTTCATAAACGGACTTAACTCTTTTTTTAATTTCGCAAAAATGGCTCAGTTTTGAAATCTTAAAAAAACGCCTAACCATTGACAGTAATTTTTTCGCTTAAAAATCTAATGCCCAATATTTATATAAATTACACAGCTTGTATTTCCGAAAACTTAACATATGCGACTATAATTCAATTAACTACTGATGTAAAATATCAATCAGTCTCGATTAACACTTATCTCTATCTCTTATCTCAACTGTAAGACGCTTATACATAGTCATTTGGTCCATTAATTACCTATTACGCAGCTGGCCACTGAAAAGAACAGATGTATTCCGAAAAGACAATAGGCATATCCGGTATTTCAAAAGGTACAGCATCAATTAATATATATGCCTGAGGGTTCACGCAACAAACCAGATTATACTGATAACAAATGATTATATCTCTACAATATAATAATTATTACGGTGACCCACATAGGAACTTGTCTCAGAAAAAAATATATCTATGTACCTTAACCTAACTTTCAGGTATAGGGATATGATTATTTTTCTGAGACCATGTCCCAGAACTTGCGGCCATCCGATGTTCAGTTCTTCAGTACTTTGATTAGTATATTTTTGATAGATGGACCTCGTTTTTTACAGTTAACAATTACAGACAGTCTGAGATTAAATTGTTTTTACATGATAAATTTGTAAACCTTCATGGATTGTTATGAAACTTGAACAGAAGCTAATCTTCAAGACCAAGAAATAGCATCTAAAGAAAAAGTTTGAAGTTGTTTTTAAATTTTGTATTTTACTGACAAATGGACTCACTTTTAAGTCAACATTACATCAGAGACATTACACGTTTACACTGACAGCAGCAATCGTAGGCGAGACACAGGGTTCCGCGGAACCCCATATAATTTTTTTAACGGTATGAAAAGCTGAAAAATATCGTTTTTAAGAATAATAAACCCTTGTACTTCTTTTTATATAAAATAGGTTTTGCTTGGGAGTGACGTAGAAAAGATTGTGAATGAATTAAAGACTGTATACCCACACTCTTATAGTAAACTACACGGGCAGGATGGACAGATTGATAAATATACTATTGTACAACCACCATGCTATGGACTGCCGAGTTATGTTAGAATAGTATGCATTGTTATAAGATGCAATATAAGAGGTCAATTAGAGGATATAGTTAACTGTGCAGACCAGAAATGCAATGTCTTTCCAACTTTAAGCCAGGAATGTATATCTTGCCTAGGTCATGCATTTCCAAGTTTCGGGAGAATATTTAGAGGGTGTTTCCGGTTTTCTACAACTTTTTTCAATCCTCAAGGTCTTATTTTGCTGAGTAAGAAACCAATGCGAAACACAATACATCAACCTTTCCTACCAAATAAAAAACAAATATTTTCGAGATCGCTGATTTCTGCCGATGTGAGTATCATTAACATATCTAATACATTAATTTTGAAACAAATTATCGATATACTGTAGACAAAAGTGCGCTGTACTTACTTTAACTCGAATGAGGTCTCCGGGTGCAGAGTGGCGAAAACATAAACCCGGTAGATTAATAATTCGAACATAAGGTAAGATAACTTGATTGAATAGATGAAACAGGTAAATTTACTTTTTACGTGTACTCTATGGTTTTGAAGAAGTTGTAGGAGAGTTATAGTATGTTAAAAAATATATAAAAATCATGTTCATACAGAGTTTCACGATTGGTTAAAATTATGCAGAACATACACAACGCTATAAAAATGGGTTCTTATGTACAAGTGATATATTTTTAAATGAACAAAATGTAATACTTTTGTATTTCATACTCGTTACCTTTTAAATCAGAAAAATACCATCATTTTAATGAATGCCCACTATACTTTTTATTCAAAGCATTTATGCTTTGTTTGCGCCTTTTTTATGGAAGGATACCATGCATGTTTTTTTGTCTTGCCCTATGCATCTTAATGTATAAACATTTATAATTAACAACCTTCGTTTCATTTTCATAATTTTTATGTTTAACTTCTCTAACCAATTCACAATACATTTCATCAAAAGACAATATTGAAAGGAACAAATACACCTGGCTATCTTCGATGACATTACCTGTATTTTTCATTGATTCATACGTACGCAGGTTATTCTGGCATGATTTGATCTATCTGAACAATTCCCAGTTCGACAGTTAGACCAGTGATGAGAGGGCTATCCATTTGGTTGCTTATCGGAAGCATAAAGAGACAGCCACGTTAGGTTGGAATTGAGTGTGGTTGGAATTGAGTGTTTCCTGCACGTTAACAACCCTTGCATCAACTCTTATAGGAGGTTTGGAATGTTCATTGCAATTAAGGCCAAATTGGTGTCCCTATTCAACAGTCCTCTTTTTCGACTGGTCCAAATTTTCCAGTTTCCATTGATCCTATCCGGGTCGAACCACTTTGTATTTATTGCCCGTTTTCATTTTCTTAAAAGAAGCTTTTCACATCAATCGAATATGATACGATGTTAAAACTATGTTCAGTAATCATTTTTTTTAAATCGACACAATACTAGTAATCACAAAATTTAGGAAGAACCATCACATACTGGTATATCCAACGCATCCACTGGCGTATTATCCAAAAAAAATGCTTTCATGTATTTATATAGGCTCAAATTTAAAAATAATATCCCAAATTTGTAACCGTGTATATAGGGTTTTAGATCGTCACCAAGTCATGTTACCTCACATATGAGTTGCGGTTCCAGAATTATTAAGAAGGGAACACGAAAGTACCTACAGGATAATTATGCCTATGATTGATGGTTTTCATTGCCACTTTAAGCGCTCTTGGCTATTTTGTGGCGGTCAGTTTTTATTGGCGGAGGAGAAAGCGAATCGAAACAAAAAGAGATGAAAAGAAACAAAACGAAACGAAACGAAATAAAATATATTCGCTCTTTTATTTCACTTTAAAAGAGTTGAATGTACCTAAGTGTTCCATGTCAACGTCAATAAACACAATTTGATTGAAGATGAAAACTCGGAAAATCGGCAAGTTACAACATAAAACTGAATCTGTCGTGAGTGACAATGTGTTTCCTAAAATTGGAAATAAATGAAAACTGTTTTTCAAGGATCATTTATGAACAATCATGAATTCTTGCAATATTGGCCCTAGTTTCCAGAGATTAAAATGTGTAAAATTTGCCCCACACGGTCTGACAGATGGACGGACAGACGGACGAACGGTCGGTTAGTGATGACTCAGATGGCCCTTTTTGCCAGATAAGCTAATAAAATTCGGAATGGTTGTATGGAACACTAAGACGACAGCATAATATAAAACTACAGCCAGTTGACCATATCATACAAATTGATGCACACAAATTAGGCTCGTTTGTTTGATGAAATCATGATGGAAAATGTTTAAGATTTGGCATTTGAAACAAATTAGATGCTTCTGCAAATTTTGGAAAAATCAATTCACATTTGACAAAGTTTTTGACTTCCTAAAAACCAAGCGCTGCAGTGTACATTTGTTGTAATCATGAACACGTGCTCTAATATCAAGTCTAATTATCTGTCAAAATAAAGAAAACTGATTTGTTTTCTCATTTATGGTCATGAATACTACCTTTTCAATATAAAATAAAAATTCTACATCCTGTCGATACTTATATTATAGCATTACACAAGTCGTGCTATTTCAGACTCTTCGTGACGTTGTTCCGTTGGATGTGCACTGATTGATATCTTATTCTGGGAAGCATGATTTATTCATTAGTTGTAATTGGCTTTGAACTAGTTTTCAGGAACGGCAAATATTTTAAGATCAGTACTTGTGTGTCTTCGACTTTTTTTCTTGTTTTTTTTTGTGCTTCATGCCATCTGATGAGTCAAGCCCCTTCCAACTGCTTTGATTTAATACTTTTTGTTGGAAAAAACATTAACATATGAGATGTATACCAAATGCAAAACAACAACGACGGAATTAACAGTCATAAATAGAAAAAATTAGGAGATGTTGTATGATTACCAATGAGACAACTATCCATCAGATACCAAATGACGTGGACGTATAAGCAACTATATGTCATGGTACGGCCTTCAACAATGACAAGCGGTCATAAAGTTTATTTTTGTCGCATTCTAGACAGATAGAACACAGGCACTTGTCTCTGAATTTTTTTTTCTATAAACCTTAATATAACACAAGGTACTTAACTCGCATTTTTGAAAAATGTCACCCGGTCGCGAACTTCCGTTATATTTCGATTTCTCGGTTGTCAACCCCACTAAAACTTGTTATGCCGTAAATCTAAATTGATTTATCTACACAATGGTGTATAACACGCCTACCTTTGTTGTCGGAATTATTTGTAACAGGCCTCCCTAAGTATGTCAACCTTAATTATTTCGTCTACCCACAGCCGATTGGAAATATAAGACTCGCAGTAAATGGTTAATTATAATTGTCCATTTGGTATCTTTCCCCTCTCATATATATATCTCGGCGTTATATTAAGTTATATACGAATTTTTTTCAGAGACAAGTGCCTGTGAAAATGTTGCCGGGTTGCAAGTAAATTTCCGACAGCGGTGTAAACTATTTGTATAAAGCTTTATATTTCAGAAGGTGGAAGACATGGATGCTTCATACCTCGTATGTAGATACCTAATGTTACGAAGTTTCCGTCCGTCCATGGTCCTTGACATGATTTTCATGGTTCAGCGACTGCTTCAAAAATTTTATAGTTTTTTCACTTATCATGAGTAATAGTATAACTTTTTTTTGATGCAATATCTACATGTTCCCCTGACAGGGTTCACCTGACCTCGACCTGATTTCATGGATCAGTGATCAAAGTTAAAGTTACGTGATTAGGTCCGTATCTCAGATACTATAAGCAGTAGGTGAACTATATGTGTTGTATGGAATGATTGTAATGGGTACATGTCATTCTGTCATGTATCATCTGACCTTGATCCATTTTCATAGTGCATTGGTCACATTAAGTTTTTATGTGTTGGTCAAATACTATAAGCAATAGGTTAACTATAATTGGTGTATGGAATGATTGTAAGGTGTTCGTGTCTATCTGCCAGGTATCATTTGTCCTTGACCTCATCTTCATGGTTCATTGGTCAATGTTAAGTTTCTTTAGTTTGGACCTCTTCTCAGATACTGTAAGTAATAGGTCAACTATATCTGGTGTAAGACTGTAGGGTTTACATGTCTGTCTGGAAGAGTTCATCTGACCTTTACCTCATTTTCATGGTTCATTGGTCAATATTTAGTTTTCCTGGTTAAGATTGTTTTTTTGTATATTATAAGCAATAGGTCAACTTTATTTGGTGCATGGAATGATTGTAAGGTGTACAGATACAAATACAAATAATTTTATTGACTAATCACAGTGCCCTTATTAGGGCAGAATAATTACTGTCTAACAGTTTAATTAACTACAAGACAAAACATACAATACTTAACATGATTTGAATGATTGAGTAGATTAAAACATTGAACATATATACATTTATTAAAGAAAAGAACTGCATACAATATATGTTGTGTACAAGTTGTAATTTCGTACAAATTATAATTCAGTGTACAGGGTTTTTGTACAAGTTATCAGTATTTTGACACACACCTTCTTTCACCAGGTGATACAAGTTTATCTTCAATAATTATCCAGTTCGATGTTTTACTCACAAGTTTATATACTTCAACCTAACATTAGGCACTGTCCTCTATGTCATAAAACTACAAATAAGGACACCTGATTGGTTTAGATTATATTTTTATTGTTTTACTAATACCAAATTATATGTCCACAAAATACATTTTAGTGTTTTTGTATAAACTTTGTGCCAGTACTATGTGCAAGACTGTAGCATGTAGTTGTGGAAATAAAACAGTGATAAGCTTAACCAAAGACTCTGTGCTTATTTTATCTAATTATTAAAGATATTCACAAAATACTGATAACTTGTACAAAAATACTGTACAAATTATAATTTGTACAACATTACAATTTGTACACAACATATACACAACTGGTGAATAAAAAACCAGCAAAATGGATTCCACTTGGAACACAAAAATTTCATACAATAAAAAAAAAATAATAATAAAGGGGAACAGCTCTTAAGTCAATTATTCATTATTGCATTTCTTTGTTTGGACAGTTGTTTTAAAAGTTTATGAATTATATAAATGATGTCTACATCTTCATTGCTTAAAAGCCAAATTAATTTGTTTTCATCAGAAAGTTTACTAAAATTCTTCTTATTATTTTTTAATTGATCAAAATATGGTTTGCGTACTGTTTGCCTGTAGTACTACTGCCGGGGCATTGAATTTAAAAAATGGATTTCATCTTCAAAAGAATTTTTACATATGTTACATTTTCTTTCACTAATATTCAAGTTACAACATCTTCCCTTCTCAATGTTTAGGTTATGTGAGCTCACTCTAAATTTAGTTAATAACCTTCTTTCATTTTCATTACCACAACTTAAATATTTTTCTAATTTGAAAATGTTTTTAAATTTACGATATGTTCTTAACTTGTTCCCAACTTTGGAATGTCTAGTATTATCATTAAAAAGTCTTTTTAACCAAATTTGGTTAAATCTGAGACTACTATAACACAGTGTTATAGTAGTCTCAGGTTAAATACAGTTTTTAGAGAACTTTTTACTTTTATAATAATATAATTAGATGAACTAGGCATATGGAATAAATAATCAAGTTTTAGATCAGACAAAAGTGTTCTTATATTACTTAGCCAGGATTCTTTATTTTCTGAATCCATTGTAATAGACTCTTGAAAAAGCTTGATATAATATACCATTTTTATCTGAAATATTTTTTTTAGATAACACCAACGTTTAACCATATTAAGAAAAACATACATAATGATTGGATAACTTCCTAGTTCACCTGTACTGGCCCAGTTGGATGATTTATTTTTAACACCAAGTGCAAATTTACAGAATTTAGTATGTACTATTTCAACTGAGACGGTGTCAATTTCTTTTAAAATAAAGTTTTCAGGGTCAGTTTTAATATTTTGGAGGACGTGTACCCCCAAATTTCTGATCCATAGAAAAGTATTGGCCTCACTGTGTGAATAAATAAATCATGAAATAGTAGTAATATTTGGTTTTTCGCTGTCTTCAGCTTAAATAATGCTTTCATGCCCTTTTTACTTAAATCCTCTTTGGCATGTGAAAATGTACCTGATGCACTAAATGTTAGCCCTTTTTGAACACATTCTATAAGGCTGTTACAATAAGTATTTTTTATATTTTTTAATCTACCTGCTTTGTTAAACACAATTATTTTAGTTTTATCATAATTAATAACCATATTCCAGTCTTTGGTAAAGCTGGATAATTTGGTAACACAATTTTGTAACCTGCCTCGCTGGATGATGATAATACTAAATCATCAGCAAACATTAGGCAATTAATGTACATGTGTCTGGCTCTCATGTATCATCTGACCGTGACCTCATTTTCCTGGTTCATTGGTCAATGTTAAGTTTTCACAGTTTGGTTTGTTTCTTTGATACTATAAGCAAAAGGTCAACTATACATACTGTATATTTGGTGTATGGAATGATTTGAAGGTGTACATGTATGTCTGCCAGGGTTTGACCTTGACCTTATTGTCATCAACCATTGATAATGTTAAGCTTATGGGATACTTGCAGTAAAACCTTTATTTTTTCAAACTTTCAACATTAAACCAATCATGGTCAGTACAGCAGGCGAGACATTTCAGCATGTGCACTCTTGTTTCTTTTCGTTTCGTTTTGTATTTTAGTTGTTTCCGTTTCTATTTTGTTTCGCACTCTGTAGACACTCAAGTTGAATGCCCGGATAGAACTACCGACCTTCGGCAGGAAAACTGGAAATCATAGTCAATTAAGATCAGAATCTAACGCCTCTGCCACGATGCCTATACGAATCAGAAAAAAATCGAACATGAGGTGAGGGGCACCTTGCACACCTAGTCCCACTTCACCGAAATAATTAATTTCTAGTGGGCCATATGATCATCGCTAATGCATAACATTAATTCAATTTGTTAAGGTTTACTTAACTATATTTTCATGAAATTCTTTCTTAATATACGAATCTTAGTTATTGTGGTTGTAAAACGTGAGGGCATTCCGATGTATTGCTATCGCCTAGATTTCCATTACGTAACTTTCGTTTTAGGTTTGTAACCGATCTATAAACATGAGAAATACGCGGATATTAACGAGTGTGCAAAATAACATTCCTTATCGTTTGTTATAAATACATCTCTTCAATGAATACTGATAACAATATTTTTGTTTAGAACATAAATTAATAAATAAATATGAAAATGTTTTGTCGTAAGTAAAAAATCATTGATATGGTAAAGCATGCGGAAGAATATCCCAGGAACATTTTGCGACAATCCCGGCAAGGACCGGTAACTCTGCATGGAAGATTGTTTTTGCGGGAAAATATGAATGCCTACTCATATCCAATCTTTTAGAAAAATCGAAATTTTACAGAAGAGTGTCCACCATGCACTTGCACTGCACTCTTATTAGAATAGTAGAATAGACTGATATACAAATGGATAAAAATTTTATATACATGTAACTGTTATATTAATATAATATATAACAACAAACCAGTGTATACTGATTTGTATCACTACTATATAATAGTTATTACGGTGAGGTTGAATTTCCTGTCATTTATTCATCATCCACGCACGAACTTGTCTCAGAAAAAAAAATATCTCTGAACATTAACCTCAGTTTCAGGTATAGAGATGTGATTTTTTTCTGTGACAAGTGCTTTTGACAATCCACAAGAACTTGCGGTCATCCGATATTCAGTACTTCAGTACTTTGATTAAATTATTGCAATGAAGAATATTTATCAAAGGAGTTACTATCAACGTCAACCGTGTTTTACAATTTTGTTGTTCACTATAGTGTTTCTGCAACTGGTCATTGTTATTTTGTTATATTACCATGCTGTATAAGATAGTCTAGTTGGTCTTTTTTTCAATGAAATGACTTAACTTACTTATTTACTGAAAAATCTGTTCTGAATAATGTCAACATTTCCATTTAAGATTGATTCCATTGGCTCAGTTATATGTACACATCTGACACATGATCAATCTACACCTTATTTTGAACGTAAGTTGTTATTTTAATTTAAATAAATCTTCCAAATTTGTAGGTTATTAACACAAGAAAACATTATTATTATGGAAGAAAGACATAGATAATTTTATTGGTAGTTCCTTTGACTTAAGGGGAAAAAGTCTTGAAACTGGTAATTAATATCAATGTGTTTTATTGTGGTTTTTTTTAATTCTTTTTTGGCTCTGATTCTGAATGAGGCTTATGGTGATACATGTATTATTTTATATATAATGTCTTATTGTAATGTCTTATTGTTGACTCAATTATTCATTGTATCTGCTGTATATGCTCTTAGTGGGCCATGTAATTTGGAAAAATGTTCTATTCTATTCTATTCTATTCTATTCTTCTATTCTATACGATTTTATTTGACAGAAATAGAAACTTAAAGATTCGATATATCACATGTTTTAGAATACGTTAGGAGGTTCAAATGTGTTGACACTAGAATACAACAAAAAGAATAAATAAATGTATTTGATAAATTAAATCAATTCTTTCTTCATTTCAAATGTGTAAGAAAAAACATAAACTGAATTCACATAAAATTACCTTTATTTCAGCGATAACCAAAGGTACATTTTCTAGTTGGGCTGAAGAAAACGCATCTGAAGTACAATATATCATAGACTTTAACAAAAGTAAAGCAAGATTCATAGTTATGGGGGACCTGAACAATGGACCAGCTATTCCTAATAAAAACATAGCAGCCCACTTTGAAGGTACATCTGATCACTATATATAGTGAATTAAACAAATGTCTTTTATTAGCTTTGTGTGTTAAGGTGAAAATAATATCATATACAAGTATAGATTATTGTAAAGTTATACAATAGAATCATTTTAAATGGTACCGGAGTTATAAACACCAGACTATTAAAAAAGTTTTCACCAAGAGGAGAGTATCACTAGGAGCAAGCTTTTATGATAATTTTTTTTTCGTAAACACAGTCATTTAAGTCCAATAACTCCTAATTCAACTGACAATTTCGACTTTGCAGACTTATTTGTAGATCTCGTCGTAGTCAGCATTTTATCTTTTGACAATTTGTCTTTATCTATACTATTATAGTTTTCGCCAAAAATGCAAAATAATGGAAAAAATCCTCATATAAAAGACAATAACTCCTATAAAGACTCGACTGGTAATTCTGACTTATTTGTAGATCTTGTTTTATTGATCATTTTTGCTTTTTATAGTTTCTCTTTATCCGTTATAGGTTTCGAGATAATAGGCAAAAAAAATTCTAAAAATCTTCATTTAAGGGCAAAATCTCCTTTAATGAGTTGTCTTACATATCCGTCGATATAGACCCCCTTCTTACTTCATAATTTCGATGTAAATAATCAAATTGGACCACTGTGCAAAAGATACGGAAATCTGACGAAGCTCCACTTGTTACCATAATCCTACCTAAATAGAGACGAAAATCGTCAAAGTATGTTTACGTGATACATGAGTTAGTATACTTGCTAATAAATTGTATGTTCTTTTTCTGGCTCGATAATACTATGGGTATCATATATTCCTGTCTTCTGACAAAGTATATTTTAAAATTCAGGAAAACATTTAAATTCTTCGATATAAATGGTCTTATAATAGAAATTTATATAATTCTGAAATCTGGAATCAAAGACAAAGTTTATATATATTTTTGGTGTTTTAATTTTAATATTTGATAAGTTAAACTTTTTTCAGTAAATATTCTGTAATATTTTAACTTGATTTCACTTATTTAATGTGTTCTTGCTCTTTTCCATACGATATTACGATAACAGTAGTTTATTAATTTTGACGCTCTATTAATGTATATTATTATAGAGGGTCAAAATTAAAAAAAAAACTACTGTTAATGTAATATCGTATGGAAAAGAGCATGACACATCAAATAAGTTAAAATAAGTCGAATATAACAGAATATCTGCTAAAAACAATAATTTAAGCACAAAAACAAAAATTTAGAAAAAGGGGGTCCTTCCACAAGCGTCTGTGATTAAAGATAGATGAGTTATGCATAAGAGGGCATGAGTGAGGCAGAACAAATGTAAGCATGGTTTAAGTCTAAAAGCATTTCATGCTGATTTTGGTATCACAATTTTATGTTGGTAATTTTTCGCGATTCTTTTTTACAGGATCGTACAACAAATTAATAGGATCTGGTATGCAATCGCCATATGTGGAGATAACAGGAAAACCATCGTTTGCTGGTACCAGTGCTATCATTGATCATGTCATGCACAAAGGATATACAGCAATTAATTCAAGGGTGTGTACAGGTTCGGGGACATCAATGTTCAATGAATAATCAAAAGGAAGGAGTTCGCGCAAAACTTTTATTTTATCACACAGAGATAACTTTTGTGGAAGTACGATTTCAACTGGCAGAATTTAATAATAGTGGCCGGGTCATTTGTGTTTGGTTGCTAAAAGGCTAATTCATGTATGCGGGTCTCCTTTAATTGTGATTTATTTTCTGACGTAATCTATAGTTCAGCGGCTCTTTTCACAAAAAATCTTAAGAGTAAAATTACTCGTAAGTCATACACATTTCAGTATAACTTACGATAAGTTTTAATCGTAAGATTTTTTTGTGAAAAGAGTCGCTGCAGGTAGCTTGATTTAAGGGGGTGTTTTGCCTTTCTAAATTCTAGCTTTTAACGATGACGTGTATGACGTATGGAAGTCCTTTTAAATTCTTAATTATATTCTATGTCAGGACATTTTTATTGGCTCTGATTAATCAATATCTTTTTTTTTCATAGGAAAATATTTTTTTCAAAATTTATAGGGTGATGATTCGCACACCACTAAGTGATCCCGATTCCATGGTGTTTGTTGATAAAATCGAAACAAAGCACCTTATTTATATATTTGATTTCTTGTCGTTGTAGAGAATATTTGATGATGACAAACTCGTGAATGGAGGCCCATTGTCGGATCATTATGGTGTTGAAGTATGGTTGAAATGAAATACGACACTACGTAAACAGCTGATATAATAAAAATATCCACCAACAATGACACACATAACTTTTTTTTCAAAATCTGTTGTTATAAACATCGCATGCACTAGTAGTAGATTTTTTCATTTATTTTCTTGAAAAAAGACTTAAATTAATTCACATGTATACATTTAAAATTCAACAATTTAATATTTGTTATCTGAATGGTAATTATTCATTGGATTAAAAAGGCATCGATACTTTAGAAATTAATGACATGAACATATACTTTATCAGTATTTCTCCACTGTTGAAATCTTGGTGTCAACGTTTTATAAAATAATTTAATATAAATTTATAGACAGGACTTGTCACAACTGTTACTAAATTTTATCATTTTAAAATGTCGTCATTCACCTTAAAGCTACCTAATTTAAGGCAAACCTTTAAATAGACTTCTTCACAAGGGATATGGTTATATAATACTGTTGTCAAGTCATTAAAGATTACAGTTTTTAGAATTTATATTGATTCACTCATAGGGTCTTTGCATAGGAAATAAACACATTCATTCTAAAACCAGTTGTTGGCATGATACGGTTATGTTCTTCTCGTATAATTTATGATGGCATGATACTAAACCCATAACGAGAGGGATTGTGGTTGATTTTCATATGATGAAGACATAATATTTCAATTAGTTTAATTGAAGTCTGGAGCTAGCATGTGAATAACAGCTAGTAGTCCTTTGTTAATTTGTGTTTATCATTATCATTTTGCTTAGTTCCTTCTGTTACCTATTCTAACATTGGACTCGGACTTCTTTTGAACTAGTTGTCCTGTGCATTCTGCTGTGTGTTTGTTTATTCCACATTGGCTAGAGGTGTAGGGGAGGGTAGAGATCTCACAAAACATGTTTAACCCCGCCGCATTGTTGCGCCTGTCCCAAGTCATATCAGAAAGCTATATAGTCTTTGTTAGTTTTGTGTTTTTTTTTTTTATAATTTTGGTTCATTTGTATGTTTTGGAGTTGAGTGTGGCGTCCATTTCGCTGAACTATTTAGGGGCAAGCTGAAGCCCGCCTCCGGGTGCGAGATTTTCTCGCTTCGTTGAATACCCACTGGTGGCCTTGTGTTGTTTTCTGCTCTTTGGTCGGGTTGTTGTCTCTTTTACCCATTCCCCGTTTTAATTATCTATTCTAGGAATAAGAAAAACAAATGATTAAAAAGTATATATATATTTGCAAACCGACGCGGCGTTCTTGTGATAAAAGTGATATCACGTAGGTATTTCATGGGAAATATGTGCCATCGATGCCTCATTGTTTGCCATCCAAACAAAACTAAATGAAGATTGTTAGTAATAGTATACGTCCGATCATCAATCCACTTAACCCTCTTACTGCGGCAGGGACATATATGTCTTCCCCTGGCTTACTGCGGGAAGGACATATATGTCCTTTGTGGAAAAAAAATCGATTATTTTTTCACTTTTTAATATTTCTAAAAAAAACCTTTCCTTCATTTATTGAATACATTTTATATATTTTATTCATTATGTGGTTGTTATTTTTGTTGTTGTTTTCTTTTTATCCATCTTTTTCATAAAACGTCATCATTACGTCAAATATTATTTGACGTCATTTTATGTCGTAATTGAGTTGAAGGCAAAATAGCGCGGCTATCAAATTTTAGAATGAACCTTTTAAATGCTTCGTATTGATAAGATAACATACAATCAGAAAACAAAATCAACATGAACAAATAATCATTGAAAAGTACAAACAAAAATATTTGCTATTTGGTTTTATAAATATTTCAAACAAATGTCCTCAACTCTTTTAGATTGGGAGGGACACTGATATATACTAAGTGTTGAACTTAGTGCTTGTCTTGGTTTTTTTACTTGTTTGAAAAAAAATGAATTAAACAACGAAAAAGTCTACGGTGGTATATAGATAAATAAGTCTACAATTAATTTATTGATACGAATTGTTAAATTGGCATAAAAAAAGCATTCAGTATTCTGAATATTTTTTTTATGTTTTATTAGCAATTATAGGCTTTAGTTTATGTGCAAAAATGAATAGATACTATGCAGTTATTCGAAACACGTTAGTAGCAGGAATCAGCCAAACAATGAGAAAACCCATTATACCGTATAGTCAGCTAAACAAGAAGGCCCCGACATGAAAAAATGTAAAACAATTCTTACATGAAAACTAACGGCATAATTTATAACAATACAATTTATGAAAAACATTTGACAGGCATGAACCAACGACAACCACTGAATTACAGGCTCCGACTCCTGACTTGGGACGTGAACAAAAGAGTGTGCTATCTTTAAAAACGGCAAATTTTGAAATTCCTTCACATTTATTCAATGAAGTAACACCTTACGATGTTTAAATTTTAGACAAGTATAATTTTTTACTCATATCATGCTGATACTGAATACGATGCTTCAAACAAAGATCTACATTTTCCTTATACTTCATGTGTTAAATATATTGAGTGTAAAATGCCAAGTTGGGGAAAAATATAAAAGAAAGATGTAATAAAAGATCTTTTCTAAATATGTGTAAATATTGCATTGATGTACACATATAAATTAACACATACGGTATTGTTTTGGAATAAGTTTTCGTGAGTTATATTTCCCCATTTAGCTATATAAATTCTGAAGGGCCCTCTTATTATTTATTCTGTAAATATATATATATAATGATAGTTACAAATAGTATAAATATACCATCGAACAGTATTAATCAAAGAAATTAAGCAGTTATTAACGAAAATATTAGAACCGAACCTAAAAACCAAGAAACAGAAAAAAAAAACAAACATGTAAATATATAGCTAGTAGTAGCAGTCAGGAGTCGGAGCCTGTAATTCAGTGGTTGTCGTTGGTTCATGCCTGTCAAATGTTTTTTCATAAATTGCATTGTTATAAATTATGCCGTTAGTTTTCATGTTAGAATTGTTTTACATTTTTTTCATGTCAGGGCCTTCTTGTTTAGTTGAATATAAGGTATAATGGCTTTTCTCATTGTTTGGCTGATTCCTAGAGAGTCATTTAAAAACTTTTATAAATTATTAAATATTATATCAATTTGAGCACATTAAATCTAATAACACAGCACTGTTAAACTCAGATTGTATTGTAAAACTTGCTCATCGTTTGACTTAAAAGCTTACCTATATAGATATAAGAAGATGTGGTATGAGTGCCAATGAGACAACTCTCCATCCAAGTCAAAATTTATAAAAGTAAACCATTATAGGTCACAGTACGGTCTTCAACACGGAGCCTTGGCTCACACCGAACAGTAAGCTATAAAGGGCCCCAAAAATTACTAGTGTAAAACCATTCAAACGGGAAAACCAACGGTCTAATCTGTATAAAAAACGAGAAACACTTATGAACCATATCAACAAACGACAACTACTGAACATCAGATTCCTGACTTAGGACAGGTGCAAACAAATGCAGCGGGTTTAAACGTTTTTAAAATGGTACCAAACCTTCACCCTTTTTCTCAAACAATAGTGTAACATTACAACATAGAAAGACACATTATAAAATATAAACTGAAATAGCTTAACTCAATCAAAGGACATATTAACACCATTGAACATACACTGAACAAATAAATTTGACCTATGATACAATGTAAATACAAAATAAATAAACTAAGGGAAGAATAATAAAATTAACATGTTATATCGGTATAAAATGTTAAACAATTAAAGAAAAACAATACGCTCGAACAAAAATATCAACTTTAAACACAGGTAAATGAAAATAATTATGTTGTTAGGTATACGTGTACAGTTCCAATAGAGAAAGGAAATATTTTTACAAAATAAATAATTTTGATGTTCATAGTACGAAGTGAAAATTTATAGTAATACCAAACACTTATCAAAGCTGGTATATAGACCAGATATAACCCTGAATATCATTAAATAACAAAAAAGCAATGCTTTGATATTTCATATGAGCGATCACTTCTCACAAAAATAAGAATAAGTGCACAATCACTTGCTATTGAAACGGGGTGATACAGTTTACCAAAAACTTTAGCAACTGAAAGTTTCTGCAAATTTTGCGGAGATAAAGCAGAATATGGTGTGCACTTCCTTTTATAATGTCCCCTATACAAAAACCTTCGGGAGGATTTAAGTTTTCAAAAATTGGTTAAAGATGATGTTATGAAATCAGTAACATTTAAGGAATGACTGTAATATGTTTTCTGTCTATGAAGAAATAACATCAAAAATGTGAAACACACCGAATAACCAGCGTAGCGGGTTATTTCAAAGTGTGCACCACATTTTTCATGTTATTTCGAATAGACAGAAAACATATTAGTCATAACTTATTATTTAATTCTAATTTCCATTTTAAGCCGGAGTAAATCACGTTGATGACATCACGGTCATCACGGTCACATGACAAAATTATGTCTATGAGCTGATAGACAAACATTGGCAGCCACTCAGGAGACGCGTTTCATCCAAATTTAAATTATATTTAGTTAATCAAAATAAGTTGGCTGATGCCAACCAAATTTGTAAAAATATGAGATAAGCCTTTGAATATAAAAAAGGAGATGTGGTATGCACCAAAGTTCAAATGAAGTGGATGTAAACAATTACAGGCAATCAAACGGCCTTCAACAATGAGAAAAACCCAATTTGAAGTTAAAAACTATGCTTAGTGTCAGTTAGGCTAGCATAAGTAATGGAAGTACCGTACAAAAAATAGACTTGTAGTTATATTTACAGCATATAAATAATTTTCTCTTATTATGCATTATGTTTTATTTACATTTTTGTCATGTATGTTGTACACTTGGATTACGCAATGTCATATTATATATATATATATGTGCTTTATCCAATAAAGTATTTGATTTTATTTAAGATAACCAACCGAAAATATGTAAAACTGACATGAAATTTTGTAAAGTATAGTGCTGTTTTGCCAAAACTGAACGTTTTCTTTCAATCACTGCAAAGTGCTTGATGTTAGCTAATTGAAAAGCGCGAAACTTAATTCCTAAGAACGTGACGTGAACACCATTATGACGTTATGTAATGTCAAATAAATAACGTTATTTTTTGAAAAAAATAAACATCTTGACTCTATATCTTAGTAATTCTTCAATTATTTAAGTTAACATGTTGTGATTCAAGACTGAATAACAATTTACTGTTTGTGGGATTTTTTACTGAAATTGTCCCGTTTCTGGACAATGTTTTGAAATTTCGATACGCACTAAGAGGGTTAAGTTTCATAACATTTCGCCTTCTATCAGTCGGAAAGCTGACCCCGGTTTGACCCCATTTCTTAAAGCAACAATGGAAGTCATGTGATTACCATATATGGGCATTTTTTTACCAAAAAAAGTGAAGCCCGTTTTTTGGAATTTGTAGTTTTTTGCATCAATTAAAACTAATTTGATTTTAAGTGAACATTCTTGAGTATATAAGAAATATATTGATCCACTCAATTATGAATTAAACTATTTTTTTCTCTCAAAATGTGTCTTCAAAGTCTAGGCGTTGACCAAAAAAATCGGTCACTGGAAATTAAAATCGCAATTTTCTTTCTTAACTTCTCGGGAAGCTATGCTGAATTTAAATTATGTTATTTAACATAACTTTGACTATGATATGTCAAATTTGTGCCACTTAATACGCTGTAATACGCAAATGTGCCACTTCGATGTGTCGATATTTCTGACGAAGCGGGGCCGATAGTAATTTACGAGTTACGTCCCTTTGTTTGACACTCTCATGATCAAACTATTATTATATTAAGCACCATATGCTGTTATTTACATGAGGATATTATTAACATAATTTTATTGAATATATTTTGATACTAAAGACATGTGCAAAAAAATTAGCGAAACACATTTTATCACTTTTCAGAACTCAGTATCAGTGAAATACTCAAATAGGCCCTATGTCAGTATGTGCCATAATATTATTATTCCAAGAGTTAATTTAATATTTATATTTTGGTAAGTATTTATACTGCTGTAACCAAATTATTTCAACACAGAAATAAATTTCTACTTTAATCATACAAGGGGTAGCCAAAATATTCATGAATAATGGATCAAGACAGGATTAAAATGATCAAATACAGGAACTCCTTTTCATTACTGATACCTGATCCTACCTTTTTCATTTAAACTTAAACGAGACCTGATGAAAGTATTCTGAATGTAAATTCTTCATTATTTGAAATAAAAGGAAATTAGTTTGCAATTCTTGTATGAACAAACTAAATATAACAATAAATTTTGTCTCACTGATTCCATGCAGATTCTAATGAATGGACTCAAATTATAAAAAAAAACAAAAAAACACTAAACCAATAAATAAATGGTTCTAATCATGAACTTGAAAATAGATAAGAACAAAAAAGACTGGGTCTAATATTTTTCTTCTTCTATTTAATTTTTTTTAACAATTATGCATTTTTATATTTATATAAAAGTATTTCAGAGCAGATTCTGAGTGCTAAGTCAACAATATTATGTTTTAGATCACAAGTCATAAGTAAGTCACACTTCATGTCAGTATGAACATGCTTTGAATAAGAGTGATTAAAATGCTAGTCTGAAAGAGATTGTTTTAAGTTTTAGGACAAGACTTTTTCATTTACCACAGGAATCGGAAATCCTATCAATAAAATTCTGTAAATAATAAAGTCGACTATCAATAGAGCTTCTCGTAGACGCTTCTCTACGAGAAGCTCTATCGATAGTCGACTTTATTATTTACAGAATTTTATTGATAGAATTTCCGATTCCTGTGCATTTACCTTTGGCAGTTTTGCAGGATTACTTCATCACAATTTTTTTTTATAATATTATAAACGATGAATGAGTTTTGGTTAAGGTTTTGTAAAGACAGTATATCCCCGAGGAACCAGTAATGACGCACCTAAGGTTGTTTTTTTCTCTGCATTTAATCCACCATTTAAAAGAATTAGAAAAACGGAATGGAATAAAAGATTGATAACTTATTAATATATTTCAGTCATTAAGCAGTTGATATTTGAAACGGTAACAGCAATAAAAATCATGTTTGCTAACATTACGAACGGACTGCCAACTAATGATGGGTACCAGTAATGACGCACTGTAAACAAACCAGTAAAAACCACTTACACGTACCTGATAATCGAAAAATTGCTTCAGTCTGGATTCTTTAAAGTTAACACTGTTAACAAATTCAATTTTATTAACAACTTTTGAGATTTTCATTCACTTTAATAATAGTAACACAAAAGCAATGTGAATTTAATATTAATTGTTTATATTGTTCCCTTGATTGATAAAAATAGAATGTTATAGCTATGGGTTCTCTTACTTATTCCTCTGTTGAGGTACTGTGACAAGGACATAAAAAAGTGTCATGCCTCCTAAGCACGGTTTTGTCACAACAATATTTCAGATGTACCCAATGACCACAATTTTCGAGTGTACACTGTCCCCAATTGGCAAACACTATAAAATTACAGTTCCTTAGTTCTTGAGGTAGGCCAGTAAGTTTGCATACGCAGCAAGGTTCTTCATCTTCTATTACATCAGAGTCCATTGAATCATCAATACTTATGGGCCCTCCTCGCAAATTAAGTCCAGAAGTACCAGCACACGGCTCATCAACAACTGTTATTGTCTTTTTTGGAACTCTTTTTGACTTCACTTGTTTTGATGATTTTGAAGGTTTAGCTAACTGTTTTCCTTTCTCATTTGATTTACTTTTCTGACTTTTCTGACTTGGTTTTCTGCTTACATTCTCCTTATGTTCTTTAATTTTTTCAATTGTATCATTCTCTGTAATTGCCTTCCCACTTACAACTTTGCTCAGATAGCGTCTTTGTTTAGTTCTAGGTTTCTTTTTGAATAGGTTTTTCTCTCGATCTTCAAAAAAGGTGTCATTCTTCTCTGACACTGTTTTTTCTTGTGTTTCATTGATTGTTAAAGCATGTTCATTTTCTTCTACATTGTTTATGTTAATTTCAATTTCTTCAACAGGTACATCTATATCTTTCTCAATTGGTTCAATTTCATGTACAGGTTCTCTGTCTTCAGTTTCACATGTTTCTTCTATGGAATCTTCTTGAATGAACACTTGTGCTGGTGCAAAATTGGAACGATCAACCATGTGAGGATCATACGGGTAAATCCCAGTTTTTCTAAATGCACTTTGCAAATTGCTAGGTGAAAGTGCATGGAGATAACCCTTACAAGCCAGACCACATATATTATAACGTGTTATTGGTTGTGAACAGTTTTGCTGCATAAATTTGTGGCACTCATTATTAAAAATCCTTTCAAAAGGTCCAAAGCATCCTACATCCATAGGTTGAAGAATGTGGCTTGTATGTGCAGGTAAGACAAACAAAATAATATTTTCTTTTCTTGCCCATTCAATTAGTTCCAATGAAATATGGGATTTATGTCCACCAAAAAGAATTAGTACTGGAACATCAGATGTTCTGTGGGGTATGTATTTCAAAAGATGATTCTCCATGTATTTGCGGAAAATTTCTGTATTAGACCAGCCGCTTTCTGAAACATCACCGTCTGCACCTGTTGACTTATTTTCAAGAAGTTCTTGTCTCATCCTGTTACCAGGAAATACGAAGAACGGTGGCACACTGTGGCCTTGTGCATTTCCACACCCTAAGACTGTGACCAAGTGTTTGTCCCCTGAAGTAATAGCTGGTGGTGTAGATCCTGTAGCTGCAATAACATATGGAGACTTATGGTTAGTGCATATTCCTTTTTCATCAACATTGTAAATTCTTTCTGGTTTATCAAACAGATCATATTTTTCCAAAATTTTGTGAAGTTCAGAGTAATAGTTCTGCACATTGACCTCAGATGTAGCTTTTGCACGCTGCATTTCAAGACTTCTTGGTTTAATGATTTTTAAATCTGGCCAACGAGCCATGAAGTTTTTATACCACTTTGTTGATAATGGATGTTCACTGTCCCTTAATCCTTTGTAAATGGCATAATTTGTTGCAATATCTATTACTTCTGACCTGCTGTAACCATATCCCACTCTAGCCATGAGCTTCAAGTGATTAACAAGATCTGCTTCATCTTCTTCATTAAATAAAGGTGCTGGTCTGGACTTGACAGCTTCAGGATTTACATAGCCACTCAGTCTATGTCGTAGAGTAGCTTCAGGTACTTCATATGTACGTGCCGCTGTCCGGATAGGAATGCCTTGTTCTTTTACTATCTGATATGCATTATTCAATTGTGATGGTGAATATTTTCTGTACGCTTTAGTAAATTTCTGAAAATAAAAAAAAAATAAAAATTATTTTTTTAATCTCAATTTAATTGTTACCTATAATTTTATTCAAATTTAATATATAATTGTTCAAAATTTATGAAAGTGATATATCTTCAAATATATTTGACAATAAAAAGTAATTTTATTAATAAAACAGCATTGGCAATAATACAATTATAAATGTATACTTCATACATCGAACGAAAAAAGTCGATAAACCGTAGAAAATTATATAAGCGACGATCATTTGTTCTACAGTGATTCCCGCTAAAATGTAAAAACACATCACATGACAGTCACGTGACTTGAAAAACACAAAATGAGGAAGCAGACGGCTACATACTTTTATTGACCAAAGTGGATATAGGACTGATAATCACTCGGGGAAAGGTAGGATGTTTTTGACCTTAATAAAATGGCGGAAATTACATTGTCTATAATATTTTAAGTAATAATTACCTTTCTGGGCGGAGTTTTAGGCATCTTCGTTGTAGTAAGACGACCTTCACCATAACGTTATGAACAGCAGATGTTGATGACGTCACGGCTTTTGTTTAGAAATATAAAACCGAAAACTAAATCGGTGCGTCATTTCTGGTCCGCGTCAAAACAGGTACCAGGACGATACGATTTCCTTACCTTGTTTTAGTTAAGTCAAACAATTCACTGACTTAAAAAGAATAATTAATCCAGTCAAATATTCAAAGCTGAACTCGCCATTGCTTTTTCAAACAAACACACTAAATGTGTGTACATTGTGTAAAGATACAAGTTGACATCGATGTGTAAGATAAAAAAAATACAAATTGTACAATGTCAAAAAATGTCTTTCGTTTGGAATTTAGTTCGAACGGGGTTACCTAAGGGGTGATAGAACGTTAGACTTGATTTTTGTTTTAACTTTGAGATACTTATTATTAATTTTTTATATAGTTTGTATATTATTATATAATTCTTTGTTTATCTGGAAAAAAAAGAAGAAAAAAGTAACAGACAATTTCGCATAATTCTTAAACGACGATCAAAGGCATTACGTTACTTTTAAAAGACGGACAATTTATAACATGGTTAAGTATCATTTTCTTTGATAATAAGAACCATGCTTGAAAAATCGAAAGAAATCTATTTCTGACCCTAATGGCAAGTAAGAAACAGAAAAAAGAAAAAATTCCAAATTGGCGCCAAATTATTTTTTCCGCGAAATTAACGCAATTTCAGAATGGCGGGTTTTAATATCAGTCCCATTGTTGTCTTAAGAAAGTAGCAACAACGGTCGTTTCTAAGGGCTTGCTTTCCGACTGTATAACCAGAATCAAAGATTGAGCCAAAAGAGGATGTTTTTTATAAAGGACTTTCCATTTATAGAATAACTAATCGAAGAATTCAAATAGAGAAAAATATTCAACGAGTGACCGAACAACACATTAATTCACGAATGCGCGTATTAGGAGATTTTACGGAATTCCCTTTTCCGCGCTTGCGCAATGAACTGGCCGTCAAAATCCGCCATACTTGTTATTGTTGTTGTCATGGGCGGGAAAAGATAAATAATGGAAAGAGAAAAAAAGTTGTCTCCGTATGCGTACGGGTTACCGGCTGAGGCAAGAATAAGATATAGTGAAAAGTTAACTTTCAACAAAGGAACCGAAACCCTCCCTGATCCATACACAGTTCCCAATTCTGAATGGGTGAACGACCCGAGTATGTGGCCTGAACTTGACTTCGGTCAAGTTTATCTGTACCTAATTGAAACTCCGGCCATGTTTAGCAAAAGTTCTATGAAAGCATATAAAAGCTTAGAAGCATATAGGTAGAGTCACTTATTTTTTTTCCGCGTTTCAACATTGAATGAGAGAACTACCATTTAATTTGAAAAGGGTATCTGGGCACCAGTTTAACAAAATGGGGAAGATCCTCATAAACGAGTGGCACTCGCATTTATGGGTATTAAAGTAAACCCCCTAACCAGAATCAATATTCAGTGGTAGAAATATAAACTTTGAATTTTATGGCATGTTCTGCCAAATGACAATGTTTTGCCCTAAGTAAAGACACCATAACAGAATCACATCATATGCTTGGGTCCCCTTTTTTCAACAACTATCCAGACTTACAAATGTAGTTTATTTGGCACCATCAGTGCATTTAAATCAAAACTAGCTACTTAAATAATAATCTTTAATTTTATCCAATAAAACTTGAATATTCTAACATTTTATATACATGAAAAAGAATTTTTGAGCATAAAATAAGTACATGTATCCCCTTCCACATTAGATGGTTGTTCTCAGGCTGTTTTTTTCTTACGATTTAAAATTATTAATTTTCAGTGTTGTATAAATTTACTCATTTTGTAAGCCCTATTTTTTGGCCTTCTATAGCTCAAATTGTATGATTCTGCTCATTGTAGACAGTTGTACTTTCACATAGATATAGAGTTTTTCACAACTTTTGGTGAATGTCTGTTTAGTAAGCTTTCAATCCACATCTCCTTATCTATTTACTGTTAAGTGATGCTATTGGTACAGTGAACAGCAAGATGATGTCTCTTTTACTGTAACTATGTGTAGAAATTCAAAATATAGTCCCATTAAGAGGATATGAATGATCATTAATCATCAATGCTTTTGAGCGCAGAAGGGTGGGGACAAGGGCGGCTGCCCTTCTATTTAGGGCAGGCGGGAACACTGATAATTGTTTGCACACCTTTTCACTTTATGCAGACTTTGACTTGTGTTCAACCTTCCAACTTAACTTTGTCCTAGCTTATTTTTTTAGTCTATAAATGTAGTTGATTTAAGATGAGGGATTATCATACCTGCTTCAACAAAAGATGAGTTAAAATGTCAAGTTTTTAATCAATTTGTCATATTATCATCGACTCGGACTCATATAATTTAGAAAATCATATTACATGTATTATTGTTTTGATTAACTAGCATAGACATTTCTGTCATTTTCATTGTTGAGTTTATGACCTTGGGGATGACCAGAACTCTTTACACACTAATATTTATCAAACCTGAGGGAGGATAACCTTAGGAATCATGTGTGCATAACATGGTATGTATATTATTATCCTATTTAGATTAGGGTGGGGATTGTTATCAACAAACAGACTAAATTAATGGCCTGAAGTTGGACATTTCTCATGGCATGCATGTGTACAAGCCATTTTCTTGAAAGTTAAGCAAGTCAGATGCAGTCTTGAATTTCAAAAAGTTTGGATTGCTGTTCCTGGTACGTGGGTTCGATTCCCACCCAAGGCTTACATTTACTATGTTACTTGTACCCATACTATATATTAATGCATGAAATTGTTCAGTTTTTTACATGTTAAAATTGTTAAAAATTTCCTCAAATTTAGTGTTTGACATCGTTTGTTATCTTTAAAAATCTGAATGTCATTTATTATTTACAAGAAAATATTTAAATATTTTTATACATGCATTTGATAAGATAATTAATGACATCATTTACATGATTTTTTTCCTATTCAGTATTTCAGTCAAATTAACTTTATCATAAATATGGGTACACATAACATTTTTGCTGGTGCAAATGGAGGAAACTGCCTTGTGCCTCCACCAGGAATATCAATCCAAAGTTGTGAAAAATATTTCTAGTAAATTAAATATATATAAATATATATATATATTATAAAGAAAATTATTTATGCATATTCAAAGTACATTTGAAAAAAAAAATTAAATTTAAGCTTACAAAACTATATTTTTGTCTGACTTTTCTACTGTTATTTTATATTTTCAAACTATTACTCAGAAGTATGTTTTCTTATTGTACTTATTCAGGTATGTTGAAAGTGGTCATGTAGACCAGATAAAGATTTATGACGTCAACGGAAGTCCTTTCTGTTTTTTGAAAGCTGATGTAATAGGGTCGATGAAAATCCGGGACAAACCACACCAACCTTGGGTCTGCCTAGCTAAAGATACAGCAGACATTTATTGTGCACATTGTACATGTCTAGCAGGGTATGGTTAATTTGGGTATAAATTTTATTCTAATGCAATTATTTTGTATCAATGGTTCTGATTGGATGACAATGAGTGTAAAATTCTCTATTTCCCTGTCTGTAACTAAGGAAACAGACATTTGGATACCGGAATGTATTGACATGTGATTTCTTCAATAATAATCCAAAAAAACTAACATTTTGCATTTAGAATAAAATTGAGAATGGAAATGGGGAATGTGTCAAAGAGACAACAACCCGACCATAGAACAGACAACAGCAGAAGGTCACCAACAGGTCTTCAATGCAGCGAGAAATTCCCGCATTCTTTTTATCAAGTTTTATTACATTCTGAAGCGGACAAGAAGTTAGAAAACGTCCGGTGTTTGCGTTTGATGCTGGAAGCATACCTATGATGTCACCTACTTTAGGCACCAAAGAAGATACATGTCACATCATTCGCGGAATTTTCGTTTAATGAATATTTTACACTGAAATAATGACTAAACTTGAATGACTTGTTTATTTTGCATTTGAATAAAGATAACTGTATTGTATTTGAAGCTTTGCGGACATCCATCCGCAGTTTTACTGTCGCAAATATCTTTTTACCAGCCTCAGCTACGCGTCACCAGGTAAAATATATTAGCGACAGTAAAACTACCGATGGACGTCCGCAAAGATTACAATACAATACAGTTATCTCTAAATTTTATTTTCGTCCTGAATATGCATGGAATATTTGCCACTGGACATTAAGGAACCAACAATCAATCAATCAATCAATTTTATTCATTTTGAAAAATTGCTCAACTTATTTTTTTAATGACCCACTTGGGCATTACTCCATTATGAATAATATTAAAACAAATGCAATTTAAATGGCTTACAATGTATCACAGTCAAATGTAGATCTTTGAAATATTCTTCATTTGCACATGAAATACAATCATTTTTATTGTTTTTAAGCATCATTACAGTACTTCAGGTCAGATATTTGTAACAAACATAAGAAATCATATTCCAAAATTTTTGTTTTACTTGAAATCAATGAGCAAAATATAAGCTCTTTCCAATTCAAATCATGTCCAGCTTTCATATGATCATGATGATATCATTTGTTTGGAAAGAGTTCAATATGGCACCCCCACGTAATAAACTGTAATACATTATTGTGTTCTTTTAGTATGGTGGGGGCCATATGGAACTCTTACCCTTTGTTTCATGATTTCTAGCCAAATTCATTCACATGGAATGGTAAAACACGGGTTACATTGGGACTGATGTTCCTAATGATATTTATAGTCATACAAATCAATATATAATGTATGCTTGTTACTGCTTTCTGTCTGACAAAAAGTCAAGATATCTTTCTTCAAACATAATATTCATTATATTAAATGAATTGGACCTTAATGTTGTTTTATTCTTAGACAATTTATAGCAATGCATATATATAGTATAGATGCCTTTCTTTTACATAAAATTGGGAATGGAAATGGGGAATGTGTCAAAGAGACAACAACCCGACCATAGAGCAGAAAACAGTCGAAGGCAACCAATGGGTCTTCAATGCAGCGAGAAACTCCCGCACCCGGAGGCGTCCTTCAGCTGGCCCCTAAACAAATATGTAAACTAGTTCAGTGATAATGGACGTCATACTAAACTCCAAATTATACACAAGAAACTAAAATTAAAAATGATACAAGACTAACAAAGGCCAGAGGCTCCTGACTTGGGACAGGCGCAAAAATGCGGTGGGGTTAAACATGTTTTTTGAGATCTCAACCTTCCCTCTAAAAAAACGTACAACAGTACGCTCAGTTCAAGAGAAGTCCGAGTCCGATGTCAGAATAGGAAACAAAAGAAAATAAACAAAATGACAATAATACATAAATAACAACAGACTACTAGCAGTTACTGACATGCCAGCTCCAGACCTCAATTAAACATGTATATTTAAAACAAGAATCTGTCCATAGTAAACAGATGCCCAAATCACACTACTGGACCGTGAAATTGGTGTCAAAACACTAATTCGGCATTATAATTCTCATATCTTAGGGAACATGTGTGCTAAGTTTCAAGTTGATTGGACCTCAACTTCTTTAAAAACTAACTTGACCAAAAACTTTAACCTGAACTGGAACGGATGGGCGCACAGACCGAAAAAAATTATGCCCATAATTTGGGCATAAAAATGTATGTAGCTCTCTAGATGCCTTTTGATTACTTTTGTCATTTGGTTTGCTGTCTCATTGATTTTGTTTCCCATATCTCCTTTTATTCATATCAATATAATGTGTTAGGATATGACTGAAAAATTACAATATGTCTGGAGGCAGAAAATACACCTTTCTACAGTTAAATTTGACCTAACCAAATTGGACATTTCACACGAAGAATACATTTTTATTTAATTCTATCATAATGGTCTTCTGAACAAGTAGCATAGAAACTAAACAAAAGCAAATTTAGGAAAAATATCCACGTCATTTGAACTCTGGTGGATAGCTTTCTCATTGGCAATCATACCACATCTCCTTAATATTTTAGATAGTACAATATATGTTGACTGGGGATTGCTTTATACCGAATACTGTGGCAAATACTAGATATGCTTTATTACATTTGATTCAGATTGGGAGAAATGTGCAGTCACATTGCTGCAGTTCTGTTTAAAATAGAGTTAGGAGTTAGATATGGTGTGACACAAAAATCAGTTACTAGTGAAGAATGTAAATGGAACAAAGTTTTTAGAAAACAGGTATAATTTATAATATAGGAGTTGGACTTCTTCTTTGAGTATTTTTGATCTACACTAAAAAAAAACAATACTGTGGTGGAAAGGCTATGTATCACATAATAGATGATACTGATTGGTTGAGTTGTGACCCTGATTTTGTTAGTTTTCCAGTAAATAAATAAATACGCACACTATTTTCTGATGTTGATTATTAAAAATTGTATACAATATTCAAACAATTCATAACAACATCACTTCTTTACTATGTAACCATCAATAATTCCACACTTTCTTCTCTCACTCAAACCATTTAATGATTATTCAACTTAATCATTTGGTAATGAAAATATTGATAAAATAAAAATTCAGCAATTTTTCTATTTGTAAACACGCATAACTCTAGAAAGGTTGTGTATATGTTTTATAACATTTGGTTGAGACAAACTAAAGTTAGAGAACGGAAACAAAAAATTCAGCAATTTTTATGTTTATATAGGGACATAACTCAAGAATGGTAAAAGTGACACCACCAAATTTCGTACTTAATCTGTATTATGTAGTAATAAGCATTGTGTATAAGTTTAGAGAATGGAAACGAAAAATTCAGCAATTTTTTTTTTTGTAAAGGGGGCATAACCCTAGAACGGTAATCAAACAGCTTGTAAGCACTGAATGGTAAAGATTGCTTTAATTTATCAGTAGGAAGTAAAATTGAATATTGCATTGTATAAAGCATTGGTTGTAGTTGATTTAACTACCATTATGCACAAAGAAAGATAACTCCAATTTTCAAAGAAGACGATGAAATATTTTTAGGAATGAAGGATAAAGATTGCTTTAATTTATCAGTAGGAAGTAAAATTGAATATTATGCACAAAGAAAGATAACTCCTATTTTCAAAGTAGACTATGAAATATTTTTAGGAATGAAGGATAAAAATTGCTTCAATTTATCAGTGGAAGGCAAAATTAAACATTGCATCGTATAAAGCATTGATTATAGTTGATTCAACTATAATATTGTACAAAGGAAGATAACTCCAATTTTAAAAATTACTTGATATTTAGAAAAAAAATGAAAAATTGCTTTGTAACCATAAAAGCCCATTTAAATACATCATAAAGATATTAAAATAGAAAATGATATCATAGTCATGGCTAAACATAGCTAAAAACCCTTAATCAGCATCATTTAACAGTAATATCTAAAAATGGAAATTACATCATAAAGGTATTAAAATAGAAAATGACATCATAGTCATGGCTAAAAATAAACAAAATCCTTAATCAGCATCAGTAACATTTTATAGTAATATCTAAAAATAAAATTCCTTTGTGACCATAAAAGCCCATTTAAATACATCATAACAGATATTAAAATAGAAAATGACATCATAGTCATGGCTAAACATAGCAAAAACCTTAATCAGCATCATTTAACAGTAATATCTAAAAATAAAAATTTCTTTGCAACCATAAAAGTAAAATAGAAAATGACATCATAATCATAGCTAAAAATAAACAAAAATTTTTTTTATTGGCAAATTTTAAATGGAGTTTATTATACTAAAACAATAAATTTGCAACCATAAACATGATAAAACCCCATTTAAACACATCATAAAAGTATTAAATAATTCAACTACATCATAAGGCTATAAAAATAGAAAATGACTTCATAGTCAAGGCTAAAGGTAAACAAAAAACCTTCATCAGCAAAATTTTATATTGGCAAATTTCCAATGAAGTTTATTACACTAAAATTGTTGGCAAATTTCCAATGCATTTATTAACAATAAAGTTATTGGCAAATTTCCAATTTACATAATTTAAAAGCAGTGTAGATGAGATATTTAAATGAGTTTGAATTACCAACCTTACACTGCTTTTAAATAATGTTCTTTACTCAATTATTTGTCTATTAAAATGGAAACCCTTGTTTTTTTAACCTTTTTTCCCCTTATTCCTTAAACATTAGAGCCATAATCACCCCCCCCCCCCCCCCCCCCCCCCAAAGCCAATTATTACTTTCCAATGTAACTTAAATTTCCAATATACATAATTTTAAATTTCAATTCCTCATGATATATAACCGTATCATTATTATTTTCTTTCATATATAAATCTGAAACAACCATCTTTAAATGGAAAATTTTAAAGAAAAAAAAAGGAAAAAAAAAAATCCTACCTCCCACACATTTTTTCAACCCCCTTTTGATTCATCATCCCCCACCTCAATCACAACCTTCAATTTGTGGTATGGTACATTGCAATACAATTTCACAGAGATCCATACACTTGAACACAAGTTTTTGTTGCAAACTAAAAAAATCCTTATTTTTGACCAATCTTTTGCCCCTTATTCATAAATGTTTGAGCAATTAACCCCAAAACTCAATTCCTACTTTCTCTTCGTGATAAAAAATAACTAACTTAAAATGTAAATTTTAAACAAAAAAAAAAGGAAAAAAAAAAAATTACCCCTTTTTTGACCCCCGCCCCCCTTATGATTCATCACCCCCACCCCCCTTTCCCCCCAAACCAAGCTCAATAACAGCCTTGCCTTTGTGGTATGGTACCTTGTAGTACAATTTTAGAGAGATCCATACACTTGAACACAAGTTATTGTTTAGAAACTAAAAAATGCTTATTTTAAACCCCTTTTTAGGCCCCTTATTACTAAACGTTTTGGGCAATTACCACAACACTCAATTCCAGCTTTCCCTTTGTGAAATGGAACCTTGTAGTAAAATTTCAGAAAGATCCATACACTTACACACAAGTTATTGTCATGAAACTAGAAAAATGCTTGTTTTTTGCCCCCTTTTGGCCCCTTATTCCTAAAATTTTGAGGCAATTAACCCCAAAATCAATCCCAGCATTGACCCTTTGTGATATGGAATCTTGTGGTACAATGTCAAAGAGATCCATATGGTCCGAGTACACAGTTATTTCGTAGTGCATTTCTTTTAGACAATAAATGAAAATTAAAAAAATCCCACCTGCGCTTTCTCAATAATATTTTTACAGTGTGTTGTACTACTTTTGGGACAAATTATATCAAAATTATAGAAAACTTCATCGGCTCTAACTCAAAATATGGACAATTTTATGTTAAGGGGGTCTTGAAATCTTTTGACAGCTTCCGAAGTGCTTATTTTTAACCCTTTTCAGCTGGACCAAATCACTACTTTACTTTAAAATTCATGACCCAAATTTTTTTACAGTGTAATTTCATCCCCCTACTTGCTATTTGAGGCATAAAACATGGAGAAATAAATTTGGAAGGGGTATAAAAAAAATTGGCAAGTAACACACTGTCCACACTAGGGACTATATGTGTGGACAACGAAAATCAAAGGACGATAACTGTGTACTCGGACCTAATAGGATAGAAAAAGTTGACCAATCTTAATAAAACTTGGTATGACCAAAGTTTAATAAATTATGAGACTGCCTACAAAGTTTCATGGCAATAAGATATATATTATAGACAATATGATAAATTCTATATTCAACTTTGCGTGTTAAATTTTGACGTTAAAATTGAAAAATTTCAACTATCAACATTTGAGGCTTTTAAAATTAAAATATTGCAAAAGAATACTTTTAAAATGCCTTAATATATAATATATCATGTATTAAAAGCAATAGAGTACTCATTTGATATATCAGACTTAGCATAATTTTTCAAAAGTCAAATTTATATGAGCCTGTGCCTAAAAATGGAGGTTTTCCAATGAAGGGGGGCCTTATACATGAATATGTAATATTTTCCAGCAATTTAAAATTTTTGAAGCTTTTTGGTTATAAATAATCCTTACATATGTATTTAATGTACTTTAAATGGAAAGAAAACTTACAAATAACATGTCATATTAGTTTAAAAGGGTCTTAGGCCAAGTAAGACTGAAAATAATTTAGGGTCAATTTAGCCCGTAGCACATATTTACATATAAAAATGCATATTGAAGCTATAGGAAATAAAAATGTGTGTCTTTTCTATCATTTCTATACTCAGGTGACATGATACAATAAATCTGAGCACAAAAAGACTCTTGCATTCAACTTTTTTTGCAGACAGTATGGTCTGATATAAAGATTTTTCACTTTTTAGTGAAAAACTTGCAGGTAATTTTAGTCTCAACAGGCTTATATTTGAACCACTTGCTATCCTACAGAAGAAAAGAAAGATACTATGTGAAATGAAACAGGTACAAAAGACATTGTTAAGTGCTTTTTATACAAATTTAGTGAGGTCTTTATTATGGACTTCAACTTTTATGTACCAAGCTCCTCACATTTAACTTGATCCAAACAGGGCGTTAGACGAGGGTCATTTATACAACACATTTTGCACATATTGTCTGAGATAATCTTCTTTTCTGTAGATTCAGAGTTCACAAATGAGTAATACAACTGGATTAAAGCATAGAAACACAAATATTGACACATGAAAACCTGTCAGATAGAAAGTCAGAATGCCACTTATGCATCAAAATTGAAAAAGCTATGAAATGCTTATTTTGACCATATAATGCCAAAATTGGTCATTTTTGCAGAAATTCTATCAAATAAAAGTTTAAATCCTTTAGTTTCATGCTATTTGACAAATTGACATCATCAAATCATTCAGGGAAGTTGCCAAAGTACAGATTCTATATTTCCTGATTTCACCTCTTAGGTCCGAGTACACAGTTATTTCGTAGTGCATTTCTTTTAGACAATAAATGAAAATTAAAAAAATCCCACCTGCGCTTTCTCAATAATATTTTTACAGTGTGTTGTACTACTTTTGGGACAAATTATATCAAAATTATAGAAAACTTCATCGGCTCTAACTCAAAATATGGACAATTTTATGTTAAGGGGGTCTTGAAATCTTTTGACAGCTTCCGAAGTGCTTATTTTTAACCCTTTTCAGCTGGACCAAATCACTACTTTACTTTAAAATTCATGACCCAAATTTTTTTACAGTGTAATTTCATCCCCCTACTTGCTATTTGAGGCATAAAACATGGAGAAATAAATTTGGAAGGGGTATAAAAAAAATTGGCAAGTAACACACTGTCCACACTAGGGACTATATGTGTGGACAACGAAAATCAAAGGACGATAACTGTGTACTCGGACCATATGCTAACACACAAGTTATGTCTGGAAGTTACAAAAATGCTTATTTTTGGCCCCTTTTTGGCCCCTAATTCCTTAACTGTTGGTACCATAACCCCCAAAATCAATCCCCACCTTCCTATTGTGGTATTGAACCTTATGGTAAAATTTCATAGAGATGAATTCACTTAAACTAAAGTTAGAGTGCGAAAACCATTGTGTATTCGGACGACGACGCCGGACGACGACGACGACGCCAACGTCATACCAATATACGACCTCAAAATTTTTTTGCGGTCGTATAAAAATGACCCTACCCAAATTTGTACCAGATCTGAGTTTTGTGGTAATAAGTATCATGTATAGGTTTCATAATGTTTGGTTGGGGCAAACTTAAGTTACAGAACGGAAACTAAAAATTTTGCAATTTTTGGATTTATAAAGGAGCATAACTCGATAATGGTTAAAGTGACGCTACCAAAATTCAACTTGATCTGTGTTTTGTGGTAATGAGCATTGTGTATAAGTTCCATAACATTTGGTTGAGGCAACTTAAGTTAGAGAACGGAAACACAGGCACTTGTCTCCGAAAAAAATTTATATAAAGGTATGTAGGGGAAAAAAATTCTGAGTTTTGTGGTAATAAGTATCATGTATAGGTTTCATAATGTTTGGTTGGGGCAAACTTAAGTTAGAGATAGGAAACTAAAAATTTTGTAATTTTTTTCATTTATAAAGGGGCATAACTCTAGAATGGTAAAGGTGACGCCACCCAAATTCAAACTTGATCTGTGTTTTGTGGTAATTAAAATTATGTATAAGTTTCGTAACATTTGGATGAGGTAAACTTAAGATAGAGAACGGGAACGAAAAATTCAGCAATTTTTCCATTTGTAAAGGGGCATAACTCCAGAAAGGTATGAATGACGCTACCCAAATTCAAACTTCATCTATGGTTTGTGGTTAAAATCATTGTGTATAAGTTTTATAATATTTGGTTGAGACAAATTAAGTAAGAGAACGGAAACCAATTTCAGGACGTACGGACGGACATATGTATAGACAGACATGGGTTAAACTTAATGCCCCATCCGCTACGGCGGGGGCATAAAAATAAAGCACTCAAAAACTTCTACTTTGATAAAATCAAATAAAGTAAAATTTTGGACACTTTGGACCTCAATAAGGAACAATTTGAAAACCAGGCCCAAATATATCAAATCCAAATACATAGTTTGATTTAGCATATTAAAGAATCCCACGAATTAAAAACTTTGAATTATCAACCGCCTTGAAATTGGTCCCAAAAAAAGAAATTTATACCAAGTCTTAACAAGAGGTTGTCAGAGAGACAGCAAACCGGTTTTTCCTGCAGAGGTCTAACCCTGAACAGTTTAGCAAGTATGGACACTACATTTAAACTTAAAACAGCTCTGAATTTGGATTGTGATTGAATATTTGACACATCATAGGTTTGTGACACAAAATGAATGTAGTCAAAGAACTGATATATTTGAAATTGGACATTTAAATACCTATTATGGTCCAATATCCAAAATCTAAGTACATATTAGAATCAGCATATCAAAGAAACCCAAGAATTCAATTTTTGATGAAATCAGACAAAAGTTTAATCTAGGACCCTTTGGACCTCAATGTGGACCAATTTGATAAAGGAGCCCACAATCCAAAATCTCTCAACATGGTTAGATTCAGCATTTCAAAGAACCCCATAAATTCAATTTTTGTCGAATCGAACAAAGTTTAATTTTGGACCCTGATTTGGACCAACTTGAAAACTGGGCCTAAAAATCTAATATTTAAATAGAGTTTAGATTCAGCATTTGAAAGAACCCTATATATATATTTAATTTATGTTGAAATGAAACACAGGTTAATTTTATCCATGATATTTTCCGTGCAAATGGAAATAACTCAAACTGGATAAATAGTTCTCTAAAATAAGATATGATGCAATGTTTCAAATTATAATCAATAATATAATAACAACAACCAGTGATGACTAAGTTCTATAAAATTAGATATGATTTAACACTCAAACATTGTTAGAATCAGCATATCAAAGAACCAAAGAATTCAATATTTTATGAAATTAAACAAAAGTTTAATTTAGGACCCTTTGGACCTCAATGTGGTATTATCTTATTAATAATGAAAAGCTCAACCGTTTACAAGTTCTTCAACAGGAGGGGGGTGGGGTGACCCAAGGGGACTCACCTTATATTTCATTTGATTTGTTTTATTGTCCCATACAAGAATATATATGGTTTCGGGGTGGGGATCTTGACCATTTACAAGTTTTCAAAAAGAAGGGGGGTGGGGGTTACCCCAGGGGACTTCCCCTCAATTTCATTTGATTTGTTTAAATGTCCCATTCAAGAATATATATGGTTTAGGGGTGGGGATCTCGACCGTTTACAAGTTATCAAAAAGGGGTGGGGGTTACCCCCATGGACTTCCCCAATATTTCATTTGATTTGTTTTATTGACCCATACAAGAATATATATGGTTCAGGGGTGGGGATCTCGACCGTTTACAAGTTATCAAAAAGGGGGGTGGGGGTGACCCCCTGGACTTCCCTCATATTTCATTTGATTAGTGTTATTGTCCCATACAAGAATATATATGGTTTCAGGGTGGGGATCTTGACCGTTTACAAGTTTTCAAAAAGAAGGGGGTGGGGGGTGGTCCTGGGGACTCCCCCAATATTTCGTTTCATTTGTTTTATTGTCCCATACAAGAATATATACAGTTTTGGGGTGGGGATCTCGACTGTTTACAAGATACAAGATTTCATGAACCAGTAACAAAACAACAAAATAATTTTCTAAAATTAGATATGACTTAACCACTCATAAATCTCTAAAATTAGATATGATTTTATATCTATCAATTAAACACATCACTTTTCAAAACAAATAACCCCAAGAATTCAATTTTTGTTAAAATCAAACTAAGTTTAATTTTGGACCCTTTGGACCTTAATGTAGACCAATTTAAAAAACGGGACCCAAAATTAAAAATCTAAAAACACGGTTAGATTTGGCATATCAAAGAACCCCAATAATTCAATTTTTGATGAAATCAAACAAAGTTTAATTTTGGACCCTTTTGACCTCAATATGAACCAATTTGATAGTGGGGTCCACAAATAAAAAATCTAAATACATGGTTAGATTCAGCATATCAAAGAACCCCATATATTCAATTTAAGGTTGAAATCAAACAAAGTTTAATTTTGGACCCCAATTTGGACCAACTTGAAAACTGGGCCCAATATCAATCCCAACTACTTTTTTTTTTTTGGTATGGTACCTTGTGGTACAATTTTATAGAGATCTGTTCACCTTTACTCAAGTTATTGTCTGGAAAACAAATGTCTTCTGAAATGACACCTATATATTCTTACAACGTCATAACATTTTATGGATAAAAATTACATGCTTTTCTTGACTGGTGATAACTTTACACACTTAACAAATTATCAAATTTTGTGTAAACTTTATTTCATAGAATTTATACAATTCCTATTATATGATATTTTGTAACATTATCAAACCAATGACTCATTAAAAGCATGAAAAAAAAGTCATGTCACTTCAACTTTACAATAAACTTATTAAACGAATGGCTCATTACAAGCATTGAAAAAAAAAATAACTTATTCACAAACACTTGCAAATCTTTCAACTGATTATAATGATTAATAAGACAATAAGACAATAATACATGTATAATAAACTATACATAGTTATCAAGTGTAGTCTATATCAGGTGTACAAAGAGAGATAACTTTTATTAGTTCTTAATTAAGGTTGGAGTGTTGTATATAAAATTGAAAATACAAGACTGGTTTTCTCAAGTTATTTATATACAGAAACTGTAAAGCATACAAAAAGTTATGTCACTTCAACTTTACAATAAACTTATTAAACAAATGAATCATTACAAGCATGAAAAAAATATATAACTTATTCACAAACACTTGCAAATCTTTCAACTGATTATAATGATTAATAAGACAATAATACATGTACAATAAACTATACAAAGTTATCAAGTGTAGTCTATATCAGGTGTACAAAGAGTGATAACACTTATTAATTCTTAATTAAGGTTGGAGTCTTGTATAAGTTGAAAATAAACACTGGTTTTCTCAAGTTATTTATGTACAGAAACTGTAAAGCATACAAAAAAAAAAAGAATTATTTAATAAATACTTGACTCTGTTACTTAACTGTTTTTACTTTAAAATTGAGTTTAAACAGTCCGAAAAACTCTCAACAAGGGAAAGATAACTCAAAAGTCTGTTTAAATTTGGCCCAGTAATTACAGAGAGATTTGTGGTAAAGTTAATGGACGACGACAGATGCCAAGAGATGGGAAAATCTCACTTGGCCTTTTGGGCCGGTAAGCTAAAAATTGATATCTTTGTGTTGTTAGGTTGATGTCAGCTCAATTATGGATATACAGCACCTTATGAACAGTAACAGAAAAAAAAAATTGGAATGTGTTATACCATCAAGCAAAGATCCATTACCAGGCAAAGATGTGTTAGAATCTTTCTCTAAGGTGTGTCCTAATGCTGCATTCTTTTCTCTCATTCCTCCAATGAATGATGAAGTAACTAGAGAAACATCAGTCAAGGTTAAACATACAAAAGAAGAAAAATTACCTAGACCTCTTACAAGTTATTATGATGTCATTAATAAAGAACTAACTGAACATGAATTAATCAACAAATCAGATCAACTTTTTAGGAACTATCATTGCTCAACTTCTCAATCTGCAAATTTATTCAAAATTACTGAATCTCAAAATATAAGTACCCTTTGGTTTGAACACAGAAAAGGTCGAATAACAGCTTCAAAAGCTCATGAGGTTTTAACATTAAGACCAACTACAAATCCTAATAAATTGATCATGAGACTTGCAGGATACAACTCATATGATCTCAGTAAAAAAGAGGCCATAAAATGGGGGCTGGAAAATGAAGCAACAACCAGAGATGCCTACATCCAATATATGGAAAAAAAACATACAAATTTTGAGTGTAAATTATCTGGGTTGAAGATATCTGAAAAAAATTATTTTCTTGGTGCTTCAGCTGATGGTGTGATTTCATGCAATTGTTGTGGACAAGGAACCCTTGAGATTAAATGTCCCCACAAGCATAAAGACAAAACTTCAATAGAAGCTGCAAATCAAGACCCTACATTTTGTTTGGACACAAACTTACACTTGAAAAATAACCACAAATATTACACTCAGGTTCAGTTTCAGATGTTTGTCTATGACACTGATTATTGTGATTTTGTTGTAATGACAAGTCCTAATGATGTTATTTTGCTTGCTATTGTTAGAATTTGCAGGGATCCTGAGTTTTGTAATCATTTAATAAGTAAGTGCACTTACTTTGTTAAAGAGCTATTAATCCCAGAGCTACTTACCAGGAAATTGCTACATGATTATAAAGTAGCCAACACTTCAGTCAATGACGTCACAAAAGAGAAGTATTGCTTGTGTGAAGAACCAGAATATGGCAAGATGATTTTTTGTGATGGAGACTCATGTGATATTGGATGGTTCCATTATCAATGTGTTAACATTGTAAGGAAACCAAGGGGAAAGTGGCTTTGTCCAAAATGTAAAAAATAATTTGTGGAAGTAGTGTGCCATCAAACATATTTACAAAATAACCTCTTCTTGAAGCATGGATAACACTTGGTGTACCACTTAATACTTCAATACATTTTTTCTAGACAATTTTAGTTTAGGATTCTGGATTTTCATTTATCCATTATAATTGAAAAATTTTTACATCATATTTTCAAAAGAATTTTTTTTTCCAGAATTAATTTCACAACGATTTTTTAGTCTTTCAATCTGTTCCAAAATTAACATAATAACAACTTCAAGTGTATTGCGAGGTTCTCATAAGATTTTGGATTTTTTTTTATAAATTTGATATTGTTAATTTTGTAGATAAATTGAACATTTATCTGAAACTGGATAAGGATACATTCTTAACAAAAATAAAAAAAAATCTTTTTGAAATATATTATCATTGGCGGATCCAGAAATTATCATAAAGAGGGGGCACTGACTGCCTTAGAGGGGCCAGCTCCAGTCATGCTTCAGTGATTTCCTATATAATGAACCAAATTTTTTCAAACAAAAGAGGGGACACCCTGCCCCACCCTTAATCCGTTTCTGATTATGGGCGCATTGTATGTATCTGCAAAAGGCATATTCCAAAAAAAAAAGTGTAAAGAGTTGTAAGTCTCAAAATCAAGTGAGGGAGTTTCTTAATAGGTTATATGGTCAATTTTTCATAAAAGCTTTACAGTAAATGAAAAACAAGTATACCTAGTAATAACAATACTCCTTCTACTGTTTATTTAAATGTCAGACACCAATATTTTTCAGCACCTTATAAGATTCATTGAAAAATAATAATGCTGAACAAAAAAATCTGCAGAACAATTATCTTTTGGTGATGCCTCAGCAATTTTTGCTACAATAACTTCTTGAATTTGAATACAGATATCAAAAATTGAATTTGTTTTAAAAGTCAATGTTGGCTAGACAAAACAACAAGAAACATGTTGTTATGTACATGATGAGATATGAAAATTAGTAATTTTAAGGCCATGGAAAAAAGATTGTTGGTTTACCTAAAGTCTGTTGGGTCTGTTTTCACCCTCCAGTAATACTTGCTCTTAAACTATAAATGATCCTTGTCTGACCATTTCTCAAAATAATGTTTTACTTATCATTCTTCAAGTTTAAAGTAGGTGACATCACAATATAGATCAGATATGATGTCAACATTTTTCTTGTAGTCTGGTAGATATTTTGAACTACAATAATAGAAAAATAAAGTTTTTCTTGCCTGCTGACCTTTTAAAATTTTCTTGTGTTAGGGGAAACCAATATTAAATTTTCAATGGCCTTACCTATAATCAAGGGAAATGTGTTAATTTGTTATTGAACAATATTAGGGTGCATATTTATAATAGCAGAGCAAATTGTCATGATACTGTCAGAATGTGGCACCATATTCAATGACATCTTTCCAGACAAAATACGGAAATTTTTCAGTCGTTCCATTTCTCTTTCAACATGAATTCTTACATGTGCAATATTTCGGCTTCTTTCCACTTCAAAGGCACTTAGCTGGTCTTTTCCCTTTACAAATGATGGTATAATTAATTCAGCCCCTCTCGATGCTAATTCGTCTTTAATAAGAAAGCCACGGTCTGCTAGGACAACATCACCATGATGTATAAAGTCAAGGTAACCAGATTTAAGAGAAATCAATTTATCTGAAGTCCTCCCCCCAAATGCACGTGAAACAAAAGAAATACTTCCACACGGAACAATACTGACTAAAAACTTAATTGTATTGTGGTGCTTATAGTTACTGTAAGTACAAGATCTGGCTGTAAAATTTGATGGAGTCTCTATATAAACTTCTGTACAGTCAATAACAGAAACACATCTGGGAAAGGCCTCCTTAAAGCAGTCTGGTCTAGAGCGTAAAATATCATCTTTATTTGGCCAATGAATCAACCATTTTAATTTGTGGGCTAATTGAGGGATGACACTGTCAATTAAATTGGTAACTAAACTAAGAGAAACTCCAAAACTAAATGAGATATCAGTATGTGGAGAATTTAAACGTAATTTCATTAAAACCAAAAGAAGAATGTCTGCTGAACTCAAAATATTGGAAAAAGGTAAAATACAGGTCACAAAGTTCACCAACCAAATAAAACATGTATAAGATGGCAATCCGGTATAAAATTTTGTTGTTTCTTCTGTTTTCTCCAGGGATAGACTAGAAGCCCTCATATAAGGTGGTTTATTATTTAAAACATTTTTTTCTAACTGCAGTTGTTGAAGTTGATCTATTAGGATTTTGTTTTCACTTATGGCATTTTTTAATAATATACTGCAATTTTCATATTCTCCTTTACCTGAAATATAAAGAGTTATAGATTAACCAAAAATACTATAAACATTTCCATTTGGCAACAAGGACACTTGAAATTTTTCTTAAATTACATAAGCATGATAAGGGTCAAATGACTTTTACTGAAATAATTTACTTTTGTGTGGCTTGTAAACATAATGTAACTTGTACTACAAAAATCATTTCCTTGTTTTACTTTTATAAAAATGTCTAAATTATATATCAAATTTGCAGTTTTCCAATTAAGAAAACCAGATTCACTTTGAGCTTTTGGATACTAATAAAGGATGAATTAAACTCCATCTATATAAACATCAAAGTAACTGAAAAGTGTCACAAGGAACAGCATAACCTGATGAAGGTTGGTGTCATATATCAAGAAGTTGTTTTTACAAGTGCATGGTCTATTTTCTGAATAAAATTGACATTTATCCATTGTAAATGAGCTTGTGTCTGTCCCAAGTGAGGAGCCTATAGTTCAGTGGTTATGATTGGTTCATGTATGTCATATTTGCTTTTAGAATTTCCTTTGCGGTAAATTTAGCTTGTGTGTGTGTGTGTGTTTGTTTGTTTGTTTGATTAGTTGTCTTATTGGCAATCATACCACATCTCACTATTTTCGTACTAACATTTTAAAGAAATAGTTTGCAGAAGACAGGGATTAAAACATCAAAAAATATTAACAAGTACATGTATAGGTACCATACAGCCTTAACCAATGTGCAAAATTAATACTGATGAGATATTAAGCTATCTACATAGAGTCCTAGGAAAATATAAAATGTATGATAAATTTGTTGCCTTTTCATCTCTGTACAAAAAACATTGTTTATTGCACTACTTGATTATGGATTTTATTGCAATTGAATACATTGTGGTATGTTTATACATTTTTTTTTAAATATACGCTGTGCAGCATTTAAATTAACTGCTAATAAATTATTAATGGAGAAACTGAAGGCAACAAGTCAAAAAAGATTATTAACCCTATGAACACATAAGAATAGTAAACTAAGTTCTGGTACCATTTCTGTATTCCATGTCTACATTGCAGTCTAAGTCTTGTAATGGCAGATGATCATTTTCTTTGCCATCAGCTGTCATCAATAAGTCCAACTGCATTCTGCATTCTCTCTCCTTTTGATCAGCAGTTCTTTTAACAGCTCTTTTATATCTTTTAAAAAATAGTGAAAATGTTACAATAAACTGAAACCAGAACTTACTTTGGATACAAATTTTAAGTATTTCTTTTCAAATTAGTAACTGTAGACTACAACATCACTTACTGTGAATTTAGTACTTAGTGAATTGCTGTCTATAAATGAATGATTTTTTTGAAGTATTTGCAATTAGTATATCATAGATGTATTTTATATTCAATTGTTGATTAATATTCTCAAGTTTCTATTATTTTATTTGGCCTAATAAAAGACTTATAATATATCTAAGGCCAAAAAAAAAAAAAAATATGTGTGTTTCCTATTACATCTTTGAAAAAAAAAGGGTAGGTAGGTAGGGTTTTTTTTTTATTTTACCATTTTTATTACATTGAGTCTATGGGAGGGACATTCTGACTTTAAAAGTGCAAACTGAAAAATGACAACAAAAAAACTTTAGGGTAGGCTATTTTTGAGCTTAAAAAATAGGGAGGGTAGGGTAATAGGAAACACACATCTTTTTTTATTTTTATCACAAAAAGCTGTAAACTATATATATGGTATGTATAATGAAAACTGTGAATTGGAATATTATTTAAAAACTAAAGATGATAGAAACATTTTATTACATTAGGTAGGTTGAGACTGGTAGATGGCATAATATTGCAAGTGATAATATGAAATACTTATGTATAACTCTGGAGATATCAGATGAATTTCTTTCTATTTGTAAATGTCCTATATTTAATGATGATCATAAATAGTTATTGAGAAAAGAAATATACTAATCAACCAAATTAATATTGATTCACTTATAGGGTCTTTGCATCGGCACTAAACACATTTATTTAAAAACCAGTTGTTGGCATGACACGGGTTATGTTCTTCTCATATATGTTATGATGGTATGATACTAAACCCCTAACGGGAAGGATTGTGCCTGATATTCATATGATGAAGACATAATCTTTCAATCAGTTTAATTGAAGTCTGGAGCTGGCATGTCAGTTAACTGCTAGTAGTCTGTTGTTATTTATGTATTATTGTCATTTTGTTTATTTTCTTTGGTTACATCTTCTGACATCAGACTCGGACTTCTCTTGAACTGAATTTTAATGTGCGTATTGTTATGCGTTTACTTTTCTACATTGGCTAGAGGTATAGGGGGAGGGTTGAGATCTCATAAACATGTTTAACCCCGCCGCATTTTTGCGCCTGTCCCAAGTCAGGAGCCTCTAGCCTTTGTTAGTCTTGTATTATTTTTAATTTTAGTTTCTTGTGTACAATTTGGAGTTTAGTATGGCGTTCATTATCACTGAACTAGTATATATATTTGTTTAGGGGCCAGCTGAAGGACGCCTCCGGGTGCGGGAATTTCTCGCTGCATTGAAGACCTGTTGGTGACCTTCTGCTGTTGTCTGTTCTATGGTCGGGTTGTTGTCTCTTTGACACATTCCCCATTTCCATTCTCAATTTTATTACTACATATACAACATGTACATTATGTAATTTTTATTGTGTGTACATGTATCTCTTTAACAGTGTAATATGGTATGCTGATAAATAAAGATATAAAACATTGATTCATACCTAAATCTTGTTTAAAACACTTTCCCATAATTGATATATAAAAAAAATGCAGGACTGAACAGAGTGAAAAATAAAAATGTAGGACAAAGATTACAACTAAAAAAAAATGCAGGACAAAATTTTTCATCCTAGCCCCCCCCCCCATAAAAATCAAATGGTAGCTCCCTAAGTATTCATCTTAAACCGGTTCACATTCCGCTATATATTTTATTTCATTAGAAGTCAAAAACCATTCTGCTCGTTCATTGCAACATGCCATAAGATGAAGAGGTCACATTGTCCCTTCACACCTTAGTTAGAATGAGAGAAGGAAATATAACTTGAAGTTACAATTAAAAAATTGATGGCCATTTTTTAAAAATGCATTATATAAGATCAACGATAAAATTAAAATGTTGTTAATAAATCGTCAATAAGGAGCAAGGTCATATGAATCCTGACACAGAGATACCTACACCTTATACCATCAATACTTTCACATACTGCTTATACATGTAGTATTTGAGACACAGACCAAAGTACGCAAATTTAACATTAACTAACAAACCATGAAAATACATGTATATATTACAGTTGACCTATTGGTTACACACTATGTATAAAACAAATTAACCCAAGAATATATCAGTTATGAAGGAAAGAAGAACAATAAAAAAAGAACATCTGAATAAAAACAAATTTCGTAAGGGTTCCGCGGAACCCAGTGTCTCGCCTACTTTTGCTGTTAATCGCAGGCTCAACAAAAATGAGGAAAAAAATTAATAAAAATATTCCTCTCTATACTATCTTTTGATTGTAAGTAGCTTCTGTCCAAGTTTGGTAAAAATCCAGGATAGTTTATCAATCTAATAAATGTTTTAAAAACTTAAAGTGCAGACTGTATGTAATGTTAACTGGAAGAAAAACTAAGTCCATTTACAAGTAAAATACGGAAAAAATGGAATTTATTTTTTACTTTTTTACAAAATTTACTTCTGGATACTATCTTTTGATCATAAACAAGGTTCTTTCCAAGTTTGGTACAAATCCAGGATAGTTTAAGAAAGTTATTAAAATTTCAAAAACTTTAACCACAGAGTGAATGTAATGTTTCATGGCAGAAAAACTAAGTCCATTTATAAGTAAAATACAGAAAAAATGGAATTTTTTTTTTACAAAATTTACTTCTGGATACTATCTTTTGATCATAAACAAGCTTCTTTCCAAGTTTGGTAGAAATCCAGGATAGTTTAAGAAAGTTATTAAAATTTCAAAAACTTTAACCACAGAGTGAATGTAATGTTTCTTGGCAGAAAAACTAAGTCCATTTATAAGTAAAATACAGAAAAAATGGAATTTTTTTTTTTACAAAATTTACTTTTGAATATTATCTTATGATCATAAACAAGCTTCTGTCCAAGTTTGGTAGAAATCCAGGATAGTTTAAGAAAGTTATTAAAATTTCAAAAACTTTAACCACAGAGTGAATGTTATGTTTCTTGGCAGAAAAACTAAGTCCATTTATAAGTAAAATACGGAAAAATTGGATTTTTTTTTTTACAAAATTTACTTTTGAATATTATCTTATGATCATAAACAAGCTTCTGTCCAAGTTTGGTAGAAATCCAGGATAGTTTAAGAAAGTTATTAAAATTTCAAAAACTTTAACCACAGAGTGAATATTTGTGGACGCCGCCGCCGCCAACGGAATGTAGGATCGCTATGTCTCGCTTTTTCGACAAAAGTCGAAGGCTCGACAAAAAAGAGTATATATTTAACATGTTTAACATTGAAAATATATGTCAATTGTCAAATTTGAAGATACATGTAGCAGTCTTGAATTTAATGGATCAAACGTTATTAGGACATATGATAATCCTTTTATATGTCAGTTAGCGTCTCAAAAAAACAGACATAGAAAAATGTTATTAGCAATTAAATCAAAACCATACCAAATATTATTGTTATACACATATATGCACTTTCACAGTACTTTATCTGTGAATGCCCATTATTTTGTCATTGCACAGTCATGTTTTTCTCTAACTCTTTATATTTTTAATAAGCTTTGGATTTTCAAATATTTTCGCCTCGAGCATCACTGAAGAGACATTGATTGTCTAAATGCGCATCTGGTGCAGAAAAATTGGTACCGTTTATGTTATTAATCTTGCGCCCTTAACCCTGAATGTGACCTACCAATTTAGACTTATCACAGGGTTTGAACAAGAGCAACACAACAGGTACCACCAGTATTCGTTCCATGGCCTTTTAGCATCATGAGAATGTGATACTAATTGATATAAGTTTCTTTTACATAGTTTACATAGAAACAAGATGGTATTTTATATATAATTCCCTTTTTGCTAGGAAGATATTCACTGCTAGATATGTGGACAATCTGACATAATAAAATTTGTGGAGTAATTGTGGACAAATTACTAATTCCAAACATGAAAACAAATTGGGCAGCACTTCCCCTTGAAAATGTGAATTTCCACCCTTGCTAGTAGATTCCAGGCCAAAACAGGAAGAATCAAGAAAGAAAATGATCGGTGTGGGGGCAGGTTCATTTATAAAACATGAAACCATACACCATATCATGCCTATGATAGAATATGTTAAAATACAAACCATAGCCTTGTCCTCAAGACCTCATGTCAATTCCAACAAACAATGTCAATGGCAGTCCTTGTACTACCTACACTATACAGGTCTGTGTAATTTATAAGGAGTGAACTAGTTTTAAAAACCCATAAAAATATTGAATAAATAGATACCTATACTTACTTTTATGTTAACAGGTATGGTAAATTGTAAACTGGTTAAAGTCGTAAACATCATTGTTGTTATATATATATATTTGAGACAAGTGCCCGTCAGAAAAATTGCGACACGTTGTTTATGCATTGAAGTTTAGATGTAAAATGGATATAACAAGAACTGGAATACATATGCAATGTTTTAAAGGGTTAAGATAAAGCATTGCTTTTAATTTTTACCATCAATGAAATGTTCACTGCACACTCTGGCTCCCTCGTCACCAGATATCCAAACTTTTCCTGTTAAAGGGTCCCTTCGGTTTATTGCCTTTATCCAAAGCTGTTTTCTTTCTTCATCTTTTGGAATCCTGTGGAATTTGATTCCTGGCTGTTTGTGACTATCTCGATTTCGGCAACCTAACACTACGCACACTTTACCCATGGTTTGTTAGTAAACAGACGACAGCAGACTTCCGTTTCAGTCACATGGCGCCGAACGGAAATGGCCGATTGACGGCCAGACTTCCCCGGATTTAAAAATAGAACCGAGATGACGTCATCGATAAAACCTCATCAGTGTTGTTCGGTCACGAGTTGAATATTTTTCGATATTTGAATTCTTTGATTAGTTATTCTTTTTATTACATTGGCAAATGGCTTTTTTTACTGAAATTAATGTAGAAAATGTAAGGAACTATGTCTTTTTTCTACGCATTCACAATTTGTTTTGATCCGACGTTATCGACGTTTTGACAGTCGGAAAGCAAGCCCTTAGAAACGACCGTTGTTGCTACTTTCTTAAGACAACAATGGGACTGATATTAAAACCCGCCATTCTGAAATTGCGTTAATTTCGCGGAAAAAATAATTTGGCGCCAATTTGGAATTTTTTCTTTTTTCTGTTTCTCACTTGCCATTAGGGTCAGAAATAGATTTCTTTCAATTTTTCAAGCATGGTTCTTATTATCAAAGAAAATAATACTTAAACATGTTATAAATTGTCCGTCTTTTAAAAATAACGTAATGCCTTTGATCGTCGTTTAAGAATTATGCGAAATTGTCTGTTATTTTTTTCTTCTTTTTTTCCAGATAAACAAAGAATATACAAACTATATAAAAAATTAATAATAAGTATCTCAAAGTTAAAACAAAAATCAAGTCTAACGTTCTATCACCCCTTAGGAAACCCCGTTCGAACTAAATTCCAAACGAAAGACATTTTTTGACATTGTAGTTTTTTTTATCTTACACATCGATGTCAACTTGCATCTTTACACAATGTACACACATTTAGTGTGTTTGTTTGAAAAAGCAATGCCAATGGCGAGTTCAGCTGTGAATATTTGACTGGATTAATTATTCTCTTTAAGTCAGTGAATTGTTTAACTTAACTAAAACAAGGAAGGTAAGGAAATCGTATACTGTCTTTACACAACCTTAACCAAAACTCATTCATCGTTTATAATATTATAAAAAAATTTGTGATGAAGTAATCCTGCAAAACTGCCAAAGGTAAATGAAAAAGTCTTGTCCTAAATATAAACTTAAAACAATCTCTTTCAGACTAGCATTTTAATCACTCTTATTCAAAGCATGTTCATACTGACATGAAGTGTGACTTACTTATGACTTGTGATCTAAAACATAATATTGTTGACTTAGCACTCAGAATCTGCTCTGAAATACTTTTATATAAATATAAAAATGCATAATTGTTAAAAAAAAATAAACAGAAGAAGAAAAATATTAGACCCAGTCTTTTTTGTTCTCATCTATTTTCAAGTTCATGATTAGAACCATTTATTTATTGGTTTAGTGTTTTTTTTATAATTTGAGTCCATTCATTAGAATCTGCATGGAATCAGTGAGACAAAATTTATTGTTATATCTAGTTTGTTCATACAAGAATTGCAAACTAATTTCCTTTTATTTCAAATAATGAAGAATTTACATTCAGAATACTTTCATTATGGTCTCGTTTAAGTTTAAATGAAAAAGGTAGGATCAGGTATCAGTAATGAAAAGGAGTTCCTGTATTTGATCATTTTAATCCTGTCTTGATTCATTATTCATGAATATTTTGGCTACCCCTTGTTTGATTAAAGTAGAAATTTATTTCTGTGTTGAAATAATTTGGTTACAGCAGTATAAATACTTACCAAAATATAAATATTAAATTAACTCTTGGAATAATAATATTATGGCACATACTGACATAGGGCCTATTTGAGTATTTCACTGAGACTGAGTTCTGAAAAGTGATAAAATGTGTTTCGCTAATTTTTTTGCACATGTCTTTAGTATCAAAATATATTCAATAAAATTATTTTAAAAATATCCTCATGTAAATAACAGCATATGGTGCTTAATATAATAATAGTTTGATGAGAGTGTCAAACAAAGGGACGTAACTCGTAAATTACTATCGGCCCCGCTTCGTCAGAAATATCGACACATCGAAGTGGCACATTTGCGTATTACAGCGTATTAAGTGGCACAAATTTGACATATCATAGTCAAAGTTATGTTACATAACATAATTTAAATTCAGCATAGCTTCCCGAGAAGTTAAGAAAGAAAATTACGATTTTAATTTCCAATGACCGATTTTTTTGGTCAACACCTAGACTTTGAAGACACATTTTGAGAGAAAAAAATTAGTTTAATCCATAATTGAGTGGATCAATATTTTTCTTATATACTCAAGAATGTTCACTTAAAAGCAAATTAGTTTTAATTCATGCAAAAAACTACAAATTCCAAAAAACGGGCTTCACTTTTTTTGGTAAAAAAATGCCCATATATGGTAATCACATGACTTCCATTGTTGCTTTAAGAAATGGGGTCAAACCGGGGTCAGCTTTCCGACTGTTGACAACGCCTATTGTTGTATGACGTCAGAGAGTGAAATAACCACGTTTATTTCACATGTGAAATTATCGGTTTTTATTTGACTGGGAAATCAATGTAATTCAATGCTACCAATGTAATAATTACATTTATTATTCCTGCTACGCTTTATTCAAATTGGTCTGGTGATTTCAAAGACGGTGAGAGTGTTAGTTGTCTAAGGAAAAGGGAACCGATGTCAAAGGCAACGTGACGACTATAGTTCACATTAGCCTTAGGACCAGATGAGCTAAAAGTTGCCGTAATCTTGCTAATTTTGTTACTGCATGGACAAAGAGCTGATTATAAAGATTGTGTAGTCGATACCATATGATATCCGCGGGTATGGAACGCCGACACTGTCTTATTATGACATTTCTCATTATATGATGTTCATTTACCATTATATGATGTCATTTTACCCTTATATGATGTAAAAATGACATTGTATGATGTGCACTTATCCTTATATGATGTACACTTGTCATTATGTGATGTGAACTTGTCCTTATATGATGTACACTTGTCATTATATGATGTGAAGTTGTCCTTATATGCTGTCCAAACACATTTATATGAGGTGCAAAAACATCTTTATATCATGTCCACAATTCATTGAATGATGTGCTTTTTCCATTATGTTATGTGATTGAGTCCTTATATTATGTGATGCTTTCCTTATACGATGTAGAAACGGCATTATGTGATGTACAATCACCTTTATACGATATGCAATCACCTTTATATGATGACAATTTGACATTATCTGATGTGCAAATTATATTATATGATGTGCAAATTATATTATATGATGTGCAATTTATCTTATATGATGTGCAAATGGTCTTATATGATGTGCAAATTATCTTATATCATGTACAGATGTCTTTATATTATGTGCAAACTTCTTTATATGATGTGAACTTATCCTTATGTTATGTGCTAACATCGTTATATGGTGTGGTTCGGTTTACATCTTTATATGATGTCAGAACATCATTATCATGATGTCGAAACATCATTATGATGATGTGCATTCATCGTCCTGATGGTCAATGAACATGATTACGATTAAAGCGATTACTCACTACGTCAGAACTGATTCCAATCTGCTTCTGCGGAGTAACAATTAATCAGGCTCAAATTTTTAGCTGTCGTTTGGAAAATGGTTGAGATTTAAAAAGAGATAAACCTTGGCATATTAGTACCTCGTTTTAAGATGTAAAAAATCACACCTGATATTGTTGGAAAAATGTCAAAATATATGAATTGCAACGTTTTGTTTTAATCCATTGGTCTAAAATAATAAACATACGGAGTCTGCAATAATGAACATACGGTTGAAATTATTAAATTTAAGAAATAATTCTTTTATTTCATGCTCTTTGCTCATTTTAACAAGGGAGGGCATTCAGTGGCGTAGCTACCATTGACGCAACGACGCACTTGCGTGCACAAACGAAATGGCCCCAAAAAAAATTATAATTAAAAAATCATAGCAGTCAAAAAAAGAAAGAGTGCGATTGACTGTCACTTTATATATATAGCTGGGATATTTATCCATCTAAGAAACCAGACCATCTCTGTGCAACATTGAAGATGACGCCGAAAGAACTTTGCCCAAATATATATTCTGTATTCTGCAAATACTTCTCACCATGCCACCCTCAACCTCTACTGCTGAACGCTCTTTCGGCGCTCTGAAACGCGTAAAAACGTATCTGATATCGACCATGGGACAAGAAAGACTTTCTTCACTTGCACTGCTGCACGTTCATTCTGATTTTGACATTGACACTAAAGAAGTTATTGACACGTTTAACAATGCTAGGCAAATGAAAATGTTACTCTCCTAAAGGACCTCGGTTGTTAACTTCAGTCTTACATACGGTCTTACATACGAACGTCACATTCATATATCACCAAATTAAAAATTGATTGTTTGAATTGCATTGTTTTCGTATGTTAACATATATGTCATGAGATGATCCAGTTCTCTAGCCCTTTCTTTCTTTGAAGCATAATAAATTGGCGAGCGTTGCAAAGTTTTTAGAATTTTTTAGTCAGTTTTAGGTCTTTGATTTGATATACTAGTATAGCAAAACACTCAACTGTGCATACTTCACTTCAAAATTAACCATCATAGATCGAAAAAAGATTCATTTTCTGTAAAAAAAAGGGTCCAAAATTTTTGCTCCGCTCGGCAACTTCTGCGTGCAGATCATTATAAGTCTAGCTACGCCACTGGCATTATATTTGTCAATTTCTGTACACCATAAAAAAAAATCTATAAGAAGTTAATACACGAATTTCTAGTATGTACATTAATATAAATTTTGCCTTGCTGATTATTTTAGCTGTTCGAGTTTCTCTTTATATATTCTCAAGATAGACACAAAAGAATGGGAAAAAAATCGGACTTTGATAGGGTAATGGCTTATATAAGGGACAGTCATTTGTAACCCCAAAAAGAGGGATAGGAAGAAATAAAAGGGGCCTTTAATTTCATCATTTTTTTAATGGAAAGGTGCATTCAATTTTATATAGTTATAGATTTGCGGTATAATGTTATGGCGATGTCTTCAAAATCCGTAGGCATCAATTTTTACGCCTGGTTCCGCTCGCCTCAATTGTTAAAACCTGAATCCTTAGTTTCAACAATTTCACTAGCAGAAATTTTTTCATCTGAAGCTAATATCGAATGAAGGTGTGGTAAATATAAATGAGACCATAACCGGCAAATCTAAATTAAGTTCGTGAAGTCGCAAACAACTTCCACACTTGAAGTTCTAGATTCACTACTGACGCAATATTTTAAACTTATACTGCATTTAAAAACTTAATACGATTTTTTTGTTATTACGAACAAAAGTATTGAAAATGTGTGTATGTGCGTTTGTGTGTAATTGTCCGGTGGTGGCTTTTTTTTTTGGGGGAAGAGGGGGGGTGGGGGGGTTGAAATTTGTAGGTCTTTGGAAAAGAGGGTATTTATTGACTGTTTTTCCTTCTTCAAGGTGTAGACTTGAAAAAAAATAAGAGAAATTCCACTGTTTCCTCACACGTCACCACCCCCAATGAAAGAAAATTACCATAATTATTACTTATTTATTTATTTTAACATTCCGATATATTGTTACCAAAGAGATTTCTACTTACGTAGCTTTCGTTTTTGACTGGTTACCGATTTATAAATACGGACATTATAGAGTGCAAAATAACATTCCTTATCGCTTGTTATAAGTTTATTTCTTCAATGAATACTCATAAAAAATTATTTTTTTTAGATCACAGATTAATAATATATAATTTGTACCACTACAATATAATAGTTATTACGGTGAGGTTGAATTCCCGAACATTTATTCATCATCCACGCACGAACCTGTCTCAGAAAAAAAAATATATCTCTGTACATTAACATTACTTTCAGGTACAGATATGATTTTTTTCTGGGACAAGTGCTTGTGACCATCCACAAGAATTTGCGGTCATCCGATGATCAGTACTTCACTACTTTGATTATATCTGTTCTTGTCTATACCAGTTTTCAAGAAAAGGTTTCTTTATAGATAATTAAGTTATCAAAATAATAGCCAATAAAACAACAAAACTCAAAATTGCCCAAAAAGGACCTTTACTATAGAGTTTACTCAGAAACATTGCACTATTTGTTTTTTTAAATCTATTATAGTTTCCAGGATAAACGCAAAATGTTAAAAGCCGCTGCCGTAAATCTTCACTTTGAAAAATTCAAAATACAACTCTCTATCTGTAAGAGAACAACAGGTCTCAGTAAACAATAAATAAATGCAGTGTTTAAGTTCATTTAGACACCAATCTGATTAGATTTCAGGTATTGTGTGTTCAAGCTTTGCTTACGCCGATATGAAAACGCTCAATTCAAGACCATTGGGATTCTCTGGTTTTGTCGGATTGATCCACACCTTCAAAAATATGAAGGCTGAAATTTTATTGGCTGATGTAATATTAACCAGGACAGAAAGTAAAACGAAGTGTTGTCAGATCCTTGTAACCAAAGCTTAGACAGATGATCTGTACATTATATATTAATCATTTGTTAGACACCGTCCGACTGTAGTGTGGGTAGGAGCACGTGTATTTCCTTGATGGACTTTAATAAAAAAGAACATGGTTATTTTTTTTTTAATTTCATTATTGTTTTATTTTTCCCTGATTTAAAATGGAAACAAACTATTTCGCTCCCCTTCTGAAAATATAAAATCTCTTTCAAGAAATTTGGAATCAAACATTTTCCAAAAATGTTGCCCCCCCCTCACCAAAAAAATTAGCGGCTTCCCACAAAACCTTTTATATTGCGGGTTACTGCATGTGGTGGTGCTTTCGTGGTAGCATGTTCGCATAGAGTGGGAGAGGTCATGGGTTCGACCCCCGGCCGGGTCAAATCCAAAGACTTTCAAATTGATATTTGCTGCTTCCCTGCTAAGCCCGCTAAATTAAGGAATAAGAGCAAAAGCTGGTCGGCTCGGAATCAGAAGAATTTGTCCGGGTCAGGTGACATGTCTTCCTTCGGAAAGTTACCTTGTGAACTAGCATGTTAAAAATCCGGCACAGGGTGTCGGTCTAGTACAAAGCAGGGTTAATATTCATATCACATTACAGCTATTTTCCTAATGCATGTAGTTTAAAGGTTTGATTGGCTTGATTGCTTTGTTTTTATAAATGTTTGCTCATGCATTTTAATTAAGTTTTACAATTCTAATCAACAGATAGGCTGGGTTTCAGCTTGTATGATGTTATTGAATGCTTGAACAAACATTTATACAAACAAAGCAAGCAAGCCAACCAAACCTTTAAACTACATACATCAGGAAAATAGCTGTAACATGTTCTTGTACGAATATGCATATCAATTTGCCGCTGCACATCAAGCATCCATCCATAACCATCTATATTGAAGTTGTGAAATATATGCACGGAAACATAATAAAAAGCTGAAAGCAAATGAAAAACACCGAGTTGAAGTTCATTCCATATCTCCTTTAAAGCATTTTGGATGAAAGAGATGGGCGCTCGCTGGTCGAGTGGTGTGAATAGTCGAACTACTGTATCACTTGTCTGTCGACACTTAGGTGTGTGAGTTCGAATACCGCATGTGGCAGGTAAGCTCAACTCCTATCTTAATTGACCAGAATTGTCAGTTTTCCAAACGAAGGTTGGGTGGTCTCTCTGGGAACTTCGGCTTCCTCCACCAATATAAACTCACCGCCACGAAATAGCATGAAAGTGTTGAAAGTGGCGGTAAATATAAATCAATCAACAAATTAATCAATCAATCATCCATACCGGTATAATTATGGCCTCTAAATCTATATCTTTATTCTCATAAAGTCAATGTATGACATCAGTACAGAGATAACAATAATAACTTTACAATATATACAAAACAAGAGAGAGGTTTCAAAAGTCTTTAGTCAGGAGGATAAAAAATTTAAGATATATTTCTAATTCTCTTTCCAGATCTTCTGGTATAGTTCTGTTAAGTCCTGTAATATTTTTACTCACTAAGAATTTTTTTTAGTCAATCAAAAGTAAAGAAAATAGAAAAGGTGATAAGTTTACTCCTTGTCGAACACCATTGTCACAAGCAAACAAAGTATTTCGAATTATAATTACTAGAAGATGCCAGCGAAAGCGCGGAACAATTGGGCAAGTGTTGAAACAAAGAGTGTGGACACAGTAATAAGGTGGACACAGTAAGGATTTGGACACGTTTAATGCATTTAATTCTTTTTTCTTTAAAGAGACGAAAACGAGGAACATAATGCAAAAGACGGGCATCACCCCATTCATCTCTGTTGGAAAATAAAAATATCAAATACCCTAAATTGAAAAAGTGTGGCAAAGTGTGATTTTCAGTGGTTTTTTTTTCCCTTTTAACTAAATAACCGTATGAACTACGTAAAGTCCTTTGACATTACCGAAAAGGATCAAAATGAGTACACAATGAAAAAAATCCCATCTAATCGGATGAAAAATAAAATCCAAAACACTTCACCAGGAATCAACCCCTCTGTATCTCAGAAACCGTTGACGCCACTCCAAATCTGTTGTCATACTCAAGTTGCAGAATTTTATTAGCAATTAAAAAAATCTCCATTAAAATAAGTTGAAAATAAACAATCTGTATATTCAAATATGTGAACATTACCCAACCTGACCATTTCGCATTTCGCGGGCAGTACGTGGACTAAGCATGCGGCCTCCAAATTTGGACATTTTGGCTTTTTCTGTGGAAAAAAGATTGTTTCAAAGACAAATTAAGGAAGTACAAAACACTACATGTATACGTCATATATCACAAATATTTCCGACTTTGTATGGTTTTGTAGGAGTAACACTACATTATACATCTTACCATTTATATTATTCAATAACATTTTATAAAACAAACCATCTCGCCATATTATGCACGAGTAGATAATTTTATAGCTATTGTTGTGAAATATTTTTAAAACTGACTGTGAGTTCAATGGTGCATTTTGCAATGAATGGAAATAAGAAGATGTGGTATGAGAGCCAATGAGAAAACTCTCCACCCAAGTCATAATTTGTAAGAGTAAACAATCATAGGTCAAAGTACGACTTTCAACACGTAGCATTTGCTTAACCCAAATAACAAGCTATAAAGAGCCTCAAAATTTGTTTTATCATATTTTCGCCACAGCCGCAAATTTCTCCAATTAGCTCCTGTATCAATTGATCTTAATCTCCCTCCGAAATGTTTGAAACGTTGATTTTGTTAAATTGCATTGTCTCATTTTTCCTAGTAATTGCACTCTCGCTAGCGATAGACACATATTTGAGCTGGGTTTATAGTTTACAGAAGCAGATCGGAATCAGTTATGACGTAGACAGTAATCATTCTACTCGTAATCATGTTCAATGACCATAACGACGATGAAAGCACATCATATAATGACGTTTCGACATCATATAATGAAGTAAACCAAACCACATCATATAAGATTACAAGCACATAATATAATGACACAACCACATCATATAAAGATATTTGCACATAATATAATGGTAACTGCACATCATATAATGATATGTACACATCATATAAGTATATCTGCACATCATGCAAGTATATTTGCACATCATATAAGGATCTTTGCACATAATATAAGTACATTTGCACATCATATAAGAATGTTTGCACATCATATAAGAATGTTTGCACATGATATAAGTACATTCGCACATCATATAAGTACATTTGCACATCATATAAGAAAAATTTGCACATCATATACGTATATAAGCACATCATATAAGTATATATGCACATCATATAAGTATATATGCACGTCATATAAGTATGTTTGCACATCATATAATGATGTTTGCACATCATATAATGATGTTTGCACACCATATAATGATGTTTGCACATCATATAAGGATGTTTCCACATCATAGAAAGGTGTTTGCACATCATATAATGACAAGTGCACATCATATAAAGGTAAATGCACATCATATAATGAAAATGGTCATAACAAGACAGTGTTGGCGTTCCATACGCGGGTATGTTCCATTTGTCTTTACCACAATCCCGTCCTCTTTCCTCAATTGTGACACCCCCGAATTTGTACTAACGACGGATGCCACTAGTGGAACAGAATCTGCTTGCCCTTCCGGAGCACCTGATATCCCTCATTTTTGTTTTGTTTTGTACGTGTTGCTCAGTCTTTAGTTTTGTAATTAATGTTTTATGAACTTGTCTATCTTCGTCTTTCTCAATTTACGCCGTAGCGTTGTCGGTCAGTTCTCTCGACATACCGAATGTTAAATGTCCAATTACCAATTGTATCTCCCCCTCTTTTGTATATCAATGATCCTTGTCAAACTGATCGTATGTAAAGTATAATAGTGGATCAACACGACAGTACAGTACTAGTATATATCAGGTTAAGGCGATGTGCAGTGTAACCGTAACAGTGATTCATAACTACATGTACATATAATTTGGCTATTCTTTTAAGGGTCCTTTTGATCATATGGCTCCTGACGTTCTTCGTATTTAAACATCCATGGCTTTCAAATTTTAAGGTTTGAGAGTTCATGAATAAAATCAATTTCAGAAAAGCACTTCGGACGCACGAAATTTGTAAAGTGTTGTTTTCATCAACAAATGAGCATCGAAACTATTTTCAGTGGGATTAGAAAAAGTATTCAATGCGAATTAAACTGATTTCGCTTTTCAATGATTACACTTAAGTCAATTTTATATAAACACAAGAGTGCTTTGTTTTTCTCTGATTGTTAATGACGTTTTAACACTAAATCCATTGGATGTTGGGTGTGTATACTGATTAATATTTTAGTCTTAGATACATGATTTGTTTGTTAGTTGTTATTGGCTTTGTATCGTTCTGATGAGTTAAGCCCTTTTCAACAGATCGTTATAGTTTGTTCTTATGTTGTATTATTATACCTCAGTATGTTTTTTCTATATAAAAAAGAATGAAATATTTGTGCTATTTCATTCCACAGACTATTTGCCAGTCAATAGTTTCAAAGACTATTTCCCCGGTCAATAGTTTTATAAACATATTTCCCGTACTTTTTCATACTAATTTTTCATTGGACAACAATGACGTCATCGACTATTCTGCTTGGATTTGTGCGCTTGCCAACGTTAAACTCTGAAATATCGTAAACGTTATAATCTGTATGTACCTGTCGTAATTTCAAATTTCAAATTAATATATTACTTACCAGAAGCAATTTAAAAAGAAAATCTACGCGACATATTTTAAGAACTAAAACATGTAATGTATGGTATTGGTCTGTCGTCGTCTTCATAATCTGGGATTGCTTTGGTGTACGGTAAAATATTTTAGCTAATGTTTATCATATGCACGGGAATTTTTACACAAGGATTCCTGGTCTTGATTACAGTAAATAGATTATTGACAAATACCACACAGGGGAAAAAACCTGATAGTTCATGTTGTACATGTCTATGTGATCATTTTTTTTTCAAGTGGTGTATGTAGTCTTTTTAGAAAGTTGTTTTGTTCGGTATAATAAAACACTTAATGACTGGTTATGAGGGTAATAGCAAGTTTGTTGTCCCTTTGAAACTAACTATTGCCCTCGGCTTCGCCTCGAGCAATAGTTGGTATCTCAGGGACAACAAACTTGCTATTACCCTCATACCCAGTCAATAGGTGTATACTGTTACACCACTGTCCCAGGTTTTGGGGCAGCATGTTAAACCCCCGCTAAATTCTGTATGTGCCTGTCCCAAATCATGCAGGAGCCTATAATTCAGTGGTTGTCGATTGTTGCTGTATATCATATTTGTTTTTCGTTTGTTTTGTACATCAATCAGACCGTTAATTTTCTCGTTTGAATTGTTTTGCATTTCTCATTTTAGGACCTTTTATATAACTCTGCGGTATGGGTTTTACAAATTGTTATAGGCCGTACGGTGACCTATAGTTGTTAACTTCTATGTCATTTGGTTTCAGGTGGAGAGTTGTCTCATTGGCAATCGTACCACATCTTATGTTTATATTCACACTGAAATGTCTAGCCTGATTTATTGATCATGATCGAAATTATGTTGAAAGTCTTAGAAAATTGTCATAAAAGTATCACATACAAATTATGTTTTCGATGATCCATTTAAAGATCAAATGAAACCCTGTCAGACGGACAATCATTCAATACACCAAATATAGTTAACCTATTGCTTATAGTATCCGGGAAAACAAATCTAATAAAGAGAACAAATCTTTTGACCAATAAACCATGAAAATGAGATCAAGGTCAGAAGAACTCTGCTAGAAAACATGTATACTATGCAACCATTCCATACAACACACATAATGAACCTAATACTTTTAGTACTAGAGAATAAACTTTTTGAATGTGTTTATTACACTTCCATACAATCTTATGAATCACATGTTCTCTTATTTTATCAAATGATAATTTTGAAAAATCTGATATGCATTTGCTGCAACTCATATAATAAATAAATAATGAATTCAAACTTTTACTACTAAATTCTTTCCAAGATAGAAAATGTGGTATGATTGCTAATGAGACTATCCACCATATACACAGATTTGGTTATGAAATTTGGCTGTACCTTTAGAATTCTTATTAAAACACCCCAATTTTTACGGTGATTTTTGTTTATAGATCCCGTAAATTTTCTATTTTATTTTTTACTTTTGATTAAACTTGTGCTTATAAAGGCTATCAATTGAACACCGTAGTAAAATCCCCAAAAAATGTTTTTATCGGTTCTAAAATTGTTTTCGTTTTTTTCAAATTTAAAAAAAAGACTAAATATATTTAGCTATACATATATATTCAGTTTTGAGTACTCATGATCCAACATCCTATTGATAATTTTTACTTATATTTTGGCATTGCACAAGGTCATGCATTTCTGCAGACTAATTGTGAAGTCTTTAACCTAATCTGTTGGATTGATACTTTATTCTGGGAGAACATGATTTATTCTTTAGTTGTTATTGCCTTTGAACTAGTTTTCAGTAAATAAGAGTACTCTTGCATCTACGCTTTGTGTCTATTATTTTTATGATTTTAGATTTTTTGTGCTTCATACAGTTCTATTTAGTTAAGCCATTTGCAACTGATTTTTACAGTTTGTTCTTAAACAAATCTGTCCCAGGTAAGGGGAAGGGTTGTACGCTCACAAACATGTTTAATCCTGCTCATTCTTAATGTGTCTGTCCAATGTATGGACCCTGTAATTCAGCGGTCGATGTTGCTTCGTGTGTTTTATTTGTTTTTTCTTAAATTTTCTTGTTTGAATTGCTTCGCATTTTTCATGTCGGGGCCTTTGACAGCTGACTATACGGTATGGAGTTTTCTCGTTGTTGATGGCCATACGCGACCTATAAATGCTGGTATTCACAACATTTGAACTCTGTTGGATAGTTGTCTCAGTGCCAAGCACACCACTTCTCCTTATTTTTAAATGAACCTTGGAAACACAACGCAGACTTTTTGGACCTTGAAAATGAGATCAAGAGCAGACGAAACTAAAGTCAATGTAGACCATAAAATCATTTCATATACATGTTCTAAATATAGTTGACCTATTGGTTATAATACCTGAAAAACAGACCTTAATATGAAAATTTTACATTGACCAATAAACCCAGAAAATGGGGTCAAGGTCAGATGAACCCTGCCAGATAGACTTGTACACAATAACTCATTCCATACATCAAATATAATTGACCTCTTGCTTATAGTATCTGAGGTAGCGACATGACCACAAAAACTTAACCTTTATCACTTATCTATGAAATGAGATCAGGTAAAGCCTGTCTGAAGGACATGTAGACCTTGCAAGATTCCATATACCAAATATAGGGATACTACTGCTCATAAAATTTAAAGTCATGATGACTTATTTGTAGATCATGTCTTGTAAATCATTTTTGTCGAGCCTTCGACTTTTGTCGAAAAAGCGAGACATAGCGATCCTACATTCCGTCGGCGTCGGCGTCGTCGGCGGCGTCCACAAATATTCACTCTGTGGTTAAAGTTTTTGAAATTTTAATAACTTTCTTAAACTATCCTGGATTTCTACCAAACTTTGACAGAAGCTTGTTTATGATCATAAGATTATATTCAAAAATAAATTTTGTAAAAAAAAATTCCATTTTTTCCGTATTTTACTTATAAATGGACTTAGTTTTTCTGCCAGGAAACATTACATTCACTATGTGGTTAAAGTTTTTGAAATTTTAATAACTTTCTTAAACTATCCTGGATTTCTACCAAACTTGGAAAGAAGCTTGTTTATGATCTTAAGATAGTATCCAGAAGTAAATTTTGTAAAAAAAAAAATCCATTTTTTCCGTATTTTACTTGTAAATGGACTTAGTTTTTCTGCCAGTTAACATTACATTCACTCTGTGGTAAAAGTTTTTAAAATTTTAACAACTTTCTTAAACTATCCTGGATTTGTACCACACTTGGACAGAAGCTTGTTTATGATCAAAAGCTAGTATCTAGAAGGAAATTTTGATAAAATTTTGTTCCATTTTTTCCGTATTTTACTTATAAATGGACTTAGTTTTTCTTCCAGTCAACATTACATACAGTCTGCAGTTTAAGTTTTTAAAACATTTATTAGATTCATAAATTATCCTGGATTTTTACCAAACTTGGACAGAAGCTACTTACATTCAAATGATAGTATAGAGAGGAATATTTTTATTAATTTTTTTTCTCATTTTTGTTGAGCCTGCGATTAACAGCAAAAGTAGGCGAGACACTGGGTTCCGCGGAACCCTTACGAATTTTTTCTAATAAAATTTCTCTGTATCTATTAAAGTTTGCAAAATAAGACAAAAATGAAAAAAAAATAATAAAATTTGACATTTAAGGGTAATAACTCCTATTTATAAGAATTTAGATTGATTGATTGTTGGTTGCTTAACGTCCAGTGGCAAATAAGAATTTAGAAGTCATCTGACAGTTTTGATGTAAATGGACAGCTGGTAGATATCAATATTCTGAACATTTGTGCCCCTGTCTGATTTTCTCTATTCATAGCGGTTTTCAAGATAATAGACAAAACTTGCATTTACTCCTATGTTCCATTTTTAGCCGGGTCGGCCATCGTGGTTGACAGGCGGGGTCATCTGACACATTTTTAAACTAAATACCCCGATTATGTTTGTGGCCAAGTTTGATCAAATTTGACCCAGTAGTTTCAGAGGAGAAGATTTTTTTTAAGTGAATGGACGACGATGACGTACATGTACGACAGACACCAAGTGATGAGAAAAGGTAAGCTAAAAACGCCTCTGCTCGTTTTTAAAAGTGTAATTCAGTTAAAATTTGGATGATTTCGATGCAGATACCAGTAAGTCATGTCCAGAAAGATATATCTATTATGGTCTCAAGTGAAACTAATTCAACTGAGGTATTGATTGTCAATGTTGAAACAAACATACTGAAATGACAAATATCAATGCTGATGTTATGTTACCCATTGTGAGGGACTCCTATTGTACTGACATCTTCACAAACTTCCTACTCAACCTAAAACAATCATTTTAAAGTCAATGCCTGAAAATGTGGGGTTTCATAGAAAGGAGACATATAGATGTGAATGTAACTGCATACCAAATCAATAATCAACCAAAATTAGTTTGTTTCTCTTTTGCTTTTTGTTGGTTTGATGTTGAGAGGGGCCAAATTTCTCAATTTTTACTTTACTAAAACAAGTTGTGTAAAATTTACAGGAAATCAATTTAGGTCACTTTTTTTTTTAAGAAATAATTAGCATTTGTCATTTAAATCATTTATTGGTTTTCAACAACATTAACTATGTCATAAACAAAAATTTTGAATTTCAACATTCAACAATGTAGATGTGTAACATAACATTGATATTAAAGCTTATGAAAATGATACATAACTATAAACTTAGAGAATTAAATAATTGGATGTGAATATTGTCAGAGATGTTACAATTTTCATGATTTTTGGTTGACAAAACAAATTTCACAAGATATATTTTAACAGTGCATCCTATAAACATGATAAAAAAAGAATATGAAAGTTGTAACCAGAAGTTGACTCAATAAATTGCCAAATTCCTAAGTACCATAAAGTGTGAAAATTGAACATCAACTAAAAATTCTTGCCTGCAGATGTATGTTTCAGTAATTTATTTTAACAGTTTATATTGACAAGTAAAATTTTCTTTAATTTTTTTTTATCTAATGATTTTAACAAAAACTGTATTAAAAAAAAACAAGAAAATATTAAATAGTCATAATAATTAAATTTCACAACTTGTCAGCTACATATCTACTAATTTTATAATCAATCATAAATATGAATTCATAAGTATTAATACATTTTAAAACCATCAGAAAGCTGCCATTTACAATGTACATGTATTCAATGAATAATCAAAAAAGTATTAGCTTCAATATATATTCATCTTCATGATCTTGGGACTTTGAAATATATTTACAAGAAATGAAATGAATAAAAACATGTAATATGATTTCCAGCTAAACATGCTAAAACAAGATCTTAATACAGGTTTTACAATATATTTGACATAAATTGTTAAAGGTAAACAATGTATTTTTAGAGTTCCCAAGTAATTCAATTTTTGGGGAATTATAGGAATCTAGTTTACTTAGCTTGTATTTCAGATCTTTATATCAAACAAAGTTCAGACTTTTCTTTGATTAATTTGTTTTGTTAATTGTCTGTAAGCAGTGATTAAAAGCAATGAACCCATTATTTTCTTCTAAAAAAAAGTTAAGTCTGTGGACAAAAGCATTCATTCACTGGTCATATGATTTACTTTTAAAATTGTGATGAATGTCAATAAACTGATTATTTGAAAGAATGTAAATCACATCAAATACATTGAATTAATTAAAACAAACCTGCCACCGTTTAAAACATATAGTTTTAATGAAGTGGCCTGGTGCCATGACAATTGAAGTGATTTTTTTTAAGTACTATTTATCTATACATTTATGAAATTTATGAAATTTATCGATAGAATGACACTTTAACAAATGTGTAAATCTAAATCATGTAGATTGAAGACAGTAACATTGAAAATATCAAGCAAGTCATGAAAAAAAAAATCACTGGCAAATACAAAAATTAAGAAGTTGAATGCTTGTTCCATTTTATTTAGCAACCCAACTAACCAGAAATGACCCACTACCAAATTGTAAGAAATGTTCCACTTAAGTGTGTGATTTTTTTTTTAATTCATGTACATGATGTATGAAAATTCAAAACTCAGCCATTATTTAGTAACAGGGATCACTTTGATAATTTTTTTATTTTAATTGGACCCTTAACAGAAAGAAACTGGAAATAACTGCATAAAATGACCCACGGTTTATTCAATAGTGAATTTAATGTTACATGTGTGTTTACATGATATAAACAAAAAGTCAATGAATGTTCTTTTCAAATGAAAAAAAAAGTTATTTATTGTAATAGGACACTTGAAGTTCTCTGCCATTATACCAATATCCGTTGAGACTATAAATAGCACTCTCTGCCTCTTCATATGTACCCATTGTGACAAATCCATATCCTTTACACTGACCCTTTTGACTATCATAGATGACATTCACTTTCATCACATTTCCATATGGACTGAACAGCTGATATAGTAATCTTTCATTGGCATCGTTACCAATGTTGTACACATACAGTACACATCCTCCAGGAACTTGTGGAACATGACCTTGATTTCCCATCATTCCACCACCATAACCTTGATTACCATAGTTCTGCTGATAGGGTCTTCCTCCACCCATTGGATTGTACCTTGTGCCAGCAAAACGATTGCTAGCCATGTTGTTTCGAATGGGACCCCCAGCTAAATTACGACCTGCTGGTGGCAAGAACATTTGTTGAACAGGAGCCCTTACTTTCTTAGCATTATCATCAGCCTTTTTTATTGTCAGTGCAGTTGTTCCACCCTCTGGGATCTGTCCATTCATGCTTTCCATGGCATCATCAGCATGGGATTTCTGATCAAAAAGAACAAATCCAACACCTTTGGATAAATTTGTGTTATGATCTATCAGTAAACGAGCTTGGACAATGTTTCCAAATTTAAGAAAACCATTCTTTAAGTCCTCATTACTCCAATGCTTTGGAATGTTTGTAATATATAAATTTGCCCCTTTGATGCTATCTCCACTTGGCCTTGAATATGCTACTTTCAGGGTTTTATTTTGCAATTTAAGACCATTGAGTGATTGTATTGCTTTCCCAGCGTCTGCAGGATTCATGTATTCAATAAAACCAAACCCATAGCTGTAATTTGTGGCCTTGTCGCGAACAATTTTTGAACTGGATATTGGACCAATACTCAGGAACATGGAATGGAACTCCTCGTCTGTGAGGGACTGTGGCAAATAGTTGATAATTAGTTTGTGTTCCAGGCCTGGAACTGGATTTTCCATCTGTTGTGCCTGCATCATACTTTCTGTTGACCTCTTCAGAAACCATTGTTAAAAAAAAAAGAAAAAAAACACAGGCAAAAAAATTAAAAATTCACTGTAAAAATTAAGAAAACAAGAATTAGAATGTTATGTAGTACCATATACATGTATACAATCATTTATTAATTTTGAATAATAGAAGTTTCAAGTTCACATGGACTAGTAATATGTGCACATCATGTTTGAACAAGAAACCATTATGGTGTACATGTATGAATTTTAGTCTGAAATGGTCATTTTGATCTCAACTTTTAGTATTTACTTTAACATAAAATATGAGTCTTGACCAACCTGTTAAGAGTTAACATTAGACATGTTAGATGTATTTTATATTTTGATATTTTTTCAGATACATGAATATTCTTTGAGGTACACACCATGCGAGATCCTCATTTGTAGTCCAGGACTTTAAACACCCCTTTGAGGTACATATCTGTTTAATAATTCAATATATACTATTCAGTCTTTTTGAAAGCAATCAATACATGTACAGAGAACAATAACTTTTAGACAATTATGGTATATCTTGTACATGTTTTTTTGTTTTGCACAGGTTAAAAAACAGATTTCAAGGCAATACATTTAACTCTGGAAGGTATCATCATTCTGATAATTTAGGTGCAAACAGGAAGCACAAAATGTAGGTAAATCCTAACATTTGTGAGCATATTTAACCCTGTCAGTTTTTCCCTATCTTTTATAGTTTTCAAGATATACATGTATGACCAACAATGCAATTTAGTTTACCCTATCTTCTACTTTCAGCCATGGCAGTCATGTAGAAACTTCTAACAAAAATCACTGCCTCGGTGGTCCTGTGTTCGCCTCAAGTGCAGGAGGTCGTGGGTTCGAACCCGGCCATGTCAAACCAAAGACTTTAAAATTGGTATTTGCTGCTTCTCTGCTAAGCACGCAGCATAAAGGAGTAAGAGCAATGACTGGTCAGCTCGGAGTCAGAATAATGTATCCGGGTAAGGTGATATGTCTTCCTGCAGACTGTTTCCTTGTGAACTAGCATGTTAAAAATCTGGCTCAGCGTGTCGGTCTAGTACAAAGCAGGGTAAATGTCCATATTACATTAACATGTTCTCGTCCTGAATATGCATATTAATTTGACACTGGACCTTAATCAGTCATCCATCATCATTATCAAACAAAAATCTGAACATACATTTACAGTGTATCACAACATCAGATTTTAATTGGATTGGCAACTTGTATTACAGGGTTCTCACAAAGGCGAGTCCTGGATTCATGAAAATCTGTCTGGACTCATCATGTTCAAAACAGGTGAGTCCAAACATGCATTCAGATTATAAAATTTTGTATAAACTGATCATATATATATACAATATATGTACATTGTCGGAAAATATAAAATTTATTTGTATGAGCTTTAGAAACAGGACGAAAAGCGAGGCTCGCCGAGCTTTTCTCCTGTTTCGTAGCAAGTACAAATAAATTTTATATTTTCCGACAATGTACATATATTGTTTTTATCCTGAAACTTACACCCAAAACTTGAAACTTTAGTTGTTAAAATCTAAATCATTGTCTCTAATTATCAAAAGAAATCGACATAGTTTAAACGCGGACCGCGAAGACGACCCCAAAATGAACTGGTACGCAAAAAGAAATATCCACATTACCGCTTGCTCAACATGGAAGCGGGGTAACAGGAGACTTTATTTGTACAAGTACAAATAAATCAAAAATTTATTTGTGTACCTGTTATTTGTACAATAGTTAGCTGATTACAGGATAAATACATGTATCATCATTTATATCTATTTTTAGAGTTTAAAAAAACAGATGATGTCATTTCCTTCCTCTTTTTTTGTCATTACGACTGAAATAATATATATATATGATAACTTATATAGCCATGGTTTTAGAATTTCATCTTCTCACTGTTGGACACACCAGGTCAAAAAAGATGAGTCCCAGGGCCCTCGGTCATAAAACTATACTCAGTACTCAAGAGTAGAAATTTTGTGCTCGAAATGACAAATCCAGTTTTCAGATTGGTTTATTTCTCAATCTGAGAACGATTATCGTGCTCCAAAATTTTATGACTGCAAGGCTTCAAAATTCCTTAGTAAGAACCCTGTAATATTTACAATAAATTTCAAACAAAATATGTTTAAATAAGCAAGTCTGATAAGTGATATTTACTTCACTTACTCACTGGTCCCCTTAGTGAATTTTACAAGGCTTCAACCAATTAAGATTTTTTACAAAACACCTTTTTTTCCTGGTCTAATTTATACAAAGCTAAATTTGGATGTTCATGAGGGCATAGATTATTTTCATATTAAGGACTTTCGACTCCGGCGTATATAATTTTATCATAGGTTACCCTCTCTGTGGTAGGACATTATGGTACTCCATCAAGTAAGAGCAAGTTACAGAAGTGAGATCAAGCTTACAACTGGTATCAGGTCATTCAGGCCCCAAACCAATCTGACAAAGAGTCAATCTGGCCCCAAGTCGATTCTGCCCAAATCGTCCAGCCCCATGATAAAATAATGAATAATTTCTATAAAGGTAGGAGAGTTTAGTAAGGTATTTTGATTCAGCTGGCTAAGTGGCAAATTGCTCATGAAAAAGTTGTGTAAATTTCAATGATTGGAGGAATACTTACATGTATTAGAAATAGTATTGATGGTCAATGACAGCAGATAATTAACTTTTTAAGAAAGTGATTCTGCAAATCAAACAATAATTGTCAATTCGATTAGAACAACTTTAAACATTGTTAAATGTGGGCTGAATGGACTTGGGCCGGAACGACTTGGGGCCAGATCAACATGAAAGCTTACAATTGCTGCAATTTAAGGAAACCAATAACTATTTTAAGATGATTTTGTCGTCTACAGAATTTCAGAAATCATACAAGTTTTTTAATTTCCCAAAATTTTACTTCTTTTATCTTGCTCTTACTTAACCAGTACTAGAATAACCTAACAAGAGAAGGTAAATTGTCAAAAAATTCTTAACGCTGGAACCAAGAGTAGGTAATATATGAAAATAGTCTACGTGTGCACGTTGTCGTTGACCTCAAACATGACGGAAAAGGGAAATAACTCCCAACTTAAATTTGAACTATCTATAAAGTTAAACTCATAATCATCAATCCTTTTCTTGTTATCAAAAATGGCAATATTAATGGGGACGGGATCAACCGGTAACGGATGAACTAGGGGCGGGAACAGAACAACCAGTAAGGGAAGTATCAAATGAAAACACAAAGAAATAAAGTCTAATCAGCGGGATGGTGATTCATGGACAAAAACCATTCAAACGAAAACACATAACTACAAACAGTGAAAAAATGATGTTAGAAAAAGTTTCATTTTGCAGGATAAAGTAATTTATCTACCTAGTTTTGTCTTTATTCCGGATTTTGCAGGATGGTCAAGCGGAAACTTAATCTGAAAGAATGATCAAAAGACAGATTTCAGTATTTGAAACTCTGCTATCTTCGCCACTGATCAAGTTCGTCCCAGTAATCTGATGTGATTTTTTCAACCCACACATGAACAAAACTAGAAATAATTTTGATTTGAATACGCTGAAAGCCAAATACAGTCAACGCTTAAGAGAACCTTAACAGAACAATGGGAAAAGATTACTTTACCGACATGTTTTTTCACACATTTACTTATGGCTCTAATACGGCTGTGGCTGAAGATCATAAAATGGTGATTATATATATATTATTGGGTTTATATTTATATATTATTGTCAAATTTATTTGTGTCTCGATCTCAATAAAAAAAGGTAGTGGCTATTTTACCAGTCCCGGCAAAAATAGCCTGCTTAGCGCTATTTTGTCGGCTTAGGCAGAATAGCGATTTATAAAGAGTTTTGCTAATTTGACGGTCTTTAATAATGTAGAGTCGTCAGTATATAACTACGAATAGAAAGAAATGTAAAAATATACACGTTAAAAAAAAGAGGCGAAGGATACCAAAGGGACATTCAAACTCATAAGTCGAAAATAAATTGACAACGCCATGGCTAAAAAAGAAAAAGACAAACAGATAAACAACAGTACCCAAAGCAACATAGAAAACCAGACTGAGCAACACGAACCCCACCAAAAACTGGGGGTGATCGCAGGTGCTCCGGAAAGGTAAGCAGATCCTGCTCCACATGTGGCACCCGTCGTGTTGCTCATGTAAGTACAACTTGGCCCGGTGATATGTCTAATTGGGTTGTTCATATTCGGGGAAAAGGGACGAGATTTTAGTTACGACAATTGGAACGTCATCTGTGATATTCCATAACGGTCAACCATCTCGTGATTGCGTCCGTAAAATTTACGAAGGGATTACTTCAACTTGGAACTCTTTGTTTAATAGTTTCCTTGTGGGAAGCAACCCTCTATCAAGGAAATCATGATAGGAAACACAAGCCCTGGAATATCGTATCAACTGGGAGATATATATACTCCGTATGCAGGCGCTGCTGGAATGTTGCATAGAAATGGAATGTTCACAATTGGAAAGCTCTTTTGTCGTATAGCGACCCTCATTGTCAATTTCTAGATGTAAGTCAAGATATGAGGCACACTTTGTATCCTTTATCTCAAGTTCGATGGGATAGATGCGTTCAACATACTCACCAAATTTTGAATTATTTAGTGCAAGAACATCATCTAAATAGCGGAAAGTGAAGTTTAAGGATACTGCTAACTTCTTTTCTTTCTTCCTAAGAAGTTTCTGTATGAAGTAAGCCTCATATGAATAAAAGCCTGGAACAAGTCGGCAAGAAGAGGAGCACAGTTAACATATTAATAAGAAATCTATTAAAAGCATAGACCTTCTTTTAAAATGAATGCATATCAAAATTGATATTGCAATAAAAAATATCCCATATGTTTTGAAAAATATCCCATAAATTTTGAAATTAAAAGTTACTTTACATACAAAAAAAATGTCTTTTTTCAAAATATAATACATAAGCAAAGCATGTATATTTAAATTGATGTTATAATTAAAACTTATAAAAAAATATCCCATACGTTTTGAAATTAAAAGTAAAACTCAACAACTTAAAAATGCTTTACAAGTGTTACAAAACCAGTGCCTTGCTTTTGGTGCATTTTTTAGTCTTGCACAAGAAAGATGCTGCAGACATGAACTGCACATAAAACTTGTTGGATAGGGTTTTTCGAATAGTTTGTTTATGATTTGTTGTTTAGCGATAATAACACAATTATGTTTTATTCGTTATTTTAGGTTTGTAATATTATGCACTACATTAAAACGCACTTGTTAGTGCAAAGTGTATACCAAGTTCGGTTAAAATCGATTGATGTTGAATGACGGACAATTTCGCAAGTTTTGACAATGTTATTTTCTGTGCTTCTTGTCATCTCATAGACTAGATCGTTACTAAAGGTTTTGTTTGGTGCTCTAGTTTTCATGAATTTTAGTCCTTGAATCACGTTTCCACAGTTGCACATATTTGTCCTTTTCATACTAGTGCTTTAAAACCTGCTTTAGCTCTTCATATTAGTCGCCAGAACATAGCGTTTACTTAATTTTTTTTTTGTCAACGAAGTGTAGTCTTCCATTTTCGAACGTCAATGGTTTCAATAAAAAAAATATTTCATTTAGTCTGAAAAAACTCTACATAAATTGCTATTCTGACGGAGCCGGCAAAATAGCCACTGTCAAAATAATCATTCAGGCAGATAAAAAATTACTTTGCTCATCATGGGCCTTTTAATTGGAAGAAAAATATCTTTTATCTTTAAGTTGCATATATCCCTTTTGGTGTCTTTCGCCAGAGACATACTTGTCGCCTAGCTCTCTTTTGTCCGGCTGCAACCTTACTTTTAATCACACAATTGCAACGTTTAAGCTAATTAAAGAATACTGTTCCAGAATGTCATAATGTAGTGGTAGGTATATCGATAAGTACATATTAATTGATTAATTCTTTAAGTGTACATCAATTCCATTTATAATCACGTTTCATGCCATATATTCTTGATGAAAACAAACTGAGCAATTAGTCACATGAAGGGATAGACTGCCAATGAAAAAATCCGTCATTTTTAAAGACAAGAAATTTCAAAAGCAAATAATGACTACATTTAGCAAAGATTCGTAATTGAACAGATACTGTCACACTCCCAAAACATCGCTTCTGATCATTAAAGTTCTAATCCTAATCTAGTCGACAGTGTGTATACGTCTTTAATTTAAACACTCAGTATCTCAAGCACATCCATACGGACGCATCAGCAACTGTCGGCCGAGGATTTGGGTAACACACACCCTAAATCCTATGTGACTCACGGGCTCCGAGTTACGGTAGATGAACACCAGACAGTCTTTTATAGTAGCCACAGCTTGTTCCATATGGAAATCCAGAAGCGACACCCACGACACAAGATGTTTCCAGCATTAACAAAAGAGTTGCAAAAACTGCGAATTTCGTAAAGTCTAATATAGAAAAGGGTGCTTCATGTGTTCAAGTTAACCACTATTACCATGTAACTAGAAACATGTGTCCATCCTGCACAATGAAGCCAGCATCACACACACAATCATATAAGCAGTAAAGCTTCACTCAAGCCTAAATTTTCTTAATTCTCTGTTTCGGAAGAGATACACGGTTACGTATCAAACATGTCAGTAAACTTAGTTTGACAAAATGTTTACTATTGTAAAGAAATTCATACTTCTTTTTTAGTTACGCAAAACATGAGGCCTGCGTCTCTATCGGCATTCTATGTTTTGTTTGGGTGAATATATCGTACTATTTTGAACAGATATATCATGTTAAGGAGGGGTATTTGCTAAAAATACCAGTCGAGAGAATGTTAAATTTCGCGAGCCGTAAGGCGAGGGAAATTCATTCTCAAGACTGGTATTTTTCGCAAATACCCCTCAAGAACATGCTATATCTGTTTAATTACACCGAATGTTAACGTACAAAAACGCATTGATGATCGTGACGTTACAAGCGTCCAGTCGGATAGAGTATTTTTTGGCAAATACCACGGCAGAGAGGGTAAAAAAGGCATATTCTTTTTGCATATACCCCGGCGGCGTTAAAAAATGAACGATATTCATTTGATAACATTAAATTGGTGAAAAATACACTGGCTTTCAACCAATCAAAACCCAGGATTCTTACATACGGTGTAATTATAACTAATACATGTCAACCTGAACCAACCTATATCGCCGGATAACTTGCATTTACTGTTCTTGATCAGTCGATGGACAAGGCCTTCTGTTCTAAACGCAGTTTTAGTATTAAATGATATCAACTTTTGTTCAATTATTCGATGTCGGACTATAGGGGTGTCGGACTATTGGGATGTCGGAATTTCGGGGCTGCCCCCACAATCCCGTCATTTTTTTGCCTCGATAATAACTTACCACCAGTTTTTAATTGTCATGAGCATCAAGACGATTACCACTAGTGGAACAGTAACATCTTACCCTCCCGGAGCACACACGTTCACGTTCATCAAAAGTCTGTCACAGTTTGCTTTAGGTGTTGATTTTCTTTTTGTTTTGTTTCCGATGAACGTGCTGTTTCTGTCAGTGGGAAGCGGTCTTGTCTATTCATCCCTTTGTTCTACAAGTATGTGTTTTCATTTCAACCTTTAAAATTTGGTAATACGATGAACTTGACTCGTAGGTTTAGAAATTTACAGTGAATAAGACTGAATTATGGTTTGTGTACATCCCTTTGTTCTAACTTTCCTTATGTTTGAATTAATCATGCAATTGAGAAAAAAAAAACGATTTCACTCAATTACATAAAAAATGATGGGTAAAAACCCCAATTTTGAGAGTTCTTATCTGTAGCTCTGATAATGCACGAGAAAAGGCAGATTTGGATGCATTTACATGTTAATGAGTAAGGTGAGGATATAATATATGATTTGAAATATAAATAATCGGAAAACAAGTCATCGGTTAAAAGATGAACGATGAACAATGATGTTTACAAACACAGGGAATCGGTTAGTGAATATATATGTATGCCATATGAGTATTGTAAAAATTATTGACACTGGCAAAGGCTATTTGTTAAGCCGAAATTTGTCAACACGATTTTATTACATCATCTTCATATATTATCATCTTATATTAGTACCGTTGTGCAAATTTTTAGACTTATATATATATTAATAATTGTAAATCTATTTGTTTTTTCGTATTTCTTGTCTATTTGCATGATTTGTAACGTTGGCACCAATATGTGTATACTATTTACTAGCAACGTGCAGTCAAGTTAATACCCAATGTTGTCAATATAATGGAACTATAAACAACTGTCATACAAGTGGGAGGTTTAACCATCTATAAAACCAGATTTAACCCACCATTTTCTTCGGAAAATGACTGTACCAAGTCAGGAATATGGCAGTTCTTTTTCACTTATTCTGTTGATTGATAGCGTTTGATTTTGTCAGTTTTTATGGACTTCTCCCTTTTTGAATTAGCCTTGTAGTTCAGTATTTTTGTAACTTTTTTACTATCCATATCCGTATACTGAAAAATCCTGGTTCCTGCCGAAGGTCTGTGGTTATCTCCGGGCACTCCAGATTCCTCCACCAATGACCGCCACGATAAAGCCAATAGTGCTGAAAGTGGCATTACACCAACAATCAATCAATCTTTATCTTATAATTACATTTTAATTGCTGTTAAAAGTATCTTTTTGGACGAATGCTATCCCTGTATTTGTCATATCCGTCTTGATTTTCAAACTTTTGGTTCTGAGCTTTCCCGATGCAGGCACATACCGAACATCGTGCAAAGTAAAACAAAACAAAAAAGATCATTCAATTAACTTTGATTTACTACTCCAGGGTCACCAAATCGGCCCTTTTCTGTAGACATAAGAGTGTCTATTGCAATACGAGTACTCTTTCGGGAAAGAAACAAGAACAGATTCACATATATAATATTTTTGCGAGTCATTTTTCTTATTCTCTATAAGATTTTAACAATTAAATAACATATATGACATATATGCAACCGTCCTACATTTACTTAGATTCGAACATTTTAGATTCCATTTCTTGTATGTAAACCCTTAAAGGTCCAACTAAATTTTCTGAAATAAATTACTGACATTTTACGACTACACATTCATGTACAGAAGTCAAGAAGCATGCATCGCTGCGTCATTAATACGATTGTTATCTAAAACTTCAGTTGTTCTTCAGCTGTTCAGTCTTCCCATTTTACATTTTTTTATTTTTTATTAGGATTATAGAGAATAATGGGGTGCTAAAATAAAAATAACAGAGAACAATGAAAAAAAAAATATAAATAGAGAAAAACTACCTTAAAAATTAAAGAATACAGAAATGAAGGACCCCCTCCCCATCAAGACCCTCATGTATGATCTTTGAAACTTTATAGGCAGGATTAAATGCACGCGTCAAGATCTTGAGGTCAAGGTCAAATGAAAGCTGCCAGACTGACAAGTACATCATAAATTATTTCCATACACCAAATATAGTTGATATATTGCATACAGTATTCTAAAAACAGACCAAATATAGTAGACCTATTGCTTATAGTATATGTGTTATGGACATGACCACGAAAACTTAACCTTGTTCACTGATCCATGAAATGAGGTCGAGGTCAAGTGAAAACTGTCTGACAGGCATGAGGACCTTGCATGGCAAGCACATACCAAATATAGTTACCATATTACTCATAATAAGAAAGAAATTAACATTACACAAAATCTTAACTTTTTATCAAGTAGTCACGGAACCATGAAAATGAGGTCGAGGTCAAGGACAATGGACATATGACAGACGGAAACTTCATGACATAAGGCATCTATATACAAAGTATTAAGCATCCAGGTCTTCTACCTTTTGAAATAGACACCCAATCTACCTTAATGCATGCTATTATTACGTTCCATGACCGTATATAGTTGCAAAGTTATTCAAACATAGTATGACCCGACAATTGTTCGTTCAAAGTTCACTTTTAGGATTTTGTATATTTTTATAATTCATGCTTTTTATTATCATTCCGAGTCGTCATTGGTTTTTAATAATTCAATAGTTCATCGTATAGTACACTATTCAAAAGCTACTTGTATTTTACACTTACTATACTTCATTCATTTAAATTAATTATCAAAGATTTATATCCGTCTTTATGATAAAAGATTGTGTAACAAAGAATATAGATAAATTGACACTAAGTGATAACTGCTGAAAGCCATTCTTCACAAACTTATACGAAACATGTTTTTAATCCGTAATCCCCGCTTTCGGCAAAACGCGATTTATAATATTTGATAAAAAGATATTTTGATTGGTTCATTTTACGCATGTCAATCAGTCTTTTGAAATTGTATTTTATATATGTTTTTATGTTGTTATTCAGTGATGTTTTAATGATTGAAATATATGGATGCGAAATAAATATGTAAACTTTCCAGCGACTTGGACTTTATTTAAGATACCGCTAGTTTCCCCCGAAACTAATTAATATGACAGAGGTGACCAATAACCTGGTCATAATAGCAAAACTCATTAATGATATGCACGTTATCATTTGAAAAAAGGTCAACAAGCTCTGTAGTTCCAGAAATGAGCAATTTTGTAAAAGTTTAACGAACGATGACAGCTAGGCGCCAAGTGATGGCAAAAGCTCACAATGGCCCTTTCGACAAAGCTAACAAAAATGGTTGAAACTCACAACTCCATCACGGAGGATGAACAACCTCAATAGGCTTGCACACTCTGTGAAGTTCCGATAAGTCTGGAAAAAAATATTCAAACAATTCCATAATTCATAGCAGGTGCACACTTTCAATATATGTCCAATCATTCTGTTTAGTTTTAAACAAATATCTCGATTGAAAACTGTAGGAGGAGTATATTACAAAACATTGGTACCATTTTTTGTAAATTTTGATTAAAAATTACTATTAATGTTCACAAGTTTAGAAGATTTTTTTTTTAGGGAGGGGGTCCCAAACAATTCCAGAATAGCAGGCGCACAAATTTAACAAATGTGCAATCTTTCTGTGAAGTTTCAAGGATCTTGTTTGAAAACTATAGCAGTCGATTACATATATGGGTCATTTTCAAAAAATGTCGAATCTTGAAATTGCAAAATTGAATAAAAGTTACTTATTTTAAACATCCTTTTCATAAGCAAATCAAATCAAAACAAACAATACTAACGGAGCGACATATTAAAAGATGCAATCTTGATAATGTCATACAAGAATATATTGAAGGTGCAATATTTTGTCTCTCCTGTTACCATGTTCATAAGAAATTTTGGGTTATTTAGAAAAAGTTACTATAAAATTTTAAGCTTGTTTTTATTGCCATTTAGATGGTTTTCAAGAGTAAAAACTTCTATCTATATTTTTATTCTATGTGATGATTGATTATTTGTTAATTTTCCATGCTGTACTGAAAACAAGAGTGTACACGCTGAAACGTCTCGCCTTCTTTACTAACCATTGATTTTATGTTGATAGCCCTAAATATAAAGCTTTAAGTATCACATAAACTTAACATGATCCAAGAAAATGAGGTCAAGGTCAGATAAACCATACTAGAAATACATGTACACCTTAGAATCATTCAATACACCAAATATAGTTGACCTATTGCTTATAGTTTCTAAGAAACAAACTTAACCATGAAAACTTAACATTGACCAATGAACCATGAAAATGAGGTCAAGGTCAAATGAACCATGCCAGACAGCCATGTACACATCACAATTAATCTATGTATTGAATATAGTAGACCTATTGCATATAGTATCTAAGAAACAAACTTAACCATGAAAACTTAACATTGACCAATGAACCACGAAAATGAGGTCAAGGTCAGATGATACCTGCCAGACAGACATACACATCTTAGAATCCTTCCATACAACAAATATAGTTGACCCATTGCTTATAGTTTAAGAAAAACAGACCAAAACACAAAAACTTAACACTGAGCAATGAACCGTGAAAATGAGGTCAAGGTCAAATGAAACCTGCGAGACTGACATGTACATCATAAAATATTTCCGTACACCAAATACAGTTGACCTATTGCATACAGTATTAGAAAAACAGACCAAAACACAAAAACTAAACTATGACCACTGAACCAGGAAAATGAGGTCAAGGTCAGATGACACCTGCCAGTTGGACATGTACATCTTACAATCATTCCATACACCAAATATAGTAGACCTATTGCCTATAGTATCTGATATATGGACTTGACCACGAAAACTTAACCTTGTGCACTGATCCATGAAATGAGGTCGAGGTCAAATGAAAGTTGTCTGACGGGCATGAGGCCTTGCAAGGTACACACATACTATATATAGTTATCCTATTAATCATAATAAGAAAGAAATTAACATTACAAAAAATCTTAACTTTTTTCTCAAGTAGTCACTGAACCATGAAAATGAGGTCAAGGACAATGGACATATGACAGACGGAAACTTCATAAAATAAGGCATCTATATACTAAGTATGAAGCATCCAGGTCTTCCACCTTCTAAAATATAAAGCTTTTAAGTAGTTAGCTATCGCCGCCGCCGCTGGATCACTATTCCCATGTCGAGCTTTCCGCGACAGAAGTCGCAGTCTCGACAAAAAACCCCTAAAAATTGGTTTTCAAAGGTTAAAGAAATAAACACCAGCAACGTAAGTCCAAAATAGCAATTCATACTTCTTTCTATGTTGTGATGTTACACTATTATTTTCAGATAAGGGTGAAGGTTTGGTACCATTAAAACGTTTAAACCCGCTGCAATTGTTTGCACCTGTCCTAAGTCAGGAATCTGATGTTCAGTAGTTCGTTTGTTGATGTGGTTCATAAGTGTTTCTCGTTTCTCGTTTTTTATATAGATTAGACCGTTGGTTTTCCCGTTTGAATGGTTTTACTCTAGTAATTTTTGGGACCCTTTATAGCTTGTTGTTCGGTGTGAGCCAAGGCTCCGTGTTGAAGACCGTACTTTGACCTATAATGGTTTACTTTTATAAATTTTGACTTGGGTGGAGAGTTGTCTCATTGGCACTCATACCACATCTTCTTATATCTATGTTCAGTACTTTTTTTTTTCTTTTTCTAATAAACCAAACAAGTAATTCACTTGCATGTTGGTTTACTTTTGTCGTTTTGTTTTTGGTAACAGGAACGTACGTTTACGATATATCACCATATAAAGTTCTAATCACCCTTTTTGTCTATCCTGCTACCGATAGCAGTATTGCTTTTTGTATATGCTAAATTGCACCTTTAAATGAGTTCAAACAACCACACATTTCGTTAAGTGAAAATTATATGTAATTATATACTTTTTAAAGACGTTTTAGTCAGATATTGTCTACCCTGTTACTGTAACCATAGTAAAGACACATTTCTTTATTTATGAATGCTGTTGTGAAATAACTACTCCCTTTGGTGCATTGATAATGTTTTTTCTGTTGTGAGTTTGGTTTCCAACACGTAATTGCACTTTTTACATTTTTGTAAATAATAAATTTATTGGTAACAGCATAGACATGATAAAAGGGTACCCACTAATTTTTGTCACTAAATGTCTTGAATTTTCTTTTCTCTACAGTCTACACTGTTATGCAAGAAACGTGCTGTGTCAACTATTTAGGATGCTTTTGTGCTTTTGAAATCAATACTGAATAATTCCATCAATCTAATTAAAATATAGATCTCGGATTTCGTTATACTACGTTATACTATATAACGAAATCCGAGATCTATATTTTAATTAGATTGTAATTCCATATTCATAGGGAGAAACAATTTAACGGTTGATCTAGTAGCGGTAACAGCATAGACATGCATTTCATGTACGCCGATTGAATTTATTTTGTAGAAAAAATGCAAAATAGAATGATAAAGAAGCTGTGATTTTTCGCTAGAGCTTTTAGTAACATTCTAGAATAATTCCTTTTGCAGATATCCAGGCAATCAGAAAATAGGAAAAAAAAGCATTTGAAATGTGTTACCCTGACACTGTACGCACATAAATTACGCAAAAAATCGTACTTAATTAAGAAGACTTATTGTTTTGCTCAGTTCTTCTTCTTCTTCTTTTTATTACTATATATTCTGGTTTGTTATTATTATTATTATTATTATTATTATTATTATATATTCTGGTTTGTCATGATAAAGCACATCAAATGAAACACAGGGTTAGTCCCCAGGGGTCACCCACCCCCTGCCATTTGAGAAAGTTCTAATATCTTGTAAGTGGTTAAGATCCCCACCCCTAAACCATACATATTCTGGTTTGTCATGCCAAGATGATTTGAATGATAAACAGGGTTAGTCCCCAGGGGTCATCCCAACCCCCTGCCATTTGAGAAAGTTTTAATATCTTCTCAGTGGTCAAGATCCCTACCCTAAACCATATTTATTCTGGTTTGCCATGAAAAAGCACATCAAATAAAATACAGGGTTAGTACCCATGGGTCACCCCCACCCCCTGCCGTTTGAGAAAGTTCTAATATCTTGTAAGTGGTCAAGATCCCCACCCCTTAACCATATATATTTTGATTTGCCATGCCAAGATGATTTTAATGATAAACAGGGTTAGTCCCCAGGAGTCATCCTGACCACCTGCCATTTGAGAAAGTTCTAATATCTTGTAAGTGGTCCGGATCCCCACCCCTAAACCATATATTTGCTGGTTTGTCATGCCAAGATGATTTAAATTATATACATGGTAAGACCCAAAGGGTCTTCCCCACCCCCTGTCATTTGAATATGTTCAAATATCTTGTTAATTGTCGAAATCCCAACATCTAAACCATTTATATTCCTGTTTGTCATGTCATGAAGATTTGAATGATATATAGGGTAAGTCTCAAGGGGTTCCCCCACCCCCAATGTTCTAATATTTTGTAAATGGTCGAGATCCCCACCCCTAAACCATATATATTCCTGTTCGTCATTTCACGAAGATTTGAATGAAATACAGAATCAGTCCCTAGGCGTCACTAATGCATATCACTTTACTGGACCAAACCAATTTGTACTGGACTTAACCCAATGTCAGGTCACCATGAGAATTACGAATTATGGGAGCTTCGTTTGGGATACTTCGTAACAGCATCCTGTTACAATCATTTCTTGTTATATTTTAATCTTATCAAAATAGATCTAAATTGTGTTTATCATTGATGTTCTAACTCATAAATCCTACAAATTTCGTTTAAACACTTACAACTGCATTTTCAATTAAAAATAAAAAAAATTAGCACAGGTGTACCGAAAATTCGACATTTTTTGAAAATGACCCATATACGACACCCACTTTTCCCATCCCATCCGACATCACCATAATATAATATGTACAACCCAACAAAAAATTGCCATTTAAGGGCAATAACTTATAATTACATCACATGTATGTTTCATTATAATAAGTTATTTTGATTGGCTAACAGCACTCTCGCGTCATTCTGAAATTAACCTTCATTTCAAAATGAAATGTAACATTCATGATGACACGAGCTTCCACAATAAAATGCACAGGTAAATAAAAGAAAAACATGATAGAAAACGTGTTTTCATGATCCTAGCAAAAAAAATGTAATTATAAGAATTGAATGCTTCTTTTAGTAATTTTATAGGGTTGTAAAAGCGTTGACCGTGCGCACATTTTTAGAATGAAGCGCTGCTTCCGCGCTTCATACAAAAATGTACTTCGGTTAACGTTTTTACACCCCAATAAATTTACAAAAAGAAGCATTCAATTCTTAAATAGATACGGAGTCGTCGGATATTTTTTGTAATATGGACAGTAGGTAGAAATTTACATTCTGAACAATTTGCCCCATGCAGATATGTAACGTTTTTCAAAATAAACTGTCGGCACAATAATATGTCTTGCCTGTATGTTATTTTGATAGTTAAATGTAATTATTATACCTTACATATATTTCAAACAATTCTATTGGGTAAAACGTTATCACGTGACATGGAATAATTCAGTTAATTTTCATTCAATTGCAAGGAAGAACGAATAACCATGAAAATTTACACCAGCGTTGAATAACCCTATTATTCACCGGCGAATAACCCTCTAGAGATAACTGTATTGTATTTGAAGCTTTGCGGACGTCCATCGGTAGTTTTACTGTCGCAAATTTAGTTTACCTGGCGAAATCACAAAAATACTGAACTCCAAGGCATTATATATAACTGACGAAAAATTGACTTTATAGGGCAATAACTCCTTATGGGGTCAATTGACAATTTTGGTCATGTTGACTTATTTGTAGATCTTACTTTGCTGTACATTATTGCTGTTTACAGTTTATCTCTATCTATAACAATATTCAAGATCATAACCAAAAACTGCAAAATTTCCTTAAAATAACCAATTCAGGGGCAGAAACCCAACAATGGGTTGTCTGATTCGTATAGGGCAGATAGATCTTGACCTTATGAACAATTTTAGTCCTGTCAGATTTGCTCTAAATGCTTTTGTTTCAGAGATATAAGCCAAAATCTACATTTTACACCATGTTCTATTTTTAGACATGGCTGCCATCTTGTTTTGCGGGCCGGGTCATCGGACACATTTTTAAAACAAGATACCCTAATGATGATGGTGGCCAAGTTTGGTTAAATTTGGCCCATTAGTAGTCTCAGAGGAGAAGATTTTTGTAAAAGTTAACAGACGACGACGACGGACGCCAAGTGATGAGAAAAGCTCACTTGGCCCTTTTGGGCCAGGTGAGCTAAAAATAAAAAACACCTTATAAATTTCATGCTTTTCGGCAGTTACCTTCATCAGAAACGCTCAAAGCCGAATATTTAAAAGCCAAGGATGTATATAAGGACCGAAAACGTAGAAGAGCTATATAAACCAAAAAGGACCTAAAAAAAAATAGCCAAATCCATCTAAGGCCAACTTTGTCCGAGGGAATTGAAACCTTAGTTTCTGTAAATACAGTTGACCTATTGCTTATGGTAATTGATTGATTGGTTAGTTTTTAATGCCACTTTCAGCAATATTGTGCTATTTCATGGCGGTCGGTTTTTATTGGTGCAGGAAGCCGGTGTGCCCGAGGAGAACCACCCACCTTCGGTAGGAAAGCTGATAATCCTAGTCAATTAAGATTTGAGTCGATCTGTCAGTTCCCAGATTCGAACTTACAACTTCAGTGTTGACAGGCTAGTGATACAGAAGTTCCACTACTTAGACCACTCGGCCACCGAGGCCCCTGTGGTAATTGAATCAAAGCATCATGGATGTTGTGATTCAGCCAATTATGTAGCTAGTCTGACATTTTTTCTGACCATACTTTCAATAGTTATTTTGTTATCTTCATTTCCATAATCTCACTGTAAAATTTCTATTCTATTGCCAAAAAATGGAGAATTTTGCAATATTGGTGCAAATTGTTTTGGTATTTCAATTGAAGACACTGTCAGATTTTTTTACATCTTTTTTTTAGAGACATTTAAAATTCAATGATTTTGACAAGAATGTTAAGGGAAACCTTCAAATGTGGAGCATATTTTTTATATGCCATTAATTATAATTGTCTTAATAATTTCCAGAAAGAGGCATTAAAAATGCACTTTCTCAACAACAAAAATAAATAAATAACTTTTATCTAAATTGGTGTTAATTCTTCATTAAGGAAAAAATACATTTCCTGTATTCAAATATACATGTACCAATATCTGATCCAATTACTGTTAAATAGCAATATAATGGGGAATATACAAATAAATTTATTGCAGAAAATGTTCAGGTACAAGAGTTATGCAATTGTGTTTATTGCTTCAACCAAATTACTGATAATTGTAACTAAATAGACCTTAATTATTAGCTTATGTCAGACGATTATGACACTGATTTTACAACTATTAAGGTCAAGATTTTGTGTATTCCGTAAGTTGTGTAATAAATGGAATACACAAATTCTTGACCTCAATACCAGTATGATTATCAACTGTCATGATATATTACTAAAACTGTGGTCAATTAAGACTGCATTTGAGTGGTTTAATCCAATTAATACTTACACCTTTGAGTGTAATTGTTTGAAAATGGTGGAAGCTGTCCATCATACTGGTATTGTATCAATAATCTCATTTGCCTTATGCAAGATTTGGAATCATAGCATTTAAAATAAATGTGGAATGTGTCCATGGGACAAAGATGATGCCCCCGCTTGCATATCATATAAAATCATAAACGGACATAACTGAAGAACAGTAATAGTGACCCTACCCAAATTTGAACTTGATCCCGAGTTTTGTGGTAATAAGTAATGTGTAGAAGTTTCATAAATTTGGTTGAGGCAAACTTAAGTTAGAGAACGGAAACGAAAAATTCGGCAATTTTTCCATTTGTAAAGGGGAATAACTCTAGAACGGTTAAAGTGACACCACCATAATTCAAACTTGAACTGTATTTTGTGGTAACAAGCATTGTGTATAAGTTTCATAGCATTTGGTTGAGGCAAACTTAAGTTAGAGAACGGAAACGAAAAAAAACAGCATTTTTTTCCATTTGTCAAGGGGCATAACTCTAGAACGGTTAAAGTGACACCACCAAAATTCAAACTTGATCTGTGTTTTGTGGTAATAAGCATTGTGTGTAAGTTTCATAACATTTGGTTGAGGCAAACTAAAGTTAGAGAACAACTTTGGGACGTACGGACGTACGTACAGACGGACAATTAAGAGTAAAACTTAATGCCCCCTCCGCTACGGCGGTGGCATAAAAAGTGTGGGAATTAACACTGATATCAATTCACATCGTGAACCAACTTTTATTCAATGGCTTACAGGAACATAAGATACTGATAGAACACTTTCATTATTCTGACCAACTGCTTAAACTTGATAAATCACATTTTACACATCAAATAATAAATGGCAATATAATATAAATTTTGATTTACAAAGGACCTATATGCAAGTGTATATCTAAAACAAAGAAGTTGTTCGCCCAAACTTTTCTTAATTTAAGGACAAACAACATATTAAAAGTTGGCAGTTGATGATTCAAATGGTGCAAGTCATAGAAACACATAATTATTTTCATGACATGTCTTCAACTTAGAATTTTGCACTATCTCCAATCCGGAGTGATCACATAGATCCAGCATGGCTGAATCAATAAACTGCTTCGCTGAGCGCAGCTGGATACGCCCGCAGAGGTCTAACCCTGAACAGTTGGGGCAAAAATGGACACAATATTCAAGCTTGATACAGGTCTGAATTTGGATTGTAACTAAATATTTGACATACATCTATTATAGGTTTCTGAATAAATGTAGTCAAAGAACTTGAAGTTGGTTATATGAATTGAATTTATATTCAATTAAAGATTTCTTGCTGTTGTGCAATACACTGTGGTGTTGCACAATACTTAGTAAATCTGTTGTCCGACTATAAACAAATAAAATTTATAAAATTCTAAAGGGAGCTTACATCAATAGATATAAACACTTCACCAAAGTTTCATACGAATTGCTGAAAGCATTTTTGAGTTTTTGTCTGAAAACTGGAAAATCCCCCCTTTTTTAATGAATAAACCCCATAATTCGGAAATGTAAAATCTAAAATTTATAAAATTCTAAAGGGAGCTTACATCAATAGATATCAACAATTCATCAAAGTTTCATGAGAACTGCTGAAAGCATTTTTGAGTTATGGTCCGAAAACTGGAAAATCCCCCTTTTTTTATGAATAAAACCCCATAACTTGGAAACGTAAAATCTAAAATTTATAAAAATCCAAAGGGAGCTCATGTCAATAGATATAAACAATTAACCAAAATTTCTTGCAAGTTGGTGAAAGCATTCTTGAGTTATTGTCCGAAAACTGGAAAATCCCCCTTTTTTTAATGAATAAAACCCCATAACTCGGAAACGTAAAATCTAAAATTTATAAAAAACGATAGATATAAACAATTCACCAAAGTTTTAAGCAAATTGGTTAAAGCGTTTTTGAGTTAATGTCCGACATGTTGACGACGGACGGACGGACAGACGGACGTACAACGGTACACCATAATACGTCCCGTAAACGGGCGTATAAAAACAGACCAAAAATTGACCAATGAACCATGAAAATGAGATCAAGGCCAAATGATACCTGCCAGACAGACAGGTACATCTTAAGATTATTCCATACACCAAATATAGCTGACCTATTGCTATTAGTATTAGAATAAATTGCTTCGCCGGGCGATGCTGGATACGACCGCAGAGGTCCAACCCTGAACAGTTGGGGCAAAAATGGACACAATATTCGCGCTTGATACAGGTCTGAATTTGGATTGTAATTAAATATTTGACACATAATAGGTTTCTGACACAGAATAACTGTAGTCAAAGAACTTAAAATTGGTTATATGATTTGAATTTATATTCAATTTTTTGCTTTTGTGCAATACACTGTGCCTGTGCGAATTGACCCCCCCCCCCCCCCCCCCCCCAAAAAAAAAAAAAATTAACCCCTTTTTTTTTTGCTTTTGTGCAAAACACGATGCTATTGCGTATTGACCCCCTCCCAATCTTTTTTTTGGTCATAATCTCAATTCAAATTACCAATAGAGTTTGCAACCATAATTACCCATTTAAATACATCATTAAAGTATTAAATAGATACTTTAAAAGCAGTGTAAGAACCCCAAGAATTCAATTTTATTAAAATAAAACTGTTTAATTTTGGATCCTTTGTGGGCCAATTTGAAAACACGTTTAGATTCAGCATAGCAAAGAACCCCAAGAATTAAACTGAACCCTTTGGACCTTAATGTGGACCAATTTGAAAACAAGGCCCAAAACTAAATATCTAAACACACCGTTAGATTCAGCATATTAAAGAACCCCAAGAATTCAAGACTTTGAATTAAACCCAATTGAAATTGGTCAAGAAATAAAAAATTATACAAAGTATTAGAAAAGTATTGTTTTTGGCCCATTTTTCCCAAACAGTTATAATTAGGGCCATATGATAATCACCAAAATCAATCCCAACCTTCATTTTTTGGTACGGAACCTTGTGGTACAATTTCATAGAGATCCACAGACTTATACTCAAGTTATTATCCAGAAACCAGAAAATCCTAGGTTTTTTTGGCCCCTAGTTCCTAAATGGTTTTGGCCATAACTCCAAAATCAATCCCAACCTTCCTTTTCAGGTATGGAACCTTGTGGTACAATTTCATACAAATCATTGACTGTCCTGAAACAAGAAAAATGCTTGTTTTTGGCCTGATATACCTAGTCAGTTACGACAATAACCCCCAAAATCAATACCAACCTTCCGTATATGGTATGGAACCTTGTGGTACAATTTCATAAAGTTCCATACACTTATACTCAAGTTATTGTCTGGAAACCAAATGTCTTCAGACAACGACAACAAGGGAAATATGACAGACAGAAACGTTGTAACATATAAAGGTGTCTGCATAAAAGATATAAAGCATTCAGGTCCTCTACCTCTGAAATATAAAACTTTAAACAAATAGTTTACGCCACAGCCTGATATTAAGCCCTATGTCTTGCATACTGAGACTTTCGTCGCAGGCGAGACATAATATTATCATTCAAAGGCAACAAGTCCTATAAGGGGTCAACTGACAATTTCTGCCAAGTTGACTTCTATGTAAATCATGTTGTTCTGGTCATTTTTACTGTTTAAATTTTCTCTCCAGTATTTGTTTTACTTTTCAAGATAATTAACCACAATTTCTATTTGAGTTACAGAACAGAGAATAATGGTAAAAAAATGAATACAGGAAAAAGAGCAAAAAAGATAATAAAGAATAAGAGAATAATGGGGTGCAAAAAATAAATTAAAGAATAACTGTGGAAAATAAAGAATTAGGTAATATAATACTGATTATAGATTTGAACAATGTACAGAATAAAGAAATCATCTAATTACTGATATGTAGTTAATAGTAAAATAATTTTTATGAGAATTTTACAGAATAAGAGTTATGTTAAAAGAAAAAAAAATTTAAAATAAAGAATACAGAAATGAAGGACCCCCCAAACCAGACCCTCATATCTTTAACTCATCCTGTGTAAATTTCAGAAAATAAGGCATACACAATTTTTTAATTAATGAACAAATCTACAGGCAATCAGACTAACCACTGCTAACAGGACAAAAACTTTCTGTCTTTTTCATGTGTAGGAATGACTCGAATATGAATGATCAATGAAACAAACCTTGAGGTTTTTTATCTTAATAATTTAAAAAAAAATAATTCTAACAACATGAACAGTAGGGTAATTTACAATATATGTTATTAAGATAGGACATGCTGGTTTAGTAGAGTGGCTAAGCTGTTGTATCATTCATTACCAGTAACCATTTATATAATTTAAACATTAGTCATTGCGTATTTATTTCTTATATGAGACTTGAAGTTCTCTTCCTTGGACCCAATAGCCATTGAGACAACTGATTGCTGTTTCTGCTTCTTCCCAATTTGTCATTGTCACAAAGCCATAGCCTTTACACTTTTGACGCTGACCATCATAGATAACATTCACTTTCTGAACATTTCCATATGCACTAAATAACTGATATAGCATTTGTTCGTTTGCATTGTCACCAATGTTATAGACATAGAGAATGTATGGACCTGCACCAACTGGGGGAGCATTGTAATTAGAGCCTCCTATTGGATTATATCGTGAGAATCTGTTACCCATGCTTCTCATTGGCCCATGAGGGTATCGACCAGCCATTGGAGGAGCTGGTAAAAACTGCACAGGTGGTGGTCGCACCTTTTTGGCATTGTCATCTGCCAGTTTAACTAACATTGGCATTTCTCCACCTTCTGGAACTTTACCATTCATTGATGCAATAGCTTTTTCAGAATCCTCTTTCAGATTATAAAGAATAAAACCAATCCCTTTGGAAAATCCAGTTCTTTCATCAATAATTACTCGACATGAAACAATATTTCCAAACTGACCAAAGTGTTCTTGTAGCTGTTCACTTTTCCAATGTCTTGGAACATTTGTGATGTAAACATTAGCTTGTTTGATGTCTTCACCCCCTTGCCTTGAATACGCAACTTTTATTCTCTTATTCTGTAGTTGTAATCCATTTAGGGATTCAATAGCTCTTGCTGCATCGACTGCACTCTGATAGTCAATAAAGCCAAATCCATAGCTGTATCCGGTTTGTTTATCTCTAACAATTTTGGAATTTTTAATTGGACCAATGCTTAAGAACATAGAACGAAACTCTTCATCCGTCAGGGATTGAGGCAAGTAATTTATTATCAAATTTGTCTGCTGTGGAGATGAATTCTGCTGTTCCATTTCTGCCATTATTCACTTCCATATTGGAGAAAAAAAATTAAATGAGGCAAAAAAAATGCAAAAAATAAAATGTAAAAAATAAACTAAATAAAATAAAATGTTAAAATAAAAATAAAATAATAAAATATCACTGTAAAATTAAGAAAAAAAATATGTATTATTATTATGTATATTACACATTTATACAGAAAAGACAAACATGTCCAATAACAAGTGAAAATCTGGCACAGTGAAAAACTGGCAATGCCAACTGATGCTCCTCAAACTGCACATTAATACTATATTGAGAGAGATTTTCATTTCATGGGATCTGATGCTTTGTGTAAAGTGTGTGCCACACTCTGTGCATGTTTAGCAACAACTCTTTGTGGGGTCCCTAGGTGGCCTGATGTAAACAAAATTTCTGTCCATATCCGATACCCTAATTTTCCAGTGGCAGTCAAAAGTTCCCCAACATTCATACTGGACGTGGACGGCCTCTATTTCAGGACTTACCGATTGTATTTATTGTTAATATGTTCTCATCCTGAACATGCATGAAATATTTGTCAATGGATGTTAAGCAACCAACAATCAATCAAGCAATCATTTCATGGGTTGACCTTTGACCTTTTGACCTGAAAAATCTGTTTCAAATCAATCGTCTTCCCCTTTCTACATGTCCTATAGCTTCCATAATTACAAGGAGCATAAACACGGTTTTCTTCTGCACAAACTTGAGAGATAATATGTCTCGCCTTTATATACTTTTGATAATATAATGCAAATGCTGAAATTAAAATGGCAATACTTTAACATGTAAACTATGCAAAACTTTCAAAGTCAATGACCATGACCAAAGGTACAGAGCAAATTTCCCTCCATGGAAATAAGAAATGCCAAAGCTAATACAATAGCATACCAAATACCATTGACTTGTCATAAATGGATCATCTGAAGATGTGCAAATTCTAATGCAAGGGCATACCAAATATCATTGAATTACCATTAGTGGTTCCCCTTAAACTGACCTTATAGCAACCTAAGTTAAAGTTTCAAAGTCAATAGACCATGACTGAGGGCAAAGGGCCAAATAACTTCAAATGGAAAAGAGATGTGCGAATGCTTATGCAACTGCTTCTCATAAAATTTGATGGGTAATGGCTATTTAAAAAGATAAACCTGAACAATTCTATGAAATCACCAATAAATTTCATGCAGAAAGGGATAAAATAAAAAATTCCTATTGACCCTTCCTCCAATACCCCATACATGTATTTCTTGAACAGCCCTCTACTTATTGCTTTCTTTGATAAATATTTAACCCCATTAATAATAACAGTTTTGTCTTCAAACATAATTCTGACATACCAACAATTTACTTAAACTTGCCAATTTTTGTTTCTTTTCAATAACGGTAAAGCTGCTGTGACCATGTATGATGGCTGTTTGTTTTTCAATAAATCTAACGTTTTCTCTAAATATGAACTGTTAACACAGATTTAAAATGTATGTCTCGAATTAATCACAATAAACTAACTTTCATTGATGCTGCTGACATCAGAAACAGCAGGACTAAATCTCACTTCATTTTCTTATAAAGAGGTGATACAAGAAGTTTAAATATATATGAATTTTGTAGGCTGTCAGAGTTCTGCTAGCATCTCTTTTTGGGGTCATCAACCAAAATTCTTATAAGAGGGATAATTCATGCATCATCACCTCAAATTTTGGAAGAGACTATGTCTTTATGATGTGCCATCTGTAAGGATTATTTATTATTTCATGTGTATTTCGTCAGTTTTTTTTTCTTTTTCAGTATTATAAAGAGTGAATGTGTTCATGGTGTTTGATGCTAGTATGGTGGTCATTAATCATAATTCTTAATAGGCGTAACTAGATATCATTAAGATGGGAGCCATCTCTGTGGGCCCCGCTGTGAATAATGTGTGGTAAAAAATTTGTATCTTTATCAGTGGACATGGGGTTGTCAACTGAAACCAAAGTTTTTGACCTTGACCTTTGATCTAGGAAGTTGTACATAAATTATGACACACCCTCTGGTGTTGGTTAATATACATGTCAAGCATAAACTTTGAAATCATAACGGTTCTCTAGATATAGAGCGGACACAATTTGTTAGGGACGGACGGACGGACGGACAGACAGACAGACAGACTGATCACTATAGGGCGTCCGCCATTTGGCGGGGCCCTAATAATTTATCATTTCCTGCATACTTTTAATTAATTAGATTTTGTATTGCCTTCATTGATTTAACTACAATGTACCGGTGTACAATTTTTAGTGAAAACAGCCAGGCTATTAGTTTTCTTCTTTTAACTGTATCACTTTTTTGTCACTTCATGGCTTTTAATATCTGACTATTCTCTATGAGTTTTGCTCTTTGTTGGTATTTGATGAATAGTCATTTATTGGCATTCACACCACCTCTTATTATAATAATAATCACCATGATCATTGTCAGTCAATAGCAATGCTGTACATGTGAGCAAAACTTTGTAATATATTCTAAGAATGACTTATGAAAAGTTTAAATCATCACTTGATATCAAAAGAGACAATTTCTGAATTAATTCAGTAAGAAGATACATGTACATGCAGAACCAAGGATTTGTATAGTACTATACAAATCCTTGGTAGAACCAAGATGACAGATCTTTGCAAAGTTGTGGTAATAGATTATTTTTGCCCACAGGCAAGGTGAGCTTAAGATCCTTTTCCTATCAAAATTATATCCTATATTATTTACCTGTGTAAGAAAAAAATCTTTGGACTGTGAAATACTGAAAAATAAAATAAAACAATATGTACTTTTATTTTTCTGAATTAAATTAAATGAAAGAATTTATATTAACTACAAATTACATATATAATGAGAATATATATATATTTTTTTCATTTTCATTAAACATACATGTGAACCTCCCGACTGGAGTACAATAACCCCGTTTTCAGGGGTCTCCTCCCGTCCTCCCGTTGAAGAGAAAAAAATCCAGTGTATGAAATATTTCATGAATGAAAACTTTCAGCCGCCATATCCGGTGTAACTGACATTACCTGAAGTTAAATTTTACCAGTAAATCAAAGAACATGCATAATCATATTTAAATAATAAAACACATGTGAACAATACAGATTTTAGGTATAAATCACAAACAATACACCAGCCACCAGGAGTAGTGACCCTCACACTTATATTTTTTTGTAAATTTAAAATCTACACAAGACTAGTGTCAGAGTTAGATATTGGTTCAGGTAAGGTTTATGGTTAAGGATAGTTAAGTATAGGCTATAGCTCTAATAGAGCTATATGGATTGGGATAATTAAAGTTAATGAGTGTCAGGGGCGGATCCAGCCATTTATAAAAGGGGGGGGGGGGGTTCCTAACCCAGGATAAAGGGGGGGAGGGGTCTAAGTAGATTCCTCCGATATCGGAGCACCCGTGTCACATTGACATTGAGAAAATATGTCTGTATATATACTTGTTTAATTTTGTATTTTATAAGCGTCAGCTGAGCTGGTAGATATCATTGTGTAAATTCAAATTAAATTAGTTGATTTGATTTATAAGAAATAGATTGTCACTGTGCGTATATTGTATAGAGTCTGTTAATTTTCAGTTTGCGGGTTATCAAGGGAATTTGGTCCGATTTTTTTCTGACTATGTCCCCATTAAATTACCTCCCCTTAGCTAATAAAGGATTTGACAATATATAAATTCAGTTTACAAAGTTTGGTTGTGGTCAGTATAAAAATGTCTCGAAATATACAAAATGATCGTGTTGACCAGTCGACAATTTTATAGGATACTGCTTATTTATAATACACTGATGCATGTGCTCCCTCCAACAGGCGGAAGTTACGGTTGGATAAAGGAAAGATTTTACTGTTGTGAATGTTTTACTCGACCCAAGGATTTGTATAGTGATCTCACAATACAAATCCTTGCTCGACCTCATTTATCATTCCACGACCTCTTAAACCTCGGTCCTTTGTGTTAAATTAAAACGCAAAAGAAAAGATCACTTCTATATTTGATGGCCTTTCTTGTTTAAATTTAATTTTACACCGGGGTCATTTTCAATAGTCTGTCAGTCCAAGGATTTGCTCTCACTATACAAATCCTTGGTCTGCCAAAAATGAATAAGAAGGATATAATAACCAGAACCAATTTTTTTTTTATGAATAATTGGTAGAATAATCTTTCCTGCTGTAATTTATGCGGTTTTCTATTAATCGTGGCAATCTTCCGATCATCGGTAAAATTAACACTGATCACTTTTGTCACAGCAATGGAACTCATATTGGTAGTTTACAATCTGATCAAAGCCATACTAACAAATCTCAAGGTCCTTTTCGGGGTCGTCTTTAAATAAATAATCGAAATACCACTTACATGTATTCTGAATCAAAAATTTCCCCAAAACTCTCCTATACAGTTATGACTTATATTGTTTTATGCACTTTTTTATGCATGACCGGGCCGGATCGACATGGGCTGAACTATAAACGAATAAATGTCAAAATCAAACTTGATCTAGGCATCTATTTTGCCATTAGAAACAACATATTTACGAGACTTATAATACCAAACAAGATCTACGACCAAACCATTGACTGTCTCGGAGTCCTAATTTAAGGAGTAATTGTCCATTAATAATGATTATTATCAAGTTTTGCATTTTGGCAAAATCTATTGCAGAGAGAAACTGTGAACAGCAAAAAAAGATCAGTAGGGCAAGATTAACAAAAAGGATATTTTATTTTGAACTATCTTCTAGTCTATAATAAACTCATATATAGATCATGACCAGGATTATAATTCTGTATGTCAGACGCGCGTTTCGCCTACAAAAGACTAATCACTGACGCTCGAATCAAAAAGCTAAAAATGCCGAAATGCGAAGTCGAAGAACATTAAGAACCCCAAATTCTGAAAGTTTTTGCCAAATACAGCTAAGGTAATCTGCACTTTGCCACCCTGTTTGCATAAATAACACTTTTAAATAATTTTATGAATCATGATTATAATAATGAAGATTCGGAGAGAGCAGTTTCTGATTTTATGAATATTATAAATGTCGTTGCTTCAAAGGCAAATAAATATTTTTCACAATAAATCATCCAAAAAAAGAAGACCTAATTGTAAAAGGTTTGATTCTGATCTAAGTGTAAAGAGGAAAACTCTTGTATCAAAAGGTGAATTACTAAGTTGTCAAAATTTCCGTTTGATCCTATCATCAGAGGTTCATATTATAAATGCTACAGAGAATATAATAAATTGCTCAAATATAAAATGCGCACATTTAAACAGACTATCCTAAATAGTCTTGATAATTTAAGAGATTCTGATCCAAAACAATACTGGAAACTTATTAGTTCTTTGAAGGAATCTACAGATGATAGTAAAGACAAGAGTGCACACGCTGAAATGTCTCGCCTGCTTTACTGACCATTGATTTTATGTTGAAAATCTTAAAAGAGAAAGGTTTTATTAAAAGCATCCCATAAACTCAGGTCAGATAAATCCTGTCAGACAGATATATACACAATTTTCTTATACACAACAAATAGTTGACCTATTGCTTATGATAATTGAAAAACAGACCAAAAACACAACAACTTAACATTGACCAATGAACCATGAAAATGAGGTCAAGGTCAGATGATATATGCCATACAGATATGTACACCTTACAATCATTCCATACACCAAATATAGTTGACCTATTGTTTATAGTACTTGAAAAACAGACCAAAACACAATAACTTAACATTGACCAATGAACCATGAAAATGAGGTCAAGGTCAGATGATGTACATGTATGTCATACAGATATGTACACCTTACAATCATTCCATACACCAAATATAGTTGACTTATTGTTTATGGTACTTGAAAAACAGACCAAAACACAAAAACTTAACATTGACCAATGAACCATGAAAATGAGGTCAAGGTCAGATGATATATGCCATACAGATATGTACACCTTACAATCATTCCATACACCAAATACAGTTGACCTATTGTTTATAGTACTTGAAAAACAGACCAAAACACAAACACTTAACATTGACCAATGAACCATGAAAATGAGGTCAAGGTCAGATGATACCTGCCAGACAGACATGTACACCTTACAATCATTCCATACACCAAATATAGTTGACCTATTGTTTATACCCAGCAAACACACAACATTTAAAAAACATTTTTGAAATGTCATATGGACGTCTCTCACAAAATATTTCAATAAGATATCATTTAAACATAAAAAAAATGTTTATTTTATTGTTTTTGAAATGTTTTATTTCTAACATTTAAGTAAAATGTTTTTACAACATTAACAAAATATTATTTGCTAATATCTTTGATTCATGTTCTCAAACATTGTTCTAAAATATCCCGTAGATATATTTATAATATAAAAAAATAATATTTTCTTCAATTGGTATTTTATATTTTAGCAACATTTAAAGTAAATATTTTCCAAATATCCAAAAAACATTCTGCAAAAAAATGTTTTACAGAAAATATAGTTTTGCTATTTGCATAAAATGTTTTATAACGTAAAATTAAAATGTTTTACACAAAACATCTGAAAAATATCAGCTAAATGGTTTCTATAAAATATTCTGACATACACATTACTTAATAGTCTTACTGATATTTTATTCAACATTTTACGGATATAAAAATAATATTTTATTTAAACTTTATTCAAAACCCCACAAACAACGTTTTGTGGAATAAGCTCTTTTTTTTCAGGATAAGATATAGTACTACATTTCATCAATATCATGACAAGCAAGATACTATGGTTGAAATCCTTAATTGATATCTTGAAGATCCTTGAAGTCAGATTTTATTCCTTCTTATATTAAAATTCAAAAGAGTCAACATTAAATTAAGCAATAATGTATTAATAAACAATCACCTTTCTTTAATGTTTATTCATTTCGTTCGTGTATATTTTAGAAATTAAGAAATGAAAACTGTAACTGTACTAAGTTCAATTTTCGTATCGTTTATATGCCTTACGGAAAACCGACCTTTTCCGGAATCGACTTTTGTTTTATCACCGGAAATGATTTTGAAATTTGAATTTTGAAACGAAGACAGGATATCAACAAAGAGAGCCAAGAAAATTGTTTGTTACGCGATATATACTCACTCGGTAAGAATGATTAATCTGTTAAGATGAAACTTGTGCATTCATTGTGTGTGTTCAATCATAATCGGAACCAAATTACATCTGTTTCTGGAGGTGCGGATCAAGGTTTTGAAAAAAGGGGGGCCCCTGCCCAAGGCAAGCAAACGTTTGGAGTGATACTTGTAAATAGTCTATACATTTATCTTATAAGTAGCTCCATAAGGGGGTCGGGGCCCCTAAATCCGCCACTGTTCAAGCATCTACGTACACCAATTATGAATTTGTTCATTGATATAAAAAAATTATAAGGATATGTGGCTTGTGTGTTTGATTGCCAATACACCTTATCACTATTTGTCCGCCATTACTGGCCATGGACATCACAAAAGTTCCCGTAAAATGTTGACGTCATATTAGAAAATATTTGGCACCACAATTGAAAGTAATACACCTTATCGCTATTTGTCCGCCATTATTGGACATCACACAACTGTCACAAGTTCCCTTAAAATTTTGACGTCATCATAAAAAATATCTGATGCCACAATGGAAAAGTGATTGTTTTTTTATGTCAAAAGTTCAAGCAGGATAGATTCTCGGGTCAAGCGGGAATAGCGATAAGGTGTATTATTGTATGACGTATGCTGACGTAAAAAGTTCAAGCGGGACAGATTTCCAAATACTGAAATAGCGATAAGGTGTATGAGACAGCTATCCACCAGAATTTAAATAACTTGGATAAAAGAAATTATAGGTCACTGTACGGCTTTAAAAACTGAGAAAACCAATACCATATAGTCCACTTTGAAGCCTTGACAAACAAATGTTAAATTTTTCTCAACACAATTGAAACAAAACAACTAACTGCCTACATTAAATACACATTATGAAAAAGAAATTTGACAGACTTAAACCAACAACAACTATTGCAATAAGCATGACTCAATACCTTGTTTCCGAGGCACACAAACAAGTTACAATAACACTAATATAAGCACCATTTGAATATGGAGATTTTTTTTTTCTAGTAAAAACAGTGTATGTATGTATTTGCAAAACAGTAAATTAAATTTCCCTTAACAGCTTAATGAACATTACAAAGACTATGTAAGACTTCAGTACAAGCAAGATAATATAAACTGTTGCTTAAAATTATATTTATTGCTTCATACACACAATGTACATACTATGTATCTTTTATTTTTTTAACAGGAGCTAAAAGAAAAGCCACAAAGGACAAGTTCAATATGCAGGTTTACAATTTGGAAGTGGCGCAGGTTCTTTGGAATGTCTACAACCTTTCAGGAGATTTTTTTTTTGAAGTAAGATTTTCATACAGAATTACTGTTATTCCATATTTAATTCAAATATTTAGCATAAACAATGCATTACATTCAAGATTAAGGGCATACAATACAGAAAAGATATCTGGATATTTGAATAAATTATTTTTTTGTGACAAAATAGAAACAAGTCATGCAAGTTATTTGTTTAAATCAATCTTTTAGTCCAACAGTGTGCTTTCATAAACAACATATTTGCTTTCCTTTGAAGTATTTCAAATACATATAAACAACTCATTTAATGACATCTGTGTGTTTCTCGGAAGTTAAGTTATATTATTATCATCATTGCGAAAACAATGCGTAACACTTCGATAAGTTGTTATGTGCCTATAGTATACTTCTAGGACTGTATCATATGCCCTTACATGTAGATTCAAATGACAAGTTATAAACTATGTCACTCTACAGAGTTTAACACTTAAAATAAGGTGTTTAATGACATTATGTAGCACGGCTTTTAAAGGCCCGAACATGATACAATGCATTTAATGAAAACTAAAAAAAAAAACAAGAAAAACAACAGCCTGATTTATACAAAACAATAAAAGAAAAAAAATATGATAGACAACAATCAACGAGTATAATGAAATAAGACTCTTGACTGGACACATATCTAGTCTAAAGTTTTTTATGAGGTTTTTTTGTCGAGCCGGCGACTTTTGTCGCAGAAAGCTCAACATAGGGATAGTTATCCGGCGGCGGCGTTAGCTAACTTCTTAAAAGCTTTATATTTTAGAAGGTGGAAGACCTTGATGCTTCATACTTTGTATATAGATGCCTTATGTTACGAAGTTTCCGTCTGTCACATGTCCATTGTCCTTGACCTCATTTTCATGGTTCAGTGACTACTTGAAAAAAAAGTAAACATTTTTTGTAATGTTAATTTCTATCTTATTATGAGTAATAGGATAACTATATTTGGTATGTGCATACCTTGCAAGGTCCTCATGCCCGTCAGACAGTTTTCACTTGACCTCAACCTCGTTTCATGGATCAGTGAACAAGGTTAAGTTTTGGTGGTCAAGTCCATATCTCAGATACTAAAAGCAATAGGTCTAGCATATTCTGTGTATGGAAGGACTGTAAGGTGTACATGTCCAACTGGCAGGTGTCATCTGACCTTGACCTCATTTTCATGGTTCAGTGGTTATAGTTAAGTTTTTGTGTTTTGGTCTGTTTTTCTTATACTGTATGCAATAGGTCTACTATATTTAGTTTATGGAATGATTGTAAGGTGTACATGTCTAGCTGGCAGGTGTCTTCTGACCTTGACCTCATTTTCATGGTTCAGTGGTCAAAGTTAAGTTTTTGAGTTTTGGTCTTTTTTTCTAATACTATATGCAATAGGTAATCTATATTTGGTGTATGGAAATATTTTATGATGTACATGTCAGTCTTGCATGTTTTATTTGACCTTGACCTCATTTTCACGGTTCATTGCTCAGTGTAAAGTTTTTGTGTTTTGGTCTGTTTTTCTAATACTATAAGCAATAGGTCAACTATATTTGTTGTATGGAAGGATTGCAAGCTGTACATGTCTGCCTGGCATGGTTCATCTGACCTTGAGCTCATTTTCATGGTTCATTGGTCAATGTTGAGTTTTCTTGATTTAGTCTGTATCTTAGAAACTATAAACAATAGGTCAACTATATTTAGTGTATTGAATGATTGTACATGTAAGATGTACATGTATTTCTTGTTTGGTTTATATGACCTTGACCTCATTTTCTTGGATCATGTTAAGTGTATGTGATAGTTGTAGTAAAGCTTTATATTTAAGACTATCAACATAATATCAATGATTAGTAAAGAAGGCGAGACATTTCAGCGTGTGCACTCTTGTTTAAATAACTAAATGAAGTTCAGCGTGGCATATTGCTCTCTCTTAACACGGTCAGCCATTTATTTTCCCCTTCCGACAGACTATCATCGTTATTTGTTTCAAAACTTTAAAGGGGAGGGGATGTATATCCTTCAGGCAACGTGAATCGTTCTATGATAAAGGAATGTGCAAGAAGTTTATATATGAATGTAAGATTAATTTTTTTTTCAGAAGCATGGCACAGCAAGAAAAAGATATAAGACACTACAAGACATTCCAAGTGATTTTGAATAACACAATTGATTGACTTTTCAATGTATTCTTAAATAAATCAAATACATGTAGTTGATGTAAAATGGTGTTTTGTTCTCATCTCTTCAGCCAATTATCAATGATTATTGACTTAAGATGTAACCCTATTAGAAGTGTAGCGTTTTAGTTTAGAAAGAGAAGTTGTATTGAAAAATCTGAATTTGGGACACAAGTTTTAGTCAATGTAACTTGAACTTAAAAATGTGTATAATGTTTGCATAATGTCCAATGGCATATATGTCATGCATGTTCAGGTTGACATATGCATGATGTGTATAAGATAGGTAATACAAGTTGAGAGTGAAAAACTAAACATTATACCATTGTGGTTGGAATGTGGGCATTCTTGCACTGTCAATCGTCTGTCCACCTATATTTGTCGGATTTTGTCCAACAAATATTTTCATCACTGTTTTTCCCAAAACTGCTGATAAAGATGAGTTCATATTTAATGAGCTGCTTGATAGTGATGAACTGTGATGTGTGAACATTTTTGTATCTAGCACCTGTTTCCTGTTTGCTTATACAGTGTATTTCAAAATGTTGAATGTTCTCAAATTTTCCATTACTTTAATTAGTAATGTTGATGAACAGAATGACTTCATATTTGGTAAGTGGCTTGACCATGATGAGTTGTGTCTGCCATTTTGGATGTGTCAAAATTTGTAGATACTTCTTGTTTTTAGAGACTTTGAATTGTGAATTTCATATGCTTAGCAAAACAACTGATTTATTCTTGTTTGTATATAGAATTAATCACTGTGTATAAATACATTTAACTAATGATTTGTTATTTAAAAAAGCAGGAAACTCAATCAAAAGGAGAGAAAATTTTATATTGATATGATCTAGATATCAACCAAAAACATCTTCTTAAAACATTTTGAAAACATTTTTTAGGCACAGTCTCACTTGCAAGAAAACATCCAAAAAACATTTTTATAACATTATTTGATGTTCATGATGTTTTTCAAACGTTCAGAAAATATTTGTAGAAAATATTTTTTAAAAGATTATCAAAATGTTTTATACACCATTGTTTTTCACATTATCATGATATTTCTTTACAACATTTTAATTATATTATGCAAATATTTTAGAAAACATATTAGAAAACGTTTTATTGATATATATTCTACCATACATTTAATGTTTTTCTCACGTTTTTTTGTGATATTTTCATGACATTAGACACAACATTTTAAAAACATTTTAAGGATGTTTTTGTGTTTGCTGGGTAGTACTTGAAAAACAGACCAAAACACAAAAACTTAACATTGACCAATGAACCATGAAAATGAGGTCAAGGTCAGATGATGTACATGTATGTCATACAGATATGTACACCTTACAATCATTCCATACACCAAATATAGTTGACCTTTTGTTTATGGTACTTGAAAAACAGACCAAAACACAAAAACTTAACATTGACCAATGAACCATGAAAATGAGGTCAAGGTCAGATGATATATGCCATACAGATATGTACACCTTACAATCATTCCATACACCAAATATAGTTGACCTTTTGTTTATGGTACTTGAAAAACAGACCAAAACACAAAAACTTAACATTGACCAATGAACCATGAAAATGAGGTCAAGATCAAATGAAACCTGCCAGACTGACATGTACCTATTACAGTCATTCCACACACTACATATAGTTGACCTACTGCTTATAGTATTTGAGAAACGGACCTAATCACGTAACTTTAACCTTGATCACTGATCCATGAAATGAGGTTGAGGTCAGGTGAACCTTGTCTGCCGGACATGTAGACGTTGCAAGGAACCCATAAATCAAATATAGTTATCCTATTACTCATAATAAGTGAGACATTCACATGACAAAAAAACTCAATTTTTTTTTCAAGCAGTCGCTGAACCATGAAAATGATGTCAAGGACAATGGCCATATGACAGACGGAAACTTCGTAACATAAGGTATCTGCATACAAGATATCGTGAAGCATCCATGCAGGTCTTCTACCTTCTGAAATATAAAGCTTTATAAAATACAAATAGTTTACGCCGCTGCCGCCGGATAGTAATACCTATGTCTCGCATATTGCAACTTTCGTCGCATGCGTAACAAAAAATCAGTAGAACCAGAAACCTGGTTTAATCATTTTTCAGATTTGAATCAATCTCCCTCAATGAGTGAGACAAGAATTAAAGAAATTAATTCAAAAATAGAATATATTGAAAAAAAATAAAAACCTTCTGTGAATTAGATTAAAGATTCTCTGTTAAAGAAATATTTGAATCAATATCTAAACTCAATTGTGGAAAAGCCTCAGGTCTGGATGGTATACCTAATGAGATGCTAAAGGCAGGAAGTTTAGTTCTAAATCCCTTAATTCAGAAACTTTTTAACTATGTATTTTCACCCGTCATAATCCAATGCAGTGGTCATCAGTTTATTTATCTGCTGTTTTTAAGTCTGGTGATCCAAGTAAAATAGATAATTAGCGTGGCATTGCCATTAATTCTTGTGTTGGTAAATTATTTAACTCTGTTTTAAATAACAAACAGACTTGATCAATTTTTGACATGAAAGAATCATTGATTAATCCATATCAAATAAGGTTTTAAAAAAAAAATGAAGACCATCTGATCATGTTTTTGTTTTAAAAACCATTATTGAGAAATATATTAGTAAAAAAGGGGGTAAACTATTTGCCTGTTTTGTAGATTTTAAAAAGGCTTTTGATAAAGTGATTCATGTAGGTATTAGATATAAGCTATTAACAAATAATATTACTGGAAAGTTTTTTTTCTATCATTTAGAATATGTATAATAAAAATTACCTATGGGTTAAAATTGATAATGAAATGACCCCATGTTTTAAATCATTCATAGGGATTAGACAAGGTGATGTTTTAAGCCCAAATATTTCAAAATATTTATCTCAAAATATTTATCAATGATCTACCTGACAAGTTTTTATCATGTCCTGATCCTGTAAATATTAGTAATCGAAGAGTAGATTGTCTCATGTATGCTGATGATGTAGTGATAATTTCAGAAACACAAGAAGGCTTGCAAATAAGAAATGATATGTTACATGAATATTGTTTAGAATGGTGTTTCGATGTTAATCTAAAAAAGAAAAAAGTATAAATTTTTAACAAACCAGGAAAGTTTTTAAAATGCCTTATATATTTAATTTTTGGAGGTGAAGAGATCGAATGTGCAAAATTACATAGATATCTTGGAATCACATTTAAGTCTAGGGGTATATTCAAACAGTGTAAAGATGAATCTTACAAAAAAATCTTTAAAAGCATGTTTTAAGCTACAGAGGTGCTTGTCATCATCTAACCCTAGTATTGCCACATTTTTACATCTTTATGATCATACAATTAAACCTATATTATTATATGGCATTGAAATATGGTGAATGTTTCGTACTGATTCACGATCAGCTGAATGTAAAAAAGATAATGACTATACATGTATATCAAAGAAAGTTTTTGGTTTAGGATTCTTCTGAAAAAGCTCATAATAAATTAGCAGAAACCAGTTCTGATTTACAAAATATGTTAAATGCTTTCTCAAGTTACTGAAAAAAATGGAAGCTGATTATTAATGTTAAAAAAAAATACTAATTTTTTCAGGTGGTAGAATTCCACAATTTTTTTTTTTATCAATGATAGTAAAATTTGAATTGTCAAAAACTACAAGTACCTTGGTATATTTTTAGCAAGAAGTGGTTCGTTTTTGACAACACGAAAATATTTATATGAACAATGTATGAAAGCAATGTACTCTGCCTTAAAAAAATGCAGACAGACCAATCTATCTATAGAGTGTCAGTTAGATATTTTTGATAAAGCTGTAGTGTCAATTCTTCTATATGCCTCAGAAATTTGGGGTTTTGAACATTTTGATTTATTGGAACGTATCCACTTCAGATTTTGTAAGATGATTCTTCATCTAAAACAAAGCACACCCAATTTTATTGTTTATGCCGAGCTTGGCAGATATCCTTTATCATTAAAGGCAAAAGTTCGTATGATAAATTTCTTGGACAGATTATTAAATGATAAAGAAAGTAGAACATCTTGTCTACTATATAAACTTTTATTCATCAATTTTACTATTTATGGATATCAAAACAAATGGCTTGTTTATATCAAAAATATTCTAGACAGTTGTGGAATGTCAAACATATGGTATATGCAATTTGCTGATAGATGGGTATCAAAAAGTGTTGAAGAAAAATTACAAGATCAATATAAACAGTCATTTTTGTCAGATATAGATACTTCACCAAAAAGGGTAATGTTATAGAATTTTTAAGACAGAAATTAAGTTTGAGAAATATTTTAATATTGTGTATACATTGTGCAAATTTAGATGTGGTAGCCATCGATTGCCAGTTGAGACGGGAAGATGGCATGGTCTTTCAAGAGACGATAGAGTATGCCACCTTTGTGACTCAACTGACATTGGGGACGAATACATCATGACTTGCGAAAGACTTAAAGCAGATAGAACAAAATTCTTATTTAGTTATTTTTTGGAAAATCCAAATACATACAAATTTAATGTTTTATTCAATTCTACAAATACTGTAGAATTAGAAAAACTGTAAATTTATTAAAAATATTAATGTGAAAGTATGTCCATCTAGTTTAGAGCTCTGCTCCTAGTTAAAATATGTAACTTATATGTAGTATTTCACACATGCATGTAGTTAGTCTATTTATGTATATATATGTACCATTCTCTGTAACTTTGTATTTAGTTTATGAGAATAAAAGATTCATTCATAAATTTACGAAATATATTCTTGGTGTTAAAAGAAAGGCCAGTAACATAGCTGTGATGTCAGAGCTTGGTAGATTTCCTATTTATTTTACTATAATTTTGTCAGTGTTAAAATATTGTCATAGACTGGAAGGGTTTATTCCCGATTGTCCCACTTTTTAAAATTTTAGAGTTCTGATTGTCCCACATGAAAAGTTCTGATTGTCCCACATTATTTTATTAAATAAACAAGGTAGTTGTTGTTTGTTTTACTAAATAAACAAGAATTAAAATATGATTTTTTAAATCATCACATTAAAGCACTTTCGATGAAATAATATAAAATGTCTGAGTTATAAAATATAATGTTACTCTCATTTGTAAAACAAATATCAGTATTGTATTTTTGATTACTTTTTTTATTAAAATTTTTAAATAAATTAAAAAATAATACATGCAATGATTCTAAATGCTCTAGCGGTTCTCCTGTTGAAGATGTCATCCATTACTTTCTAGAATGCCAATTATATTATAACCAAAGAATATCTCTGATTAATGATCTTATAAATATGAACATACACATTGATATTGAAACGCTATTGTTTGGAAAAGATGCATATAATTACGAAACTAACTCTAAAATTTTTGATAAAGTTCCTTATTTCATTAAACAGTCAAAAATATTTTAACGTTCTAAGTCAGCAGCTTTCTTTTTTCTCTCTGTCCTATTTGCTTTTTTTGTTGCCATGCCAATGTGTGACTCCTTCCTTTATAACTGTCGCTATACTATGTATGTGTTTGCTGTCATCATATATGTGTATTGTATATGTAAGGAGAGGACTTAATATAAGTTGTAATAACTTGTGTCAAATCCTATTGCTTGATTAATACAATAAAATATTATTAAATTAAAATTAAATTAAAACGTCAGATTTTCCTGAACCCAACAACTTTCTTCATTGATCACGAAGCTGCTGTTCAGAATTCTGCTGGAGCATCCTTTCCAGGAAAAACTATTGAAGGACATTTTGTTTCACTATACTCAGTGTATTTGGCGAAAAGTGCAGTAAACAAGACTCGTCTCATAACTATAAAGGAGAACCAGACATTCATCAACTTATACGGTCGGCAGCAGTTCTTCCTCTGGTACCACCTACAGAAATAGACGACGTCTGGTTCCATACACTTGAAGACCTGGAAAATTCGAACTCAACAGCAAATATCACTTCGTTTACGGATAACGTCACAACATACTGGGTTGAAAGCAACAGGATGCTATGGAACCATTACCAAACCGAAGGACCAAGGACGACAAACCACCTCGATGGATGTCACAGTAGCTTGAAGAAGATGATCTAAGTACCACACCCAAACATAGTATAAAAGCTACTGAACTATCTTAAAGAAGAGCAGGCAGCAAACGAAATGACTACCATTCAGTATCAAGATTGGGGAGTAGGACCAACATATAGAACAAAATACAAAAAAGTCAACCAAGCCTACAGGAACTGAGACCATCTTCAGAATAGCGAAGTTATTGTGTTCCAGTATGCTGACATTGCTTCTGACTTATTTGTTACATTTTGACTAAGTTTGTTGCAATTTTATGGTGTGTTGTGATGTTTCAGTTATGAATCATGTGTGCTTTATTGTTGTACCTTATGCATTGTGTGTTCTTAATAGTATCTGCTCTTCGTGTCATATGTCATGTGTGTGCTTTAAGGAATTAATTGGTTTATTGTGTGTACTTTATTGTATTTAGCTGTTTATTATGTGTGCTTAAGTGAAACTCTTTTTTATTATATATCAATGTAGAATTGAGAAGTGCTTGATATGTGCTTTATGACTAAATATATATTATAGTCTGTGTTTGATGATACTTTGTTGCTAATATATGCAAAAAAGAAATATGTAAATATTATTATTTGTTCATGTTTATTTCTTATTTTATAAGTTACATTGGTTAGTTACCTTTGATAACCTGCTACACACTATAAAAACAATTTAATTACTATCAAAACATTTCCCAATTGTCCCACATTTAAACTTCCCAATTGTCCCACAAACATCTTCCCGATTGTCCCACAAAATTTCATTACTTTTTTACCTGTAATTTCAAAAAGTGGGACAATCGGGAAGACACCACTGGAAGGTTAAAGAAGGATTATTATATGATGCATTTATATGTTGTAAACAATTACATATTTCTAATGTTAATACATGGTACTCTAGTATAGATTATATTCTGAAAGGGATTAAATTATCTACTTTTGACCAGCCAATTGGTTCTTTATGTAAGTATGTTAAAAATACTATGTGAGAGTTATTTAACATTTTGGAATAAATTGAAGTATCAAACAATTAACTCAGAAAAAGGGAAGCTTGGTACTCACTCTTTATAAATTGAGACGGACAGATACTAAAAAAAAACGTATAGATAGATCCGAGCGTCTTTGTTTAAATTGCTCACTTGGTAAAGTTGAGGATGAGCTTCATTTTTTTATTAAAGCAACTTGCAAACGGCAATTTACTAATCGAGTGCCAAGATAAACAAGCACAATTTGTGTGGAGCGCGGAAGCTCTTCATTCTAAAAATGTGTGCACGATCAACACTTTTACACCCCAATAAAATTACAAAAAGAAGCATTCATTTCCTATAATTACATTTTATGCTAATAAGACCATGAAAAAAAGTTTAATCATTTACCTGCATGTGCACTTTTTTGTGGAAGCACGTGTCATCACGAATTTAACATTTCATTTTGATATGAATGTGAATTTTTGAATGACGGCGCGATTGTTGTTAGCCAATCAAACTAACGGATTCTCGTGAAACATACATGTAATGTAATTATTTTGTTATAAATTAGGCCGTTAGTTTTCTCAATTGAATTGTTTCATATTTTTCATATCGGGGCCTTTCAGAGTATAGCCGACTATACGATATGGATTTTTCTTATTGTTGAAGGCCATACGGTTGTCTATAATTGTTTACATCCACTTCATTTGAACTGTGGTGGATGGGTAGTTTTCTCATTGGCAATCAAACCACATCTCCTTATTTTTATATTTACCAACAAACTAAAACTGAGTGGAAAAGTTATAGACAGTTACCAAAAGAAGTCAAAAAAGGCAAGTCAGGAAGGTAGAATACACATACATCAATGATACCACAGACGCCTTGGTACAACTTTTGAAAACCTTTTTTTCATTGTTTGCACCTGAGACTACTATAACACAGAGATTGGTCAGTTCCCGTACTGACCAGTCAAATTGTAATTAAAACGATGTCTACGATCACGTGACGCGAAATGATTGACAAGAAGGCATCGATCCGCCATTGTTGATAACGGATCCAAAGCGAAAATAATAACTAATTTTTTATACGACCGCACAAAATTTTTGGGGTTCGTATAATGCTATGATGTCGTCGTCTGCGTCGTCTGCGTCGTCGTCGTCTGCGTCGTCGTCCGAAGACACATTTGGTTTCCGGACAATAACTTTAGTTTAAGTGAATGGATCTCTATTCAATTTTTTTAAAAGGTTCAATACCACAAAAGGAAGGTTGGGATTGATTTTAGGGATGATGGTCACAACCGTTTAGGAATTAGGGGCCCAAAAGGGGCCCAAAAGAAGCATTTTTCTAGTTTCAGGATAATAACTTGTGTATAAGTATTTCAATTGCTCTGAAATTGTACCACAATGTTTAATACCACAAGTAGAAGGTTGGGATTCATTTTGGGGGTTAATGTGCCAACAGTTTAGGAATTAAGGGCCAAAAAGGGGCCAAAAACAAGCATTTTTGTAGTTTCCGGACAATAACTTGTGTGTAAGTGTATGGATCTCTCTGACATTTTACGACAAGGTTCCATATCACAAAGGAAAGGCTGAGATTGAGTTTGGGGGTAATTGCCCCAAACATGCAGGAATTAGGGGCAAAAAAGGGAAAAAACAAGCATTTTTCTAGTTTCCAGACAATAACTTGTGTTGAAGTGTATGGATCTCTCTAAAATTGTACTTCAAGGTTTCATACTACAAAGGAAAGACTGGGATTGAGTTTGATGGTTACTGCTCTAAGGAGGGGGGGGGGGGGGGGGGGTTCAAAAAAGTTTAGAGGGAGGGTCCAATTTTTTTAAGCGGTTCATATTTTTTTTTCAAAATTTTTTAAAAGTTTCAAGAAGAAATCTTCAATTGCACAGTATTGCGCATTAGATTTGGATGATCTTTGACCACATTTATTTTGTGTCAGAAACCTATATTATGTCAAAAATTTGATCACAATCCAAATTCAGATAGTATCAAGCTTGAATATTGTGTCCAAATTTGCCCCAACTGTTCAGGGTTCGACCTCTGCGGTCCGGTATCAGGCTGCGTTCAGCGAAGCATTTTATTAACTGATGTGGCTGATTGAAGAGTGTTATATTAAGGTAAGTTTGAAAATAAGATTTGAACTTTTCTTAAATGTTCGTTTATAAGCACAATAAATAAAGTAAGTGCATTTATAGAATTGAATTTACTAATAAAACCTGAAAGTAACAGCGAGTAATAACTAGTAGTCCGTCAGACAGGGTCAATTTGTATTGCTAATGAGTAAAATTCAGATGAACAATTTGTTTTCCGGAAAGCATAACTGCATTCTACAGTCATAATCCTATGCAGTGGTGTAAAGTTTGTAATTATGAAATACTAATTTGTCTGCATTAGAGTTCCCCTGAAGTAGGTGTACACCAGTCAAGTTGCGTATTACAGAGCATGAAGTTTGATAGGTTAATGGAAATAAATCAGAATAATATTTGGTTTCCTTGATAATACTTATGCATTCTATAATGATATAATTTTGCAGTGCAGTAAAATTTGTATTTAAATGAAATACCAATTTGTCTACATTAGAGTTCCTCTAAAATATACAATTACTTAAAATACTTTAACCAAATTAAAACATGATAAAAATCCCAATCCTTCATCCATAGCCAGTAATAGGGTAATTATTTTTTTTTTTATTACTCATAATATTTTCTTTATTGTAGGAATGCCTCTCCGTCCAAAAGGAAACACGTGAGTGGAGAACGGAGAAGTTTATGGAGAAAAAGGGAACAGAAGCTTAAATAATTTTTAATCTGAATTTCATTGTCGTGCTTATTTTATATTGAAAAAATAAATGTTTAATATTTTAACATACTTTATTATTATTATAATATGCACTAAAACAAAGAAAGGAATGCAGAAATGCACAAAATTGTCAGTTTGGAAGACAATTGAATATCAACACACAAACCAAGAACAACACATCTTTATACATTTGGGGTGTTATAGTAGTCTCAGTTAGCACTGAATACTAGTATTCAATGTTCTACTATTACACCACTGTGCATACTTAACACTACTAAGCTGGTCTTACCTTATTTTAGATGAATTGATCATCTCTGAAAATATTCCTTATTTTACTATCCATACTTAAAACAACGACAGCTTTCTGCATTATAAAACAAACACCAATTAATACAGAAATGATCGATACTATTATTCTTTAAAAGGTGGAAAGGGTTAGTTCATTTCTTAAGTTTACAGTTACCAGCCTTATGAGATCTTCTATTTGCAAGTTATAACCATGATAACAATCAGATTTTTCAGACATAAGGTAAACTCCTCCTCCTGCTAGTGGATCCTGCATCTGTAACTGAAATAAGTGTCACAGGGACGGGTCTAGGATTTTCAAAAAGGAGTTCCAGAGAGACACAATGACAATAATTAAGTCAATTTAGTGCATTAAATGGAAGCAGCAGTCATAAACCAGAATCAAAGATCGCTCTGAGGGATAAGAAAATGTCCTGTCCCCAAGAACATGTACCTATGGGTATTTGTACTCTAAACATAATTCAACTGCATATGTATTCGATATTTGATTAATTCTAAATACAGTTTTTCAACTTTAAAAACAGCCAATCTCCTTGGTATACAGAGTATGTTTACAAATGAACAATATAATAATTGTGTTTAAGCGTTTACTTTACATTTGCCTCATTCTTGGAAATTCAAACACAATCAGTTTAAAAATAATTCTGAATGCGTTTACTAATCCAACATACTCCGTCTCAAATATACATTTGTATAAGGTTAAAAAAAAGGTCAAAAATCTGTTCTTTCTTTGGCTTTAGGGGTCATCTAGTAAAAATTCCAAAGCCCCAGAAGTCTTCCAAAAATGCAGAAATTTAAATGACGGTAAAGTATGTAGTCAAAAGTATAAATTCTGCCATGCATGTATGAAATCTTTTTACCTGCAAAGATACTGACCATTGACATATGTTGATACATTTCAAATCAATCTAATACTGGAAAAGAAATTTTAAGACAATTGGCACAATTTAATATTATAACAAAACAAGAGTGCACACGCTGAAATGTCTCGCCTTCTTTACTGACCATTGATTTTATGTTGATAGTCCTAAATATAAAGCTTTATTAAAAGTATCACATAATCTTAACATGGTCCAAGAAAATGAGGTCAAGTTCAGATAAACCAAACCGGAAATACATGTACATCTTACAATCATTCAATACACCAAGTATAGTTGACCTATTGCTTATAGTTTCTAAGAAACAGACTTAAACAGGAATACTAAACATTGACCAATGAACCATGAAAATAAGGTGAAGGTCAGATGAACCATGCCAGACAGACATGTACACCTTACAATCAATCTATGCATTAAATATAGTTGACCTATTGCTTATAGTATCTAAGAAACAAACTTAACCATGAAAACTTAACATTGACCAATGAACCATGAAAATGAGGTCAAGGTAAGATGATACCTGCCAGACAGACATATACACCTTACAATCATTCCATACAACAAATATAGTTGACCTATTGGTTATAGTTTAAGAAAAACAAACCGAAACACAACAAGAGTGCACACGCTGAAATGTCTCGCCTTCTTTACTAATCATTGATATTATGTTGATAGTCCTAAATATAAAGCTTTATTACAACTGTCACATAAACTTAACATTAAACAAGTAAACTAAACATTGACCAATGAACCATGAAAATGAGGTCAAGGCCAGATGAACCATGCTAGGCAGGCATGTACAGCTAACAATTCTTCCATACAACAAATATAGTTGACCTATTGCTTATAGTTTAAGAAAAACAGACCAAAACACAAAAACTTAACACTGAGCAATGAACCTTGAAAATGAGGTCAAGGTAAAAAAAAACCTGCGTGACTGACAAATAGATCATAAAATATTTCCATACACCAAATATAGTTGAACTATTGCATATAGTATTAGAAAAAAAGACCAAAACTCAAAAACTTAACTTTGACCACTGAACCATGAAAATGAGGTCAAGGTCAGATGACACCTGCCAGCTAGACATGTACACCTTACAATCATTCCATACACCAAATATAGTAGACTTATTGCATACAGTATAAGAAAAACAGACCAAAACACAAAAACTTAACTATAACCACTGAACCATGAAAATGAGGTCAAGGTCAGATGACACCTGCCAGTTGGACATGTACACCTTACAGTCCTTCCATACACCGAATATACTAGACCTATTGCTTATAGTATCTGATATATGGACTTGACCACCAAAACTTAACCTTGTTCACTGATCCATGAAATGAGGTCGAGGTCAAGTGAAAACTGTTTGACGGGCATGAGGACCTTGCAAGGTACGCACATACCAAATATAGTTATCCTATTACTTATGATAAGAGAGAATTTAACATTACAAAAAATCTTAACTTTTTTTTCAAGTAGTCACTGAACCATGAAAATGAGGTCAAGGACATTGGACATGTGACTGACGGAAACTTCGTAACATGAGGCATCCATATACAAAGTATGAAGCATCCAGACCTTCCACCTTCTAAAATATAAAGCTTTTAAGAAGTTAGCTAACGCCGCTGCCGCCGCCGCCGCCGGATCACTATCCCTATGTCGAGCTTTCTGCGACAAAAGTCGCAGGCTCGACAAAAACTAAACACTGAGCAATGAACCGTGAAAATGAGGTCAAGGTCAAATAAAACCTGTCAGACTGACATGTACATTGTAAAATATTTCCATACACCAAATATAGTTGACATATTGCGAATAGTATTAGAAAAAAAGACCAAAACACAAAAACTTAACTTTAACCACTGAACCATGAAAATGAGGTCAAGGTCAGATGACACCTGCCAGTTGGACATGTACACCTTACAATCATTACATACACCAAATATAGTAGACCTATTGCTTATAGTATCTGAGATATGGACTTGACCACGAAAACTTAACCTTGTTCACTGATCCATGAAATGAGGTCGAGGTCAGATGAACACTGTTTGACGGGCATGAGGGCCTTGCAAGGTACGCACATATTAAATATAGTTATCCTATTACTCATAATAAGAGAGAAATTAACATTACAAAAAATGTTATCTTTTTTTTCAAGTAGTCACTGAACCATGAAAATGAGGTCAAGGACAATGGACATATGACAGACGGAAACTTCATAACATAAGGCATCTATATACAAAGTATGAAGCATCCAGGTCTTCCACCTTGGAAAATATAAAGCTTTTAAGAAGTTAGCTAACGCCGCCGCCGCCGGATCACTATCCCTATGTCGAGCTTTCTGCGACAAAAGTCGCAGGCACGACAAAAATCGTAAAGGGTTAAACTAATCCCTGGGACTTTTATGTTTTTCAACTTCATATTTGATTTAGCTTTCTTATTGTTTTGATTCAAGTGCCTCTGATGTAGCTGAAACGCACGTCAGGCGTACCAAATTTTAAGCCTGGTATCTTTGATGATGATTTTATTCCGGCTTTTGCTGCTGTCAGTGTAAAAGTGTAGAAAAATAAAACATTCGATATTTTCCTTCAGATGCAATTATTAATCATGAAGTACTTCTGTCCAATGTTCATAACATTCCATGAAAGTTCAACGAAGTTATCTATTATGATGCTTACAATTTAGCGATGTCTGAATAACTTAAGACTATCTAAATGTTAAACTTCAAGCAAAAAAACTAAATGCATTTATCAGTGAAATACTGAAAAATTAAACATTTAAACACAATCAAAGCATCATGGCTAGTCTGACATTTTTTCTGACCCTACTTTCGATAATTATTTTGTTATCTTCATTTCCATAAGGGAGCTACCATTTGATTTTTATGGGGGGGGGGGGGGGGGGGGGGGGGGGCTAGGATGAAAAATTTTGTCCTGCATTTTTTTTAAGTTGTAATCTCTATCCTGCCTTTTTATTTTCCACTCTGTTCGGTCCTGCCTTTTTTTTTCCTGACTTTTTTTTACCTAAATTGTCATCTTGATTTTTTTTACAAGTGTCTCATCCTGCCTTTTTTTTACCCAAAACTCCTGTCCTGCCTATTTTTTTCAAATTTCATCCTATCCCCCCATAAAAATCAAATGGTAGCTCCCTAATCTCAATGTAAAATTTCTAGTCTATTGCCAAAAGATGAAGAATTTTGAAATATTGATGCAAATTATTTTGGTATTTCAATTGAAGACACTGTCAGATTTTTTGACATCTTTTTTTAGAAACATTTGAAATTCAATGATTTTGACAAGAATGTTAATGGAAATCTTCAAATGTGTAGCATACTTTTTATACTATGCCATTAATAATAATTGGCTTAATAATTTCCAGAAAGATGCATTAAAAATGCACTTTCTTAACAACAACAAAAATAAATAACTAACTTTTATCTAAATTTGTGTTCATTCTTCATTAAAGAAAAAATACATTTCCTGTATTCAAATACCTAATGCCGAGATAATTCCAATTACTGTAATTGTTTGAAAATCTTGGCAGCTGTCCATCATACTGGTATTGTATCAATAATCTCATTTGCCTAATGCAAGAATGGGAATAATAGCATTTCAAACAAGAGGCTCTCAAGAGCCTGAATCGCTCACCTGTAATTTTTTGCTTAAATCTTTCATCAATGATTATTTTTGCTTTTTAATATAAATTAATGAGTGGCTTAAAAATTTCATTGATAGGTTCTTTGTATCTATCATATTTTCTTCAAAAGCAAAGAAATACATTTTACCCCTATGTTCCATTTTAGCCATAGTGCCTATGTTTCTTGACGTACAAGAAAATAAAATACAAAATTTATACTAGATACTCTGAAACTCATTCAGCCCAAGTTTGGCTGAAATTGATTTAGCAGTTTCAAAGGAGAAGATTTTTCAAAGTAAGCAAAATAGATGAACAAATTGTGAAAAATTGTCTTTAAGGGCAATAACTCCTGAAGGACACATTTGACAATTCTGGTCATTTTAACTTATTTGTAGATCTTACTTTGCTGAACATTTTTGCTGTTCACAGTTTATCTTTATCATTAATAATATTCAAGATAATAACCAAAAACTGCAAAATTCCTTAAAATTACCAATCTAGTGGAATCAATCCAACAATGGACTGTTAGATTCGTCTGAAAATTTCAAGGCTGATAGAACTTGGCCTAATGAACATTTTAACCTCTCATCAGATTTGCTTTAAATTGCTTAAGTGTTTGAGATATATTAGCCAAAAACTGCATTTTACCCCTATGTTCTAATTTTAGCCATGGCGGCCATGTTTATTGACGAAACAGAAAATAAAACACAAATTTATTCTAGATACCCTAAGGATCATTCAGCTTAAGTTTGGTTGGAATTGGTTCAGTGGTTTCAGAGGAGAAGATTTTTTTAAAGTTAGAAAACATAAACAAATTGTGTAAAATTGTCCTAAAGGGCAATAACTCTTTAAGGGGTCAATTGACAATTTTGGTCATATAAACTTATTTATAGATCTTACTTTGCTGAACATATTTGCTGTTTACAGTTTATCTCTATCATTAATACTATTAAAGATAATAACCAAAAACTGCAAAATTTCCTTAAAATTACCAATTTAGTGGCAGCAACCCAACAATGGGTTATTAGATTCATCTGAAAATGTCAGGGCTGATAGAACTTTACCTTCTGAACACTTTTATCCCAGTCAGATTTGCTCTAACTGCTTTGGTTTTTGAGATATAAGCCAAAACTGCATTTTACCCCTATGTTCTATTTTTAGCCATGGCGGCCATGTTTTTTTTACGAAACAGAAAATAAAACACAAACTTTATTCTAGATACCCTAAGGATCATTCAGCTTAAGTTTGGTTGGAATTGGTTCAGTAGTTTCAGAGGAGAAGATGTTTGAAATAGTTTACACAAGAAGGACGACGAGGGACGACGACGGACGCCAAGTGATGGCTAAAGCTCACAGTTCCTTCGGAACGGTGAGCTAAAAAGTGTGGGAATCAACTCTGATATCAATACACATCTTGAACCAAATTTTATTCAATGGCTTACAGGAACAAAAGATACTGATAAAACACTTTCACTATTCTTATCAACTGCTTAAATTTGATAAATCACATTTTCCACATTAATTAATAAATGGCAATTTAATATAAATTTTGATTTACAAAGGAACTATATGCAAGTGTATATCTAAAATAAAGAAGTTGTTCGCCCAACCTTTTCTTAATTTAAGGACAAATAACATATTAAAAGTTGGCAGTTGATGATTAAAATGGTGTATAAAGTTTCGGGAAGTCATAAAAACACATAATCATTTTCATGACATGTCTTCAACTTAGAATTTTGCACCATCTCCAAATCCGGAGTGATCACATAGATCCAGCATGTCTGAATCAAAAATCATATCAAAATTTTACTCAGGATACTGTCTTTTGATCATGATGAACAGAAGCATTTTCAAAATCCAGGTAGTTTTCCAAAAAATCAATGACTAATGACAAACTTATATTGATGTCTGAACTTTAATCTTAGACTAAATGTTAACTGCCAAAAAAACTTAACCCAATTACGAGAATAAACTGTTGACACAGAGATATGTCTCGCCTATCGGCAGAAAATTCGAAAACTTTTAGACAACCTGATGGACAGCAACATAGCCAATCAAGTCACTGGATCATGACCTAGGGGACAAGGCCTCCAGATTGTCGTCAAACTGATATGTACTTATAGAAATGCAACTTTCTAGAAAATATCATTGATCAATCATAAGTAGTAACTATCAAACTGACTAAAGCTGAAAACTTAACATTGAAAATTGCTAATTAATTCAAAGTCACTTGACCATGACCTAGTGGGCAGGGCCTCTAAATAGTTGTTAAACTGATAGTATTGCAACTTTATAGAAAATATCATTGATCTGTCACATTAGCAGTTCCTATCAAACTGACTTAAGCAGAAAACTTAACAATATTGTTGACGCCCCCCTTCAAAAGCAGCCGGAAAAGCTACACCTATGTCTCTCTTTCAGCGATTTTCGTCACAGGCGAGACAAAAATACTGACAAATGCAAATTTCTTTTCTAAATTTTGCTCTGGAAACGGGTTTTTGATTATTACAAGGCTTCTGTCAATGTGTTATATTATTCCATAAAGATTTAACAAAGTTCTTGATGTTAAAAAAACTTTAACCCCTGACTTACCATCGACGACACTGATGTTTTCTATGTTTACATATTTCACAGTACTAGTTTGAGAGCATCATTTTTTAAAACATGAAGGTTGGCGCCTGTTAAAACGTTTAAACCCGCTGCATTTTTATGCACCTGTCCTAAGTCAGGAGCCTGTTGTTAAGTGTTTCTCGTTTCTCGTTTATTTTTGGCATTGCACTAGTCATGTCTTCTTTGACTGTCCATGACGTTAAAATACTAAATCCCTGGGATGTGTTTTAGTTGATTTTAGTCTCTGATGCATGATTTTTTATTATTAATTGTTTTGGCTTTTAACTAGCTGTCAGTAACTGCGAGTACTCTCAAATCGTACTTTCTTGTTTATTTGACCTGTTGATACTAATTGTATTGCTTTTTTGTTATTTAATGTTATTCAGGGTTATATCTGGTCTATATACCAGCTTTTATAAGTGTTTGGTATAACTATTAATTTTCACTTCGTACTATGAACATCAAAATTATTTATTTTGTAATAATATTTCCTTTCTCTATTGGTACTGTACACGTATACCTGACAACAAAATTATTTTCATTTATCTGTGTTTAAAGTTACTGCAGATGGATGGTATTTTTGTTCGAGCATATTGTTTTTCTTTAATTGTTTAACATTTCTTACCGATATAACATGTTACTTTTATTATTCTTCCCTTAGTTTATTTTGTATTCAAAATTATTTATTTTGTAAAAATATTTCCTTTCTCTATTGGTACTGTACAGGTATACCTAACAACAAAATTATTTTCATTTACCTGTGTTTAAAGTTATTGCAAATGGATGGTATTTTTGTTCGAGCATATTGTTTTTCTTTAATTGTTTAACATTTCTTACCGATATAACATGTTACTTTTATTATTCTTCCCTTAGTTTATTTATTTTGTATTTACATTGTATCATAGGTCAAATTTATTTGTTCAGTGTATGTTCAATGGTGTTAATATGTCCTTTGATTGAGTTAAGCTATTTCAGTTGATATTTTATAGTGTGTCTTTCTATGTTGTGATGTTACACTATTGTTTCAGAAAAAGGGTGAAGGTTTGGTACCATTAAAACGTTTAAACCCGCTGCATTTGTTTGCACCTGTCCTAAGTCAGGAATCTGATGTTCAGTAGTTGTCGTTTGTTAATGTGGTTCATAAGTGTTTCTCGTTTCTCGTTTTTTATATAGATTAGACCGTTGGTTTTCCCGTTTGAATGGTTTTACACTAGTAATTTTTTGGGGCCCTTTATAGCTTACTGTTCGGTGTGAGCCAAGGCTCCGTGTTGAAGCCCGTACTGTGACCTATAATGGTTTACTTTTATAAATTTTGACTTGGATGGAGAGTTGTCTCATTGGCACTCATACCACATCTTCTTATATCTATAGACCGTTAATTTTCCTGTTTGAATTGTTTTACACTAGTCATTTTGGGGCCCTTTATAGCTTGCTGTTCGGTGTGAGCCAAAGCTCTGTGTTGAAGGCCGTACTTTGACCTATAATTGTTAACCTTTTTATACATTGTGACTTGGATGGAGTTATCTCATTGGCACTCATACCACATCTTCTTATTTTTATATTCGGGGTCATAGGAAATATTCAAAAAATCACAATTATCGTTAATAAAATTGAGAATGGAAACGGGGAACGTGTCAAAGAGACAACAACCCGACTAAAGAGCAGAAAACAGCCCAAGGCCACCAATGGGTCTTCAACAAAGTGAGAAAATCCCACACCCGGAGGCAGGCTTCAGCTGGCCCCTAAATGTCTGTTATGTTGCAAGCTTTACGAATTTCAAAATAAAAGTCCGGCCACAGGTTATCTATTTTTTGCTCGCCTGATTACATTTAAATTAACGGATAGTTTAGTAAATTCAATCTGTTTGTTTCAAAGGCGGATTTAGGGGGGGGCTGGGGGCCCGCCCCCCTTTTTTTGGTTAACATTTGGTTGATTATTTAGGGAATCACTGAAGCATGACTGAACGGGCCCCCAAGTAGGCAGTCAGTGGGCCCCCACTTATGAAAATTTCTGGATCCGCCACTGTGTTTGTTTTACTCTTTTATACAAAACAATCTGAAGAATCTGTGTTGTTCCTTAATGTAAAGCACAAATGGTTGACGTGAGAGTCTTGGAATGTAGAAATAAACATCTAGTCAATGGAAAAGGGTCTTCAGATTATCACAAAAATTTATCAAAACTTTTTAATTTTCAGATTAAGGAGAGGGGACCTTTTTGCATTCAAAATCCTCCCACTTACAGATGACAAGTCATAGTATATTTTAAAATGCCCTAATATCTTATAAATATCTCTATTCCCTTAACCATGTTAACTATTCACATATAAGCAGTCATTCCAATCAATATTTCAAATGTGCTATGGCAACAATTCTTTTTAATTTTTAAACCATGTAAATTGAAACAGAAGAAATTATAATGACAATATATATAAACATAACATACATGTATTAACAATTAGAATAATGATATATAAATTATTCAATATAAGCTAAGCTTCTATATCATTTCTTTATTTGAAAGATTTTATTACTAATTTACACTGAATATATTTAACACCAGGGCTATTTAGAAAAAGCATTTCAATTAAAAGATCATATATTCAACAAAAAAATTGCAGTCATTTACCCATTAGAAAAGAGATCAAAGAAATGGACAAAACCAAGACAGAAACTTCTTATTATCAGATTTGGGCTATTGAGCTTTTCTACCTTTTAAAACTCTGAAGGCAGTATACCAATTCCAATACTGTTACATCATCATTGTTGCTGCCACTGGATTGAAATCGCAAGTATTACATTTGCAAGAACTAGCTGTTACAGGGAACGAAAAAACTGCTTCGCTGAGCGCAGCTGGATAAGCCTGCAGAGGTCCAACCCTGAACAGTTGGGGCAAAAATGGACACACTATTCAAGCTTGATACAGGTCTGAATTTGGATTGTAATTAAATATTTGACATATTATAGGTTTCTGAATAAATGTAGTCAAAGAACTTGAAATTGGTTAAATGAATTGAATTTATATCCAATTAAAGATTTCTTGCTGTTGTGCAATACATTGTGCTGTTGCGCAATACTTAGTAAATCTGTTGTCAGACTATAAACAAATAAAGGGAGGTTATCTTAATAGATATAAACCTGGCACAAAAGTTTAATGAAAACTGCTCAAAGCACTTTAAAGGTATTGTCAAAAAACTGGAAAATCCCCCTTTTTTTAATGAATAAAACCCCATAACTCGGAAAAACATAAAATCTAAAATTCATAAATATCAAAAGGCAGCTTACATCAATAGATATAAACAATTCACCAAAGTTTCATGAGAACTGCTCAAAGCACTTTAAAGGTATTGTCAAAAAACTGGAAAATCCCCCTTTTTTTAATGAATAAAACCCCATAACTCGGAAACGTAAAATCTAAAATTTATAAAAATCAAAATGCAGCTTACATCAATAGATATAAACAATTCACCAAAGTTTCATGAGAACTGCTGAAAGCATTTTTTAGTTATTGTCAGAAAACTGGAAAATCCCCCTTTTTTTAATGAATAAAACCCCATAACTCGGAAACGAAAAATCTAAAATTTATAAAAATCAAAAGGGAGCTTACATCAATAGATATAAACAATAATTCACCAAGGTTTCATGAGAACTGCTGAAAGCATTTTTGAGTTATTGTCCGAAAACTGGAAAATCCCCCTTTTTTTAATGAATAAAACTCCATAACTTGGAAACGAAAAATCTAAATTTATATAAATCAAAAGGGAGCTTACATCAATAGATATAAACATTTTACCGAGGTTTCATGAGAACTGCTGAAAGCATTTTTGAGTTATTGTCCGAAAACTGGAAAATCCCCCTTTTTTTAATGAATAAAACCCTATAACTCCAAAGCGTAAAATCTAAAATTTATAAAAATCGAAAGGGAGCTTATGTCAAAAGATAAAAACAATTGACCAAAGTTTCTTGCAAATTGGAGAAAGCATTTTTTAGTTATTGTCCGAAAACTGGAAACCCCCCCCTTTTTATAATGAATAAAACCCCATTTCTCTGAAACGTAAAATCTAAAATTTATGAAAAACGAAAGGGAGCTTACATCAATAGATATATACAATTCACCAAAGTTTTATGCAAATTGGGTAAAGCATTTTTGAGTTAATGTCCGACATGTTGATGACGGACGGATGGACAGACGGTACGACAGACGGATGGACAGACGGTCAACGGTATACCATAATACGTCCCGTAAACGGGCGTATAAAAATTACATTTGCAAATTAATAATGAATAATTAATATTTAGTATTATAATATTTACTTATGTATTTACATGTATTCTCCTTTGCCATTTAATTTTAAATTTTTAGGCAAATAAATACCCCTACGGTATTGTTTTGTCATCTTTGCTAGCCAAGGGGAGCTCAAGAGGAGCAGATCGTAATCCTTGGCTTGCAAAGATGTGTTTTGTGCAAATAAATAATGACTAATTAGACAGGTGATGCCTTGGTCTCCAAATTAGTTTAAACAGTAAGTTTTTCAATTACTAACATTTCAAATTTTCTTCTTCTGTTATCACTGCAGCATTATTAGCGACTCTGGCTATCAACGGATCAATTTTATCTTGATCTAATGGATATTCAGAACTGGACCACAACTTTCTCAAGTGGTCATCAATTAATCTGGAATCTTGCTGAAGTACATCCTTATCTAACTCTGTATGAAGTATAAATACTATAGCTACATTTTTAAAGGGAGCATTGTCACCATCGCAGTAACCATGAAAGAGAAGCGAAGCTCTAGGAGAAAGCTGTTCAAAGTGATCAACTGCTAGACTCCTAATATGTTCGTGCTGAAAACTATCTTTAATCTTATTGTCTAAATCTTTCTTTTCATCATCTGGATTGTTATGTCTTATATCATTTGGAATATTTATTACCCTGGCAGAGGTCACATTAAACAATGTATTCATATTTTTGGTTAACTGTTTAGCTATACATGTACCAGTTGCTGATGATTTAGAACCAGATGGAGCCACCAATAATAATATAGCAGGATAATCCGGATTATTTTCTACTATAATCCTTTTGAGACTGACTCTTATTATTTTTAAAAACCTTCTACTCTGTGCTGGAAACATTGACTGAAAGTCTTTCATATCGGCATTAAATTTTTCCAGTAAATTACGATTATCTGGTGGTGTTGAAGTTTCATCTGATATGTGAAAACATATAACACCTACAAGTGCCAAAAAACAAGCAACAAAAAGAAAATAAGATCCACAATATGTATTATTACTCTTTTCTGATTTTACTTTATTTATCGGTCTTTCCAGTTTTTGTTTTTTGATAGAATCTGGTGTGTCTTGCTCATGATCATCTTGCTTATCTCCACTTTTATACTGTCTATTTTGCGGTGTCTTTCTAGCTTTTTCAGGGGTATGTTCTTTTGATGAATTTAAGCTCCTATTGACTGATGATTTATGAGACTTGTAAGATGAATCAGTTATATCCATATCTTCATCCTCTAAATCAGTACCATTCTCTTCCTCAGACTCAACATTGGAATAATTTTTCTGCATAGTTTCATGTGGTTTAGGTGATCTTGTTGCATGTATTGGCTCCCTAGGTTTTGGAGAAGACCTTAAGTTGTATTGTTTGGGTGGCATTTTTTTTTAGCATCAGATGAATCTAAAAATAGATAGAACTGTTCCATAATAATGCAATGACAGAATAGTAGTTGTTTCTTGACCTTTTTTAAAAACTATTTACATTGTTTAATACTACAACAATTATATCCTTTTGTTTACAAAATGGACCATCACATGAAATTGTTCTCTAATTTGATTTTATCATTGAGTACCGTGTAGATATATGTTGTGGAAGATATTGTTAACTAAAATTCTCACATTAAAAAATATATTTTTAACTATTACTTCAGCTTTGAATTGATCATATTGTATATGAAAGAAAAATCCACAAGTGCTTTTTTACAATGATGTTTCAATTAAATAGTTCACGACAGGAATGTCATCATATTCTTTATTCCAAATGCTTGATTATGTTGATAGATCTAAACTTTAAAGTTCAAAGAGGCTTTATAAAAAAGTCAATGACCTGAACATAATCAAATATACTCCTCAGACCTGTTTGTATTATAGTGAAAAAGGAGTTTCATATCTATCCTAAAATTATCAGTACCTGCAAACCCAAAAATTAAGTGCATTTAAATTTTAAATTTAAAGCATGTTAATTGCATTTAAATAATCAAAATAATGAGATACAAGCTGCTAATTTTACACTTTTTATGTTGAATTAAAATTCCATAAAATATAAGGCATTCCAAATAAAAAATATACTTGCATACCAAATTCCAACACATTCAAACCTATCATGTTAATTCAATTTTTCTAAAGTTTGCCAACTGCATATATTCGTAAAATAACTGATGCTTAAAAGAAACAACTAGAGGCTCTAAAGAGCCTGTGCTGCTCACCTTGGTCTATGTGCATATTCAACAAAGTACACTCTCCAACATTGTAGACGAAAATAGAATTCATGACAAAAATCTCAGTTTTGATGATCTTGTATTGCTGATCATTTATTCTGTTTAGTTTCTCTCTATCTTCTTATGTTTTTGCTCAAAACACAAAAGAGGGATAAAAAAAATCCTCATTTAAGGGAAATCACTCCTATAATGAGTGACAGCCTACTAACTATCGGCAAAATTTGACTTTTTAGTAGATCTTGCCTTGCTGATCATTTTTGTGATTTAAAGTTTCTATTTATCTATTGTAATTTTAATCATAAAAGGCAAAATGCAAAAAAAAAGGTGAAAATTGTCATTAAAGGGCAATCACTCCAATAAGGAGTCGTCGTACAATTTCCTCCATCTGGTCTTAATTGTAGATCTTGTTTTGCTGATCATTTTTGCTTATTTAAGTTTATATCTATCTATTATAAATTTTAAGATATATGGCAAAAACACAAAAATTGGTAAAAATCATCATCAAAGGGCAATAACTCTAATAAGGAGTCGACTGACGATTTTGACCATGAGACTTATTTGTAGAACTTGTTTTGCTGATCATTTTTAAAATTAAAAGTTTCTGTTTATCTATTATAGTTTTCAAGATAGTAGGCATAAATGAAATACAAAGGTAAAATTTGTCATTTAAGGCCGATAACTCTTATAACAAGTCATCTGATAGTTTTGACATATATAGACAATTGTTAGAGCTCATCATTCTGAACATTTTTACTGTGTTAGGTTTTCTCTATTTATAACGGTTTTCAAAATAATAGACAAAACTTGCATTTTACCCCTATGTTCTATTTTTAGCCATGTCGGCCATCTTGGTTGGCAGGCGGGGTCACTGGACACATTTTTAAACTAGATACCCCAATGATGATTGTGGCCAAGTTTGGTTAAATTTGGCCCAGTAATTTCAGAGAAGAAGATTTTTGTAAAAGTTGTCAGACGACGACAGACGATGTCAGACGCCAAGTGATGAGAAAAGCTCACTTGGCCAAGGTGAGCTAAAAAGCTTGAAGCCATTTTAAGGAGTGGAAATTTGAGAATGAAAGTCAGTATAACTGTTATTTTCACAAAATTTTCAAAATCCAAAGACCCGTAATTTCAGCACAAATTAATGGAGCAAAACCAAGTGTAAACTCCATCTGTAACTCATAGTAGACTCACATAATAAAAATCAGCTCAATATGTGAAGTTGTTTAGAAAAAAGTCTGTATAACTGTTATTTTCACCTAATTTTCAAAGTCCAGAGCCCGTAATTTCGGCAAAAATCAGCAGAGCGAAACCAAACTTAAACTTTATCTGTAACTCATCATAGTAGACTCACATACTAAAAATCAGATCAATATGTGAAGGCGTGTAGAAAAAGGTCTGAATAACTGTTTCACATAATTTTCAAAGTCCAAAGTCCGTAATTTTGGAAAATATCAGCGGAGCGGAACCAAAAGTGAACTCAATCTGTAACTCATCATAATCGATGCACATACTAAAAATCAGCTCAAAATTTGAAGGAATTTAGAAAAAAAATTTGTATAACTGATTGTTGCGGAATGACGGATAAGGGTAAAACTGTATGGCCACAACCCACTTTGTGGTAGGGCTATAAAAACACCCCAGCAGAAAAATGGTAATTTTCAGTCTATTTTTTTATTTTATCATGAGCTCGAGAGGTGACATTGCCATGAAACTCTGTTTCTTTGCCATTCAATTATTACCTTGTAGTTTTAGCAACCCTTACAAGCTGACTGGTCAGTGGAAGTAAATTTGGCTTGTCTTGCTGGAGAATTATTAATGGCAAGCAAGGTCTGCAAAAATGTATGTTTTTACAGATTTCTGACAAATCATTGACCTAGTTTTTACAGACCAGAATTTTTTTGGCAATATAATTAAATACCTCCTTGTATAATACTTTGCAAGAAGAAATTGTCACCTTTCTTCTATATTTTTTTGCTGTTTATTTCATGTAAAAATGCATTTAAAAGAAGGCATATATTGTTGGATTTTGACAAACCAGGAGCTAAAAGACACAGAACTGTCTAAACAAACTGGGTATTACGATCCATATGAAACCTTGCAAGGATCCGAATCTCAAGAAATAATTAATGAAAAGTTTGTAACTGTTGGTAAGGAGTAATACCACCATTGATTCACCTATTAGTCTTTGTTAAATTGGCAATGTTTAAAAAATTGTACAGAATTAATCTTTATTTCAAATAAAGAAATACTTGGCATGAGTTAACTTTTATCCTGTCCAGTACTACATTGAAAATTTCACATAACATTTAATTGCATATAAGATAACCTTCTTCGGAAGTAAACCTTTATAATGTTCACCCTATTTTTTCCTGTTAACAAGCTTTAGTAACCATGTCACCTGAAGTTTCCAAAATATTTTATAGGAACAGCAAATAAAAAGAGATAAATGTTTATGACTCAGAAATTTTTTTCTGCAATGAAATGCACGGTTAATTTCCTACAACTGTCAAATTCAAGGGAATATTTTTTTCGATCCTTTTTCGTAAGAAACCAGATATGACGTACTATAATTTGGTGGTATTACACCATAAGTAAAATCTGGATCTGATTCCCATGGAGGAATAATGCTCTGTGGGAATCGGATCCAGATTTTACGTTTCCACCATTACAAACTTTTCATTAATTGCTCCTTGGGATTTGGATTCCTCCACGGATTACGGATCGGGATACCTGGTGTGCTACAGTCATTGACAGTATATTTGTTTATTTGGTCGAAGTTGTGTTGCAATTGTTTTTGTTCTCTTTTGAGATGATCATGATCCGACCTGCCAACTATCGTATCCCTCTTGAGAGGTGTTGACCTGACCCCTATAACTCAATTATTCAGACTTAATACTTTGAAAAAGTCATTCAGAGGAGTAAAAGATATATTTAAACACAAATATACTCATTCAAAACCATAGATGTTCTAATCAAGTACACTTATGACATGTATAGGTATGCATTGGGTCCTCTTGTGCTTAAAATCCCCAATTGAAAAGTTGGCAGGTATGCTCAATGACATATATTATTTTTTTACAGGTTGAAATATGTAATTTCTGAAAAAAATTATACTTGGGTTAACATGGTTAATATCATCAGAAATAAAACTCTTCACAGCAAAATTATAAGCAAATAATTCTGTGAAAATTCTACTTCTATTGGTAAAGTGGTTCCCAAGGCTTTGAGAAATCAACTGGACATTTGGTCCAGTAAACCATTCTTTTTAACTGGACCAGACTCTATTTTACAGGACATTTACACATATGATTTGGATAAAATTAAAAATTTACAGGCCATTTGGTCCAGTTAAGCATATCACTTTACTGGACCAAACCAATTTTTACTGGCCTTTGTCCGGAGCGTCTTTTTACCACAGAACACTACAGAATACCACAGAACACCACAGAATACCACAGAACACCCAAAATATACCACAGAATTACACAAAATACAATAAAACTACTAAAATATACCACAGAACATTGAATTACTTTACAAAATGCAAAACTAATAATTCAGAATTATATTATTTTTATAATTTGGGCTACACTAATGACAGGACGATTGACCGGATGAGATATAAATTTCTTTAATGATCATAACTTTTTTTGTTATTAGGTAGAGATACTAAACTGTATTTCATAAAAATCTTTTAAAAACAATTTATTGTAAAAAAACAGTTTTTCTATAAAAAAAATGATTTTCTATAAATAAATGTTTTTCTATAAAAAAAAAAGTTGACATGATGAATTTTCCTGGCGCCAATTACACTTTTAAGATTAAGTTTGTTCTCCCAATTCTGTTAATAAATTTCAAAATAATCAACTATTTACAAAATTGTCAATTGATTGAATTCTAGTTGCCATCTTATTATGCAAGGTATAATTCAATTAAATGGTTTATTCCTCCTAAAACTTTGTATGTGGGTCATTTGTAAGAAATCCATGTACGAATAGAAGGAATAGTTGAATAAACAAGGGTATCATCAGATTAGATTGTCAAAACATAATGCTAATTAACTTCAGGTAAATATCAATCAAACCTAACGAGTTAGTTTTCATCAATGTGCAGTTTGAAAATAGTAATAGTAGAAAATATACAAAAAGTTCTAACAAAAGGCTTTGGCACAGCTATGAATCATATTAACATCTGCAAATAAAAACACTAATTTCTGTTTATCATCAAAAGACATAAAATCACTATTAAAATGTATGTCTTCATCAAATAATTCTTTTCTAAAATCGTCATATAACTGAAGGGCACGATAAAATAACATGGGCTTCATCTTCTAAAATATCCTTACAACTATCACAGACTCGCTCCTCTAAAAGTAATTTTTCAAATCTCCCTGTTTCGGTTCTTAGTGGTGCTACATCACATCGAAATTTGACAAAAGAACTCCTTTGTGAAAATGACATTGGAATTGCACAATAAATTTCCGTTTCAAAACTGTTCTTAAACAAATTATATTTTCGAAGTTTGTTACCACCTTTACCAGATAAAGCTTTCTCTGACTGTAAATTGCATTGCCACTGTTCAACATATTTACTAAACATTTTAGACATAATAGTATTGACAACTGAAGTACTATGAACATATTCTGTAATGTTACACAAATGTTCTGCATAACACTCAGAAAATGTTTTCGTTACATAAAAATTCCAATTTTTTATACACTTGTGTATTTTACTCATAATGTCTGTCCATATGAAAACTTTTCTGTTTAACTGATTAAAACTCATATTGTTCAAACGGCACTATAGTCGAATTAAACATTGCCATTGTTTTTGAAAGATTGGAATAGAAGGAATATTTATTTTCAAAATGAAGGAATAGCAGGAAGACACCCAATTAAATGTATTTGATGTCTCAGGTGTGAAAACTTAAATGACATGTTAATTGGCTTGATGAATTGGTGATTACGATGAGTGTCAAAATTAGATAATCTAATTAGATTTTTGTTCTTTTAATGTGCCGTTGAACTCGCTCAGATCATCATTTTGGACTCAAAATATAGAATCTATATAGTAATGCTTCATATGCTAGTTTTTAATTATTTAGATGCAGTTCAACTATTTCTAAATGCATACAAAATTATGTAAAAATCTGAAATATTGTCCAATGACTTTTATTTCATCTCAAGTAAAGTATGTGTATACAATGTTTCATCTGACTTGCCGACAGTATTTGGTTTTGAACTGCATCAAGTGTATCAAAAATCTATTCAGTGTTTCAAAAGCCAAACTAATTTACTAGTTTGTGATGTCCATCTCAGTTGCCGCTAGTGTTGTCAGAGAACGTTTTCCATGGACTATTATTCAATATTTAATAATATACATGTACTTATTCATAGTGTAACAACTCTTAACATAAAATTAAACAAAAATGACAACTACAACAATAAATACCCCAGAATTACAATTGTTTTAATACCGGTAGGTGTTTTTGGTATAGACCCAGTAATAGGCCAATTCAGTTTGGGGCGTAGCGATAGTGAGTCGACCCTAAAGAAAAATTAAATGTCAAATTATAAAAAGAATTAACAATAACAATAATATAATGTCTGAAGTATTTATATTTCGAAGTTCTGTGGTATATTTTTGGTGTTCTGTGGTATTCTGTGGTGTTCTGTGGTATTCTGTGGTGTTCTGTGGTATTCTGTGGTATTCTTTGGTGTTCTGTGGTAAAAAGACGCTCCCGCCTTTGTCCAATATCTGGCGACCTTTGGAATGACTGTTGGTATCAAGTTGATTAATATCCGACCAGAAATGACCCCACAATATTTTTATGAAATATATAGTGAAAAATCCAAAGTGGCAAATACTTATGGCCATGCACTGCTGTAGATGATAGCTTTAATCAACTTCAAATATAGAGGCGGGACTATTTAGAGCATAAATGACATATTGTATAGACACATGCAAATTCAATTTCTAATTTAAGGTTCATCATAACAAATCGACAAAGATGGCCGTATTTACACCCCAAAAACTACTCTGAGTACAGACTTACCTGTCCAGTTGGAGAAGTTTTAAGGCCTGGCATCCACTAGATATATAAAAGGTAAATGCATTTTGTGTTTCAGAAAGATATAATCTTTTTTGGATTTTTGAGGGGAAAGAGATACTCTTTTAGACGTCACTAGAGAAAAAGTAAAACATAGCTTTTTGTAGATTTTGTTGTAAAGTCACTATACTAAATATTATCTTACACCATGAACTTTGTCGAGAATTTTCTTGATATTCTACTTTTGCTTTCGTTTCCGCAGTGGCTTAAACTGTTATATACAATCGAATTGCTTGCAAGAAAAGTATGAATTTCCGTAACCCAGTAAGTTCGCCCTGAAGGAAATAGGAAAAGTCGTCACACAGTCGAATCGCCCCCACTTTCAACATACTCTCATCATCTTTGCAAATTACTCGCATATTTGGAAGAAATTCGAACAATCTCGAACCATTCAGACTTGGGAATTCGCCAAATCTACCAAAAGGAGTTTCAGACCACTCAAACAAGACGTTTAAACTTATTATAAAATGATAAATTAAGTAACATTAACCGTGAACAACAATAAATAGGTTTGTTTGTTTATTTTACATTTTTATTTTCTTAAATGCTAGACAACATGCCTCTCCTCAAATTAACATAACAATTATTATATTTAGAAAGACGGAATGCTTCTTACCTCTACAAAATATGAATTCATATAAATGGGTTTATGGTTACTTAACATGACTGTATTCTTAAGCTTCAGTGTTGAAGTCTTGTTAACCCAAAGAAGAAGTAGTTGTAGAAGAAGAAGAAAAAACGGTATTCATATAAAATAATGCATTTCAAATACATAGTTCATAGACAATAATGTTGTTTCTGTGAATTATAAATTTCACTTATGTCAATTCTCATTGAAATAAAACTAGGAACAATATTAGAAATTTCATTAAACATTGTCATTCTATAGTTACACGTATGAAGTTGTTCAAATATTATTATGAAATGGAATTCATCTCTCACCCTTATATTTCACAGGGGCACAAACTATTCATAGGCTGATTTAGGGGGCGAGGTGCCCGGTCCCCCCTTATGGAGCTACATTTAAGGTTAATCCAGACTTTTTACCTGTTCCACTCCAAACATTACTTTGTCTAGTTTGCCCCCGGCCGCACACACACACACACACTTTTCAAAATCCTGGATCTGCATCTGCTTTTATCTACAACTGTTTTATCATATCTACTGTGTTCAATAGCTAGCGTGCTATTACTTATTCTTATTCTGACATAGTTTTTAATCTAATATTTTATCTAAATTCGATAAAATATATTTTGCTAGTTTGTATTTTACCGTGCTGGGCTTTTTATTTTCTATAAATTCTGAACTTTTTTTCATTAATCGAATTCTTATTATTAAATATAAAACATTTTCTAAAACGTATTGGAATTTTCATATAGCTTCTATGTTAAGACTGAAAGTAATGGTTTTATTTTTAGAAAAAAAGTACTTTAATTTTTCCAAACATATACAAGAAATATTCAATTTGGATAGTAAAATTTTAATTTTTTGAGCCAATTGCTGGTTAACTTGATAAACATTATATAATAAGAACTCCTTCGAGTTTACAATATACATCCGGAATCCTATAGAGTACCTTAGAGCCTGTGTACAAACTAGAACATTCCTTATTCAGTTTAGGTCATTTTTATATTAATTGTTGCTTGTGCTGTGTTGGATGCAGTAGCATGTGTCCACCTGCTTGTGGTGTGTGCCTTTATATTTTACAGTTATGTTTTTTTAAATTTCAGTATCTGCGAGTACTCTTATTTCGGTGCTTTGTGTCTATTGTTTTTATTTTAGTGGTTATGGTGCCTCGTACCGATCTTATGGGTTAAGCCAATTGCAACTGATTTTTACAGTTTGTTCTCATGTTGTACAGTTACACTACTGTCCCTGGTTAGGGTTGAGCGTTCATTTACATGTTTACTCCGCCACATTTTGTATGTGCCTGTTCCTAGTCAGGAGCCTGTAGTACAGTGGTTGTCGTTGGTTCATATCTGTCATTTTTGTTTTTTTGTATATTGTTTTGTTATAAATTAGGCCGTTTGTTTTCTCGTTTGAATTGTTTCACGTTGTTCATGTCCGGACCTTTTTATAGCCAACTATACGGTAAGGGATTTTCTCGTTGTTGAAGGCCGTACAATGTCCTGTAATTGTTTACTACCACTTCATTTTAACTCTGGATGATAGTCATCTCTTCACATGCTCATTTTGTTGATACAGCTATATTTACTGACTTTGAATTAACTCCAAGAATACTCCGTATATTTGATTTACAGTTTGACTGATTCTATTGACAAATATTGTGACAAGTGTAATGTTGTTCTTTGCGATATTCAGTGACCATATTCATATCTCAATACAGTAAAGCATAATTTGACTAACACAAAAATAAAGTTTCTAATGGTATAAAACACATTTGTCTTATCAGAATATAGCATTTTCTTTATAAAAAAAAACCAACGCCTTTAAGGTTTTTCTTAAAAGGAGATTAACTGTGTTGGTGAAAACTCTAGATGGCTTAAATTATATTCATAAATATTTGTATTCTGTGCAATTTTCAACTAATTCATTATTAAAAATAAATATTTTGCAACTGTTTTACCACTTTTATTGAATACCATTGTCGTTGTCTTGTCAACATTGACTGTTAAGTTCCATTCCTCGCAATATCCGTTTAACTTGTTTAAACACATTTGCAATCCATTTGAGGACTCTTAACATTTATGCTAAATCTTTGTCCTAGAAAACAGTGTTTGATATCAAACTTTCAAATTCGACCAAGTTTTATGTTAAGAGAATTCACACAACCAATGGTTTATGAATGTTCACTGAATAGAGATATCAAAGATATAGACAAGAGACATTTACTATCCTCCATTGCCTACTGTCTAATCACCGGATATGACTCATATATATACGAATTGTATCAGGAGTTAAACGGATGTCGCTAGTAAATCAGGAATTCAAATCAATTGCTGACCCTTCCGGAGCACATTTGTTCACCCCGTTTTACAGTTTAGTTTTCTGTGTTGTTTTTCGTGAAATTATGTTTGTCTTTTCGTCGTTTTTAAAGGCAGTGCTTTAATGCCTTTCTAGTTGCCGGGTTAATCCTTCCTTCCGCGATATCCAACTTATCTACGTGGGGGGTCATTAGACTCCAAGTAGATCCGGAAATGTTGAATTCTCTCCTCTTCTTATTGCGATATAAAATGTTTTTTGTTTCATTTCATTTACATTGGGAAATACAGAAACGATCATTGTGTTTTGTTAGTTTTAAAAACTTTTGATATATTAGTATTTTGCATTATAAGCAGTCAACCGATTGACAAACTAGAATTATTTGAATTCCGTGTGGAAAGAGCTCGGGTTAATTTCGAGTGTTATCTGCAATCTAGATGTTTATAAATCATTTCAGTCGTTGATATAATAATTAAAGGTCGACTGAACATGAATTATATTATACAATTTAAAGCGCATTTCTGTTTATGCACGTGAACCCGTCTAACGTTATTTTCGCAGTTATATAAAGTAGCAAATTATCGTTCCTGAATAGGTGGCGCCGTGGTAGCGGATCCTGTTCCTCTTCTTCCGGTTTCTGCACTGTGCAACTATTTCAGTTATATTTTTAATTAACGATGCCAAGTACTTGTTGTTGTGTACCTGGATGTCATTTAAGAGGAGGACATGCATTTCCAAATGACTTAAAAAGAAGGAAAAGATGGATCAACGCCATGGCCCATACGCAGATTGGACGAGAACACGATGATATCGTGGAGTCCATCTCAATCAGCTGTTGTTTGCAAGGCACGTTTTACTGAAAAAGACTACGTGCAGGAAACTATTCATGGTAAAACTCTATTTTCTTTGTGAAATATATAGTTATATATGTTATCTCCATGCGAATAAACCAAAGTCTGTTTACAACCCCAATTATCGTTTTAGAATAAAAGGGGGTGGGTAATTCAAGACGTCATAATTTTTTGGATTACGATTCAATGTGATCTGTTTGAGATTGTTTGGTGATTGCTACAATTATAATGATTTCTTACAAGAGGTATATCATACTGAGAATTATTTTAGCAGTAATTATGCTAATGTAGTAATGACAGGAATGCATAAGCTATGCCTCATAGACTTTCTTGAAAAATATCAATGACAATGTTAACAGGAACAAAACAATGACATGCTCTCATCTATATTATAGTTATTTAGGTACAAACAATGTACGTTTGTTGCATAAGTCTCTCATTGTTTGTCCTTTGGATTTACATAACATACATTGAATCAGGCAAACATAGTTTTATCCAGATTGTAATGAATAAATCTAGTTAATATTTCGCCAGGTAGTACAAAGTATACATTGCTAATGGAAGTTCATTTAATTATAAAAAATCTAATGTTTTATAACCTTTTTCAGGGCGCAAACCCACCATACAGAGACTTAAGTCTACTGCAATTCCCAGCCTATTTTCCTGGACCAGGCAAGAGACTGAATCGTCCACAAAAAGAAAAATCAGGGCAGTTTCCTGTGAAAACAAAAGAACTAAACTTGATGAATATTGTAGTAGAAATCTAGAGGAAAGTTTTGATTGTAAAGTTGGTTTTCCTGAAGAAGTCATTCATACTGCAGAAAGGATTTATGACTGTCCACCACCAACTGCCGAGCTAATGTTGAGCTTCACAGATGGAATTACGCAAACACCATCAATGCCTATGTTTTCAGCAGAGAATTTTGAAATGAAGACACGTGACACAGCCATGCATTTTATACCGGTTTAGAGTTGTATACTAAATTTTTATTTGTTTTGACCACACTTGGTCCAGCAGCACATTGTTTGAGATACATATATTTTCAAATTGATAGGGTGTCAGTTGAAAATCAGTTTTTTTATGACTTTGATGAAATTGAGGCATCATACAACCAACTTTGAACTGTCTAGATTCTAGATTGAATCTAGTGTTAAGAATATTGTGTATACATGGATTATTTTTATGTCTAAACAGTGGTGTGAGGCTAACACTTGGCCATCTAGTGGTTTAGTCAGGTATTTTTCACCATCCAACTTCAAATTAAAGTTTCCTACGACTTGGATTATTATTGACAGCACAGAATATCCTGTGATAAAACCTAAAGCTCCTAGAGCTCAGGCAACCTTTTCATCAAATAAAAACAGAAACACTGAAAATTCTTGAATGTTCGACACCTGGTGGTTTGAATCAACTATGTCTCTATGTCACATAGAGCGAATTATTGGACTTGGCAAAACATACAAAATTCTAATAAATCCTATGAATGAAACTGAAACAAAACTTTCATCTGAAATAACATTTAGTTGTTGTATGTTGTGTAATTTTAGAACTTGTATTGTGCCAAAGGATGCATAAATAAAAGTGACGCAATGAATTTTGTTCTGATATATATATATTTACAATTACATGCACATGTAAATTGTAATGCATATAAAAATAAGGAGATGTGGTATGATATTCAGTGAGTTTATCAAAGTAAAGTGCATAAGAAATGGGTTTAAGCAGTTACAGGTGTTACTGTCACCGTACAATCTCCAACAATGAGAAAAACTCGTACCCTGTAAAAAATTTCAGAGATCTTACAAATAAGTTTTGTTGTCTCACCTTGACTTTGGTGATTTTTTTATATCTGTTGATAATAAATAAATAAATTGATGTAAATATAAAAAAGAAAGTGTGGTATGATTGCCAATGAGACAACTCTCCACACATGCACAAGAGACCAAATGACACAGAAATTAACAGCTATAGGTCACAGTACGGCCTTCAACAATGAGCAAAGCCCATACCGCACAGTCAGCTATAAAAGGCCCAGAAATGACAATGTAAAACAATTCAAACAAGAAAACTAACGGCCTATTTTATGTAAAAAAATGAACAAATATAACAAATATGCAACACATAAACAAACGACAACCACTGAATTACACTTTTATAGGCTCCTGACTTGGGACAGGCACATACATGTACATACAGAATGTGGCGGGCTTAAACATGTTAGCGGGATCCCAACCCTCCCCCTAACCTGGGACAGTGGTGTAACAGTACAATATAAGAAAGAACTATAAAAATCAGTTGAAAGAGGCTAAACTCATCAGATGGATAAATACAAATACAAGTGGACGTGGTCGGGTAGTTGTACATCCAAACAACAAAAAGACACTAAGTACAAATCTGAGAGTACTCGCAGTTACTGACAGCTAGTTCAAAGCCACTAACAACTGATAAAAAAATCTTGCATCTAAGACTAAATTATCAATCCGTAAGCTCCCTTTAGAATTTTATAAATTTTAGATTTTACATTTCTGAGTTATGGGGTTTTATTCATTAAAAAAGGGGGGATTTTCCAGTTTTTGGACAACAACTCAAAAATGCTTTAAGCAGTTCACATGAAACTTTGGTGAATTATTGATAGCTATTGATGTAATCTCCCTATTGATTTTCATAAATTTCAAATATGACATTGAGAAGAAATTGAACTTTATTTGTTTATAGTCTGGCAACAGATTTATTAAGTATTGCACAACAGCACAGTGTATTGCACAACAGCAAGAAATCTTTAATTGAATATAAATTCAATTCATATAACCGATTTCAAGTTCATTGACTACATTTATTCAGAAACTATAATATGTCAAATATTTAATTACAATCCAAATTCAGACCTGTATCAAGCTTGAATATTGTGTCCATTTTTGCCCCAGCTGTTCAGGGTAGTACCTCTGCGGGTGTATCCAGCTGCGCTCAGCGAATCAGTTTATTTCTTAATTAAGAACTCCTTTTTATACGACCGCAAAAAAATTTTGTGGTCGTATATTGGTATGACGTTGGCGTCGTCGTCGGCGTCGTCATCCGAAGACACATTAGTTTTCGCACTCTAACTTTAGTTTAAGTGAATGGATCTCAATGAAATTTTAAAATAAGGTTCAATACCACAAAAGGAAAGTGGGGATTGATTTTGGGGGTTATGGTACCAACAGTTAAGGAATTAGGGGCCAAAAATAAGCATTTTTGTAACTTCCAGACATAACTTGTGTGTAAGTGTATGGATCTCACAAGGTTCCATATCACAAAGGGAATGCTGGGATTGATTTTTGGGGGTAATTGCCTCCAAATTTTAGGAATTAGGGGCCAAAAAGGGGCAAAAAACAAGCATTTTTAAATTGGTTATTTCTGATTTATATATAAAAGCAAATAATAATGATATGGTTTGAATAGGTAAATTAAATTTTTTTAAGTATCTTAGACCACTTTCATTCTGTGTCAGAAACCTATATATGCTGTGTCAAATATTTAATTACAATCCAAATTCAGTGCTGAATCAAGCTTGAATGTTGTGTTCATACTTGCCCCAACTGTTCAGGGTTCGACCTCTGCGGTCGTATCAAGCTGCGCCCCAGCGGAGCATTTTATTTCATTCATAAATTACTTTATGCTTGGAAATATAATTTTGCTTGGAGTTGAAAGAGTTGACATGTTGCAATGTACATTTACTCTACATAGTTCTATGGTACCAAATCAAAAGTTTATATAAAGAAAGAAGTCAAAGGTTTCCCATCATAGTTTAGTTACATACATTTTTTTTGTACCTGAGGTCGTTGAATATAGATCATTATATAAATAAGGAGATGTGTTATGATTGCCAATGAAAAAACTAAGGATTTTCTTATCCAAGGAATAGATTTCCTTAGCCGTATTTGGCACAACTTTTTGGAATTTTGGGTCCTCAATGCTCTTCAACTTTGTACTTGTTTGGCTTTGTTACTATTTTGATCTGAACGTCACTGATGAGTCTTATGTAGACGAAACACACGTCTGGCGTATTAAATTATAATCCTGGTACCTTTGATAACTAATTTGACTATAAACATAGATAAAAAAGGTACAAACTGGACATAATGCACTAGTTCATAAACAAGTGAGAACAATCGCCTTCATATAGTGCTCAGAATATGACTTTCATAAAACTTATTCAATATCATTAGAGAACTCTAATTCTTAAATACTGAAAGCCACCTCTGATAAGTACACTGTACTATGCAAGATAATGATATAACTGGACTTAAAATACACACAACCTGTAATTAACTGCCTTTACAGCGCTTTCGTGCTTTGATTATTTTTAGCAATACCGCTGTCTGTGTTTCTAGGAACTTGTTTTTTATGGCTCCTTGGTATAACAAATTAGACGGCATTCTGCATAAAAAAATGAATCAATCTTGTGCGTACGGTCGGAATAGGGACGTTAACCTGATGCCACATGAAATCTGGTCTGGGTTTGACTATACCATGGTCCATTTCGGTTGATATCTACTATTCAACGTTTGTGTTCGTGTTTTGATTTTCCTAACAGTCATGTGTTGGCCTCGAGCATCACTGAATAGACATTATTTGTCAAAATGATTATCTATTGTAGTGACATTACATATGTAGTACCGTTTAATGTTAGCACTACCACTTGATCGATACTTCTACTGGTAAACTGTTATTCTCCGAGGGTATCAACAGCACAGTAGCTTAGTACTTTGGTACCGGCATGAAAATGCAGGTATTGTTTTATTGAAATTTGCTGTTATTAAAGTTAAGACGTCATTTGAAACTAAGGCATGCATGTATATCTCCCTCATGCAAACACGTTATTCCTTTTCCAAGTTTGACTATATGTTTGGTCCTTTTCAGTTATATCTGCTTTAACCTGGAATCCTGATGAAATATTTTCGATTTTGCAAGCTTCAATTCAAATATAACTATATTCGAACCGGAAGTCCGCTTACGGTATTGAGAATATTGTGTCAGGATCCCAGACTATATCCGCTTTTCAACGTTTGTATTACGCTTTTTATTTTCAAACATTTTGGCCTCAAGAATGACAGAAGAGGCATTACTTATAGAAATGCGCATCGGGAGCAGTAAAGTTTCGGATAGTGTTATTGTACATGCAAATAATCATTGTATTGTTTTACATACAATGTATCAATATTTGACAAGGCACTAGTCTGTGGGTTAGCACTGAGTAATAGAATACTGATTTTTTTCTTGCCATTTAGGTTTAGGCCTTCAAACTGCTTGAATTACACAAAAAAATATCGTGAAAACCAAAATGCTTTATCTTTATATTTCCTAAATTTTCTTTACTCGAAAAATACTCATCAATTAATATTCTTAATGGTCTTTCATTTTTTCTGTAAAGGTGTTTTTTTGTCTGTTTGGTTTCTCTCTATTCTCTTTAGATTTTGCTCAAAAACACAAAAGAGGGTGAACAAATCCTCATTTAAAGGCAATTATTCCTATGAAGAGTCGTCGGGCAATTTCTGCCATATTGTCTTAATAGTAGATCTTGTCTTGCTGATCATTTTTGCTTATTTAAGTTTCTATCTATCAATTCTAATTTTTTTAAGATATAAGGCAAAACCGCAAAAAATAGGTAAAAATCGTCATTAAAGGGCAACAAATCTAATAAGGAATAGACTGATGATTTCGATCATAAAATTGAGAATGGAAATGGGGAATGTGTCAAAGAGACAACAACCCGACCATAGAGCAGACAACAGCCGAAGGCCACCAATGGGTCTTCAATGCAGCGAGAAACTCCCGCACCCGGAGGCGTCCTTCAGCTGGCCCCTAAACAAATATGTATACTAGTTCAGTGATAATGGACGTCATACTAAACTCCAAATTATACACAAGAAACTAAAATTAAAAATGATACAAGACTAACAAAGGCCAGAGGCTCCTGACTTGGGACAGGCGCAACAATGCGGCGGGGTTAAACATGTTTTTTGAGATCTCAACCCTCCCCCTATACCTCTAGCCAATGTAGAAAAAACAAACGTACAACAGTACGCACAGTAAAACTCAGTTTAAGAGAAGTCCGAGTCCGATGTCAGAATAGGAAACAAAAGAAAATAAACAAAATGACACATTTATTATTTGTAGATCTTGTCTTGCTGATCATTTTTGCAACTTAAAGTTTCTCTTTATCTATTATAATAGACAAAAATGAAAAAAAAAATAGTAGTAAATTTGTTTTTTAAGGGCAATAACTCCTATAAGAAGTCGACTGACAGTTTTGACATAAGGGACAATTAGCAGAGCTCAACATTCTGAACATTCTGCCCCTGTCAGATTTTCTCTATTTATAACGGTTTCAAAATAATAGACAAAACTTACATTTTACCCCTATGTTCTATTTTTAGCCATGTCGGCTATCTTGGTTGGCAGGCGGGGTCATCGGACACTTTTTTAAAACTAGATACCCCAAGTTTGATTAAATTTGGTCAAGTAGAGCCAAGTGAGCTAAAAATGAAATATGTAATTGATTTTCTTTAAGTTTATTATTATATACATTTATATTATCTTACAGACCGAGTTCTCTGCAAATTATCATATCAAAACTTTCTTAATGTTATTTCAGAATGCAAGTCACAGATATACATATATCGGCCATGGTCACAATTTCAGATTTCATATTTTTTTGCAAATGAAAGACCTCGGATAAAAACATAAACGAGGAATTCTGTAATAAAGCCAATATTGTTTGTCTGACAACATTCTGTTCAACCGCTAATTAAATATCGAGCCTCAGACCAAATGTTAAAAATTTAAAGTGAAAATGGTAATATAAAATAAAACAGTTCAGTCTTTTTTTTCCTGATTACAGCGTGTCTACCATCCAATCATAAAACTTCACACTTCCCAAGTTTTTCTCCACATTTTATCGTAGACTTGTCACTGGTCCTTCACCTACATGTATAACCTGTATAAGACTATTCCTATGCCGTCAGCGAGACTTCATATTTACATTAAATTCACGTACAATGGCTACAAAATATTAATCGTAATCTTTATTTTTCAAACCAAACTGAAAATCTGATTCTTTATCATTTTCCCGTTGCCATTTCATCCATTCTTCTATATAGGTGACAGCTTCATCTACATCGGTGATATACTCGACTCCAGTTTTGTTCTTCGAGGGGAGCATGACATTGCCATTTTTGTTTATTCTTGCCTGAACAACAACTCGAAGACATGCTCTGATGTCAGTAGACGATTTTGTGTTCTCGTCTGAAATTTAATTTAATTCTTTAGTGTGTAAGTCATGGTTACAGTATACATATTTATTTGAAAATTAGTGTATCAAGTTAAGTTACTTGCTAAAAAGGATTCTCAATTTCAAATGAAAATGCACATTTTGAAAAGAAAAAAAAGAAAACATTTTGAGTTTGAATAACAAGACGAATAAAATATACTGCCTATGCTGTATCTGGGGCGTTTAAGGCTCTCCTTTTTATTCAATATGTCAATATTCACACTTGAGAGAAACAAAAGAACCCAACTGCATTTAACCTTTATTTTTTTAAACCCACAATGAAACCATTTAATTTAAATAAATTATTTCTTTACCTTTAATAAAAGTCTATTTTACAAGATGATTTTAGTTCAGTGTCTTTTGACCCAGCTAAAACATATTTAAGAATGGATGACATATTCTTCCTGTTAAGATATGCACATTTTCAATCGATGATATCACAGAGATAATGGGTCATCTAACGAAAAAAATATCAACAAATAAAACGGTTTACCCAAAAGGGACCATGCTTCAGTTCCCTGTATTATTGGTCTGATCCATCTGGACTTCCGGACATGCGACAGATTAGCAGCTGGAGGTGGATACAATGTCCATAATATTTCCATACTTTCTATCTTTGTTAGAGGACGACATTTCCCATTGTCCCAACAGCTTATTTTACTCGTTGTTTTCTCTAACAGAAGAACAAGTACATAGATAAATTATAGCTAATCAGCTTTATCTAAGTTGTTTATGCATGTATACTTTAACATTCGTTCTTCTATATATAATCAAATTAAAAGATAAACGATAACAGGGACTTACTTACATTCTTCTTTAACAATGTAAGGGTAGTTATAACATAGGTGAAAATAGATGATTTACGGTAAAACAGTAAAAGAAAAGGTGGGAAATGTACCAGACACCGACAAGTTGAAAATAAGCTTCCCATCAAACCCAAAATCCAAAAGTTTCAATTTTTGCTGGTGTTGTTATTTTGGAGAAAAGTGAACATGTTTATAAACAATTCTATACTTATTCACGAGTTTTATTTGGTGACGTTACCTCAAATAATCATTTAGATGACATAGAAAAATTAGGTCCAAGATTGCTCTGACGTCTGACGGCCTTTTTTTATTTGCAAGGGCCATGGGTCTGACAGCAATCTTGGTAAGAGTCTTACTAACTGAGACTGGCGAGTTTCCGCTGAGTTGTATGCATTTAATCTAAAGGAAAATCTTAGTCAAACTGTCACATCAAATTCGATATTGCGCATTTAATTTAATATGCAGTATTTCAATGAACTGTTATTCCTAAATATTGGTATACCACATTAATAGTTCTCAATTGAAAATTGCATAGAAATCTAAAACATCCTGCAGTTGCTTAACTGAGTGAGTTAATCAACACAATCTGAAAAGTTACGCGCCTGTAAAGTATATGAAGCTTTCTAATATATGTGTTTACCTGGATGAGTTACTTTAGCAATAACTTGAGTAAGATCTAAAAGGTCGTTATAGCTGTCCACTGTGTACATAGTTTTATCAGTCGAGGCAATAGTCAACAGTTCTATCTTATCCACACTTTCACCAACGCCTGCAAAATTAGTAATTATAGTAATTGAAATGTATCAATTGATTTAGAAGCAAGCAATACTTTCTGAATTTTATAAAAAAATAATTATATTTCCTGTAATATATAAAATAATTTTGACGACATTTTAATATCGTCAATTTATCCTTAAAACACAACATTACGAAGTCTGAATATCAAAAGAACTTATTAAAAGAGAAGATACCAACAAGAAACGAAATTTAAAATTCAAACATAACATTTTTAAAGTGTTGTGTAAGTACTATTATATCATTTCTTGTACAGTTTAAGACCAGAGTGTGTCTTCAATACAAAACATAGGTTTGAGTTGTATGCTCCTGATTGTTGTGAGTTAATTAATGTTTTGTATCTGTTATTTATCCTCAGACCTGTGATTGTCTGTTTGTTTGTAATTGTCGGGTGTTATATGATAGAAATTGTATGTTTTTTACGAAGTAGCAAAATGGAGTTGGTAATGTTATATAAGTTAAATGCTTTCCATTTGTCATCTTTCCATTTTTCAGTGATAACGTTTACACTGACTCATGGTAAGCGGTTATCATGGCAGATCATCTCGATTGATACGCAAGTTCATGTTTACATTATATGGACTTTATCAACAAATGTATCCTCCAAATGCAGGCGTCACACTGTCCCGAAATTGACACCAGATGGCCATACGAATATGGAATTTTGAATTTCGTGCGAAGATGGTCCCGAACTTGTTCAACAGCCAATCATTAGCCGAAGCAAGTACAATGCCTACATAAGGTATCACGATGGCACCCGAACCACACACGAAGGCAACACAAATATGTGATTGTTTTTATTACGATGTTTAAACGCAAGAAACTCGAAGGCAACACGTTGACTGAACGATGTCGTTTTGAGAGTACGATGCGTTCGAACTTGGTCACGAAGGCGTCACGAGACCTCCCGATGGTATATAACCTTCTGCCGGCCGTGTAATTTAATTACCTATTTTTTGGTCATTTATCCTTACTTCACAAGTTCAATAAAAATTTATTACTCCATACATATTTTCCTTTAAGTTACAATGCAATATGTGAAAATAATTTGCTCATCATCACTGTGACAGTGTTAGTGTCTATGTATTGATTTTTGACAGTGTTAGTGTCTATGTATTGATTTTACTGTCACTGCATTGTGGGAATAATTACTGGATCATCCTGTCTTGCCATGGCACCGAACAAGCCTTTAAGGTAAAGTAGTGACCGGGTATATTCTAATTTGCATCCCATCCTGGCTTCCAGTGTCCCTTGCCCTCTCGTGTTCAACATCCAAAAGTACTTTGTTATTTCTCCATGCCCCTGTGATGACATTCTGGTTCTGGTCCTCCAAGTCCATCAGGTTTGTGTCGGTGGCTGGATATCTCAGTCTGATGAGATTGTGATGGATCACACAAGTTGTGATGATTTTTTTGTATGTCTCTGGCTTCTGGTTCATGGTCCTCAGCAAAACTCGAAACTTGTGTGCCAGAATACCAAAGGCATTCTCCACTACACGCCTGGCTCTGGATAGTCTATAGCTATATATTTTTTCATTGTGCTTCTTTTTTTTAATGGAAAACGGGTTCATCAGGCGCTTGTTGATCCCAAAAGCATTCTTCCCTACTATGTAGTGTGGGGGAGGAACGTCTTCACCAGGTAGAGACTTCTCTTCGGGGAGAATGGATACGTTGTTCGGACTTTCCAGGCCTTCTTTCAGTTTTACCCATTGCAGATACTGTCATCGTTACTGGAACCATCAGAGCCGACATTAATCCAGAGAAACTTGTAGTCTGCGTCGACCAGGGCCATGCGAACAATGGAGAAGAAGCCCTTTTAGTTTTTGTACACAGAGCCAATATTCAAAGGACAGGTGACCGAAACAGCAAACTCGGCTTTGATGGCATCGCCGACATCATTGATGATAAAGGATATGGTGTTTGGAGCAACTCTGAAGTTGAAGGACAGGTTTGGATAATTGTAACCGCAGGCCAGGTGTGTGGTAGATTGTTGGACAGCTTGAGACGAGGAGAGAGAGACTGTCTGTACCATGTGTTCTTCTCTATTCTGCCTTTACCCTTCGCAGGACGTCATCGAAGACACCCCTGGGAAGTATTGTGTAGTTGTAGAAGGCTTTCTCATCTTCTGTCTTCAGCTCCTTTAGTAGAGAGCGTTCATAGCGTTCTCTTCTTTTGTCAGACAGCCATTTTCTGACCCACATAAAACTCGGTTTCCTCCTTCGCCTCAGGTTGTCCCTGCACTGGAAAATTAAATTGATATTGTCGAATATTAGAAAAGCACATAGCAAGATGTGACAAAGATATGCTGCCTTTTTTTCCTGTTTGTCTCATCATCAAAGTATGCCATTCTGCAGGCACTGAATTGTGAATAATTGCGATTGAAGCTCTCGGAGTTACACACGCCTCTGTTCTGTAGAGTTGCTCAGGACTGTCTGAGAAAGATGCTGTGAGGCTGGCCTTTTATATGTCCATGTTGTCATGAAACATGTAAAACGCTTGAGCTACTCAAATTCGGCTGTCTTTGCGGACACCGTGGTCCCATCTTGATGTCATCGTACTATAATACGATGGCTACACGACGGCATTGCGATGGCTTCACGTAGTCGTGTGACCTTCCTTAAACAATCGGACAGCTTCTTGTTTCCTTCGTACTGTCTTCGTGAGGTGAAAATGCCCGACGGCACCGATAATCACACGACGTAAAGACGAAGATGACACGATTTTACAGGATGCCCTAACGATGGTCTTACGGAGAGCAAAATGGACATACGAGTTCAACACGAAAATGAACCTTCGCAAGGTCTTTCGGAAATATTTTGGCATGCCAAAGGTTTTGCCACAGCTCACGAACTTGCTGCTAGAGCCTGAAACCTCAATCGGCGGTCATACGATGGCTTAAGATGCCCTCACGAATAGCCCGATGTTTTTACGATCACATCCGAATTTGAACATTTCCTTTACCGTGTGTCCATCTGGTGTCAAGTTCGGGACGCCTGAATAACGGAAAAACTGCTCCACCAAAGTCACGAAGAGTAATCTGCCTGAAATCGACTTAGCTCACAAAAGACATTTGTTTAACAATCTTAGATCTTTAGCTACTAGAAAATTCATCTAATCTGTACATTAACCGACTGTGTCCTTTCCCTTTTGTGACATTTTGACTGAGTGATGATTCGCATGACATGTGATGCATGCATACCGACGCACACCCTGTCGACGCACCCGGTCTGGCTTCGTTTGGAGTTAATGCGTTTTTCTTAGTTTTTTTGTTATTTTTCTCGATTTTGATTATTCTTAATTGATTTACGAGATTTGAAAAGTAGTAAACTACTGTTGTCTGTTAACAGCGATATTCAAAATCTCAAAATGCAGCTCTAGGAGTTAGGGCTATGAGCTAGCGCTAGGACTTTTCGTGATCTTACTGTTTTACATGTATGTAAGGGCATTCAGTGATCATCATTGAATGTCTTCAAACAACAAAGATTGGACATAAAAGTGCTCTTTCTTAGATATATTGATTATTTCTTAGTATTTCATCATGGTTTATTTTTATTTCATGTTCGCCTAGCTCACATCCTTTCCTCTCTAATAGAAATCGGATAGGCCAAAGACATCGACTCAATAAATGTGTTGTTTTACATTTTGAAGCAGTTGTGAATCGGAGCTTGACAAGTATCCTGGCTCATACCACACCTTCATTTTTTAATTAAGTTTATTTCCTACTCAAAGTTTGTTTTTCATTTTTTTGCTCCCAACATGTGCAATGTTATTTCTGTACTGCTCTCTGTCAGAGAGATTTTTTATTCACTACAAACCTATTGCATAAACTTCTATGCCATCAGCATTAGCTCGTTTTGCTTCCAACTCCGTACAGCCTGGCTCAGACGATTTTCCATCGGTTATAACAATACCTATCTTCTTGATACCTGGTCTAGCATTCTACATAATAAATTATTCAAACTGTATTAGCTCTGTGAACTATGTCAGTCTGGTCACACATGTTTTGGTTCTTTAATTGCAATTCTAAAGCAATTCATTTTAAAAATGAGGAGAAGGTACCAAAAGGCAATATAAAACCAAAAGTCTAAAAGATTCTCATTATGTTGTTTCTTAGGAATTTTTGTTGTTGATCTCATTAATACAAGGTAACCATTGAGAAATCCAGGAGAGAAATATTGCATTTATAACATGTTATAAAACCATTTTAAAAAAGATAGCTCTAACATTTATGTTTTTGGCGTGTGAAAATATTATAATTTAAAACTACAAAAACTGCCAAAATTGCTTAGTATTTTGTCGATATAATTATCATAAAGATAAGTTGAATTCAACATCATGGATGTGGTAAATTTGAATAAGAGACCTCTAAAATTGATTGATCAAGGAGTAAAAAAAACCGTTCCTAAACAGAAAAAATAACATTGTAATTTCTCGGTATGTAACTTCATTTTATGTATCTCGTATTATTATATCTTTATACACAATAGCGTCATATTTATTGAAATAGATATACTCCATTTACCGAAAGCATATTTGTCATTTCTTTAATAGCCAGGTGGGTTCGTGTTAGTCCATGTTTCAATCGAATTGCATCTGAAATAAGTAGAAAACATATGATATTCCTTTGTCAAAACAGTGGAGTTTTTAAGCACTTGCATTCAAATAAATTTGAAAATTAAAATTAAGCATGCTTCACAATTTATCCAAACCAACTGCTGCTTAAATGGGTAGGTGAAGGAATTAAAAACAGACAGAAGAACATATATTTACCTTTAATTCTATAAATTTACATGTAGTTCCTTTCAATGTTTCAATATCATCAATTCTTAGAAGAATTTGGTGATTTTGTTTTTGTCCCTTTTGTTTTTATAGTCCTTTTAAACATTGATGGCTTATTGTCTCAAACTTGAACTGAATTCGATACCACACGATTACTTAACAATTGGAAAATAAAAATATGTGAAGTTCAACTACAGTAAAAAATTTATGAAATGAAAAATACCTATTGCATTTAGAATGTCATGTCGGGTTCTATGCGTTGATATACTGAAAGACTGGAATATATCTTCATTAAAAGGAAGAACACCAATTCTAACTCGGTCTGGAGTTATATCATACATACAAACTAAATCCTTTACAAACTGTATCAGGCGACGGAACCCAAGTGGTCCAATACTAGTTGAACAATCTAGTACAAGAACCACCTCAGCAGTGTTTCCAGAACCTAAAATGTATTCAATTTTAATAAATATAGAACATGTATAAAAAAGATAAAAATAGGAAATCACGTATACATTCCCTTGTATTAAACATATCCAAAACAACAAAAAACTAAAAGAACGACACGGAACATACATATAAAATAAACTACAGGATAGTACTTTGATAGTAGAGGGAGTATGGTTCACAAATAATTTCTAACACTGAGGGTGGTCAAGGTACAGTAAACAGGCTATGCCACAGATTTTGAAAAAAAATTGCATACAGCTTTGGCTTGTTGATAGAACTTTGAAAACTGAGAAAAAAAATTATGCATTTATTCTTTTTTTTTGGGGGGGGGGGGGGGGGTTACCGATTGAATTCTTTCAAACTAGGTGAACAGTTGTCTAGAAATCACATAAAATCGGCAAGAACTTTAAACAATTTCGAATTTATAAATACGTGTATATTAAAAGAAAAAAATGCTGTCTAGAGGTCTACCTCACAGCTACTTTCTGTATAACTTACCTCTGTATATTTTGTTGAATGCAGTTGATATATCCTTATCTGTCGGATGAAGATCACAGTTTTTCAAAAACAGCGACAAGTCCTCTTTGAATAATTTTCCTTTTTCTGAAGTCTTGTCAAATTCTCTTTCATATTCTATACATTAATAAAATAAGAGTAAATCAAACATAGAATTGTATTGAATTAAAACTGAGTTCAAGTGGTTTTGTTTCTAATTAGTAATATCAGTTATTTCTCACTGAACGACTTTACAAGAAGAAGACGAAGATGTCGTTGACAGTTTTGTTGTTGGTACAAAATTTAAAGATAATATTGGATAGATAAGAGTGTTTGTCTAATAGAAATTTAAGTCGTGAAAATGTTTAACTAATAAAGTTCTTGGTAAGCTGAGTATCTATTAAAACTTCAATGTTTATGCATTTATAAAGTATTAAAAACTGAAGTAATCTCTCCTATTTAGTTGCATGGGACAGACCTAAATTGACAACTTATTCAAGGTTTTGCATTTTCTAGAATACTCAAAATTAGTTTAGTTGAGGTAAGGTTAAATTGTATCATTATTGCCATGTATTTTTAAGTACAAGATATACACATACTATACTTTGTATCCATGAACTCGTCAATCTCTCTCAGTACAATTGGACAAGAATGATTCATTAATCCATAACGTGATTGTATTCTTGCTACCAGTTCTTTGTACTCTTTGATAAAATTCTTCCAGGATTTTCCATGGTCAAGAACAACCTGTTGAGATATTGAGAAATAGGGATAACATTATCTTACAGAGTGTTTTTTTTTAATTCTAAATCTGTGTGTGTTTTCCCCCGAATGTGACCTACCGAATAAGACTTATACCGGGTTTGTACTAACATGAGCAACACGACGGGTGCCACACGTGGAGCAGGATCTGCAGTGCTTACCCTTCCGGAGCACCTGAGATCACCTCCAGTTTTTTGTGGGGTTCGTGTTGTTCAGTCTTTAGTTTTCTATGTTGTGTTTTGTGTATTGTTGGTTTTTGTTGGTCTTTTTCTGTTTTAGCCATGGCGTTGTCAGTTTATTTTCGACTTATAAGTTTGAATGTCCCTTTGGTATCTTTCGCCTCTCTTTTTTAGTCCACTCAAAAGTTTCGAAATATTTAAATATATTCTGACAAAGAGTCAAGAAGCTCAAGCTGTATCAAAAGATGTGACAAAAAAATACATTTTGTCATTATGGTGTAATGGAATAAATTTTTTATAAGAATTAACTAGTAGTTTCATACAGGAAATGATCGATTTTGTGTTATATAAGCAGCAAAAATTCTACTCAATAACATTGATTTTGTTTTTAATAAATTGAATTGTTATCTTAAAATATGTATTTCAAATACCTTTCTGTTTTTGCCGACGCATACAATAATAATGTTTTTGGTTCATTTGGGGGATGAAAGGGAGACCTAAGCTTTTTGAAACATGGATGGGTTTATTTAGATGTTAAAAGATATTTTGAAGCTAGTTTATGTTTTGAACACGTATTTTCGATCGAAAATTAAATTTTTACCCAACCTTAAGTTCAAATGTATTAATCTACTTTTGCTAATCTAGATACTCCGTCTAAGTATCGGCAATGTATGGGAATATTAAAAGGAGATGTGGTATGATTGCAAAAAATCAAAGAACAAAATTATTTTTTTATGGTAGACGGACAGGTACATAAATAATGTGGCGCATTTAAACATGTCTGTAAGTGCACAAAGCTTCCACGTAACCTAGATCAGTAATGTAACAACACAAGGAACAAACTGTAAAAATCAATTAAAAGTGTTGGACTCATCAGATCGGTACTAATCACAAGAAAAACAAATTAACATCCTGTATGTGTCTGTCCTAAGTCAGGAGCCTATCTGTTGTCGTTTGTTGCTGTTTATCACATTTGTTTTCCGTTTATTGTTTTGTACATAAATCAGGCCGTTGGTTTTCTCGTTAGAATTGTTTTTCATTTTGGCATTTAGGGGCCTTTTATAGCTTGCTATGTAGTATGGGTTTTACTCATTGTTGAAAGCGTACAGTGATATATAGTTGCTAACCTTCTACGTCATTAGGTGGAAATTTGTCTCATTGACAACCATACCATATCTTCTTATTTTTATATTAACAATAAGTAAAAGACACAAAGCCCCGATTTAAGAATACTCGCAGTTAATAAAATCTAGTTCAAAATACAATTTCAACTAACAAATAAACCTTTCCCCTTTGCCTTGTTGAAAGTGTGTATTGTCGACATATGCATGTATTACCGTGATATATAATTAAACTATCTGTAGGTATAATATACCTTCCAACCGGTGTTTTTCTCGTACAGGTAAAAAATTCTAAGTACCTTTCGTTTTAATTTATCCAAATGTGCTCTAACTCTGTATCCTCGGAACCGTGTTTGAATCTTAATGGCAGCCTTCCGTCTTTCCTGTTTGTTTAGGCGATATGCATTACAATGCCTGAAATTACATTTAGATGCTCTAACACAAGTCAGTGTATGCATGATGACAACGTACAGTGTCGGAAAGTAAAATTCAAATGATTTTTTTAAAGTGAATATGTGAAAAATTACGTAAATGACTGCAATTATGCCTTAAAATACTTATATCAACTAAATGTTTAGTTAACATACAAAGAAGTTTGCAAAATTAGAGGTTTTTTTTTCATGTTATGATGAAAAGTACAAAATTAAACTTACGCGAATAATTCTGCATTAGGCTTGTCTGTAATACTCTGGCCCATTCGTGGAGTAAATCTTGTTGAATCTGGTTTCGAAGGCTTTGTAATAATAGAAAGGTATCCGCCTTCAGATCTGGTTGTGTACTGACCAACCTTTATTCCCCTTGGTGTCATAGACGAAGACTTATATGTAGGCATTACAGGCGTTGACCTAAAACAATATCTTGTATCAAAAAAAGGTTTGCTGTCATTGACCGTTTCGCAAAAATATTAAACAGATCCCCCTCTCTCTCTCTCTCTCTTTTATTTCTTCTTGTTTCCTAGGTTTAACATGTTGTTGTGACAATATTAAAGTATAACTAATCCTACCTGCCTGAACGTTGATTATCACGTAACCAAACTTTGTAATCTTCCTCCCACAGCCAAGTCACGGGTTCTTCAGGTTTCTCAAGTGGGCTTCTCGGTTTTTTGTCGTATCTATAGATTAAATATTGAAGCAAAAAAGGAAAAAAATATTAGTAATAAGATATGTCTTACATCTTATGTAAAAATATTGTGTTTATTCGGTCAGCTTGATTAACAAAATTTAATGATTCTGTTCATAGATATAAGAAGATGTGGTATGAGTGCCAATGAGACAACTCTCCACCCAAGTCAAAATTTATAAAAGTAAACCATTATAGTTCACAGTACGGTCTTCAACACGGAGCCTAGTCTCACACCGAACAGTAAGCTATAAAGGGCCCCAAAAAATTACTAGTGTAAAACCATTCAAACGGGAAAACCAACGGTCTAATCTATATAAAAAACGAGAAACGAGAAACACTTATGAACCACATCAACAAACGACAACTACTGAACATCAGATTCCTGACTTAGGACAGGTGCAAACAAATGCATACATACTAAACTATGACCTGCCTCCCCTTTTCCAAAGCTTCCATTTTGAAAAAAAACTGTCTTTTATATTGACAAACAAAGCGTCGATTATTCAGTAACGAAATATTGACATATACTTTAATTTTGAGCGGACTTCGTAAGTATGATTAACTTGTGTCCTATCCATTTTACTTTGAGTAAATAAAATATGTTTAAACTAAAATGATCGAAAATTTCTAAATTCTCAAAACTGGAAAACAGCTTGTCTCGATAAATCCAATGACAGTGTGTATGAAGTTGTAAAGATGCAATTAAGCAAACCTTGAGATGTAATGCTTCAAACTGTCTAACTTTTTTAAAAAGTCTTTGCTACATGATGTTTTATTACTGTTGTTCTTATTGGCTTTGAACTAACTTCCAGTAACTGAGAGTACTCTCAGATTTGTACTTTAAATTTTGTCTCTAGTGTTTTTTTAGTTGTTTTACTTTTTCCTTTGTATCGATCTGATGAGTTAAGCCAAGCCCTTTTCAAATTATTTTTATAGTTTGTTCTTATGTTGTGCTGTTACACCATTGTCCCAGGTTAGGGGAACGTTGCTCGCTCACAAACATGTATAACCTTGCCAAATTGTATATGTGCCTGTCCCAATCAGGAGCCTGTAATTCAGTGGTTGTCGTTGGTTGCTGTCTTTCATATTTGTTTTCGTTTATTGTTTTATACATAAATCAGGTCGTTGGTTTTCGCGTTTTAATTGTTTTACATTTGGTCATGTCAGGGCCTTTTATAGTTTACTATACGTTATGGATTTGCTAATTTTTGACGGCCTCACGATAACCTTATGGTTGCCTACATCTACATCATATGGTCTCTTGTTGATAGTTGTCTCATTGGCAATCATACCAATCATACAAAAACGTGGCTTTATTTTTATTCGCAGCTTTCAGCAACAACAAAAAATAGATGCGAAAAATAATGGTTTATTTGTTCTTTGTTATTGAAGTTGAAGTTGAAACTCACATTTTTAACTGCAACTTTGAGTTGGTGCGTAGAATTTTTTTTCTATTTGACTAATTGTAAGCACATGGTGTTTTTTTTTTATTATTAAACCGAGCTGTTTTGAACCATATACTAAAACTTGTTATGCTACGTTTAGGAAGAGTAGTAACTTTGAATACTCTAAATGATATATTTGAAATCTGTGTCATTTTGGTAATCTGTATATATTGGCTTAATAGAAAAGAAAGGATATTGGGTATCTATCCATGACACAAAATCAGTACACACACAGCAAAAAAAAACCCACAAAAATCAAAGGAACAGCACTTTTATTGCTGTTCTTCATCTGACCCATTTGTAACTTGCATAATATCCCGTTTGATGAATAGGATACGTGTTCAACTGATAAACTATTGAATTGCAAAAAAATAAAAAATAATTAGATAATTAGTTGTTACTTACTTTATTTGGTAAATATTTCCATAACGAGAATTAGTGACAAATTTTCTGGAGTGAAGCTTTAGTTCTTCTAAGTCTACATCTGCTGGCAAGCAATTTTCATAGTATGTTTCTAAAAAATAATTGACAAAGTCAGACTCAGTCAACGTTGTTAACTGTAATACTTTACGGTATATGTAACATACAATAAAGATCAGTAAAGGCAATATTGAAATTCAATCTTCTAAATTACAACCATTCTGAAAATATTATTCTTAAAAGTGAAAAAAATATTAAATCTTTACTTGTGAAAAAGCAATAATCATATTAAAGATAGAATACATTTACTAGTAAATGTTTATTTCACTTTCCTTTGAAATTGATGATTTGAGCAAATATCGATCTTTACCGTTAATTTAAGATAAAAGATACACGTGAGCATAACAACATCCCCATACTTCTTATTAATAAGCCAGTGTGTGAAAACAGGCGAAATTTTGAACAAATAATTCTTCCAATTAACGAAAGCTATGATAAATTTTGTTACAGTGACAAGAACGACAATTTGCTTGAATATTGACTGTTATCTGTCTAAATGATGAATTTGATGGTTGCAATTTCTTTGCTAATGAATCGCCGGCGAACTCGTTTTGCAACTACTAAATTTACAAGGGATGCTTTCTGTTGTTAAATGCAATAAATGTACTAGTATTTCCTAATTAAAACATCCAGTGGGAAATATGTCATGCATGTTCAGGACGAGAACAAATTAACAATAAATACAATAGGTAGGTTCGGTATGAAGGTCTGGGAAATTTGGACTGACACTGGAAAATGAGTAGTGGATATGGACAGAAAGTTTTGCCTTGCAACAGGCCACCAAAGGACCACTCAAAGAGTTTTTGCACTGGTTCTAAACGTGTAGAGAGCGTGGTACTCTCTTTACACTAGGCATCAGATTTAACGTTCCCATTTGACCGGGCGTGGCTGCGTACTTATATATCCCGCACAACCAAACGGACGCCCTCACTTTGACAAGGGTTTTACTGCAGGTTGGAAGAAGACCAAAGTGACCATATTTCTATTCTCCATACCAAAGACAGGAATAAATTGCCTATCAAGTAAAATAGAATCTATTCAAAAACTGTAAACTGGTATAAAATAAAGGAACATTTTTATAATTTTAGAATTTCCATAAAGGAAAAATGTTTTTGCATAATTGATGAAGACTAAATTAAATGACTTTTCACGTAATACTAGTAGAATAATAAATACGGCTGAATGATTTTGAAATAAGTTCATTTCATTCAGAATTCATCATTTAAATTTACAATTATTCAAAGTATCAGAATCCGGCTATATTAGTTTTTTTTAAATTAAAAAGTGGCGATCTGGCAATTGAAGCGAATATTTCAATTATTATAATTGTTTCTTAGTAATAAATCATGTTATTAATCAAGAAACCCAAAGATGGCAACAAAAAAGAATAGAGGAAGCAAATAGCCATAACTGTCAAATCGATATTTTGGACCATTTTGAAATTAAACAACTTTTTCAATCTGAATAAAACTGAAAATAATCATTTAGACCAACCAATTGGTGGGAGACAAAAAATAGGTGGGAGAGAAAAAAAGATTCTAAAAGTGGGAGGTGGGAGATAGGGGCGGGAAGTGGGAGAAGGGTACCCCCTGTCCACCCCCTCCTCTATATATACATAATCACGATTGATCATTTTAACTCCTATCTATTATCTTTTCTTTGATTAGGAACGATGACCACAATGAAATTAATACGATGAACAAAAAAAGAAAGTCTAAAACTAAGGAAAAACGTGGATAAGCAGCTTTGGACAAAAATGTAAGTATGTAAGTTCGTCCTTTTGGGTTTAAATAAATGTGTCATTGTAAATAGCGTGTATCTTTGATATTCATACAAATAATATCAGTACCTATGTATTTGTTTCTATTGGTATGTTTTAATGGTGCCTTTTCTGTCCATGGTTTGGGTCTGCAAGCTCTCTGTTCTCTCCTCATATCTAACATTTGTATAGGTGTATTTGGTTGTTTTTTCTTTGTACTCTTCCTGCTGACAGGTCGACTATCGATCTGGTTTTTATTTCTTGGTTCCGGAGAGTTTGACTGCAATTTAAAAAAATAGCTAAAGACAACGTCATTACTTTAAATAATTTTAATCGCGTTTTAAACGATGTCACGGGCATTCCATGCAAAATTATGCATGAAAGGTTATGGAGGACCGGTAAACGTTAATGGGACAGCAACCTAACGAAAAAACAACCAAAAAGACATACATGTATAGAGGGCAAATACTGTCTAAATAAAAAGATGTCTATATACGATATGTTTAGCTCTAAATCGCCCCTTGTTTAAAAAAAAGGTTGTGAATAGATTGAACAGAAACCATCGAGGATATATGATCATATATCGTCAACACGAAATTATCAACAAAAAGGCGACGATATGACATAAATATACCACTGTGGAAGTTCCTGACTTTCAAGAGGCGCATTAATATGTGTCGCTGTTAAAATATTTTTTTTTTAGATCTCAACCATCATCTTTTTAATCCCATCAGTAGATAAACGAATAGTACAAATAGCATTCAATAAAAACCCATTACAGCAATAGCACTGAGGAATTCACACAACAACGTAATAAAAAGTACAGGAACACACGACCAGAACAAACAATGCAAAATTTCAATACAGAAAAAACAATGAAATATGCATCCTGTTTTATAAAAAAAAAATGTAAATTTATATTTCAGTGAATACAAGAGACAAATTCCGTATTATTTCGATATTTAATTGTTCAACATGTCGAGCTCGAAAGCAAAACTTATGTGACAATGCCTATTTACTGTTAACTGGTATCAAAATACCACATTGTAAAAGATTGTGTTAAAACTGTTAACTCTTTTTTTAACCCTTTCTGGAAACGCATTAAAAAGGTGTTGCAACTTTTTAGAAATGCATAATTAATATCAATTACGTTAAAGTGTTTGAAATAAGTGTTTGAAATAATAACACATACATGTTGAAATGCGTGGGAATACCGTTAATGATATGTTTACCCATTTCTGTTAGTACATTGGAAAGACAATCCTGCTATAGATTTACTTGATGCGTGGGACAACACTTGTTTTCAAACATTTAGTTTTATTTTGTAATGTCAGTTATAATTCTTTATACTGTTGCAATGATATTAATGACCCGTGAGTGTGTAAATGATTGTTTAGTTATTAGTAAATTGTTTTCTTTGAGAATTACCTGTGATCTTCGTTTCGGTGAACTATGACGGTTTCTGTATGGTACTGGTGATTCTGCTGTCCTAGGCTGCAGTTTTACATGGGTGCAGGTAAAACCCTCTGTCCAACTTGTCTGGTACTTCCAGTGATTTCTCATTATATCGTATGACATTTTGACTACAAAATGTAAAGGCTTCTTTAGAATATGATTGCCTTTTCTTCTTAATTTTTTCCTGGTAATGTTGAATTTCCCTGCTTATTTGGTAGTGATACTTCTTCAGAAAGTGACATCATTATATATAATTATAATATAACTAATGATATAAGTCCCCATGTAATAAAATATTTATGTGTACATGTATGACAACTGTGTTGTAGCAATTTATTCAATATTCAAAATAGTGATAAATCATTATTTCTTCAAATGAAAATAATTATATTAACAATTGTCAATGGTTATCCAATGTTTTTATGAAGACGTTATAATATATATATAATGAAACCTAATATGTGTGACTAATAATTAAATTCTGTTGCAAAATGGAGGGAACAGATGCCAAGGGAACAATCAAAAACTAAAAGTCTAAAATATCATTTGTTAGAGATATAAATAGTAATAATATTAACAATGAGCAAAACCAATATCGTATACTCAGTTATAAAAGGCCCCGACATGACAAAATGTGAAACAGTTCAAACAAAAAAAAAAGGAATGATTTACGACGAAACAGTAAACGAAAGCAAATATGACAGCCAGCATCCAACGATAATCATCGAATTACAGGTTCTTGACTCAGGACATGCACATATATAATGTTGCGAGGTTAAACATGTGTGCGGGGCTCAACCCTCTCTAAACTGAGACAGTGGTGTAACAACACAACATAAGAACAAACTGTAAACATCAGTTGGAAAGACTTGACTCATCAGACAATCACGATGTACAAAAAACTAACATTAAGACAAAAGACACAAAGTACCGACTCAAGAAGTTACTGAAAGCTAGTTCAATGCCAGTAACAATTAACTAATAAAAAAATCATGTTCTCCCAAATATCATAAAGTAAACTTAATTGTCCTTAGTTTTCGGGCTTTAATGTCAAAGTAATTATTCAAATGTCTAATATTAATATGTTTATATATTATTAAGCAATTAAATGTATTTATGAGAAATAAGAGATGAAATTTCAGACATGAAGAAAGGATATTTTTTTGTATTGTTTTAAAATTTAAAACCGAGGCATGATATTACATATTTCAGTATAAATTATTTCACACTTATCATCTTTTATTTTCATGTGTTTAATTTAATTGTTGTTTAATTTCATGTGTTTTTTACTGTTACCTGTGTTTTTCCATTGTGTGTTCCTTGTTATCCTATGTATTTTGTATCTTTTTAAAAACTTATATCTTTGTTTTATATCATGTCATTCAAGAAGCACCACATGTTATACTGAAAAAAACTTTACCTAGCTTCGAATTTTCTCGTCAACTAAAATCCAAACTGCTACCTCCTTTAACAACAATATTACAGTTTAAAAATGAAAATACAATCATCAAGTTGTAATGGTGTAAATCATATGATTTCCAAAGTAACCTGTGATTACTCTAGAAGAAATTATTGTGACATTAACGTTTAAATATTGATAAGACAAATTTCCAATGTGTGACAGAATACTAAGTATGTAATAATGTGTTCCGTGAATGGAACATATGAATCGTTATAGGTTATCATGATAGAATCCCCTGTTACTGGTAATACTGCAATTAAAGTTTCATCTGGAAGAGTGCGTTAACTATTATTGTGTTAGAAAAAAAGTAGTGCGGTTCTTAATTTTAACAGGCAGATAAGTTCTCTAAATTAATTACAGACGCCAGGGGCGGATCCAGCCATTTGTAAAAGGGGGGTTCCTAACCCAGGATAAAGGGGGGGGGGTCCAACTATTTGTCCCCATTCAAATGCATTGATCGTCAAAAAAAAGGGGGGGTTCCGACCCCCGGAATCCTCCCCTGGATCCGCCACAGGACGCATACAGCATATAAAGTTTCGACTTTTAAGCACAAGTTAAAATTGTCAAATATAGTAAAGTGAGATTTGTCAGTGACTGATTATTTAGATAATTAGGAGCAAAATCTTGCGTTTGTCTTTAAAAGTACAAAGTCTCGAGTAAATTATCACGCATGGAAAAAAATCAATGCCAGCGTCTCTTTCAATCGAATCTATTTTTATTTCTTTTAGGTTCCATGTAAAAGTATATTCCCAAAAGAATAGGACATGTTTAAATAATGCTGACCAAAACGACTGCAAGTTGTCAATGCCTCACTAAGAATCAACTTCTGGTTAAGGCTTGCCAGTTTTCCTTCCTGAAGGTAGGTAGTTCTCTCTGGGTGCACCAGCTTCCTCCGCCTATAAAAAACTGACCGCCATGATATAACCAAGAACGCTTAAATTGGCTTTATCGTTCAGTGTATGTTTACTTATTTTTGTTGAAATGTCTTTTTGATCGAGTTAGGCCATTTCAATTGATATTTTATTGTGTGTCTTTTTATGTCGTAATGTTACACTACTGTCTCAGGTGAAGGTTGGCGCCTGTTAAAACGTTTAAACCCAAGTCAGGAGCCTGTTGTTCAGTGGTTGTCGTTTGTTGGTGTGGATCATAGGTGTTTCTCGTTTCTCGTTTTTTACATAGATTATACCGTTGGTTTTCCTGTTTGAATTGTTTTACACGTCATTTTGGGGCCCTTTATAGCTTGCTGTTCGTTGTGAGCCAAGGCTCCGTGTTGAAGGCCGTACGTTGACCTATAATTGTTAACTTTTTATACATTGCGACTTGGATGGAGAGTTGTCTCATTGGCACTCATACCACATCTTCTTATTCATATTAAATACCAACGCTAAACAAGCAAACTGATTTGATTCGAAATGTTTGGAGGATCCGGTATCATTAGATTAGACTGATTAGCCTTGGCTTTTGGAATTCTTCTAAGCTTATGTACTAATGTTCACATTTATTTTTCTCTTCTTCGTACATGTCTTTATATAATGGTCTAGTAACTAAAATACGTCTACATTGCACAAGTGATCGGTATTATACATTTATTTCCCATGCCTGAGGGAGATATGAAGATTTGTTCACCCAAGAATATTCATATTTCACGAGGGCTCTGCCCGAGGGAAATATGATTTTTCGAGGGTGAGCAAATCTTCATATCTCCCGAGGCAAAGGGAAATGAATGTTTTATTCCACTGCCTATGCTTTGTTTACTATTAATACATTAAAAATTATTTTGCATATATTTTGTTTTCTTATCCGCTTGTTTTTATAAGTTAAACTAAACACGACATACCCATTGATAAACAGTACGGAGCAAAATTTAACTATTAGTCTTTTAAATTTGTTTTATCGTCTGAAATAAATTTGAACATGATAATGATTTTTGCTATCGCTATTTTAAAAAGAATAAGAATTTCAAAACGTTATGTACATTAGCCGCGCGTAATATCGCACGATGTAATCCCGACATTTCAGAGGGGAATATGATCCTCAGAATGGAATATGGAGATTTGTTCAATGACACGTGGGATAGTCTCAACCAATCAAATATTGATTAAATTATCAATAGGTATAATCAATGGAATAAAACTATTTGATATATTCCACGTCCTTGAACTTAGAAAGTGTAAAAAAAATATGTATTTTCTGTAGTTATCCAAGTTTTCGACAAACATGGTGTATCGTGTAATATGAAACCTCGCAGGAAAACTGGAAACAGCTTCTTGGAAATTACATCTTAGACTGGTCGTGTTTAGTCACAGCAAGGAGGTTGTTCAACCTCCTTGGTCACAGGGAATATTATGACACTCCTTTACAAGTTTCAATACAGATCTGCAATCTAAGTTTTGCTAGCACTGCATATACTATTATTGAGACCCCTCATGGGGTCGTCCAAGTAATCACATAATCATAAATCTTTTGCCAATATAATCACAAAGTCATTAATTATTTTTTTAAACAAGATAATCTAATAATCAAAAATACAGTCCTAGATTATCAAATAATCAAATAATCATGAAATATTTGGTCTGGTAATAAAATAATCACTATACAAACGGCCAAGTAATTACATAATCAAAACCCCCATGAGGGGGCTCATTATTAGACCTTACGAGAAGCAGTTGTATTCCCGTAACTCTTGGTGGATTCATATCGAAGGGATATTTGCGATTATAGTGCCAAATTAATATGAAGTTTAAAATGACCATTAGCCTTATGCATGGTACACCGTTGTGCCTTTTAGGAGATATATGACATATATAAACGGTTCTTTTGGAAAACCATTTAGACCGGAGTAATATGATTCATGGTCGGTGCAATAGTAGTTAATCATAACAATGGTTTCCGTGTGGCGTAGCTTGTATGGTAGATTTAATTGCCTGGACATACACAACGCTGGTCTCTATACAACTTTACTCGTATTGTTGTAATGTTGTAGTATTTTATGTTTACATGTTTGTTTTTTTTTTTTATCTTACCTGACCCGAAGGCCAGCTAAGCTTTTGTCATCTTTTAGCGTCCATCTTCGTCTGTTCTCCGTTGTTCGTTAACTTTTCACACTTTCATAGTTCCTAAAATTATTTATTCAATTTCAAACAAACTAATATACACAAATAATTATTATGCTGTTTTCTTACAAGAATTATAATCAGTCAGTTTAATGTCACATTTGCCACCCAAAATGTTAGTAAACCCTTAGAAATTGTAACGCTTTGTGAATGCATTAGCACATTCAAGAATTATTGAAAATTGGAATTTAGTTTATCATGTCAAAGATCGTCCTGCAGATTGTGATATTCCATATTATTGATACACAGTGACTAATTAAGACTGGAATGACAGTTATTTATATAAAGAATTAAATATTTATGCTCCATAATCTCTCGGGGTGTTACGGGTCATAATCAACATGTCGGACAATTTCACAATCAATCCTCAACAGTAATTATAATCAACTGGAGTCTATGATCTACAATTATGATCATATCTATACATTCCATTACTCCCACCAGAGACATATATACACATATCTATATGTCTCTGCCCCTCTTAAATCCACTGCCAACAAGGGTAGCTATATACACATATATATATATGTCTCTGTCCCCACTGAAATCCACTGCAATGTCAACAAGGGTAGTTATATACACAAATATATATGTCTCTGCCCCCCCCCCCCCAAAAAAAAAACTGAAATCCACTGCAATGTCAACAAGAGTAGCTATATACACATATAAATAAGTCTAAATTGAAGACAACGTTCAAACCTATGATTGTGTTGAATAAAAACCGCACTTTTTATACGTGTGCATGCAAAACAAATTTCTTGGTAGAGGGGTCTAAATACAGCACAAACAACATTTTCCAAAAGACCAAAAAAGTGAAAAAGTATATTTAAACAAAACGCATTTGACTAACAGGTCGAACAACAGATGTTCTTAAACCCGACTGCCATTGGCGATTGCCAAATAAACGGATCACAAGATGTAACAAAATGGATCTTTATTATTAATTTAATACCAAACAGAAAACAATAAACTTGCGGAAAAGATGGTATACCGCAAACATGAGGTGCAAACATTTGTACACTATATCCGGATTTCGACAATTAATGTCTCTTCAGTGATGTAAGGAATCGAAACGGTATTTGGAAGGCCATATAATTTACCTCAATTTAGGATAGACTCTTGAATTTTTAAGAGTCGAAATAGGATGAACGGATCATATAAACCCGAAGGCAAATATAATACAAGCCCAAACGAAAAAATATAAATAAGTCTAAATTGAAGACAACGTTCAAACCTATGATTGCGTTGGATAAAAATCGCAATTTATATACGTGAACATGCAAAACAAATTTCGTGGTAGAGGGGTCTAAATACGGCACAAACAACATTTTCCAAAAGACCAAAAAAGTGAAAAAGTATATTTAAACAAAACGCATTTGGCTAACAGGTCGAACAACAGATGTTCTTAAACCCGACTGCCATTGGCGATTGCCAAATAAACGGATCACAAGATGTAACAAAATGGATCTTTATTATTAATTTAATACCAAACAGAAAACAATAAACTTGCGGAAAAGATGGTATACCGCAAACATGAGGTGCAAACATTTGTACACTATATCCGGATTTCGACAATTAATGTCTCTTCAGTGATGTAAGGAATCGAAACGGTATTTGGAAGGCCATATAATTTACCTCAATTTAGGATAGACTCTTGAATTTTTAAGAGTCGAAATAGGATGAACGGATCATATAAACCCGAAGGCAAATATAATACAAGCCCAAACGAAAAAATATAAATAAGTCTAAATTGAAGACAACGTTCAAACCTATGATTGCGTTGGATAAAAATCGCAATTTATATACGTGAACATGCAAAACAAATTTCGTGGTAGAGGGGTCTAAATACGGCACAAACAACATTTTCCAAAAGACCAAAAAAGTGAAAAAGTATATTTAAACAAAACGCATTTGGCTAACAGGTCGAACAACAGATGTTCTTAAACCCTGCTGACTGCCGTTATATATATGTCTCTGCCACCCACTGAAATCCACTGCAATGTCAACAAGGGTAGCTATATACACATATATATGTCTCTCCCCCCCACCACTGAAATCCACTGCAATGTCAACAAGGGTAGCTATATACACATATATATATGTCTCTGCCCCCCACTGAAATCCACTGTCAACAAGGGTAGCTGACAAGCAGAGAAATTACGCAAAAAACTAAAAATCATCTTAATATTTTTCTAAGACAAACTTTTTTTTTAAATGAGCATTTCGAGCGTCAAATTAGTTGTATTTTTATATTATCATTGCATTTTAATATAGTAATACTTTTTTTTCGATTCTTAAAGATATCAAAGGTTGCCTGATCATAAGTTTAAATCCTGCAATGTTTTAATTCCTGCGAAAATTTTCCCAGTCCAGCAGTAAAAGCTATCCTAAATAAGGGCGACCGTTTAGCTGTGTGGGGTGTATTAATATGCAACCCCGTCCGGTCAGAATAGGGACTTTGAATTTGATGCATCTTGAAGGGAGAGTGCCAAAATCTCTACACGTTACAGATTCCTTGTTACAATGTTTTAAGGGTCTGTTGAAAGATAAAATGTCCTTCCCTATCCAGCATACAATAATTTTCCAGTGGTAGTCAAACTTTTCGCTCACTATAGAACCTAGTGAATTATCATTTAATGCTGATTTATCTCCCTGAATATGCATGAAATATTTGCCTCTGGACTTTCAGCAGACAAAAATCAATCAATCCTACAATAATTTGATTGTCAAAACTCGGGTATGTTAAATATTAAAATAGAAACAATTGCAATCTATGCGATACTAGTCACAAAAAAAAAACATATACGTGATTGTGTTGTACAAAGCATGATGGAAACGACGGTAATAATAAAATGATAAGTCCAGAAATACAACCGTTCTTTAAACCCAATATCCTTAAATTAAGTAACAGTAAAAGGATAAGGTGACAATATTGGATGATCATAATCGCCCTATATAACCTTGATACAATTCTGTGGATATTGTAAAAGTCAATAGAGTGAATGGCCAAGCAGCTTTCAGAAAAAAAGATTTAAATATTTATTTTTTGCGGATAATGACATGCCATCTTACTGTACAGCTAAACGTGAATGTTGGACCAGTTTTTAACATAAACTGTTATCACATAGATATGTATCGCCTTTTTGTAATTTTTTAAAATGTTGAAATTAAATTAGCAATACTTTAACATGTAAGTTATGCAAATATTCAAAGTCGATGAACCATGACTGAAGGTACATGGCTAAACAATCTCCATGGAATGTGCCAATGCTAATACAACTGCATACCAAATACCATTGACTTATTATAAGTCGTTCCCTTTAAACAAACCTAAACACAAACATTAACTTGTAAACTATGTAAAAGTTTCAAAGTCAATGAATTATGAAGAGGGGGTGGGCATATATAATCTCCATGGAAACTATACTTGCAAATGCCAATAAATTTGCATACCAAATATCATTGACTTAACATTAGCAGTTCATCTTCAACTGATCTAATCACAAACTAATACATGTAAACTAAGCAAAAGTTTCAAAGTCGATAGACCATGACTGAGGGGGCGGGGCCAAATATTCTCCATGGCAATGAGATGTACTAATGCTTATACAACTGAATATCAATTAACATTGGCCTACCATTAATGGTTCCCCTTGTACTGACCTAATCACAAACTAATACATGTTAATTAAGCAAAATTTTCAAAGTCAATAGACCATGACTGAGGGGCAGGGCCAAATAATCTCCATGGAAATGAGATGTGTCAATGCTAATACAACTGCATACCAAATATGATTGACCTACCACTTGTGGTTCACCATAAACTAGACCTAATCACAAACTAATACATTGTTGACAACGACTCCGCCGACACCGGAAACAGCATACCTATGTCTCGCTTTTTGACTTCATCAAGGCGAGACAAAAATGGGTCAGACTAAAACGACTAGGTTATACATAATGTTTCTTGAAAAAAGGGACGATGGTGTATAAGCAAATGCAAAAACATAAACAGCCTGTAGAAGTCTTTGAGTCTGGCGGCCTTAACTTGGTTCATTCATGTTAATAACAATAAAATGTTGCTTATAATGTGTATTTTATAAGTCAATAATTAATGGTAATAAAATGCTTCGCTGAGCGCAGCTGGATACGACGGCAGAGGTCCAACCCTGAACAGTTGGGGCAAAAATGGACACAATATTCACGCTTGATACAGGTCTGAATTTGGATTGTAATTAAATATTTGACACATAATAGGTTTCAGACACCGAATAACTGTAGTCAAAGAACTTAGAATTGGTTATATGATTTGAATTTATATACAATTTTTTGTTTTTGTGCAATACACTATGCTGTTGCAAAATTGACTCCCACCCCAAAAAAAAAAAAAAAAATTACCCCCCTTTTTTTTGCTTTTGTGAAATACACTATGCTGTTGCGTATTGACCCCCCCTTTTTTTGCAAAAAGAAATAATATTTGAAGAAATTTCTTTTTAATTTCTGAAATCTGAAATGAAAAAAAAAAATTGCCCCCCCCCCCCTTTTCCAAAAAAAAAGTTCTTTCCCTCAAGATATGGTCATAATCTCAATTCAAAATTCTATTGGAGTTTGCAACCATAATTACCAATTTAAATACATCATAAAAGTCTTAAAATAGGAAAAAAAAATCCCCCCCCCCCAAATTTGTTGAACCCCCTTATGATTCATCACCCCCAAACTCAATCCCAGCCTTCCCTTTGTGGTATGGTACCTTGTAGTACAATTTCAGAGAGATCCATACACTTGAACACAAGTTATTGTCTGGAAACTAGAAAAATGCTTGGTTTTTTGGCCCCTTTTTGGCCCCAAATTCCTAAACGTTTAGGGCAATTACCCCCAAACTCAAACCCAGCTTTCCCTTTGTGATATGGAACCTTGTAGTACAATTTCATAAAGATCCATACACTTACACACAAGTTATTGTCCTGAAACTAGAAAAATGCTTATTTTTTGCCCCTTTTTGGCCCCTAATTCCTAAAATTTTGAGGCAATTACCCCTGAAATCCAACCCAGCCTTCCCTTTGTGGTATGGTACCTTGCAGTACAATTTCAGAGAGATCCATACACTTGAACACAAGTTACTGTCTGGAAACTAGAAACATGCTTATTTTTGGCCCCTTATTCCTAAACGTTTTGGGCAATTACCCCCAAAATTAATCCCAGCATTCCCGTTGTGATATGGAACCTTGTGGTACATTGTCAGAGAGATCCATACACTAACACACAAATTATTGTCTGGAAGTTACAAAAATGCTTATTTTTGGCCCCTAATTCCTTAACTGTTGGTACCATAGCCCCCAAAATCAATCCCAACCTTCCTTTTGTGGTATTGAACCTTATGGTAAAATTTATTAGAGATCCATTCACTTAAACTAAAGTTAGAGTGAGAAAACCAATGTGTCTTCGGACCACGACGACGCCAACGTCATACCAATATACGACCGCAAAATTTTTTTGCGGTCATATAAAAAGAATGGATTTTCTGATACATTCACACTGAACACTGGACTTCCTGACCTCTGGAAATGGCCACCCTAGTGTCTAGTACAGTTTCGTTGCTTGGTGTGTCTTTCAGTATTAAGAAGTTTTACGTTTTATATATTTTCTGCTAAGTTGACTAATAGAGAATAATACCTATCAATATTTTCTGTAAAACCAAGCAGGAAATGATTAAAATAAGTTTATAAAGTGAACACCTTCAATCTACATGTAGACATTTTTATAACTTCAATGTCTGTGTTCAAAACTTTAAGATATTTTTCCAAAACAAAACATTAATGTTTCCTTCTTCAGTAACTTTTTTCTGTATGATTTAAATTCAAACTCAACAAGAATGCACACATTGTTTTGATAAGCATACCCCCACTCACTGGTAAGTCAAAGTATCTGAAAACAAGAAATAGGTGTCTGACACATCTGAAAAGTGCATAAACTTTACAATTCATCACTGTTGAGCTGCTGACCAAATGTCATATTGAAAAATTCAAAGTATTGGCAAACAGGTAGTGGATATCCATCAGAGTTGAAAAGTGCTCACACATTTCAACTTATCACTGTCAAGCTGTTGAGCAGTGTGTAATGAACGGATAAAGTGACTGTATAACATCAAGAACTAAAATTAACAAAACACTTTCAGAAGATGTTTTGAAATCCTATTCTGACCTTTTTATATTTCAATAACAACAAAACAAAAATTGGCATTAATAGTTTTTTTTTATTTCATATACAGATATCTTTCATTCAACTATATCTCATAATCAATTTGTATGACCAGTGACCACTCATTTCAGGTAAGTGACTTTATGTTTACATGTAGGGACACTATTATTAAAGATACAGTGCACCACAACTTACACTAAATCATTGCCACTCAATGCACTAGAGTAACTTTTTATATTAAGTGGCACATACACTAAACATCAAGTATATTTCTGTGTTTTGCCACTTACACTTGCAATAAAGATAATGTGTTTTTGTACTTGCAGTAAAGATAAAAAGTACAGACATTTACACTAAAGTTAAAGTGTATTGCCACTTACAAATAAGATAATATGCACTGTTATTTACACCTAGATAAAGATAGAATTTGTAAGAATCAGAAAAATTCACTAAAGTGCATAAAGAAATAAAATAAAAATCATGCATAACAATACTCCACCAACTAAATTAAAAATTAAAATATGGTGGCTCTAACTAATAAAAATAGGAATCCATTTTTTAAATTCTTTTGAAGGAAAGATTAAGTGTGCATCCATTTTAAAGTTTGAATCATAAAACCTTAGTAATTCTCTTATAGACATTTATGATCATTCCTTTGATTACAATCCAGTTTCCTGGTGCCAAAACAACTTGTATATTTGAAGAAAAAAAAATACCAATGTCTAACCATATGCAAACATTGATCAAATGTAACAACTTAAATAAATTTTGACAGTCATATAATGAGAAAATTAAATGAAATGTAAATATAACAACAAAAAACCTTTACCAATAAGTAAAATCTCAATTTTTAATGCAAAAAAAAAATATTGACTTTTTTTTACTATTCTTAGTATATGTGATTAATAGCAGATATTAAGTTTAAAAAATGGTATAATACATATGCAAATATCACATTTTATTTCATACAATTCATTACTTCAAACATATGACAAAATTTTCAGCACCATTTTGCCGTCTCAAACAATATAGCACTTAGATAACCAAAATTTACAGTATTTAACAAATAAGTTTGTCACTTAACATACAGTAAATCCCATCAGTATTAACTTAAATCCTAAAAATGAAGCTGAAAGTTTCTAAATCAACATTAAATAAAATAAACCTCTTGATTTTCAATTATCCAGCTCCATGTTAGTTCAACATTATGATAGATGACTGTATAGTACCTCATGATAACAGAAACTAAATTAATAAAACAATTGACCATATTTATTAATACTCCAATACATCATATCAAATAGACAAATAATACTTTAATATTGGGATGTACATTTAGATAAGATGAAAACTTATTTGTAAACAAGTCTAACACTTCACTAAATATTGCTTCAAATATAAAAGTAACAATACTTCTGACACATGAATCTTTTTCATGTTTAGTTTATTTTTTCATTCTGCTTAGATTTGGGTTGATCAAGCCAAACCTAAGCTACTAAAATAACTGAATTCTCATAAAAAAATGCCTACACTGGCAAATAGTTTTATACTGATGTAAACATGGTAAATACTCGATACTATTCATAAAGAGAATTCTACACTAACAACAGTTTTTGAGATGTCAGATTATTCTTTGTTTTAGATAGTTGTCAATTTTTTTTTCATTTCTTTTATCATCTATCAAAACATCTGGTTATCAGCATTACATTATTTATTAATTTTTAATGAGTATCTCTACCAATGAAATACTTGAAAATGTAAATTCTGATGTTAATGAGCCATTGAATGTCTGCATTGTTTGTTAAGCTTTGTCTACCTGCATATCAACATGTATATATAATCGATAACAAATCCCTCACTAACATTAATAAAGCAGCAAGAACAAAAAAATATAATATAATAAAATTTTAAAATTTTATAAATATAAATGTACCATTCACTTTTATGCTTTGATGATGAAATTTCTGCATTTCTATAATGAATAATGAATTAAACAAAAATTTCTACTGGCTTTTAAGTTTCTTTGACATAATGTATTATTTAGTTAGTAAATCTACATTGTTCATTTCTTGTGTCTATTTTCATTACATTAGTCTTTAATTTTATTATCGTGCTTTAAACCATAATGTCATTTTAGTATTTTGTATGATGAGACATTAATGGAAGCTGGCAAACATTATTGTCAAACCTTTATAATGGATACATACAGAATATTTGTTGATATTTATAAGGACAACTATATAAAACTCTTATTAACAGTTATTTAAAGCTGACCTAATCACGAAAAGTCAAGTGTCCAATGCCAGATTTTTCAAAATCTTGTACTCGTTCAAGCATTATCATAAAATGTGTTTTCATCAGTAACAGTCTTTGTAGGGCAGACAAACTTTAATATGTAAGATGAAGAAGATCTAAACTTTTGTAGGGCAGACAAACTTTAATATGTAAGATGAAAAAGATCTAAACTTTTGTAGGGCAGACAAACTTTAATATGTAAGATGAAGAAGATCTAAACTTTACATAATTTACAGAAATTTCATCACAAAGCATTAGTTATAACAATTTAATAAGGGTTCAAACAAGTATAAAAGTTCCAAACACAGTATGAGCACTTTAAATACAACACTGTACATATGGTTAGTACTATAAAATCACCACTCAAATCTCAGATTTTGTCATAAATACTATAAGTTACACCCTTCTCTCTAATACAATTTTCTCTTGGTCATTTTAGATTCTATGATGGTTAGCTCTCATTTATTTGAAAAAGTAAATAGAGTAAAATCTTTTACCAGACCAGTAGATAAATACCTTGTACAACAGTAGAGTTTGATAACTAAAATACTCAGCAATATGTGTAGTTTTTTGAGATAAGCAATTACTTTAGTTGGATTAACATCTTGCCATAACTATTAATTATTTACAGAAAATCAATATGTCACATTTCCCTTTTTTAAACCAAAATTTCATAAATAAAAAGAACAATGAATCCCTGCATTTCATGTATATCTTAAATCTGAACAGTTACATCCATCAAAATAATGTACAATTAACACTTATCTGTACAGACATCCAATACAGGAAAATTAAAGTTTTCTCAATCACATCTGCTGGTTTAACAAATAAAAATATCCTCTTATTTCCAATGAATATTTCAGATGGGATAATTATCAAGAAACATCAAACTTAAATCCTCAATCAAGCAGTCCATGGATGCATATTTAAATGGTACCTCATGCAGAAGGCAACTCTTGATCAAAATACATGAATCAGTCTCAAAATGGTTATCTGGTTAAAACATAAATTCATTATTATTCTGGATTCAAACCAATTAGGTATAAAATAAATTCCCAATTTTTTTTTTGTCATATGTTGAAAGGGAGATAATTCATAATCTTACAACACCATAGATTTCTCATGTAATTATTTATGGTTTTCAAAAAATCAGGGTATTAAAAATATGTTATTAATAATTTTTTGTAATTATTATATTTCAAACCTTTATTTGAGAGTGTTTCTAATAAACCAAAGTATCTCTCTTACGATAAAATTCGTAAGGGTTCCGCGGAACCCAGTGTCTCGCCTACTTTTGCTGTTAATTGCAGGCTCAACAAAAATGAGGAAAAAAATTAATAAAAATATTCCTCTCTATACTATCTTTTGATTGTAAGTAGCTTCTGTCCAAGTTTGGTAAAAATCCAGGATGGTTTTTGAATCTAATAAATGTTTTTAAAACTTTAACTGCAGACTGTATGTAAAGTTAACTGGAAGAAAAACTAAGTCCATTTATAAGTAAAATACGGAAAAAATGGAACATATTTTTATCAAAATTTTCTTCTAGATACTATCTTATGATCATAAATAAGCTTCTGTCCAAGTGTAGTACAAATCCAGGATAGTTTAAGAAAGTTGTTAAAATTTTAAAAACTTTAACCACAGAGTGAATGTAATGTTAACTGGCAGAAAAACTAAGTCCATTTATAAGTAAAATACGGAAAAAATGGAATTTTTTTTTTACAAAATTTACTTCTGATACTATCTTATGATCATAAACAAGCTTCTTTCCAAGTTTGGTAGAAATCCAGGATAGTTTAAGAAAGTTATTAAAATTTCAAAAACTTTAACCACAGAGTGAATGTAATGTTTCCTGGCAGAAAAACTAAGTCCATTTATAAGTAAAATACGGAAAAAATGGAATTTTTTTTTTACAAAATTTACTTTTGAATATAATCTTATGATCATAAACAAGCTTCTGTCCAAGTTTGGTAGAAATCCAGGATAGTTTAAGAAAGTTATTAAAATTTCAAAAACTTTAACCACAGAGTGAATATTTGTGGACGCCGCTGACGACAACGACGCCGACGGAATGTAGGATCGCTATGTCTCGCTTTTTCGACAAAAGTCGAAGGCTCGACAAAAATGACAGTAATCAATAAGTGACATCCAAAGATTCAATGTATGAAGATAAAATATAATACTAAATCACACATCAGCCATAACTTTTAATAAAAATAGATCACATTTTATGTTTTCAAACTCTGAATTTACAAGATAAATACAATGTAATTTTGATGTTCCGCTGGCCTTTCAAAAATAAAAAAATACTATTAAATTCAGAATATAACATGAACATTTATATTGCAAATCTTACACAAATGTAAGATTGATTTATTGTGATGCAAATCATGTCACAAATTTTGCATCTATACAATCATCTGATTAATGTCTGAATTTAACAACATCAAAATCAATGTAAGATAAACCCCAAAAAAATCTGCATATTACTAATCATGCCTTGTTCCCATCAATTATTATATGAAAAGTCATAATATTGGATGCAAATGCTACAATATGAGCATTTTACAAAGACTATGTGCAAAAAATTACCTGGGATGCATGTTATTATCTAGGTATATACATGTGAGTCAAAATGCATCAGATAAATGAAATTGATTGAAATTAAATCTGGATCAATGAAAAATTCAGATGTAGTTCAATGAATGCTAAATGTATACAACATTTCATAAAAATACCATCTAATTATGTGTAATTGACCTTAAAAGGAGCGTTATCACGGTAGAACATGTGGTATTTCAGAAAAAATCTCAGACCTAAAATCTTATCAGACAATAAAGTGTATAAAGTAGATCAGTGCAACCTTCTCTTGTAGAAGAGAGGCCAAAGATAACAAAGACATATTCAACCTCAAGAGATTGTAGGATTGATTACTCTTGAAACTGCATCTGAAAACCAAAGTTATATCAACCAACTTCTGAAAATTGGCATTAAAAGCACACAAAGCTGAATAAGACATGCACAATTAAACATGAATGCTTGACTGAAGAGAACTGATTAGTATATCTTGAGTAAAGTATCATTTGTTTCAATATCATGCTTTTTGGGACTTTAAAAAGAAAAAAAAAATGTTGAATTTCTTATATTGAAAGTTTGGAAAATGGTTGTCTGCCGCCACAAAATATTCATGACATAAGAAGGTTACATAATTCTATGACTTATTGCTTTATCATAGAACTTTTATCGTTATACAAATTTTGTGCAAAACAACATTGATTTTCAATGATAAAAATTTAAGGTACACCATAATAATAGCACTCTAAAAATGTTTAATACATAACAGAATATAATTTGAGGGTAAAAATGGACAATTTTCTTGAAAGAGTTTATATCACATGCACAACTTGTTTTCTGTATATAAATTACATCTCTCTGAGACCTCATGCCATCTTTAAACCTTCTGTTACCACACCGTGTAGTGATCCATCTTTTTCTGTAACTTTTCAGAAATTTACAGTTTATAACAAAAATTGAAAGTATGTAATTGTATGTGATTCATTCTAAAACTTCTAAATATGTGTTTGGAACTTTTCCCTTTTGTGAACCCCGCTCTGCCATTAACCAATCAGGATCCAGTCCCGGAACTTTGTACACTGTTATTAGCTGAAATAAAATAAAACAAATATAAAAGTAATTAAGTTCATATCTATAGCACACCACAAGTTAAAATACACAAAATACATGCACAAAACATCCATCATTTAGTGTGTGCACAGTACTGTTGATTTGACTCAATTAAACTATCTGACACATGTTAAGTTTTCTGGTGTTTAGTGGTTGCTGAAATTTATTACAAATAAATGGGGAATGTGTCCATGGGACACAGATGGATGCCCCCGCTTGCATATCATATAAAGTTATAAAGGGACATAACTGAACAAATGGTAAAAGTGACGCTACCCAAATTTGTACTTGATCTGAGTTTTGTGGTAATAAGTATTGTGTATAAGTTTCAGAACATTTGGTTGAGGCAAACTTAAGTTAGAGAACAGAAACGAAAAATTCAGCAATTTTTCCATTTGTAAAGGGGCATAACTTTAGAACAGTAAAAGTGACGCCACCAAAATTCAAACTTGATCTGTATTTTGTGGTAATAAGCATTGTGTATAAGTTTCATAACATTTGGTTCAGGTAAATTTAAGTTGGAGAACTGAAACGAAAAATTCAGCATTTTTTCCATTTGTAAACGGGCATAACTCTGGAACTGTTAAATTGACACCACCAAAATTCAAACTTGATCTGTATTTTGTGGTAATAAGCATTGTGTACAAGTTTCATAACATTTGGTGGAGGCAAACTAAAGTTAGAGAACGTAAACCAACTTTGGGACGTACGGACAGACGGACAAGGGTAAAACTTAATGCCCCCGCCGTAGATAAAAATCAACAATTTCTGCAATGGATTGGAATTATTTATGTTCTGCCCATATAAATAATTTAATGAATATATAAAATGAAATGAAAGAAATGTTGACATGCAGATATGAGTGATTGACATAATTTATGAACACTAAACAAGATATTGAGTCAATGTCGAACATAAACAAATTAACAGAACAACCAATCAATACACTACAGATACTCTTAAAGAAACTGGCCTACCATAAAACTTTATGTGAACCAATGAACCATGAAAATGAGGTTTATGTCAAAGGGAATGCCATCCATATACATGTAAGTGAAATAATTCAATAAATCAAATGCAGTTGACCCATCACTTACAGAAACTGATAAATTTACTTATAGTGAAAATACAATGTTTATCATTGAGTTCTGAAAATACCTTTTAAATGTTTTAAGTTATTACTGGTACTGTTAAACAGATATTTACACCTTTCAATGAATAAACAAACCAATGTAATTAAATTATATAGTTTTTCAGAAACCAAACTGATCCCATCATCTAAAAGTGAAACATTATGAACCATATCAATGAGATCAAGGTTAAGTAACCCCTTTTCTGACTGGCAAATAATACACTGCAGTAGTTGCACATACTCTTGCAGTTGTCTTATTCCCTATACAGTTGATGAAACAAGTGATCACATGCTGAAATGTCTTTCCTGCTTTACTGGTCATCATTGAATTATATGTTAAAAGTCTTTAAGATCAAAGTATCACAGACTTAACATTATAAAAACATCAATGAAAATGAGCTCAATGTCAGAGGAACACTGCCAGACGGAAAGGTTTACCCTATAATCACTCATACAGCAAATACAGTTGACCTATTGCTTGTTATATCTGAGATACAGACTTAATCAAGAACATTTAACATTGACCAATAAACCATCAACATGGTGTCAAGGTCAGATGAACTCTACTCGACAAACCTGTCCACTTTATGATCATTTCATGGGTCAAAATGACCAACTATAGTCAACCTTTTGCTTAGTATCTGAGAAACAGTCCTAACCACAAAAAAATGAAAATTGACTCATGAACCATGCCAGTGAGGTGAAGGTAATTTGAACCCTGCAAGAGGGCAATGTACTGTAAATTCAGAAATTATCTGTGAGGTATTTATTATTGCCAATAATGTGACTGGATAAGTATCACAATAATTAGATCTCGCATTCTGATATCTGATACATAAATCTGTGTATATTTTCCTAAAATTGAAATAATTAATCTTGCATTTTAGTCCATTCTTCAAAAATTGCAATAGTAAATGCACACAATAATTTCTAATTTACAGTATACCTTACAATCATTTAATACTCCAAATATAGTTGACACATTGCTTATAGTATCTGAGACAGGGACCTTACTACTAAAACTAATGTTGACAATTGAATTGTGGAAATGAGGTCAAGATCAGGTGAACAATGTCTGTTGGCACTCATACCACATCTTCTTATTTATATAAACACCTTCCAATGATTTTATATATCCATCATAGCTGTCTTATTACTCATATAAAGTGAGAAACTATACAGGTTTTTAAACAGTTGTGAAACCATGAAAATGAGGTCAAGGACACAAGCATATGCCACATGGAATCTTCGGATCATAAGCCATCTAGCATCTGTGTACAAGATTTGAAGTATTCAGATCTTGTACCTTATACTCATGTAATATAAAGCTTTAAGCAAATAGTTTCAGCTGACACCACAGGTTTAACATCCCTATGCCTCACATTCTGTGAAGAATAGACAAGACAAAAAGACAAGACAAAAACTAATCATTAAACAACAGGCAAGAAAATATGTCATGTTCAGGTAAATCGGAAGGTAATGTGCACCTTGCATTGTTTAAGTTCATCAGTATTACTTATAATAAATCAAGTAACCATGATCCCAAAAACTGAGTTTTCTTACCCTTTAAAATGATGTCAGCTTAAGGTGACTCCTGTCAGATAGGATAGGACACATCATAAGGGTTAGAAGTGCCATAAATAGTTTTTCTGTTAAAATGTCATATTTTGAGGAACCTTGCATGACTGACCCCTTGGGAATTATTTTATTTGATTTTAGTAACATCTAAACATCACTGGGGTTTGGAAGGTCTCATAATTTAGCCTCAACCTCAAGACACAAATAGCCTAATCTTATTGAATGATGCCTTGTTGATCAACAAACCTTGAAAATGAGGTCAATATCCACTCGCCTTTGTCAGACAGACATGCGTATTCTACTTTTGTATTGAAAATATTTCACCTGGATATTTAACCATTTTAAACAAGAGTGCACACACTGAAATGTCTCGCCTTCTTTACTAATCATTGATATTATGTTGATAGTCCTAAATATAAAGCTTTCTTACAACTGTCACATAAACTTAACATTAACCAAGAAAACTAAACATTGAACAATGAACCATGGAAATGAGGTCAAGGTCAGATGAACCATGCCAGGCAGGCATGTACAGCTAACAATTCTTCCATACAACAAATATAGTTGACCTATTGCTTATAGTTTAAGAAAAACAGACCAAAACACAAAAACTTAACACTGAGCAATGAACTGTGAAAATGAGGTCAAGGTCAAATAAAAACTGCGCGACTGACATAAAGATCATAAAATACTTCCATACACCAAATATAGTTGACCTTTTGCATATTGTATTAGAAAAAAAGACCAAAACTCAAAATCTTAACTTTGACCACTGAACCATGAAAATGAGGTCAAGGTCAAATGACATCTGCCAGTTAGACATGTACACCTTACAATCATTCCATACACCAAATATAGTTGACCTATTGCTTAAAGTGTAAGAAAAACAGACCAAAACACAAAAATGTAACATAAGCAATGAACCATGAAAATGAGGTCAAGGTAAAATAAAACCTGCCAGACTGACATGTACATCATTAAATATTTCCATACACCAAATATAGTTGACCTACTGCATATAGTATTAGGAAAACAGACCAAAACACAAAAACTTAACATTTAGCAATGAACCTTGAAAATGAGGTCAAGGTCAAATAAAACATGCCAGACTGACATGTACATCGTAAAATATTTCCATACACCAAATATAGTTGACCTACTGCATACAGTAGTAGAAAAACAAACCAAAACACAAAAAATTAACATTGAGCAATGAACCGTGAAAATGAGGTCAAGGTCAAATAAAACTTGCCAGACTGACATGAACATCGTACAATATTTCCATACACCAAATACAGTTGACCTATTGCATACAGTATTAGAAAAACAGACCAAAACACATAAACTAAACTATGACCACTGAACCATGAAAATGAGGTCAAGGTCAGATGACACCTGCCAGTTGGACATGTACCCCTTACTATCATTACATACACCAAATATAGTAGACCTATTGCTTATAGTATCTCAGATATGGACTTGACCACGAAAACTTAACCTTGTTCACTGATCCATGAAATGAGGTCGAGGTCAAGTGAAAACTATCTGATGGGCATGAGGACCTTGCAAGGTACGCACATACCAAATATAGTTATCCTATTACTTATAATAAGAGAGAATTTAACATTCCCAAAAATCTGAACTTTTTTTTCAAGTAGTCGCTGAACCATGAAAATGAGGTCAAGGACATTGGACTTGTGACTGACGGAAACTTCATAACATGAGGCATCTATATACAAAGTATGAAGCATCCAGGTCTTCCACCTTCTAAAATATAAAGCTTTTAAGAAGTTAGCTAACGCCGCCGCCGCCGCCGGATCACTATCCCTATGTCAAGCTTTCTGCGACAAAAGTCGCAGGCTCGACAAAAACCAAAATTTCAAAATTACCTAAAATAGTTAGGATACTTTAAATATATTTCATTTTCAATGAGCAAAATGAATATTTCATGGAAATAATTCAATAATTACCTATAGAATATTTAGCAGAGTTTGAATCTTTATAAAAATGAATAAATGGAGACTGTGTCTCTACTTGCATATAACGTTATATAGAGTTATAACTCGAGAACGGTAGAAGTGATACCGCCCAAATTCGAACTTGGTCTGAGTTTTGTGGTAATAAACATTGTGTATAAGTTTCATAACATTTGGTTGAGGCAAACTAAAGTTAGAAAACGAAAACCAATTTGGGACGTACCTATGGAAGTACGGATGGTCGTACAGACGTACGGACAGACCAGGGTAACACTTAATGCCCCCTAAGGTGACGGCGGGGGACATAAAAAAAACAACTGTGACTTGATGCCTCGTAATATTAATAGAAGAAAACAATAATTTTAAACAATAAATCCTCAGTATCTTATAATACAAAATCAAATTTACAATAAAAAGCCCCAAAGGACAAATGTATCTACTTTTGCTACAGAACTATGAAAACAATCATGCATACATTGTATATACATATTTATCAGGTCGAGAAAAAATAAACAGTATTAAAAATATAAATAACATGCAAGGATTTCTGGATATGGATATATGTATGTTAAAACCATATGAATTGTGCTTTAGATTAATTTACACTGTGATTTTTTTTATTTGTGTACCAAAAGTTTCAAAATATTTATTAAAGTAAAAAAAATATCATAAACAAAAGAAACTTCAATAATAATTCTCATGTGAGGTTTTTAACTCTACAAAAAAAACTGAACTTTAAAAATCAAAACTTTTGGCACATCAGTGTGAACATAAACTATTTTTAACATTCCTAACCTCATCAGCTAAGAGGGATAACTCTGAATTATCTGCAGCATCATAATCATATAAAACTCTAGCCTGTTTTTTCTCTGTACTAGGTGTTGCAGCTGTGATGTGTATCATAGGGGGTGCACTTGGCTGAACAGGGAGAGTGGAATTAGGGATACCTGGTCCAAGGGAATTTGTTGAACTGTTCCCACTACCAACAGAATAACTGAAAAACAGTAGAAAACACCACTAAAGCAAAGCAGGAGAACATGCAATGCCATTTTATTCCAATATTATCATTCATCTCCTGTTCCCAATGGCTATACAGTTAACTCCCCTTTAAGATTTTTGTTTAATTACTATATCTTCAATTTCCAGTTGTTACTATTTTTGAACCCAGTGGGTTGAACATCTCATTTTAAAATGACAATAAACATGATTTTGATTGGACTGTAAGCATATATAGGGAGGACTGATATTTTGTATACAATGAAAGCCACTGGAGAAATATGATATAACTACTCTGGAGATTTTACTGACCTCATTTTACCTGTTTTACAGAGCAAAGAAATTAAAAGATAAGAAAAATGTTGTAATAAGACTTTAAGACAAGACAAAGACATGTAACACAGAGACAAACAGATAGTGACAAAGCTCAACTACATTGTTTGTGATTTGGAAGCACTTGCTCCACCATTTTGTACATTAATGAAAGTGAAATATGTAATGTTGCTGCATTCCAAGCACATTTTTGGTTAATTTACATCAGAGCACTCAGAGCAAAGATTTGGGGATGAAAAAGATGGGATAATTACATGGGAGCCATTTAATCAGATGATGATTTTAAAAGAACAGCCAACACCATTTAGGTTAACCTTTTATGAGTGAGTTAATGAGCCTTTATATATTTTTATACAGTAAGTCCTCCACATCTTTTATTTTTCATTAAAATGGACAAGGTTACTTATGAATGGTTTGAATAACCAAGTTATAACTAAGAAAATTGAGTTACTTTAATATTTATCTTTATTTGGCAAATTTCTGTAGTTATCTGGCTTTTAGCTATTTCAATTGAAGATTTTATATCTCAAAAAAGAATACAAGAAATAATAACAAAAATACAGAATAAATTGTTAGCAAAGAGATGTGTTTTGACTGTTAGAACATCAAATATCATTGATTTATCATTAGTATGTTCAACATAAACTGTTCTCATAAAATACTCAAACATGTTATATAATTAACTATGGATAAACAGTAGTGCAATCTGTGCATGATATAACCATTCCCCTTATTTTGACCAGTTAAGTCCCACATCAGCATGGGATATGCTTGAGGGTTGTGCATCTGAACATTATTGAGATATTAAATAATTTATTACATGATGGGCAGATTGTGACCCCAGGGCCAAGCTCTTAGGTGCATTGAAAAGGTCTTGCAACAGAAAACAAGATAAAATTCCTTATTTGACCTTGAGGTCTGGTAAAGGTTATCTTCAACAATAAACAGCATATTTTCTTGAGGCAATGCATCCATGTGCCACACATGAAAAAAACTGCTTCGCTGAGCACAGCTGGATACGCCCGCAGAGGTCCAACCCTGAACAGTTAGGGCAATAATGGACACAATATTCAAGCTTGATACAGGTCTGAATTTGGATTGTATTAAATATTTGACATATTATAGGTTTCTGAATAAATTTAGTCAAAGAACTTGAAATTGGTTATATGAATTGAATTTATATTCAATTAAAGATTTCTTGCTGTTGTGCAATACACTGTGCTGTTGCACAATACTTAGTAAATCTGTTGTCAGACTATAAACAATTAAAGTTCAATTAATTCTCAATGTCATATTAGAAATTTATGAAAATGTAAAGGGAGCTTACATCAATAGATATAAAAATTCACCAAAGTTTCATGAGAATTGCTGACAGCATTTTTGAGTTATTGTCCAAAAACTAGAAAATCCCCCCTTTTTTAATGAATAAAACCCCATAACTCAGAAATGTAAAATGTAAAATTTATAAAATTCTAAACGAAGCCTACATCAATAGATTTAAACAATTCACCAAAGTTTCATAAGAACTGCTGAAAGCATTTTTGATTTTTTGTCCGAAAACTGGAAAAATCCCCCTTTTTTTATGAATAAAACCCTGTAACTCGGAAACTTAAATCTAAAATATATAAAAATCGAAAGGGAGCTCATGTCAATAGATATAAACAATTGACCACAATTTCTTGCAAGTTGGTGAAAGCATTCTTGAGTTATTGTCCGAAAACTGGAAAATCCCCCTTTTTTTAATGAATAAAACCCCATAACTCGGAAAAGTAAAATCTAAAATTTATAAAAAACAAAAGAGAGCTCACGTCTATAGATATAAACAATTCACCAAAGTTTTATGCAAATTGGTTAAAGCGTTTTTGAGTTAATGTCCGACATGTTGACGACTGACGGACAGACGGACAATTGTATACCATAATACGTCAAAGGATAAAAAGATCCATTGTGGACAACAAAATGTCCTCAAAAATCTAATTTTTTATAGGTGCAATATTTTATTCGAATGTATACACCTTGCCATGTATCATAAGTCAAACAATAAAAAAATTTTGACCAGGGCAAGGCTGTTCGAGAACCAGAAGTAACACTACTAAGAGATTTTTATTACTGCAACTACAAACCAGAAAAAAAACTATCTTTACAGAAAAATTCGTCAAACTGACCTAATCACAAAAGTTGAAAACACCAATGCATTACCTTTTTCAACATTTCCCTTCGGCAAGACAAAACTGGTACAACAAAAATGTATGAAAACGGATAATCTTTTAGAGGTAATATATTTAAGACACTTAAGTAGTTTATGTTTATTTCAGTTTTCTTTTTTTCTTTTTTTGTTGTTGCTTAAACCTATGATAGAAAAATTTTTTTTAAATAAAATTTAAGCAGCACCTTAAGCAAAAATTATACTTACACACATTATTAAATCTATTTATAACAATGTTAAAGATGTAGAGGAATATTAGAACAAGAAATGATTGTAACAGGATGCTGTTACGAAGTCTCCCAAACGAAGCTCCCATAATTCGTAATTCCCAGGGTCGCCTGACATTGGGCAACGTCCAGTGAAAATTGGTTTGGTCCAGTAAAGTTATATGCATAAGTGATGCCTGGGGACTAACCTTGTATATCATTCAAATCATCTTGGCATGACAAACCAGAATATATATGGTTTAGGGGTGGGGATCTCGACCATTTACAAGATACTAGAACATTGGGGGTGGGGAGGAACCCCTAGGGACTGGCCCTAGGAACCCCTAGGGACTGGCCCTATACGTCATTCAAATGTTCATTACATGACGAACAGGAATATATATGGTTTAGGGGTGGGGATCTCAACCATTTACAAGATATTAGAACATTGGGGGTGGGGGGAACCCCTGGGGACTGACCGTATACGTCATTCAAATGTTCGAGACATGACAAATAGGAATATATATGGTTTAGGGGTGGGGATCTCAACCATTTACAAGGTATTAGAACTTTCTTAAATGGCAGGGGGTGGGGGTGACCCCTGGGGACTAACCCTGTATTTCATTTGATGTGCTTTATCATGACAAACCAGAATATATATGGTTTAGGGTAGGGGATCTCGACCATTTACAAGATATTAGAACATTTGGGGTGGGGGGAACCCCTGGGGACTGACCGTATACGTCATTCAAATGTTCGAGACATGACAAATAGGAATATATATGGTTTAGGGGTGGGGATCTCAACCATTTACAAGATATTAGAACTTTCTCAAATGGCAGGGGGTAGGGATGAGCCCTGGGGACTAACCCTGTATATCATTCAAACCATATTCGCATGACAAACCAGAATATATATGGTTTAGGGGTGGGGATCTTGACCACTTAGAAGATATTAGAACTTTCTTAAATGGCAGGGGGTGGGGGTGACCCCTGGGGACTAACCCTGTATATCATTCAAACCATCTTAACATGACAAACCAGAATATATATGGTTTAGGGGTGGGGATCTTGACCACTAACAAGATATTAAAAATTTCTTAAATGGCAGGGGGTGGGGGTGACCCCTGGGGACTAACCCTGTATAACATTTGATGTGCTTTATCATGACAAACCAGAATATATATGGTTTAGGGGTGGGGATCCCGACCATTTACAAGATATTAGAACTTTCTCAAATGGCAGGGGGTCGGGATGACCCCTGGAAACTAACCCTGTATATCATTCAAACCATCTTAGCATGACAAACCAGAATATATATGGTTTAGGGGTGGGGATCTTGACCACTTACAAGGTATTAGAACTTTCTTAAATGGCAGGGGGTGGGGGTGACCCCTGGGGACTAACCCTGTATTTCATTTAATGGGCTTTATCATTTAGAACATTTTCAATTAAAAAGATTGTGTCTATCACAAACGGTTTTCAATTTATAATCATTTGAAAATTTTAAAAAATAAAATCCCATAGGGTTCTATAGTAAAACCCTCTTTTCTTTTTGCCCCTCAAAGTACCCCTTTATAAACCCCATTGCACAAACAAAACCCTGATTGCACCACTAGACATGTTAGTCTAACATATTGTGAAACCCTAAGTTAATCTGACAAGCGGTTTTGGAGAACGGGTGCGGACAAGTTCAAATTTAAAAGCGGCGGAAGAAGAATAATAATAATAATAAGAACTGAGCAAAAACAATAAGTCTTCCCAAACTTCGTTTGGGAGACTTAATAAAAGTGATTTATACAGACAGTTTAAAATGAAACAAAGTCTTCATTAGAAAATAAAAATTGTTCTCAATGCAGATAATATCAATCAGCATGCTATTGTAATAGAAGTAATACTAATAATGTTCAAGGGAAAGTTTGAATTTAAGAAGCAAAGGATTAATGATAAAGGAAGAATATTTAAAAACATTCCGGTTGAAAATCATTCATTTATTGACTGAGACAACTGTTTTGCTAGTTTCAAAGGTCAAATTGTTGTCCCAGGCCAATGCAAGTTTGGTAGGAGAATTCAACTAACAGATGTTGTTTAAGAACCTAGCTAATATGTTTTTCTTATTTTGTCTCTTCTTTCTATAAAGAACTTAATAGTGATCAGTAATATTGCTTTTATGGACTGCTAGCTGGTAATAATCATATGACATTTCAGGGACCAACATGACTGAACAATAGTGGAAGTGCTGAAACATTACACAGGCATGCTGTATATGTACTTTTTTTCAAGGTGTTTTTAAATGTATTTTCACGTATTTCACAGAAGGTATATTTCCAAGTAATTTAAAAAATATAAGAGAATACCAATGCAGATAAATAACGTGTTTGTTTACCTGGGGTATCTTAAATTGAACTGTTTAACTGTTTAAACAACACCAATGATCAATACAAAAAAAAAGCACAATTTAAAAAAAGAAGATAAAACATAACAATAATACCCAAGCTAAATCCTTTTTGTGTAATTTAGAACCTATTTAGACAATACCTCTATCTAACAGGTAACTGTTTTCATAATTTGAATACTCGTGTTTATTTTGAATATAAAAACTTTTAAATTCTACTCATTATTTACATATAATAATGAATCCCTAAATGTTATCTGACACATTAAATTAGAACTTATGTAGAAAAAGATCGTTATTTAAGTGATCATATTTTGTACATATCGCAAAACTATAACACACAAATTAATTGCCAATATGTAATTTGTGTAAATAAATACAAGCCAAAAAAGGTACAAATATATAGAATGAATAATATGATGATATTGTAATAGATCTATGAGATTGACCCATGTATTGAACTTAAAAGTGGAGTTACAAAATTATACTCTAGATACTTTAGGCAAATATGAAACTGAATTAAACTGAATTGTGGCAGCGATTTATAGTATCCTTTTTATGTTTTACTTTGTATTTTTATAACTTAACCGATTTTCCATTTCAGCGAATTATTTCAATAAACTATAAAAATATTTTGAAGACATTTTCTGAACTCATTACGCTATAGCTTTCCGTTTTCCAAATTTAGTCCCCGCTATGGTGTAATGAATAATTGACCATTGAAGCATATGATTATCCTGTATTGAACCCCATACAGTTAGTACTGCAGTGCAGGTATGACATTTTCATGTACTATTGGTCAGTACAGTAAGTACATTTAAGTTCTGCCGCATTGGACTTTTCGATGGTATTCATTGGGTAATTTGTACATTATTTTCTATTGGTTCTGTCTTGCTATTACACTTACAGGTTTCATTGTGAGGTTTAAATTATTTGGAACTTTCTTTGAAGTTAGATGTTATTTGTACCCGACTATTATTCTGGACCTTTTTGGACATTTTTGACAGTAAGTTTTATACATTGTGTAAAGTAATGCTCTTTCCGATAATATATTTTGAACTATGTTTTGGTTAGAATAATTCTGATCACATTTTAGTAAATGAGTGTTTTAGAGTACATCTCATAATTTACAAGCTTAGAATTATTACGATTACATCTATTGTAAATATAGCTATTCTTGTGTATGTTTTGAAATCGTTGAATTTAATTTATTGTCTTGTCAAGATGACATATCACTTAATTTATATATTTTAAATTGGCCTGAAATTGAATAGACTTTGTCACAGTATTTTGAATATTCATTTTGAACATGGGTATAATCTATTTATAATCGTATATTATTTTCAGAACATACCATATAGTGTCCTGGAATAATTGTATTAGTGTTAATGGCAGTGGATTTTGATAACTCAATCCCACATATTGGTAAGGATTAATTCCTTATTCTTTATAGATTGTTCATTTTGTAATAGTTGCTTTCACAGCCAAATTGGCAATGAAATTGTATTTTATTCTATTTCTCTTTCGGCACATTTTAATAATTCTACATTGAAACTGTAAAGCGTATTGACGCTTTCTAAATGAAGCATGGTTGTGTAGATTGCAATGCAATCCGAAACTTTGATATGTACTTTTAAATTAGCTATTTGTAATTGTGACACAAGTTAATCATGATTGTGTTTAATCATACTAGTGTTTAATATTGCTTGTGTTTAATAATGCTATGTAACATTTGTAAAATTGCTTATGATATTTGCTATTGTTTTGCAGAGTTACATTTTCCTGGTATATAATAAAGTATTTGAACCAGTTGGAGTCTATAATTAAAAGCCCTTATATGACCCTATCACAGAATGAGAATCAAAGAATCATGATAGGGTCAGACTGAAATGTAATAAAATGTACAATGATAACAATTCATCATCTAACACATAGACTGAAAATATCAACTTATCATGAAAACCACATTGATAAATGAACCATGAGGTCAAGGTGAGATGGACATGTTCACCTTATAATGACAAAATAGACCAAATATACTAAAACTTTTACTCAGAATAACTGTTAAAATCCTCTAATGATGAAAATGAGGTATAGGTCAGATGTCACTCAACAAAAGGAAAGTTTAAACCTTAAACAACAGTATCTTTCACAAATAGTAACTTGGAAGTGACCAGGTCATAAAGCCTTAACATTGACCAAAGAATCATGATTAGTCTCCTGTCAGACAGATGATCCTATTGACAAAATACATCTACCTGTTACTCATAGTAATCAAAACTATCACACACACACTGCAAATAACATGGATCAATGAAAAATGAAAGTGAATCAAGATCAGGAGTCACCTGGTAGACAGACATGTAGACCTGACAATGATTCTTTAACCCAACCATAGTGGAGATTACTCACAGTAACTCATAGATCAGTAGTCCTTGGAGTTGTATCCATTGCAATGCAGGGTAATAACTGATTCCACTATTTGTTCTTGTTGTTTTCAAAAGGATTATATATATATTTTGTTACTCCATAAGAATTATGCTTGTCTTAAGGACCAGTAGAATCAGCAATGCTTTGCTTTATATCAACTAAGATGTTGCAAAGCTTAACCCAGTTCATCCTTGTCAGATCAGTTGTTTATAAATTTATTAAGCAATATATGCAATGACATGCATGTGATGATGAAATTCTTAACAGGTACATTGTTACAGTAATAGCCATTTGGATAAAAAAACTAAAATACATTTTTATCTTTTTTTTTTAAATATGTGCTGGCTTTCAAAAAGTGCCTACTATATAGAAACAATCTTAAAGTTCATATTTATGGGTAATGGATAAAGTTCTACAAATCATATACATATACATTATGGACTTTCTAATAATTCATGTACTGTATGATGCATATATTTCAAAGTGAAAGAGAAATTTTAGCTTTGCTGTTATTATCAAATATTGTTACAAAAGAGGAGATAACTGTAATATTTTCCCAATCATAAATGAAAAGGGAGATAAATATACAGTAGTAGAAGCAGACTCTTACAGTCACCAAACAAAGCTTGAAATGCTTTCACAAATTCTCCAGGTACAGACCTGTAATATTATTAATCTATGTATTATGTATTTTATTTTAGAAAGTTTATGTATAATATTTCCTGTGATTTTTTATTTATTACCTACATAGCCTATCTGTTCAAAAAAGCCAATTTAAATTCTTACTAGTTCAATCCTATCCAAATAATATGTTATCTTGATTGTATTTTTTTGCCGGTTTTACTGCTAAAAAATAATAAAAGCAATTCCCATGTTTAAAAGATCTGGATTAAATAAAAGGTTAAGACCACATGTCATAATAAATAAATTTTTTTACAATATTACAATTTAACACTCATAAAACAGAACATCCATAAAAGCAAAGATCATTACAATACTTACATTTTCAAAAGACCTACATACAAATATTAATTTAAATGAAATAAAAGGGAAAAAATTAAGAAAACAATTTAACAAACCTTCCCAATTGTCTTTGTAAATCAGCCATGTATTGCTGACACTGGGCATAATATGTCGTCTGGGCTTCTATGAAATCATTTAAACATCGCAAATGATGAGCCTAAAATAAATTATGTTTGCATGTAATCATCAAAGAAAATCAAGATATATTCTGTACTTTCAAAGTTAAGGGTATTTCAATATCAAGCAAAACTTTTTTTTATTTTTTGTTTTTAGGGGTTCAAATTTCCTTTATATAATAATAGGTTCAAGACCATTTGAATTTGAAGTGAAAGGTCGTCCTTAAGAAAGTCCAATGTCCTGTATAATGCATCAGTGTAAAGTATTGGAGGTTTTTGACTTTTGTATTTCAAAAATGCAAAGTCCTCTCCCAGAAAAGACAGGTCCTGGACCTTGGACCCATGCTAATTTGAACCCCTGATTTTATTGGTCTTGTTTATAGTCATGGAATCGTGAAAATTCCAGTTTACATGACACTCACAGAATAGCTGATTCATTGCATTTCCATGAGGGAGTTTACCTATATTGTAATCAAATGTAAATATGATCTATTAATAGTGACACTTACATGAGCACTGTTAACTCCTTCTAACAATAGTTTAGTAATCTCAGCTTGTCTGTCGAATTCTGTCTGTGCAATGCGTAAGTCTGCTTCTGCCTGCAACAAAATATATATATGGTTATACTGTATTCTCTATATCTATCTCAAATATTAATGTAAGGCTACCAATCCTCTTTAAAGGGGCAATAGCTGTCAAATTCATGGTCACCGATTTGACTCAAATTCTCATATTTGATTTTTAACATACTAAAACGTATATCCAAATTATAAAAAGTCTAAAATAAACAATTTACAATGTATGGGGTTGATAATATGCATCAGCATTTCGTGTGTATTTGAGTCTAGACGCCATCTAATTAACCATCGAGGTGACCTCCAAAGACTGCCGACAGTCATACTACTCGATATAAACATAAATATAGATATAAATAGATAGCGAACTCGTGCAATTGAATTTTTCTAGGTCTTTTTGATTTCATATTATAGGTTAAAAATATATGTTAATCATTGTTTTTACCTGTATAAGAATGAGTTTTTGTGGATCGAATCAGTCAATCAAATGGTTTACCCTTGTTTCACTTTCAATGTTGACATTCTTTTCCTTTTAATAACTGAACATGCCTAATTCACGGGTAACCCATCTCTAGCTAAGGGGTTGAATTGACGGTCACATGAATGCAAGTGAATAATTCATCAGCGATGTTTCTTAGCTTATTTTGACAAAATTGAACCAAACCGGCTGCTAAATGCGAATTATTTTTTCACTATTTCACTTTCATTAATGATTGAACAAAAAAATCATATTTTATTTTATTTTCATATCTCGTAGCTAATGCCCCTTTAATTTCTATTGAAAACACATATATGACTCTTCCAAAACATGTTTTTACCATATATCAGGGTATTTTTGTGTGTTTCTTAGTTGTCCTGTTTGTTGATGCAAAAAATTACAAAAATTTTGTGAGTAAATTCCTTATAAAGTTTCAGTAATGGGTAAAGTTTCAAATAGCCAAATTAAACCTAGCAACAATTTAACTTTTTTTTTTTCAGGGAATAAAACCACTAACTCATAGCCCCATTTATTTTGATGTTAAATTCTGCAATTTTATGCATTCATTTCATTTCAAAACTATACTTTGCCTGTTGTGCTGAAAAATACCTTTAATTGCATATTAAAGGGCATTGATTCCCGAATTTTGGTAGAACAAAAACAAGTACTTCTGATCTGAACAACAGGACAAATATGCCCTATTTTAATTTCATATATCTATTTATTATTAATAAATAGCTTGCAACAAGGGTTCTACAGTGATCCCAAGTTCTTAAGCCTTTATTTCATAACAAAATTACCCAAATATTTTACTTACTGACACAATTAAATCTGTGTATAGGAACTATTTTGTTTAAACATGTACTACTTTCTTGTTTGTTCTTTCAGACCGGGGCCATATTAGTGGTTCTATACCTTCATGTACAAATCCCAAACAAAAAAGCACATGCAAATGATCCCCTATGTTTGGTAGTATAAAATCCTGACTTAGTGGTGTTAACATAACTTACAGATTGTAAACTAAATCCAAGAGTGAAAAAACATATGTACATTTTGTACATGTCTACAGGACAATATGTCACAACTACGAACCTTATCAATGTAAGAAAAGATTTAAATGTGACAAACAAAATGAAACAAAAATTGATTGTGATAAATGTGGCAATAAAAGAAAACTACTGAATGCATGCTTTTATTACCCTGCTTGGTACACATTTGCCAAATTTTATAATTTCATCTTTATGAACAAATGGGTCAGTACAAAGCTGAGTGTTTGGAGCTTGAAAATTCTTTAAATCGATTGATTGTTGTTTACTTAGATACTTCTTTAGATAATTTGCTGCAATGCATTTCTTAGAAATGTTTCACCAACATCTGATTGCAATCAGATGATTGACTTTTAAAAAAAATAAATCTAATTATATGACCATGGACATCTTGGCATCCAGGCTTCTAAAGAACTAAAATATTCTAAAAAATTCAACCATAAACATGGTTTAATGTAATCTAAAAATACTCTTTTCAATATATGCCTTATTAACAAATTTCAGCAAATAAAAACATAAATTTATTATCAGACAGTAAAGGTATCCATGCATGAAATAATACAAAACGCATGCAAGGATTGTTCATTATATTTGATGAAATATAATAACTTTTAAAACTCAATTTAATTGTGTAAGAAATTAAGGACTAATGGACATTTGAAAATTATCTTGAACAGACAGTCCAATACAAATAGACTTTGAATTGAAACTCATTGTATGAAGTGGGTTACATTACCATGTCAAGAAAGGGTAGGTATGATAAGAGTAAATTTTTTCCATATATAGATTTCAGAGAATTCAATTGGTTGAGCTACCTCATGATCCTACCAAATATATTTAATACATGGTGTTTACTAGAGATATCGTACTTAATACTGCTCAATATAACACATGTTAAAAGTAAAAAAGTTACAATAAAGATGGTCATGTTTTATTGCAAATATCAGATAGTCAGTAAGATATAAAGGATTACAATGGCTGTCAGTGACCTAATAAGGTTTTTTTTGTTTGTTTTTCATCAGTTCCATCCATTTTATAGTGTATTAGTTGTAAACACAGTCAGTGATAACTGGTGAAGCATAAACCCTCTCCCGCACTGTAACTTGGTAAAAGCTACAAAGCGACTGATCTTTTTGTATATCAAATCTTTTAACAGTCTTTTTCAAATGTCTTTTGTCTTTTTCAACCACTTTGGCTTTATATCCAAAGACTCAAATGAGTATTTAGCTAATCCAGGGGTAAAAAATAAATTCAATGTCAATTCATTAATTTTCAGTCCATTTGTCTCAATTAAACATAACTCTGGGTTTAAAATAGAAGCATTGGAAGAATAAGGCAATGACTAAATATGTACAATAATTAAATATAAAGGGAGGCAATATCTATATACATAAACATAAATGTCATAAAGCAAATAAAGTAGCCAATAAACAACTGAGCAACCAATGGAGCTAATCCTTTCAGAATTCATATTTTGTTTACTGTCCAAGATTCTTATATGATTCCATATTAAGTTTGATTTTCAGACAAGTCTTTTATATTGCTTTGGACTCTATTGCAGATACAATGTGCAATCACTGGCTTTATTTTTTTTCTTTTCAGTTGATGTTGATGTGTAGAATTGCCTCCCTTTGACTACTTCCATGACAACCACTATATATATAACCCACAACATCATTAACATATAAATATATCTTACTCTGGCTACAGCATCATCCTTGATAACGTTAACAGAAGCAATATGTATACTGTTAATATTTCTATCTATAATATATTCTACAATAATATACTTGTTCCTTTTTTCATATTTGTGTTACTATTTTATATATGTAATAGTTAAAATATATTTCATATTATTTCATCTACATGTAACTTCTAATTTTGCTACTATCTTTGGAAAACCATATAACATATTTCATAATTAAGTAATCAACCAATTAAGCAAAAAATGTTAATTCTATGGTTAATAGTACAGATCTTTGCAAATAGTTGAATGGGAAACTACTGATATGTTAAGATTCTATTTCATTTGTCTTTGGTTAATATTTTTCTCAACGGCAAATACCACATCTTTTTTTATCTCATTCATCAAGGTTTTTTTCTGACCGAAACAAACTTCCACATTTATTTTGTTTCTGGTTTTGTATTAAGCTTAGTTATATACATGTTTTTTTATTGTGAAAACTGTAGCAGAATAATTGAAATCTTTCAATGGCTGCTACTTAAATTCTACTAAACATTATTATTAACCTTTGTAACCCCATATGCACCGCATTTTATGTACTTCAGTATTTGTTTTCTATGTTTAAATTGTCCTGAATACGCCACCGTAAGTGGCGAAACATGTAGACCATAATAAAGATTTTCCTTGCAGTAATCTACGATGTTGTTGTCTTTGTGTAGCATTATTAAACATTATTATTGTTTGTCAAATATTTTGACTAATGAATGCATGCATTAATCTTAAAATCAAAACCTGTCTTTATAAACTTAATACATTTGTATAGTAAATAAAACAGCTCATAACTATTTCTGAGGGGTATTCATATTGCTCTGCCTTTAGTTTTCTGTGTACTCTTATGTGGACTACAGTTTGTTTTGGGATCTTTTATTCTTTGGCTTTTAAGTTGTCAATCCTTCTTGACTAATATGGTTTTTTGCTAGTCTCATTGGTATTTCTTATGTACAATAAATGTGGATAGTGACCACATGTGGACACAGATGATGCCTCCGCTTGCATATCCTATATTTATAAAGGGACATAACTGAAGAACAGTAAAAGTGACGCTACCCAAATTTGAACTTGATCTGAGTTTTGTGGTAATAAGCATTGTGTGTAAGTCTCATAACATTTGGTTGAGGCTAACTTAAGAAGAGAACAGAAACTAAAAATTCAGCAATTTTTCTATTTGTAAACACGCATATAAACTCTAGAACGGTTGTGTATAGTGTAAGTTTTATAACATTTGGTTGAGACAAACTAAGGTAAGAGAACGGAAACGAAAAATTCAGCAATTTTTATGTTTATAAAGGGACATAACTCAAGAATGGTAAAAGTGTCGCCACCAAATTTCGTACTTAAACTGTATTATGTAGTAATAAGCATTGTGTATAAGTTTCATAACATTTGGTTGAGGAAAACTAAAGTTAGCAAACGGAAACAAAAATTTTGTACTTGATCTTAGTTTTGTGGTAATGAATATTGTGTATAGGTTTCATAATGTTTGGTTGGGGCAAACCTAAATTACAGAATGGAAACTTAAAATTTTGCAATCTTTCGATTTATAAAGGGGCACAACTCAATAATGGTTAAAGTGACACTAACCAAATTCCAACTTGATCTCTGTTTTATCAGTGGAAGTCAAAATTAAACATTGCATTGTATAAAGCATTGATTGTAGTTGATTCAACTATAATTATGGACAAAGGAAGATAACTCCAATTTGAAAATTACTTGATATTTAGAAGAAAATAAAAATTTTGCAATTTTTCCATTTAAAAAGGGGCATAACTCTAGAACGATTAAAGTGACGCCACCAAAATTCAAACTTGATCTGTGTTTTGTGGTAATAAGCATTGTGTATAAGTTTCATAACATTTGGTTGAGGCAAACTTAAGTTAGAGAACAGAAACTAAAAATTTTGCAATTTTTCCATTTATAAAGGGCCATAACTCTAGAACGATTAAAGTGACGCCACCAAAATTCGTACTTGATCTGTGTTTTGTGGTAATAAGCATTGTGTATAAGTTTCATAACATTTGGTTGAGACAAACTTAAGTTAGAGAACGGAAACTAAAAATTTTGCAATTTTTCCATTTATAAAGGGCCATAACTCTAGAAAAATTAAAGTGACGCCACCAAAATTCAAACTTGATCTGTGTTTTGTGGTAATAAGCATTGTGTATAAGTTTCATAACATTTGGTTGAGGCAAACTTAAGTTAGAGAACGGAAACTAAAAATTTTGCAATTTTTCCATTTAAAAAGGGGCATAACTCTAGAATGATTAAAGTGACGCCACCAAAATTCAAACTTGATCTGTGTTTTGTTGTAATAAGCATTGTGTATAAGTTTCATAACATTTGGTTGAGACAAACTTAAGTTAGAGAACGGAAACTAAAAATTTTGCAATTTTTCCATTTATAAAGGACCATAACTCTAGAACGATTAAAGTGACGCCACCACAATTCAAACTTGATCTGTGTTTTGTGGTAATAAGCATTGTGTATAAGTTTCATAACATTTGGTTGAGGCAAACTTAAGTTAGAGAACGGAAACTAAAAATTTTGCAATTTTTCCATTTATAAAGGGGCATAACTCTAGAACAGTTAAAGTCACGCCACCAAAATTCAAACTTGATCTGTGTTTTGTGGTAATAAGCATTGTGTTTAAGTTTCATAACATTTGTTTGAGGCAAACTTAAATTAGAGAACAGAAACCAATTTTGGGACGTACATATGTACAGACAGACAAGGGTAAAACTTAATGACCCCACCGCTATTGCATAAAAAAGATATGTACTTGAGAAATAAACTACGATAAACTTTAAAACAAGTAAAAGAACCATTTAACATAGGTCAGAGTGACCTACTGTTTGACTAATTGTGTGAGACAGTTATACAATGTACTTGCTAGATGCACTGTAAATAAAAGTTTTACAAATTTGTACTATGCTGTATGGGTTTTGGTCATTGTTGAAGGCTGTATGGTGACCTATAGTAGTTAATTTCGACGTCATTTGGTCTCTGGTGGAGAGTTGTTTCATTGTCAATCATACCACATCTTTTTATTTTTTTATTATACAATTGTAGATTATTTAATATCTGAGATATATAAATCAATGTAGTATAAAATGTAGGTCATAGTAATTTTTCTTTTGTAGTAGGCTGTTATATTTACTGGGGTACATACCCACACAAGATTCACTAAGTATATGAAATTTAATCTAGACTTAAGTCATTGCAACATAAAAACTTTATAAAAAGCTGTGAAAAGTAAAATAACAAAAGTCAAAAAGCTTTCATCTTATGACTTCAATATTCATCTGGACACAAAAATATATGACTTTATATATTTCAGTTTTAGAAAACTAGTTATAGACCTTAACACAGATATGGATTCCAAGGGTACTGCAATAATACTGTTCAACTTCTTGAGGCAAATATACAATGATTTACTATTGTTAAACTACTAAATTATATTCACTAAAACAACATGTGCACTAAAAACAAAGGTTACATGATTGACACAACTAAAATAGTGCATGTCCTTTCTATTAAAAAGATAGATTTTTGTGGAAAGCATATGTACAGATGATTTTAAATGATACCTATGCTAATATAGAAGTAAATCACTATGAGCTTCAGGTAATGATTACTTGTGTTTACTATATAAATAATTGTTGATAACACAAATTAGCTACTTCTTCAGTAAGAGTTGGGATAAAACACACTATTGGAAAATTCTGTTTTAATTCCGACCCCAAAAGTTAAAGCAATATAAAGGCATTATCAACTAACCAAACATTGAGTTAATTCATACTTTATACAAGCTAGTTATAATTAGTTCTCCGCACTTGCTACTCATTTTCGTTCGATTGTTAATATATTTCGCGACATATAAACAGCCAAAGAATATAAGGAGTCAGTGCGGTGAACTCATTTCATTTAGAGTGTACTTTATATTCAGATAAATTATTTAGAACATATTATTCTTAATTATAAATAATTTAATTTTGGATGTAACACGTCTTCTGATTGGCTGAAAGTTTTTTGTCTATCAGCTCATAGACATAATTTTGTCATGTGACTGTGATGTCATCAACGTTTTTTCATGATTTACTCCTTAAAAATGGAATTTAGAATTAAATTATAAGCAATGACTGTAATATTTTTTCTGTCTATTCTAAATAACCTCAAAAATGTAGTGCACACTTTTAAATAATATTATTCAGTGTGCAATACATTTTTGATGTTATTTCTTCATAGAAAGGAAAAATATTACAGTCATTCCTTAAAGGTATTCAATTTTCAGAGTAGAAATTTAAATGAGTGAAGGGCATAAAGCACTTAAAAATCAAATTCAATGGATGCAATCCAATGTGTAATGAAATTAAATCAAAACTAATTCACATAAATTTTTGATGAATATAATTACAACAAAACTGAATACATCAATGATTTAGAAGTAGAACATACTTTGACAACACTGAAATACTCATATGGAGACGTTGGACTAACCTCGATCAGGGCAAGAGTCTGAGGTCGAGAGGTTGGCTTGGCAATAGAAATGTTGCAACTTTTATAGAATAACAGAATACCCAAATATATGAATTTAACTTATTTCAAATTTAATAAACTGTTAACACAGAGATATGTCTCGCCTATTTGTTATTTTGATAATGCAAATGTTGAAATTAAAATAGCAATACTTTAACATGTAAGTTATGCAAATATTCAAAGTCAATGAACCATGACTGAAGGTACAGGGCTAAACAATCTCCATGGAAATTAGATGTGCCAATGTTAATACAACTGCAAACCAAATACCATTGTCTTTTCGTAAGTCGTTCCCTTTAAACAAACCTAAAACAAACATTAACTTGTAAACTATTTAAAAGTTTAAAAGTCAATGAACTATAATTAGGGAGTGGGAATATATAATCTCCATGGAAATGAAACTTTCAAATGCCAATACATTTGCATACCAAATATCATTGACTTTACATTAGTTGTTCATTTTAAACTGACCTAATCACAAACTAATACATGAAAACTAAGCAAAAGTTTCAAAGTAAATAGACCATGACTGAGGGGGCGGGGCCAAATATTCTCCATGGAAATGAGATGTGCTAATGCTTATACAACTGAACACCAGTTAACATTGGCCTACCACTAATGGTTCCCCTTGAACTGACCTAATCACAAACTAATACATGTTAACTTAGCAAAATTTTCAAAGTCTATAGACCATGACTAAGGGGGCGGGGCCAAATAATCTCCATGGAAATGAGATATGCCAATGTTTATACAACTGCATACCAAATATCATTGACCTACCACTAGTGGTTCCCCATAAATTGACCTAATCACAAACTAATACATGTAAACAATGAGAAGTTTCCAAGTCAATAGACCTTGACTGAGGGAGTGGGGCCAAATAATCTCCATGGTAATGAGATGTGCCAATGCTAATACAACTGCATACCAAATATCATTGACCTACCACTAGTGGTTCACCATGAACTAGACCTAATCAAAAACTAATACATTGTTGACGCCGCCGACGCCAGAAACAGCATACCTATGTCTCGCTTTTTGACTCCGTCAAGGCGAGACAAAAACTTTCATCTTAATGATGAAACTGTATTAGAAATGTATGCAAAATAAGGATGTAAAAGTAATTAGCTTTAAAATTTTCTATTTCCTCTTTGAATTTGTAGTTAATTTCTATAAACAATATAGTGCATTTTTCTCCATTCAACATTTACCATTTGTAAGTTTTAATTTTTCTACTTTATTTTTTCATTGCCATTAAATTTAAACAAGTGTGTATTAAAGGTAAGTGATACATAATAATAATGTCATAATCAGCTTGATCACATTTTTTTTTCATCGCAAAGACAAAATTAAGAGAACAATGTGATATAGGAGAACCAATAAACACAATGACTAATTAAAGATATCAATTGCTGGAGGGAATATTGATATCACACAAATGTTTATGCAAAGAATTATACATGGCAAATTCTGTTTCACCTCATGCTGTATCAACTATAATCTGATAATATTCATTAACTAGTGCCTTTTGTCCTCTGATTACTAAGGTTTAAAAGGCAGATAATGATTTTGCTGTGTACCGTTCTTTTTATCATTTGTTTAAACAAAGGCAAATTTACAAGTATTATAATGAGGGTATGTGATACAAGTCTTGGTGTATCATATATATCTCAATAAACCATACTAATAAAGACAAAATAAAACCTATTAGTAACTACATTGGTATGTTTAAGAATAACATAAACATTTTAAAACTATATTTTTGTTATATGCTTTCAGCAACCATTGAATCATACAGGCTTTTATTCTTTTGATTTATGCCTAAAGGAATGAATTTAAAAAAAAGAAATTTCTATTGAAAATTACTTATCATCATAACAAATAAATCTTTTCGAAAAAATATGCCTGTAAGAAAGTACAGTTATGTGCATTACTGAAATTTGGTTGCTGTTTCATGTGTTGTTTCAGTCAATAACTCAAATACTACAATCAAAGTTTTATGCCAAACAGTGTTTTAAAGTGATTATTATAGGTACATTGTGTACTAAGCAACTACACAACTGTACATTGTGATAATTACCTGTGTATTTTGTGATTTTGCACGTCTGTTTTTTGTTTTTGCAGCATCTAAATCTAATCTCTTTGTTTCTAGTATTTTCTTTTCTTTCTGAAAAACAAATATGAATTATCAAAATATGAATTTAAAAAACATTTGCCAACATAACAAAGACATTCATATCTAATCTCTAAAGATGAATAAATTTTCTTTTAAAGAAATCTCTCTATGTGACGACCAATCATTTGATGGACAAACATTTATTTTAATATATTGAAGCCTTAAAACTTGTCTGCCAGTAAAACTATTTCCCTATAATTATCTTCTTACGTGCATATCTTGCTAAACCTATTTTTCAAAGTTGTTGGTCTACTACAACTGTAAGTTGTTTCGGTAAACGCCTTTTCTTATTCAATAAAACTCTGTATGACTTCCTATTTATTATGTTAATCAAAGGATATGGGGTGGGTTTTCAAATGAGTTTTGTCCGACAGAAAAAAATTCTACTTCTTGATAACTAGTAAATTATTGTGAAAAGAAAGTTAAGATTGGCACCATGATAGCTTTCATTAGTATTTTATATACAAAATATTCTATATTCTTAAAAGAAAATGTCAACCTATATTGGGGAAAAACTGTAGATACTGCCTCTTTAATACATTTTACTTCATTAAAACAAATATCAAACCTGAATGGTCTTCATATCTCCATCCAAGAAATTACGTAAAGGTTGTAGAAAGTTATTAGCAGTTGACTGTACAAATTCTTTTTCTGCATTTCCAATGTTGATTTGTGTTGCGCCAGTCTTGACTAGAGCGTTACCTATACAATAAAGAACATGTAATAAATATGTATGTAAGCTACACCAATTAATAGACAAGTTCTTGAGGATATTGCTTTGATGACATAAAGATGATTTCAAGTTATAGAATTGAAATACAAAATTCAATAATTAAGGAAACATTTTGTACCAGTAAATATACATAGACAAAACACTTAAACTGGTTAAAAAACCATCATTTAAGGGCAATAACTACAAAAACTCCTATTAGTGGTTCAGAAGTTTTAGACAATAATATCTTTGAAATTGCTTATAGATGATTGATGGATGATGGACAAAAAATTGTTTTAGCTTGCTTTATAATTAAAATGTATGCTCATACTAGCCTTCACCATGGTGGGATAATAGTATAAGGCTTAGCTTCATAAATTCAGTATGTTTTGAAACACAGGTTCTGTATTTTAAAGAAGTATGAAGGGTCTGTCGATTTCAAAAAAACATTCACTAAATCAAGATAGAAAAAGCATTTTGTTCAACACTACATAAAAGTTCAATTTTTTAAGAATACAAAATAACTGAGAAACTTTGTTTGCCAGCTTCACTGTTTAGCAACAGCAAGAATTACTGTTACTGGATTACTGTTGTACAATTTGGGGAAACACCAGTGACCAAAATACAAATAGATTAGATAAACTTCAAAAACGAGCAGCTAGAATTATTCTTGAACTTCCTTATGATACCCCATCTAATACAATGTTTAATAAAATGCTCCGCAGGGCACAGCTTGATACGACCGCAGAGGTCGAACCCTGAACAGTTGGGGGAAGTATGGACACAACATTCAAGCTTGATACAGCTTTGGATTTGGATTGTGATTAAATATTTGACACAGCATAGGTTTCTAACACAGATTGAATGTGGTCTAAGGACTTAAAAATTTTAAATTGGACATTCACCTATTATGGTCCAATATCCAAAATCTAAATACATGGTTAGATTCAGCATATCAAAGAACCCCAAGAATTCAATTTTTGATGAAATCAAACAAAGTTTAATTTTGGACCCTTTTGACCTCAATGTGGACAAAGTTGATAACGGGGCCCAAAAATCAAAAATCTAAATACATGGTTAGATTCAGCATATCAAAGAACCCCATATATTCAATTTTTGTTGAAATCAAACAAAGTTTAATTTTGGACCCCGATTTGGACCAACTTGAAAACTGGGCCCATAATCAAAAATCTAAATACATGTTTAGATTCAGCATATCAAAGAACCCTAAGAATTCAATTTTTGTTAAAATCAAACTAAGTTTAATTTTGGACCCTTTGGACCTTAATGTAGACCAATTTGAAAACGGAACCAAAAATTAAGAATCTAAATACACGGTTAGATTCGGCATATCAAAGAACCCCAATAATTCAATTTTTGATGAAATCAAACAAAGTTTAATTTTGGACCCTTTTGACCTCAATGTGGACAAAGTTGATAACAGGGCCCAAAAATAAAAAATCTAAATACATGGTTAGATTCAGCATATCAAAGAACCCCATATATTCAATTTTTGTTGAAATCAAACAAAGTTTAATTTTGCACCCCGATTTGGACCAACTTGAAAACTGGGCCCATAATCAAAAATCTAAATACATGTTTAGATTCAGCATATCAAAGAACCCTAAGAATTCAATTTTTGTTAAAATCAAACTAAGTTTAATTTTGGACCCTTTGGACCTTAATGTAGACCAATTTGAAAACGGAACCAAAATTTAAGAATCTAAATACACAGTTAAATTCGGCATATCAAAGAACCCCAATAATTCAATTTTTGATGAAATCAAACAAAGTTTAATTTTGGACCCTTTGGACCTCAATGTGGCCCAATTTAAAAACGGGGCCCAAAATCCAAAAACTAAATACACGGTTAGATTCAGCATATTAAAGAACCCCATGAAATCAAGAATAAAACCCCATTGAAATTGGTCAAGAAGTAAGCAATTTATAGGAAGTATCTTCTTTTGCACAATCCTGTGCTATTAAATATTTCTTGCTATTGCGCAATACTGTACAATTGACAATTTCTTGCTATTGTGCAATATTGTGCTATTGGATATTTCTTGCTATTGCGCAATACTGTGCAATTGAAGATTTCTTGCTATTGCGCAATACTGTGCAATTGAAGATTTCTTGCTATTGTGCAATACTGTGCAATTGAAAATTTCTTGCTATTGCACAATACTTATTATATAATAATTTACACATCCTGTTTGGTGTGTATCTCCTACCATATCATTATTATTTGATTTTAAATATAAATCAGAAATAACCAACTTAAAATGGAAAATTTTAAAAGAAACAAAAAAGGAAAAAAAGAAAAAAAATGAAAAAAAAATAAATTCCCCCCCCAAAATTTTTTGAACCCCCATTATGATTCATCACCCCCAAACTCAATCCCAGCCTTCCCTTTGTGGTATGGTACCTTGTAGTACAATTTCAGAGAGATCCATACACTTGAACACAAGTTATTGTCTGGAAACTAGAAAAAAAATGTGTTTTTTGGCCCCTTTTTGGCCCCAAATTCCTAAACGTTTAAGGCAATTACCCCCAAACTCAAACCCAGCTTTCCCTTTGTGATATGGAACCTTGTAGTACAATTTCAGAAAGATCCATACACTTACACACAAGTTATTGTCATGAAACTAGAAAAATGCTTGTTTTTTGCCCCTTTTTTGGCCCCTAATTCCTAAAATTTGGAGGCAATTACCCCCAAAATCAATCCCAGCATTCCTTTAGTGATATGGAACCTTGTGGTACAATGTCAGAGAGATCCATACACTAACACACAAGTTATGTCTGGAAGTTACAAAAATGCTTATTTTTGGCCCCTTTTTGGCCCCTAATTCCTTTACTGTTATTACCATAACCCCCAAAATCAATCCCAACCTTCCTTTTGTGGTATTGAACCTTGTGGTAAAATTTCATAAAGATCCATTCACTTAAACTAAAGTTAGAGTGCGAAAACCAATGTGTCTTCGGACGACGCCGGACGACGCCGACGACGCCGGAAGACGACGACGACGCCAACGTCATACCAATATACGACCACAAAAATTTTTTTGCGGTCGTATAAAAAGTTATCATGGCTTCGATTTACTGATCGTGTGATTTACCACAAGGCCTTATATGTTCATAAATGTTTATATGGATCTGTCCCAGAATATTTGTCTAACAAAATCTCCTATGTTACAAATAAAAATGGAATGCAACTTAGATCAAATACTACCCAATTACTAAATATACCAAAGGCAAGAACAAACACATTTAGAAGATCTTTTTCATATTCTGGCCCAACTTTATGGAATAAACTACCAGAAGCACTAAGACACATGTCAAACATAAATACTTTTAAAACAAACTGCTTTAAGTTTTTACTTGAAAATCCAGGAATTATTTAAATGATTATGTATCAATTTTGATTATGTTTTCTCATGTTTATCTTTGTTATGAAGAAATTGGGTGATGCATTGTGAGTGGAGTGTGAGGGCCTCAAGGGAGAATAGTGTTTGTACTAATTGAGCTTACCCTCTTGAAATAAAGATTATTATTATTATTATTATTAAACTTTACATTTGAAAAAAATAAACATTTCTTAAGGAAACACTGGTTATAACTGATGAGTCACTTTTGGTATTTCAAATTGTAGAATATAAGTGTATATCCTTTAAGAAGTAAAGGCATTATTGGTCATTTTAAATCATAAAATCTTCTTCCTGAAATAAGATAAATCTAATAGGAACAAACCTCTCAGATATTAATCATCAAATGATAATTGTATAGGAGTTTCAAGAGAACATTTTTCACCATGATTTTTCATCAAATTCATCTGGTCATTGTTTTATTGTTTTCTACTGAACCTGATCATTATTCACATTTGTCATATATAAAAATTTTGACAAATGAATTTTTATTTTAGTAGTCTAAACAAAATCAATGGAATCAGAAAATATATCTAAATATAGATTGAAATATAACTCTGTATACTTCAAAAACAAAAGGAAGTTGGTAGTTGAAAGTTAGAGAGCTTCCACTTAAAACTGTCCAGACCTAAAGGAAAATATTCATCTGAAAAAAATAAATCATAAATTTCTCTTAACATTTGTCTAACAAGTCGTTATTAATTTTATTTTTATAAATGTATAAACTGATCGTCAGAAATAATCAGGACATACATCAATTGAGAGAAAATCTGTATTGCTATTATACTACATGTATAAACTGATATAATTTTGTCTAAATACATGTCATTTGTGTGAAACATGTAAAGTTCATCATGAAACCTTTTACTTTTGAACTTTTTGTAATTCATTTATGAAATTGTGTGCCAGTTTTTCAATATAGGATACATTATTCTCAATAAACTTTTGAAATCACAGACCAGAAGCTAAATTTTAAGAAAATTTTAGTTAGATTCAATAAATTCCTCTGAAGAGATGATTTTTACAGGCATGAATGCAATTTTGGACTGGTGTTTAGGATACACATACAGAGATCTCAAATTTTTTTTTAGCCTTGTGGACACTGGGACCACCAAAACTACAAATCTTGTACCAGTAGTCCCAGTGAAAATTTGGTGGTCCTGTGTTTGAAGAAATTTTTTGCTTTCAATTATATCCATACAATGTACATGTAGGTATAAATATTTCCATACAATGAACATGTAGGTATAAATATTTCCATACAATGTACAAAGATTAGGCCAATTCGCACAATAACTACATGGCTGCATATAAAATATTGATACAGATTGTAATCAGGAGCTATACTTAAATACTAGACAGCCTAAAAACAGAATAATACCACCACAAACTTTTAGCTGGACAACAATACAACTGTTACACTCAAAATTGGTGGACCTTCCTGATTTTGGTGGTCAGGAATGACAGGACCACCAGGTGTCGCGAAACACTGCACATATAAATATGTCACAGTTGAAGGTCTCAGGGAAATATATTCTTGGATATTTTCAATTCTTACTTGTCATAATTTTCAACCTCATATGGTGTAAAAATGATTAAAGTTATCAAAATATACCTCTAGACATGCAAGAGATGTCACAGTGAGAAAAATCTTTTGTTATTTATATCATCAGCAAATAAACCACAATTATTTACCATATGATGTTCCTGGACCAAACTCATTGCCAGCATCTGTCATTATCTGACCAAGTAATTCATGGTGACTAATACGGTCTCTTTTCTTTTTGTCAAGTTTCTCGTAAAAAAAGTCCTCCATACGAACATCTGTAATAAATGAAACAAATTTATAATGAACATGATATTTTAAAATATCTGATACAGTTCTATTGTTCAATCATTACAAAATATATGTATATATGAATACATATATAGCCATATATATATATAGGTTGTATAGAAGATATGAATTTTAACAAAAACAATTTTCATCCTTATATCCATGGGTGACATTTCAAATAATCTTACTTTGCTTTCACTGATTAATATTTCAATTAAAATTGTCAAGTGCAAGTTGCTACATTAAAATACATGTACAATATGATAAATGTATAGATATAATTTATGACAGCCATGTGGTTACTCAATACCATGCATATGCCTTTTTAAACAATGAAAATTTAACATAGATTGAAGCAAGGCATTATCATGTTAGTTTACAAAATTAAACCAACCAGGATTGTAAAATAAAAAATTATGCCTTATTCTAATCCACAAAGCAAAACTGCAAACTCTCTTGGGATACAAATAGGGATAAAACCATCTCCTTTTTTTGGCACACGTTCCCCATGCACATTTGATTAAGAGAGAAAAGTTTTCATATTGGTTTACCATTATACAGGCTACTGCTTAATTTAAGTTTGTATTGACAGGGAAAAAAAATAAAATGTAGAAGATCAAAAGAGCTTGCTTTGCGCAAATTGTTGAGAACAGAACATCTCCAATCCTACTTAATCCTTTTTTCAAACTCCTTAAGTTCAGAGGCAATCAGTCTACTTCATCCTCGATTTCCAGTATAAATGTTTCATTGTATTTCAAAACTGATCAGAATTAAGAGGGTGAAAGGCTAAATAATCTCTGAGGAAAGGATATATATATGCCTCTGCTTATACAACTACATACTAAATATCATTGACTTACTATAAATGGTTCCCCTTAAACTGACCTAATCACATGTAAACTATGTAAAAGTTCCTGAGGGCCAGGGTCAAACAGATTAAAAGGTAAGACTATGTTTAAGGATGTTCGCTTCTCTGTTTCAAATTAACAAGCTTTTTAAAAGACTGTTATAAATTGATAGTATATAATTAGCTGAACTTAAAAAGTTAAAAAAAAAATGACATGTCAGTGTGCTTGTTTTTGAGATATAATCAATTGGAATAAAAAATTTGGCGGGAAATAATTCTCTCTAGAATTTTCATACATTTAATATTGCCATCTTTTTTCTTTCAAAAACTATGAAAAAATAACAAGGATTTTATAAGATTTGAAATTTTCAAAAATGGCTTTATAAACTATGTAATAAAATTATGAAAAGAAAAGTAGTGGTTAGCTGGCAAAATTTTTATTGGCACTACATGGATAAAACTAGAGGATTCCAAATATCTGACAAAATGTCAAACACAAGATTAGCGAACATCCTTAAAACAGGAGCACTAAAACAGTTGTATAGTACCTACTTCAAAACAATTATTTTTATAAACTTTGTAAAAACCAACTCATTTAAGTGACATGCATGTGTTGACCACACAATTTAATAAACCATACAATTAACGTCTTTTATTGCTGATAGCTATCAAATGCTTGAACCTTTTTCAGTCAGCTGATTAATAATTTTCAGACAAAATCAAAATGTGTGACAAGTTCAAGGTTAAAATCCAAAGTGTTTACTGATAAGGGAATATAATGCTTCGCTGAGCGCAGCTGGATACGACCGCAGAGGTCCAACCCTGAACAGTTGGGGCGAAAATGGACACAATATTTGCACTTGATACAGGTCTGAATTTGGATTGTAATTAAATATTTGACACATTATAGGTTTCTGACACCGAATAACTGTAGTCAAAGAACTTAGAATTGGTTATGTATATGATTTGAATTTATATTCAATTTTTTTGATTTTGTGCAATACACTATGCTGTTGCGAATTGACACCCCTCCCCCCAAAAAAAATAAAAAATCCCCCCCTTTTTTTTTGCTTTTGAGAAATACACTATACTGTTGCGTATTGACCCCCCCCAAAAAATAAATGTTTTTAAATAATTTAAAAGCAGTGTAAGGGAGGTAATCCAACATTGAACAACATTGTACACAATTTTGTTTTTGGATTACCTCCCTTACACTGCTTTTAAATTGTCCATTAACCAGGAAACCCTTGTTTTTTCCCCTTTTTTGCCCCTAATTCCTAAATGGTTTGTGCCATAACCCCCCAAAGCCAATCCTAACCATCCCTTTGTGGTATGGAAACTTGTGGTTTAATTTCAGAGAGATCCATACACTTAAACACAAGTTATTGTCTGGAAGTTACAAAAATGCTTATTTTTGGCCCCTAATTCCTTAACTGTTGGTACCATAACCCTAAAAATCAATTCCAACCTTCCTTTTGTGGTATTGAACCTTATGGTAAAATTTGTTAGAGATCCATTCACTTAAACTAAAGTTATTGTGCGAAAACCAATGTGTCTTCGGATGACGACGACGACGACAACGCCAACGCCAACGTCATACCAATATATAAAAATTCAGAGAAGTTTAAATAAAGAGCTGCGCCATGAGAGCATGATACCCCTGTCACTTTTTCAAAGAATAAAGTTCCATAATTCCTCAATGTCATATCAGAAATTTATAAAAAAATAAAGGGAGGTTTTTTTAATAGATATAAAACAGTCACCAAAGTTTAATGAAAACTGTTCAAAGCACTTTTGAGTCATTGTCCACAAACTGGAAACCCCCCCCCCCTTTTTTATGAAATGTTAAACCTAAAATATAAAAGGGAGCTTACGTCAATAGATATAAACTATAAACAATTCACCAAAGTTTCACGAAAAGCGCACAAAGCATTTTTAAGTTATTGTTCGAAAACTGGAAAAAAACCCTTTTTTAATGAATAAAACCCCATAACTCGGAAATGTCAAATCTAAACTTTTTTGATGAATAAAACCCCATAACTCGGAAACGTCAAATCTAAACTTTATAAAAATCGAAAGGGAGCTCACATCAATAGATTTAAACAATTCACCAAAGTTTCACGCAAATTGGTTAAAGCGTTTTTGATTTAGTGTACGACGGACATACAACTGTATACTATAATACATCCCGTAAACGGGGGTATAAAAAAAAATAACAAGATGGACGATGTTAAACAGTTTTAAATTTTTGGCAATAAATTTTCACCATTACTGCTTAATGAATTCACTTTGAGTAAATATTTGAAGGAATATAAGCTACCTAGCTAATGTAACTTATTGATTTTGAAAGGTTTAGGATTATGATTGAGTTTCAAATCTCTACTGTCTGCAAACCAATCAGCATAGCCCTTCATAGAAACTGTTTCGATGACAGGATATAAAAAAGGACTGTTTTTACAGCAATTACTAACATTACTAAAGTGACTTTCATTACCAGAAAAGTGTGTCTGTGTTATGGAAAAGTCCAACAAAAAAAGATTGACAAACTTCGAATTTTTCCCTTTTATAACCAAATGAAATATAAATGTGTATGATAAGTATCAGTAATATTCAATTTATACACACAAATATTTTGAAAAAGTAACAAGAATATGATTATTTTAAAAATCCCTACAGGCAGTCAGGGGTTATACTTATACAAGTCATGTTTTTTACACTTGAAGATGTAATAAATGTTTAATTGTATAAGTAAATTTGTAAGATTTTAATTTTGTTTTAAAAGTTTGAATAATCTCTCCAAAACTTTACTTATACAAGTATTTTTTCACCACCCCTGAAATTCTCAAGTTTTGATAGGTCAAAATATACATCAAATTTTTCTGGGTCTGCTTGTTTTTTTTAATGAGAGTTCAACCTTTTGTCTAAACAAGAAATCTACTATGCAAAATTATTAAGTAACTGTGCAAGGTCTTAATAAATTGCTTCCTGGAGGCTTGTAAATGGGCAGTATTTTTAAGATAACAGACAAATGAGATTTTTCGATGACATTTTATTTTCATGAAAAGATAATATTGTTATTTAAAGACAGATAATTATTTTTTTTTTAATTTCAGAGCAATGTAGCAAAGAGGAATTCAAGAGAAGAAGAAAAGATGCCTCTTTTACTTATAAACATGTAAGTAAAAATAATCTAGATGTCTTGGGGATATAACTCTACCTTCGGAATTGTTTACTTGTATAATTGAATGAAAAAACAGTTGACAACTGACTTACAGGTTCCTTAAACCTAACATGTATGTACAAATTTATTTATTTTGTAAAAAATATTTCTGTTCAACAAAATTATTATATTTAAATTTACCTGTGTACAATATTTTATTTAACACCATTTTGTCCCAGGTTAGAGTTGTCTTTTTGACATTGTTTGACATCCTGTTTTTTTTTATTAATATTGTATTTATATTGTGCCATAGATCAAATTTATTCAATCAGTGTATGTTTACTTGTTTTTGTTCTTTTTGATCAAGTTAAGCCATTTCAATTGATATTTTATAGTGTGTCTTTTTATGTTGTAATGCTACACTACTGTTTCAGGTTAGGGTGAAGGTTGGTGCCTGTTAAAACATTTAAACCCGCTGCACCTGTCCTAAGTCAGGAGCCTGTTGTTCAGTGGTTGTCGTTTGTTGATGTGGTTCATAAGTGTTTCTTGTTTCTCTTTTTTTTTAAATAGATTAGACCGTTGGTTTTCCAGTTTGAATTGTTTTACACTAGTCATTTTGAGGCCCTTTAGAGCTTGCTGTTCAGTGTGAGCCAAGGCTCCATGTTGAAGGCCGTACTTTGACCTATAACTGTTGACTTTTTACACATTGTGACTTGGATGGAGAGTTGTCTCAATGGCACTCATACCACATCTTCTTATTTCTATATATCAAAATATGATTTTTTTTTGTTTCAAACATTTATAAAAGCGGAATTCTGAAATAATATTTTGCTATTAGCAGTCCGTTTTGTCAAATTAAGCTCAAAAACATCGATGATGTATTATTGGCTTGCACTTCAATAATTCAACTGATTTCAATCCGTATTCATGTGAACTTCAATTGGACCTTTAAAAAAAACTTGTTTAACTGGGGATGGGTTACCCATGGTATAAGCATGTTTAGTTATTTAAAAGAAAAGAATGTCATCATTGAAAAGTAAAAAAAGGCAGCCATCAGAAAGATCCCTGTTGTTGACTAATTCTACCCATAAAAAAATGTTCAAAAAGTTTTCAAAATCCAAAAGCTATGAAACTAGAGGCTCTGAAGAGCCTGTGTCGCTCACCTAGTTATATGTATATATTCAACAAAGGACACTCTCCAACATTGTAGACAAGATAGAATTCATGACAAAAATCTGTTTTTTGTTGATCTTATATTGCTGATAGTTTTGTCTGTTTAGTTTCTCTCTATCTTCTTTAGTTTTTGCTCAAAACACAAAAGAGGGTTAAAAAAAATTCCTCATTTAAGGGCAATCACTCCAATAAAGAGTGACAGTCTACTAACTATATCGGCAAAATTTGACTTGTTTGTAGATCTTGCCTTACTGATCATTTTTGTTATTTAAAGTTTCTCGTAAGACACAAGGCAAAAACGCAAAAAAATGGTAGGAATCGTCATAGAAGGGCAATAACTCTAAGAAGACCATAAGACTTATTTGTAGATCTTGTCTTGCTGATCATTTTTACAATTTAAAGTTTCTCTGTATCTATTATAGTTTCCAAGATAATAGGCAAAAATGAAAGACGGTAAAATTTGTCATTTAAGGGCAATAACTCATAAAAGAAGTCCCCTTACAGTTTTGACGTATATAGACAATTGGTAGAGCTCAACATTTAGAACAGGTTTGCCGCTGTCAGATTTTCTCTATTTATTACAGTTTTCAAAATAATAGACAAATCTTGCATTTTACCCCTATGTTCAATTTTTAGCCATGTAGACCATCTTGGTTGGCAGGCCGGGTCATCAGACATATTTTTTAGACTAGATACCCTAATGATGATTGTGGCTAAGTTTGGTTAAATTTGGTCTAGTAGTTTCAGAGGAGAAGATTTTTGTAAAAGTTAACAATGACGATGGACGACGACGATCGACTGACTCCAAGTGATGAGGAAAGCTCACTTGGCCTTTCGGCGAAGTGAGCTAAAAAATAATAGAGTTGAAATGAACAGAATTCCAAAATAATCTGTAACTTCTTATATATTATCATCATGATCATGTACTTATTACAAAACTATATATCAGAATTTTCTAAATAAATGCAGGGAAAGCAAACAAAAAACACCATTTTGCCTCTTTTATCCTAACTACTAATCTTTCCATAAAGTTTGCCATGTTTGTTGATCAGAGGGATCTTGAGATACATGTTTGAAACAGACACTCAGACACTGGTAACCAATATGTTTAAGCCAAATGAGGTTTTTATAAGATAATAATCAATTGAGCAGTCTTCCAAGAATAGTACAAACTATTCATTTTTTAATTCATACTAAAATATTCCAATATCAAACATAAAATGGAACAATTACCTGAGAAACCAACAAAGCTAGTTCAATAAATATATTTTTTGACATTCCTACAAACTGACAAACAATAATTTACCTAGTTCAGTCAAAAGTTCTGCATTTAAACCTACAATGTATTTACCACGGTTATGGGACCTAAGATTCAACATTTATGTACATTAAAGTATAAAATTATAAATCAAAATAAAAGTTCTTTCTTATTTCCAAATTAATAAAAAAAAATTCCTAAATTAATGGTGTAAGAGAATTTCATAATAATAACATAATTAACCAAATTATGATATTTTCAAATTCATGATATAAAAATCATGGTTGTTTCATATGAATATTTATAATTTTTTCATAAAGGCCAAAAATAAAATTAAAACTGTTTGAAGTTGCCTACCTACCCACCTAAAAAGCAGCCTACCCGAAAAATTTTATTACACAAATAGTTTCAAATTATTTTTAAAAAGTATTTTTTGTGCTCTAACTTTGTTTTCTTGTCTAAAACAAGTAACTTATGTTGTTGGCCAAAATAAAATTATATCTACCTACATACCCTACCCTACAAGGCATGGGTAGGCAAATTCAAACAAAAAATTTGTTAAGGGTGGCCTAATTGGTTACTACAATGTATGTTGTTAATTCAAATAACTTATCAACATTAAGTAAAGTACACATACATGTACATGTAATATGCATCATTAACTTGCTTGATAAAACTGTTATAATGATTCATACTTTCATATGTCATGTAAATCTCTTCAATCATTTTTCTACCTACCAAGTCTACATTCTTTTTCATAAGTTTCAAAAATACTTACTTGGATTTGGTTGTAGAAGACATTCAGTCTGTTTCAAAACCTTCTCTGTCCATATTTTTGTCTTGTCTGCCCTTTGCAATAAATTTTCAAAGTGAGCATCTAATTCTGTCTTTTCCGCTTGACCCAACTTTTCTTCTGTAAACTGAAATCATGTAACAATTTAAATTTACTTTCTAACAATGCTGAGTATACAACTCAAAATAACAACCTACATCTACATATATATGCAAAATGCTTTACAAAACTTTTCCTGAAATAAATCTGACTGTTATCAATGCTAGGTAAACCTTTATAATCTCAGTTAAATTTATTAACTACTTTACTAGACTTGTGGCGATTAAGAGCTCGACACATTGTATAGACACCTGTCTTGTTAAAAACTGTTGGTTGGCCTCTAGATTAAGGGTGTTGAAACAGTCATATTTGTCAGTCATGACTGTTTTGAATTTAAATTCATTGTACAAATGATTGAAATAAAACTCCCAATTTCAGAAAAATGTGATTTGAAACTTTACCAAGATCTTTTAACTACAGTTTGTCAGAAATTGCATTTTTATCAGTTTAATACTAAATGCTGTTTACATTTTTTTTCAATAAAAAAACCCAGGTCACTTGGTATTGTCGGATAATATTGAGGGCCTTCTGACTTATTGACCAATGAAACAACCCATGAAATTGAGAAAAAAAATATTGATTACAAACCACCTGTAAATAATAAATTATTTCATAAAGGCCAAAGATACAGTTGAAGATAAGGACATAAAATGCAGAAATGTGCGTCAGATTATCAACTTAACACATAAAATTATCTAGTTTTATATCATGTTTGTTTGTCTAACTTTTTGTTATATTTATTCCAAATTTTTTTTTGGTTTACAACACAAATATATTACCTTTAGATGAGGCAACTGAAGTTTATTATGCTCTGAAGGGTCTACTCTAGTCTATATACAAATGTGCTTTGGCCCTGAAAAAGCTTAACTAACATGGAAGCAGTATTCATTCTTTTCTGGATTTATATATGTATAATGTATCAACCTTTTTCATAATAATTTACTAACTAAAATGCCCTTCAACTTTACATGGGAGGAGGGGTGCATATTATTTTCTGAAACAGCCCTCAGGTTATCAGCGATTACAGTTTTAAAATTTGAACTTTTTCTTTTTGTAGAATTTTTTATTTTTTTTACAAGTTTAAGCTGTAAGTTACATGTATGCTTGCTTTTATTTACAATGCCATACACATGCTTTCAAGTATCCTCATTACATAAATATTAAGTACAAAATTAGGCTCTCGATCCTAAAATATGCAACAAATTACATGAACAAAACAATTATCAGTCATAATAGAACACTTTTAGAAGTCTGAATTAATAGATAAGTTGATTTACTGTCATTTGATGGTCAGAAGAAATTTGTATCTTAATATTCATTCAGACTTTACCTTCAAATTGAAACTTTCGGTTAATAATTAATTTAATCAAAAGGGCAATGTAGCAGCATAACTTCTTGACAAATTTGCAATTTTTTATTTTTTACTTTTGCTGCTTGCATGCCACATATCCCTCTTAAATATTTTCTCAAATACAGACATGAAATTTCATGTCAATGTAGTTCTGGCTGTATACCATGTATACATACAACCTATACATGTAAATTCTGACACAGTTTCCTTTTAGACATATAAACCATGATGACTTCTGGTATAAATCTGACATGTTTGACAGCTTGAAAAAAATGACCCCAACTTACCCATGCTACCAGTCCTAAAAAATGATGGAAATTGTGAAGAAAAAAATTTTCAGAACTTGCTTGGATATCTTTTATTTTTTAATGGTTTTTTTTGTGGATGCTGTCTTATCGAAGTACAATGTTTATCCCACATTTTCTTTTAATCATATTCACCATTGGAGTAGGATCTGCTTACCCTTCTGGACTCCCGAGTTCACCATAGCTTTTGTGATGTTCAATTTTAATTTTCTGTGTAGTGTTTTGTCAACAGTTGTTTGGCTGTTCTGTGCTTTTCTTTCTGACCATGGTGTCTGTTTTTCTTTGGTTTTTGATCATGTTGATTGCCTTTGTTTTCTATTCTCTTTTTTTATAAACATTAATCATGTAAATAACTTTTGAGGCTAATAACAGATTCTGTACATCTGTAGTTGGAGCTAATATATATAGCAATCTGGCCATGAAAGCTAAAGCTTAAAAAATTATTTCCCTTTGCATTTTTTTTAAATGTTGTTTCTTACTCATTAGTTGAAAGGGATATATATCTACAAGCATGATTCTAAAACGTACTATCTATTATTTTAAGAATATCATTTGCATATATTTTTTATTTTGCTGTGAAGTAAATAATCAATCTAAATATCATGATTAAAGTTCTGGACCGAGAAATAAATGTATTATAAAATAAATGGGGAATTTGTCCAAGGGTCCATGGGTGTTCACGCTTGCATATAACGTTATAAACGGACATAACTCAAGAACTGTAAAAGTGACGCAACCCAAATTTGTACCTGTTCTGACTTTTGTGGTAATAAGCATTGTTTATAAGTTTCATAACATTTGGTTGAAACAAACTTTAGTTAGAGAACGGAAATGAAAAATTCAGCAATTTTTCCATTTGAAAAGGGGCATAACTCTAGAACGGTAAAAGTGACGCCATCAAAATTCAAACTTGATTTGTGTTTTGTGGTAACAAGCATTGTGTATAATATTCATAACATTTGGTTGAGGCAAACTGAGGTCAAAGAACAGTTACAAAAAATTCAGCAATTTTTCCATTTTTAAAGGGGCATAACTCTAGAAATGTGAAAGTGACGCCAAGTAAATGTTTTTAAAAACCACTAAAATATATACCAAAATATAAAACACAACGGACTCCTAAAACAAATGCAATACCGATTTCTCTGTTTACGACATGACTTGTGTTACGTAAACATTTGAAACCATAAATAAGGCAACAAAAAATGCTTAAATAATTTAAGAATAAAAACAAAAAGGGCCAATATAATACAGTCATGATCGTTTGAGGTAGACTATTCAGCTAAAAGAGAGGCGAAAGATAGCAAAAGGGTATCTAAACAGTCGTAAGTGTAATTAGATAGGTCACATTTGCGGAAATGGGACGGGATTGAAGTTACGACAATTGGAACATATCTGTTGTCATTTGTGAAACGGATACTCCATATAAAGATCAAACTCCTTGTGATGGCGTCCGTAAAATTTACTAAGGGATAATTTCAACTTCACCACTTGGAACTTTTGGTTTAATGACTTTCTTGTGAGCAGCAACCCTCTATCAAGGAAATCATGATACTTTGATAGGAAATACAAGCCCTGGAATACAGTATCAACTGGGAGATATAAACTCTGTATGCAGGTGCTGCTGGAATGTTGCTACATAGAAATAAAGGTTAATTCTGAGTATTAATGTGATATTCTTTGTAAACAAAATTCAATAGAAAAGTTTATTTCAAAACTTTTAAAAAGGGACAATTAATTACTAAATTGGATAACTTTTCCACATTTATGATTTGATGGGTTGTGTTGAATCTTGTGAAGCCCCATGCTTCTGTTTAGTAACGTTTAACTACATATTTAAAAAAAAAGGAAAATTGAGCTTCCTTGTAGCAAACTTGTTGTGTGTGAGTCATTGATTAATGACACGAAGCACCTTCCAAACGTTTAGAATAATTTTGTAAATAAAATTAAATTGCTTTGCTTCAGGGTGTTTCTCATACGAAAATTCGTGTTTCTGAACCAAATTGACCAGGAAAACTAATGACAATATGATGTTCTAATTGTTACCTGTACTGCGCGATTAAATAGAGTACCAGCATCTGCTGCAAACTTCTTCATTTTGAATAAGCCAGAGTTCGTGTCCATAATGAGCTTATTGATTGGGTTCACCTATACTCACTTCCGCATATTACGGAGTGAATTAATATTTTTTTCGTAGAAAAAATCTATTGCATTTTATATAAGCAGAGTATTATTGAATGAAATTTCAGATAAAGATTATCAAGTCGATCCCCAAAATATGTCGATCATTAAGTTAATTTAATTTTATATAGGAAAGCCTTAAACCAAAACGTTGTTTAGAAATATATACAACGACGTACCTTGCATAGTGCAGTATAGGACATTAAGTATTTCTCACTTGTTATTTGTCGTAATATGTTTCATCTGGGACAAATCTATTGGTCCCATAAAACTACATTTGTAATAAAAATATATCCATAGGGTCATTTCGGGTCGGACATTGGCACCACCAGCAGGTGAATTGTCACGTGTTTATTTCAGTGCTTTTATAAAAGTTTGCCGGGTTAAACATTTTTTAAGGGAGCATTTTCTTCTTCTTATTTGGATATTTACATCCTTTATAGGATAGCCATACGATTACATGATGTATGTAGAACAATTCCACCACCAATAACCAAAACACTATACACTTTTTGCACTGGGAATTACCATTTGGCTTCACAAGTAATTTCAACACTATACATGGTACATTTTGCGTCCGTTTAAAATTAATTATCGTACGTTAAAAGTCACTTTCCTTCAGCCTATCCGCCGCTGTTAGAGCTCTGCGCCACTGTTACTACATACATTTAGGAACATATATATTAGATATACTGTTCCCAGATACATTATGCAGTACCTTAAAAGTTACTATCACTTAGAATCTAAATTGCACTTAACGAGACTATACTGACATTTAAAAGACTTATAATGGTTCTAAAGGCTAGATCATTTAAAAAGTAATCAAAACGACATACACGACGACGGATAAAACCTTCATGTAATAAAAACCGAGTATGTTATTTTACGGTTCATACGGAGGTTAAAATCAGCTCGGCATAAGACGACATACATGTACAATGATGTAGTATTAACTAAAACTATACGGTTTCTTATAAAACTATCTCATAGTAGTAAAAGAATCGGTATGCCGGGTACATGTTAAAGGTAAAACGTTTTGACTTTACTTATTAGGAGCGCAATAGAATGTAGGCGATAACTTAAAATAAAGTATGTTTGCATTTTCAGGTCACTGATTAGTTCTTCTTGTCTTATTTCATCATTTGAAAGGTAGAGGTTTTTTTATTTTAGTTAATTTAGATACAATCTTATTTTTGTCATGATATTTGATTCTTATTTCTTCTACAATAAAATCGTAGTAAATCATCAGTATATTTGAATCAAAAGAGAACTTCACAGTGTGTGTCATTAGTCACAGTGTGTGTCATTAGTCTGGTAGCTGACTTTAAGTTGATAGCATAATTTTTATATTCTCAATACAAATAACTATTTCTGAGTTAAAGCTCATGCATCACTTCAGCTCCAATTCTTCTAGTTGTTTTAAATCTTCTTTTTAGAACAATTAGAAATTATCAGGATTGTATAAACTTCATTGTCGTATTTTCCCCCAATAGAATAATATCATATCATTTCCTCCCTATCCTATATATGGTTTTCAATTTTTGTTAAGATAACTTAATTTTCGAAGTTCTTAGTTTCCTATTGAAATACCGGCAATGCTATATAGTAAAAGACTTATGGGGATGTGGTTGGATTGCCAATGAGGCCACCCTTAACAAATTCTTTGTTTGATGTTGCCTACCCATGATTGTAGGGTTGGGTAGGTAGGTAGGGTTTTTCTTTTTTTAGGCCAACAACATAAGATATATGGCTTAGACAAGAAAACGACGTTAGAACACGAAAACAACTTCAAAACAATTTTGAAACGATTTGTGTCATAACATTTTTAAAAGGCCTATACTTTTTAGGCGGGTAAGTAGGGAACATCAAACAATTTTAATTTTATTTTTGGCATGAGACAACTATCTATACCGGAAACCAAATGACGAGAATGCGAAAAAAAAAGGGCTATTCTGTTTAATGGCATCAACTGGCTTCCCGAAGGCTGCAATTTGAACATAAAACTATTGGTTTTTGGAACAGATACTCTATCCTATGATCAAAATGTGCAAATTGTTAAACAAGTCTTAAATTTTATAAAGAAATAAAAAAGATTTCTCGTTGTATGATATCAACATAGGTAAAGCGCACATCATCATCATCATTGTCATTCTAATCTCTGTTGTTCTTACTTTATCCCCTTTCCTTTTTTCAGTATAGTTTAGTAATATTTATGCATTTTGCATTGTATAGTGCATGCTCACATTCAATTTGTATTGTGGAGAAGACTTCATAAGTATGTTTTAGAAATGACCGTGTTGGGAGAAACGGTGGGGTGTAGCCATTTATGGATAGGTGTATTTTATAGACCACCAGATTCTGGTGATAATTCTTTCACGACTATTGAATATTCTCCGGATCAAGCTGTTGATACAGGTGTTGAAAACATTGTCATTTTAGGGGACTTCAATGAAGACTATCTGAAACCAAGTAATGTCCGAATGAAAATTATTATCAGAAAATATGATATGTTTCAGTTCATCGACGAACCTACACATTTTACGGAAATTCGACTTCCTGTTTAGATCAAGTGATTGCTAATAAAAGGAATGCAATTGATCTTGTTCATGTTGGTCATCCGTTCCTGAACGCAAACATTAGACATCATTGTCCGACATTCGGAATGATAAAAATTGAGAAACCTTCTCAAACGTGCTTTAAGCGTCAAATTTGGCTGTACGACAGAGGGGATCTTAATTTATTCCGAGAAAAATTGTCCGCAGTCGATTGGGAAAATTTCATATTAGATGGAAATAACGATGTCGATCTTCTTGCATAGTCATTTACACAAATTCTATTGAAAACCGCAGCGGAATCGATTCCTAATAAAATTATAACAGTTAGGAAGACTGAACCGCCGTCGATTAATAATACTATTCGTCGCGCAATCAGAAAGCGAAATAGGATGAACAAAAGAGCGAAGAAGTATAATCTTCCAGAGCACTGGTCAAAATTTCGAAAGTTTCGAAACAAGACCGTAAATCTAATCCGAAAACAAAAACAAGACTATATCGACGGTCTCGTTGCGAAATTACGGTCTGACTCGTTGAGTACAAGGAGTTGGTGGTTAACAGCATCACATCTAGCTGGATTTAAGTCCAGAGAATCTGATATCCCCTACTTCTCGACAACAATGATTTTTTATATAACGACATTGATAAAGCTGAAGCTTTCAATGCTTTTTTTTGCGTCGCAGTCAAACATTTCTGATGAAAACATGTCTGTTCCTACTGACCATACTCCTCCCGTCGCGTGTCTTGACAATATAATTCTCCGGGAGCATGAAGTGAAAGACATTCTACAAATAACCAATGTTAATAAAGCATCTGGTCCTGATTGAATTAGCCAAAGACTTTTGAAAATTGCCTCAGATATTTTAGCAAAACCTTTGTGCTATATATTCAATCTAAGTTTGACTAAAATGTATTATCCACTAGCTTGGAAGTTAGCTTATGTTATTCCTATTTTTAAGAAGGACGAAGTAAATTACATTGGTAATTATCGACCCCTCTCATTGTTGAGTGTTATAAGTAAAACTTTTGAAAGATGTATATATGAACATATTATGAACTTTATAATGGATCTCTTGTCGGAACACCAGTCGGGGTTTATGTTAAAAGACTCAACTCGTAACCAGCTATTATACTTGACTCATGTTTTTAGTAAGGCCTTAGATGAGGGAAAAGATATCAGAATTATCTTCTCTGATATAAGTAAAGCCTTTGACCGCGTATGGCATAGAGGTTTACTATTTAAACTTAAAAAGATGGACATAACTGGGAATCTTCTTCTTTGGCTCAAAAATTATTTGACTGAGCGTAAACAAAGATGGTTATAAATGGGCAAGTGTCCTCCTTGGCAGACATTAACTCTGGTGATCCTCTAGGATCTATTTTGGGTCCATTGTTATTTTTAGTTTTTATTAATGGTATTGTAAATGAGGTTAATTGTCATATTAAGCTATTTGCTGACGACACAAGCATTTATGCAGTTGTCGAAAATCCTCTGGTTACTTCCATTACTCTAAATTCTGATATGCATCGAATTCAAAAATGGGCAGATAAATGGTTAGTGAAGTTTAACCTGAAGAAAACTGAATCAATGATATTATCTAGAAAAAAAAGAGACCCAGATCATCATCCGTCTCTAATTATGGATAGTGATATAATAAAAACTGTCGAGTCACACAAACACCTTGGATTACATTTTTCGAGTGACGGCAGCTGAAAAATTCAAATTGATGGCATCATAGCAAAAGCATCTGCCCGTCTGAATAAGATAAGATAAGATAAGATATATTTTAATACCATTTAAGGGCCCACAAGGGGTTTATAGAGAATACATGTATAAGGAAAAAGAACATTGATTAGCATAGATACATAGAATTTAAATACACAATTACAGTACAATTAGACTGTAAAAAAGCCCTTGGTTTAAAGTATATAATATATTTATATGAGAAATAAATACATCTAACTCATATTGACTTGAATAAATTTTCCAACAGCATTAAGTACCTGATTGTTTTCACAACTCACTAAATATATGAATTTTTGCTGATTGTCCAGTAAAATAAAGTTTGGCATTTTATGGCAAACAAAGTCAAAGAGAGCATCTCTATCAGAGTTAAATTTTTCACATGAAGTTAAAAAATGGATTTCATCTTCAATACAGCCAGAGGAGCATTTTTTGCAAATTCTTTCATTTCGTGGAATATTTGAAAAAACGGCCAAATTCTATTTGAAGCTTATGAGCAGATATACGTAATTTACAAATAGCATATGTTAAGAATGCTTCAGTTCAAGGCGGACAGATAAACGCTTGAGGTCATATATTTTTCATATGTTCGACCTATTTTAGAGTATGCCGATGTAATCTGGGATAATTGTCCAGAATATTTGAAAGATCGACTGGAACAAATTAATTATGAGGCAGTACGTATAGTTACTGGGGCTACTTAGTTAACAAGTCTACAAATTCTTCTAAAAGAGACCGGGTGGGAAACTCTCAGGGAAAGGCGAAAAAATCACAAGCTTATTTTGTTTCATCAGATGGTTAACAATAACTCTCCAGCCTATCTTTCAAATTTAGTCCCTACAAACTTTGGCCAATCACATCCGTACGGGACACGTAACGCAGGAAACGTGCCTCACATACCTGCACGAACGAATTATTATCATAACAGTTTTCTTCCTTCTACTGTCCGTCTTTGGAACGAGATTCCGAATAACATAAGAAATTCTTCCTTATATATTTTTAAGAAGTATTTGAAAAAAACTTGGGTTGTCCTGAAATATTATTACAATGGTAGTAGACTATGACAAATTTTGCATACTAGAATTAGAACTGAGAGCAGTGGTCTGAATAGGAAAAATTTAGTTACTGATCCTTTTTGTAAATGTAGACATATTGAAACATCTGAACACTTTTTATTGCGTTGTCCGCAATACCAATTATTTTGAGAGTTTACATCATGCTGAGTAACTTGTCGTCTCATGTAAGCCTAATATACATAACTTACTGTATGGTAATCCTTTAATATCCGACATTGAGAATACTGATAACTTTCTTATTATTCAAGATTTTATTCTTAAAAAAAAGAGATTCGTGTGAATTTCATATACATGCATTGAGATATATAATTATGTATAAATTAAATTGTCGTTAATTTACATTTATACCTGTGTAGTTTGGTAGCACTGTAGTTCAGTAGTGGATTTGGTTAACAAATACTTCTTATTTCAGTTATAAAAAATGTTGACGCCATCCATCTATTATTATATCATATGGGAGAGGAATTTGTAAAAGTGAAAAGAGTTTATGAGGATAACGAAATCAGAGGTCTATACTTTAATTTGATTGAAATATGTTTAAACTAAACTAAACAACTATTATATATAGTATAGGTCATCGTACGGTCTTCAAAACTAACGGCTACAGTTATGATAACCGTTTCAAGCCTTTTCATGACTTGCAGAAGGAACAATTGATAGTTTCGTGTTGATCCGATTAGCCACTGGAATAAGTCACTAATATTCAAGATTGATAATATATGATTAGGTCGGGAAATTAAGATGATATCGATGTGTATCGATCATAAGGTCGCCGAATAAATCATACGTATCTACAACTAATGAGATTTCGAAATTTCTCAGATGCGATTAAAAAACCAAAATCGTAAATGCATCATATATTTGTTAAAATAATATATTTCTCTGTCCATGCATGAAATTAATAGCGTAACCATGCATTTATGCATGTGTATTAACCAAAAAAATCATGGCAGGTTACGTATTTTTTGTTATCAAAAATATGTCGGAAAAGGATGGGGCACATGATGTCCCAGCTGCTCACCCCTAGAACAACGGATTGAAGTAGCTCCCAGCTAGAGGTTTACCATATAAAATCGTTTGAAGAATGTTTTGAAGAATAACCTAGAAGATTGAGCTGTTTTGCACAGGAACATAACTACGGTTCCACTTCAAATCTTACCGGAAGACTATATAAAACAACAAATTACATCCAATTGCAACATTAATATCAGCATAATTTGCCTAAATGTAGTTCCTTCGTTAGGTATATCATTTTCGTCGTCAACATTTATATCCATTCAGCCTAGGATAACATTACTACTATTAGTAACTCTCCAATTTAATTTAGATGACAACTGAGATTTTGCGGACACTTGAACACATAGGCAAATCAAGAAATATTTGAATCTAAATCGTATTGGGAATTCTAGAGCTGTAAATATAAATTTTCTTTGGGTATTTGAAAACTATACGCTCGATAGTGTTTTGGCATGTTTGAAAATATATATTTTAACTGTTAATTTCAGTTCATAGCTTATTTGATCTGCCGGTGACGTTAGTTATCCTCTTTCCAAATACAATACAAGGCAGGTAGTATTTGTCTCTGAATCACTAACTGCGGTCAGAGACATATCTACATATATCTTTAGTTTAAACAATATTTTATTTTTCAAAAGTGCAAAAATTACAATTATACAATAGAAATACAGGGATTCGGAAACAAGAAGAACTTATATAAATCCGTCTCCCTTCATATGTCTGTGCTGTGGGTAACTTCATCAGAACTGAGATATTATAGCAAATTTTTTTTTATTTGAATACTTGAATGGTAGATATAGATACTGCCAGTGTCAACTTCTTTTAACATAATTACTATAAAGCCGACCAAACTGGCAAAGCCATGGCTTCTTGTTACTAATTTACTATATTCTATAACTTTTCGTGCACTACTGCACTTACTTAAGTAGTAGATGAATGGTTAACAAATATAGATAATGGAGAAATAAACGGAGTTATATTTTTAGATTGAAAGAAAGCTTTTGATCTGGTTAATCATATAAATTTATTGTAAAAACTTGAATATTATAATGTTTCAAACTTTTCACTAGACTGGTTTAAGTCATACTTGATTGAACGATTTCAACAAGTTAATGTCAATAACGTCATGTCTGATACTAAATACATAAAAACTGGTGTACCACAAGGCTCTACCCTTGGCCCTCTGTTATTTATTTTATACACCAATGATTTACCACTGAACATAGAAAATTCATTACTAGATTTATATGCAGATGATTCTACTTTACATAGTAAAGGTAATAATGTACATAAGTTAAATGCTAACCTTCAAAATGGTATTTATATAATTGAAAACTGGTGTTCGGAAAATTGTATGAAACTAAATGCCAAAAAATGTAAATCAATGATTATTGGTTCAAAACAGAGGTTTTATTCAACTGGGAACAGTTTAGATATCAATATTTCATATGAACAAATAGAGAATGTAGATTGTGAAAAACCTCTTGGTTTATATATCGACAAAAACCTAAATTGGAATGAGCAAATAGATAAAATGTCATGTACAATCAAATAGAATCAACTTATTACAAAAGATACGAAAGTATTTACCTATGCATATACGTATTATTTATTTTAATGCTTATATTCTGCCATTGTTTGATTATTGTTGCAATATATGGGGTAGTTGTTATGAAAGTGGAATAAATAAACTTAATAAGTTATTGAAGAAATTTGCTAGGGTTATAGGTAGAAGCTGACAAAATGACATCCTTCAGTAAATTGTTTAATAGTTTAAACTGGTTAAATGTGGAAAAACGAATTCAATATCAAAAGGCAATACTTGTATTTAAATCATTAAATGATATGGTTCCTAACTATTTCATTTTACTGATAATCAAAATTATAACTTACGTTCAGCTGATGAAAAACTATTAAATCTTCCGAGGCCAAAAACAAATTTTTTGAAGAAAACATTTATATATTTTGGTTCTCAAATATGGAACAGTTTACCAAATGAAATAAAGATGAGTAATACACTTGTATCTTTTAAAACAAAATGTTACAAATTTTTCATAAATTATGCAAATTAATATGCTTTTTCAATAATATCTATACATAAAATTGTATATTGTGTATATATCATTATAATATTGTATGTACTTTATAAATATGTTATTATTATTTTAAGGACTCCCAGGAAGATTAGTTTTAACTAATGGGATTATCTTCTTGAAATAAAGATTATTTATTTATTTATTCATTTATTTATTTAATGTAACATAAATGGACCCCATCAGTCAAAATAAGCCGAAAGGCTTTTTGTGAAGCAATCAACACTTTGTTTAAGATTTTATCATTGTAGTATGTTTTTTACATGTCTGATAGTGTTTTATAACATTGCATATAGGACATTTTATGAAGATATTTGATCAAATTTATAAAAATAGATTTATCTATCTAACTATCTAAGGGATGACCCAATTCAACTGTACCATGAATATCGGGAACCTTTAGTCCCCTCACTAAATAATTAAAAGTTTGGTGACTATGTTGAACGCATCTATCCCATCGAACTTGAGATAAAGGATACAACAGATACAGTCAAGTCTGCCTCATATCTTGACTTACATCTAGAAATTGACAATGAGGGTCGGTTGAAAACAAACGAGATGATTTCAGCTTCCCAATTGAACTTTTCATTTCTATGTAGCAGCATTCCGACAGCGCCTGAATATGGAATATATATCTCCCAGTTGATACTTTATTCCAGGGCTTGCATTTCCCATCATTATTTCCTTGATAGAGGGTTTGCTGCTCACAAGAAAGCTATTAAACCAAGAGTTCCAAGTGGTGAAGTTGACATGAATCATAAATTTTACGGACGCCATCACGAGTTGGTTGACCGTTATTGAATATCTGATTCATAGATGACGACGGATATGTTCCAATTGTAGTAACCACAATCCCGTCCTCTTTTTCCCGAATGTGACCTACCGAGTTAGACTTACCACCAGGTTTGTACTTACATGATAAACACGACGGGTTCCACATGTGAAGCAGAGTCTGCTTACCCTCCCGAAGCACTTGAGATCACCCCTGGTTTTTGGTGTTGCTCAGTCTTTAGTTTTCGATGTTGTGTTTGCATACTGTTTGTCTCTTGGTATTTTTCTTTGTTTGCAATGGCGTTGTCAGTTTATTTTCGACTGTTTAGATGTCCTTTTGGTGTCTCAGTTCGCCTCTCTTTTTCTCTTTTAGCTCAATAGTCTGCCTCAAACGATCATGACGGTATTATATAGGCCCTTTTTGTTTTTATCCTTAAATTACTTAAGCATTTTTTGTTGCCTAATTTATGGTTTCGAGTGTTTACGTTACACAAGTCATATCATAAACAGAGAAATCGGTGTTGCATTTGTTTTAGGAGTCCGTTGTGTTTTATATTTTCGTATATATTTCAGTGGTTTTTAAAAACATTTACTGCGATCCTGCAAGTTGCTAAGAAATTGTTTCAAAATGGCGCACTAAAATCGAATATAGATATGTAATAATTTCTATCGAGGGTAATTTTACAAATCTTGATAGATTTTTGAGGTTATTGTAGTTATGTTTTGGGATCACCTGAACTTGGCTATCACAATACTGGTATACCAGTAAAGTGAACAATATTGGTATAAAATTTTATTCAAGTATGAAGACTGAAGTATTGTCTTCCAGTTTTGTACCAGTATTGTTTTTTATTTTTTTAAGATTTTATATTGTGTAATCATGGAAGTGTTATATTAGATATAAGATCCGCATGTGGGGACGAGTAGCCAAATTGGCCTTAGTAGGCTACATGTTTTATGATAAAATGTCATTTAGGATCAGGTCAATAACATATGTGAAATATACACTGAAATTATTGGTAATTTGTGGATTTTGTGAATTCAGTGAAGAGAATGGCGACTAATATTTTTAAATTTGTATTTATTAGTTAAAAATACATAACAAACATTGCAAATTAGATGCATACTAGTCTAAAGGAATAAAATTGTAAAAGAAAAAGGGCCAAAGAAAACATGATAAAAATTAGAAATTAAATGTAAATGCACATTAAAAGAATAAAATTATATTGAATTTGAAAAAAGCTATGTGAAAACTCGTGTGAAAATAATTTTCTAGTAAAATGCAAAACAGAAACCAAAATTTTAAGCTTGATTGTATATTTAAATTAAAGAAGCCAGTAATAGATGCAGATGATAATTTTACATGTTAAACCAATTTTAAAAGATTCATATAACCGTGGACCTAATTAAGATTTTGAACAATTTTTACATATCCAATATGATTGTTTTGGCACATATTTCAACCCTTCACATTTTAAATGTTGCCAATCTAAACAGCAATCACACGCCAAGATTCCTGATTGTGTGTTTTTTTTTTTACATTTGATTTAAATGCCATCCCCACATATATATATCACACTCTTCCATTTTAAGACTATTTATTAACTGAGAAAAACTGTTCACTTACCTGCTTATTATATAAATATTTGTAAAACTTGTGAGTAGTAATCAATTTATTCACTAATTGCGATAATTTCCGTGTATATTTCACATTTCATTCCTGATCCGATGACACTTTATTATAAAACCGAAAGCCGGTACCTGTAGCCTACGAATGCCAATTTGGCTACTCGTCCCCGCATGTTTTTTTTTTAAGATTTTGTATCGTGTAATCATGGAAGTGTTATATTAGACAGTCAAGGGTCTAACTTAAATAAGTTATTAGAGAAAAATAACATACATTTGTTATTGAGGGCTATAAATAAAAAATCTGTGATAACATATGTATGTTACATGTTTCAAAGGGCCATTATACATCCTTTATTTTGTTAAATTGTGTACTAGTTCTATTGATATTATAATTGTCTTTATGTATATCAAACTTTAGAAAGATATAACAACCCATAGTTTGCCAATCATGCATAACACACCCATGTTATTACAAAAAAATATGCCTGTAATAACTAAAGGGTGTTATTACAGCTTCTCTACATCTCTTCAAAGCCTTTTCTCCTACATATATCACAATGTATTTTAATTTATTGTAATAAATATTGATAAGAGCATATAATGAGGTTCTGCGCAAGCTTCCTAGTCATTCCCAAGTATCTCATGTAATAAGTTAAATGCCTGTAATAATTAAGCCTTGTTATTACAGCTAAGTTATCATTTAAAAGCCTTGTCTCATTGATTTTCCATGGTTGATCAAAAATGTATTAATTGAATTGGAAAATTAGTTTTCAAGGTAATGTATCAAGTTACTACGCAAGTTTCAAGAATTCCCAAGTGCCCACTGAAAATAAAATTTTTTAAGGTACATTTAACTGATAACAAACATATGTTACTACAGATTAAGAGAAAGTATCCTTAATAACACATATGTATGTTATTTTTCTCTAATAACTTATCCAAGTTACACCCTTGACTGTTAGATATAAGATGGCATGACATTTCTGTGTGTAAAGTAAAAGAAGGCTTAATTAGGGTTACTTTCTTCTTTGCATTGGTTAGGGGAATTTGAATCAGTGTTATGTTTAACAGGTTGGGGATAATATCCCAAATGGGGCAATATGGGTAATTGATTTTACATAGCATGCATAGGTGGAAATGGTAATGTTTTCCTCTATAGCACAGTCCATATCGTAAACTTGGATATGCATGATGGCTCATTTTGAAGCTAAGACATTTTCACATATGTGGTTAAATTTTCGGGGTACGAAATGTGATTCATTTTTTCCGTAAATTAGAATATCCCGAAAATCCTTTCGTGATGCGGCTCCTGGTGGTAAAAAATCCCTTTTTTCACACAATAAGTCCTTTGAAAATTTGATATTTTGCATACATTTAATAACTGCATAGTTTTTACACATTTATGCTATGGTCCTCTAGCTACTTTTCAAATCAACACAAATGGTTAAGCTCAGTCAATTGTTAAAAATAGAAACATGTCCAATATCACTACACAGAGATTTTTTGTTTAAGCACAACTTTTGTGTCCCTCAATTTGAGGTGCATTAGGAATATTGACCCAAATGGATCAAAATGTCCCATTTGGTTTATTATAGCCCAAATGGGATGGTAATTTTCAGTGCAAAAATCTTAATTTTTTAACTTAGCAAAAATATTGAAAAGTGTATTTGTTTAGGTCAATAGTAGCAACTTTTAATTAGCAACTTTTCCAGAAAATGAATAAGTTGTTTGATTGATCCCTCTGAAAATCAGCATCTTCAAAGGGATCAAACTCATAAACAATCTGGTACTCAGAAAAGTTGTTATCTTTATGTAATCTTTTGTACTTAGCAATATTTTCCCTTAAATCCCCCCAATTTTTTTTGGAACAGTAAAATTATATCCCATTTGTTGTATTGTATCCGATAATCCATTTGGGAGATAATCCTAACCTGTTTAATAGAAAGTAAAAATATTTCAGTGTTAAGGTTTATTATATCAAATGAACAAGGATGATTGTTTACAGCTCAAAAATATTCCCTTTAATCCCCCCATTTTTTTTTTCCACATTAAAATTCAGTAAAATTATATCCTCAAAAACTACTCTGAGTACAGACAAACCTGAGAGGGGAAGTGGAAGCTAGACCTTAAAACTTTTCCGACTGCACAGGTTTGTCTGTCCTCGGAGTTAATCACAATCATTTTAAGAAGTTCAATTACCCTTAAATTATTTCTTTGGGCGTTTTTGACTATTGTCTTCAAAATATTTACAAAAAAATGTATATTTGCAAAAAATCTAGAAAAAGTCCTGTTTTCACCCAGTCTGGTTCCAGAAGAGGACTGGAGCTAAATCATTGGGATATTTAGCTTTTGTTTTATAAATCATGGTTATACAATCCTAATTATATAAGTTGATAAATATGAATGAAAAATAATAAATTTTAAATAAGATAGAGAAAACAAGAAATAATCTGGTAAATTTATTAAAAATAAATTGAGTTTATCCCTTAACTGTGGGCCTAACATTCTAATAATGTACTTTTATGACTTTCTATAAAGCAGGTCTTTTTTTTTTACTATCAAAAAGTTAAACCCACTCAATATTTTTACATATTTTTTGATACATTGAATGATGGTTTTCGAAAAATATATGAATATGAAAAACTGTTTATTTTAAACATAACATTATTTCAGATGGTCAATAAGTTTAATGTTATATACATGTATCTCTGTGAGACCTTCACAAGGTGATAAAGGATTTAATAAGAACCCTCAGTAGAAAAAGTATTGGTAGACATAATTCAGATGAACTGAACCCTAAATAACCCTAGACCTAGCATTACTGACATGATGCTGTATCTTGAATATCACAGATGGATGGATGCTTCACGTCCAGTGGCAAATTAATATGCATATTCATGACGAGAACATGTTAATGTAATATGAATATTAACCCTGCTTTGCACTAAACCGACATGCTGAGCCAGATTTTTAATGTGCTAGTTCAGAAGGTAACAGTCCGCAGGAAGATATGTCACCTTACCCGGACACATTATTCTGACTTGAGCCGACCAGTCTTTTACTCTTACTTCTTAATGCCACGTGCCTAGAATAGCAAATACCAATTTTAAAGTCTTTGGTTTGAACCTACCAGGGTTCGAACCCACAACCTCCCCACATGAGGCAAACACGCTACCATGAGACCACAGAAGCGGTTTACACAGACATATACATGTAATGCATACTACTTAAGTTAATACATACAAATCATGCATTGGATTCTTAATCTATACAATAAATCCATGAATTTTTAAAAGATGGAATTTGATATTATCCATATTTTCAGTTTGATCTCCACAGTATACAATGATGTGGGACTTACAGCGGACCAAAGAGTTTTTGGTGGATGAAACGACTTGTGGTCCACTTTGTCAGCATCCCTCCTGTTGGAGTTCTAGTAATAGAAAAATCAAAGGAATACCTCACTATGCACCAAGAATACCATCTCCAGATAGTATTGAAACTGGTAAAATATTATCCCCATATGTATATATTTAGTACCATGTTTGTAAGCCACATGCAACAATAAATGTTTTATCCTTGATGCTTCTGAAACAAATAAGATGCCTATGTGTACTTGTTGATGATATCTACTTTCTTGTTAGCATGTCATATTTTTAATGGAATTGTGATGTAATACAGGTACATTGTTATCTGTTTCTAACTATATATATATGTGTAATTAATCAAATTTTCATTTTCATTAATTATGTTAAAAAACACCACAAAGTGAAACTATTTCATGTTAATTTGATGACATTAGCATGATTAATATTACAAATAATTTATTATGAATTATTTAAAACTAGAAAAATAGCCTGAAAAGTTTTTTTAATATTCATCATATACATTAAGCAGATATGACTTAATATTTCAGACCTTCCAACAGTTAAGGTTTATAATATGTTAGGAGAGTATGGGGATGATGAGAAAGATTTATATCCAGCAAAGCATTATGGGAAGGCTGCACATACCAGAAAATCTTCATTACCTTTGGTCAAAGAAGGAATAACTAAGAGTGCAAGGCAAGAAGACATATATTATGTTATGAACCATTTTTGTCCCACCTGTGATGAAAATTGGTGGCATCAACAGTTGTGAATGTTTGTGATTGAGGTGCACAGGGGAATCAAATCTCTGTCTTCATAGTTTATTTGTGATGAAAAAGAAGGGATATAGCTTAATTATAGTGTATTGGATCATGACATGAAATCTTTACAAATACTTAACAAATCCAAAAGCAAAGGAACTGAGGTTTGATTACCGTGTTTCACAATACTCATGAAGTCTCTTAAATGTATATAATGGCTCTCATGTATGATGCAATATTTATTATGTATGGTGTGTAGTTTATCATATAACCCAATTTGATTCCGAAATATTTGCAGAAGCCATGGCCATTTAACATTTCATATGCCAATTTACATATAAATGCTTTGTGAATACCAGATCTCTGAGGTCTTTTCAAATGTGATTGTATGTTTGATTATTATATCCCACCATTTTGTTTTGATATCTTTTGTAGAAGCTTATTTGTTACATTTGACTATTGACTACATAAATCATGTAATTGATACATGTACCATATTCTGTTTGACTTTTCAAAATCTTCAAAAATAAATTCTTGAAAATAAGAATTTCAAAGTTGATTGATCATTTTTGTTGAGCCTGCGAAAAAATTTCGCGAAAGCGAGACATAGCGATCCTAGATTCTGTTGGCGGCGTCAACATTTAGGTTCAGTCTGTGGTTAAAGTTTTTTTAGGCATCAGTAACTTTGTCAAACCTTCATAAAATTTTATGAAATTTGGACAAAAGCTTGTTTATGACCAAAATACAGTATTAAGAGCAAAATTTTGAAATTATTTAATTTTATTTTTCCATATTTTACTGATAAATGGACTTAGTTTTTTTTTACGGGTAACATTCAGATTCAGTCTGAGGTTAAAGTTTTTCAGTCATCAATAACTTTGACAAACCTTTGTGGAATTTTATGAAATTTTGACAGAAGCTTGTTTATGACCAAAATATAGTATCCAGAGCAAAATTTTGAAAATATTTATTTCAATTTTTCCGTATTTTACTGATAAATGGACTTAAGTTTTTTTTACAGTTAACTAGTAGATACAGTCGGGGTTAAAGTTTGTTACACATCAAATACTTTGTCAAACCTTCATAGAATTTTATGAAACTTTAGCAGAAGCTTTTTTTATGATTAAGAGATAATGTCTGATGCAATGTTTTGAAAATATATTTTCATTTTCAGTATTTTTCTGATATATGGACTAATTAGTTTTTAACAGTTAACATTTACAGACAGTCTGGGATTAAGTTATTTTGACATGATAAGTTTGTAAACCTTCATGGATTGTTTTGAAACTTGGACAGAAGATAATCTCCACGACCAAGAAATAGCATCTAAAGAAAAAGTTTTTTTAAATTTTGTATTTTACTGATAAATGGAATCACTTTTTAAGTCAACATTACATTTTTACACTGACAGCAGCAATCGTAGGCGAGACACAGGGTTCCGAGGAACCCCTTACAAATTTTTGGTGTTATATATTATATTTTGGGCTCAAAACCATCAGTTTCTTAATGTTTTACTTTAGTAATGAAAAGGTTTCTAATTTAGTCCAATGGTAAATATTTACCTTCAAGAAGACAGTTTTCTGTATATGTATATGTATTTGTGATGAATTCAAGGATTGATCATGATTCAGTTCATTTACAGTGACTTTTAGATGACAAAATAATTTGATTTAGGTCATTGGACTACTTTTTTGTTATTTGAATATATAGTCAGCATTGTTATTTGTGACTATTTGGATTCAAGCAAATTATTCAGATATGTTAAAAATGAGACCAACTTCTTAGCTAAACAGGTAGAGCAAATTTACCTTTATGAATAAATGAAAACTTGTATGATTGTACATACATGTATGTGACCCTGGCAAATGGCTGTCAAGTTCTGCAGTTTATCATATATTAAGCCATTTCGAGTCTATTTTTTGTAGGAGATATTGGCAAAATGCATTTCCTGTTCAATCTTTTGTTTGATATTATAATTTGTTTAATATGCTTTCTTTTTACACTTGCACACTATGAATACAAATGATGTATTGGTAGCTCTCCTATAGCAGTTTAGTAAAAAATCTTGAAAGCTGTAGTTGGAATTGAAGAAACAAATTGCAATTAAGTCACAATTGAGAATGAACTACTATAAGATGATAAATACTAACAGTCATGTAAATCCTTTTTTGTAAGAGATTTTAATTTGGTTATGTTAACCTCCACTCACAAACATTGCATAGAGTTCTCTGTACATTATTTAGTTTAATGAATGGAATTATCAAGTTTAGACATAAACTTCTATGAAATCATAGTCAATCCTTTAATACGGATGTGAAACTAATTATTATCTAGGAAATTTTAGTCTATTTGTTCGAGACTAATTTTATTGAATATTGATATAAAGCCTGAATATTTAAATCTGATGTTATTTAAGTTTTGTAAAGATATATAATTAAATCATTGTCTTTTATAAATTTTACAGTAGTGGATTTAAACCAAAGGCCCCAGCAGGCACTCCCATATCTATCGACACAAGAAATAGGACAGATATTGCAGCGAAAAAACCAGTGAAGGTTGTAGAAGTTCAGGAAGTATTTGATGTGGATGATTTAAACAGTACATGGGATAATGCATTTGTACCAAAGCAGTGTCTAGTTTGGGTTCCTAATCCTAATTATAAAAGAAAAGTTACACAAGACCAAATGTGAGTTTCTTAAATTACCATGCTTATTATACATTTAATCTGTCACTAGTGTAACTTATTTTTTTCTTTTAAAAAGAGTCCTTTTATCTCCCCATTCTGCAATAAGGAGATGGTATTTAATACTCAGCATTTTCACATAATAGAATTTCAACATATCACCAATTTTCATGGTCTATTGAACAGATTTGAACATTTTTTCATGCACTTATTTATAAGTTTCATGAAGAATGTATGGGTCTGCTCTTTCATAGTCATAATCTATGACTTTTCAATTGTTATATTGTACAGATTTTTCATAAAATGTTTATTAGATTCTGATTCTGAGTATCATTTTGTGACCTATGATGATTTCTGGGAAGTAGATATGATGATAATTCTGAAGATTTTTGTTAATTACTTTGCATGAAACAACATAAAAATTACTGAACTTTCCAATTGCAGTAACAATTTAAAAGAAGTTTATATTTATTTATCATATCTCTAAATTTTTATATAATAGGTAAAACCTAGTAAATTGAAATTTATAAAAGTAAACACAATTTTGTAACTGTTTAAAAATCCTTCTATTTACAACATATAAATGAGTTAATATTCTTGTTTTTTAAGGGCATCAATCAACCAGCTATCCAAAGGATCTAAACCTAAGATTTTACTGAAGGACATAACAGGTGATATGCTGCCAACAGACCTGGATTATGATCAAATGTCTTTTTCAAGGGTAAGGTTATTTATGTATATTAGTAAAAAAAAAAATTGCATAAATGGCCTATATAGTCCAATTTATGCAAAAGTCAGATAAACTGACCTTAAACATAAATTGCGAGTGGCAGAGAGTTTATTATTGAATTCATTATATTGCTTGATATGTAATTGAATGTAAGATTTGATTTTCATTATCTCTTACAGAAATGAGCTTTAAAGTGTGTGTCAACACAGCTAATGAATATTAGGCAAAGGATTTTGCAGATTCAAAATTGAATCATTCATTCATATATACATTGATGTAAAAATGAATTATATATACATAGGAATGTAAATAAAATACAGTAATATCACAAGTTTTTTTAAACTGATTATAATTAAATTTAGTCTATAAAAAATAAAAGCCATTGATACATGTATTTTGGTAAAACAATCAATTTTATGATAAAAAGTAATGCAAGAAAAGTAACTTGATATCATGGAACAGCTTTCAAAATAATGGGAGATAACTCAGGAAATATCATCCTTGTTTAATTCATAAACAAACAGTTAATACTGTTTTGATTCTGCAACGCCAAAATACATGTTTAGCATATTTGAGTCAATGGTTGTAAGATTTTTTTAATTTAACTGATTCGTATGCTTAAATTCCATTAAATCTGAATTGATTACAAATATTCATCAGTGTAAGATTAGGTAATTAAGTTCAGACAATGCTGCATTCAAATAATGTGATAAGAATTTAAGATTCAGATTTTAACATAAATGTGATACTAATCATCTTTCAATTTATACAATAAAAGAAACATCACAAAACTTTCCTCATTTAACAGTTATATTCTAGAAGTTTTAATTACAGCCAGAGAATCAAATAAAATTATTTTTGTCTCGCCTTGGCAGAGTCAAAAAACGAGACAAAGGGATGCTGTTTCCCGCGGCTTGGGCGTCAACAATGTATTTAGTTTGTGATTAGGTCTAGTTTATAGTGAACCACTAGTGGTAGGTCAGTGGTATTTGGTATGTAGTTGTATCAGCATTGGCATGGAGATTATTTGGCCCCGCCCCCTCAGTCATGGTCTATTGACTTTGAAACTTTGCTTAGTTTACATGTATTAGTTTGTGAATAGGTCAGTTTTAGGGGAACCGTTAGTGGTAGGTCAATGATAATTGGTATGCAGTTGTATAAGCATTGGCATATCTCATTTCCATGGAGAATATTTGGTCCTTACCCCTCAGTCATGGTCTATTGACTTAGAAACTTTTGCTTAGTTTACATGTATTAGTTTGTGATTAGGTCAGTTTAAGATGAACCACTTATGTTAAGTCAATGATATTTGGTATGCAAATGTATTGGCATTTGCAAGTTTCATCTATGGAGATTATATAGCTCTGCCCCTCATCATGGTTCATTGACTTCGAAACTTTTTCATAGTTTACAATTTAATGTTTGTGTTTAGGTTTTTTTAAAGGGAACAACTTATGAAAAGTCAATGGTATTTGGTATGCAGTTGTATAAGCATTGGCACATCTCATTCCCATGGAGATCATTTAGCCCTGTACCTTCAGTCATGGTTCATTGACTTTGAATATTTGCATAACTTACATGTTGCTATTTTAATTTCAACATTTGCATTATCAAAATAACAAATAGGTGAGACATACCTCTGTGTTAACAGTTTATGTAAGAATAAATATGAAATGAACATATTTATCTGGAAGTATTGGCAGTATTCTGAACTTACATAGCATGTATTTTATTGAATAAAATACTAAGAGACAGTTATTTATAACTGACGGTAACTGATTTTTAACCAGTTCACATTTGATTGATAATGACAATATTAATTATAATACAAAATAATTCTTGACTGGATAAACATTTGGGAATAAATATATCAAAAAAGTATTCAGGAGAGAATCCAATTTTAGTTTTTCAGGAATACTTTTCATAACAACTAGCTAGCCTACATGATAAAAACAATAACAATACAATTTTATTTTATTTTATTTTAACAGCTACAAAATTGGCCAATTTGGCCTGTTTTAAAGGTAGAACTTCTATGGCATGTTAATGGTAGACACTTCCCTTCGTTTTCTGTAGTTAACTCAGATTTCAGGTATTAATTTCAGAAATTTAAAAAAAAATTTGTAACCAGTGGCTAATCAATGAAGGTTGGAAGACTGGAAAATAGAAAACTGAAATCTGGGTCAAACTTGAACTTTGATAGCTTTTCCCTACATGTAGTTCTGTGACTCTTTTTCTTATTTGTAATAATTTTTATGTCTGGGTTTTATAGAAAGAGAGCCATTACAGTTTTATCAGTGATGTAAGACATGCACCATATGTATACTATATGTTCATATAAGATATTTTTAAGCACACTGTCTGTCATTTCATTGCATCCATATAATCATTCATCCCTTTATATGATATCCAGTCAAAGTTGCTTTAACGACTACCTGTATTGAGCAACTAACTGCTTTATGTGACCTCTTTTCAATCCCCTCAATGTATTTTCCTATATCTTTTATTGGTATAAGGCGACCACTGGCTTCAGTCGATCAGTGACCACATAAATTTGTATGAAAGGATAACCAGCACTCTGTCTTAAACAACCATGTTTCACTTGGAAGGATTAACTATTATAGAAAAAGTATAATCACACCCCCAATTTTAGGATCACTGTTAACAGTCTTCAACCTGGAAGTTGGCTGAATTTTTGGATAAAGTGTACATTTATGCTTATTTTGAATTGTTTTCTTTAAGATACAAGAAGATAAAAAATTCCCCAAAAGGTTATTACTGGTTATGAAGGTTGTAATTTGCCTTTAACTTTATATGTAGATTTTGACCTTATTAATTATTCATACAATGTATTCTACAAATTTCAACAATTGGAACGTCTATACCCAAGCAGAAGATTATTGACAACTAATTATTTTTTTAGATAAACTAGTGTTTTGGGTGATTAGTTATTTAGACATTGCTTTGAAACAGAATTGTACATGTTGACAGTAAAATGACAAATAAGGGTGAATTAATGAAGAAGGGAAAAAAATGACAAAAACAACGACCATGAAATTAGTGGTTAAACAATATAGCATAAATAAAAACTAAAAATTTTTCTGGACAATGTGCAAAGGAAAAAGTGGTTATTAAAACTTGAATGATATGTTAAGGTTATGCACTTTGGGGTATATTATCTTGGATGAGACTAGACTTGATATAACCAGACACTTTTCTTATGATGTACAAATCAATCAAAAATATAAAAGAAGATACATATAAAAACAGGCAAGGAAAAAACATTTTATTTCATAATGCATCATAGAGGAGATACACATGAGACCAAAACAGTATTCACTTACACTAGTCATTCAAAATTACAAATTTAAAAAGCAATTATATGTAAATCAAAAGAAATTTTTCACATTTGAACATGGCTGGAGACTTGAACCATATATATACATTGTAGGTCTATTTCATACAAATGAAATCAAGCATATGACTGTTCTCATAATGTAAAAAGATTTTCAAAGCAAATATTGCAGTCTTCATATAAAATTTATTACATCTTCAAAAACAATTCCCGTGATTTTGCAATATTTTTCTGGGTTATTAATTTGTTCAGGAACTTATGATGCAGGTTAACTACATTTTCTGCAACTTTACAAATGGTGAAACAATAAGCTATAGCAAAACGTAAAGAAGAGTATAAAATTTGTGAAGTGTTGGTGAAAAAAATAAGTACCACAAGTGTAGGTTACAAATTCATAAATCATTTTCTCGTAACTCTTGGTTTTTGCTATATGTATCTACATGGTTATTTCTTCTTCAATTGATATATCTTTCTGTATAGCCTTTTTATGGTGAATGATGATGACACTGGATGAAGTACACACATTTAAACATTATATTTTTCTATCAGGACATAAAACAGTACTATACATTCTATAGTATAAAATGTTGCTTTCCTGCTTTGCTTTGTATTAGAAGATTTCCTCTTTAATAAAATGTTTTTCCCTCAAAGCAAGGTTCCTTATACTTATATAGGTTATATTTTTTGTGAATTATACATGTGTATTTATGTGTTTTATCAAAGAAAACATGATAATTTGTACTTTACTATTGAAATTAAATACAAATATTTTCTACACGTATTTACAAAATATGAACATGAACATTGGTTTAAAGAAGTAAATAATATGAAATAAGATACAAGTATGATTTAGTATTTGGTAAAGTCTTACAAAATTTGATTTACTAATTTCGATATGACTTAATTATTAAATGATGTAAAAAATGTAATGAAAATTTAGTATCAGATAACAAGAAATGTTTTTTTTTTTAATATATTGGAATATGATTCTATTGCAGAAATTGTTAAGTATAGAGTAATATTTTTATCATAAAAATTGTCATACATTAAATGGTCAGAGATAATATTTACAGAGAAGAAGAGGACGATCTCCACCTCCCTCCAGTAGACGGATTACTCCCTACAGCAGAGGGACCCTAAACTTCACTTCACAAGGTGGTAGAAGACCACAGTTTATATTTGACATGGAAGGGTATGTTTGTATGTCCAGAAGAGCAGCATAATGCTGTAAATTACAAATAGATATTTATACCAGGATAATTATAAGTACATGTATATACATTATCATACATGAGGACATAAAGTCATTCTTTTTTTTTCTTTTAATGGGGAATAATTTTTCTTTCACTTTAGCAATATTTATTATGTTTCTAATTTGTACAAGATGTATTTGAACCACAGACTTACAAGCATCAAAATGTTGGTGCTTTGCAAGTACAACCTAATAAATAAGAATAAAAAAACCCAACTTATTTGGTTGATTTATCAATGCAGGGTATTATCCATGTAGATTAGTCTAGATACATTATGTTGCTTGTTATTCCAAATACCTTAAATCATTAAAAAAATTCATAAGGGTTCCGCAGAACCCAGTGTCTCGCCTACTTTTTCTGTTAATTGCAGGCCCAACAAAAAAGAGATGAGGAAAAAATTTAATAAAAATATTCCTCTCCATACAATTTTTTTATTGTAAGAAGCTTCTGTCCAAGTTTGGTAAAAATCCAGGATAGTTTATGAATCTAATAAATGTTTTAAAAAATTTAACTGCAGACTGTATCAAATGTTAACTGGAAGAAAAACTTAGTCCATTTATAAGTAAAATATGGATAAACAAGTACAAAATTTTAATAAAAATGCCTTCTAGATACTAGCTTTTGATCATAAACAAACTTCTGTCCAAGTTTGGTAGAAATCCAGGATAGTTTAAGAAAGTTATTAAATTTTAAAAACTTTAACCTTTATATTTATAAGTAAAATACGGAAAAACAGGAATTTTTTTTTTACAAAATTTACTTCTGGATACTATCTTATGATCATAAACAAGTTTCTGTCCAATTTGGTAGAAATCCAGGATAGTTTAAGAAAGTTATTAAAATTTTAAAAACTTTAACCACAGAGTGAATGTAATGTTTCCTGGCAGAAAAACTAAGTCCATTTATAAGTAAAATACGGAAAAACAGGAATTTTTTTTTTAAATTTACTTCTGGATACTATCTTACATGTAGGATCATAAACAAGCTTCTGTCCAAGTTTGGTAGAAATCCAGGATAGTTTGAGAAAGTTATTAAAATTTTAAAAACTTTAACCACAGAGTGAATGTAATGTTTCCTGGCAGAAAAACTAAGTCCATTTATAAGTAAAATACTGAAAAACAGGAATTTTTTGTTTACAAAATTTACTTCTGGATACTATCTTATGATCATAAACAAGCTTCTGTCCAAGTTTGGTAGAAATCCAGGATAGTTTAAGAAAGTTATTAAAATTTCAAAAACTTTAACTACAGAGTGAATATTTGTGGACTCCGCCGCCGCTATGTCTCGCTTTTTCGACAAAAGTCGAAGGCTCGACAAAAATGAGTACACTCATTAATTATGTTTAGTTGAAAGTCTCAGCTATGCAATATTATATTTGATTTGATGTCTTAATAAGATTTATTTATTGATTATTGCTAAACTCCATGTACATGTATACAATTAATGACAAGAGTTGTGGCGTTGAATGTTTCAGTTAATTGACATTTGGTTTTATAAAAATTATTATGAGGCTCACTTATATAAAAAAAACTTAGACTTCAATTTGAAAAGTTCTATAAGGAGGCTATTTTGGCAGTTATAATAGATTTTGTATTAAAGCAATGTTTGAAGGTTTTAAACAAATATTTAAGACAAAATTCAAAAATATAAATTCAGATATCTGACAAATAATGTCTTGTGAACATCTAAAGGTTGTTATTAATAAGATGTATAATACTTTCTGATTTTCTAATTCTAAGGGCAAAAGACTGGACATATAACACTTCCTCTTTTGATCATTGTAAAAAGTCAGTATATAAGAAAGACATAATTTTGCATAGCATAAAGTCACAACCATTGTATGAATATTATTGATTTATTGGTTATATTTCAGCAATCCTGTATATGCAGAGTGAGTGTACTGGGTATTGCACAAATTTAATATGCACAGTTATAGTTGTTGCTCTTTTTCGTATACCTTAAATTTTTTGTCCCTTGAAAAGCATTTTGATACAATCACACTGTCACTTACAATACATTGAATAATTGATTAAAATACTTTTCTCTTTTGTCATTAACACGATTTAACATTTCCATCTGTCCTGATATCCTTTCCTTTATAAAACACATGTTTCCCTGAATTCCTGACAAATCTAGTTTAAATTACTAACAAATATACACCTATACCTATTAATTATTTCATTAAAATTTTGTGACATATATGATAGACTTATGTTTGCTATGTTGCTTAGAGCATGAATTTTCCATGATGTCATCGTTTGAAATATTGTGTATAGTTGTTGCAAGAGCTTCTTTTGCCTTATTTGTAAATGATGAGCTAAGAAAAATATTATTAGAGATATAGTGTGAAATTGTGGATGTTACATTTTGAGCTAGATGAATATGGAGTGGAACTTGCTGGTTCACATACCTAATGAACCACTAGAAATAATTAGTATTTAAACATGAAGAATTGTATATAATGTGATATAAGGTGATACAAAATAACTCAAGTAATTGGTATTTGAGCTACTAACTATAAATGTTCATGTTTCTAGTTGTACTCTGATTACGTAGCGTACAGTTGGTATAAATGACTCATGCTAGAATTTAGAGTAAACAATTGTTTGCTACCAAATGATACTGGTCATGAAAAGTAAAGATACAAAAGGAATTTGATTTTTTTTTCTGGCCTAAAGAAAGAATTACAGTTTTTTTTTAACCTTGGATTTCAATAATTTCAATGAATGTGGATGATGAGGTTGGGAAGTTTGAGGTGGAAATTAAATTTGTTTTATTTGTTTACATTTGAACTTGTAATTGCAGATTAGATGAGTTATTGGAACTTCCAAGAGAGATACTAATACAGGTACTGGACAATGCTAAACCTAGGTGTGTATATTCTTCTTTACAAATGTAAATGTATACACACATATAAGTATTCCAACAACAACAAAATCAAACAAACAAAATATCATGATCCAAAAAGTTAAAGATATGCAAAATTTTCAAAAGTTAACAACCCGTTACTTTTTCCAAGAATAAACAAACATTTGGGAGGAAAGTTCAATTAAAAAACAATTTGACATTAAAAACTGATCAAAATATGTCATAAAACCTTAAATTAATGACAAATTCCCAAAACCAAACTGCACACTCCTTATCACTCCAGATATTTTAAGGTCATCAGGTAGGTCATGTAGATTGACTTTCAATGGTAATGCAATTAGGTCAATATCCCTAATACTCTGAGCTCCTCAAATTGAAGAACTCAAAAGTAGTGTGTAAATCTCCATGCAGTGATATTGGACATGTTTGATTTTTAACAAATGACTGAGCTTAATTGTTTGTGCTGATTTGGAGTGCAGAGCACCATAGAATAAAGGTCTTAAAACTATGGAGTTATTAAATGTATGCAAAGATAAAATTTTCAAAGAACTTATTGTGTGAAAAAAAAGGGATTTTTTACCTCGAGAAGTTGCATCAGAAAAAATGTGCTAAATTATGGAAAAATGAATCTCACTTTGTACCCAGAAAACTTAACAACATTTGTGAAAATGTATCAGCTTCGAAACGAGCCATCGATATCCATATTATCATATGGGCAGAGGAATTGAGGTAAAGGCTACCATTACCACCTACCTTAAAAGAATTGCACATCTTAACCCAATTGGAGTAATTTATTTCCACTGCTGCAATTTATATTTATAAATGCACTATATACATCTTTTGCAATAAATGTAACAGCATTGCATCACAAATGTTACGCCGCCGTAAGAAAGATGAAATTGAACCAGTCTTATGTTGCATGCTTACCACAACACTAATAAAAATTCCCAGGTAGGAAAATGTGACATGTATGCACATTTTGGTGACAGAAAATGAAAAAATTTTTAAAATTTAAGTTCAAAATGACATATTGAAGGGATCAGTTTCTGAGCACTTAAATATAATAACAAGAAGTCCTTAGCAACAATTTTTCTACTCCTTCAGGCAGTTCTTTTAAAACTTTAATAGCTCCATTCCAACATCCCCAGAGAAAAGTTCAAAATTATGACAGTTATTAACTAAATAGCTGTCAGGTGGTTATCCAAAATTTTGAACTTTCCATGAAACAATGATAAAATGTCAAGCAGTATAAGTTACAAATGTTTTTTTTTTAATTTACAGTGATTTCACATCTAGGGAGGCAATGCATGAGCTGATAGAAAAGTTTTATCCAAGTTTTGATAGAGGAATTTCTAACCTAACCTCAACTAGTGTTGAACTTTTGCAACAAAAGAAGATGAATATTCATGAGGGAAAATCCAGAAATTTAAGAACTGGACATCTGATAGAAACCAAACCAGTATTTCACTTAGATGAGGATGGTGTTGAACAGCCAAAACATATTGTGGATGCAATTAGTGAGAGGAGTCATCAACCATTAGATAGTGAATATGTAGAATCAATCAGGGATTTGTATATAAACAGAAAAAGAGAATATAATCAGAAGAAACCATTACCTCCAATTGGTAAGGATATAGTTTTTTACTGTTCATTTTTTAATTGTAAGAGATATAGGTCCAGCTTTTTTTTTATTGTTACTTATACTTTAAGATAGTAATATTTATGGTGTACTGCAGCTGATACCACATATTTTTTAATCAACTGAAAAAGTGCAAACAGCAGATTACCTGAAGAATGTTTGAATAACAGCATACACATCACAGATTATTAGAATTGTGTAAAGACATACTATTGAACAAAGCAAACAAAATGTAAAAAGCAAATATTTTACTGAGTAATATTTTCAACTTATTTATTATAAGAGAAAGCTTAAAGAACATTATGTAAATCACAGTATAAAAGCAAAATAAGCTTATCTTTATAGCAAGTGTTGCTCTTTCTGAATAGCAATATTTCATAAAACATTTATAGGTCAGCAATTGGTCAAAAAGAGGAAACCTAAAAAAGGTAACAAGTGTTCAATTGGAGATGGAAAAGAGAAATTGATGTTCATTATTTGTAGGCTACAATAACTTAATTGTTTAATTTCACCTACCTGCCCATGAAAAGTTGTTACGAGCGAAATTATTTTATTTATGCTATTTAAAGATACAATTTAACTGGGAAAACATCAAAGTTGTTACTACACACGTACAGTATTCTTTATACAGATAATGACAAATATATTGCAATAAAAAATTTGATGTTAAAAACGTAGTTTTGGAAATTTATTATTTTGTTGTTCTTGTAATGTACAACAAGTTAAAACATTACCATTGTGGCTAATATATCAATCAAAAAAACGAACAGAAAATTTTACATACAAAAAATACTGAAATGAACATAACTTTTCAATTTTGCAGTAAATATTAAAAAAAGATTTGAAGGGAGATCTAGAGGTGAAGATTAAAGTATAAAACTTAAGTTGCAGTAGCCTTATGATTGTTTTATTGTGAATCATGTGTGCTTGAAATGGTTACTTCCTCTTTGTTGTATTAAATATTGAACTACAAAGAAGATTATGTATAATTACAGGTTCAATGCATTAATATTAAAGCTAATACAAAAACATATTTTTAAATATAAATGGCAAAACACTGACTGATTTTTTTTTGTGACTGTTAAAGTGCACTTATTACGTTCAAAAATTATTTGCTATATATATTTGGGAAAACGTATAAATTTGTAAATATAAATTAAAGTTTTTCCAAGGGAGGTATTTTTGAGAAAAGGAAGTAACTTATACAGTAGTCATAGAAGAAAGCCAGAATGTTTGAAACTTTATTCCAAACAATATTGTAACATGCACAGTAAAAAATACTTGTCTCTCTGTCTGATATTATGAGTAACTTTTTGTGCAGGACAGACTATATATATTTAAATTTTGAAAAAAAGAAGCTGATATAATTGTTATCAACATTAATTTTTTATGCAAATGTTGTTCTAAGAAGGTAGGTATTTTATACAGCTCAATTACATTTTTTTTGTAAATATATTTATGTAATTTCATTTTTTGTAAGTAAAATAGAAATATTTTATTTTGCCACCATTTATGTAACAATCTTAAGGTGTCATCAGTTTACTTGATATTGAGGTGAAGGTTGATGTATTGAAAAAAAAATCTCAAAAAAGTATGTTAAAAGTAAGTTTTAGTTCACAGCTGGCTAAATTTTCAATATGTTCAAATCTGTGTTATCTACTATAAGCTTGAATCCTCAATCACTAGTTCAAAATCAGTTGTACTTGAGGAAATATTTGTATGGTTCTTCTATATAGTTTTACCTAAATCTTTTTGAGTAATGTAAGAAGAACACAAATAAATTTCCAAAACATACAATTCTGTTAAAGGAATTTATATGAGTGTGTCATATACTTCATAAAGATGTGATATTGAAATAGTTAATACAGTGCACATTACTTTCATAAGAATTATTATTATCCCCCTTTATCCAGTAAAGAATTACATTTTCTAAATTATCTTTTGTTTCTCCTGATTCTATTGAGGAAATAGTATATAAATTTTCATAAGTTTTAGAATGTGATTTAAAGCTTCTCAGTAGGAGGCTTGATATTTGGTGCAAACATGAACATTTAAAAAAATTCAGTTCCACAGAAAATACTGCAGTCATATGAGTTTGTTCTAAGTTGAGTTTAAGTACATGAAGCTGCTATAACTCTTCCAGATTGAATGTTTAAATTCAAAATTTGACCACTGTGACAGAACATTTGAAACTTTTATCATTGTTCTCTCTACAAGCAGTTTTATAAATACATAAAATTATATACTGAACAATCTTTGCAAAAAGCCTTAAAAGGATAAATTACTGTTCACAATCTCTGATATTATATACATGTATCTGGTCCTCACAGTAAAATGACACAGTAAAAACTTTCTTCCATTTTCAAAACTACTTTGTAGGGAAGGATACGATCTTAGGAAATAATATTTACATATATGGTATTTTTATATGAAATGACAATTTTACAAGATTATTTATGTAATGCTTTTAGCATTAAATGAAAACATATGCTTTTTACTTGATACTTTTCTTTATGAAAGAAGTATCGTAATGCTACAATGAAGACGAAATTATGACAAGAATGAAAAAAAAAACAATAATGATTGCTGGGTTTGCTTTTTAGCTTTTTTTTCCACATTAATTTTTTGTATTTTTATCTTATAGTATTGTGTTTGACATGTTTAAATCTTCATTATCATAAATTGTTGGTAGATACTCACAAAGATTTCTATATTATTTACAGTTAAAAACCAGAAAACTAAGTTAGCATCAATATCACTTGGATTACCAGAGTTACCAACTGGTGTCAAACATACAAGATCATTTACATATAACAAGAAAAATTACCAACATGTAGATCTTACTATTGGTAGGTATTGCTGTATATAAAGGTATTGCTGTGAATATTTTTTATTTAACGACTGTTGAAGACAGGACGTATTATGGTAGATCAATGTATGTCTGTCCAGCAACTCGTGTATGATAACTAAAATTTGCTTTGACCAATTCTCACTACATATTGATTTACTGAAAAATTTCCCAATTGTTGGAAACATAAACAGTGAGATTTCAAAACAGTTTGGATATGTCATTCCAGAGTTATGGGACTTTGAACATCAGATAAAGAAAAGGCATTTTTTTAGAATATCATGCATTAGCTCTAGTATGCTTGGGTCAAATTACTACAAACTTAAAACTGTTGTTAGTATTGGTGACCGTGAATGTAGATTTGCTTTTGATTTTGGAAATTTTCTGGTATGCCATTCCAGAGTCATGGGACTTTTAATTGCCATATTTGAAGCAATATTTATAGGGCTAAGGCCTTATGATATCCTCAAGCATGATATTCTACAGAGCCATTTTATTTGCTTCTGAGTAAATGCCTTCTAAACATCCCATTTTATTCTTGCAACAATTTCAATATGCACAATAAGGGCATATCATACTCTCTTTTTGCAGCTGTTATTAACATCTGTTATTCATTCAATTTAATTAAGTTTTACTGCAATCAATATTAATTTTCAGTTTTTTGATGAATAGCAGCAGTTAATTTTACCCAATAAAACATTGTTGCTGTAATAGTCGAAACAACGAAACATTAAATTCATAGTGCTTAGAAACAACAACTTTTATTTAATTTCTAAAATAGGTAAACATGCAATTAAATCAACAGTCATAGGAATATTAAAGAGGGTGGTTAATAGTTATTTTCATTCAAAGATTTATCTTTTTTTATTGAACATGCTTCAATTCTATACACTCCTTGGTCAATGCAATTGGTGCAAAGTATTCATTAAACTACAGACAAGAAATAATGTGCTAGTCATGTACAATTTAAAGAAAATTTTATTTATTTGTTCCTGTGCATTTATTAAGATTTGAGTTAATGTTCCTCAAAGAGTTATTAAAAGGATTCATTATCATGCAGAGAGCATGGCTGTCTACTACCTACAGGTGTAATACCACTAAATCATAGTACGTCACATCCAGTTGCATACGAAAAAGGGTCGAAAAAAAATATTCCCTCGAATTTGACAGTTGTAGGAAATTAATTCTACATTTCATTGCAGTAAAAAATTTCTGAGTCATAAACATATATCTTGGGTGTTTCAAAGCACCATTATTTTTTTATTTGGTGTTTCTATAGAATATTTTGGAAACTTGAGGTTACATGGTTACTAAAGCTTGTACACAGGAAAAAAAGGAGTGAAAATTTGATTGGTTAACTTACAGTGATGGTTATTTTCTTATATGCAATGAAATGTTATGTGAAATTTTGTCTATAGTACTGGACAGGATAAAACTTTACTCATGCCAAGTATTTCTTTATTTGAAACAAAGATAAATTCTGCACAATTTTTTTAAAAGTGCAAATTTAACAAAGACTAATAGGGAAAAATTAATGGTGGTATTACACCTACACAAGAAGTGTTATATGAATTGAAGGAGATGTGTAGTATATACATCGGACTTGGACTTCTTTTAAACTGAGTTTAACTGTGCGTATCGCTGTATGTTTTTTTATTCCACATTGGCTAGAGGTATAGGGTTAGGGTTGTGGTCTGACAAAACATGTGCAACCTCGCCACATGTTTTCGCCTGTCCCAAGTCAGGAACCTCTGGCCTTTGTTAGTCTTTTATGTTTTTCAATTTTGGTTCATTTATATGTTTAGTTTAGTGTGACGTCCAATTTCGCTGAACTAGTATACATTATTGTTTAGGGGCCAGCTGAAGCCCGCCTCCGTGTGTGGGATTGATTTGCTGTGTTGAAGATCCATTGGTGGCCTTGGGCTGTTTTCTGCTCTTTGGTCAGGTTTTTGTCTCTGACACATTTCCCATTTCCATTCTCAATTTTACTTTAATGAGACAACAACCCAAAAACTGAAAAGTTATTTTGTTCTAAATTATCATTTTATACTGTTACATCTGAAAGTAGATTGCAAATGTTGTCCCTTTTACATCCATCCCACACCCCTTTTCCCAATAATTATATTGTAAAAACGGCTGCTGATTATGAGTTTCCTTCTTTTATTATCTTTGAATATAAAAACATTTATAAAAAAGAGGATAAACATATTGATTTTTTTTGCTTTAGCTCCTGTACCAACTCCTCCATTGAGTGTTAGGGAGACTGAAAGTCAGGCATCAGAACATGGTACAACTGTACGAGTTAATATTCCCTCTGTGGAGTCTGTAAGAAAGGAAGCATTGATTGAGGATACAGGTTCTACTGATACACCACATGTAAGTTTACATCTGCAACTTGTTCAGATCATCAGGATTATGAATTTCATGATTCACAATTTGATTGTGAAACCTTTCAAACATAAGGTATAAGGAACTTAGAGACAGTAATCTTTAAATAGTAGTATGCCAAAAATGGAATACACATCTATTTTTTATTTTCAGTGTTTTACATAAACTATTGATTTTATAAAAAAATGTTAATTTTTATTGGTTTAAAAATGAGAACGATCCAATGTTCATGGAGAAATGTCCAAGTTAATGTTTTATCTACAAGTACAAAGAAGACTTTTTTAACCTATTTTTTTACACTCCATGGACATTGCTCCTAGTTTCTATTGACAATTTTTCAACTGTTTTCATTTAGAAAGCATAATTTAGTATGGAGACCCTTTGGAGTCTACATGTCTATAATTTTTCTTTATTGAATTAAAGATATTTTAAACAAACTTTAATTTTAAAAGACTAGTTAGTGAATTATATTGCTCTATTTTAGAGAAAAAATCCTTTAAGAAAGGTAGATAATGATTCAAAAGCATGTTAAATTTGACAGTTTAAGTATAACAGCATGAAAAGTGGTAATAAAACACAAACGTCTGGTTTCCGTTCTCTAACTTTAGTTTGCCTTGACCAAATTTTATGAAACTTATACACAATGCTTATTACCACAAAACACAGATCAAGTTTGAATTTTGGTGGCACCACTTTATCCGTTCTAGAGTTATGCCCCTTTATAAATGGAAAAATTGCTAAATTTGTTGTTTCCGTTCTCTAACTTCAGTTTGTCTCAACCAAATGTTATGAAACTTATACACAATGCTTATTACCACAAAACACAGATCAAGTTCGAATTTTGGTGTCGTCACTTTTGTTGTTCTAGAGTTATGCCCCTCTACAAATGGAAAAATTGCTGAATTTTTCGTTTCCGTTCTCTTACTTTAGTTTGCCTCAACCAAATGTTATGAAACTTTTACACTATGCTTATTACTACAAAACTCAGATCAAGTACAAATTTGGGTAGCATCACTTTTACAGTTCTTGAGTTATATCCCTTTATAACATTATATGCAAGCGGGGGCATCATCTGTGTCCCATGGACACATTCCCCATTTATTTTATTTTCAATTTATTTGATTTTACTTTATTATTTGATTTTATTCTTGCACGATATTCTCATGTTACATTTTTAACAGTTTCATGAAATTAAAAAAAAAAAAATCATCAGCAAATTTTCAATTGACCAACTATTCATTTTTATCATACTTCCCTGTGCCCTTATCACCCTGCTCAGTGCCTTTGTAATTCTGGTATCATGGCTTTGTGATGTTTAAGCAGAAGTTATAGAGGAGAAAAACCAAGCGATAATAATGCCTGATTTTTGTTTACCTGAAACATTGTAAAATTTTCTGTGAAAATCCAATAACCTTTACTAATATGGAAACACACCTAATACACTGAAACTATTAGTCATAAATACATATTTTCTTTGTTTGTAACTTTAACTAATTGAAATAATGTCTAAGTAAACTTGCATGTTTGGACAGTGAAAAACTAAAAAATGCTACTGTGCGAGCTTCAATTTTTAATATTTTGGCCATACTAATGTATTGCAATTTAGAAGTGTTTATAAGAAAAATGCATGCTGAAGATGACAAAAACTTGACAACTGCAAAACAATGATCTTGGTTCTGATACGACATTACAAAAATTTTGTTGCAACATTTTATACTAATTAAATGTAGACAGTGATATGTCAGCTAAATGGTGCCCATTATATTTTATGTACTTAGCAAGTCAAGAAGACTTATCTTATGTACTCTGTTTTTACAGTCACTACCAAAGAAGTATATCTTTCTTGATTTATTCAATTATATTGTAAGTTGAAGTGGATTGGTCAGATTTCAAATGAAAATTCCAAAACAAAGCATTCATTAACCAATAGTTATAAGAGGTAAAACTTTCATAGCATGTCATATTGAATCAGATATAAAAATAATGAGTATCTAATCTTTTTTGTCGACCTTTGTGAATGGTGTTTTCTGTCAAATTTGATGTAAAGACAGTTGAAATACAGAATGCAAAGACACATTAAGTTTCATTGTCCTTTGTATTTGTATGGATAAATCACACCATAGGCATAACAACTTGATATTGATAAATGGTGACATATAGAAAATGTGAAGACAATTCATAGTTCATTCTACTTATATACAAGTCACCCTAAAAAGATTGTGACAACATTTATACCAAAGGCTACCATTCACGCACATTTGTTTCTAGTATGTTTAAAATAGAAACTGAGAAATCTTCATTATTTGAATAATTTATATTTATTTTATTGTAAATAAGGTCTTTGAAATCTGACTATGATGCTTTTATTTATTATTTTCTTACATTATGGCTTGGTACAGGGATTAAGGTTTTAGGCTAAGAAATTATTCTTATGACCTTTAGAAATTATAGAATTTTGTTGGTTTATTGTTTATATAATAAATGAAAATAGATATATAGTATTGTAGACTGTAGTTTGACCCAATATATTTTTCTGTGTTAAAGGCAGTTTGTATTTAAAATGTCATTAATACATAGATCTATGCACAATTTATTTTCATATGACAGCAACTTACAGTTTTTACTAATTACTGTGTAAATACTTATTCACAATCCTAGCTCAAAACAGCTTTTCAATATTTGTCAAATAGAAAATGTGCATAGTTAAATATTATGCCAATACAATAGGCAAAGAAAGGTTACGTTATATGAGATAAAAACATGAAGCAATATGTTAAAAACATGAAGAGTTATATGACACCATTATGTGTACACCAGACTAAGTAAAAGTGTCCCTCGAGATTGTTACTGTCAGTGACAAGATTTCCCCATTAGGAATTATATACAACGTAGAGCTAATTTAAAGGATTACAAACAGTATATAGAGGAAATAATAGCTTATATTGGAGCATCCAGATGTTTTGTCTATGAAAGAAAATGCAAGCAAAGGAATGCTAATCCAGCAGCAACTTGTAAATTATTTGTGTAAAGCTTAATATTTTAGGATTCAGTAGACCTGGATACTTTATATCTTGTATACAGATGTCTTATGTTCTGAAGTTAACATTTGGCATATGTTTGTTCAACTTTGTTGTCATTGAAGCAATTTTCATGGTTCAGCAACTAAATTATCACATGATTTTCTCACTCATTTTGAGTAATAGGATAACTATGTTTGGTAAATAGAATAATATAAAGGTCTACAATTCCATCAAACAGGGTTCATCTAACATTGATCTCATTTCATAGATCAGCAATCAACATTAAAGTGTTCCTGGTTAGTTCCTTTTCTCAGATACTATTTATGCAATAGGTCTACTATATGTAGTGTATGGAATGATTTTATTGTGAACATGTCTGTCTGACAGGGTTCATCTGACCGTGACCTCATTTTCATGGTTCATTGGTTAATGTTATGTTCTTTTGTGTTTATGTCTGTTTCTCAGATGCTATAAAGCCTATATGCAATAGGTTATCTTTAATTGGTGTTTGGAATGATTGTAAGGTTGCCATGTACATGTCCATCTTGCAGGGTTTATCTGATCTTGAACTTATTTTCAATAATTGTTGAAAATGTTAAGTTTTTGTGGTACTTGTAGTACATTTTGTATATGAAAGACTTTTAACATAAATTTCATCATGATCAGTATAGCAGGGAGACATTTCATTGTGCAGAAGTGTGTCCTTTCTATTGTGTTCCATCTGCGTGGTCATTTAGGCTTAAATACCTTTAGGGCAGGGAGAAATGAAAACAATTAATGTTGAAAATTCAAGTTGTTTGTTGATAGTAAAATATATTAAAGGCTACTTATGACAGTCTTTATGATTAATTACAAGCACAGCAGCTGAGGTTTGTAAAAACACCACCTGAATTTTGCATTTACAGACAAGCATGCACTTTGGTCTATTGGAAAAATCTTTAAAGAATTGGTTTCACCCCATTGGTTAAAAAAAAAAAAAAATTGTGAAGACTCATTACTTGTTAGAATTAGCTAGTGTTGATTAGGTCTAGATTTGAAACTTTTCAGTCACACATAATTAATTATTTTACTCTTGTTTATACTTTATTTTAATTATTATATAAAGAAATTCAATTGTGTTTATAAGTTTAAAGAATGTTTCTTGGCATAAAAATAAACAAAGACAAGAAGAAAAAAAATCAACATAACAATTGTAAAAGCCAATGAAATGCTCAAAAATATTTTTTTTTTACAAATAAACAGGCAATGTGTTTAAATATATTTGAAAGGGATGAACATTTTACTTTTAAGAATTGATTCTACGGTGTGTTGATGTCACTAGATATAAAAGTGATATGGGCACAGTAATAAATAGAAGAACTGCCTGATATTTTCAAAAATGTAAACATGTATATAGTATCCAGAAAGCTTCCTTGTCTATTATATACTAGTTAGGTTTGTACCGTATTACTAGTAAATATTTTCATTATTGAAAGTGACTGAAGGAAAATAAATTCATTATGATGCTTGACGTTTCTATATATCTTCAGTAGTTTGACAAGTCTTGAATGATTGTCATTAATTAACAAAATGTTATTGCAGTCTTCCAGATCTGGACGTGAAGCAGCTCCCATGCATACTGTATCCCCTGCCTTGTCTACTAAAGTACCACATGCTCCTGCTACAACTCCAGCGACACACCAGACACCTACTGGTACCTTTAGCAGAGATACTACAATGAGATCACAGGTTCAAACCAGAGGAGATACAAGAGAAGGTGTATCATCACCAACACAAAATATAAGAGCTCCTACAAACTCACCAAGGCTGTCTCCAGAACCAACAGGTAAAACCAAAGTTCCTAAAACTAATCAGGGCTTTTTTTAACCAACAGGTAAAATCCTAGTTCCTTAAAATATATCAAGGTTTTTTTTAAATCAAGATGTAAAATTGGAATTCTGCAAACTTTTTAACCACTAGTCTATGATCAATTTCTGAAACTTCATGTAAATATAGAACTCCAGCAATACAACAATGTAATGCTATCACTAAGTATTTCTATTAATTAAATAAATGCACATGTAAGAGGGTAGATCCTACTAAACCTTTTCTCAAAACTAGTAAGGAAGATCAAGATTTATGCAAAAATGTACCAAAACAATTAACAAAACAAACATATGGCTTCTACATAATTCATTAATAGATTCACACATTTTAATTTGAACTGCAACAGACTGATAAGCTTTTTAATGAATATTTAGTTCAGATCTTCAATACACAATGGGGGGCCTCGGTGGCCGAGTGGTCTAAGTAGTTACTGCTGTAATCACTACCCAGTCAACACTGAGGTTGTGAGTTAGAACCCCGCTCGTGCGGGTGCACTTGACTCCAATCTTAATTGACTAGGATTGTCAGTTTTCCTATCGAAGGTCGGTGGTTTTCTCCGGGCACTTCAGCTTCCTCCGCCAATAAAAACTGGCCACCACGAAAAAGCCCAAAAGCGGTACTTAAAAGTGGCGTTAAAACACCAAAAATCAAAATCAAAATCAATACACAATGTATCACTTAGGCTATCATTAAAATTAGTGAGAACTAGACCAGTTCAGATACAAACTCAAAAAAATGTTCATCCAGTTTGATAAAAGTCCAATTGACCAATTTACACTACAAACAGAATCAAGAAAAATGTTCAGAAGCTGCAGCAGTATTGTCAGTCCAAATCCATTAACCTAGACTGACACTTGACATTGCAATATATCTGCCAACACTCCGATTTATCATTTGAATTGATTGATTTCAAACATAATTTGATTAAAATGGGTGACACGAGCTACCAATAATCCAGCTAGCAATATCTTAAAATAAAGTTGTTTGTCAGTCAATATGTTCTTTAATTAAAAACATTGTAATCTTACATCAGTGACAAATGGACAAACTTTATATTTGAGTGATAAATGAATCAAGACAAAATTGATATAAAAGAAATTGGACCAAAAGATGAAACAGTTTCATTTTCTTCACAACTAAAGTGAGGTTTTAACAAACCTAACTGCAAATTAAAAAAATTGAATACAGATTTTTTAATTATACCTTATACCTCTTCCTTTTCATTTATTTCTGGCAAATTTATTTGCAGGAGGTCTTGATACAATTAAGGAAGCACAACACGAAGGTGGTATTGATTCAGCTCATCCTGTTTCAAGAGGTGGAAGAAGTGTAAGATTTTCACAGGATGTTCCAGAGGTCCCAGCCCCTCCATCATCACCTGACAGGGAAATAGAGGGACCAAGATCTAGTGTTACAACACCTATGGAACAACCTGAAACACCAAAACCAACATCAGGCAATACTGTGAGGTCAAATAAATCAACTGTTAATTCATCTGTCAAAGAAAACAGTGATCTTGAACTGAAACCAATTGTGTCAAAACTAAAAGATCCATCAACAGTGTCTACTCCAGAACCATGGCCGTCAGTTAATGAGGCAGATTATGATATGACCCCATCTGGAACAAATGCTGGACTTCATGAAAGCAGTCAAAATACTCACTCATCCAGTGTTAACCTGGATTCTAGATTAGCATTGGGAGATCCAAGCTCCAGGAATTATACCACAGCTAATTCTACAGTAAGGTCAGAGGTCAGTAGTGGAACATCACTCACAAGTAGGAATGCCTCTGGTAAAGGGGAATCTCCTGCTCCCCCACCACCATCACCTGAATCTAAAGACAAAAAACAGGATAATCCGAAATCTGGTCGGAAACGAGAACTATTATCTAGAGAATCTTCAATGGCCCCAGTAATTGAGGAAAAAGATGAAGAACATGAAGACACTCATGTTAGAACTTTGGTTGTGGAAGTACCACCTCTTGGACAACCTACAGAAAAGCCCAAGGAAAAAAATCACAGAACAACTGATACATTTATCAATATAGACATTCCAGCAATGAGTATGGATGAACTGAGTATGGAAAAGTCAAGGTCAGATAATAGTCACATGACTGAAATTGTAGAGAGACCAGGAACTGAGGAAAATGAAAGTAGTGGTGAAACAATGGATGGACAAACTATAAATACTCGTGATGCTGTACTGTCAGTTCAGACCACATCTGAGGGAGAACCTAACACTCTTGATCCGGATTCTCAGTCAAATATGGATTCTGCTGGAGTAACACCTTCTATGGGAGCCAATGAGTCTCCTACATCTACTATTCCAGAAAACAAACTCAAAATGGAAGATTTAAAGTTTATGGACCAGACCATGGATGATAAGGATGATAAGGATGAAAAAGAAGAGAAAAATGAGAAAGATTTGGAAATGACAGAAGAAGGTGGAGACCATGCTGGGTTTAAACATGAACTACAAGAAGAACTAGAAAAGTTGTCTCAAAAAGATTCCATAGAAAACAATGCAGAATGAACAAGAGAGCTTTAAATTGTATAAAGAAGTAAAAAAAAATATTTTTAAATCACTGCAGTCATTGATTTTGAAATTGCCAGTAATGATAAAACAAATAATTGAAGTATTAGATACATTTTAGATGAAACAGTGATACTTACAGTAAAAATTCATTAAAAGTTCAGTAATAAGTTGAAAATTTGAAACCTCTTTCATAATTATCTTTATCTTGTAGAATGAAATTCACATTCTTTGTGCACTGTAATATGCTTTTTCTGTAACCAGGGTTACTAAGCCATATAATGCAGCAATTGATTAAAAGGTGTTTTGATCGAAAGACAATTTGAACTATCACATTTGTTGTTGCAATATTATATTTTGTCAAACAATTTTATGGAAATGAATCGATATGAATTATATCAACATATTTGATTTCATAATATTATTAATGAAATGTGTAGGTATTTGAATTTATGATAATTATAATACAGAAATTTATACAAAAGAATTGTTATAAGTTTTGCATTTCTGAATAATCTTAATTTGATGTACAAAAAATATGTTTGTGAGGATTACCTTGTAGTTGAAACTAGTTTTGATAGTTTTTCAAAATATTTAGTTACTAGGATAGTCAAAAGCATAGGAAGAGATCTAGTTTTATTTTACTGAAGTACATGTTAAATCTATGGCAGTTTTTCAAGTGTTTAAAATGTGAGCAAGATTATAAATTATGAAGTCAGTGTGAAACAATCCCAATGATTTTTATAAATCAATTTTAGGCTTGTTCTAAAGCTTTATTGATTAGTGATCATGGCAACAAGCAATTGTAAATTATTGTAATATATTGCATTGTTTTCTAAAAACCCATGTTAATATGACTATAATTGGATTTTTTTTTGTTTTTTTATGGTTTTTTAAATCAAAACAAAGTTTTAAATTTATTTAGATACCCAACACTGATGACTTATAGAAACAGTTTTTATTGATTTAAAAAATAATAAAAACAGTGCAAAGAATAATTGCTAGGACAATTTTTTTTAATCCTATAGGACTCTTAATATCCATAACGTGGCAAAAATGAAATAAAAAAATGTCAGAATAATAGGATAACAAATAAACAGTGACAACACTTATCATTGTAATAGAATGAGCAAACCATACAGTATTATGTGTGTAGTTCCACTGGGTATTCAATTAATACACTCAACTCTAAAAAAACACTATTGGAATGAGATTGTGAAGTCATATAAATGGTAATTTATACATTTAGAATAATATCATTGCTACCAAGAGAATGATATAGTTAACCAATTTCATCAGATTCATCCTTAAAATTGCTTTTAATTTACCAAAGCCACAAAAAAGTGATAAGCATTACGTATACTGATTTTCATACATGTATTTAGTTTGTTAGGTTTCAAATCCCTCAAGCAAAGATGATAATAAACTGTTTTAATGGTCCCAAGTAAGGCAGTTGTTATTGTTATGCTCTTAAATATTAAATAATTTTGGCTATCCTAATTTTGGCCACGAGGGGACTTGATGAAGGTTTATTCCAAAGATATGTGGTGTGCCCGTTGAAATGGATATGATATACAATATATATTTTGTTTGTTAGTGGTAAGCAATTGCCGATTTTTTTATCTCTTTCACATAGATCAATCAAGAACTTTTTGGATGTACAATATGATTATATCTTTTCAACCATTTTCCTTCTGTAGTGATAGGTATTGTTTGTTTGATGCATGTGTCTCAAGAACTTTGCAAAATAAATCAATTACATTTGGTTAGTGCATTTCATGCCAGGAATACTAATATATCCATCTGAGAAATTTTAGCAAACCTGACCATGTTTTTTTTTTCTTAATTACTTTTATTCCTCAGTTAACTATGGATGATTGGTCTGCAATATGATTTTAACGGGAAAATTTCCATCTGATATGTCATATGACCTAAACGTCATTTCTTATTTCAATTTTCATGTCAGCCTTGTATACATGACCTTGACCTCACATTCTTATGGTCAGGTTATATCTTCTGCATTAAGTATCCCCCTTAATAACTGTAAATGACAAGTCAATAATATTTGGTGGTATATATTTATTTCATGAAATAAATTAAATTGTGAATTTTTAATGCCTTATGGAGCATAGTACTCCATTAGTTGGGTTAAGATTAGTAAATTTTCTGTTCTTTAAAGCCTTACAAGTCTTAATGGTTTGTATACATAGATGTCATTTAAATTAAAACATTTTGACGCACTTTGAATTCAGTTATCAATCCAATATTTTTATTAATTTGATGTTTATTTAAAATTGCATGTATTATGTTCTTAATTTACAGTCTAGACATTGTGATATTTCAGCAGGTAACACATTTTATGGTGTAAATGATGTTTTTGCATATTGGCTACCCGAAATTGTCCCAATTTGAATCTATTCATGGACTAATTTTGTCCATTTCAAATCTAAATAAAATAAGAAAAACAATTTTTTTTTGATATACCTGATACATGTATTGTTGTCCTTTTATACATTTTAATGAAAATAATTGATTGTTAGTTGTCAATACTTTCAACAATCAGCATTTTTTTTTGGGTAAAATTGATTCAACTCTATGATTTTAAGTCTTGTTTAAAATCAACACCATTTTTATATATTTTTTTTTATTTTTATCAAATCAAACAGTTAAACTATTTGAAATTTGATTATTTAAAAATAGCAAAATTACAAAACAGTATTAATCAGAACTAATATTCTCTTGCTGATACAATATTTAATCATTCTGTCTTTTAGTTAATATTAACTGTAAACCTTTAGAGAACAATTAATGCAACACTGCATAAAGATATCATTTATAGAAAATCTTCATTGATAAAAATCATTACTGCTTTTAGTGCCCAGTGATTGATGATCATAAATTAAACCAATATTCACTGTGGAGGAAGGCAAATGCATATCATTTCTAGGGAAATTCCCTAATGAAACAATTTACTGATGCAGAGAAAAAGTTCAAATAGTGTCTGATTCCCAGGTGTGGAATTTACCTGAAATTGACATTTACACACACCAGGTAACCAGACTGAGATAGGAATCACAAGTTACTCTTATTATCAACAATCAATTTGAGTTATATTTGAAAATGTCACGTTTTAATAATCAGTTATGATTTACGTGGTAATTTTTCATGAATATTTCATTTGTACATTAATACTGCATTTATTTGATCTATTTTTACCACTTTTTAGAGTATTATATTCTTTTAAATGCATTATTAAAAATGGATATATTTGTCAGATTTTATTAAAGAGTGGCAAGTGAATTTTTTTTGTATAATTTGATCTTGTGTTATCAATTTCTATATGTAATGTTTGCATAATTGATACATTCTTAAGATAGTTTTCCTTATATATGTTTTCTTATAAGATAGTTTGTCATATGTTAATTTATATTAGTGCTTTTGTTATAAAATTCTATGTATTTCGCTGTCTGTGATATTTCACATTTTTAGCTCACCTGGCCCAAAGGGCCAAGTGAGCTTTTCTCATCACTTTGCGTCCGTCGTTGTCGTCGTCCGGTGTCGTCTGTTAACTTTTACAAAAATCTTCTCCTCTGAAACTACTGGGTCAAATTTAACCAAACTTGGTCACAATCATCATTGGGGTATCTAGTTTAAAAAATGTGTCCGGTGATCCGGTCAACCAACCAAGATGGCCACCATGGCTAAAAATAGAACATAGGGGTAAAATGTAGATTTTGGCTTATATCTCTGAAACCAAAGCATTTAGAGCAAATCTGACATGGGGGGTAAAATTGTTTAGCAGGTCAAGATCTATCTGCCCTGAAATTTTCAGATGAATCTGACAACCCGTTGTTGGGTTGCTGCCCCTGAATTGGTAATTTTAAGGAAATTTTGCAGTTTTTGGTTATTATCTTGAATATTATTATAGATAGAGATAAACTGTTAACAGCAATAATGTTCAGCAGAGTAAGATCTACAATTAAGTCAACTTGACCAAAATGGTCAGTTGACCCCTTAAGGAGTTATTGCCCTTTATAATCAATTTTTAACCATTTTTCGTAAATTTTTGTAATCTTTTACAAAAATCTTCTCCTCTGAAACTACTAAAACAAATTTAACCAAACTTTTACACAATCATCATTAGGGTATATAGTTTAAAAATGTGTCCGACGACCCCGCCCGCGAACCAAGATGGCCGACATGGCTAAAAATAGAACATAGGGGTAAAATGTAGATTTTGGCTTATATCTCTGAAACCAAAACATTTAGAGTAAATCTGACATAGGGTAAAACTGATTATCAGGTCAAGATCTATCTGCCCTGAAATTTTCAGACCAATCAGGCAACACGTTGTTGGGTTGCTGCCCCTGAATTGGTAATTTTAAGAAAATTTTGCAGCTTTTGGTTATTATCTTGAATATTATTATAGATAGAGATAAACTGTAAACAGCAATAATGTACAGCAAAGTAAGATCTACAAATAAGTCAACATGACCAAAATTGTCAATTGACCCCTTAAGGAGTTATTGCCCTTTATAGTCAATTTTTTACAATTTTTTCATAAATTTTGTAAATTTTTGTAAATTTTTACAAAATATTTTCCACTGTAACTACTGGGCCAAGTTCATTATAGATAGAGATAATTGTAAGCAGCAAGAATGTTCAGTAAAGTAAGATCTACAAACACATCACCATCACCAAAACACAATTTTGTCATGAATCCATCTTTGTCCTTTGTTTAATATGCACATATACCAAGGTGAGTGCACAGGCTCTTTAGAGCCTCTAGTTTATTTATTGATAATCTTTGTTTTCTTAAATGAATTGCTTTTCAGAATATAACTTTAGGAATTTTCCTTAAACTTTATGTTCATTATTTGGGGGTTTGATATATTGAATTAACCAGCTGCCTGTTGCCAACAATGAATTAACTAGCATGATAAAAAGAAAAACCACATTTTGCAAGTTTAAAAAAAAAAATGTGTTTTTTTTGGTTTGTTTTTGTTCATATCTTTATAGTACCAAATGTTGTTTTAAGGACAAGCTAACTGTAGAATAATGGTAATTTGATAGAAATGCATTAATATATACTTTTAACCAGAACTTACATTTATGTTATAAAGCACATCTGTGATAACTTAAATTAAATTTATGAAAAAACCTTGATTTTTTATGCATAAGATGATTCATTGATATTGCTGTCCTACATGGCCTTCTGTCTTGGTAGATATTTGAATAGATTCTATATATTTATACCTTTGCTCTATGACTTCTTTGTTTTGCCAGCAAATTTAGCAGAATATTTCATTAAGAAGAAGCCATAGGATTAATATTTTACACATGGGCCCTTATTGGAACCCAAAGGAGAAAAGGAGAATCTTTAATTATTATTAGTAATAAATCAAATATATTTTGTCTATTTGATGGTCGAAATGTGAACATATAAATAAGAAGATGTGGTATGAGTGCCAAAGAGACAACTATCCATCCAAGTCACAATGTGTAAAAAGTAAACAATTATATGTCAAAGTACAGCCTTCAACACGGAGCCTTGTATGTTATAAAGTATGTTTGTCTGAAAGGAGTCACCTGCCCTTGACCTTATTTAATTATTAAATGATCAACATTAAGGTTTTTCACTAAAGACAGCCTCACATTACTGTGAGTAAGTGGTCAACCTGATTTTGTTTACAAAATGATTGTAAAGTGCAATTTCTTTTAGCTCACCTGAACAACAGGTCAGTGTGAGCTATTGCCATCACTGGACATCTGTCATAGGTGTAAACTTTTAAAATATCTTCTCATCTGAAACCACTGATCGTATTTGATCCCAAACTTGTGGGAATATTCTTTGGCATGTTAAGTTTATGATATTGGCCTGAGATTTGAATTTATGTCCCTGGAAGTTTTTTTTTTAGCAAATTTTTGTAGTATTATGTCATTTTGATAACATCTCGAAAACAGAACTATATAGAGAGAAACTTTAAGTGGAAAAATTGATTTATTGACTGATTGATGATACTTTCAGCAGTATTGTGTATATTGTGGCGGCCAGTTATAATTGTTGGAGGAAGCTGTTTGCCCAGAAAGAACCACAACCTTCGTCATGAAAACTGACAAGCTTAGTAGATTAAGATCGGAGCCGAATGCACCTGCCACTTGCAGCAACATAAGACTACTCAACCCTGAAAAAATCGACCATCCAGACAAGATCTACAAATATATTTGAATTCGGAAATCAGTCAACTCCTGATAGTTCATGCCCTTAAAAGACAATTTTTGACCATTTTTTCGTTTTTAGCTCACCGGGGCCTTTCGGGCCCCATGTGAGCTTATGCCATCACTTGGCGTCCGTCGTCGTCCGTCGTCTGTCGTCGTAAACTATTTCAAAAATCTTCTCTGAAACTACTGAGCCAAATACCTTCAAACTTTAACTAAATGTTCCTTAGGGTATCTAGTTTATAAATTGTATCCGAAGTTTTGATCCATCGACAAACATGGCCGCCATGGCTAAAAATAGAACATAGGGGTCAAATGCAGTTTTTTGCTTATATCTCAAAAACTAAAGCTTTTAGAGCAAATCTGACATGGGATAAAATAGTTCAAATGGTCAAGATCTATCAGCTCTAAATTTTCAGACGAATTGAACAACCCATTGTTGGGTTGCTGCCACCGAATTGGTAGTTTTAACAAAAATTTGCAGTTTTTTGTTATTATTTTGAATATTATTATAGATATATATATAAACTGTAAGCAGCAATAATGTTCAGCAAAGTAAGATCTACAAAAAAGTTAAATGACAATAATTGTCAATTGACCCCTTAAGGAATTATTGCTCTTTAAGGACAATTTTACACAATTTGTTCATCAAGTTTGCTAACATTTAAAAATCTTCTCCTCTGAAACTACTGGGCCAATTACCTTCAAACTTTAACTTAATGTTCCTTAGGGTATCTTGTTTATAAATTATATCCGAAGTTTGTATCCATCGACAAACATGGCCGCCATGGCTAAAAATAGAACATAAGGATCAAATGCAGTTTTTTGGCTTATATCTCAAAAACTAAATCTTTTAGAGCAAATGTGACATGGGGTAAAATTGTTCAATTGGTCAAGATCTATCGGTCCTGAAACTATCAGACGAATCGAACAACCCATTGTTGGGTTGCTGCCACCGAATTGGTAGTTTTAACAAAATTTTGCAGTTTTTTGTTATTATTTTGAATATTATTATAGATATATATAAACTATAAGCAGCAATAATGTTCAGCAAAGTAAGATCTACAAAAAAGTTAATATGACCAAAATTGTCAATTGACCCCTTAAGGAGTTATTGCTCTTTAAAGACAATTTTACACAAATTGTTCATCGAGTTTGCTAACATTTAAAAATCTTCTCCTCTGAAATACAGGTGAGCGATTCAGGCTCTTGAGAGCCTCTTGTTTGCTATACTCTTGAAAAATGCAGATCAGAAAAATCTCAAGGTTGAAATCATCAGTTGACTTCTAGGTGTTATTACCCTTAAATGATGATTTTTGCCGATTTGGTCAATTTTGGCAAACAGTAGATAGAGAGAAACTGTAAACAGCAAAGTTGATCAGCAAAATAGAATCTACAAATACGGCGTTATGACCGAAATCATCAGTTGACCTCTTGCATGAATTATTGTCCTTCAATAATAATTTTAACAAATTTGTTTTGCATTCTTGCCAAAAACTATAGCAGATTTCGTATAGTAGTTATTGCCCGACATCAGAATCTTTAACATATTATTGCGTTTTGTGCTTTTATCTTGATGAAATAAAACTGTTAACAGAAAATATGATTAGCACTACAAGATCTATAAGAAAATACTTTAAGACTGGACATGACTCAATAATAAATTGTTCAGACTTTTCAGATGATGTTAAGATCAAAATGACCGATTAAGAGTAATTTTTTACCAGTAAATGAAAGTAATATTCACATCGGACGTGACCTTTGTATAAAACAGTAACACAGACACCTTCTGTCGAAGAATGGGTCTTCCTACGAGACTGTGGAATACCAAGTGACCACGCGACCCTCGCTTGTGCAATACGGTCAGCGTTGATTGTCCAATGACCTCTGCTTAATAATATTATTTTGCCGTTTCCTTAAAAAATCGATAGCGTTGTTAAATCTTATTTTCAACACTGTCTTTTATGATTGTTTGTTTAGTTTTCATGTTAAAGCAAGACATACTCTTTCTTAATCTTGCCATTATACCATCATGGAATGATTAATTCATGTATTTTATACAACTTTTATACTGAAAATTGACATAGTGGTCTGAATGCATTGGATTATAGAAAGAGGTAATGCACAAAGGTCTATTTTTGTTTGCTAAGCTTAATCAGTAACATAATTTTATCAAGGTAGAAATAAATAAAGTTATAAGGGAGTGGAGGAACCAAACCTTATTTTGTACGGTTTCAAAGCCATGTGAAAAATTGAAACTTTCGAACCCCAAACCTTTATTTTTTAGGTATATTCTCCTTACTAATAAAAATCATGTTTTTTCACTGATTTGATTTTTGATTTTGATTTGTTTTATTTAATACGACTGTAGTTTTGTATATATTTTCTCTATTCTCAATGTCTTGTGAGTATATAATAAACCATTTGATACAAGATATAAATTAAAGAATCTTTGTGAGCATGCTCACATACCCCACAATCCCACACTGTCACTGGGCAAACAAAATCTCACCAGATCCCTAAGTTCAAATACTCATAACTCCTACAAAAGTCGACTGATAAAAATATGTACATCTACATAGTATGTCCTTATTATCTACAAAGTTTCATTAAATTATGCTTTCAGAGGAGGTGCGATGACAAACTGTTGCAGTAGCATATTTAGGGCAAAATTCTAAATTCAGAGGGGCATAACTCCTAGAAAGAAAATTGAATTATAATTTCTTGTCGTTATGTTATGCACATCTACATAGTTTGTCCTAATTAACTACAAAGTTTCATGAAATTCTGTTGTGTGGATTCAGAGGAGTTGCGATGACCAACTGTTGCAGTAGTATATTTAGGCCAAAATTCTAAGTTCAAAGGGCATAACTCCTAGAAAAAAAGTTTTATCATAATTTCCTGTTGATATGCACATCTCCATAGTATGTCCTTATTATCTACAAAGTTCCGTGAAATTATGTTATGTGGTTTCAGAGGAAATGCGATGGCAAGAACAGGACTGACGGATGGACAGATGAACGGACTGACGGACGGACAGACTGACAGACGGACAGACTAACGGACGAGTCAAACATTTTATACCCTATAATGCTGTGTTCCCTGGGGTATAATAAGTAGATATCTAGTAAAGGTCAGTGGGTCAGCAACATAAGACAAAAAGTGAGTATATGATATCACAGTTTTATACTAGGTGTAAACAAGGAGATTTCGAGAAAAAACATCGGATGAGCAACCTAACACAATAAATAAATCAGCATATACATCTATAGCCTATTTGCGATATTGAAAATTCAACAACGCAATAAAAAAAACTTCGCTTCCATTATATCTAAAATTGGAATAAATTTTATATAAAATAAGATGTGGTATGAATGCTAATTGGTAAACTATCCAACAGCAATACCCATACTGCATATTTAGCTATAAAAGGCCCCGACATGGCAAAATGTGAAACATTTTAAACGAAAAATAAAACTTCAAGATTAATGATAAAACAATAGTCGAAAAACAAAACGGACAGACCTCAACCAACAAGCACTGAATAACAGGCACCTGTCTTTGGAGAGGCACCTATAAAATGTGACAGGGTTAAAAATATTTGTGAGCGCCCAACCTTCCCCTTACCTTGGAAACAGAACAACATAAGAATACCCCGTAAAAAACAGTTGGAAATGAATGGACTCAACAGGTGGTAAAAAGCACAATACCAACTACGATAAGGACAAAGTACACAACTTACCGATCTGAGAGTACTTCTAGTAATTGTTACTGAAAGTTAATAAGCTCAGTTGATAAGTCGAAATAGTTGGGTGTACTTCATATCTTTACTTACGGCATTTCCGGTTTTCAAAGCTGTTCAACTTTCTATATGATTTGGAGTTTAAAGTGGTTTTACATGAGCGGCACTCATGAGTCTTATGTAGACGAAACACGCGTCTGGCGTACCAAATTATAAACATGGTATTTTTGATGAGATTTTACAGCAACTTAACGGATGACACTTAGGGTATCACTAGCCGAGTAGTCTGCACTTTTGTGCTGACATGATACATCTTTGATATGTATATTTCCTGTAAATTTACTGTCCATCAAATTATTCGAAACACTGAGGTTTTTCTAACCCAGATTTAGATTACCATAACTGTATATAGAACAACTTTTTTGATTTTTGGTTTTCAATGTTCTTCATTTCGTATTTGATTTGGACTTCAAACTGAATTTATTCGAGCGCCATTGATAAGTCTTATGTAGACGAAACGCTCGTTTAGTTTACCAAGTTATAATCCTGATATCTTTGACGAGCTTTTACATATATAATCACATACGATAATTAGTTATACGTCTATAGATAGTAAAAAATGTCTAAAAATATAGAAATGAATTTTTGACAAGTAACTTAATTAACTGTAGAGAATATATTAGAGGTTGCAATTGGGCTATATACTAATAAACTGTGATTCGTTATCTCGGCACTTTCTCTTTTGTAAAATTTTCCTGCAACCTTTCTTTTTCGCTGATTACTTTTTCTACTATTTGACGATGCAATTCTGCATTTAAAAACACCCATATCAGCTTATTCAAACACAGCAACAGCATGACTAATGAATATTGTGGAAACTCTCCAAGAGTGAGAATCGCTTCTTGTCATACATATATATTTACCAATTTAGATAATATGATGTTTTAAAGTCTTATTTCTAGTCATGTAAAATCTACAGTTGCAAATGTTAAGACAATGTTACATAAAATGAGAGCCATAACAAAATTGCAGAGTTACAAAGTAACAATATAATTTATACACAGATAGTTTATTATAACAATATGGATAAAGCGCTTTCGACGGTATTTTAATGCTTCTAAAGACTAAATAACAGTTTTTTTTCACCAAAAAACGTTTCATGTTTACATTCGGGAATAAAACATAAATCTGTTATGTTATCTAAATTATGAAAATTGTAATCAACATGAAATGGAGATTCTCTTAAATCGTCATAAAGAAGACATTCTAGTAAAAGAGAGGTAAAAGATACCAAAGGGATATTCAAACTCATAAATCGAAAACAAACTCTTAATGCCAACATAGTAAAACATCTCTCATAATACTATTATTACATTCACTGCATACTCTGTCTCCATGATTCAATACGAAGTCGGATTATTTAAACATTGAAAAGCGCATCTGTTACTGAAGAGAAGATGAGTTAGCAATTCTTTTTATGTTAAAAATTCCCCTTGGATACTGTTTTAATATAAAATTTTGTCCGTTATTATCATTACCATTGTCTGACAAAGATCCTTCTTAATGTACAGCAACAATCAATTTATTCACACGTTTGTCGAGAAATTTAGAGAAAATTATAAAGATATAGTTGATAGACATTCGTCAATGTCGATGAAATTGTAAATATATATATATATATATATTTCTTTCATTAGATTTTTTCGACTCTCATCAGCAAATGCGATTTTTATAAATAGAAGAGCATTTGCAAACGACTCTGAAATTTCCACAATAGATATATATCAACTCTTTAATGTCTGTTTCTGTGATTATTCTTGAGATATCCATATAACATACCTACAGTTGATTTAATAAGTAGTAATGTCTTCGGAATTAAGAAGAAAAGAAATGATTATGAGAACGCAGCTTCGAATTGACAAATTTACGATAAGTCTGAGATAGACACACATACAGTCGAATATTGGAAAATGTATCAGTAGTGTCGGAAAGCAAATTGATGTATAGAATAATGTGTACATCTACTTTTTAAAAGTCCGAAATATTTTCAAGCGAGATGTTGTTGAACTTATGAAACGATACTCTTGACTTATGCAAGATTGTATGTCAGACAGCAAATGTGAATCATTATTGAACTTAAATTAAGGGATTTGGTAAATAGTAAAATAACAAAAATACCGAAATCCAAGGAAATTTCAAAACGGAAAGTCCCTTATCAAATGGAAAAAAATCAAAAGCTCAAACACATCAAACGAATGGAATAAAGGGTATATAAAATATCCGACTGTAATTTATGAAGGAGTTTAAATGTCACTAGTGATTTTAGAAATTGAGACACTGTAACGACCAATCAACCCACAATGTCGACCGATTAACTATTGAAGTGATAGTTTCAGAGGTTCTTCTTCAAAATTTAACCGGAGTAGCTAGTTATATTGTGTTGCTCCCTAAAATAAAAACAAAAACAAATACAAAACTGTTGAAGCTTATTGTGGTGCTACCTAAATTATAAAACAACACCAGAACACATTTGCAGATTTATATAAATATTTAACGACAACTTTTTTTCTGGAATACTTTATACAATCTTGCTAAATAACATTTATCAATATAGATATAAACAGACCACATTGAAGAAAGGGAACTGTACCAATCATGCCTAATATATTTCAACTCAAATTGATCTGTTAGTACAATCTCATTTTCTGTAATGTAAAAAATATTCGAAAAGCAACGTACAAAGGTTTTTCTTCCCACAGACATATATTGCAATAGCTAGATTTGGCACAAGATTTTGGAACTTTTGATTTTGAATACTCTTCACCTTTTTGATTTGGTTTTTTGTCTGGTTTGATTCAAGTGACAATAATGTGGCTTATGTAGACGAAAAAAGTATTACCACATTTCCTTATTTTTATATTAACACAAATACCAAACTCCAAATAAATTCAATAGCGGAAGACCATAAAAACTGATAAATCAAACGTTAGACCTTATCAAAGAGGGGCGAAAGATACCAGAGGGACATTCAAACTCATACATAGAAAATAAACTGACAACACCATGGCTAAAAAAGAAAAAGACAAACAGACAAACAATAGTACACAAAACACAACATAGAAAACTAAAGACTAAGCAACACGAACCCCACCAAAAACTGGGGGTGATCTCAGGTGCTCCGGAAGGGTAAGCAGATCCTGCTCCACATGTGGCACCCGTCGTGTTGCTCATGTAAGTACAAACCCGGTAAATAGTCTTATTTGGTAGGTCACATTCTTGAAAAGGGAACGGGATTGTATTTAATTACGACATTAGGAACATATTCGCTATCATCTGTGAAACAGATATTCCATAACGGTCAACCAACTCGTGATGGCGTCCGTAAAATTTTCGAAGGGATGATTTCAACTTCACCATTTGGAACTCTTGGCTTAATAGCTTCCTTGTGAGCAGCAACCAAAAGGATATCATGATAGGAAATACAAGCCCGGGAATATCGTATCAATTGGGAGATATATACTCCGTATGCAGGCGCTGCGGGAATGCATAGAAATGGAAAGTTCACAATTGGGAAGCTGAAATCATCTCTTTTGTCGTAAAGTTTTGTTTTCAACCGACCCTCATTGTTAATTTCTAGTTCGATGGGATAGATGCGTTCAACATAGTCACCAAATTTTGAGTTATTTAGTGAGAGAACATCATCTATATAGCGGAAAGTAAAGTCAAAGGATACTGCTGACTTCTTTTCTTTCTTCCTAAGAAGTTCCTGTATGAAGTCAGCCTCATAAGAATAAAGGAACAAGTCGGCAAGAAGAGGGGCACAGTTGGTTCCAATGGGAATGCCGATGGGGATATCAATAAACGAAACGAATAGGAAACAACTCCGGACTTGGTACAGACATTTTCCGAAGAAAATGGTGGTTTAAACCTGTTCTAGCTAGCCAAGCCTTCCACTTGCATGAGAGTTGTTTATAGTATTTTTTTAGTTTTGTTTTTAATCCTAGCACAGCACGTAAAACTTTGTTTTGCTTACCCTCGCGTAACACGTGCTGGTTCGTTCACGTACGCTAAAGCCACGATTTTCAACTTAAACGTGAACGGGGAAATATGTAATTTACGAAAACCTGTCAACCCTACGTCTGATTATGAATTTTCTGCATCGAACCTCACTAAAAACCTTGGTCATTCTAAGGTGCTAAAGATGGGTAAGCAAATTCTGCTTCACATGTGACACCCGTCATGTTGCTCATATATTTACAAATTTGGTGATAAGTCTCAATCGGTGATGTCACATTCGAGGAAATAAGGACGGGATTGTGATTCCGACAATTCTATTAAATGTTTCTAAAGTTTCAGAAAAGAATATACTGAAATCCAGTGTTAGAAAGGAGCACAATCAAATTGAGTACACTTCAAAATTCACTATCAATAAAGGGAGAATTAAAAACTCTGATTAGAATGAGACATGTGGCACAGAGACAAAATTTGTTGTTGTTCAGGGAGAAATTAATTAACTAAAACAACCCTTCTTGAGCTAGGTATGTTAAATATCAGAGTTGATGGCTCGTTTGCAACAAAATCACCTGAGGATACCAGACAATGGACCACCTTTCAATTCAGGGAATTTTGCTATTGATCAAGGATTTAAACACCACCGAGTCACACCAGTACTTCAGAGAGCAAATGGAGAAGGTAACGTATTTAAGAAAACAATCAACACAACAGAGCAAATAACAGCATATTAGCTAAACAGGAGATGCATAGAGGTTACCATTCAAACTTATATGAGGATATAAATGAAAGAGACAGACGATACAAGGAGAAAATTGAAAAGAACAGTATACTGAGAACAGAAACTAGAAGATGAACAAAATGGTCCCCCGCAAGACAGGCGCGGGAGGGGGCAAAGGAGAAAAGTAAAGCCCCTCCCCACAAGACAGGCATGGGAAGGGCGGATAAAGAGACTTCGTAAAACAGAGACAAAAGTCAAGAAACTTCAAACAGAAGAACCATATGATAAAACTGAAAGGAAACAGACGCAAATAGGTGAACATTACAGAGACTATGATAATTTAATTCATTTATACAAATTGAGAAGGTGAACATAATCTTTATGACAAAAACATTAGTGAACATTACAAGACTGTGATAATCTTATTCATGTAAACAAAATCTATTTTACACATTTTAATTTACGATTATATAGTTATTTTCTAATTCAAATGTAACATCTGCAATTACTCTTGGAACGTACCACATAAACTTCGTGGCATTAACGTATTACGTAACGTCGCTACGACGATACGAATTGTATTTTTGTTAGTCATTATTAAAATACCACATGAATAATGAAGTCTTATTCGGATCTTTCAGTCCCGATATTGGTCGAGGGATGATACTAGGGCCGATATTGAAAATGCCATCTAATGATCTATTTATCACCTATTTAGCTAATGAAATTGTAACGCGAGAGTAGAATTAACAATTGAATAAAGACTAGGTATTTATTTCATTTGTTTGCTTTTGATTTGTGTTTGTTTCTTCTTTTTGATTATATTTTGTTGCATTTTATAACGAGCCGATAATTCCTCAATAATTCCTGTAACCACATCTCGTATTCTCCGACAAATCAACAAAGATGTATGGTTTCTTGCAACGACGTCATTGTATAGGACTCACTTCATGTTTATTTCTTTGAACGCTGCGCTGTTCAAATAGTTTTATAAACGACAGGGTTACTTTACAATCAAGTGAGTCTCACGATTGTACATGACTCTCCAATTCGGAAGAGGGCTGATATGGATTTTGCACCCGAGGGCCAATATGGCTCTCCCATTGAGATTGCATGGGAAGCCCATATTGGCCCGGTTATTTGCCCCTGTCAGCTATATTACTTAGGCAAATCAGCGTTTATTACATATTCAAGACCCAATGTATTCGTAACAAATATGTGATAATTTAACAAATTTCTTGGGATTGTTTGATAGACTCATGTTACGTGACAACACGACTTAAGTGCATCTAAATAATATCTCAATTAACCTATCAAAATATGACTTATTCCGGTAATTGTTACGATTCAGTTGATATTTCTCAGTTCCACAGATGCAATATTGGTTGTAGTACCAAAGTATATTTATTAACAGCGTTTAATGCAGAGCTGATTTGTACCTTAAAACAAACTGTCTTGAAATAATTTCCTTTTTGTAATTTAGGGGCTTTTGATTTCTTTGTTTTTGATGTGTAAAGTTACAGTAATTGATTTGCAGTACGTTTAACCCTTCATATCACTAATATATATTACTTCCTCTTTATAAAATTGAAAGATTGTCATTTTTAATGAGTGTTACCTAAAAACAGCTGGTAACGCAAATACTAGTCTGGGATTAAGACAAAATCCTTTTTAAGTAAAAAAACCAAACTGATTCCAATAACAAATTTTTTCGAAACAAATATTATTATAATGCTGGACCTTCTGATCGACAACATTTTGATTAAATCTTTTACTTAATATTTATCTAAATTGACTACTTAAAACTAAGATCAACTTAAGGTACACATGATAAAAATCACTTTCTACTTGTCAACTTTGACAACTGAATAGTGGTATTCCCTCTGCCCTATTCATACAGTGTAGTGTTTAGTATCACAGATGACACGATATGTTAAAAAATGTTCGTACATGTTCATTTTACAACTGTAGCGTTTAAGTATTATATTGAAATTACTCACATTTTCTAAATGTTGGTAATTGAGATACATAAAGATTGTAGTGAAAGTGTTGTGTTCAGGAGAGATAAGATAATATGAATAAAAATACAGATGTATTATGTAGTTTAAATTTTATTTCACTGAAGGACTGATTTTCTTTACTTCTAATTGTTTGGAAGAAAACAATGACCTATTGTAGATGTAGTGACTGAGGGATTTTCCGGTATTTTTGTTGTAAATTATTATCAAGTGGTGCTTACTTAAGACCTCTGAGGTACAAATAAAGTTTTTAACAAGAAACAAATGAATTTATAGCCCAGAACGTTGAAATAAACCTAACATAGAGATGGGAACATTGAAAAATATATCTATAACTATGCCAAAAAAAAATAAAAATTGTTTTTAATGTAGACTTTTGTTTGGTGTTTGCTCATATTTCTGCTTGTACCTCATGGTTTAAGTAAAAACCCTTGAAATAGATGAAAATATTTTGCATACTTTAATTTCACTTGCTTTTTGGTGTATTTTATGTTTGCACGTATTGATTTGACACCCTTTTTGTTGTTTATTTCACTTTATAGAAGCACTTTTGTGGGATCCTTGAAGAGGACAATGAGTCTTGGAAGGTTAAATCGGAAACGTAATCGTCAAAATCCTACATCAGAGGAGCTGCCAAGTTCCTCACCAAGTTTGTAAGTAGTTAATCCTTTTTATTTTTTCTGTATTCTTAATTTTAATGTTACTTATGAAATGTTTCAGGAATATTTGACTGAGAAATAGGAGTTTACTTTTGTAGGAATCAAATTTATGGACTTGAGAAGCAAATCATTGTGCTTTTTTAGCTCACCTGGCCCAAAGGGCCAAGTGAGCTTTTCTCATCACTTGGCGTCCGTCGTCCGTCGTCGTCGTCGTCCTTCGTCGTCCGTGAACTTTTACAAAAATCTTCTCCTCTGAAACTACTGGGCCAAAGTTAACCAATCTTGGCCACAATCATTATTAGGGTATCTAGTTTAAAAAGTGTCCGACGACCCGGCCTGCTAACCAAGATGGCCGCCATGGCTAAAAATAGAACATAGGGGTAAAATGTAGATTTTGGCCTATATCTCTGAAATTTTCAGACAAATCAAACAATCCGTTGTTGGGTTGCTGCCCCTGAATTGGTAATTTTAAGAACATGTTGCAGTTTTTGGTTATTATCTTCAATATTATTATAGATATAGGTAAACTGTTAACAGGAATAATACAGCAAAGTAAGATCTACAAATAAGTTAACATGACCAAAATTGTCAATTGACCCCTTAAGGAGTTATTGCCCTTTATAGTCAATTTTTAACAATTTTTGTAAATTTTTTTAATCTTTTACAAAAATCTTCTCTTCTTAAACTACTGGGCCAAATGGAATCAAACTTGGCCACAATCATCATTGCGGTATCTAGTTTTAAAAATGTATATGATGATCCCGCCCGCCGACCAAAATGGCCGGCATGGCTAAAAATAGAACAGAGGGGTAAACAGCAGTTTATGGCTTATATCTCTTAAACTTAAGCATTTAGAGCAAATCTGAGAATTGGTAAAAATGTTTATCAAGTAGAGTTCTATATGCCCTGATATTTACAGACAAATCAGACAACCCGTTGTTGAGTTGCTGCCCCTGAATTGGTAATTAATTTTTTTTTTTCAGTTTTTGGAAATTATCTTGAATATTATTATAGATAGAGATAAACTGTAAACAGCAATAATGTTCAGCAAAGTAGGATCTACAAATAAGTCTACATGACCAAAATTGTCAATTGACCCCTTAAGGAGTTATTTCCCTTTATAGTCAATTTTTAACAATTTTTCGTAAATTTTGGTTAACTTTTACAAAAATCTTTTCCTCTGAAACTACTGGGCAAAATAGAATCAAACTTGGCCACAATCATCATTAGGGTATTTAGTTTAAAAAATGTGTCCGATGACCCCGCCTGCAAACAAAGATGGCCGACATGGCAAAAAATAGAACATATGGGGTAAAATGCAAGTTTGTCTATAATTCTGGTAACCGTTATAAAAAGAGGAAATCTGAAAATGATAAAATTCTAAAAAATGTTGAGCTCTACCAATTATCCATATACGTCAAAACTGTCAGACGATTTCTTGTAGGAGTAATTGCCCTTAAATGACAAATTTTACCATTTTTTTCGATTATGTCTATTATCTTGAAAACTATAATAGATAGAGAGAAACTTTAAATTCCAAAAATGATTAGAAGGACAAGTTCTACAAATAAGTCTTATGGTTGAAATCGTCAGTTGACTCCTTATTAGAGTTATTGCCCTTTGATGCCGATTTGTACAATTTTTTTTTTGCGTTTTAGTTTTATATCTTAAAACTGATAATAGATAGAAAGAAACTTAAATATACAAAAATGATCAGCAAGACAAGATCTACAAAAGGCGGAAATTGTCCGAAAACTCCTTATTGGAGTTATTGCCTTTAATTACAATTTTTACCATTTTTTTTGCGTTTTGCCTTATATGATGAAAATTATAATAGATAGATGGATAGAAACTTAAATAATCAAAAATGATAAGCAAGACAAGACCTACTAACAAGTCAAATTTTGCTGATATAATTAGTAGACTGTTACTCTTTATGGTGGTTTTTTTTTTGCCCTCTTTTGTGGTTGGAGCAAAAGCTAAATGAGATCGTGAAGATAGAGTGAAACTAAACAGACTTTAGTGATCAGCAATAATAGATGCAAAAAAACCCTAGAGATTTTTGTCATTAATTCTATTGTCGTCTACAATGTAGGAGAATGTCCTTTGTTGAATATGCATATAGACCAAGGTGAGCGACACAGGCTCTTGAGAGCCTCTAGTTTTTTGAATGGCAAATATCTGAGTTCTGCTATACATGATTTGCTCATATATTTGGTCCAATAACACTAACGGTACCAATTTTACTGCACCCGATCCACATTTCGACAATACATCAGTGATGCTCGAGGCCAAAATATTTGAAATTCCAAACCTCATTAAGGGCTGAGAAACAAAAAATGACAAAAAAAGAGTATAGCAAAAATAGATTTGCACGAGGGAGATATATACCTTGATTTAAGATAAAATCGATAATTTTGTAACAGCAAATTTTAATAACACAATATCCATATTGTCATGATCTCGGGGACTAACAGTCTACCAGCAGAGATATTTATCCAGTGGTAGTATCAACAGTAACGCTTTCAATGTTCATGCACCAGATGCGCTTTTTTCTTAATCAGTTCTTTAATCATTAAACTTCATATAAAATCCATGTCAGCTGCGAGACACATTAGAATGTATTTAAAGGGCCATATGTTGACCAGTAACTGTTTCTGTTAAATTATTTCTGTCTTTATAACCACATTGAGATTTAACTCCTTTTATTTATTCTTTTGGTATTAGTTTCATGATTTTATTTTAAAATGATGTAAGAACTGATTAACTAAATCGATTGAATTTCTTCGAAATGTAAAAACGAACTGAGAAGTAAATAAATGTAATTTTAAGGAATGGATTACCATCAGCAAGAATGATTCAATTATGTGATGGCATCGGATATTCGAACTGAACACAAGGCTTAAATTGGTATCGGATATTAATCTCAAGATCAGTATTGTATTTATTTTATTGAGTAGAAAATGTAAAGTTTAAACGGTATGGTTTGCAGAACGATACTTCATAATAGAAAGAAATGCTATTTGATCTTCTATGAATAATGAGAATAACACTGTATAAATTTTATGAGTCCGACGCATATAATTCATTCTGTCTTTGTATGCAAATAGTACACCAGACTTTAGTTCATTAGCACATTTTTGTACAAAGGATCGGAGAAAATAAAGATAAGGAAAGGAAAAGAAAGGGAAAAAAATATAAAATATTTCATGAATTTGGACTGTAGTTTCCAAACAAATCTTAGTAACATTGGATTTAATGTGACAAGGATAATCACTATATCCATAGCAAAACATAAATATGATAAAAAGTAGATACTGGGTACACGTCAATGTGACATCAATCCAACAACACAAATATCCAAAACAAATCTAGAGGCAATATAAAGTTTACATCAATAGACAGATGTTTGAATAATATGTAAAGCTCTTTATCGGCCCGAACAAATTTAAGAGCAGTACTAAATTTGACTAATCAAAAACAAGCTTTGGAACACCGTAGATTTAGGTATCGTTTTGTAATCAGATTTTTGTTTTATCAAAGACATATCATGCCCGTTCAAATCCAAAACTAGTGATACCATCTTCGAAGCATGAGCAAATTGTCTGATATGTTCATAGATTTGTGACTTTAATTAATACGAAAAAAAACCAGATTTGTGATCATCCTTATCAGAAAATGTAATTCAACAACTTGACACATGAGATACTTTGACAATGTAAAAAATAGTCTTAGTCAACTCTGATTATATAAGGGTAATAATAAACAAATGATACAGTGTAAGGAAGCAAATACAAAAGTCCGCTTACGCCATGCTTGAGGCAATGCGTTATTTAAATGTTCGGTCAAAGAGCGAATATAGTGAAGTCAATTTGAACAACAAATAAACAGCTAACATACATCTCAAATAATTAAACTGTAGATTAATAAACATGCATCCTCTATCTAAAACGGTATAAACCTTCTCTTCGAGGTCCATCATTATAGCACAATGTAACCAAAATGGGCCATAGTTCTGATAACAGGTAATTGACTTTTCAAAGTTATGTTATAAAAAAAGGATATTTTTCCATTTTGAACCCCTTAACATCTCGTTTGAACAATATAAATTGGGAATACAACAGGGTACGGTACAAATATAAGACGTAAAACATGAAATCACAAATAATGACTTCAATATAAATACAATTTAAATTTCCGTCCTTTGAACCCCTTTCTTGTATGATTTAATTAGTAAAGTTTAACCAGGATAGGATTATAATATTACATTTGAAACTTGAAATATTCAGTTTATATCACTTTATATGGGTATAAACAAACAAAATCTTTATCATTCTTTGCAAAAAATACTGTTTGGCTTTTTTTAATATAATTAGAAATATCGGCCACTAAGCTTGTTGCAACTACTGGTTGTGCCAAATTTACATATCGGTAAAGTTAAATCATTAAAAATCTTAACCGATCATTTGCTGTAATTTGTGACGAACGATTATGGAAGACTCCTATACTACATTCAGAAGAAGAAGAAAAAAACACAATCAGTATCAAAACCTTCTTTAAAGAGACTTAATATAAAGATCTTAATTAAACAGTTTCGCTTCTTATGGAGTTCATGCCATCTTTTGTGAGATTATGCGCTTCCCTCAGTTTTCATTTGTTACATTGTCGATTTGAACATCGGTAAACTACTGTTGCCTTTACTTAAATAAGGCTAATCAATGGCTCTCGAATCACAACATGTGGAATACTAAATCAATTACGAATTTAAAAAACATTGAAAACCAAAGATCCCAAACAGTTACGCCAAATCTGGCTTAGGCTATCCAAGTCTATGCATGGTGACGTAAATATTTTGCAAAATAGACACATTGTGAACATTTTTTTTTTATCTCTCTCGTTGGATTCCGCTCATCTCCGCCAAAACAAAAAATAAAGCTTCATGTTGCGATTGATATTTTCCCGAAAAGAAGAGGTAAAAAACAAGAATTTGGCCCCGACTTTAAAAAAATAAGTTCTGAAATCTTCAGTCCTTTCAAAATAATTTTAATGTTTTTGAAAAATATATAGGATGATAAGTCAGGACAAATGTGAATGTTTAAATATTGTTTGTGATATCATGGCATGCATAACCATGTCAAAATTGACATATTTCAATTTCAAGAGCCGTTCTGATTATTCTTTTTGGGAAAATTATATATGAATAATAGGCAACAGTAACTTACCGAGGTTTTACTCTCGCAAATCCATCTTGAATTGACAAGTCATGTAAAAAACCAAGAGGAAAACGAATGAACGTAAAGAGCGTAAAGGAGCGATTCCGGGTGCTTTGGTAAGATAACGTCTCCTGCTTTGCATGCATCACCCGCCATGCAAATTCAGACTCTGTCAAAATATCACAGCAGGAAATAGGATATAATCGGTATTTACACATTCAGACGACTTATACCGCGAAAACATATCTCTGGTTATGTGGGACACAGACACATCGTATCAGTCAACCAATTTATATTGTGTTGTGTTGAGTTCAGTGTTTCTGCCCCATCAACCTGCTGGAGTAATTTTTGTGTGGTGAATCCCTGTTAATAAAGTCCATATACTGTGAACATGGACAAGAAAAACGAATCAATTTAGATATGTAAACGTCATACGATGGAGCAGTGTATATCTTACTACTGAGAAATATGAAATTAACTTTAGGTCAACTAAAATCGTCACTTTCATGAAACGCTCCAAATATATGAAGTAGGCCTTCTATATTCATTTGTATCTATAGGTTGCACTTTGTAAATACAGTTGTTTCACAAACCACGCCTCCTTTGTGAAAATATATAATATCCATAGATATTTTGGTTTGTTTACCTACTTGTTCCCAGATATGGTCTCTTTGTTTCATCTCATAGAGACACAACTTGGGAATTTTACCAGAATAAATGCACATGAATAGCGACCAAATTGAATTCTGATGAAGACCCAAAGTGAAGGTAGGGGTAGTATAGACTTTTAGTATAATTTTAAACTCTTAGAAGATCGAGGCATATAAATGTTGAAAATATGCCGCTCAGCCCTATATTTTAACCTTTGAAAAAAAAAGTAGTGCATATGAACTTTCCATTCCTGGATATAATTTTTTTGAAACTTCATAGTAAAAGTGGCACAGTTTCAGCCTTAGAAGAGTTCCTATTGGAAATTGCATTGTCTATATTTATACTGAAATGCAACCTTTAATGTCAGCTTCACTCACATACATTTTAGATGACAGCGCTCGTTGAAAATGAAAACAACACTTCATTAATTTATAAATAAGTAGGTTTTTGTGCCATTGGAAATCAACAATAAATCTGAACGAGAAATTCATGAACTTGGCAAGATGATGATTTTGTTTTATGTTAATTGGAAGATTCTGTATGATATTTGCTTCATCTAAATGCAAAACCAAATTGATCAGAAGGTGTGCAATCCACAAACTCAAACATATAAATATATATAAATATATATACGTACATACGGTCAACATTTTAATAATATCGCATTCGGTGTGTTTGTTGTTGAAATTCAGCCTGGTTCTTCAAAAATATAATTTTTCTTGACTGAAACAAGAAATGTGTATCTACAATTCCATTTTTGTAGGGAAAGCACCGTTAAGAAATAAGATGTAGTCGATTTTTTAATTAAGATATACGAGCAACAGCAACAGCAACAGCAACAGCAACAGTAATATAAGTAACAGCGTTATCCTATACAAAAAGATAATTAACTTAGCAAAGTATATTTTTGGTTGTGGCTGTTGCTCATTTTCAATTGTTAAAGAGAGGCAAAAGATACTAAAAGGATATTCGATTTTACTTTTGTAAAAACCATCTTGTTGCAATTCTTTTTAGGTAAGGTTGTTGTTCATTCCTTATTATCAATGATTAGATTTGAAATGAAATTAGGATGATACATACCAACCGGAAAGCAAAAAAAAAATTAGAAACAAAAAGCTAGGACAAAAAACAAAAATTTAAAGACGACCAAAGTACCATAAAAACAATAGTAAGAAAATCGAAGACTAAGCACAAGAAAACAAGACAAATCTGGTAGTTTAGTTCAATTTCCCCTTACATGCAAGATTTCAGAGACCGAAAGCAAAAATGTAATAAGATATAAGGGGGCAATCATAATCATTAAACCTCAGAAATAGAGATTACACCATAACCAGGGTATGTTATTTTTCTTATGTCATGTATAACCCGGTAGCATGTTTTAAAGGAAGAAATGTTAGCGGGAATATGCCTGTGACAAATTAAAAATGACTTTGGTCATTCGTGACACAGATATTCAATAATTAATGATTGTCATAACCATGGTACCACATACCATAATTTCGAGGTGAATTTATCTCTACAATTAAGAACCCTTGTTTCAATTTGTTCCTTGTAAGAAATATCGGATCTTTCAATAAAATTCTGAAAGAAAACGCAAACTCTGAAATGTGATATCAATATGACCTACATACTCCATATGTGTGATCTTTTTTAATGTTGCTACATAAATATGGAAAGTTACGTAATGGGAACATTAATTTATATCGTTTGTCTTAAAGTCAATATACCCTCATAGTCGATTTCAAGGTAGTTAGGATATAAAGCAAACTTTACTGCATCCTTTGGAGCCTTTATTTCTAGTTAAATTGTATAGGAGCGATTAATATAAACATCAAAATTTGAATCATTTAGAGATACGTCATCATTTATATAAAGGATAATGTTTACTCCTTTTCACTCTTGTTGAGAAGCCCTTGTAGGTAGTCTGCCTCGTTCGAATAATGAAACATGAGGCTATACGAGGAACACAGTTGGTTCTTTGTATTGTTAAATGCTAACATAACTTTAAAAACATGTCGTTAATGAAAAATCAGGCATCATCACGTTTCTAAGACTTTTTTTTCGAATCAGAATGGATAATTGTTTCCTTCCTAAAACAAGATATTTGTCTGTATCTTTGTTGATGGTTTTATTAATGACACAAAACTACACTAATTATTTCAATCTTTCCTTAATTACCTAAACGATACAAAGTTACTGCACCAAATGCGCATTTCGACAATTATTGTCCCTTCAGTGATGCTCGAGTCCAAAACCAAATACTAACATCAAAGAGCTAATAAAACAAAAAAGCATCAAAAGCAAAGCCAAACTAGGACAAGTTCCTTAATTCTAAATGATTTCACAAAATAAGTTTTATAAAATCAAATTATAACAAAATATCATTATATTTGTAAAAAAAATTACCGGCTACTGGCAGGTACGATTCCCTGTAGTATCGACCCGCTGGTAGTAATTTAAGTAAAGAATGACAATACTAATAGAGAGGGAACAATGTTTTAGTACTATTGCATGAGGAAGGTGACTCAGATCTTTAGAAATTTTAGTAGTCACATTTGACAAAAGAGTAGGTAGCATCATGGTAACTTTTTTGGATTCAAGATAGAATAGATGTTTGTAATTTGAAGAGGTTTCGTGGAGTACTTGGTAGACCCAGCAATATAACATTGTTTTAAGGACAATCATGTAATTTTTGTATCCAGTAGTGTGTTGAAAATATACGTAGGAAGATTAAAAAAATCCTATATTTTTATCTGGCAGACTACTGTCAGGTTGACATCTAAGGATGATATTTTATAGATTTATAATAGTACTTCTCGATTTTCTAAATCGACGGAAATAGCCTAATCCTACATTCTTCTTGAAACGCAAAAAAAAAAATCCATTTCATTTCTTATTTTAGTCGGTCTCATTCTTGATACCAGAGGATTTCGGACAACTATTTACACAATATGAACTTTAAACAAATATGTGTTAATGAATATATAGATTAAAACATTAAAAAAATTGGCACCAGATGTAAATTAAATCTTGTTTATTTATTTTCAAAACAAATTGGAAAAAAGAATGATTAAAGCATGCGATTTTAATAATAACTACATTTTATTATGTGTCCTATTAAACCGATAGTGTGTCAGCTTCGGTGGAAACGTTGTTAGAACGTTGAGCCATTAATTTCCCAAGGGATGATCAATTCAAAATTCATGATGCCATATAATTTAATAGTACATGAAACAATGAACTGTTCACAAAAAAATGTACAAAAAATAAATCTAGAAAGGTCTAGAGAATCACAACTTCTGACTTAATTCTGAATAAATGATATAAAACATGTTCTTTCTATTTAAGTGTAAACGACTAACTCACCGACTAAATAAACATGTTTTCTTTCCTTAACGCCATCATTTTCTATGCTAAATAAAAAATAAAGTAGACTTTTAAATTAAGAAAATATGTCATTTCGAAATTTATGCTATTTTGTTTAGCTTTGTCGACTTATATTTATTCATGTTATGGTTTTGTAGCTTGTGCATGGTCAATTATTGGGATGAAAACAGATTTTTATTACCGTTTGACCTGCTTGTGCTATTTTCATTCAAATTGGGAGAGCACTTTATTGGCAGTTAATAAGATATATTTTTCAATTGATTATACCAAAACTAACTTTATTTATATATTTAGAAAGAGTAATATTACAGCTTTGAAATGATTTGAAGATTTTAAAATTCCCTTGAGTAGTTTTGGAGAAATTAATCTCTAAAGAATGTTGGTTGGATTCAGAAAAGATAGACTGTAGTGCTACCTTAATGATCAATTTGTTTAAAAGTATCATATATTTATAAGTATCCAAGTTATTTCAAATAAATTAGGAATGTCGTAGTTATCTACATGTAGTGTGTGGTAGTCTAAACATTGTCAATCACTCCACTAAAAATTTGAAGAAATAAGTTTACTTTCAGCAATTATACTATTTTGTTTTCGTGAATTTGGTCGTTAAAATACAACGCGTTGTGTTGGATGTGTAAACACAAAATATCACGTCTTTTTATGTTTTGTATGCCATTTAAGCTCCACTTTTTATGTAATGCTTAATGGTTATATTGCATAGTTTTCCTTTTGGAAGAATACAGCTCTTTAGATTTAAGTCTATGTGTGCTATCCGATGCATTAAATTTTACCTGGTAAATTTGTATACTTTCAGTCACATTTAAAAGAAAAAAGGGATCAAATGGTTCACAGGGTTTAAATTATTTTTTGATACTTTCGAAATGTAATCAAAGACTAAAAAATTTACAAAGAACTAGTTGGGACATAACTATGTATACAAAATATCTTCTTTTTGACAAATCACATTATGAATTACGAAGTTATGACCATTTAAGTGTGCACTATTTGTGTTGTAACGTCAGGTTTGTTCCAAGTTTTTCTGTAATTTTAAACAGTTTTTGAAAAAGTTAACTTTGACCGCAACCCCCTTCCAGAAAAATGTTATACGAAAAGATTCAATATAAAACTTGGTACATTGTGGATCGTAGGTTGGGATCAAGGTTATTCTAACGTTTGTAAGTCCCAAAAATGCACAAAATCAACGTTTTTAGACGTCTCTAAAATTTGAAGACTTTTGAGTCTATAATGTACACTATGAAGAAAATTTGTTTTACTTAAGAGTAAGGCTGTTCAGAAAGATCTATCTACGATTCAAATTATGAAATATTCGATAATTTATGATAAATTTGAAATTCAATGCCATGTTTTGGTACACAAGTTATAAGACTTTCATTCGGCAAATAAGCTTCTTGTGTGTGGAGTGATTGATAAATCATGACCAAACTCAGCTATTAAAACGCCTTTGTCCTGAGAAAAAATGAAAGCAACACGTTACTAATTTCATGCGTCGATGCGCATTTCTGGATTTACCTTCATGTGAGACATGTGTGTTGATCATGAAACATGATAGATGAGAAACTACTTAAGTCAAAATATTCCGGAATAAACAATGTTCAATTTGAAGTTTTTGAATGATAGAAGAATTTGAAAAATATCAAATGTACTATTCTAAGAATATTAAAAAAATTATGCGAACCAACCAAGGATTAATTTGCAATTGACTGCTATAGCCCTAAATTCGAACAGGCACTTACAAACAGATAGAAAGGGATTAACCAGGTTTTACATCATGCAAAAACTCCAGATTGTTTGATGGCCTTTCCAATTCTGTTTAACTATGAACCAATTCGAGAGTATTTGTTGAAGATGAAATACAATTTATGTTAGACTGTGATCAGGTTATTGTCAAAAAGGATAAACTGTTGATAAAACTCATGATGAGGAGTTAAGATAACAGTTCGAATAAGTGTACTCATGCTTGGATATTGTTTTAACTTTTAATCATCAATCAGAGACGTAAGTTTTTATTTGTTTTTCTCATGGTTATTATGAACTGCACAAATATCATTAGTGCTTCGTAAGACTTGAAAGTCTGGCTGATAATAAAACAGAACTCGATCTATGAGAGATTATGTAAAATTGTCAAGGTATCAGGTTGCACTTTAATAAAAGAGTTGTGTGAACTTTTAAATGATACAAAAACACATTGATATGAGCTAAATAAATTGTATATATACAAAACTTACAATGCTGTCTTTAACGATTGACAACTATACCGTATAGAAAACTATCAATTGCGACTAGTGTAAATAAGTTTGAATCATCTTACAAACAGTATGTTCTTATTTGATTTTCAAAGGAAACTTTCGAATGACATATAAAAATGAACGCTTTGGGGAGAATTTCTTTTTCTAACATTATACTGCACAAATCAGTATGACAGCATCTCGAAGTCAATGAATGACATTTATCAATGAAAATATTAACACATCCAAACGATTTTGAAAATAACGAGAATTAAGACAGATGTCAGGGCATGGAAAGGAGTAGGTTCACAAAGGGTTACAATTGGTCCAACATTTTGATATTCTTTTAATCGGGCCAAAATGCTAAATCTTTTACATAGAAGTATAGTCCGTTTGACTTCTATAAATCTTCAAAAAATAATTCTTTAAAATTCATTTTTATAAATAAACATTTTTTTTCTTGATGTATGTTAATGTATGATATATACGAACTCTTACTATGAATATCCTAATTTGGGCCAATAATCAAAAAAGTTACCCATTAGGTCTCTATGTTACTTCTATTTTTTTTATATAAAATATTTGATGGAGTAAGTATGAATAGTATAACAGCCTTCCATTCAAAACAAAAACATTAGACATGTGCTTTAAACCTGTTTCATTGTACCATGTGATTTTTCTCATTTGAATAACTCTGACCAGCAACAAACTTGGACCTCATTTAAGTTTTATGTCATGTGATTACTGAACTTTCTGTATACATGAATTTGTATTTTTCATTGTTCAATTTCTATGAGTAACCTTAGTAATATTTTCCACTGGACATTACTAGTATTACATTTTTAAACACTACAAAGTAGTTTTAGGCAAAATTCAGTTTAGAAATGAAATTTTGTGAAAATGAATAATATAAAGCATATTTTTTTTTAGTATTTATACCTTCATGTGTTTATGAAAAGTAAATATTGAATGTATTCTGTAAATACTTATTCATAAAACTTTTTAGAGCCTGTCCATTTTGTTAATACTGTCATCATGCTTTACGCATTAAAAGCTTGCTTATATTCTTTTATAAGATATATATAAATATATAATCAAATTAAGGTAACACAAATGAAGATTTGGTAAGGAATAAAAATAAAATAAAACATCTGATTATAATATTTTTCCCACAAATAACATCTTTGTAGATACGTGCAAGTTCATCTATAAAATCGTATAAAAACCAGTTATAAAAAACCTTAGATGAAGGTCATTTTTGATGACATGTATAGTGTCCTTTGATATTTAAATGAGTTAAGTCACATGGCACAATGAAACAGGTTTAAAGCACATGTCTAATGTTTTTGTTTTGAATGGAAGGCTGTTACACTATTCATACTTACTCCATCAAGTATTTTATATAAAAAAAATAGAAGTAACATAGAGACCTAATGGGTAAATTTTTTGATTATTGGCCCAAAATTATGATATTCATAGTCGGAGTTCGTATATATCATACATTAGCATACATCAAGAAAAAAAAAGTTTATTTGTAAAAATGAATTTTTAAGAATTATTTTCTGAAGATTTATAGAAGTCAAACGGACTATAGCTTGATTCCAAAGATCTTTTAGAGTACATACAATCTAAGACTCTCTCATCTTGTAATAGTATTAAAACATTTGACTTTTCTACACTTTACACAAGTATTCCCCATTCCAAACTAAAAGACAAATTGAAAGAGTTGGTATTACATTGTTTCATTAAAAAGAATGGCGAACGTAGATACAAGTATCTTGTCTTGGGGAGGGATAAATCCTACTTTGTAAAGAATCACTCTGATTCAAACAAAAAATTCTCTGAAACTGACATTATCAAGATGCTTGATTTCTTGATTGACAACATATTTGTTACATTTGGAGGACGTGTTTTTCAACAGACTGTCGGAATTCCAATGGGAACCAATTGTGCCCCTCTTCTTGCCGACTTGTTTATTTATTATTATGAGGCTGACTTCATACAGGAACTTCTTAGGAAGAAAGATAAGAAGTTAGCAATATCCTTTAACTCTACGTTCCGCTATATAGATGATGTTCTCTCACTAAATAATACAAAATTTGGTGACTATGTTGAACGAATCTATCCCATCAGACTAGAGATAAAGGATACTACAGATACAGTTAAGTCTGCCTCATATCTTGACTTACATCTAGAAATTGACAACGAGGGTCGGTTGAAAACAAAACTTTACGACAAAAGAGATGATTTCAGCTTCCCAATTGTGAACTTTCCATTTCTATGTAGCAACATTCCAGTAGCGCCTGCATACGGAGTATATATCTCCCAATTGATACGATATTCCCGGGCTTGTGTTTCCTATCATGATTTCCTTGAAAGAGGATTGCTGCACAAGGAAGCTATTAAGCCAAGAGTTCCAAATGGTGAAGATGAAACCATCCCTTCGTAAATTTTACGGACGCTATCACGAGTTGGTTGACCGTTATGGAATAACCGTTTCACAGATGATATCGGATATGTTCCTTTTGTCGTAACTACAATACCCTTCCCTTTTCACGAATGTGACTTACCGAATTAGACTATTTACCGGATTTATAATAACATAAGCAACACGACGGGTGCCACATGTGGAGCAGGATCTACTCACCCTTCCGGAGCACCAGAGATCACCCCCAGTTTTTGGTGGGGTTCGTGTTGCTTAGTCTTTAGTTTTCTATGTTGTGTCATCTTTACTATCATTTTTCTGTTTGTCTTTTTATTTTTGGCTATGGCGTTGTCAGTTTGTTTTCGATCTATGAGTTTGACTGTCCCTCTGGTATCTTTCGTCCCTCTTGAATATTACAATTAATACAAAATGATTCCTTTACAGCACATCACATCATATAAAGTACAAAGTTATGACCCCTATGTTATGTACTATTTATATTGTTTTTTTTTTTTTATAATTTATACTAATTTTAGCATAAATTACTTTCACTGCAACTCTTGATCCAGAAACATTTTGTGTCTAAGGATTCAATTTAAACCTGGTCATCTATTGGTTACAAAACATTTTCGATCATAGGTTGCGTTCAAGGTTTCTCAAAAGCTTTTAGGTCTGAAAAATTCACAAAATCGTACTATTTTGACACCTCCAAAATGCGCTGACTTTACTGCCAAAATGTAGACTTATTAAGAAATTTGTTTAACCTAGTATTAAGGCTTTTGAAAATTGGTGCATTTAAAAAACAAATTGTTGCCTTTTCGAGATATTATGATCAAGTTGAAATTCAAGGTCACTTTTGTCAAAAGTGGAACCGTGTCTTTTAGTATGATTAGGGATATACATAATTTACTGTGTCATGATAAATAGGGGCTTCATATCTCAACTTATTCCACTAACATGTAGAAGCAATAATAAATTTCAAAATGACAATACGAATGGTTACTTATCTATCGGTGAGAAACTTCAAAGCATAGCATAGTAGCAAAATAAAAAAAAAGGATCTGATAAAACATGCTTCACTTCAGGATTGTTGTTAATGATGAAATTTATCTGAAAGAATATAACACAACGTATTAATGTTAAAACCAATCATCAAATATACACAGTTTTGTACGACAGACGCACGTTTCGTCTAAAAAGACTCATCAGAGACGCTCATGCATGATTCAGTCTTGTAAATGTGGTTTTCGAGTGAGTGCCAGAACAAAAGAAACACTTCAAAACCGTCGAATGAGTCACAAAAAATCTTTTACTTGTTAACCTTTGCATTGTACTAGACATTTCAGGGCATAAACTTTGAATCAATTTCAGATAGAATTCAAGGCATAAACAATAATAAAAAAAGCTCATTAAGACTATTGCTATATCTGACATTGAATAAATCATAGACTCTGTTGTATATGGTCTGGTGACAGCAAATGCATTTTGTTTCTCTATCAATAATCTAATTTGGATAAGTTCCGGGTACGCGGCTGAGGACTTCAGTTAGAACAATAAGCTTAATTAACTGTGTTCTGCGTTTCATTCAAGGTTGTGTAAATGTCATTTTCATTTAACAAAGCTTACTCCTACAACTAACATGCAACAGTAGGCAGATAATACATTAAACTCCCCACCTTGAATGGAATAACATGGTGCAATAGAAGAGGGAATTCCCATAATTTGCAATTAGAAACAATAAGATATCAAAGGTATATCGTCTGTCCTTTTTCTACACTATCACAACAAAATGTATTAGGTGAATTAAAAAATAATGTACGTTTGGTGTATTGTAATATATAGAAATCACTATTCTCAATTTTGCCCTACGATCTTTTCTTTCTTAATTGAACGTACAATCTGCCATTGATTAGGTACTAGAAACTCCATCAATGTGAGCTATCTTACCTCTATAGTTTTGAAATTGTTTAATTAACATGGTTTATGTCGAAATTGAGAATTTATTAATCGATTTTATTGTTTTTGTTTTTCATGAACGAAATTATATTGTTAATTTCCTGAAAGATCCTGTTAATTTATGAAGCTGCCAGTTTTATTTTATCCACTAACTCTTGTTTTATTTGCTTATATTTTACCTGTCAATTTTGATACTGTATGACACTTGCAATTAATTTGTTTGAATGACATTTGATTGGAATAGCATATCTGTACAATCAGCGATGATGCCTCTTTGTAAGCGTGATTAATGACAATAATTTTAGTTGTATTATCCAATAGATTTCTGTAGGTTGCAGATTTATTCAGGATGATGGAGAATTAAAACACATTACGACCTGTCATTCCAATCAATGAATACAAAATTCTGGATTGTCAACAGCAACAGGTAAGGTGTCTAGTTTATTCTATAGCTCGTTAATACTTTTTAGTTTCAGTTGTGCAGACTGGTAATGTTTGCAATTTTATTGAAATGCTCAGAAAATTGTTTGCATAAACTGATTGTAATGCTTAACTAGAATAAACAAATATTTCAAAATTACAGAATGCTGTAATTAGAAATCATCTTGTTCTATATAAACAGTGCATAGTTCAAAATTGTTGAGGAGTCAACCAATTAAACAAAGGGGCAGTTACAATTAAATGTCTAAAATGAAGGAATACTGTCAAAAAATATTCCTGGAATCAGAATTATTGTGCAATCATATTTAAAATGAGACAACGAAAGAGTTGAAATGATTAGAAAAAGATAAAAGATAAACGTAACAGTTTGTACTTTTATCCCTAAATTATAGTCCATAAAGTACTACTAGTATATATTTATTGTACCTGTATAGTTCTGCACACCTGATAAAATAAGAGTACTAAAATGTACAATAATTTTGAAGTACTAAAACCGTACTGAATTATTTAGGTACATTTTCAGTACTTTGAAATTAAACTATTCAAAAAGTACATGTGCAAAAGTATCTGTATATGTTCGCATGCATTTAAAGTGAATATTGCAAAACAAATTACAGTCGCACAACAAATTGCAACGTGAGTTAATTATTACCAAAGACTACTTGTGACATTACGTTTGACTTATTTGTAAATACTTCAAGACAGATTTGAGTTCAGTATGCCCATGTTTCTTCGTTTTATAGAGTTACTGGTATTCCTCTAATATCAGTTTTATTGGCAATATTGTCTGTTTTTGTTTTTATTTCCATAACTGTAATGAGTTAAGGTTTTACGATTTCTGATCCTATTCTTTGGCATCTTTCAAGTTTTCTTGTGTTAAACAAAAAACAAGCGAATAAACTTGTAGTGATTTCTTGATCAGTAATTATTGTTTTACCCAGTTTCTCACATATCTCATTAATAATGCATGCGCATGGGTCCCTTGAGTTATCTCATACAATGCTGTTGTCGATGCTTGACAAGTAATATTCTGTAAATAGCTAAAATGGCTTATAAAGACTTCTATGATACAATCTTCGGTAGTTTTCACACAAAGATATTTATTTATCATCAATTTCAAATTAAATGGGCACTATTTGCTCACGCATGTGGTTTCCAAACATGATCATATTCAGCCAAATTTTGAGAATGTTCTGGATGAACATATTTAACTTCCGACTATTCACTCAATTCTGGTAATCTACAAAACACTGTGAAAAATTCAGGGGGTTTATTTATTCGAGCATCTATGGATCAATCCAAAATAGAAAATATGATATATTACTCCAACTATAGATTTAAACAAACCTTTGTCATACAATGCTGGTATGGGTTTTGCTCATTGTTGAAGGCCGTACGGTGACATATAGTTGTTATTTCTATGTCATTTGGTCTCTTGTAGAGAGTTGTTTCATTAGCAATCATACCACATCTTCTTATATTTATATCTACACATAAAAGCTATGTAAGAAACAGAGGAGTGATATACTTGTCAAAGATCATACAATAGCTCTATTTTTTTTTTGAAAATCAAACTCTAACTTCAAAAGGAACTGTTTACAGTCCCTTTGCAATATTTTCGACTGCGTGATAACCCTACAAATATTTTTGAAAAAATATTTTAGAAAATACACATAAACACATTTTTCTTTTTTTTCGGAAAACATTCTGTAGAAAGTACAATATCCATGTCTGCCAATGTTGAGCACCCAGTTAGGGTATCAGAATAAAGTAGGCAAATCTTGAATTATTAGATATTTATGGTAATTCCTTAATCCGTTTATGCATACACTGACGAAGAGAGCATGTTCGACAAACGTGAATTTTATGTAAGAATGATGGAAAGTCAGCTGTCAGGACACTTTTGACACTCACTCTCTCCCTTTTATATAAATGTTAGTGTAAAAAGTAAAATAATAAAAATCCCGAACTCCAAGGAAAATTCAAAACGGAAATTCCCTTGCCAAATGGCAAAATCAAAGCTAAAACACATCAAACGAATGGAAAACAACTGTTATATTCCTTACTTGGTATGTAGAAAATGAATGCTAAACCTCTTTTATGAAAATTCTATTGAAAGATCAAGACTATTTCTGACAATGTTGAAGACCTGGTAATAGTTAGAGTAAATTAAATACAATTTTCTTATCTGAAACTACTAGACAGTTTTTAACACAATTTACATTTTATCACATATACAGCTTGAGTATATTGACTTTCATCAGAAGAATACTTGTATTTTAATGGGTTTAATGTGTATTTAGTTTAGTTGCCATTAATTCGCCCCCTAAATCTCTGAATTACTGATACTTAAGTTGGACTTGAATATTTGCAAGCTCTTTTAGCTTATTGATGTACTGAGAGTGCATTGATGTCAGGGAAATTTAAGATGTCATTGTTGTAGATAAATTCAAAAGGTCATTTGTTACAGTTTGTCAAAGACAATGTTTGCCTTCGTATACTTTAAGTGTAGCATGTAATTCAACCTTTAGTTCATTTTAACTATTATTCCAAAATAAATACTATTTTTATAATTTTATTTATGTAACGCTATAGTATTTCTGTAATTATAAAAACCATACCATGATCATAAATGGAAATTATTACTCATTTGCTTCCATCACATTAGGCATTTAAGCATTCTTTGTTATCTAACATCAAGCAATCGTGTTGTATGCCTTTCAAAAATTAATAAAAACAACAATTGTTGGTTGCAATTCAATCAAAGGTAATAAGTGGAATTTAATATAGTCGATTAAATGAGTCCTAAACCAGTCATATACATAACAACTGAATAGACGAAACAATAAATCTGGTGTTTGTGTCAATGTCACATAACTATGAGAACTTTTTTATGAGGTTCCAACTAATGCAATGACATTATGAATAATAATATAAAACGTTAAAAATATGTCATGTAAATGATTGAATAACGAATAATAGCTATTGGGGTAGCGTTGCATTATGGCGTACACGATTTTAATCCTGGTATCTATGATGAATTTATTTGTCAGTAACAGTTTGTACAACTCTATACAATTTAGTTTCATTTTGACACTGAAATTAGCATTACACTAGATATTCATTCAACCTTTTCATGAATTGAAATATCCCATTACTGCCTTTTACGTGAAACATAATATGTAAACAAACAGTTTAAGGCTTAATTAATATTTTACTTTATATTCTGTTAGTAAATAAGAATTATCGTGCACAATAAAGTCCCTTTGATTGATAAGAGAATTGCATATCCATTATGTTGTAACGTAGTAATTTGTTGATAAAACATTGCGCACTTCCAGAATTTCTGCTTTGTTTCAAAGGACTTTTCAGGAAAAATATATATTCATTTTGAAATATTTTACTTTGATTTTAAAACTTTCAAGAAGAAACACAAAATTTCGTATTTCAATACTTTTCCGAAAAAAAACAACCGTTGCAAACTGAAAAAGATATTTTTTTCAGCCGTTTTTTTGCGAAAGGTTTTTTTTTACTTTAAAAGTCTTTCAGCAATTTCCCCGAAAAAGGTTGAATACGATACTTTTTGTGAAATCATGCAATTTTTAGTAGTAAAAAGCTGTAGACAATTGTCTTTCCGATACAGATAAAAATTAACCATTGATTTCCCTGCAATTTTTATACAACTTACATGAACCAGTGAACAAACGATTGCAAAACAAATTGTTTAGTATGACTTTTAAAAAGCTAAAACAATGAAGATGGTTAGTTTTAATTGCTGGAGATCCCACTTAACTAATTCGTCGTGCATATATTTTTTCGAATTATACCCCCGCAGTAGATTTGAACTGATTTACTCATAAAGGAAGTCAGGATGTATATTTTTCTTTGTATATTTCGATAGTGCATTTCAGGATTGTGTAAAAAAAAATCATTCAATGAAAGATCTTTTCTACAAAAGATGCTCCTAATAATTGTAATTTGTATATGTTTATCTGATTACCTTTTCCAGAAATTAATGCAAGGATTTTAAGGTGACCGTAGCATTGATATTTACAGAAATTTTTGTTGAAGTTCACACCCAGTTTATGATAAATATACAAAGGAAAATTCACAAAGATTAACAAAAATAACTCTGATTCAAACAAAAAATATTTGAAACTGACTTTATGAAGATCATTGATTTCTCGATTGACAATATATTTGTTACATTTGGAGGACGTGTTTTTCAACAAACAATTGGAATTCCCGTGGTAACCAAGCGTGCGCCTCTTCTTGACGACTTGTTCTTTTGTTCATATTAGGCTGACTTCATACAAGTGCTTCAAAGGAAGAATGAAAAGAAGCTAGAATTATCCTTTAACTTCACGTTCCGCTATATAGATAATGTCCTCTCACTGGATAATTCAAATTTTGGTGACTATGTTGAACGCATCTATTCCATCGAACTTGAAATTAAAGGATACAACAGATACAGTTAAGTCTGCCTCATATCTTGACTTATATCTAGAAATTGACAATGAAGGTTGTTTGAGAACAGAAATTTACGACAAAAGAGATGATTTCAGCTTCCCCAAATGTGAAATTTCCATTTTTTATGTAGCAACATTCCAGCAGCACCTGCATATGGAGTATATTTCTCTCAATTGATACGATATTCCAGAGCTTGTATTTTCTATCATCATTTCCTTGATAGAGGGAAATCATCCCTTCGCAAATTTTACGGGCGACATCACGAGTTGGTTGACCGTTATAGAATATCTGTTTCACAGAAGACGACGGATATATTCAAATTGTCGTAAGCACAATCCCGTCTTCTTTTCCTCGAGTGACCTACCAAATAAGACTTATAACCGGATTTGTACTTACATGTGCAACACGACGAGTGCTACATGTGGAGCAGGATCTGCTAACCCTTTCGGAGCACCTGAGATCAGCCCCGGATTTTGGTGGGGTTGGTGTTGCCCAGTCTTTTGTTTTCTTTGTTGTGTTTTGTCTTTTTGTCGTTTTTGTTTATGCCATTGCATTGTCAGTTTGTTTTCGACTTATCAGTTTGTATATCCCTTTGGTATCTTTTGCCTCTCTTTTATGAACAAAAAAAACTTTTAACCTTTGCTAATACTCACAATATTAAGATTATTGTTGAACTTCTAACAACATCATAGCGTGTTTTTAAATGTGTTACCAAATTATAAATGTTTAAAGATCGCACAAGACGTCAATTATGATAGGATATGATAAATTGTTGTGTCATATTTTAAAAATATATTTGTATATAACAATTATAATATGTAGTATGATTGCTAATGAGACAACTATATGAGACCGAACAACGTGGATTCAAGCAACTTTAGGTCTTTGTACAATTAACAAATCCCATACCGCATAGCAGGCTACAAAAAGCTCCGAGATGACAGATGTAAAACAATTTAAACGAGAAAATCAGCGGCCTGATTATGAGAGAACAACAAACGACAATAAATAGACAGCAACCAACAACTAGCACTGAATTACAGGCTCCTGACTTAGGACATGCACGTGCAGAAGGTAGCGGGATTATGTATTTTTTTTAGCACTCAAATTTCCCCATAACTACGTTTTTGAAAAATAAAAAATTCTTATCTATTACACACAAAACTGAAAGGTCTCTTAAACCGAGTTTTTTGTTTGATTTACTATTAAAAAGGTTGAAATATGAGGTCTATAAATAATTAATCGGCCACAAAAGTTACTACCGAATTGCGCTGAATTTTTTTTTATGGATATATGTAAAATAGTTTAAAATGTATAAAGTTTACAACATACGCGAAAAAAAATATAAGATAACTTCTCTTTGAAATAATGACATTATATGTTTACAAAGAAATACAGGTAAACTTTCGTTACTAGAAATACGATATTTCGTCAATGTCATGCCCACAATTCAACTCGTTCTTAAATAGATAAACACGTTTTAAATTTCGCGTATCCGAAGCGCTTTTCCAGATTTAAATTCACCAATGACGCTTAAACTTAAGCTTTTAAAGTCAAGGATCTGTAAATACGTAGAAACTTTAGGAGCCATATGAACAAAAAAGGACATATTTAAAGACAATATTCCATTTGGACACATGCAATGCGTTCTTACATCATTTGGCTTCAACTGCATGGAGATTTAGCAAACCCTATAGAAAATGAAAGAAATAATTAACATTTTGGTAAAGTGGCAAAATCAATACAAATCAAGCTGATTTGTGAAATTGTGAGAAAGTCAGGTTTTAAATTTCCATGTTGTGGATTCAATTTTCCCTTTTGTTTTTTTTTTCAGTAATTAAAAGTTCAAAAGTAACGAGTCTTTGATATAGGAATCTGTCTTAGCTAAGTACTTTATTCTATTGAAGATCCCGTTCAAGGGGAAAAATCGTATTTGCAGAGAATTGTATTTTTCAAGGAAGTAGAATATCGTCGTCATTAAACCTTTTGAAGAGTTAAAATAAGTTGTCAATAATTAGGCAAAAAGACATTTCCTAGTGCCATATAGTAGTGCATCTTTCCTACTGAAGATTTACAGATAGAAACTTTTTTTCTTACTCTATCATAAAAGAAAAGCGGAAGATACCAAAGGTATATATAAACCCATAAGTCGATGACAAACTGACAGCACCATGGCAAAATACAATAAAACGAAAAAAAGACAAACAACAGTATACAAAACACAACATCAGAAATCAAAGGCTGAGAAAAACGATCCCCAAATATAACAAGGTTTCACACAGGTGCTCCGGAAGGGTAAGCTTAAACTGGTCAATACGTTTACTGATTTTTTTCATTAATATAGTAATTTTGAAGTATGATTCAAAGTGCAGGGATTCAATAAAAAGAAGTATCTCACACAGAGAATTTCATGGTTATATTTTTGTAATTAAGTTTAGGAATCTACTTTCAAATATTTCTCTTTGTTCTCATAGATTTTTGAAAAAGGTTATTGTTATAATGTTGTAGTTAAATTATTGCGAATTAAATGTATCTGTGAGGTGAAACTTACGCTTATTCCATAATTTTGTGTTTGAAACAAAACTAAAATGATTCTTTTACTGTTTTTTTTTTCTGAATCGAAATTCTGAAAAAAATTAGTTGGGCAAGTTCACATCTTCCTTCATTGTTAATGATCTGACTATATAAGATCTCTTCTGAAGTGTTATCACTGACATAAGACTTCCGGGTTGCATGCTTTAATATCTATCGGTTACTGTGAACGGTAATTTATCATTTATCTACTTCAACCTTTATTTGTGTTTTTGCTATTTAAAATATCGTTATATAGAGTTCAGAGCTTGTTATGAGCTAGTATTTTATTGTGCGTTTTTCTATATAATTTCTTGGTATCTTGTTATTTTGCTGTTCGAGATTAAAAGGGACTGGGATGCGATAAAATGTGTTGGTAAGTGTCTATTGTTGACGTCCAGTTTCATAGACTTATAACAAAATTCACCTTTATTTATGCTGAACTGTAATTCATATTTCAAACACATAAGTACCCATATAGTACCAATTAATCCAATATTTTATCCATAAACGAATAATCTTGCCTATTAGACTGTCGTGATGAAATGAAAAGTGATTTCGATTTTGATCATTTTTATAGTCGAATTATTAGTGCAAAATTATGTTTTCAATTTGACACATTCACTATCTGTCTTTAGTCTTAGTGTTAGATACATTATCCCTGTCATCTTTTAGTCTGATATTGACAATATAAGTCTGGTTATTCATTTATTGAATTAATAAAATCGATACCAGTGTTGACAGCTTTCATCTAGAAATTAGAGCATCTTACCGTTTGTTAATACATTTTCCACTAGATATAAAATGTCTGTAGCCATCCATATAATCTTTTTCTATTCTTCTTATCATATGTTATAATTGAAATGTAGAGCAAAATTGGAACATAAAATATCTTAATCTGTAAACTACGTTACAATTTCAAAGACAATATGTTATATCTGTCACATATACTCATAGCCCTTTTTACAACAATTACAGTCCTTTACATCTTGACTAAGGGTTACTCTTTCAAAATTGGTAGAAAATATTAGAAAAAAATAATAATTATCAAAAGGATGAAAGTTATTTGTGATTTTTTTTTACTTTTAAATATTATTATTATTATTATTATTATTATTATTATTATTATTATTATTATTATTATTTCATTTGTCAACAGCAAAAACCACGAAATTTACTTGAACACAAGGAATATTTGGATGTGTGATTATACATGTATACAATTATTTGCAAATTATTTGCATAATAACGAATCGTTTACTATAAATAGTGAAAAGGCTTTCGGTAGTATTTTTTTTTTTTTTTGGGACGGTAATTAAATATGTAATGATTAAACGCTGTTTTACGTGAAAAACCAATGTAACATATGACAGTATGTGTGCGTACTAGAGATCTGCAAAGGTCTATTTCCAAAACAAATGACCGAATAGTTAAAATCTATAGGTATTCAATGCATTTTCTTACCTTTATAAAGTAGTCAGCACTTCTGTGTTGACATGACTTATCATTTTTATGGTCATTATTATAAATTAAATGTTTACAAAACTTTGAATTTTCGAAATATTAAGGATTTTCTACCACAGGAATAGATTATCTTAGATGTATTTGGCAAAACTTTTGGAATTTTGGGTCCTCAATGCTCTTCAACTTACATTATTTGGCCTTTTTAACGTTTTAATGAGAGCGTCACTGATAAGTCTTATGTGGACAATACGCGCTCCTGGCGTACAAAATTTTAATCCTGGTATCTAAATGATTTGTGAGTGAACTGATCTAGTTCATATATCATTAAATGCCGGAAATTTTATACAAGTTCTATGATAGAAAATAACATATTCAGAACAGAAAAAAAAATAACTATACCCAATGAGAAATTAAAATCAGATATCGTAATAAGAATATCATATATAATTAATCATGTTTTAATTGTTATTCAGCTGTAAATGACTGTTGGTGATGGTGACAGCTCATATAAAATGAAAAAAGAACAACACGTTATATATTTCATGCGTCCGAAGCGCTTTTCTTGATTTAGCTTCATCAGGAACGCTCAAAACCGAATATTTGAAAGCCAAGGATGTATAAGAACCGACAGAGTTGAAGAGCTATATGAACAAAAGGGACCTTAAACAATAGGCAAATCTATATAAGGTCAACTTTGCCTGAGGGATTGGAAACCTTAGTTTCTTTATTATTTCAAAATTTATAAACGGACAATGTTCGACAGGTTTGTTATAAATCATGTCAATATCAGAGTACTGACTACTGATGTTACTCTCGGGGACTGATAGCCCACCAGCAGAGGTGTCGACCCCGTGCTATAAAACGAATGTAAAGTATCATTCAGTCAATTAAAACATAGTTGCTGGAATGCTAATAATGACACTAACGAAAGAAAAAAATTGTGTAAGCAGTATTGGTAAATGGGTTAAAGTGTCAGCAATAACTTAGTTTTACCTGACCTATTGTACATTTAGTTGTGCTCGTCATCGTATGATTTTAAAATACCAATATGTTAAAACTAGATTCAGAATGACACAAAATTTGAGCAATACAAGAGACGGTATGTTATAATAATCCTTTTTTCTATCTACAGTATCACATGTACAAATTCAGATGTGATTGATTTAAATTCAGCTTGAAGTCGAATATTAACGCAGAATCTAACTTGTACTTTAGAAACTTTATTTCGGAATTTAGTTTCAAAAATTACTTAGAGTAACATTCTACCTGTCACTACTTAAACTTAAAAGGTGTTTAACTTTACTTTTAAATTGCACTCCATGTATATGGGAGTTAAATTTTAACATCTGTTCTTTGCTCCAAATAAACTTTAATTCAAACTCGAAGTCTTCTCGCAACTGGAATCAAATTTAACTTTTATTAAAACTTGCATTCAAACTATAACTAGAACACTCTATATTTATTTACTTGTATCTAAAGTTCTATGTCGAAAATTATTTAATTACACTCAATTTATTAAGTTAAATTCGGACATATACACTCGAAATCTAGTTCTAAATCAAAACATTTTCAAAATTTTTACATTGAGATATTTAAGTGCATGTTTATACATTTAAAAAATATCGAACATGAGATCACGTTTTTTTTCACACGGATTTCAAAGCACTTTTTTAAAATTGTAGTTTGGATCCATTCATTCAAATTGATAAATAAAGGCAACAGTAGTATACCGCTGTTCGAAACTCATAAATCAGTAGAGATAAAAACAAATCCGGGTTACAAACTAAAACTGAGGGAAACGCATCAAATATAAGAGAAGAACAACGACACAACAAAAACACAACATTAAAATGTAAAACACACAGAAACGAACTATAATACAACAATGGCCATTTTCCTAACTTGGTACAGGACATTTTAAGAAAAAAATGGTGGGTTGAACATGGTTTATGTGGCATGCCAAACCTTCCGCTTTTATGGCAACGTCAAACACAACACCAAAACGACAACATCACATGACAGGACCTCAATACAAATAAATTGGAGAACATATAGGACAAAGAAACACGAATAATAGCTAACAAAAGGTACTAGGCTTAAAATTCAATAAGCCAGACGTGCGTCTCGTCCACACAAGACCAACCAGTGACGCTCAGATGAAAAAGTTTGAAAGCCAAAACAAGTACAAAGCTGAAGAGCACCGAGGACCAAAACTTCCAAAAAGTTGCGTCTAACACGACCAGGGTTTTCTGCCTGGGACAAGAACATCCTTATTATTTAGAATAATTTATAATTTTGCAAATAGTAAATTTTATAAAATGACTATGTAATAGATATACATGATAAAATCGAAGTGGGGACTAACTACAGAATAAAAACGGATACATTACATTAATCCAACACATAAAAATACACAGCCGTGTTAGCCAAAGCCTCAACGCACAAAGTGACGTCACATTTGAAATTCTAAAAAAAAACACACAAAGTGACGTCACATTTGAATTTGTAAAAATATTTCCCAAAAATAAGATAGGGTTAGGATTGATTCAAGATTAGAATTGTAATACTGACATAACATTTATTAATAGCAATGAAAATTACAATACTTATTAATATCAAATTGTGGTAGTAATTAGATAATTAATTATATTATCTAGCTATGTCGGATAAAGCAGTTCGTTATTTACCTTGGGTGTATCAAATTTTAGGTATTTAAGCAGAATTGCTATGCAAATGATAAGAAAATCAACTACGACAATGAAGTTATAAAGTTTCGTTAGAATAGAACCTGTTGACCTGGTACTCACTAACAGAAAGGAATTAAGTATTCAAGCTGGAAAAAAATCTTCATAAAACTATTAAAACGCATTTGCTAGCAACTATGTTTGCTGGTTGGTATTGCGTTTACAATTTATAGTAATCCACATCAGAATTGTGTCTACAACTGCATGACATAATTTGATTTTTAATTTTGAATTGTTTCAGCCTTCTTGTTTTTTAACAATTAAAACTAAATGGTTTCCTTGTGTAATAGATTTTCTAATTCTGAAGATCTATAAAGAAAATTGTTGACAATTAATTGAACATACTCGATGCAAATATATTCTGAAAACCACCGTTATCAAATGTCAATTTGATTTTTGCAATTGTGTTTAACTTATAGTTGCCGTTTGTTTGCCAACTAACACTTGTCATGATCTTAAATTGTTGATATAATTTCTTTTCTAATACTCCTACAATTTATCATGACATTCTTTTAAAGTTAAAGAAACAAGCTTAACTATTTTGAACAAAAATAACATGGCAAAGAACTGTTGAATCACAATTATCAAGATACCTTAAAGGGGGTTCAGTAGAAACATTTCTATAACCTCGACCTCTGACCTTAAGAAGTTTTCTGTCTTAATGACTTTGCATGATATTTACAATTTTGGTCAGTTAAATTATTCAACATATTCTAAAAAGAAAAAAAAAGTATAGGAAAATGGGGCTTGGAAAGTCTGCATAAATTTCAAGAACAATTTAAAGAAATTAAGATTAAGTAAAATGTGAACTTCTTTTATTAAAATTTCTTTTCTGGTTATATCTTAAAACGAACGATATAAAAGACCGCCTTGAACTTGCAGTGAGGTGTGAGATAAGGGGTATTGCTCCATGTTGACGACGGTCTCACTGTGATTGTGGAAAGAAGAACAGTAATAAAAACGTTGTTATTTTGTCTTTTTTTTTTTCATTTGCGTGTAGTAATTTTGTGTCCTTCCATAACACTTCTTAGATTTGATTTTTAAAAGTAACCTTATTAAATTAACAAACATATTAGCTTTTTTTTTTGCATTTGTAGACAGTTTTGCGCCCGTCCCTAGTCAGTAGCCTCTGGCATTTGTAAGTCTTGTATGTTTTTTAAATTTTAGTTCCTTTATATGTTTTGGATTTTAGTGTGACGTCCATTTTCACTGAACCAGTACACAAATTTATTTAGGGGCCAGCTGAGAACCACCTCCGGGTGCGGGATTTTCTCGCTGCGTTGAAGACCCATTGGTGGACTTCGGCTGTTATCTGCTCTTTGGTCGGGTTGTTGTCTCTCTGACATATTCCCAATTTCCATTCTCAATTTTAGTTAAAACCCGCCTACTTACAACCAACTTATTGCTCAACCTAGAGTTTTCAATGAAATGTTTAATTGATCGATGTTAAAATTTAGATTTTTATTCTTTTGGCGACGATATTTTGAATTATTTCGACTGATGGTCCTTATTCTGTTCAGCAAAATGTATAGTCTATCTTTCATTAATAGAAAAATGAATGTTTGAATGTAAATGAATACATGTTTAATCAACTGTTGTTATTTCAAACTTTTGGTGTCAATTAATAAAATATAATGCACGATGTTTAGCTTCCAATATGCCTCGGAGCAGAAATCATCTGGGATTAATGTATAAATCGTGTATCTATAGTTATATCATGTATAAGATTCTATTGTGGGTGTTTAAAGCATGTCTGTATCAATCTCAATGACATTTTCTTCTTTTATCTTCCTGCAGAGTTAATAATATGGCGTGTTTTTATTTTCACTTTAGATTTAATGAGGATCTACATCTTAATGTAGTTTTTTCATGGATAATTGAATAAAAAATGATTGATACTGATATTTGGAACACTATTCTGTTACAACAGACAATATTCTATTTCTTAGCATATATTGACAAGGGATTGGCATTTTTCTCATGCATGCCATTATCTGGAACAGAAAATAAAGTAAAAATAAACTATAGATAGCAAATGAAGAAGTAAGCAATTCTCCTCTGTGCCATTAAAGAATTGGTCAGTATTTTTTGTCAATAAGAAAAGTACTATCATATAAAGCTATACATACAAAAAAGTATTGTGGTCAATTTTACTTTTCAATTTATCAAACAGGTTTTAATTTACATCATAGCTCCTTCTGTTTAGAAAACACAATCAAAGAACCTATTTGTCAAATGCCAATTCAGGAATAGCAATAGAAATGTGTAATTAATCATAGCTTGGAGATTTAATTGCAATTAAATTGATCGGAAGTAAATTTCACAGTAGCTATCATATGATTAATAGATTTGCAATCGGCAAGCATTTTCAATATTGTTGGTTCCTTATAGATCACTTTAATTTTCCATGTTGAATGCAAACAATACTACTTCGGATTTCAATTGAATCTTATAGATTTGAAAACGCTCTCCGTTTAAAGTTATTGGTTTTCCATCAAGGTTTTTCTCTAATTTTGAATTTTCAAGCTAGAATTAAGAGTTCAGAACACCTGCAAACTACTGTGACCTCCTTTTTATGACTTATCATCAGATTTGTACTTGTCACGAGCAACACGAAGTATGTGATTTGTGGAAAATGAATTGTTTACCTCTAAAGCGAATAAAAAACGTACCGCATTTTTTCTAAGGTTTTATTACTTTTACCTATTTTTTTCATTTTTTGGTAACTATTTTCAATATCTATTACTTATTTTTTATCGGCAAAATTATTTTTCTATTGGCACTTAATCAATAATAATATTTATGCTCTTCATACCAGAGACATATCTGACAATTGTAAACAAAACACAATCATTCTATACTCAAAATAGGAAATCTTGAACAATCATAGGTCTGATCTATGCTCCTTCGGAATTTCAACCAAGTATGGAGAACTGATTCTTCCTCCACTGTACTGAATACCAAAATGACACAAGTGTCCTTACAAGCAACGTTACATTACTGGGTTCGTCAAATACCCGACACCTTTTTCCCATCTGTTTTATCAGCAATCAAAACCAAGTTTCAGTGATAATGTAAGACAACCTACTCTACTGGCGATGGTAATCGATGTGGATACTCAAACATCCGAAGATGTGTTAGAGCACAAACAATCTATGTCTCTTTCCTCTTGCAATTGTATGAACATATTTGACGTCTTTACAGTTAACACTAGCGTTCCTTTATCTAAACGTGAAGAAAGAATGTAAAATGTCCTGCAATTTTGTTTTATAAGACGAATCTGAACCCAGGAAGAATGGACAACGTAGGTACAGATGTCTTGTTTTAGGATTGGATAGATTAAGGCGAAAGTAGATGACCGATGTTCAAATATCGTAAAACGATTAAAAATAGACAAATCAAGATAAAAAACAAACTCTGAGGGAATCGCAAGAACTCCAAAAGGAACGAGACGGGGTGTGTCGATAGGGTAAGCGTCTCCTGCTATTCATGTATCACCTGCCCTGCTAATTTACACTCAGACAATTTGTTCTAATCGGAAATAGGACACAATCGGTCAGATCAGACGACTAATAGTATATCGAAAGCTTAACGAACTATGTTGCCCGATTATAAATTTACACAGCAGAATTTGAGATCTTCTGCAAACAATAATCGAATTGTAGTTGGGCCTAATACAAATTCGATGAAAAAATCATCCACACATAGCTCCTCAATACTTTGGAATAAACTACCGATTGAAATAAAACTAGGTCAAAACCTTGAGTAAATTGAGACACCGATACATCAACTCGTGATGGTGACAGTAAAATTTATGTAGTGCCAATTACAGTCGGTCTTCCACACAACTCTGTTTAATCAGTGTTTGTGTAAGGAACGCACGACTTAAAAACCAAGTCTGCATAGTGTGAGTTTACACGAATGTAACGTATTTATTGAGGTATGTTAACGCCATACGACAGACTAGAAGGTATTTTACTGCTTAGAAATAGCAAGTGATAATTAGAAAGATGATATCATCACGTATTCATAGATTTTAATTTGAAGTCGTCCGTCTGTGTAAAAAATAGAGGGAACAATAAAGATATAAAGCAGACCTTCTCTTTCGATAGTATCCTTTAAAAGAGTTTATTATAAACAAGCTCACTGAGGTATATGAGGTGTAAGCACTCTTTGAAATATATGTGTTATTGAGTGACAGGACATCGTCAATAAATCTTAAAGAAAAATTAAAGATATTTGCATGATGCTTATTGTTGTTATCTTTGAGAAGTTTATGAATAAATTCTTCTTCATGTCCATGTCGATCAAAGAATCCAGCATAGCATCCATGCTTTGTAAATAAAACTCTTTGATTCAAACAAAACATTCTTTGAAGCTAACATCATGTAGGTGGTTGATTTTTTCAATGTACAACATATTTGTTACGTTTCTACAACATTTTTTCAACAGCAAATTAGCATTCATATGGAAACGAGCTGTGCTCCTCTTCTTGTAGACTAGTTCATTTATTCATATGGAGCCGACTTCATACCTGAGCTTCTAAGGAAGATTGAAAAGAAGACAGTATAACCATTTAACCTTACGTTACGCTATATCTAAGATGTCCTCTAAATAAAAGAAATAAATTTTTGGTGACTATTTCGTTATATCCTATTGAATATCAAATATAGGATATCACATATTCAGTTATGTCTGTATCATATATGAGAATGACATCTGGATATAATTGACAATGAGGGTCGAGAGGAAAACATAACAAATCATATGTGAAATTTTTAATAAGATAAACAAATATTTGTTAAATCTACGAAAGTATGATTATCAGATCACTTTGCTGTAATTGCAACTACGCATTCAATACGTGTAATGACTTTTCTTGTCACTGGATGTATTAACCCTGTCGTGCTGATGTTAACAAATTATAAGCCTGGTATCCCTTTATCAAATTAACGCAATCGATAAAACTATTGACCGTGTATTAATTAAGTCATTTTTCGTGGGCTGTCCATGAGTCATAAGAAATGGTATCTAGTTAAAGGTAGAAAAATAATAGTAAAAACAAATTTGCTTTTCTTGAAAAGCGTATCTGTGTATTTAACTTAACAAGAAACACGCACATTTCAGTATGAGGAAAGCTAAAAAATATTGAAAAATAGACGGCTATTTAGCTAAAAAAAAAAAAAGGCACTAGAAGAATGATAAACATGACGTAATGACAATTTTTTTTATATGGGAGTGGTAATTTAGTTTTGTATTTTTTTTTTCTAATTCATTAGCTGTGAATTTATTTATCAAAAAAGTAAACCGATTTATACTGGAATTGTATAAAATTATGTTGTGTAAAAGAAAATCAAAATGTTTATCTCCCATAGTTGAACACTCCATTAAGACGAATAACTTGATAAAAGAATCTTGCCTTATTCTGCAGGAACTGACTACTATCTACTGACCAATTAAGTTGAGCCCACATGTTTGATTTTTTTGAAAGTTTCTTGATTTCTGTTCCCCTGTTATTATCATTGTTCATGATTAGAAAAAAAAACGAAAACGTTCACACAATTTATAAATCCCGTCACAAACTTCATTTGTTGTGATCAAATCCGGAATTTTGTTGTTATTTTCTAGTTATATTTGGTTATCGATTAATTTCAATATCTTTATCTTTCTTTATTGTCTAATGATAATATCCTAATCTGAATATATTTTTGAAATAGTTACAACTCTACTTTATTCAAGTAACTCAACGTACTTACAACACTTTTATTTGCATATTCGAATAAACTTATAAATCAGCAAAGTTTCTTCTAAAAATATGTATAGGTAGAACAAAAGTAGTTATTCCTAATTATCTAAGAATTCTGCCATTTTGTAAATCTGCTCTGATTTCTATATAAACTTTGTAGTCAACAGTATTCGATTAGTTTTACTTAACTTTTGTCTATAGTTATATCAGTGAACAATTTAAGTTTGGGATTTTTCCAGGAATCCTGCATCGAAACCATACTATGAAACATTGTTTTATAGCTGCGAAACACCGTAACATATAGAAGGGAAGCAGGTGCGCTTTGTCCGTCTGATTAATCTCCTATTTCGAAATTGTTACATGTAAAGGCATAAAATACATTTCTGTCTACTTTATTATAGCTTTATAAAACAAATTTGTTCAGTCCCATTTTTTTGGCATTTAATATCATATTGATATAAATACGAACGAAACTCAAATCGGTTTCATGTTAAAAGATAGAAAAATTAAAAAACTGCCGCCTTTACATTCATCATTTTCCTTTTACTATGATTATTTTCTAGGTTATTATCTTCTAGGTTAAATCTACAAAACATGTTGAAGTGATCAGTTATTGGTGTGTTCTTGCATGAAAATGTTGAAAGCCGATATAACATAGAAAGTTTAAAACTCTATTATGTATTTTCCTCCATGCTATCAATCAATAAGCATATTAGAACAAAATATGCTTTGTTCTGTTTTTTCCCTTCATTTAATTGATTAATGCATAAAAGTGCTTCTTCTGTCGTCGCTAATTAAAACAATCAAATCAGCTGATAACAAAATATATTCAAACAATATGTTCACCAGATCAGCCATAAAGAAACACCCCAATGTACATTAGGTGTCGATTATTATGTATTTATGAAATTGGCAGTTACTTATTGTGCTTATTCAGTAGGCATTGGCCTTTTACTATACCAATTGCTCAAATAGTTTACCAAATTGCAGTTTGATTTCATCTCTACAAAACTGATCAACTGGTAAAATATTTCCAGTAATTGCTTCAGTGATAGGTTGTTAGTGTGAAGTGAGTGCAGTAAAATAAGGTTATACTTTCCATCCAACTTCAGTTAATTTTTGTCAATGTCATGAAATTCAAATAAAATAATGACTTACTATAATATGAGGCACTAGTTTAAAAGGTCTAACCTTGACATGAAAACTTATATCCTAAATATATTTTTGTAAATAACTAGTTCAAAACATTGTTTTGTTGATTAATAATTTATAGCTTTGTTTTCTAACAGGAAGGTATTGCATAATTATAATTTGGATATTTTTATATAAACAATTACGAATCTGCTAATAATAAAGGGAAATAATTCACATTTTAATCAGCAAAATTTTGTTATGTCAACCATGTCAACTGTCAGCTTCCTTCATATTGACATTCTATTAGTATTTTGTTCTAAACATTATTTTCATGATTATTAAACTATTAATCTATTCTTAAGATGATTAAAATTTTGATAAAAATCTGTTGAAAAACATATGTGACACATTCACAGTTGTATAAATCATACAGATTCGTATGTAAATTAAGATGGTTTCATTAGCCCAGTAGTCAGCAATTCTGTGTTGACATGAATTATCATTCATATGGTCAAAATTATAAATTAACTGAATTTTAAATTAAATTAAATGAATTGTTCAAAATACTATAAGGATTTTCTACCCCGAGGATTAGATTTCTTATAAGGAAACCCTTTAGAATTTTGTTTCCTCAGTGTTTAGCAACTTCGTACTTAAATTGGCATTTCAATTTTTTTTATTCGAGCTTCACAAAACTTGTGTCTGGCGCACAAAATCATCCGACTAGTATCTTTGCAATTTTTTTTTACAATGAGTGAATAAAAATTATTTTCATTTAATGCCAGCAGATCAGTAATTGTTAAAGAAAAAAATATCCAACTTACAATTACACAAAACTTCCTGTTAGAAAAAAAAAGCAATAAGTTATTGACCCACCAAACAATTGTACGAACTAATTATTTATAAATTGACGTTAGGATAAAAGTTTTCATGTTAAAGTCGGACCTTTTTAAACCAGTGCCTTATATTATAGTAGGCGATTAGTTTATTTCACTTTCATTTCAGAGACATTTAGTAAATGAGGTTGGATGGTAAGCATTACATTTATTTCAATGCACTCACTTCATACTAACAACCTTTCACTGAAACAATTTGGTAAAATATTTTACCAGTTAATCAGTTTGTTGAGATGAAATCAAACTGCAATTTTGGTAAACTGTTTGAGCAATTGGTATTGTGATAGGCCAAAGCCGTCAAGATAAGCACAGTAATAATAGCTATATTAAATGATATTGTTGAAATATTATTGAGCCATAATGTCCTTTCTTGAAACAATGCAGACAAACATTTTGTTTGAATTAACATAGGATTAAAATAAGGAAATGTGAAATGATTGCTAACAATATGTGAAACAATGCAAACCAAAAAAATATCCGAGAGACAGACGGAAACAAAAGTGAACCATGGAATTACAGGTTTCTGACTTGGGATATGCACATAAAGAATGCGACAGGAATAAACCTGTTTGTGAGTGATCAACTATCCCCTCACCTGGGAAAAAGGTGTAATAGCACAACATTATAAAAACCTAGTGAAAAAAAATGGTTTGACATCAGATTGGCAAGACAAACAAAAACAGTTAACATTAAAAACACAAAGTACCGATCTAATGGTATTCGGAGTTATGGAAAGCTAAATCAAAGCCAGATAACTACGAATTAAAAAATCATGTTTTTCCAGACAAAGGAATCAATCAGTACACATCCCACGGATTAAATGTGCCAATAACTTTAGGAAATATCACAGACATAAATGATTAGTCAGTCTAATCATCTCTTATACTTATATTATATCTATTGCAAATAAAACGCGTACGGCAAACTAGTGATGCATGATTTCAAAATTAACGACTTTTAGTCTAAGCCCGTTGATCGCAAAATTCATATATATATATATATGCGGCTGACGTTATAGGTTGCACTTTGTAAATACAGCTGTTTCTCAAACCACGCCTCTTTTGGGGAGATATAGAATATTCATAGATAATTAATTTTGTTTACAAACTGGATCCCAGTTATGATCTCTATGTTTCATCTCATAGAGACATAACTTGGGAATGTTACCAGTAAATATACATATGCATATTGTTTATATTGAAATCTTTGATAATCCTACAGTTAAAGTAGGGGCAGTTAAGAAATTTAGTGTTAGTTTAAACTCTTAGAAGTTCGGGGCATATAAACGTTGAAAATATGCCGCACAGCCCTATATTTTGACCTTTGAAAAAAAATAGTAGTGCATATGAACTTTCCATTCTAGGATATGATTTTTTTCAAAACTTCATAGTTAAAGTGGTACAGTTTTAGCCGTTAAAGGAGTTCCTATGGGAAATTGCATTGTCAATATTTACAGAAATGCAACCTATATTTGGTCAAAAAAGAGAACATACAGAATTTATCCAAATTTGGTTTATCTCACAGATTTTAATGAAATTAACTCAAATATGAAGTTTTATAAATATTTCATGAAGATTGAGAAAATCCTGGGCCTTAACTATGGTGACTCAGCATGAATTCACAGTTTACAGTATGCATAGTTTACTTAAAGCCCTGAATGCCAAATAAATTCATAAAATATACATATTTGTAAGTTAAATTGTTAAGAAGTGCTTATATTTACTCTTCGCAGTCATTGAAACTCATAGATCCTTTCTGAATATTATTGGTTGGGTGTTTTTGTCCTGTCGATAACCCAAAAGTAAGCTGTAACACCTAAATTTGCTTTTTTGTCACCGCGGCATAAAAAATACAAACTAGAAATACAAAAATATCTCAACAAATCATACAATATAGTGTTTCATCCTGAATATGTACTAAATATTCCATATTGCTAGAAACAGCAGAATAATTTAGGAAATTTGAGGCCCCAGGGGCAAAAAACAGAGACAATTGCCTACCCCTGGGTCATAAAACAAATAATTTAACTTGTAAATGCTATAATTTTATGATTTTAAAGGTCTTTATATAGAAAACAATAACTGTGCTTGGAAGTTTTTATGCAAAAATCAGATGTAAGCAGTCATTTCTATAAATTTTATGTGAATTTATACATCAGACTGGTATCTGCATACATACAACTATTGCAAGTATGGCTTTGTTTTAACACTTCTAGTTCATATATTATCTAAATTATGTCAGATATATGGTTAGAGATGATACTGTTGTGACAAGAATTCTTAACTGACCATTTGAGGCAGAAATTGTGAACTTTCATTGACAAATAGGCATACAGTAAGATGTGGACTGGAGACAGAGGCAGGATTGGATACTTTATATAATCTTGAATGTTGGAATGACAGACTGCTAAACATAACATTAACAGTATTCTGAAATGCTTTCAATTTGTTATCAGAACAGTTTTGAACAGATTCTAGGCATTCAATGTCAGAAAACATGCAAATAGGGACACCTGGCAATAATTAAAGTCTTGTTTTCAAATTCTTTAAAATACTGAAACAGGGGAGGGGGTATAAAATGTATAGTAAAAGAAAACTTAAGAGTATATGCAGTGATTTCTTTAAAGCTATAATTCTGATAAATAAGTATTAAGGTGAGAAAAAGTGTTTTTAGAGAGTTTTCTATTTGAATAAATGTTTGTATAGGTTGCACTTTGTAAATACAGCTGTTTCTCAAACCACGCCTCTTTTGGGGAGATATAGAATATTCATAGATAATTAATTTTGTTTACAAACTGGATCTCAGTTATGATCTCTATGTTTCATCTCATAGAGACATAACTTGGGAATGTTACCAGAAAATACACATATGCATATTGTTTATATTGAAATCTTCGATAATCCTACAGTTTAGGTAGGGGCAGTTAAGAAATTTAGTGTTAGTTTAGACTCTTAGAAGTACGGGGCATATAAACGTTGAAAATATGCCGCACAGCCCTATATTTTGACCTTTGAAAAAAATAGTAGTGCATATGAATTTTCCATTCTAAGATATGAATTTTTTCAAAACTTCATAGTAAAAGTGGTACAGTTTTAGCCGTAAAAGGAGTTCCTATGGGAAATTGCATTGTCAATATTTACAGAAATGCAACCTATATCTGTTGATCATTACATTGTTAACAACGCTTCTTTACGAAATGTGATGTTATTAACCCTGTACTGTTAATGTCATTACTTAAAAGGAAATTGAAAAATAAAATCATTGGTTTTTTAATGTTCCTTTGTGAAACTTCCCTTTTTATGTGACAACATTCCAACATAACCTGTATTTAGAGTTATATATCTTCTAGTGTATACAGCATTCTAGGGCTTGCGTTTCATAAAACTATTTCCTTTCAAAGTTTTGCTGCTGTACAGGAAGCTTAAAACCGGGGATTGATGGTAGAGAAGTTGACGAAGTTTGAAGAGTATCATTCCTTGAGTTTATATTCATAAAACAATATTTGATGCTTTATGTAGTTTCCAACAGCTTTATCATCAGCCTTTATTTTACACTTTCTTAGATATATATATATATATATATATACATTAAAATATAGATTTGAAGTCAAGTTTTAGAGAAATGGTAGTTCTTTTCTCATTTTATCTTATTTTATATGTTTGTAAAATAATTTCGTATTCGAATGAACTGTAGTAGAAAATTACATACAATATTGGAATTTCCTATAAAATCATGCATGGCTCCTTTGTTTTCTAACAATTGCAATAATAGCTTAAATTTTAGAACAGATTCCACGAATCGTTCAATTATCAGAAGATAGAAAAATCTCTTTTGCAACTCATTTATTTTACTATGTCTTGTAGGAATACTTTAAATCTTCAGGTTTTGACTTATAATTTTAGTTACGTAACTCAATATTGATTTTAATCACTAGGGGTTAAAATTTTGTTGCGTCATTTTCGCAGCACGGCTTATAATTGCATTTAATGTCTTTCATGACCGGAAATTTGTTGCAAGTAAATGGTAATCAATGAAAAGGTAGTGAAAATGTTAAACTTTGATGTCAGATCTTCTGATCCTGTACTTCTATGAAAACAAGTAAAAAACCACGACTTGTAATTTTTATGCACATTTATGGGACACAAAAAGAATGAAAAGTAAACGTTATGAGAACGTTATGAGGAGTCTTCACTTGCCACGTCACTAAGAGAAGAAGTGGGTGATAACAAATTTGATCAAATTCCTGATTTTCCGTAGATCAGAAAAAAAAACATTGACGAAGTTTCATCTAGGAATTATGTAAATCTGCAATGGAATAATATAAACGGTCAATGAATTACATATAAAAATTTCGTTAGTGCTAAACGGGAATAAGTCAAATTGCATACATTGAAAAGAACAGTTTAAGCATGTCATTAGTTTATATAGGTGTGTAAGAAAATTATATTTTGTTAAGATTGCTTATCACGGTTAATACTTTATCTATCGATTTATGAATTTATGAATTTCGAATAGCGGTATACTACTGTTGCCTTTATTTATGAAACATTGGATTTTATATCAAAATAAAAAAAAAATTAAAAAAAATACTAAAGGTTGATTTTCACTGGAGATAATTGAATGAGCTGGAAAAAAAAAATGTTGCACAGCCTTTTTAGTACAATAAGAGTTAATTCCCATTGCATATTTGTATTTGTTTTTATTTAGAAGGGCTACCTTTTATTAGACTCATAAACCTTTTCTATGTATTTTCTTTTTTCATTTAAATCTTGATTGCTGCTCAATATCAAATCAATATCTTTTTATAATATGTTTAGTAGATCACCTGATTAGCCTATATGCCAATTTGTACTCGTTTTTTCATGTTCAGAAATTTATTTTTCTAATTCATATGGCTACGTTTTATATTACAGAAAATATAGAGAGGTTTTGCCTTGCTACATACTGATTTAAAATGAACAGCCAATTAACATTTGTTAGATGTTAATACAGCAAATTACCAATGACATCCTGGAGTATTGGTTTTCTAGAGCATATACGATTTGGACCCAAGGGATACGGTCCTTATCATATGTGTTTTTATTATAATATATCAACGTAATATTCCCTTGGGAATAAAATCAAAACGCAGAGCGCATATTTAATCAGTGATGATTTCCGTATTTGCATTGTAATAGGTTTGATGCTTCCTGGTTTCAAGAACGCTGACAGACTAGGCTTATGGTACAATAATCAAGTGTTAATTTCTTTACTCAAGGTTTTTGTGCCTTTTTAATTGAGTAATTTTTTTAATTCATACAACGATGTTACTTTGCCATATTTTGACAACTCCCTCAAACAAAGTTGATGTTTTTGCTGTTCTATTAAGGTGGTTTTGGTTCGTTTCATAGTTCTGGGTATCAAACCTTTGGTCACAAGCTTACCTAATGAAGGTGATTCCAGAACAACGTATTGTGCGAAAGAAAATTATATTAGTTGTATTTGAACTACCACTTGTTCGATATGGCTGTCCAAATTTTTGGTAAGAAACACATGTTTAACGTACGGCAATCATAGCATTTGTATTTTTAGTATAAAAAAAATATACTTACAATGAATTTTTGAAATTTTGTTCTTTTACTTTAACATCTTTTCCCCGCACAGTAACAACATATCTAGTGAGCCGGTAAGGGAAAACATTTCTAACGAAATACCATTCTTGGAGAACACCATGTAAGTGTCTTATAAACTGTAATTTTTCAAGTTTTGACAATAAAATATGTTAAAAGTTAAGTATGTCATTATCTTTTATTTTATTTATAAATTAACTACTGTTAAATCATTTGTATACACTTAGGCATTCATACAATTAAATTAAGCTCTTGAAAACTCTAGAAAGGCCAGTAGGGATTTGTTCAGTCAAATATGAAAGAACTTAAGCCAGATTAACTAGATTACGATATCTATTGGAATAGATCAGTTTAAAACAAACGGCAGCTCTTTATTGTGTGGACACTTTTACATGTATTGAGACCAATGACGATTAGATATTGAATAATCATTGATATTAAAGTGGCAGTAGAAGTAGACTATTAATGTAAACACTCATGTTGACATGCCATTTACGTTTGGTCGGACTATGTACCCGTGTGGCTTGCTTACTGTCAAAAGGATCATACAGTCTTGCATGTTTAAAATAAGTCACTGTATTCTATTCTTCTTCGCTATAGACAATTTTAAAAGATACAAAAAGTTATGTCTTATATGTATCATGCTAAAATAAAGTTCGCTATAAGTTTTCTATTAGCATTGAAAATTACTACAATGGCGTGGTTTGGTTAGAGTTCAGTAATATCTATTGATTGGAAAGATGATAACTCTTATAACTGTTTGATGCCTGCCTCAACACAACGGTCGCATTAGAAGAGTAAAAGAGAGGCGAAAGATACCAAAGGAACATTGAAACTTATAAGTCGAAAATATACTGACAACTCTATGGATAAAAAAGAAAAGGACAAACAGAAAAGCAATAGTACACAAAACACAACATAGAAAACTAAAGACTGAGCAACAAAAACCCCACAAAAAAAACTGGGGGTGATCTCAGATGCCCCGGAAGGGTAAGCAGATCTTGTTCCACATGTGGCACCCGTCGTATTGATCATGTTAGTACAAACCCGGTGAATATTTTTCGTCTTCTACCAATCCTAAATCACACAATTTACACAAATGAAGTTGGGATGTTTCTGTAACGTCCTAATTCTATTTCTAACGGGAATGTTCAAGAGTGAATTCTTGCAATATTTGAAAAATGTTGGGTTTTTTTCACATATGGTTCACTTGAGAATCCGGACTTTAAAGTCATCCACTCATCTGATCTTGACTGGTTCTAGTTCGCAGTTTTCAGATATGTTGTCTCTGTTGTTGAAATAATACGTGAAAGGTTACATGTGTTTAAAATTGTCTTTAAGTTGTTAAACTAAGCATTCTTGTAGCATTTAAAGGTGTAAATGTCCCAACGGAATAAATTACTAATCAAGATTTTTCTGGTATTTAAAGATCTGAGACTGCGAAAACATGTCGATAATGAGTTGAGACAGAGACATTAGTATCGGTCAACCATATCGTGATGGTGATCGTAAAACTTATGTGGTAACTATTTCAGTCGTCTTTCCTCATACCTTTGTGTAAGGAGATGTGTGCTTCCATTATGCATTGAATTATATGTAGAGTGAGTCCTATGAGTTCATCAGAACCCTCTGCACTTATAAATGTTCAAATTTCTTGCAAATGGTTGAGATTCACACCTCTAAACCATATATTTTCTTTTGTGTCATGTCAAGATAAATTGAATGATATGTGGGGTAAGTATTCCAGTCATTTGGGGAATGTTCAAGTGTATTGTTACTGGTTGAGAACACAATAACTCCACCATATGTTTTATTGATTGACAAATCAAGACACTAGTATGTTAAATTTTATAAAGGTTGAATCACCAGGCATACCCCCAACCACCTGCCATATGAGAATTTTCTGAAACCTTAAATATAGTTGATATCCTCACCCTTAAACTATCTATTTCTGATATTTCAAGATGCATTACATTATATGTAGGGTGAATCCTCTTGGATTATCCGAACCCTTGGCACTGTTTAAATATCTTTAAAATGGGGGAGATTTTCGACCCTAAACCACACATTGTCTTGTTTGTCATGTCAAGATAGATTAAAAGATATATAATAGGGTAAGTCCCAATGGGTAATTCCTACTACTGTCATTTGTGAATGATCAAATATCTTTAGAATGGTTGAGATCCCCACCCCTCAACCATGTATTTCTTGACATGTCCAGATGAATTGAAATATATATAGGGTGAGTCCACATATGTTTATGTTCTTTCGTTTGGGGGACTTCTTAACTTCATTATGTTACAATAATAGATTGACTTTTAATTATCATTATACTGAATATACATGTATGACAAGAATGATTGTAGAATGGAATATAAAAAAAATGTATTTCAATATCTGAATCCATTTTGTATTTCCAACCAGTCGATTCGAAATGTTGGTGTTGACTAGAAGTCAAATATTGTGAAAGACAATAAGATGTTTTAACATTTTGAATGAAAATTCTTAAAATTCAATATATCATAGTTGTAAACGAAATTAAAAAACGACATAGTCAACACATTCAAAAGTCAATCAAGTTTGAAAACGGAATTTTCATTGTATTTTAAGATTCAAATCTCAAATTTAGCAATATTAAAAGCTAGAAAATCATGAAATAATCATTAAATGTAAAAAAAAATTGATTCTGAATCCTGAATATCCTTTAGATTTGTATCTTATATTTTCTGAAAATATGTTCAGTTTTTCAAATCACATGGAAATATGAAGCATCGTTTATTTGTCATTTTCTGTTGAATTAGCGAAATATATACGATGTTAAAACCTCATTAATCGATTAGAGGGACAAACCAAAGTAACCAAACAAAATTTAGGAATCACAAGAACTCCAAAATGAGTAATGTTCTTGACCAAGAATGTATTGGGTACTATATCTTTTGAAGCTGTTTCTTTTCTGGTCATATATCTCCTCATAGATTTTGGGTATAATACATCCCTGAATTTCAATATTTTTACTTGATCGTTCCTGATGAAATTAAATCCAGAAAAGAGCTTCGGACGCATAAAATTTATTAAGTGTTATTTTTTATATTTTAAAGTATAGATTAATAACATCCGTCTGTAGATTCAGAAATTCTCTTGAATTGCGAACTATTATCATTCACACATGGCAAAAACAAATCCTGAAACAAAAAGATATTTTGTTGTATTATATTTTTCTACAAATTGGTAACGTGATAACAACAATTACAGATTTTCTTCGGCAGTAAGTCTTTTTGCTTTGTATTCCTTGTAATCAATCTAGGTTTAATATAATAGAATTGTTTACATTGTTACACATTTGTTGGCACTTGTCTAAAACAGAATGACTATGAAGAGGTATTTTAAATTAATCAAATACAATCTCCGAGATGTCCTCTTATCTTACATTGTTTTGTCTTTAAAAGAACTTGCGTTTTACTGAATTAGACAATACATGTTTCACGCATGAAAACGAACATGTTTATATTATTTCCGTTCTGAATAGTTGCCACACTTCTTGAAATTGACATTTTCATTGCAATCCATATCTATATCAATACCATAGTAAATGTTATTATTGTATTAGTAAAATGCCGCAATGTAGACGTTGTTTCTTTGGTTTTGTGTTGTTCAGAATACAAGTACTAGAAATCAATGTTGAAACAAATGCAAGAATCTTGAAGATAATGTCGTTTCGATATTTCGGCGGAAGGACAGCCTAGGCTCATATCTTGATGGGTATGGCCAAACGGACGTAATTTCAATAATTTCTGACTGGTCTGTTAAGTGTTAAGTATGATAGTGTTTTTTTAAGAATCAGTTTTTGAAAACGTTTTAGTGAAAGGTGTACTCATGAATTTTCTACCCTTAGTATTTTGTTGATTTCTGTGAATATTGTCCGTATAGTTTTCATTTGATCATACTACTGTATGTCCCTCGTCGTCTTGTGATTTTGATTGCCTACGTATCTTCTGACATCTTTCTATTGAGCTCTGAAGAATATTATTACGATTTTGAGTATGGACCTTTTAAAATATTACGTCCATTCGACTCAATATCAGGGCAACATCAAAATTTTAACGACAGGTTGGTTCTTCATAGTCTTGTTTTAACTGTAAAGATATAAAAATGAATAAAAGGAGTATTTGTTCACATCTTTGTCCTTTGGTCTTAATAGACAGTTGACTCATTGGCAATCATACCACACCTCGTCGACAAAAACTAGTAGATTATTCACAATTTTCCCACACAAGATACTATAGCACGACAAGTTGTGAAAGCAAATACATGTAATCTAATCATAAAAGGATGTAATAACAGGATTTACTGAGACTATTGAATGTTGTATAGCATGCTACAATGTACTGATGGTTGTTATTCAATGTCAAGCGCCATAAAATAGCCATCTTAGGATGGTATACTTTTTTAAAATGACTGTTCGGATTTGCATCAATAACTAAATATGAAACAAACATTAAGACACATAATGGCAGTATTATTAGATTCCTTTGTCCGTAATCTGTTGATTTTTGCATTAAACATAGCGTTACTGACAAGAATTCCGCTCAATCTTATGGTTCGTCTAAAGCATGCATTGGGATGTCAGGTTTCCTCGAGGCTGAAGGCCTCATGTTGACTTTGAAATGAAAAACAGCAATAAGTGTGTTAGTTCTTAGTTTTGGGTGTTGATAGGTACGTGTAGAGAATTCGTGTTTTAATAAATTATACACAATATCCTTCTTTTCCATTCCTTTTGAACATGGGCTTAAGACATTATATTGTTAGTGTTCGGTCAGGAAAGAAAGAACTAGTAGTAGTTCTAGGTAAATGCTAATTCTTTCTTTAAAATTTAAAATTATCCAAACGAAAGAGGTCACGGATGTGCGTTTGTGTGTATATGTGCGTGTGGAGGGGGTAGCTACAGCTGTTATACTTGGATAAACATAAGGCATGATCAAGTTGTCATCGTATGAAGTATACAAGGGTTCGGTAGTTACGTAGTTCATATGAGGGTACAAAAGTAATTTCAAAAATTTAGATCTTTTGTCGTTACTAATTTTCTTTCCTGCTCATGAATAAACTGGATGTATTTTAAGATTTTCAGCATAAAAACGTTGTAAAGTGTTAGGCCATTCACACAAAATTATTCTATTTGCCTTGTTCACTGCTTTGCTAGCTCACGAAAAAAAAATTACATTGTTAGTCGCACTTACTAAAATATAGAAATAAGGAGTTTGTGATCGTTCACCCCCCTTTTCCCTGCCCCTTTTCTTAACCTTGGATAGTGTTGTAACAACACAACATAGAAACAAAAACTGTGAAAATCAGTTGGAAAGGACATGACTCATCAAATTAGTACTAAACACAAAAACAACTGACAAAAAGACAAAAAACACAAAACAACAAATAACCAATCTTATTGAAGTAAGGATGGCAAGGCGAAACCTCGAATTCAATCCATATCCAGTGAAGCTTTTTCGACTTACGCTTTTAATCAAGTTTTTTTGTTTTTATACATCTTTCCTTAGTTTTCAGTTTTGCTGAATTTGATTTTTGCTTGTCAGTGTATTACCTACTAAAATCGAAGCTCTCAATTTGATTTTTTTTAATATAAGTAAAACGATCCGATTTTGCTGCGTTATGTGTGCATTATGGCATGGTATTGGTTGAAAAAATTTGATATTTTTCATTTTAATGAATATTTTTTATTTAATTGGTATATTTATTCATTTAAATGCAATATTTTTTTATTTAATTGGTATATTTTTTCATTTTTCAATGAAATATTTTTTATTTAACTGGTATATTTTTCATTTAAATGCAATATTTTTTTTTCAATTGGTATAACTTGTCATTTTAATGCAATATTTTTTATTCAATTGGTATATTTGTCATTTTAATGCAATATTTTTTATTCAATTGGTATATTTGTCGTTTTAACTTTAATTTGCAATGTTTAGTAGGTTTTTTTTATTTATATGCAATAATTGCATTATGGGAAATTGTTTGACGTCACAAGGTCAAATTTGCAACAACGTTTGTGATTGGTCGATTCTGGATTTTATATCTTATCTTGATAAGTAACTCTTGAAAATGAGATAGAAATGGGGAATGTGCAAAAGAAACAACAACCCGACCAAAGAGCAGAAAACAGCCGAAGGCCACCAATGGGTCTTCAATACAGCGAGAAAATCCCGCTCCCGGAGGCGTGCTTCAGCTGGCCCCTAAACAAAAATATGTACTAGTTCAGTAATAATGGACGTCATACTAAACTCCGAAATATATAAAAAAAAAAAACTAAAATTAAAAACTAACAAAGGCCAGAGGCTCCTGACTTGGGACAGGCGCAAAAATGCGGCGGGGTTAAACATGTTTTTTGAGATCTCAACCCTCCCCATATACCTCTAGCCAATGTAGAAAAAACAAACACACAGCAATACGCACAGTAAAACTCAGTTTAAAAGAAGCCTGGGTCCGATGTCAGAATAGGTAACAAAAGAAACTAAACTGGTATCTTATTCATTGATCGATTGATTTGAAATTACAACTGAAGTACCTACATTTCATTGCCATTACTCTATCAGATTAGAATTTTAAAAAGTTTTATACAACAATAAATGAACCATAAACTAAACATTATACTGTAGTTATTGTTTAAGCAAGACAAAAAGAGAGAGAAGATACAAAGTCCAGAATTAGCTCATTGTGACCAGATATTCTCTATCAATGAAATGATGATATGAAACACATGCCCTGGAATATGGTATCATATCAACTAGGAGACATAAACTCCATATGCAGGCACTGCTGGAAAAAAGTATAACAAAAATTCCGAACTTTAAGGTAAATTAAAAAAAGGGGAAGTCCACAAAAACTGACAAAATCAAACGTGAGACTTTATCGACCAAAAGTTCTTCTAGAACTGATGAATGAATGCTATTTAAAAAAATGTCATGAATATCGATAATTTAATCTGTGTACTACTTGCACTTCATTGTTGCTAACTCAGCACCTGACGTTATCAAAATCTATGAAAATCAAACAGACACACCTACACAGGCAAATATGATACTTACTATAATAAGAAACCTTTGTTATATCACCTTTAATTAAAAGTTATCAGCACCTGAATGATGCATTAATATAATCATAAACGTAAATTTTTCAATAATGTATTGAAATGACAAAAGGTGATACGTTTTTATTTACATTACTAGAACGTTTTGCATATGCGTGGTATTCCACGTCAAATTCAAAGATCTGGTCCCACTTAGAGTAAGCTGAATGTCAGAGGCGGATTTAGGGGGGGGGGGCAGAGTGCCCGGCCTCCTCCTTATGGAGCTATATTTATGTTTAATCCAGACTTTTTACCGGTACCACTCCAAACTTTGTCTAGTTTGGGGGCCCGCGGGTCCCCCTTTTTCAAAATCCTAGATCCGCATCTGAATGTTATCAAAGTTATAAGACACATTTATACAATCGCCATTTTACATTTTTTGCTAATCGGATGCCTATACGCGTGTCTGTCTTTCAAACATGATATGACACAATGACACATGCTCAACATCAATACAAGTGACTTTTTACTTTGAGTTGTATGAGATATATAACTATAATCATAATTTTCAATAGCATACCTATGTCCTAAATTACTAGTGAAATAATATGCACACAAATGTTTACATCTTCCCTAGAAATACTATCATCCTACAGACAAATGACTTGATTTTATGTTACCTCGAATACATATTTAATCCGTATGTATAAGTTAAATCGGCTAACAATCGAATGTATTGTGGTCGTTGGATTAAATCACGACTTCGTTCGAAACATTTTAATCGAGGGCTTGTGGAGATGCTAATTGTCTGAAGAGCCATTTTTTCTTCTTCTTTTTTTATATCAATAAAAAATAAATTCTAGGATTGTCATCGTATTCCCCGTTGTACTGAATTTCTTCTCATTTCCTTCTGTTTCCAGAGTTATAATTTCTATTTTAATTTTACTTCAACCTCATTAGGATATTAAATATTCACTGTTTTCCTTCAATGGATATTGATTGATATCAAATTAGAAAATAATGATTTTAATTGATATATGACGTTTAAATGACGTCATGTTATCGCCCCAAAAAATATACATGTTAAAAATGTTGTTTGTAACCTGTATATACTCATGCCTTTATATTATACGTGTCTGGAAATCATTCATTCGATTACAGACTTCCACTAGGTCGATACAACCCACATTAATATCGTAGGCCAATGCCATCCGTCAGTTATTCAGCATTCTGATAATCCTAATTAAAAGAAGCATCAATAGTCAATTTCAACCGTGTTTGTTTCACACTCATGGCAAAAATCTGAATGTGTTGAAACCTACACGAATTTGTCAATGATAACATAGAAAGATTTTCAATTTTCAACAAACACTCACGCAAAAATCTATCAAAATTGCAGTTTGCATGCATGTTTAGCAATTTTTAATTTGGTCTTCATGTTCAGAAATACGCTATACTGATATAAGAACATAAAATGACACGAATGCAGCTTTTACACTGCGAATTTTAGTGTAGATTGAAAGACGTTTTGAAATGGTCCTGGTGTGAATTAGATTCAGATGAAATTAGCCGTACTACTTTGTGTTTCTTTTAATGATTTATATGGGGTGACTTAAAAAGAGTTCTTCGGGAGAAACATGTATCTCATAATAAATAAATAAATTCAACCAGCTTCAAATATACAATGTGAGAGATTCAAACCTATAGTTTTATTCATCTCTTATTTCTTCAGTTAATGATGTGTGTCTAAATTGATTCAAGGATAAAGGTTGTTAAGTGCTAGAACCGAAATGGGCTTTTACGTATGAGCTTAATCAGTTTCAAAAGATACAAATATTGACTTTTAATTTTTTTGGAAATGATTTCTCGGAAGATAAATATTATATGCAGTGTTCGCATGTAATTTAATGACATATATGTTTTCTTAGTGTAAAAAACCTTTCAACGAAGAGACAATCCTTAAAGTTTGAAAAAAAAACCTAATGGAAAATATTGAAATCGGACTATTACAATTCATTTAAGACTGACTGTGCAATTTAAACAGACAGCTGACATTTTGCAATTTGAGAATTTATTCGAATTTTAGCGAAACTTTTACATTTTTAATATTGAATTCATTATTAATTCGTATTCAATGTACGATAAGATTTTCCTTTGTCCTGAATGAAAAATGATACGCAAGTTTTAAATCAAGAAAAAAATGTGCACAATTTAGCTTTATATTCCGTATGATTATTTGTTTTATATCCCTGTTTTCTTGAGTTGGTGGTATATAGTGATGACTCAGTCCGTCAGTTCGTCCTTTTGACCCAATTTTGTATCCGCAACCGCTCCCGGACATCTCGACAAAATGTTGTGACACTTTCACAAAATGTTACTCACATAAGATACTTCTGCACCTCCTATTTCATCCGAATGATTATTGGGGATGATGCTAGCATGCCATGGTCCTTGTCATGTCTGCAAACTACAATGCACATTGGTATCCGTTTTTTTTTCTTAAATCCCTGATCAGAATTTAATGAAACTTTCCCCATATGATGTCATGGTAAACCTCCTATTTTTTCTTTTGATTCGAATCAATCTAGGGTTTCCATTAGCAATTCACAGACTTTGCATTGTTTTATCTAGGGGTACTCAATTTGTAACTCCACCTAACCACCTTTTTAGAATTTATTGAAACATTGTCAAAGTTTTAACCATATAATACCATTGTGCACCTTTTTTTTTTATCTGATTTTTTTTTTTTTTTTTTTTGGGGGGGGGGGGGGGGGGGGGGGGTAGTTCCCCATTACAAATCATAGACGTTGATTTTTTCTTTTAATGATGGCAGGGGGTATCAATTTGTAGGCTTTGCTCGAAATCCCTGTAGTCTTTAGATAGAAGTACCTGGCAACTAACCGAACATTCTTTCCCTAATCATATTCTTTAATCATATAATCTCCATTTTGGGTTAACGTTGTGAGATTTTTCTTCGTCACATTGCGCCTTTTGTCAATCCATCGTAATTTTTTGTTTTTATAAGCTTCTTCTACAAAAAGGAAATAATATATAACAGGAATACATCACCAGCGGTCCTGAGTTGATCTGAAATTCAACAAGGATTTCAGACCACAAATACATTCTGACTGATTAAATTCATCAAAGAACTTGTCAGAAACTACAATTTTATGTAATACATGTGAGCAATGAATGAGAAATCATTCATGGAATCCTCACGAATTTGAATACTACCATACCACGCATTGATGATGATGATACGGCGGACCTTTCATAACATTTGTGATTTTGTTGCCAATCTGAATTCCAACATATCCGTCCTCGAAGAAATATTTTATCCCATGTGAAACCAATGAAAAGAAAATAGATTCTTGAAATTGCTCAATCGATTTTATGAATAGATAATTACATAATCGTATTAATCTGAAATTTGTTACGACAGCAACCTCAGTTACTGATCCTTTCCCTAGAAATTTCACCTAAACATATACAAAATTCTTTCATTTCTTTGTTTTTCATTTACAAATTGTGACATTGTGTTTACCTTGTCTAATTTGTTCTTGTACCGTGACGATGAACAATGACCTAATGAACATAATTCAATTTGTCGTTAATCCTTGTCTTCTTATTCATCCAGTTTTCTTAGTAAACTATATTAGAAAAATAAATCATTTAATTCTAGATTATCTCGTTGAAGTTAGATTTCCTTCTAAATGGTACCCTAATAAGTTGTGTTTTCACTTATCATTTCACGATAGGTACCCATAACAACGTTTCTTTGCTGAAATATTATTTTCATTTTATATAATTGTTTTTTTAATTCAAACCAGGTTTTCATTCCTCCGGACACAAGTAGCTTCTTTTTGGTTTTCATTCTCCGAATGTACATATATTTTGTCAACCGATGATTTAACGTGAGGTTTTGCCGATGATACATTACACTGAGTCTTGAAAAGTGCAATAATATATATACCTTTAGACTTGGTGAACTGTAGCATACACCTAGTCGTCATTACATCATCGCTGACATAATTGACAAAGTGTCTCTAGTCTTAAGGTAAAACGTGGAATTTCGAGTTTGAAAATATTATCTATTTTGATTTAATGTTTCTTCTACAAATCATATATAATTCACGTATTATGTATGTTCATCTAAGTTTTGAAGATGGTTACAAAATTTCGTACCATGCGCAGTAAAATTAGTAATATACTTGTAATCTGCTGCCGCAGTTTTCGTTGTTTTATGTTGAAAATGCATTCCAGCATACATGCTCTTGTGTTGTGTTGTTGCTGTCTCGTTGGTTATTTTCTCTTATCTTTTTATTTGATGATAAATCAAACAGATTTCAGTATTTATAACCATTAGCTTCTTCCAATAAAAAATAGATACTTGAAGTACACATTTGTCGATATCCACTTCAAGCATAACAATGTTTGCTTAAGCGCAGCTTGAAGGCTTAATAGCAATATAACAGAACTGACAACAGAAATAAATGACATTGAAGAAAAATGTTATTAATGGGTCAACAAATGGTAGAGAACTTTTGCAATACCATTAAGTCCTGCACATTTCTCGCTAATATATATCTCCAGCTGATTTCCCATGTGAAATACAGATAATAAAAGCCTGGGATTTGTCATGACTTTTATAGATTCTGAGAGCAAATATTAAGCATTGTTAATTTCAAATTTTGTATGAAGTTCTGAAATGAAGATCTGCACGTCGCCAAACAATTTAATTGTACTAGAATTATTTAGTTTTATAATGAGATCTTGATGCAGTTGGATATTTTAGGCAGATGAAAATTAGAACTTGCATGCAAATGAACAGTTAGATACTTCATTTGGATTAAGTTGTGGTGACAATAATTGACATCTGCTAGTATTAACAATTTAAGGTCAAGATCAAATCACTTAGGTTGGCTTCTTTCCATTTGATGATGTTTTAAGATGCTTTATATGGTCATATTCACTCTATTAAATGAGATATTTTGATATGATACAATCGCTATTTCCATTTAGGTATATAAGCTATGTAAAACATGAGTTTAGTATGCATTACATGTAAAGTACAACAGACACACCTTGTTCGCATACACGCAACTCATTTTGCCAACAGTTTCATAAAACATGCAAGCCAATACTTTATATATAAGTAAGAAGATGTGGTATGAGTGACAATGAGACTCCATCCTACTATTAATTTATACTTGTATTGTAAAGTAGAAAGTATTCGGGTTATTGTTGTATTAAGACATGTTTCTTTCATTTCTTAATGGATTAATCTGAATTGTGGGCACTGACAAATTTAAGTAATCGAGAAAAAAATATTATACTGTATGACCAACCTCCTAATTGGTATGACAGATTAAGAAATCCGTAAGTATGGTATGATTGCCAGCTCGCTTTGTCTCAGTATATAATGATTGCCCACTCCCTTTTTCTCAGTATGCTACATTACAGAAATAACTCCATCATTGTTTTAACCGATGAGTTTTTCTTAATGTATGCAAGTAAGTGTACATTGTTATTTCCAAATGATAACTTTACTAAAATTTTACTAAAGGTAATGCTTATCTCAAAAGTCTTTCCTAAGTGGACATCTGTTCAGGAAAAGATAAAGTAAAGTATTGATTTTTTTCACGAATTGTAACATTAATAAATATTCAAAAGTGTTATGTTTTTGAACGTTTTACATATATAGATACGTACGCATGCAGACTATACTGTGGTGGTATAATGGTCATTATAGAATTGAATGCTGGGTGCTTTTTTTTCTACAACTTGATAAGAATATTGTTTTGGAACATATATTGGAAGAAGACTTCAATTTTTTTAATTTAAATTATTAATTTTGTATTCTAAACATTAATATGCTATTCTGGGATTTCTTTAAAGAGACAGATTTTTTTCTTAATATAATCTGCTTTCCTTCAAATTTCAAAGAAAAACGCCCCGCCCCGTTGGTGTCGTGGTAGCGTGCTTGCCTCGATTTCATGGGTTCCATCCCCGGTCGGGTCAAATCAAAGAATTGAAAATTGGAATATTTGTTGCTTCTCTACTAAGCACGCAGCATTGTGGAGTAAGCACAATCTCGTCAAAATATGCATGTAATATTTGCCACTGACTTCATTTAAGTGTAAAGTTTGATTCCATATAATTACATGACTCATTCTAGTTTCAATGATTTGTATAAAAAATCAATGATGATATCTATAATTTATTAATCAGTTATAACAATAAAAAAATCTGGGTATGTACATACATTCAATTGAATGCTATGGTTTTTGTTTATATCTTTACTCCGTGAAAACGCAAGACTAAAACAGATGTATATATACAACGTACATTTTCTTAGCAATAAAAAAAGAATTGACTATACTTCCGATGATGTCATTTTAAAGACTGTAGTAATATTATCTCAAATGCATTCATCCCATATTTTTTTTTTCAATTCCATTGTACTACTAGTAACTAAATCATTGTATCCTATATATTTACTTTTCATTTTGATTTTTTTAACTAATTAAGTTGGAAGTTAGTTTACTATTACTTTTTTATGATGATAATTAAAAATCATTTGCATTTAATAAGATCGCTTCTTAGTTTAGCATGCCCAGTGAGACGAAATAGACAGCAGAGTACGCACCTTGAAGAAAGCCACACTTTCATAAGTTTGATATTGGTGTTGCCATACGTTTGAAGTGTAGATCTTGCTCTATAGAAGTTCTTCATCTAAAATGATATAAAATAGTTAAATGGTACTAATCGGGCAATCAAAATCCAAATTCGAAGTAACTGTCAAAAGAACAAATGGTGTGGTAAGGGCGCTATTTATCCCCAATATAAAGTCTATTATTCCAAGATAAAAACGAGTTTCTAGTTCCTGCATAAACATGTGAAATATAATGTGTTTTGTAAACTTTTCTGATAAAGCGTTAAAGTTTGCATCACAAAATATGCCAAAAATTTCTTTAGAAACTAAGGGGATAAAATAATCGCCCCAAATAAAACTATAGAAAAAATTATGTTCTCCAGAAGGATAAGCGAGCTTTGCTGACACCCGTCCAGCTGCTCACGATAAAAGTCCTTTAATAAGAAACCAATTAAGATAACAAGGACGTGTTCAGACAGAAACCGATTGCAAGCAGAGAAAACTGCCAACCACTATAGCAGATGACAATACGAATACTAAAAATCCCGGCTAAAATATACATACTTATTGAATTCAGTCACGAACTCCGATTTCGCGGGTGTGTTCTAGTAAGTCTAAACTCTAAACGTGAATATCAAAATGTAAACACAAAATGTTCTTATCATGTCGCTATTAAAACGTTTGATACCTATTTCAGCGCATACGGCCTTGTTTCTGGAATAACCATTATTATTTTTATTTTTTAATAATTAAAATTTCTTCTCAGAAAGTATAATTAAAATGTTACCAGTATCGAGGTATTGGTGAGAAGACGGATTGCGCCATCGAGACTAGCAGTCTACGTGAAGTTTGTACGTCCAAGTGGCAGTTTAAACATTAAAGTCTTGATTTAATTTATAAACATTAACATTTTGTGTTCCAATTGATGATCACTTTGATATCATCGCCACACATGATTGGACTGATATTGTTTGACAATTCTAAAAAAGTTACCTGTTTCCATGGAAACAAACTGAAAAGTGAATTGTTGTTTTCATTTAATACATTTAAGTGGTATTGGATATAAACATAATATATGGCACATATGAGAGAATGTAATGAACACGCTACCTCATAAAATATCTATCACGAAACAGTGGAGGTGGAAAAGAATATAAAATAGCATTATAAAATAAACATCATTCGTTTTAAAATTCTGAGTCTATATTACGTCTTATAATTCAACAATTGTATTATTTATATTGATTGAGAAAACCAAATACGTTTAAATCTTCTGCTGATTTCGTGAATATAATACTATCTGCCATGTCTGTATTTCATTATTAATGTAATAGGTGGCACCAAGGGAAATATTAAGTTTAAAAATAAAATCAATATATAGACCTATAGCATTATGATCGAAAAATATGTTCATTTCTATTGTAGATCACGATGAAGTTGCCGTTCATGAGAAACTATACGTTGACGTATATTTTTGGAGTAATAGGGATTATAATTCTTTTAGTCAATGATTTCATCACAGGTATGTTAATTATTATGCCGTAGTTCATTACTATTAGACATTGTGAAGGGAATACTTGTTTTTGTTTTTGGCTGCATATGACTGTATAAAAGGAGCATGGAATTGTAAACCTGTATTAGCGTCTTATTTTTAAGATTTTCATGTTTCTCCCCTTTAGTGCAATTATCAAATAAATAGTAATGGATATTCAAAACAGAGTCATATTTTAAGTGATTTTTCCTTTTTAAATTTCTTTGTTTCCTTTCTTCAAGAAATACGCATTCATGTTAACTTTACTTATATTGTATTATTTACTAATATGTGGTTAATTCTCAGGTGGCTACTCATTCACAGCCAATTTTATTTTAATACTAAAAATTTACTGGATTTTTTTTTCTTCCTTGGTAAAATTTTTATGTACTCAATTTATCCCATTTTTATCGTGATTGATGAAATATCTTATTTTAAAGGTTAAGATAGAGAGAAAACTCTTTAATAAAGGCACTTATGTAAAATAGGTTTACCTGTTCATGTGTTATAAAGCAATGAAGTAAAATGGCTTTACCTGCAACTGTGAAAAATACTATAGTAAAATAGTTTTACTGTATCTTTGCTATAACGCACTTTACTTAAAAATTTGGCACTTTTTTACAGGACGACCTAAACTGAGACTGTAACCACATTCTCTCACCTGCTATCGGTACTGCAGACGTTATCTGCTGTACAGGATCGCAAAATCCATTGTTTTGCAATGGCAATCGAAAAAGCAGACAAAACATCTGCTGTAAGCGGTGACAAAAACAATTGCATGTAATGGCAATCGGGAGCACATATCATATTGTTTCTGTCGTAAAGATAACCGGTAATAAGGGTGGGGCTAACCCGTGAAGAATTTCATGCACGTGGAAGGTTTGGCATTGAAAAGCCTGTTTTAAACTTAATATCACTTTGTCTTCCAATCGCTCGCATTATTGTCATGGTATTGCCAGTGGATTTTGCCTATCATTAGCAAACAACACTATACACTTGTTATTTCCTATAATTTTACTAAAACTTCAATGAATATGAAAATAAGAAAAGACGAAGTATGATTGCCAATGCAACAACTATCCACCAGAGATCAAATGACGTAGATGTAAGCAACTCTAGAACATTATAAGGACGTTAACAGTGAGCTAAACATATACCATATAGTAAGCTATAATAATTCTTTGAATTTTCTCCTGATAATTTTATGCAGTCTTACTGTTTGATAAGCAAAAATTACTTATCGATCAATGAAAAAAGCTAAATTTTACACTAATTTCAGGAATGAAAATGAAAAATAGCCTAATGAATTGATTTTAAAATAATAGTATTTATTGCTAAATAGCAATATAATAATATTAACACTCACTACTTTTAATACTGTTTTGGCTGAAGAATAAATTAAAAATAAGCTATCTGGCATCTGTTTTGAAAAATTCCTATAAAGCATAAATTGAATTTCTCTTATATCTTAATAAGTTACAGTACCCTCTACCCGTCCGTGTCATAAAGCTATCGATAGTGAACGGCTGGAATATAACGATTGGATGACTCCCTCATATGTACATTTGTTCTATTTAAGTGAACGGATACATGTTTTTGATTGTAGGCTAATTTTTATAATTGTTTAGACATGATTGTTCTGAGAATACTCTGACATTTAGTCACGAGCATCTTTCCATTTCCATTCCAGACATATAAAGATTAATCATACTCCCTATGTGTGTTTTTAAACTCTCGGTAACAAACAAAAAACCCGTTTTTATATGTATCACGCTAAAATGATATTAATCTTAAACTATCCTAAAATAATCATCATTAAATTCATACAATATGCCTTTTTAATCTTTTACAATAAAGAAGTAAATGAAAATATTTATTGGTCCAATCGAGTAATATTGTGTATCAGTCATACAACTTTGTGGCAAAATGTCTAGTTCATATCTACTGTCTGTAAAATGCTTTGCGACCGATATGAAATCAAAGTGCAATGCTTCAAACTTTATGTATATAAATACCAGATATGATAGTAACTATGATGTATGATTAAAGACACGTCATAACCCACGGCCGACACTCGGTTAATCTATATTGAGTATGCGGCTATATGGGCGGTTGGTCTGTTATTCGGGTCGGTTATACGTCTGTTAAGAGTAAAACGCACAATTTAAATGTTCAACTCTGTTAAATATACAGATTTTTGGCATATTATAAGAACCAAATAAAAAAAAAAGAAAAGTGTCTGACAAAATGATATCTATCATAGAACATTGTCCACCTGTAAAAACATTTCATAGTCTGCGCAAACTTCAGTAAAACTAAAAGGCGTCGCGCAAGTATGTGGTATTTATGCTCATACGCATAGCAATTGTTTTAATAAAAGGCGAAACAAACAATTTTAGATATCATTTAAAGGACACAAAATAGTACTTTGGTTCTAAAAAATAAATTGACATTAGCAAATATTTCATAATTGTAATATAACGTGAGTAATACCACGTTTTAGTGACTATTAGGGGAATAAAATCTGTTAATGGGTTGGCCAATTAAAATTGTGTCAGTTAAGAGTTATTTAGCCACGACAATAGTTTTGCTACCTTTATAATTTCCCATTAAAAAAGTTAAGAATGAGATGTACTTGAGTAAAAAAAAATGACAATACGGTGCTACAGTATCCTTGTAGTAAGAGCATTTTTATTTTGACTTTCTTTGCATTTTATTGAAAGGTGTGTCACTGCAATATAGCGTGATATGGATTGGCCGCTGGAATATGCATGAATTTATTATTAACGTTTTCAATTAGCCTTGATTTTTGTGTCTGTTCAAAGAAGCACGTTCAAAAATCCGACTGAAAGTGTCTGTCTTATACAACACCGGGTACATATAACGTGTTGTCGTTCTCATATGGACATGATATTTGCCACTGGACGTTAAACCCTAATTCGTCAGCATCATCCAATTGGTTCTTTTGTTCTATTACTTAATCATATGTTGTTTACAAAACATTCTAAAGAAGTAAATGGAAAGAAGCGAATGCAGCTACATTTTATTATCTTAAGTTTTAATTCATTTTATTCCGTTTATTCATTTAGTTCATTTTATTCCGTTTATTCATTTAGTTCCTTTCTACATAAGTGCAGAGGAGAACTGCAGTTGTGCGCTTGTAAAATTCTAGCATTTGTTATCAATTTGAGTACATCGCAATCCGTTACTGTTTCAACCACCCCCTCCCCCTGAAATTTTGTTTTGTTTGCACTTTACAATATTTACTGAGCTATCAGATTCAGCGGTTGACAGGAGGCCAATGTTTATCGGACTCCAGTCTCAAATAACATAAAGTGATATACAGTAAAAAAATTGCAAAGCATCTATATAGATATCGTTGTCTATATAATACTATTAATTTAAAAATAAGGAGATGTGGAATAAATGCCAAAATTGTTTTAACAATCATCTTGGAGGGTCTAAATAGTAAAAAGGGGTGTTTCATGTCTGTATTCTTAAACAATTGTTATTTTTCTCTCTTTTTTAGCAATGCATCACTCTCTACTGTCCTTATCTATTCTTCTATATTCTGCGTCTCCATCCAGATTCTCGTGTATACCATGAGGGTCCGGATTGGGAGTGTTGTTTATTTCTGTATTCTTTATATGTTATGTCACTTTTCTCTACATTTTATTTATTTTTCTCATTATTCTTTCTCTATTCTTTATATTTTAGCATCCCAATATATTTTACTTACTGATGTTTAGTTACATTACGACGTTTATCTCTGATATAAAAAAGCAGATGTGGTATGATTGCCAATGAGACAACTCTCCACAAGAGACCAAAATGACACAGAAATTAACAACTATAGGTCACCGTACGGCCTTCAACAATGAGCAAAGCCCATACCGCATAGTCAGCAATAAAAGGCCCCGAAATGACAATGTAAAACAATTCAAACGAGAAAACTAACGGACTTATTTATATATACAAAACAATGAACGAAAAACAAATATGTAACACATAAACAAACGACAACCACTGATTTACAGGCTCCTGACTTGGGACAGGCACATACATACATAATGTGGCGGGGTTAAACATGTTAGCGGGATCCCAACCCTCCCCTAACCTGGGACAGTGGTATAACAGTACAACATAAGAACGAACTATACAAATGATGTATATACTGGTTACCAATGTAGATGACAAATTGGTGTCATTCATAACAACGAAACAGAATTCACATGATATATGCGACCATTCTTGAATGAAATTAATATTACTTTAATATTACACTTTTTGAAACCATTTTTATCAATTTCCAATTTCCATTGTCTAAATTTATGTTTCATTGTTCATGTGTTGTTTCCGTATATTTTAGCCACTCGTCTTGAGCCTACCCATTTGATCCGATAACTCCCCATAAAGCAATCAAATTATATTTTCATTGCCATTCATAACTCTTAACAGACCAAATAACAGACCGGGTTTTATACATCCGACCCATTAACAGACCAGGTTTTTAATAAAAATTGATTAATATTACCAAAATACAGATTTTCGTGTAGATTTTTCACACAATGATATTAATATGGTTAACAAACACAATGCCTGTCTTTTTTCGATGTTCAAAATATTGCATGCAAGTAAATTCAGCCAAGTTGTTATTTTGTTTACATTTTGTGTGTGTAAAATGTGTATAAATTTATTGATGAGTTACCCGCCTTTTCATTTTATTGATTGTTTATCGAAGCTAGAAAAAAAATAATTACACCACTGGATTCAGTACATTGAATTGTTTTGTTAGACATGAATAATTTTTATGATAAAAACTATATTTAAAAAGTTGTACAATGAAACATACTGAACTTGCAAGTATTTTCTCGATAACACCTGATTAACAGACTTTAGCCAACCCAATTAACAGACCAACCGCCGATATAGCCGCATACTCAATATAGATTAACCGACCAATCTCTCGGTTAGCCGAGTGACGGCCGTGTAACCGCTTCTTTATAATATATATATAACACTGCATGTGCCACCTACCATATACTAATTAATGCATGCAGTAAACAAATTAAAAGGTAGTCATTTTCAGCTTTTTAAAACTTATTTGTAAAAATGTGAAGACTAGGGAAAAAAAAAGAAATGTAATCTGACAATTCCAAAAAAGTTTCGAACATCTTAAGTTCAATATCACTAGGGGAAAAGAGGAAAGGCATAATAGAGTAAAAGAAGATGGTCATTCCTTACTTGTTAAAGACACTTCCCTAAATGAATTGAACCATGTTTTACGTCCCACTTGCATGACTTTGGAATAACGTAGTTAAGATTAAACAACATATTATTTTATGTAATATTATGCAACAGTTTTAGAGACATTATTAAAAACAACCCTTTTGAAAGATATGACTGTTATTTTATAATCATTTGATTTGTTCGCTTGTGTTCCTGTTCTTATTCTTATAATTAGGTCTTTCCACCTTTCTGTGGAAAGACCTATTGGTTTTCTTCTGATTATTTTTTTTTTCTTCCGCCTAATTTTTTTCTTGCGGTGTATTTTTGTTTCAAAAGATGTCGCTTAGTTTTTTGGTATATGATATCATACAGTCTATACGCTTTTGAAACTGACCCTGTTTAACCAAACACTTTTCTTTGTAAGAGTTATCTCCCCAAACACTGTTTTTCTTGTTATGAGATCTCCTCCGCAACCGTAAAAGAAAGCGACAAATTTATTTTTCCAAATTGCTCGTTATATCCTCAGGATGTTAGGTTTTATTTAGACCGAAGCTTTACGAAGACTCCATATGAGAGTTATTTCCCCTTTTGTATTTGATATATGTGAAATGTATTTGTAACTGGAAAACCATAAGTGATAGAGGCGTAGGGTCTTTTGATTTGAGGTCCTTGGTCCATAAAAATGAAAATGAGGTCAAGGTCAAAGGTCAAGGTCATGTTAAAATTTTGATTTTGGCTTGTTATCACTAATTTTCAGAAATCTTATAAGATATCGACAACATATTTTTATAGAATTGTTAGTTGCGACATGTCGTAACACGTAAATTTTAGTTGAAAGGGTACGTAGACATTTAATGGGAGTTTTCGCCCCTTTTATATCTAATATTAGCTGTATGGTAATATAACTCATTAACAATATATAGTAGAGACCTAGAGTGTTTTGATTTGAGGCCCTTGTTTCATGACCTTGAAATTGGGGTCAAGGTCATGTACAAAGAGGCAAATTATGTGTTTTTGGCACTATTTAAAGAGTTTGATTGTGTTTTAATGCTTTTGTAGGTTGACATTGACCTTTAACCTTACTACTTGTTAAGTGATCTCTCAAAAGATAAATCCCATGTGTTTAGATATATAGTATCTAGGCTTTCAATTCCGTTTTTGCAGGATCCAAGTGGATCCGTTCTCTGTGTTAATCAACTAACTAACCAACCAACCAACCAACCAACCAACCAACCAACCAATCAATCATTGCATGCCTGCATGTTTCCGTCTCATGTGTTTAATATGGGGTCCAAGATCTTTTCGCTTGTTTCAAGAGACCATATCCCACATGTTAAATTAATCAATCAATCAATCAATCAACCAATCAATCAATCAATCAACCAACCAACCAACCAACCAAGCAATCATTCATTGTATGCATGTTTCCGTCTCATGTGTTTAATACGGGGTCCAAGATTTCCTTTGTTTCTTTTTTTCGCTTGTTTCAAGAGACCCTATCCCACGTGTTTAATCAACCAACCAACCAATCAACCAACCAATTCAATCAATTAATTAATCAATCAATCAATCAATCAATAAACCAACCAACCAATCAATCGTTCATTGTATGCATGTTTCCGTCTCATGTGTTTAATATTGTATTTACATCTCTTCTGAAAAAAAAAATCCACATGCTTGTTATCAGATGTTCTCAGAAACTACATGTCCAATTGACCCCAAATTTTGCAGTCAGCAGAGTATAGTATACATGTATTGAATCTTCATAAAACAACGTGGTGCAGATATCTCTCAAGAATTTTCCTAGAGAAAAGAAATTGCAATGCCGTAAAAATCGCTTGCTAGTTCCGTAAATCTCAGTGAAATCCTACAATAAAATGTCCGCTCCTAGATTGAAATACAAATCTGTGTTACAAACTGCTGCTGAAAAATGTACATTGTATGAAAATAATCGATAAACGTGTTTTAAAGTTACACAGGATCAATTAAATCCAAAGCATGCACTGCTCGTGAACTGTGATCGAAACGTCAATTACCTACAATGACAAAAGAAATACATTGTGTGTATTCCGTCGCTATACATGTTGTCTGTCCAACGTCCCCACCTAATATAAAGCCTCGTCACGTGACGCCACAACCTGGCGCGAGACAAAGACGCGCGCGGACCCTGAAATAGAATAAAAACTTTCCAAACTAAATATAGAAACTTAACCAACACACTAATATGGACCCTTTAAAGAAAGAAAAAAAAAAACAAACAAACAAACAAACAAATAAACAAACAAACAAAACAAACATACAAATATATCAGTCAATCATGTTTCAGGTGGGGGAAAGACCGTTTACAATTGCTTTTTAAAGCAATTGATTTATATTTTCTTTAATACACCGTTACTAAGACAGATATATAAAGGGTGGATGTACATTAGGTATCAAATCCATGTAATCATGAGAAGTGACCAATTATAAATCAAAGGAAAAACATTTTTATTGCGGTTATTCATATTGACAGTCGCTGGATTGTGTTCTCGTATGAACTAACACGCTCAAGCCTTATATCATAACCAACAGTCTCTAGTTAGGATCAGTTAGCGATACTCTGATATTTTTCGATAACAGCTAGGTATTTACGAGCATGAAATTATTATATTGACAATATTATACTTCCATTTTCCAAGTTATCTATGAATTTCATATAAAATTAGTGAAGCTGTCCAACAAATTCAATAATTTCTTTCCCGACAAAACCTTTTTACGACTTCATTACAGGTGACTTTAAAGTCCTGTCCAATATCCATAAATCATCACTAAAATATGTACCAATTGTCAAACATTGTTGGTTGATGCATGTTACCAAAACAAAATTGTCTGAATGACACTGTGTATACTCTATCACATCACATATATTTCTTATTTATATTTATCTACCATTGCTTTGTTGCAGCATATCAGAGTACCTATGATAATTACCTGCCAGACCAACCGGAAATAGAATCTTTACCAACAGACAAAAGGTACATTTTAATTGGATGGTCTAAAATTGAAATATTTTTATGTTACGTAAATTTTAATACCAGAAAGAGATACTGGATATTATTCATTTTGTACAGTTAATTACATGTATATCATATATAAATTGTATTATTCTACATAATGAAAAAGTGAAAAAAATACTTTTTTTTATATCCAAAAGTGTCATATCTAACGCTCAATACTAGTTAGTTTCTATACTTCAAAGATAAATTGGTATCACATTTTTTTTGAGAAAAAAAAACACCAGAATATGGAGAAAGTTCAACATCAAACTATTGATGCTAAAATGATACATAGAAACTGAAAGATATATACAACGGTAATCCACTATGATCCTCATATAAACGTAACCTCTACATTCTACTTCTTTAGATACGCCATGTTATCGTATAGCTTCAGACCAAGAAGCAGATACGGATCACGAAGAAGATACCGGCCATATCGAAAACATTATAGGTACATTTACAAGTATTCTAACAAGTATGTACAAACACCAAATAGCATCTACACATTTCTTTCGGTATCACCTTATCTATGCTTATATTAAATAAGACTTTCGGAAGCATGAAAGTCGCAAATATCTTTCAATTGTTTTTGTTTACTGAGCATGTGCATGTGCATGGACTAGAATAGACGGAGTGTTTTTCTACTGTCAGATACTATTTCACTTTTCACCTTTAGAATCTATATATAAAATGAAACGCACATATGGAAACATACACATAGATATAAAAGAATCTATATATACATCCATGGTAACAAAAAATAAAGATGTGTTGTTTTAGTATAACAGATTACTTTTTGCGAATCCGCAAATATAAAAATGTCCAATTAAGTTACATCTTTCCGTAAAGCATATAATGCTGATTTGGAGAGCATTGAAGTAGAAAAAATGATTAAAGGGAGAATTGTCCTAATAATGCAATTATAATTTCTGACAAGTTTGCATATTTCTGTTTCTTCATGTGAATTCTTGTTTCAGTTTTGCTTTTACTTAAAATTAAGAATAGGAATGGGGAATATGTCAAAGAGACAACAACCCGACCAAAGAGCAGATAACAGCCGAAGGCCACCAATGGGTCTTCAACGCAGCGAGAAAATGCCGCATCCGGAGGTAGTCCTCAGCTGGCCCCTAAATAAAAATGTGTACTAGTTCAGTGAAAATGGACGTCATACTAAACTCCAAAACATATAAATGAACTAAAATTTAAAATCATACAAGACTAACAAAGGCCAGAGGCTTCTGACTTGGGACAGGCGCAAAAAATGCGGCGGGGTTAAACATGTTTTGTGAGATCTCAACCCTCCCCCTATACCTCTAGCCAATGTAGAATAAAGAAACACAGGGCAATACGCACAGTAAAACTCAGTTTAAAAGAAGTCTGAGTCCGATGTCAGAATAGGTAACAAAAGAAACTGAGCAAAATGACAATGATACATTAATTAACAAAGGACTACTAGCAGTTACTGACATGCCAGCTCCAGACCTCAATTAAACTGATTGAAAGACTATGTCTTCATCATATGAAAATCAAGTACAATCCCTCCCGTTAGGGGTTTAGTATCTTACCATCATAAAATATATGAGAAGAACATAACTTGTATCTATATAAATATATGTAACCTTTTTTTTTCTTGTACATTTATCTTTTTTAATCTAAAATATTTTGTTGTTTTATAGATAAGAAATCGAATTTTGTGCATAATTTCGTGAATTGTGTAAAGTTTTACGTTACTGTCTCATACACGTATACCAAAACTTCATTTATTCATGTTTCATCATTTAATTTATAATGTACTAAATGTATATGCATGTATTTAGAATATGAAATAATTTTTACATTTGTTTTATTCTATTGTATTGTTATTTTTTCACGAAAAGTTTTGAATCACTCATAGGCTCTTCTCACATTGTTTTAATTTTGTTTCAGTTATAGTCAAAATCGTGACAAGCCATGGATGAAACTTCCCAACATGTGGTGTTTCAGACGTCCATGTTCAACAACCAACGATTGCTGTAGAAAACACAATATTTGTGATCCTAGCGCAAAACGTTGTATCGACTGCTGGTATGGTCATCCATGCACAAGGAATGCTGACTGCTGTGAAAGATTTCCTGTATGCGACAATAGAAGTAACTCTTGCAAGAACTAAAATGTTTCGAAGTAAATCAAACCAAAGCTGTGACACTAATCATTGCATTTGTATTTACTCATTCAATAAACGATTTATTTCTTTTATATGCTTTCTTCAATTTTGCTCGAACATACGCATGACGCATTTAAGATCACAATGTTTTTCATCAAACTGATGGATTTTTTTAATTATTTTTAAACTTAAACATTTCAATAAGATTACCATACGAAATTTGTTTGCCAAACAAACAAACAACCGCGACGATTCTGATCTATAATTTGTACAATAAATTTAGCATAATTATGGACTATGGCTATGTCAAAGAATATGGCGACCATTTTTTTTTCAAATTACAAAGTGAAGACGTAGAAACTATTCAGCTAGTAATACATGTATGTGAGATCTTTATAACAGAGTAGAATTTAAAATGCTTAATGAGTCTTTGATCAATTTTGCAGCATCTCCTTCCCGCAAATCCAAATATTACAAGACACCTGTCTTAAATTCATGAAAATATGAAGATACTATTCCCTGTTGTATTATTTAAAGATCTTTACAGTTCACTAGACAATCCAATATTATTAGTTACACAGTTTGCTAGTAACCTAATACGATATATATGGGGGTCAGTAAATTCCATATAGGGTGAGAGCGAAGTGACCTAATGCGATATATATTGGATCAGTAATTAGGTCAATAGCTCACTATATGTATCGAATTTATCTTATCGACTATCTTAACATGTGGTCTTCCGACTAATGGCCTGTCAAAGTGATCAAGTCTTCAATATGAAGAACCTACTTCCATTTGTCTATACAAAAGCAAATGCCAACAGTAACAACTTGTTAGCTTTTGCTGTGTTTTCTGAATTTATTTCAATCGTTCATCATCAATTTCTTCATCTGTTGTCCGGATGAAACGATTCAGATTTTTCCTCGACGTCCTGTTGTTTTTATAAAAGGACTTAACACCACTACTAACCCGGTCTCCACGCGGTCGCTTTTAACCAATGATATTACTAGAAATGTATAGGTGGTAAGATAAATATATATATTTGGACGCCATTTACCGGAGAGGAATATACGGACTGTCATATTAATAAATCAGAAGGGATAATAGGAATCTCCTAAAATAACACACAGCACAAAAGATTAAATCTGCTACCAACATCCGATTCCTAAAAAAAAAAACCTGACCCACATAGACAAACAAGAACGATAACATTAAACTTGTACGTTCTTTTGGAATGTCAACGAAACATGACGAAATAAATTTTTCGTCGCTCAATATATTAGATACCCAATATGTATATGTGTCCTTAAAAACATCATTACATGAATATAGCACAGTCTGCAAATTACTCCATAAAAATTCTATCCAAATTACTAGCTTCTATTCAATCAAGAATCAAAAGCGGTCTTTTAAGTTATTAAAGAGATACTTTCTCTTGGAAATCATAAAGTGCGGATTTTTAAAGTTAAAAGATCTGTTGAAGGGTCCATACCGCCGCGAGTGCGAGAGGACGTGGATTCGATCCCCCGGTTTTAAACGGGTAACAATGGATTTGTCGTATTCACTATATTTCTTCTATAACGACTTACAATGTACAAATGCATCAACATTCACCAATGTGGCTAATGGTTTGATTTTTAAATATCTGTTATCATTTGCCGAGCAAATATTGCCTACATTTCGAGAACGCTCGACTTTACTACTAAGTTTTAGAGGGTTTCGTGGTATTCATTGTTTAATTTCTGTTTTTTTAGTGTTTTTTTCTGTTCTTCCTCGACTTGTGCCTTTCGAACACCAATTATTATCTTCAATGTTTTACTTATTGTACTATTATTTACATGAGTGTTAAGCTTTTATAACAAACCCTTTGACCTGTGAAGTGTACATTGAATAATCTAACTTTACACTTAAAATACTTCAAATCAGACTGCCTCAAGAAGCTGAAAAGCTTATAAAACTACTGTGTTTTTTACATTGACACAGTGCACCATTTTATTTTCTACAAAAGCAAGTCAACTTATATAGATTCGTGGTCAACGACTCAACGACAGGAGTTGTGTACTCAATTAAAAAACGACAACAGGAGTTGTGTACTCAATTAAAAACGTATAGAGATAACAACAACAGGAAACAGGAGACAGGAGATGGGCACTAATAAGTAACAATATTGAATGACCATCTATAACGACAACGACAGGATATAGGTTTTTCATAACCAAATTATCGCAACTACGTTTTATTGAACTGATTCAAAATACGTTTTAACTCTCTGTTATTTTTTTTTTATTTTTTATTTTTTTTTTTAGCCACCGTTTGTATTGTTGAACTTTGTATATGTTTTTGTACTAAGGCATATGTTATCCATCGTTTTAGGCGTCAATTGTGTATTGTTCGTATAGATTTATTCCTTATTGATGAAATGAAAAGGATCGATACTAATACCCAACATTTTCGTTTATTAATGCTATGAAGTTTTAGATTTTCATGCCGAAAAAAACCTTTTGATGTCACAACTAAGAAGGAAGAAGATGTAAGGGAACTAACTTCTTTTTATTTTGTCTCTCGTACATAAACAATAGATATTCGGTAACAGATGTTTACTTAATGCCCAATTACAAATATTTGAGGTATATTCAGAACGAGAAAAAACTAAACAATATGTCAAATTGGTGTGTCCGAAAATTTTGGTCGAACTGGAAGGAGGGTGTTAAGTTTTATCATTGCAACTTGCAAAAAAGGGCATATTGTGTAGGTGTAATTTTTTCTTGCATAACGTTACCTACGCACCCTTGAAGAGTTGTATGTAATGCAAGGGTGATTTCCTTCAATGGGCATAGGGTTTTGACTGGACGTGGTTGCGTATTTATGCATCCCACAAACTGAAACCACTGAGCACGGTTCATACTTCTGATCGACTGACGATTTTAAATTCCAGTTAACCCTTCCGAGCGGGGACATCCCAACTACCTAATTTATGATAACATTATAACAATAAACAAATTTTTAAAAGTAAACAAAAAAAATACATTTTGATAATCAATTACACGAAAGTTGCAATTTTTTTGTTTTCAAATAGCATCAAACCTGTTACCATTACTTTTTAAACTTTGTGTGCAGTGAAATAACAGAAAAGCGTTTTGCCCCTAAACAATAGTTGTACAGAGGATTTGTTTATTGTATTTTCACTTTTCGTAATGGTTGTTTCTATTTTCTTGAAATAATAGTGAAAAAATATATATCAAAAATTGATATTCTGCCTTTTTACTGAAAGCATAGTTAGTAAATTTTTTTTTAATTTGACATCACCACGGTTTGCTTAACGAAAGAAATATTTCAACAGAATAATGTAGAATTATACATACATTTTGAGAGTTTATAATCACGTTTGATACCAGTCAATCAAGTTAAAGTGTTATTTTCTCTATTGATTTCTCTACACTATTTATTGATAAATAGATAAAAAATAATATACTTGTCTCAAAAGTCGTTCTGATTCACAAAAAAAAAAATCTCAGAAGAAGTAATTGTTAGAACGCTAGAGTTTTAAATAGAAAATGTCTGTGTTGATTTCGGTAAGTAATTTTTCCAGAAGATGTTGGCATTCCAACAGGCAACATTTGTGAACCGATCATTGGAATTCGATTTTCTTTATTCGTATAAAGCAAAAAATATTTAAAGGTTATTTCAATAAAAGAAAAGATGTTAGCCAAATCTATTTGTCCAAAATCCTTTAATAATAAAAGATGCACTTTATTTAAATGGTAAAAATATAAGAAGTAACTTGTTCACTTATTTTTTCATAATATATTCACGTGAGTTCAGTGTGTAAATAGCATCTATCACCTGGTTTTTTTTCTTCTCAAGAACTTGTGTCTACTAGTTCAATACAGATACTTCCTTGGAACTCTTATCGGTCTTACATACGCTTGTTTACCCTTCTCAGCTCTTCGAAAAATACCATATCACGATTTTGTTTATGTCATTAATTTGAAACTATTAATAAGACTTGATTATTTTCTTCGTTTCAACTATCCCAGTGAGCTAAGACAAATTAATGGCACTACTGGAAAATACAGAAACTGCTTCATACCTAGACCCAGAATTATCAACAGACAGCAAGAGACGCTTCAACACAAATCTGTATGACAAATGTTGCAATTTTAGCTTCCGAATAGTGAATTTTCTTTTTCTGAGTAGCAATATAAAAGAAAGGATTCTTGTTTCACGTGAGTACGGTGTGTATACAGCATACATCACCTGTTTTTTAAGAACATATATGCCCACTAGTTCAAAATAGAGATTCCCATGAAAAAAAAACAGTTATCGATCTGGCCTACGCTTGTTTACCCTTCTCAGCTTTCCGCCAAAAACAATATCACGATTTTTTTATGTCATATGTGGCCTTAATCATATTATATTGACTTGACCGTTTTACAAACTTCCTTTTGTTGATTTTCTTGAATTTCTTATCTTTCCTTTCGGCTTCATCAGAAAAAAATCTCAACTTTATCTATAACAAAGAGGCATTGGGTTGCTTTTTAATTTCTGTTTCTTCTTCCAGATATGAAACAAATATGCGAGAAATTGCCAATTGCTTTAGAAGTTTTAGGATAACGGATTAGATTATTATTCATAAGATAGAAACTTAAATGTGCAGGGAATTCAAAGCTTTTTCATTACATCATATCCACATTCTTCTCTGGATAATCTTGTTCACTTATCATGCAGAACAAATATGTTCTTTACTTTAGTCTTTTACTTTGATCTGTAGAATACAAAAACGTATCAATATATAGTACATAGATCGATTTTCCTTCTATACTTGGTGATAGTTCAGTGCTTAACTTTAGGAAAAACAGATTGGCTACCTTTGCAATATTTGTATTGTTTTTTACGTCTGGTTCCAGACTTTATAATTATTGGATCACAACCACTGGGAATCCATTTACAGCCGGGCGGAGTATGAAGTATTCCTGTATAAAATCCAGAAAAAATATGTATGGTTGTCATTCGATTGAAAATTGTGATCATTGGTCAAAACAAATTGCACCACCTTCGGCTGTTTGTTGTGTCGATAACTATGTCAGCCTTTTCATATCTCCACCACCGCCATCTCCAAACGCTGTTTTTCCAAGACATTATTATCTCTATATGCCATGTTTTCTCTCTCCAAACACGAATTCTACCCACAACCGGTTTCAACAAGAATCTACTCTCTCGGCCAATAGATTCTCCTCACTGTATTCTTTTCCTTCGATACCTGACTATAGTTTCTGGTCGTTTGATTGGGCGGTGATTCCAAAGACGGATACTAAGCAGACTGCATATACCAGTTTTCATATTGTCATAAATCAGTATCACGAAAATTGCTAAACACGTTTTAAACAACCAAAATCGATTCAATATCTGTATCTGTTATTTATCCTGTGTTAACAATTTTCAGATGAGACAATATAATTTTCATAATTTTTATTTTGAAAGAAATATTTTGAAAATTAAAATTGGTGCTGCTTAACTTATGTCCGAGTGTATATATCTAAGACTCCATTTCAGAACTTGTGTCAGATTTGGACAATTAGAAAACAAAAGATATCAATGTGTTTAAAGAATTTCATGTTATCAGATAGTTTTTGATCTTGAAAGAGCATTGGGCGGTTTTTTGGTTTTGATGGCATATCTTTGATGATCTCTGATCAAACCTGTATCAAAGTTTTAGAAATTTACCTGTGACGTCACTTTTGTGGCGTTGATCCAGTCGTGTGAAAGACAGTTCGTGGTTCTGTTGTGCTGTTTTTGTGTGCTGTCCTATGTTGTTTTACGTGTTCGTTTTTATTCTGTGGTTAGCATGTCGAAATGTACTATTGTATTGTTTATTTGTGTATTTCTCTGTCCTGAATGTTCTTCCATTTATTTGTACTGTATTACTGTCATGTAATGTTGTCATATTAGTGTTATATTTAACATTGCCATAAAAGCGCGAGGTTTGGCTAGCCACAAAACCAGGTTCAACCCACCATTTTTTCTTCAAATGTCCTGTACCAAGTCAGTAAAATGGCAGTTGTTATCTTATAGTTCGTTTCTGTGTGTGTTGCATTGTCGTTTGTTTTTTTTTTCACTGTTGATTCTGTTGTTTCGTTGTTTTCCTCTTATAGTTGATGTGTTTCCCTCGGTTTTAGTTTGCAACCCGGATTTGTTTTCTCTCAATCGATTTATGACTTTCTAACAGCGGTATACTACTGTTGCCTTTATTTATACATGTTCACTGCTTTTCTAGGCTCGGGTGATTTAAATAAAGACGATATCATCTATTTAAATGGGTTGCATAGTTTTTGATAAAAGCGCAGATATCAGACGCGGCTTTGATTTGAGTATATTTGTGATGATGCATTCTAAAATCGTTAATCAACAGATCTTTATTCTCACTGGAAGCTGTAGGGAAATGGGACAAAGGAAAATGTTTATGCAACAAAAACATTTCAGCTACTATTGAATGATATGAATTATTGTCTGACTGTAGTTGAAACTTGTCAATTTCGAATCAAATTGGGTTTTTTTAGACAGTAGGAACATTCGAATATTTTGGGTTTTTGTTTTTAAAGTGTGCAACGGAGAGGTGACAAAATTCTTAACATTTTTTTCGTAACATGAGAGAAAAGGACTTCTTGCATACTTCCTGATATTCGAGAAAGTGTGAAGGAAACGTGTACCGTAACCGCCCATTAATTCAATAATCGTAATGGTCTATGACCTGCTTGATTGAGGGTTTTTTTTTTAAATAAATTTTCTGACATTGATTAAGAAAATCTTATGATCAATCAGAGAGATTTTAAAAAAGGTCTATTCCTTATTAAGTAACTTAAGATAAACAATATTCGTCGACAATAGAACTGTTTGTGCGCAGTCAAATCCCCATATTGACCGTGGCAAAGCAACCCAGAAGCATTATAACTTAATACCAAGGATTGCTTAAAACAACATATGGACTATAACAAAAACACAAACAGAAACAAACTAAAAACAACAGAAGACTATAAAAACTTATTTATAGCAATTTTGTGTCCAAAAACATGAAATGTACATTATATTATATTTTATTCGGGATCTTCACAGGGGATATGGGTTCATATTCCCTGTCATAACAACAGTAACAATATGCTTTATTTAAAAACACTCTGTCACATTCACATGTGAAACAATAGGTAAACATATACAAAATACTATCACATATAATCATAAAAAGAATTAAAACAACTTTAAAATGGAATATATTAATAATTACTATACTTTATAATACTTTACTTAACTGTCAGTATTTTATATCACCTGAGCCGTCAGTCGATGAGACTATATGACACTGATTGGGAAAATGAGCTTATACCCCTTGTGAAGTCCGAATAACAATTATTTTATACTGGAGTGATCGATTTTAACATTATTTATCATTCTTATCATCGTTTTTGTTCACAGGGGATATGTTCGCATATTCCCTGTCAAGGTGACAAATCAAATTGCAGGATTAGTCAGGACATTTCAGTCCAGTATATAATATAAATATATATAATAAGAATTGAGAATGGAAACGGGGAATGTGTCAAAGAGACAACAACTCGACCAAAGAGCAGAAAACAGCCCAAGGCCACCAATCTGTCTTCAACGCAGCGAGAAAAACCCGCAACCGGTGGCGGGCTTCAGCAGGCCCCTTAAGAATAATGTATACTAGTTCAGCGAAATGGACGCCACAATAAACATATACAAAATACAATCACATACAATCATAAAAAGACTCCAAAACATATAAATGAACTAGATGATTTTTCATTTCCTATTGTTACTTATCCATTTTTAGATGGTGACGTTCCCTTGTCACCATCTTATGGTGTTTATATATTTTATATTTATGACTAAAATCAGCAAAGACCTATCGAAACAACATCTGATACAAAAATTTAATAACACTTTTAGATATTTGGATGATATATTGGCTCTCAAAAATGACGACTTCAGTATGTACACTAAAGAGATTTATCCTGCTGAATTGACCTTAAATAAAGCTAATACTAACAATGACACTGCCCTTTTATGGATCTTGATATCTATATCTTTAATGGGAAGCTTAATACCAAAATTTATGATAAAAGAGATGAGTTTTCATTTCCTAATGTTAATTATCCATTTTTAGATGGTGACGTTCCCTTGTCACCACCTTATGGTGTTTATATATCTCAACTTGTTCGATTCGCTCGTGTATGTAACAACGTATTTAATTTTAACGAAAGAAACCTCTGTATTACTGAAAAATTATTACACCAGGGTTTTCGATATCACAAACTAGTCAAAACATTTACTTAATTTTATCATCGTTACAAGGACATCATTCGTAAATATAAATCAACATGCAGACATCTTATACGTTCAGGTATTTCACATCCAATCTTTTATGGTAATATTCTATACAAAGCACAAAAATATCGACATTCACCTCAAAAGCTAACCAAACCTTTAAACAGACTTATTCAGAAGGGATATAGTTACGATACTGTTGACAGGTCATTAAAGATGGCATATTTTGGTATTAATATTGATTCACTGGCATGTCAGTAACTGCTAGTAGTCCTTTGTTAATTTATGTATCATTGTCATTTGCTTAGTTTCTTTTGTTACCTATTCTGGCATCGGACTTGGACTTCTTTTTAACTGAGGTTTACTGTGCGTATTGCTGTGCGTTTGTTTATTCTACATGGCTGAAGGTATAGGGGGAGGGTTGAGATCTCACAAAACATGTTTAACCCCGTCGCATTTTTGCGCCTGTCCCAAGTCAGGAGCCTCTGTCCTTTGTTAGTCTTGCATTTTTTTTTTAATTTAGTTCATTTATATGTTTTGGAATTTAGTGTGACGTCCATTTTCATTGAACTAGTACACATTTTTGTTTAGGTGCCAGCTGAAACCCGCCTCCGGGTGCGGGATTTTCTCGCCGTGTTGAAGACCGCATTGGTGGTCTTCGGCTGTTTTCTGCTTTCTGTCGGGTTGTTGTCTCTTTGACACATTCCTCATTTCCATTCTCAATTTTAGAATTGAAAAAACAAAAACACAAGACTAACAAAGACAAGTGGTTCATGACTTTGGACAGGCGCATATTACACACATATTATTATGTTTATTGAAAAAAATAGAGTAACACTGAATCTATAGTTAATGTGATTCACTCAGTGTTTGTTTGTTACCTTGATTTTTCTTCTTTATCCATTGATGATGTTTTAACATCGGTAAAATACTGTTGTATAAATTTGCAACATATTAAATGACAAGTTGAGTCATTTGATGATGAATAATCAGGGTTTGGTTGATAATAAAAAAAAAACGGTTTTCGGAATAGCTGAAGTACTGCAGATTACATATTGCCGCCCACTAGTATAATGGATGTTCTGGGAAAATACGTATCAGCATTTTGATAAACAGGCATGCAATAGAACTGAAAGATCTATGTTGTGAAATACACTAAATAACCAATGCATAGCTATGAAAATGTTCTCATTGCTGTTTAGAACAAGTGTTAAGTACATATAACTAGCAATTATTTGAATTCAATCGAAATTGGTATTAGTAAATGATTTTATGATAAAAAAAAACTCATACAAAATACCAGGCTTATAATTTGGTGAGCTAAAAGTGGCGCTCGATTCAAAACAGTTGGAAGACTTAATCAAAAAGTAAGTTGACAAGCACAACAAAACACCAAAAATATGGAAAAGTTGTGCATAATGCGACCAAGGCAATCTAGGCCTGGGTGGTAGAAACCCTTCGTGCTTCTAAAAGTTCAACATTTTATAAAACTTCAATTTACAGAAAATGAACATATTATTAATGATATTTCATGATAACTCAAAAGTGCTTGCTACTGGGCTTGTGATACATTTGGGGACGATATGTCCACCAGCAGAGGCATCGACCTAGTTTTTGTAAAAGCTCGTAAAAGATTCCAGGTTGATAAATAGGTACGCCAGACGAGCTTTTCTTCTTCATCAGACTCATCAGTGGCACTCGAATCAAAACAGTTGTGCCAAATACGGCTAAGGCAATCTTTGTCTGGGGATAGACAACCTTAGTGTTTCGAAAAATTTAACATTTTATAAAAAGAAAAGTATCACAGAAATTCACCATATCAATGATATTTCATGTCAACACAAAAGTGCTGACTACTAGTCTTGTGACTCGTCCGGGGATGAAACGTTGTTATTGGTTTAAAGTAACATTTAGACAATCAACAAGGAACAAAAGATTAAACCTCATTGCGTGATGACCATGAACACCGAATTGCGTAAAATTATTCGCTAGATGTGTGTACCGATAACTGATCTGTGCATCGAAGAACACATTTGTGGGGTTTTAACACATTAAAGGCTATAAAACACAAGAAATATAACAAATGCTGCATTATAGTTGATCGACAAACTTATTGTAAAATACTGTGACAATGCAAACACTTAGACAACTATGAAGCACATTCAAATATTTGTTAAATAGCATAACAGGCAATAAAATATGCATCCTGCCATAATTAGAATAGACAGTATAGCAATTTTGATAAACGTTCTGATTGAAAACGAAAAAAAGTTTGTAGAAGAGATATAAATACGCCATAACTGTAAACATACAAGAGAATACATATTAAGCATGAAGAAACGTTGTATCGCCTCGACACAGCACACATGAATATTTGATGTGAAAGTATTGAAATTGCTTTGTTTCAATCACTTTGAAGTGGTTGATTTGATTATAGAATATTTATTTATTTTCAAAATAATTTAATTGGTAGAACAGAGAACAAAATAAACAAATAATTTAAATTTAATTAGCTTTTAACATTTGTAAATGCAACTTCAATGATTTTGGATAAAAAAGAAAAAAATATGTAACTATCAGGGTCATCATTTTTATTTAGTTAAAGCATCTTCCGGAGAGTGACACATATCCGAACAAACTGTTTCAATCGTATCAACATACAGAGCACTTTCGGTTACCGTAATAGTTCACATTAAAGCATCGTTATCAGTTTTCTTTACAAAATAAATTGAATGTATGATTGCGAGAAAAAAAAACCATTATCCAATATATTTGTTATTGTTCTGGAACACCTGATATCAGACCACCACCACCACCCTTCACCTTTATGTTTCTTATTGTAACTGCACAGTTTAAAGTTGCCGTAAATTTTAAGTTGTATCGGTTTCCATCATTATACATTTATAATATCCCTGCTATTACATTTGTAATTAGTGATATTTTTGTCCTCTGTAGATACAAGTAGTTATAATCGTACATTTGACCTTTATTCATTATGTGTATATTTCATCTTTAAATTGATATTCCCGAATCAGCCAAAAACAACTGAATTTTCTTGTATAATATTACCAGTTGGTCAGTGAACCACTAAATCTGGATCAAAACCCTTATGTGGCATACATTTCTAATTCATAACAGAAATCTGTACTAACGGAACATCGGTAATCTAATCAATGGACAAAACTCATCTGTATCGTGAGTAAGTCTCTACATAATTTCCTATACCTGCCTTACAGTAAGTTTCTTTTCTTACGTCAACACTTTAGAATCATTTGATAAAAGTGTCATGTACTGGTTGCTTCTGTATTTGCCCTAGCATAGATTCAAGGTTAGCTGAATAGGTCCCGAGACCCGAATAACATTCGAATGAATTATATTTGTCCCAGCTTATTATGGCTTTCTTCCGTCCTTCTTTATATGTGTGGAGTATACAATGTGTGGCTTATTAGACTTACCCACAGCACTGCAGTCCAGTTTCTTTACAAATTCAGTGTAAACACTTCGTTGTAAAATTAGAGTCTGTTTAAAGTTTAAGTTTAATACTTCTGTTTTTTTAACGAAAACGGACACATCGCTTTAAATCTAGTCACTGAAACAGAAAACAAATAATGTTAGAAACTAGATCAACATAGTTTACAGTAGTTGCAAATGACATTTTACCGCAATACCAAGTAATTTAAAACATCGAAATTAAAACGAGGACAACGAGATGGTACATCTATCGAGAAAAGATAGGACAAAAGAAATTTTTATTGAGACTATACTGTTTAAAATTAACAGGTTTGCAAGGAAAATTGTCCACAGAGCTTTATGCTATCACTCCAAAGAAGTTTAAAACTTGTAAATTCATGTGTTTCTTCTTTCAATCGAAAGTGTTTATGTGTTGCTTAATAACGTTTGGGATTTACATCCAGCAAATGTATTGAGCTGCACACTAGAAATGCCAAATCTTTGGGGTTTTTCATTCTTCTCAAAATCTTATTTCTCACATTCTGTATAAGCCAACGAAATAGTAACCGAACGATACAAATAGTCAAAAGACATCTCGAGGCTTAGCTACAAACCGTCTGACAAACATAAGCGTTGCCGTTTAATTGATTGTGTTGATAGGTGGGATACTTAGACCCATGATAAAAAATAAGAGGATAAGATGAGATATCTTTTTTCAACCAACCATTTTTCAGTGCCTGAAAAATATATACAGAATTGCATTATAACCATTCGTGAACTGAAAAATGGAGCTCCAGAAATGTCATAATTTGTTAAGATTTTAAATCCTTTGGTCAATTTGAAATGGAAATAAATAATACCACATTTTCCTATGGAAAAGCCACAAATTTTAAGCATTCATAAAAATAATTTGTCCTTCCTTTAAGTCTCTTAAGCAAGCTGTAAAAGTATCGTCTGAATTTCCTATTGATGAATAATAAAAGATACGGGGTTCACGGTAAAGATATAAAATCCGTATCCAAAGACACAAACACAAGACATTCAGAGTCAATAGAGGTCAATAAAGGTCCTCAACACTGATAGACAATATGTAAAGCTTAACATCGTCTCAAACCTAGATATTTTGAAACTGAATTTAACAGAGATTGTCAAAGATCTGTCAACAACACCAAATACATTAAACAGAAAACCATATGAAGATATGCAGCACGTACGACAGCGATTAAATGAAAAAGAACTAACTGCAAATACATGAATTTCTGAAGTTTTTTACTATATATATTAAATTAATTGAGTGCCTGCTGGAAAAAATGTACCAATTATAGAATAATAGAACACCAACTTACAAGTAAAATTATTTTCCTCAAAATGGGAGAAAAGTAAAAATGCAAATGATTTTAGTAAACAACCAATCCTTCACACAAAAGAACTTGTTTAACTAGACGAAAATGTTTTTATACAATTAACATAGAAAGAAATGGAACAAAACGAACTAATGGTCTTTTTGACATTGAAACATCTTTTTTATTTATATTGTGTCAAAGATCAAACTTCGTTCAGTGTATATTTACTTGTTTTTGTGTATTGTCTTTTTGATCTAGTTAAGCCATTTCAATTGATATTTTATTGTGTGTCTTTTTATGCTGTAATGTTATACCACTGTTTCAGGTTAGGGTGAAGGTTGGCGCCTGTTAAAACGTTTAAACCCGCTGCATTTTTATTCACTTGTTCTAAGTCAGGAGCCTGTTGTTCAGTGGTTGTCGTTTGTTGGTGTGGTTCATAAGTGTTTCTCGTTTCTCGTTTTAAATATAGATTAGTCCGTTGGTTTTCCTGTTTGAATTGTTTAACAATAGTCTTTTTGGGGCTCTTTATAGCTTGCTGTTCGGTGTGAGCCAAGGCTCCGTGTTGAAGGCCGTACTTTGACCTATAATTGTTTACTTTTTACACATTGTGACATGGATGGATAGTTGTCTCATTGACACTCATACCACATCTTCTTATTTATAATAATTTCTATTTGAAACAAGATACAAAAATACAGATAAACACTGGTAGAATATTGGTTTATGATTAAAAAAAGAACCAAACCTACAAAGCACTTTCCTTGAATATTTAAACCATTGCCCTGCTTGTGGATGAAATATGAGGAAATGATTGTACTTTAATGAAGTCTCCTTATATGCTTCCCAGACGTGAATAATATATGTGTTTCTCATAAAACATTTCAAGCTAAACCTAAGACAAATAATATCAATTCAAATATGCAGCCTAATAAAATTCTTCGTAAATTAAAGTTTGACGGCTGAAAAAAAAATTATAGTTTAAATCGAAACACTCCCAAGCCTCCCTTTACAAAAATCTCAAAATAGAAAGAGCATTATTAAAAAAAGAAAATGTATACCTTATGATTGTCGAATTTCTTCGCTATTTTAGTGTTTTATGGTACTGCTTAAAACGATGACACACCTTCGTCATCTACCATGATTTGAAATGAATTATAATCACAATTAAAAAGGATTTATCGAATCCCGCACGTCGGAGGTGCAATCGACTACAATCTTAATTGATTAGGATCGCCAGTTTTTCTACCGAAGGTCAGTGGTTCTCTCCGGGCACTCCGGCTTCCTCCACCAATAATAACTGACCGCCGCAAAATAGCACAATAGTGCTGAAAGTGGCGTTAAACACCAATCAATCAATCTATCACGTTATTCTTCCAACCTAGAAGTAAAATTAAATGTAAACTGAACTTACTTGCTTTTAACTGATAAAGGGTATGTTTTGAAACAAGAAGCGTTAATTCCATGGCACGAAATAAGAAGTGAATATAATAAAACTAACTTCATCGCTATCCATTGTTTTCAAAATTGCAGCCGAAATTGTATATGGCAAATGTAAGTTAAATCCTAAAATATCTCATGGGTTTTTATTGAAATTAAGTACCGCCTGGTGCAAGTTTGGTGACTTTATTGTATGCATACATACTATTGAAATCATACATTTATCCAAACAACACTTATACATCTGATGCACTTCTTTTCAGCGTGAGTCTGTTTAATATATTTTGCAGCCTCTTTAACTGGGAAAAACCCTACGATATTTTTTTTCCATTAAATAGCCTAGACTACGTCTCTTTCTCAGTATATATATATCCCTTTTACGTCTTGAAATTGACCCAACGCTGTTTAAATATAAAAGAGTGTACATTCTGATATGTCTCATGTCTCGCCTGTTTTAGTTATCATTATTGAATTTACGTTGAAAGTCCGTTATATAGGTGTTTTACTACAAATTGCATTACCAATGATCCATGTAATGAGGGCAATGTCAGATTAATCCTGCTAGATAGACATGTACACAGTTCAATCATACAACACACCAAATATAGTTAGCCTATTGCTTATAGTACATAAGAATATAGTACCTGAAAACAGACATAACTATGAAATCTTAATATTGACCTATGAACCATGAAAATGTGGTCAAGGTCAGATTAAACCTGCCAGACAGACATGTACACCCAACAATAATTCCAAACACCAGATATAAATGACATCTTGCTTATAGTATCTGAGATTCTGACTTGACCACGAAAAATATACCTTGATCACCTTTCCATTAAATGAGGTCGAGATCAGGTGAATCCTGTCTGACAAACATGTTGATTTTGCAAGGATCGCATATACCAAAGAGAGGAATCCTATTACTCATAAGTGAGTATTTCACATGACAAAAATACTATACATTTTTCCCAAGCAGCTGCTAAACAATGAAAACAAGGCCAAGGACAATGGACATATGACAGGTGGAAACTTTGTATCACAAGGCATTTGCATACAAGGCATGAACCATCCAGGTGTTCCAACTTCTGAAATATATAGCTTTTTACAAATATTTTACGCCGCCACCGCCAAGTAATAACCCTATGTCTCGCCTTCTATGGTATAATTCCCAATGATACAACTATAGCGTATAAGTTAGAAACAAGCCAGTACTGTTTAATTAGCATATTTTCACCATAAAATTGTATAATCGTTTTCACAGGGAAATTCTTAAGCTGCTGAGTTACAACGATACTAGTCTATGCAATGGAACCAAGCTTTAAGACCAATCGGCAAACTAGGCTTTAAGGTGGTGTTGGCGTTGAATTCTTAAAAGGCTTGAAATTAGCACACAACAAATAAAAACAATCATAAAAATCTGATATAGATACATGTTTATACCAAAAGATTACTGACAATTAAGTTTGTCAAATACATGTATCTGGAATAATTTCAAACCTAATTTAGTCGAATCAAAATGTCAACGTTGTTTATCTTGTAGTAAGTGTACATACTGTTATATTGATATCATTTGCATTTATATTCGGTATGTCATATGGAAATAAATTACATTTAGATAATGTGTTGACTTGAACTAGATAACGTTTCTTAATTATGCAGTGAAACTATTTTCATAGTACTAGTATACCAGTGAAATGGTATACACGAAAGGATTAAACCACTGGGCGGATATTCTAGTTGTCATTTTATATTTTGTATCTGTTTTAGGTGTTGGATTATGGGTAAGTTTTTGAAATAATTTATTTATTTTGTCTACACGGCACATAAGAATTATATTACTACTAAGTTTTCAATTGAACATTTAACGATTTGTAGATGAACTTCGGAAATGTTTACAACAAATAACTTTATAAATTAAATCTTTACAAAAATCTTCCATAGAAACATATATTAGGTTTGTAGAATTTAATAACAAACGAGACGATATATCTTAATATTTTGTACGCTAATGCTGTTTGTAGAGCCAATATACAAGTACATAAGTTCGAAAGGATGCTGGACCATGAAGTTTCTCAAATGTATGGCAATACATATTTTGTTTTGTTTTGATTTATCAAAAATAAAATTAATGTTAGTACCGATAAAAAGAATATAAAAAGATCTTACAGCGGTATATAATTGACATCCTTCAAGAATAGCTTTATTCAAAGGATCAATGAGTTTCCATTAATCGTATCTTTTACGGACTTTATAAATATTACCGTAAAAATTCGGATGTGATATTCCGTTTTGGATAAGAATTCTACCAAAGACAAATTCCAAAATCGTTTTTTCTTTATCTTTAAAAATAATATAGTAATAAAGTTTTAGGTAATTTATGGTAACGAAATCCGTAACTTAATAACTTATCAGTTATACATAGATTACGTTCACTGAAATCTATTTACGTCACTATAAACACGAGCATAGCGAACGTCACATAAGTTTGTGTCTGTACAAAGTCAGGCCGACTTGACCATGTGTTGTTCATTGTTGTTTATCTACCTGTCTGCATAGTAGTTATGCTTACCCAGTCTCGCTCCTTTTGAAGTTCATGCGATTCCCTCATAATTTTTAACTTTGATGTCTATGTCTATGTTCTGAATGGATTTGATGATATATGAACATTCATCTCTAAACTACCGCTGTCTGAAATAGTAAACTAAAAACATAATGAGTGTAAATGTTATTAGATTTAATATGCTTATTTGAAATAACGAAAAAATAAGAAACAAATTATTTCTTTAATTTTTACTATATATATTTTTCAGACTTTATGTCGACCGAACAGAGGCAATGTGAAGAATTACTTTTTGGCTGGTCGTTCTATGCCATGGTTTGCAGTAAGTTCGAACTAAAGATACAGAGCATCGCACGTTGATGACAAATTTAATCTTTAAGTATTTAACCTGATTTGTCTTTTAATTTTGTGTGTACATGTATTTTTTTCTATTATAATTTAATTGCAAATTGTCATACATATTCACACTATGTCTAGACTTGCCCAATTCATAGTTTATCATTCATAATTTATCATGAAACATATAGACCAACGATAATAATACATCACATAATTTATACTTATTTACACTTAGGGCTGGTTATCTCAAAATCAAGGTAATACGTGTATTTATGTTGTAACAAGGAAAGCAAAACTTATCGTTAGCATCATTTTATATATAACATGTTCACTAAATTAACTTGAATAGTACTTTTTGTTAAAATAGAGATACATTAACGAAAAAGAATGGCTACATTGTATACATTTATGACACACAAAAAAACCTACACATTCCTACACATATAAGTGGAAAACAAAGAAACAGCCCTTTAATCACTGCTGTTTATATCAAAGTCAAAAGCGTGGATAATACAGAGCTAAAGTTTACAGCAAGACGAACCCTATTATTTTGATAGTCCACAATCACTTAGTGTGCTTCAAATTCAATCCTATTCGAATGGAAAGGAAAATATTGCGTCTTAACGATAGCTTGATTACTATACTAGTATATCCAACGTGGTCAATCGTACAATTAACAGTATAACAGATTTTTCATTTTTCTGAGTCTTTTTTATCAGACTTGTTACAGAAAGGATTTGACTATGAAAAGAAAACGGTTGATATATGCAAAATATGCTATGTTAACGTTGATTTTGAGTTGATGCAATTTCTATATTTTTTTACTCGAATGTGTGTTTACATCTGAGCTTGTGAATATTCATACTTCTTTCGTATCAAAAATATATAGCATTTGAATATGTGTATCAACCACCTTTTTTTAGGTCGGTGCCTCACTTTTTTCAAGTAACATTGGGAGTGAACATTTTGTTGGATTAGCAGGCGCTGGAGCGGCATCTGGTATTTCTCTGGTTCTGTTTGAATGGTTTGTAAGTAAAAGTTGTTTTTATTCATAACTACTGGAAGGAAATTGTGTTATTTCCACGGGAAAATCTTTTTATTAATTTAAAACGGAAAAAGAGGACATTATTCATATTCATAAAGGTACAATTACATTATTTAGCATTTGATAGTTACCAAAACTAACACCAGTCATAACAAAACATGCGTCAATATATTGATGTCGTCTTTAAAAAAACGCTGAAAAAGCACATGAAGTCTATCTTACCTATATTTTAAGTCGAAAACAATGTGTATTGAACAAGTTGTAAGCAGCTGTTTATTTTCTTCGGTTGTCAAAAATGTATAAAAATAAATTCCATTTTTAGGTGATTTTTCTGATCCTGGCATTAGGATGGATATTTATACCAGTCTACGTTTCAGCTGGGGTATGTTTTAATAATATTTTAACTTTTATTTGCGTAAAAATTTAAGGTAAAGAAAACTTTCTAAAGAACACGACTTTTTTTTATAATTTCAAAACGTTTTGTGTTTGAAAATTCTACAAAAATTTTAAATCTCTCAGTTTTTTTGGGGTTTTTTTTTTGTTGTTTTTGTTGTTTTTTTAGTTTTGATTGGTTGGTTTTGTTTTGTTCTTCTTTTTTATTTGGTGGAGGAGGCGTAAATAATTAGAAAGTTGTAGGATTTTGTACTGAATTAAATAAAAAAAAATAGACGGGAGAATCAAAACAGACAATCAAAATTCATAAGTCGAAAGGAAACTCAAAACCATTGGAAAACGACTTAAAGAAAAACAACATTCTAAATAACACTACGTAGAATACTTTAGATGGGGCAAAATTAACCCAACCAAAACCAGAGGTTATATGGGGTGTTCCAGAAGGGTAAACAGATCCTGCTTCACGCATGGCTTCCGTCGTGTTGCTTATAGTAAGTGAAATGTGCTGAAAAATCTAATTTGGTGTATCACAACATATCCGTGGTTATTTGTGACACAGATACTCTATGAAAGAGAACCCAATCACGATGGCGTCCGTCAAAATTTCGAAGGGATAACTTTACTAGCATATTTTGGATATACATCAGTGAGATTACTATTAAAAAACACACAAAAAAATACATTTCGAGAGATGTCATATCATTTCTTTTTTGTTTTGGTCTTTTTCTTTTTGTAGAAGTAAAGATTTTATGAATTTCTCATTGGAAAGTTAAACATATAGTTACTGTTTTATCATTAAAGGTGTATACTCTACCGGAGTACATACAGAAACGTCATGGAGGGCAAAGGATGCGGACATACCTTAGTATTTTATCTCTCATTTTGTATATACTAACTAAACTTGCCGTAAGTGTGTTAAATGTTTGCTTCATAGTTGATAGGTTTATTCATACAGTAAAACAATGATACATAGAAAGGGATTATGTATCATTAGTTTTTACTTTAAAAAAAATGACAGTCTCTGAACTTTGAAAAAAAATATAGAATGACAAATTCTGTCTTATGTTCATCACGTTAATGGTCATATTCAAGACTTTGATTATTTATCATTGTTTTGTCTGTCTTGTCAAGATCATGTATATTTATATTGAAACACTATGTTTTATACCTACAAGTGTGGACATTGTTCTATCGATTTGAATAGTCTGCGGTACATTGCAGTGTGAACATTAAATTTATTTTCTATTAGAAATACAAAAACCGAATGGAATTATTACATATATACATGAAAATTTAAAGACAAATATGATTTGTATATTTCATCTTTTAGGTCAGTATTTTTGCTGGATCCCTGTTTATACAGATGGCTTTAGGATGGGACATGTATATATCTATTGCTATTTTGCTGTTTATAACAGGACTTTACACAGTTTTAGGTATATAAATTATATATAAAATGTCATTCTAAAATATTTGTTTGAGGACGACTGTTTGTATTTTTGTAAAACAATGTTTAAGAATCCCAATACAGTTCTCAAGGATTTAGTTGCAATAATGATTATACAGCATGCGAAAAATCTCTTCGCCCACTATTGCACATATACGTCTTTTTTACCTTAATTAATTTGTAACTATTATGTAATGGAATGTAACGTAAAATAAATAAATTAATTACATGCTTATGTTTTTATAATAACCATTTAACATTATGTTTACACGCAATCAGTCACTTTGTATATAATACGGCCCTGTGTATTCTTCTATTGTACATGCCGACCTAGGTGAAAATACTTTCCACAGGATAATCTAATAAAATTCAACAAATGATCGGCAATATAAATTCAACGAAATGAGTTGAAACCATTTAATAATGGTGAGCTTACTCATACAAATATACATATGTAGCGGTGCTTCCTCTAGCCTAGTAGATACTCCTTTAGCTCAGTTGATAAAGCGATGGCTTACTGAGCCAAGGGTTTCGGGAGAGAATAACGGCTGGTACAGAAATTAATTTTTAGAGGCAAATCTTTCTTGCCGGTTACACATGCAATATTGTACTTTTTATTGTGTGCAGGTGGACTTACAGCAGTGATGTATACAGATACACTACAAACATCAATCATGACTATTGGAGCCATCATAGTAATGGGAATAAGTAAGTAAAAGTTGTTTGATATAAATTTCCGTAAGACGTTGATGTAAGATGATGACTGCCATATAGATATCAATAGCCGACTCATACCCTTATTCTATATATAAATGAAGTCGAATTACAATTCACCTCTTTTTGCTTTGTATTTTCAAATGTGCTCTGTACCTATTTTTATCTTTTGCTCTAGAGAGTATCTAAAGTAGTTTAATAAAACTTTTTATTCGGGTTTTCTCTTTCTTTAAAGAAAGAACAAGATATATATTTCAATTCAAGAGTATGCTGGGATTTATATATGCAAAAACTATTATAATGATAAACAAATATAAACACCCTTTTCAAATGAAAAACTAAATAATTCAGGGTCTCATTCATTGTAAAATATTCTTAGTATTTGAGTTTATTCTAGAAAAATTAACTATTGCCACTTTATATGAAAATATTAAAAATTAAATGCAATACATAGATAGAACTTCTAGGTAATAGTCAATGGTCTTTCTCACGAGGGCGTCTGTTATTTTATTGTATATATAAATATAACATTTAGTACATTTTTAATTATGCTAAATTAGTTTTCCTATTTTTTAGGTTTTAATCATGTTGGAGGTTATAATGCAATGAAAAAGAAATACATGGAAGCAGTTCCATCAACCCGTGATCTGAACACTACTTGCGGATTACCAAGGAAAGATGCGTTCCATATCTTTCTCGATGCTGCGGGACAGGAAAACCCTTGGCCAGGACTTGTGTTTCAGGCGTCTATTGGCTGTTTATGGTACTGGTGTTGTGATCAAGTGTGTATTAGTTCATTTGATTTTTCCATTTCTTTTTCCATTAGGGTTTGATAAATGAAAATAATCATGTTAGTAAAAAAAACAAAACAAAAAAAAAAAAAAAAACAAGGATAGGGCAAAAATTTCTGTGATGTGCATTGAATACACAATATGTTAAACTGCATTTGTATTTTTATTCATTGGTTTTTTTCCCTATTTTGTTTACAACAATACAACATAAATGTTTGGGTAAAGATAAGTTTTAACATTTGTATGAGACTAATCTAACTGTATCAGATAAGGAATATTCACAGTGTCAAAATTTAAGGAAAAACTCCATGCGCTAGTATAATGTGTTTTGTCTTTAAAGAGTTTTATATTTTCTTCTTAGCTAAAGACTAAATATAAAAAAAAAACAAGAAAGATAAAACATTTTTTGGGAGAAATGCAAAAATATTACATTATGTCGAAAAGGAATGTTTGTGGAAATAAAGATTATGAGGTCAAATACAGAAATTTTATAAGCTGTCACACAAACAAAAACTAAACTTGCAAAATTGATATTTTTCTATACTGAATAAACAATAACATAAACTAAACCAATTTTACTGCGTTAATGCGCATTTCGACAATCAGTTTCTCTTCAGTGATGCTCGATGCCAAAATATTTTAAAATCTGAAACCAAATTCAAACGTCCATGAGCTGATAAAACAAAAAAGACACAGAGGTAAGCTAAACACGGGCAAATAGTCAGAACTATGCATAAGGGAGATACATTTCTTTTTCTTTTAAATAATTGCCAAATTTCGATAAATAAAATATACATATTTTCTTGATAGTACTAGCTACTCGATAAATTATGAAATGCTTTGTGTTTTTTTTTAAATGAAAGAACAAATGAAAAAAAAATAGGCGAACTCCCAAGTCAGGAGCCTGTAGTTCAGTGTTTGTCGTTGTTTCATGTCTGCTATATTTGTTTTTCGTAAATTGTTCAGTTATGAATTAGGCCGTTAGTATTTTCAATTGAATCGTTTCATATTTTTCATGTTGGGGGCCTTTTATAGTCGACTATACGGTATGGGATTTTCTCTTTGTTGAAGGCCGTACTGTTGCCTATGATTGCTTATATCCACTTCATTTGAACTTTGGTGGAGGCAGTCATACCACATCTCCTTATTGTTATGTTAACTGCTAGAATTTTATAAATAAGCTTATTCTAATATATGCTTACTTAGAATTGGACTTTTATACATAAAATTTCTTCTGTCTTTCATTTAGAACATTCTTTATAAGAAAAGCATTATTTATCAGTGAGAAAACAAGAAATAGTATTCAAGTTTTATTTTATTAAACGGATTGATTTAAATCTCTCAAAATCTTATCCATGACTACAGATAAGACTTGTCTTATTTACCAAAGAATGAGTTTATCCAATGAAATTTAAATAAATTTGTAAAGTTGTGAATACCATATAGATCTCAAACATAAAAATAGCGACCAATACATTTTAAATTTCATTCTGAAAGTTCATCCATTTAAACCCCGTGTTAGGAAAATAAATGAAAAAATTATCGTATTTAAACATGATGTTTATTTTCCTGAAGGTTATAGTGCAGCGATCATTAGCTGCCAAAAGTTGTTCACATGCCAAGGGAGGATCACTTGTAGCTGGATACTTGAAACTTTTGCCGTTATTTTTACTGATGTTTCCAGGAATGATCAGCAGAATTTTATACCCAGGTAAATGAAAAAATCGTTTAAAACTTATAACACAAAGACAGAGAGAGCTGATACAAAATGATTACTAGTATATCAGTATAAAGTATAAAATTAATACACATGGAATATGTTGTATGTTTAAATCCAACTTACACTATAAAGAATAACAGCAAAAAGGTCAATTTACATGGTTTAGAGAAAGTAAAATGGCTGTATCAGAAATATATCAGTCAGGTTGATATACAGAATATTCAAAAGGAACTTTAAATAATTCTAATATAGACCGCAATGGAAAAAAAATGAAAACAACACGTTATTAATCCTTTTCTTTTTCAGTTTCACACGGGGAACTCTATATAAAAATAAGAAGATGTGGTATGATTGCAAATGAGACAACTCTTCACCAGAGACCAAATGACATAGAAGTTAACAACAATAGGTCTCCGTACGGCCTTAAACAATTAACAAAACCCATATCGTATAGTCAGCTATAAAAGGCCTCGAAATGACAAATGTAAAACAAAACAAACGAGAAAACTAATGCACATTTTTACGACAAAAAGACGATTTTTTGTTACCTATTGTTAATTTTCCTTTCTTTGACGATGATGTCAATTTGACTCCTTCTTTCAGTGTATATATTTCCACATTGTTAAAGTGCCTGTCCTTTATAATAAATTACGAAGTTGTGGTTTTGTTTTAAATAAGACCCACATATGCCCAAAGATTATAATGAAAATACCTACACACAGTTAGGGACAGAAAAAAATATGCCATATATGCCAAAGAAACAACTTTCCACATAGGTACGACATGTACGAGAAAACCAAACTGTACGAACCAATGTTTTCTTACCAATAAAAAAAAATCCGTACCCCAAGGTAAATTCTGGCATCTCACCTCTGAAAACAAAATGTTAACCACGATTTGACAACTATGGTCTACTATGCGTCATCCAAATCGATAAGAAATACAGTGGACTAAATCTCCCAAAACTGACATATTTGATGTGTACCAGGGGGTAAACTTTTTAGATCAGACATATTTTTGGTGTTAGTTTGAACACTAAAACAATACAAATAATTACACTCAACTTTTTCTCAGCGGTTGCAAAGCTCTTTTTCTAAATCAATTTAGTTTTGAATCAGGATGACACAGTCTTAATTTTTACGGAGATGTTGTTTACTGAGTCCGAAAATTTAGATACGATCGGGGTAAACTGATCGATCCTTTAAATAAACTTATTCTAAAAGGTTACCAATTCAACACTATAATTAGATCTTTGAATATTGTTTTTATTGGTATTAATATTGATTTTGTTATCAGTAAATTAAAATCAAACTAAATATTATTTTTATATACATATGCACATTCATGGCTCTACAATCTATCGATACATGTATCTTGGCATTGCACAATGTCATGTTTTTCTCTGACTGTTAATGACGTCTTTACAATAAATCCATTGGATGTTGGATGTGTACTGATTGATATTTTAGTCTTAGATGCAATACTTTTTTATTATTTGTTATTGGCTTTGAACTAGCTGTCAGTAACTACGAGTACTCTCAGATCTGTACTTAGTGTCTTTTTGTTGTGGGGATGTATAAGTACCCTGTCACGTCCACTCTGTGTTTTTGTTACTTGTTTTTGTGCTTTGTATCGATCTGATTAGTTAAGTTCTTTTCAACTGATTTTTATAGTTTGTTCATATGTTGTACTGTAACACCACTGTCCCAGATTAGGGAGAGAGTTGAGCGCCAGCTAACATGTTTAACCCCGCCACATTCTGTATGTGCCTGCCCCAAGTCAGGAGCCTGTAATTCAGTGGTTGTCGTTTGTTGCTATATATCATAATTGTTTTTCGTTCATTACTTTGTACATTAATCGGGCCGTTAGTTTTCTCGTTTGAATTGTTTTACATTTGTCATTTCGGGGCCTTTTATAGCTGACTATGCGGAATGGGTTTTACTCATTTTTGAAGGCCGTACGGTGACTTATAGTTGTTAATTTCTGTGTCATTTGGTCTGTCTCATTGGCAATCATACCACATCTTCTTATTTTTATATATTGTATAGTAAATAGTCTTTTGATGTTCTAAAACAATGTAATTTACACTGTTCAAGCATCACCGCACGTCAAACTTTGCACAACAGAAAAGCTGACTGGACATTCATGACAATTTGTCACGACCTTATGGATTGTCGTCCTATCAACGACCTTCAGCAAGCTTTCATTCAAACTATTTCACACACAAGTAACTGTATTTTCTAAACAAAACAAAAATAGTAATTCAATTTGATTTTGCATTGAACATGTAATGAAGCCACGGATTCATAACCTAAAAAAATGGTTCACTAACGGTTGATAAAATGAAAGTCCAAATATAAATATAAAAGTTATGTCTAGTACGCGTTTAAAATGTGATCTTTTCTGACATTTTGAGATGTTTCAGTGATCTACTTGTTTTGTGTGTAAAGGTCAATTTGACTCTTTATCAGTTGGATTTTCAATTCTACTCGAAGATGTGTTGGGTTTGTTTTTCTTCTAAAATTTATATCATTATTCCCTGATGTTTCCAATTATCTTCTGAAATTTTGTTTTGAAGATGAATGATTGAACATATTTATACCAAACATTTAAAATTTCACTCTGGGTTTATAAATATCATTGAAAGTACAACATCTATCAAAAGACAAACATTGCTAGAAGAAAATGAGAGACTCGTTCTCAGGTAGAGATGGAATTTGTCCGTTATTTGATTTTTTGAGGCAAACAATAGAAACCCCTCAAATATCTTCTCATGACAAGAACGAAAAGTGGCGAAACTGAGCATCCAACAACGAGCGATGATTTCTAATCATATAATACTCTTGTATTGGATTTTAAAACGCAATGTAAAACTTATCAATTTAGACATTTCTTATCGCGAACTACTTCTTTGTTAAAACTATAATACATTATTTCATGGTACACCGACACAAGAAGTAAAATGAAATATGGTAATTGTTTCGTGATATATTTTGGCCATCATTTGTGACTTTCAACAAGTGGCATTCCTTGTTGATCACTTAAAACACTGCAAATTATTCAATTAACATATACGTTTATACATGAGCTTTAGAATGATCGAAAATGGAAGAAAGCAAAAATGAATTGCAAACTGTTAACATTTTGTTTTTATAAGGCTTAATTGTATCTAAATTCTGATTTATGTCTAAAGTTGTGGTTTACTTAAGACTCGGAATTATTCTATACAGCGTATGATTGAGTTAATACTTGTAATTCGAAAAGCAAAGTAAAATTTCAATTTCAGTATGTCAAAAACTACAGAGTTTTCAAGAACCATAACTTCATTTATAATTTTACCTATTGACTTTAAGAGGCTCATCTTTTTGCGTATAAAAATTGGAAATACAATATAAGCAGGCCTCAAAGTGTGTCTTTCAGATGAAGAACAGCAATAAAAGCACTGTTCCTTTGCCTTTGGTATTGCCAATTTCATGTAGGGTTTTTGTGTCGTGGATCAAATATTAAAACACCATGTTCCTTCTTTTTCAGTCGATATATATTCAGATTTGAGAAATAAGATACATGTAAATTGAAGTTTGTTCGCTATATATCGAACAATTCATGTGCTATAGTAGAGTTTAGGCCATATATTATTGACTAATTCATGTGCTATGGGAGCAGTTTAGGCCATATATTATTGACTAACTCATGTGCTATGGGAGTAGTTTAGGCTATGTATTATTGACTAATTCATGTGCTATAGTAGTAGTTAAGGCCATATATTAATGACTAATTCATGTGCTATAGTAGTAGTTTAGGTCATATATTATTGATTAATTCAGCCAGTTAAGGTGGCTGGGGTGTCTTCCTCCATCTTGGATTTTGAAGTAGCAGATAACAATTGGTCTAGATCTTTAATGACATGTGCAAACTTTGAGAGTAGTATGTAATTCATGTGTAAGACTTTTCATGTTAATATAGAAAATTATGTGTTTTATCATATTTACGGCTGTTTTTCTAAAGAAACAAATTATTTTTGTTTGATTAATTTTTTTTCAACTTTGGCACATAAAGGGAGATAACTCAGATAGTAGGGGAGATAACTCAGATAAAGTAATTTTTATAATAGAAAGTGTTATGAATTTACTTATTTTAATATGTAGCAAGAAAACAAGTCCAGTGACCCCATTTTTTCTTTTTCTTATCTGAAAGCATGTTATAAGAGCTATCTCCTCACATTTTATCTTAAAATTCTATGATGTAGTTTTCTTTTTATCAAACAAAATTGGATTTTCCATGCATAATCTATACAAAATCTGACAATTTTGCACAACCTGTAGCGTGAAAAAAAGTCCGGTTACCTATTCTTTTTATTATATTTTGGAAAAAAGCATGATAAAAACTACATTTTGACAAATTATTAAAAAAATTCTATGGATTTTAATTAAGACCCCCATCTACCTTAAACATACATATTTTCTTTGATTCCAAGAAGAATGGACATGGGGTCTGTATTTTGATAAGGTTGTTTTACTGCTAAATAAAGTAGTTCGTTCCAATCGAAATTGTCTTCAGAAAGAAAAACTAAGGTTTCTTTTGCTCGTACTTCTTCATGTCGTCCATAGATCAATTTTTGTTTATATTAATCAAATTTCAAGATATGACCAATTTCATAACTCCGGGCACAACATAATTTTTTAACTTTCGAGTCGAAAGAAAAGAAAAGAAAGGTTTCCAAGAAACTGAAATAAAAACACTCTTACTTTCATTTTTCCCCAGAATGTGGCGGGGTTAAACTAGTTCATTGGCGCCAAACCCTCCTAGTCTTTTTTATTTGTATTGCTGGTCTACTGCCTCATTCACATATATCCTGAATATGTTGATCATATATAGAGAAAGATAATTGCATCCGAGATCGCATTATGTAATGGACCAATTTTATAATTTTTTACCGTCCCCCTTTATTCATCGATGGGCATTCAACTCCCTTTTGAAAATACTAAATCGAATATGAAGTACATGCATAAAGATGTTTGTCTGACGTGAAAATACGTTCCCTTAATATCTCACGGCTTCATTTACACACACAGTGCACTAATTCTTTATAACATTTTTACGAAATCATTTGAAATTTTGTTTTTCAAAGAAAGACCAATATTGCAATATATTACAATTGACATATTTAGAGTACGTCGACATGCCGCTGCATGATAATTCATCATTTTGTAAGGCATGTCAAACTGTCACTAGTATCCAATCAACTGTTCTATCGGACAAGGATTGACGTACAGTGATGCCTGAAACAATGTAATTTATAAAATGTTAAGGACACTGTTGTTATCTGTATCAACATCAAAGAGTAATGCACTTTACTGTCGAATTTGTGGACTACTGATTCAACATAATGTTGATTTCGACAACGAGCTTTGTAACCGCGGAGAAAAAGTTGAGTGTAATGAGATTCTGATAATGCTTCAGACGTTAAAAACTTATTGTGAAATTTACACAAAAAATGTTTGATATAATAAAAATGATATTAGCTATAATTATCCTATTTAGATGAAGTTGCTTGTGCAGACCCTGACGTATGTATGAAAGTGTGCGATAATCCAGTAGGATGTTCTAATATTGCATATCCAAAACTAGTCATGGAGCTGATGCCTGTCGGTAAAAATCTTCTTTATTCTTGTTAACTGATTTCTTTTTATTCAGAATGTAACTAGAAACGTAATTTCGATTCCTGTGCTTCATTTTGACCAATGAAAAGTGGAACTGGGACCAGTTTCAATTATACTTCACTTTCTCATATATTGAGATTCTCGATTTGCAATTTAATATTTCATGTTCTCATTGTTTGAGGTGAGCGTACATAATAATCCTTCTTAAACGTAAAAAGGGACTGATAAATTTTCTTTGTTTTCAATAAATATACGAGAAGAAGAGGTAACATGTCCCCTCATCGTTACAGTTTGTAGTATCTTAGTCTAGAAAAAAATACCGAACTCCAAGGTAAATTAGAAAAAGAGAAGTCCATAAAAACTGACAAAATCAAACAACGTTATCATCCAACGGAAGAGCGGAAAACAACTGTCATTATCCGGACTTGGTAAACGCATTTCCCGGAGAAAATAGTGGCTTAAACCTGGTTTTATAGCCAGCTAAACCTCCCACTTGTATGACAGTTGTTTATAGTTCCGTTATATTGACAAATTTGGGTGAGCAACCCGACCAAACATAACAGATTAATGTGACAATAATTGGGATTTTGCAGCCAAAACTGCATAATGAGGTTAGGATATCAATATATGCTTTTTAAAAGGGTTTATCTCATTAGTTTAAAAAAAAAACTCATTAAAGATACCAGGCGTATATAGTTATGTTTGGAAATTTGTTACATCAATGTGTGAAGCCCTGCACTATCGTAATAACTACACTATGTTCGAAAATTGTACAACACGTGATGAAAACAAGGGTGATTCGATATGGTAGTTTCCATATTGATTAGATAATGTCTAAATGTACATTTAAAGGATTAAGAGGTTTCATGATAGCTGCTATGATGTCAGCAATTATGAGTTCCCTGACATCTATATTCAACAGTGCTAGTACAGTATTCACTATGGATATTTGGAGAAGGGTAAGGACAAAATCCACTCAAAAGGAATTGTTGATAGTTGGAAGGTAAATATAAATGAATATTGAAAACTAAATAGTATTACTAATTTTACTATATATGGGCGTTGCTGGTGGGTAAAACACATACTCCGAGGTTCTTTCAATTGTATAAGTCGCCTTTCCAAATATTTTAAACACTATATTGTTCACCAATTGTAAAACAAAGCATTCAATTGTATAGTATAATAACTGAAAAAGAGGTTACACTGAATAAATGTATATAAAGTTTTCACACTACATACTACGAAACGCACACCTAAATAAATACTAAATAGCAAATTATCATCAGTATCTTGAGATATATGGAGGCAAATTTGTATTTTTAGAAACATCTTCAAGAAATTTGGAATGTTTTAAGATAATTAGTTGTCTCAAGATATCTTCCATACCAATGATCTTGCGATGTTTTTTGTCTTCGTTTTAAGTGAGTTATGGTTTGATTGTGAGTCCAACACATCCAGCGACAGCTAAATAGGATTGGGATCATAAAAGTGTATTTTTAGTTTTGGATTATTGCAATTTTTGCATGATAAAATATATTCTATTAGAAAGGTACCATGTCCATTCAAATATTGAATCCGGTTCCTTACCTGGAAGAAGAACAAGAAGAAAGGTAGAGAGCCAACATACGTAACCCAATCTAAACTCATATCTTCTATACTTGTTTTTTATCAGATTATTTATTGTGCTGATGTGTACCTTAAGCATTCTATGGATACCATTGGTCAAATCGTCACAAGGAGGAAAACTGTTTACTTACATGGTAGTAGTAGAGGGATATCTTGGATCGCCACTTGGGGTTTTGTTTTTGACATCTATTTTCTGGAAAGGGACAACTGAAGCGGTAAAGTAAAAATATATAATTGAACCAACATACTATGTATATCCAATCTTGGAACTATAACTTAAAAGTACGATATTAATACTAGTGAATTGTCTTCCAAGATCATCTAATCTGTAATATCATTTTCACCTTCAATTGGCGAGATGTTAGTAACCCGTAATTATTAAAGAAGAGTTTTAGACTCATCATGTACTATCAACACTTTATTAAGCAAGATCTGCTTTCCCTTCCGAAGCACATGAGATCACGCCGGTTTTTGGTGGGGTTCGTGTTGCTCAGTCTTTAGTTTTCTGTATTGTGTTTTGTATACTGTTTTTTTCTTTTAATCGTTTTTAATTTTTTGCAATGGCATTGTCAGTTTGTTTTCGACTTTTGAGTTTGAATATCCCTTTGGTGTCTTTCGACTCTCTTTTAAAATTAATTTTCAAGTTATTGTCCCGAAAGTTACATTTTGATATGTTGACATCAACAAATAATAATTTTAAGAAAAATCTATTACCTTTGATTGTAAGTGGTCAGTTCTCTTAAATGTATATTTTTTTTAATATGGGGAGGGCTATTAAGTAATAGTATGTGAACGATATGATTCACAAGACCTCATCAGGTGCCTATCTAGACCATAAGATTGGCACCTGTTAAGACGTTTAAACCCGCTGCATTTTTATGCACCTGTCCTAAGTCAGGAGCCTGTTGATCAGTAGTTGTCGTTTATGGTGTGGTTCATAAGTGTTTCTTGTTTCTAGTTTTTTATATAGATTAGACCGTTGGTTTTCCTGTTTGAATTCTTTTACACTAGTCATTTTGGGGCCCTATATAGCTTGCTGCTCGATGTGAGCCAAGGCTCTGTGTTGAAGGCCGTACTTTGACCTATAATTGTTTACTTTTTATACATTGTGACTTGGATGGATAGTTGTCTCATTGGCACTCATACCACATCTTCTTATCTATACATAAGTCGTAAAAAGTAAGACACATGAGAACCTACACTGTTCAGCTACCCACAGAATGACAACTATTTTGAACAAGGATATAAAGGACGGTACATTAAAGATAAACATATATTTTGTGTATGTATACTTGTATTCTATGCTGTTGCATATGTTGTGAGTCTTAACTAGCTGCAAAAGGTTTTAGGTTCGTTTTTGAACACCAATGGTTTATTTATTGATTTTATTAAAAATAAGTTATCCTGATTAAAAAAAAACACACCGAAGAAGATATCATCAAAATTCTGGCCTTTTGGTCGACAACATATTTTTTTAGTTTCATGGATGGATGTCTCAACAGACAGTCGGTATTCCAATGGGTACTAGTTGTACACCCGTCTTGTTTTTGTTCTCATATGAAGCAGAATTTATACAAAACCTTCTCAAAGACAAAAAGAAAAAAACATATTGCAAAACTGTTTGATTTCACTTTTAAATATATTGGTAATGCCCTGTAACTCAATAACTCACGTTTCAATTAGTGCTTGTATCTTATATATTCCAGTGAATTTGGGACTACGCAAAAAAAGTTATAAGGATGAACGACTGAAATCGACACTACATAAGATAACGGTCGTCATCACGAATTGATTGACCTATACGACATGTCTTTGGCTCAACTCACTAGTGACATGTTTTTATAGTAGTCTTAGATCTTTAGATACCAGAATAGTCGTTTAATCTGTAATTTTACCGATTGTATCCTTTTCCCTATTGTGACATTTTGACAAAGTGTCGATAAGCATAACGGGTAATACATGTTTATCAGGTGACGCCGCATGACTTGTCGACGCACCCGGTTTAACTCCTTTTGTAGTTCATGCCATTTTTTAAATTTTTTATTTTTTATCCTGATTGGTCTTCTGGGTCGATTTCTGGGATTTGAACATCGGTAAAAATTGTTGCCTAAATTTATCCACACTTGACGGATATTGCACCGTACAAATATATGATGCCCGGACAAAAAAGATAGTTCAGATATGCTTCCAGATGATTACTGATTTAGCCGTATGTAAGATGGGTGCATTAATATGAAATTTTATGGTTGATATCACTCCATTATAATAAATTAACATATTTTATATAGTTAGTTAATAAGAAAAGAATTCAAATCATCAATGTGTCGATATTATCATTTAAAATTCCTTCCGTAAAATCTTATTGAAAAAAATGTGTTTTGAGTATGTCTTTACTTATTGTCCCACACGTTTTGTATATTGAGCTTTATAAACTATCGGTCTTACTCTTTAGGTTTGATAATGAAAAGGATCAAAGTAACAGAATGATTTTTCATTAATTATTATTATAAACAGTAGCTTGAGTTTCAAACCGAATGTTTATAACCTGTAAAGCTATATCACTGCATATCACTGGAAACCGATAACACCATTAAAATTCGTAAAACATAGAAGGGCATAGAAACATGACCAAAAAAATTTAATCAAATTGAATTAACCAGTCCTAAAAGACGATGTTTAAATTAAGAACAATAATAGAAAATGAAAAAAAAATCGTTAACAACATAATTACCCGTTGTAAAACGAGGTAAGTCACGACAAAGGTAAAGGACGAATAGTGACTTTATACGTGGTGATATGTGACACAGATGTTTCTTATTAAGTTTTGAAACATCAATTTAGTATAAAAAACAGTGTAAGTAATAGAAAAAGAGCATTGCTTGCAGTAACAGAGAGGCCAAAGATACCAAAGGGACATACACACTCATATGTTGAATTTCAGGGAGCCTTCTGGGGATTATTGATAGGGCATATAGTTGGCGGCACGCGACTTATACTAGAATTTGTTTATCCTGCTCCAGCATGTGGTGAACCAGAAACCCGACCAGAAGTTCTGTACAAGTTTCACTACATGTATTTCATTCTTCTTCTGTTGATGTTGACTGCAGCCGCAATAGTCGTTATCAGCATGTTTACTACTAAAAGAACCAAAGATGAGGTAGATATAAATTTAAAATAGAATTGAATTAATCTTCTTTTTTTCTACTTCGTCATTCCATTTTTATTAAAGAATTATGACCATCAAATAAAAAGAAAGTATATTCATATATGAGGTGATAAAGTTATAGGGTTATAGTCCCTTTTTGTCATGAACTATGTAATCGATATGTAATGATAGACGTTATGAAAACCAAAATGTAAAAAGTAGTTCTATACACAAATACAAAATTATCATTAATTATAGAAGTTGTTTTTAGTAGTATAAAAATAATTGCAATGTAAAACCTCAGTAAGTCAATTTTAGTTAGTAGGTGTGACTTGGTGGACTCGATATGACCCGTATACAGTCAATCGTATTGACAAAGATGGTGGAGACAAAATCACAAAAGAAGGTATTGAAAAAACATTTTTTTGTTGTATGTACGTACGTTTGTACGGACCATTGCATTTATCAGTATAATAAAAACAAATTTACTCTAAGTTTTAATAGATATATCTTATTTTTACACGAACAGTTTAAAGTTTCCTTCTCCCATTTTTGAACATGATTAAAAACCCATATATACGGCTAATTACCTGATGTTACTTGTTAGTTGTAGTAGAGCAGGATGTGCTTACCCTACTTAAGCGCCAGAAGCACATAAATCTCCCTTAAACAGAGGTTGAAGTATAATCTGCTAACGAAGATGTCAAAACGAAACATGTAGATATATATATATATATATATATATATATATTATATTTTTTCGTTTGGGCTTATATTATATTTGCTTTCGGGTTTATATGATCCGTTCATCCTATTTTGACTCTTCAAAATTCAAGAGTCTATCCTAAATTGAGGTAAATTATATGGTCTTCCAAATACCGTTTCGATTCCTAACATCACTGAAGAGACATTATTTGTCGAAATCCGGATATGGTGTACTAATTTTTGCACCTTTTGTTTGCGGTATACTATCTTTTCCGCAAGTTTATTGTTTTGTTTGGTATTAAATTAATAGTAAAGATCCATTTTGTTACATCTGGTGATTCGTTTATTTGGCAATCGCTAATGGCAGTCAGCAGGGTTAAAGAACATCCGTTATTCGCCCTGCTAGTCAAATGCGTTTTGTTAATATATTCTTTTTCACTTTTTTGGTCTTTTGGAATATGTTGTTTGTGCTGTATTTAGACCCCTCTACCAAGAAATTTGTTTTGCATGCACACGTATAAAAATTGCGGTTTTATCCAACGCAATCAAAGATTTGAACGCTGTTTTCAATTTAGACTTGTATATATATATATATATATATATATAAGTCTAAATTGAAAACAACGTTCAAACATTTTATAGAGTCGAAAAAGGATGAACGGATATATATATATATATATATATATTCATACTATTTTACTAACACAATTATTTGTTTTGATCTATTAATCGCAATGTACAATAAGCTGAAAAAATATATTTAAAGGACATGTACGATAACCTGTAAAAATTTCTTAACATCATCCGATTTTACCTGAAAGGCTGCACGCGCCTGATGAAGCTAATTTGTTTAGCGAAATATTGCATGAAGATATCAAATATAACAACTATTTTTATAACACTCATTGGTGTGTTAAAGTAACATTCTTTCAAGATTTTTTTTGTATCAAACATTTATAAAAGCGGAATGCTGAAAGAATATTATAGATAGCCGTCAGTTTGGTCAGTTTGATTCTATTTGGTCACAAAAAAGCATCGCAAATGAATTATTGGCTTACAAGTCAATTATTCAATCTCATTTGAATCCGTATTCATGTAACCCTAACTTGACCTTTAGCTGAAGATTGGTTACGCATGACCTAACCGTATTCGGTTATAAAAAAGAAAAGAATGTTAACACTGAAAAGTAAAACAAGGGAACAACCATAAAAATACATTTCTTTGACGGATTCGGCCCACAAGAAATCATTGATATACAGGTAAAATGATGATTATCATTTTTAAGATATATGACATGAAATCAAAGAGAACTGGATAAATTGTAATTATGTTTATATTGGGTCGAGTCACTAACGGCAGTCTTCGGAGGTAATCTCAATGGTTAATTAAATGGCGTTTGGTCTAAAATACGCACGAAATGCTGATACATTATGACAAATTAATGCATTGTTAATTGTTTCTTTTAGACGTTTTGTAATTTGGAAATACGTTTAAGTATGTTTTTTTTTTATCAAATATGAGAATTTATGTCAATTGGTGATCATGAATTTGACAGCTGATGCCCTTTTAAGTGTATTTTTAGTCTTATATGTATATGTATAAATTACAATTATATTTTTTTCCGTGTTTAAATCATATTGATATCGAATTTGTGCAAACTGTAAAGGTATACATCTAATATCTTCAGATTTATAAATTGCTTTTTTAGAGTGAGGTAACCTAAACCTCATAGCTCCCCCTTTTCCACTCCCCACATGACCAGTTGCCTTCAAAATATATGCACACAACATAAAAGCTTAACCAAACATATGAACCATTATAACAAAGTTATGCAAATTAAAAAAAAAACACGATTTCACTATTGGCAATGCTCCGATTTTCGAGCTACTGAATGATGCATTATAATTGGCCATTGTCTGTTATAACTGACGTGAAATTCAGGATACTACCACAGAGGGTTTGTCTGTTCTGTTTGTTTTTCCCTCCAAATCAGTTAAATGGATTTCTCTGTCCTAATTTCTTAGAATTAGTGTTTCTGATAAAAACACGCATACGTGCAGTAAATTTGTGACTATATGAAATCAAACACTCTTTTCAAAGGAGGTGGTTTTCTAGTTAACATCCGTCTGTTCGTCTGTACTTTATACATTTTTGATGCACTTTCTCGGAAACAACAATCATAGCTTTTTACTGTATTGGGCACCAAACTTCACCTTGGTATACAATACATGTTTTCAGTTCGGTCGATGTTTACGTTCTAGTTTGGCGATTTTTGTAATTTTTACTGCATGATATAGAGAATATCTTTTAGCGACGTAAATGGCTAACAAAACACAATTTTATTTATCACAGAGTGCGACAGCGATGATCAACGGCATTCTGGAGGGTTGTTTTCACGTTTCGCGATATTCCTGTTTGGTACCAACGATTCCCATCTGACGCAAGAAATACAAGTAGCTGATAGAAAAACATTTCTACAAGAGAAAAGACTGTGGAAAATATTCCTTAACCTGCTTGCTGTTTTTCTGATTGGCTTGATTGCATTTCTTTGCGGATTTTATCACTAAATTTTATTAAATTTACATGTTCTGCTGCTGTTGACAACATTTAAAAAGTATATGTCCTTTAGATTTGGAAAATATCAAAGTTACCATAAATCAAAAGGGAGATATTTTCTTTACACTGCTCAGTGAATACTTACCTTTGAGAAATACAATATTCATAAGAGTATATATTGGAATGTTTTAAGTATATCAAATAAAAAGCTGATTTATTGTATGACGTATTATAAAAAGGCATGGCTCTTGTTTTGTCGGATGCCAGTAATATATACTTAGATTTAGTTATATATGTATGCATTATGTTAGTTTAATATAATATTTTAATCCAAATATGAGTTACTATTCCACTGAAATCTTTATTTTTCCCTTTTTTTAATCTTGCAAATTAAATATATCGAATAATACTACAAATGTTCTTCTATAGTTTGACATACCAGAAATTAAATCGAACAAGATAAAAAGCCTCTTCTACATCATTCCATGCATACCGGCAAAACATTAAACATGTGAAAAGCTTCCCCTACATCATTTAAGGCATACCGTCAAAACATCAAACATAGGAAAAGCCTCTTGCACATCATTTAAGACACACAGGGGGGAATCAAACACGCGAAAAACTTCTCCTACATCATTCCAGACATACCGACACATAATTATTTAATTAAAAATATCTCCTAAATCATTCCAGCCATATCAAATAGAATTAAAGATGAGAACAGGCTCTCCTTGTCATTCTAGACATACTGGAAAAGATAAAATAAAAAAAAAAGAACACAAAAGCCTCTCCGACAATCATTTCAGACATTTTGGGGAAAATTAAACATGAAAAAATCCTCTCCTACATCATTCCAGACATTCCAGAAAGAAAAAAAATGAGAAAAAGCCTCTCCGATAATCATTCTAGACAAACTGGGAAAAATCAAACAAAAGAATAGCCTCTTGTACATCATTCAAGAAAAACCATGAAAATAACAAGAGAAAAGCCTGAACAGGTGTCTTATTTACTTCCATTGATCGACAATACTTCGTAGTTACATTACCTTATTTGACATAGTATTCAAGATGCATACAAATCACAAAATCTGAAGCATACCACGTTTCAATCTCTCAATCTAAAGAAGATAAGATATTAACTAAGACAACATCCGAGAAGATCACTGGCTTCTAACAGGTACATTATCATGTTGCAAAGTTCAACCATGTTTTAGTTTATCCGAATACGTACTTCAACATGAATGTGCTCTTTACACAAAAACTGCCCCAAGAGAGTTATGAGAGGAACGACTAAAATCGACACAACATAAGTTTTAAGGTCACCATCCAAAATTGGTCCACCGATACGATGTGTCGGTGTCTCAACTCACTAGCGACATGTTTTGGCAGTCTTATATCTTTAGATACTAAGAAAGTCGTCTGATCTGTAACTTTACCGGTTGAGTCTATTACCGATTGTGACATTTTGAGTGTGTGTGCTGGCGGTTGATGCATGCGTAGCAGGAGACACTTACCCTGTCGACGCACCCGGTCTCGCTCATTTTTGAGTTCATTCGATTTCCTCAGTTTTTATTTGTTTCCTTTATTTGTCTCTTCCTAGTCGATTTACGTGATCTGAACATCGGTAAACTACTGTCGCCTAACTTTAGTTCTAGACTCCTCTGAATTGTAATGATGAAATGACGAAATGTCCGGAAATGTCCACAACAAAACAATTAACTTAATCAGTCGAGGATTATACCAGGCAATGGACTAAACGCGAAAAAGAAGACGTAGATAATCTTTCCAGATAGGTTAATGCTTTGATATCGTTGATACAAATTAGAATTGAAAATAACTGAATGGGTCAATGAATACACATACTACATGCTTAGCACCTATCTTACCTCCATAATAAATATGTGGTTGTCCCCGCACTTAAAGTGTCAAACAACGTCGTTTTTGTATGTAAATCACATTTTATATACTGCTTGATAAAGGAATTAGCTATTGAAAATTCACTTGGAAAACTCACAATAAACCCCAATGACAGTTACAAATGAAGAAATCCAATCCTGAATAGCCATAGATCTGTTTTATTTTCCTTGTAAAATTCAACCAAAGATGAAGAACTGGATATTTCTTCACTGTATTGGATACTTAAATTACACAAGTGCCCTTACAAACAACGCTATATTACTGAACATGGTGCTTTACGAACTCTCTTTCTAAATTAGAGTTAAATTAAAGTATATACAATAAAAGTCTCTTCCATCTTGCAATAGGGTTAAAACATTTGACTTTTCTACCTTTTACATAAGTATTCCCCATTCCAAAGTAAAAGGCAAATTAAAAGAATTGATCCTTATTTGTACCATAGAAAAATGGCCATCGTGAATACAGGTTTCTTGCCTTAGGGAGCGATAAATAGTACTTTGTAAAATTCACTGATTCAAATAAAAAAATTCTCTGAAACTGGTATTATATGATTTCTTGATTGACAACATATTTTTTTACGTTTAAAGATCATGTTTTCAACAGATAATCGGCATTCCCATGGAAACCAAATGTCCTCTCCTTCTTGTCAAGTTGTTCCTTTATTCATACGAGGCAGACTTCATACAGGAACTTCTTAGGGAAAATGAAAAGAAGCTAGCATTATCCTTTACTTCATGTTTATCTGTATAGATGAAATCATCTCACTAAATATTCAAAGTTTGGTGACTATGTTGAACACATCTATCCCACCAAACTTGAAATAAACGAAACAACAGATACAGTTAAGTATGCCTTATATCTTGGGTTACATCTAGACGGTGAGAGTCGGTTGAGAACAAAACTTTATGACAAAAGAAATGACATCAGCTTCCGAATATGAACTTTCAATTTCTGTGTAGAAACATTCCAACAGCGCCTGTAAATGGATTATATATCTCTAAGTTGATACTAATTTCCAGATCTTGCATTTCTTTGATAGAGGGTTGCTGATTTTAAAGAAAATAAAAAACCAAGAGTTTCAAATCGTTAAGTTGAAATCACCCCTTGGAAAAATTAACGCACGCAATCACGAGTTAGTTGCCAGTTATGGAATATCTGTTTCACAAATGACGACGGACATGTTCAAATTGTCAAAACCACATTCCCTTCCTCTTTTCCGAATGTGACCTACCGAATTAGACTTATCAACCGATCTGTACATAAATAAGCAACACGGCGGCTGCCATATGTAGAGCAAGATTTGCTTACTCTTCCGACGCACTTGAGACCCATTTTTTTTTATTGTTTGGTGAGTTTGTGTTGCTCAGTCTTTAGTTTTCTATGTTGTGTTTTGTATACTTTTGTTTTTTTTATCGTGTTTCATTTTTTTTTGCAGTGGCATTGTCAGTTTGTTTTCGATTTTTTAGTTTGAACATCCCTTTTGAACCTTTCGACTCTCTTTTATGCATATAGAATCGTGTAAATGTTTATCTATGATAGACGAAAAAATTGGATCACCCATTTGAGAGACACAACAGGCTTCCTCACAATCAAATGATCACGTTTTCAATAGATACGACTGGGTCATTAAAACAAACCTAACATAGTATTGCGGACTTTATCTATATATAGATAATTTCGTAACGCAAAGCAAACTGGTCTTGACGTTAAACATGTCCTTATCTTTGTAGTCGAATTTTGACAATATATTCAACAGGTTAAAGGAAATGTTACATTCAAAACTCTTTCTATCTTGTTTAGTGTTGTTTGTAACGTGTAAATATATGTGTTCGACAGATCTGTTTATTTAAACACTTTCTATATATTTTGAATGCCAAATTCTCCCAAAAATCGAATATTCTGGAATTTCGGAAATATTATGTTTGGAGTTTCTGTAGTAACTATGGGGTCAAGGTCTAATCTACTCCAAATTAGAGAAAAGATTATGTAAAGAAAACGATTAAAAAATCTGCGTTGTGATTTTCAGTTTATGTTTGATTCAAATAAAATATAAAAAGATGTGGTATGAATGCCAATTGGACTACTAGTACTATCTTCCATAGACCAAATGTCGTAGATGTAAGCAAGTCTTTTTAGAGGGATGGCCTAACATTGCAGAACATGGAGTTTGCCTATACGTATCTGTTATATCTTCTACACAAGAGTTGGACTTTTGTATTGGACAGTAATAAAATACATCAAATGTAAAGGTGGTCTTATACATCCTTGGCTTTCAAATATTCGGTTTTGAGCGTCCCTGATGTAGGTAAATCCAGAAAATTGCTTCGGACGCATGAAATTTATGACGTGTTGTTTTCACTTTTTTATCATCATATCGTATTTGATTGAAAAACAACAACAAGGGATATGCGATATTGTAGTGCACGAAATAAACAAAGCATATAATATATACTTCCATGAAATGACCGGTTTATGATCGTTAACGTAACAAATATGTAAATCAAGCCATTCTTTAGAATATCTAACTGGTATCATCATTTACTTAAATTCAAGCATGAAGTTATTCATGCGCATTAGAGGTATTCTCGTAACAGTGTAGACAACCGTAGTACTTTTGTTGTTAAAAATACTGAATCATTTACCTGTAACTTGTTTGTCATCGGCTATCGATAACAATGATTTTACGCTCACTTAGTCTGTCAGAGGCCCTCCTGTGGGGATTTAAATAATCACTTGTTATACATTTCGATACATAAAATGAAACTCTTTTCACAAAACTTTAAAGGAATTTGTTTGAAATATTGTTTATATCAGCACACACAACAGTTTCATTTTAGATAATAATAAATGTTCAGAGCTAATATCATTAAATAATCGAATAATACATTTACACATTTGGATTTTCATTGTAAAAACTTTAAGTCGATGGGGTTAATTCACAAAATATCTAAAGAGAAAAATACTCCAACGCTGTGATCATTTAAGAGTAACCTACCATTTATTCAATGCATAGAATTTGTTTGTGAAAAGAGTTCCGGACGATGAAAAAAACCATAAACTAAATTGCAGTACTCGTCACTATATCATTCTTGTATCTCACGAATGTGGGTCTTTTACTTACAAAACTTTTTTTCTTGTAAGTAAACGTATTTTGTTGTAGAATGAATGTTGCCCGTTTTTTAATTTTTTTTGTCGTTTGTTTGTGTCTCATTGACATACAAACGGATCCCCTTATCTTCATATTTAAAAACATACGAGATGACATCAATACCAATTCATGACACATAATAACTGAGTTAAACTAACAGCAGAAGAAAGAAAAGGAAAAGCGCTCTCATGGTTGTACTCAATCTCGAAGTCACAATGTGGTAAAAAAAACATGTATATGTAAGAGAATGATAATCCCTTTCTTCATGAATAAGTACGAGCGTGAGCGAGTACTTATCATGAAGTAAGGGATTATCATTCTCTTACAAACTTAGAATATTGTAAAGTGCTCAAGGCTCAAATGATCTATTCAAGAATTAGTTTCATTATCAGTGCAATATTTATAATTGATGCATGACTTCCTTTTTCGGCATGTCATTTATGGATAAGTTTTAGTGATGTGAGGACTTTCTTATCATTTGGGAAATATTTAAAAAAAAAAAAAAAATGCGTTATAGATATTAGGTGACACAACAGTAGAAAGAAAAGGTATGAATTGTATGTTTCCTGATTGTGAGTATGAATGCAAATCATGTAATATTTTAGTGAGGAATTATCCTGTTTTATTTACAGTTTAGATCAATTAATACATTAGAGTTACAACTAAATTTTATTTCACAGCCAATAATTTGGTCCGGCTTTTTACATCAAATACTGTTTCATTATGTCAGGGAAATGCTCAAAAATAATGCCCTTAAAAGTTTTTAATATGTTTAAAATTTAATTCCTGTTTTTTATCGGAATAATTGTATTGGAAATAACTATTCTCCCCAACCTCTGATCAAGTAATCAAAGTTTTGGAAAGCTAAAGATTAAGGTTATTTTTTTATCTGAAAGATTTTTTTTCTTTTTTTTTTGCATTGCTTTGGTAATGTTTAATTTTATAGTAATTTGAAGTTTTTAATATTTTCATAATAAAATTCACGGTACCAATTTTACTGCACCAGTAAACTTCAACTTATTTTGAGATTTTTGTTTGTTTCACAATTCAACTTTTAGTCAGTTTCAATCACTTTGTGATAAAACCTTTCAATCTGATAAATGTGCTTCGGGGCAGTTGTAACTCATTTGTAGAAACTATTTGTTTTGAACTGTAAATAGACCCAAATAATAGGATAATCCCTTACTAAGAACATGATTTACATTCATTCTTCACAATTAAGAGGCATCCAATTCTACAATTTCATTGGTCGAGAGTACTTTGCTATATTCTAATGTGTAAATTAAAACAATTATTTTAATTTCAATCGATATTAAGCTGTTGCTTTTTTCCGCTTCGAGCAAATTTTGACCGCATTTTAAAAATTAATTTCCTGCATGATACATATATTATATGCACATTTTCATTGCGATCTAAAAAAGGACGAAGTTGATATATAAACTGCCGTCAATTATTGTGTGTGTGTGTGTGTGTGTGTGTGTGTGTGTGTGTGTGTGTGTGTGTGTGTGTGTGAGTTGGGCCGTTTAAAAAAAAATGAATTGATTCTAAAAAAGATTGGAAAGGAAATAAAATACTCTGTTTCAGAAAAAAGAGGAAAAGAAACTAATTGATTTACATTCAAATTTATGGACGAAAAAAAAATACGACACTAAGATTAAAAAAGTAATGTTCATGTATGTGCACGAGAAAAAAAAACAATTCCCCCTTCCCATCACAAAAAAAAAAACACACACTCTCAGAAAAAGAAGAATAGTCGGTGCATTCTGCTACCAAGGGTTTCACAAGTATAGTAGTTAGCAGAAAAGTTCTAGTTTCCAAAATACACCAAACTATACATTTTACCTACTAGTATTTCGTGAAGTAAAATGCAAATTTCATAAGGCTTGGTCCAAATAGCTTTTTACTGTCCAATATCTTGCAAGTACGAAAAAGACCGTACGAAAGTATATTTTGTCTATGTTTTGTAATTGCACAACTATTGAAAGTTGATCATGCATTCGTTCTTATATAAAATGTTACACAAGATACAAGTTAAAAGATACTAAGTGAAAAAAATGACAACCGCAATGGGTTAATCATTTTGATGTCCGAAAAAGATAACAGCCAACACATACATTGTAACTTTTAAAGCTAGTTAAATTAATTTTTATGTTTAAAGAACATGCGATATCATGAAAAATTGTTTATCAAAACATAACAAAAACGCAATTAAAGAACGTTTAAGTGTTCAATATTAATCAAAATACAAAGGTTATTCCTGTACTAGTTTTTCGAATTATTTGATTAAGGCGTTGAAACCTTTGGGGACCCCACAGTTTAAATGTCTATAATAAATACGACGTGATAAGTGGACGTTACAGACAAACGTTCACCTAATTTAACCCAGTGAATGGGAAACTTGAGTGCGCCAAAAAATGGTCTCGTCCACACTGTTATGAAAATGATACTAAGTATCTAATACATCTATTACTTTTCTGGACGTAAAGCTAAAATGTTTGAAATGTTGTTAAGTTGCTGTCTGACATTCGTATATCCCACAGTAGTTGTTTGCATAATAATAATAAAAACATATTGAGTGCCGATATTTCTGAAAAATAATTTTCAAGAAGCTGACAGTCTGGATTTTTGACTTGTTACTTTGTCCGACAATAATTACGATATAAGTACATAAATGGAACAGCATCAAAAGTCTCTTAATAATTACACAGAACACGATTCATAGACACTAAATCGATATCAAAGAGCATTTAAAAATGAGTTACGAAAAAAGATGTGTACGGGGATAGGTTATTACGAAAGCCTATTAGGGTCACAAAAAAAAATATATTTATCTCGTAATTACGAGAAAACTATCGCGTAATTACGAGAAAACTATCGCGTAATTACGAGATAATTATCTCGTAATTACGAGAAACCTATCACGTAATTACGAGATAAGATTTTTATCTTTTATCTCGTAATTACGAAAAATAATCGCGTAATTACGAGAAAACTATCAAGTAATTACGAGATAAGAAGTTTTTCATAACCCGTTCTCTTTGCGCTGTAGTATTTATACATTTAACAAAGCAAAAAGCTTCTTTTGTTACTGCAAAGGCTCCCACAACATGTTATTAAATTTCTAAAATATTGTTATATTTCTTCTTATTTCTTACGAAATTCGTATTTTGTTGACTATTTTCGCGATAAAGATAAATGAAATTTACCAAAAACAAAAACAACATTCGGTTGAGGGGAGGGGAGGGGGGCATCTTATTATTATTACTAACAAGAAAGAGAGTAAAATAGTTATTATATCTCTTCTTATTGTACACATAAGAGTTCGAATCCTTGCCCCCGCCTAAATGCTTGTAAGACTCGCAACCTTTCTAAAAGCACTTGGTCATGAGGGGATCTACTTTCAACTTTTTCTTCTGTTTTTCATGGTGCTCTTCGATAGGACTTAGTATAAACAGGAACCAATGGCAGTTGTATTTTACTTCCTCCGAAATTCTTGTGCCAATTTTAAACAAACTTTCTATTTAGCAATAGTAATAGTTTTATCCAGACACCGTTGACAAGCTCATTTGAGCCTCTTGTATACTATGTGTTTATGTCTATGAGCACATATTAAAAATCTTGTAGATTTGGACACGCAAACACATGATGTAGTCAATCGGCTATAGTATATAGTCTTTTTAGAGGTGTTTTACGGATGACTTAATTCCTCGCTTCCTTTTTACGCAATTAATTTATAAAATCATCTTTTATGTTTTAATAAGTGGCCAATAACATGAATTAACTAACTTAAAAGATAATAAAAAAAAGAGCTTAAATTTCATTCAAATCCATTAATAAATACATCTTTCACTTTCTATAACAACCTTCTTACGACTATATATATATATGTTATTTTATCTCGTAATTACGAGATAGTTTTCTCGTAATTACGCGATAGTTATCTCGTAATTACGCGATAATTATCTCGTAATTACGAGATAAAAAAATCTTAACTCGTAATTACGCGATAGTTTTCTCGTAATGACGCGATGATTATGTCGTTATTACGAGATAAAAAATGATTATCTCGTAATTAGGCGATAGTTTTCTCGTTATAACGCGATAATTATCTCGTAATTACGCGATAGTTTTCTCGTAATTACGAGAAATTTATCTCGTAATTACGAGATAAATATTTTTTTTGTGACCCTAATAGGCTTTCGTATGTTATAATGCAAGTGCAAATAATTAAATGCAATATTAAGGGAAAATATCAAGCTTTACGAAGTAGAGCGAAAATGTAACCAATCTTAAAGTCCCAGAAACTTTAATAAGGACAATTTTAAAATCAAGATATTCATACTTTTTTTTTGATCAGTTCAATTGAGGTCTTCAGCTGGCATGTCAGTAACTGCTAGGGGTCCTTTGTTAATTTATGTTGATCATTGTCATTTTGCTTAGTTTCTTCTGTTTCCTTTTCTTACATCGGACTCGAACGTCTTTAAACTGAGTTTTACTGTGCGTATTGCTGTTTTTTTTTTTGTTTATTTCACATTGGCTAGAGGTATAGGGGGGGGGGGATCTCACAGAACATGTTTCACCCCGCCGCATTTTTGCGCCTGTCCCAAGTCAGGCCTCTATTAGTCTTGTATGTTGTTTTTTTAAAATTTTGGTTTATTTGTATGTATCGGAGTTTAGTGTGGCATCCATTTTGCTAAACTAGTATACATTATTATTTATGGGCCAGCTAAAGCCCGATTCCGGGTGCGGGATTTTCTTGCCTTTGGAGGCCTTGGGCTGTTTTCTGCCCTTTGGACAGGTTGTCGTCTCCGACACATTCTCCGTTTTTAGTTTGGCATATGCGCGCTTGTCCAATACCGAAGGATGGGGACCTCTAATATCTATTTTTGAATCCTTGTATTACTTGGGTTGCTGCCTCATGGATGTTTATCTCACATTTCTTGTTATCTATTTTCATTATTTAACTGTTTAATAATGAGTTGTTGATAATTGGAATCTTGTACTAGTAATTGATTTACGAAATTACTTGAATTTCGTTAGAAAGGTTGAGAAAAGAAGACTATCGTAGCTATTGTGTTCTTAGAATAACAGATCAAAAGAACAATGCAATATGGAGAAAACCCAAGAACAACTATAGATATAAGTGCATAAACAAAACACCTTGGGTATGAATGATAGAAATGTAAGATATACGTCAGTGAAACAGAAATCAAACATCACAGTTGAACCGAAACACATAAAAGACAGTTAAGCCAATACGATCAATCATAAAATCAATTATTCTGATTAATGAAGAATGTTTTGCATGCAGCCATCATATTATTGCCCCAAATTGAAAATCAGTAATATGTCAAGGAACAATCTTTGGAACTGAACTTTAACAATCTGCGAGACCCTCATTTTGTATCTTTAAACTCGTCATTTGACCATAAAATTTGTACTATAAGATTTATCTTAACTTGAATATAAAACCAGCCTGACTAGGTACTTTTCCACATATTCTATGTTGTTCAGTCAAATTGGCGGGTTTTTTTAAACCGTTCAGTAACTGTATTATGCAATCATTCGCTGGTCACGCTTGAGATAAAGAACTCGTTGATATTACTAAGTTCACAAAGTCTGCACTACAATACAGAGGTAGTTCAAGATATAAAATCATTGACATACTATTAGCTTATCTTCTGTTCACTGATCACTCAAGGGATGTGGCAGTTCCATTCTAACGCTATGGTGGTCCAGTTAGTTGTTTTGATTCTTGCATTCTGCTGTTTTATTGGTATGTCAGTGTTTGTCAATAATTTGTCTATGTAATTTTTATTTACATATATGCGAATTGTACTAATGACCTAAATATATGTTTTTTTCCTCCTGCTTTTTCTTTGTTAAATAAAGGTCTATAAAACAAAACAATTCTTCTTTGGGAAATGACTGTCAACATAGACGATAAATAAAAAAATCTTTGAATATATTAAGAGAAAAATAAAAATTACGTTATAGAAAAGTTCCATGTATACTCTATATTTTGTCCTTTATATTTAAGAGTGAGAATTCGAAGTTGTCCAACTAACGATTTTTAAATATAAATTTGAAAGTATCAAAATGCATGGTACCATTAACTTTTTATACAATGACTGTATAGTATTTTACTAATCTGATCCTTATTTGTTTTGATTTTAGAAGTACAGAGTTCTTCGCCTCCATTGTTAGATGAAGAGATAAGGTCGGTATTATCCTTATTATCACTTTTATACAATGGAAGCTTGATAATTCATAGCGAATTTTTTAATTGCGAATTGGATATTAAAATACTTCTCTGTACAAGTAATTTTCTTTTTTCTTTTTTTCTGTGTATTAAAACTATCATTATTGGCCTTTTATTCGATTCCAATGGTCTCTGTTAGAGCAATATAAAAAGACACAAAACATGACAAGTCTATTGTTTTTTGTAGCCGTTTGTCACCTGACCTGCAGGTTCAGTTTGTACTACCGTCGCATTCACTTCAACCACATCACACACGTGTAGGATTCAAACATCGCTATGTGGACCATTACGGAAATATCCATGCAAGTCGACCTGCTGGTGCCAGTATAACGGTAGATGCAACAACAACAGTTAGTGATTTAGCCCTGTCTAAGGTAACACATTTTATATTTTACCAGCTGAGATATCGGCGAGATATTCAATGAAAATACATGACTTATGACAAATAAGTAGATTACTAAAGTTTACGGTTTTGTAACTGCGATTTTTTAATTATAAATTTTACAACCTTCTTGTAGTATTCCACTGTTATAATTTCTTTGTTGGGTCTGCATTTCCATTTAATGAAAGAGCATAATATACTAACAAATTAAATATATGGATGAATTAACACTGAAATTTGATACTACTTTCATTCAAAAAAAATTTCAGTCCTGGGTTCGATTTTATCGGTAGTTAAGTGCATGCATAAATTCTCAATTTCAATGATGGGATACTTTTTCAGGCATGTACAATTATTGCACTGATGACCAGACATATGTCATCATCAACATTTAGTCTTGTTTCCAGAGCACATGGTGTCGGTATTTTTGCGAAGTCAGAGGGAATGGGAGTTTATCCTGAAAACTACAACCTGAGAGATACTGCACAATGTCGTGGTAGGTTAACGAATTCAGTTTAGCTTTTGTTTTATTTTTATTTTTTGCTCTGAAATGTTCTTTATGCATGATAATGAATGAATCTGCTAAGAAACAAAAGGATATTTAATGCATGCATTTCAAGTGGAATTTGCGAAGTTGTAAAACATATGTTTCTTCTACAATTAATCTTCATTTTCTTCAAAGCCATTCTAAACGTTGTCTTATATAATACGGACATCACTTTTTTCATCTTTTACAGGTAAATGCAGCGGTTCATGTGCACATACTTGTACTTTTGATGGAAGAAAATATGACTCCATTGCTGGTCTGACAAATACAAGATCTGTTGTATTGGATGATAATATTGTTTGTAATGCCCAAGATCCTTATGGACACCAAGAAAATGTTCTAGTTCATGAATTTTCCCATCAAGTCCATAAATACATGTCAACAACAGACAGGAACAGGGTACATATGATGAATACTTTTAACACATGTCTACTTGCGTATTTACGGTAATATAAACTCGTGCTAGTAAATCGAGATGATTCTATGAGGAACAAAAATGTTAACCCCTTCCAAGAGCAAATTAGTTTAGCGCATGAGCATATGAGTTTGTCTTTTAGTATTTTTATTGTTCCATCTTCATTGTATGTGATTTTTAAGTTTAAGAAAGTTCCTTTCAGGCTGCCCTTGACATAATTCAATATGGTTTATCGTGTGGATAGTGTCTAATGTATATACATTACAAAGTGTTTCCCTTTTAGAGAAGGTTTTAGGTAAAAACTAAGAGTTGCAGATACAAATGTAAGAGGCGGAACACTTAAAACTCTGCGATGTTTTACTCCTTGGTAACATGATAATGAAATTGTACTTATTTCTTATGCGATAAATAAGCGGTTTATGTCAGTGATTGTACATATAAATTAATAATGCAATCATATTTTTAGCAAAAATGGGATAGAAATTTAAAATGCATAAATTTAAAATAAAAACAAACAAACCATTAAATCTAAAACCATTAAAACCGCCATAGAAAGAAGATCTCTTGTATGCCGTTTTGTTGTTAATGTTATAATTTATTTATTTTAGTCATAACATGTAGTCGTTTTAAAATTTATGAACTTCTATTGCTCCCTTTTTACAAATCATATGCCATAAAACCTTGAATAATGAAAAGTACACCAAAAGAAGTGCATTGAAGTGATTGAAAACAATCATGATGAAGAACAGCAATAAAAGCGCTGTTCCTTTGCTTTTTCGTGTCGTTTGATGTGCATGTACTGACTTTGTGTCAAGATATGGATAACCATATCCTTTATTTTCTATTATGATAATAGTCAAAACCGAAACTTTACATTGCAGTTAGAATATATCTTTAATTACATTAAACAACGTCATGTGTGGAAAGATGGATATGGTACAGCTAATTCAGCTGAGTACTGGGCCGAGGCATCATCGTCCTTCTTCCATACAGTAATACGAAGCGGCTCTCATAGTCCAGCTGTAGGAATGGATGAGTAAGTATAATGTGTTAAGTACATGTATTAAATTCACTTCAATCCTAATAAGTCCAAGTATTAACAGAAAAAATGGAAGTGAGAATAATCGGAATTACACGAGCTCAGGAGACCAGATGCGTAAAAGACTATTTAGCTCATGTAGAAACTTGCAAGTGTTTGTTTCAGTAGCGATATTTTAACACTTAGGTTTTCTACCCCAGGTGAACATTGTCTTAGCCATATTTGGCTAAAAAAAAATTTCTGAATTTTTGGTTAATAATGCTTTTCAACTTTGATTTTAAATTGGCTTTCCAACTTTGTATTTAAATTGACTTTCCAACTGTTTTGATTTTGTCACATTTTATGAATCTTTTGAAAACGAAGCTCGAGTCTGTCGTGCTAAATTATAAGCCTGGTATCTTTGATGAGTTTTCACTGGGTCGATGCCACTGCTGGTGGACGTTTCGTCCCCGAGGCTATCACCAGCCCAGTAGTCAGCACTTGTGCTGACATGAAATATCATTGATATGTTCATTTTCTGTACTTTTCCTGTTCCTACATGTTTTTTATGTCTCCAGCTTTAAATTGTCTTAGTCGTCTTTTGCACAACTTTTTGGAATTTTCGGTTATTAATGCTCTTCAACTTTGTATTTGATTTGGCTTTCCAACTAATTCGAGCGACAATGATGAGACTTATGTACACGAAAGGACCTTCTGGCGTACTTAATTATATGTTTGGTATATTTGATGAGCTTTTATCATATAAGTTACTGAAATAGGTTTTGCGTTTAGATTATACCTTTGTTAGTAAAAGCCCAACTATGAAATCATCTTCTGTGATTGTGTGTGTCGACTGAGATACGTAAACCTTATAGTTTGTGGCAAGTAAATTAGTGTTCATGAAAGGGAAATTGGTAACAGTAAAACTGAAATCTCTACTCTTGTCAATGATTTTATATAAGAGTCGTCCATCAGCGTAAATTTCAAAAAGAAGTTTTAGGCATGAAGCAGACAATCATGTCTATATAGTACCCTTAACTTCAATTACCTGTAATATGTATTAACTTATTGCTAAATAGATTTCTTACTGAAAAAAGGACTATAGAGTCAACGAAAATCAACTATAGATAAACTATACATTAAGATTTTGTTTCTTCTTGTGTTACATAAGGTTTTGTATGAATTATGAGTATAAAATAAGTGGGCTAACAGAGCCGCACAATGTGTTCCTAGTCCAGATGGTTTTTTTTTAATAACCTATGCAAATAACCTATATAAACGTCGTTGAATTACAAACCAATCACAGACATAGGACATAAACATGTTATCTTCAGCAAACCCTTAGCACAGTGGAAAAACTGCAAATAAATTATTCACTGGTGATCATATCAGTATTCAATGTTTTATTTTATTAAAATGTGTACCATTTTATGAGTATTCCTTAATTAGCATAGTTAATTAAATAGTCAATTCTGCTTTTTTATTTGCATGTCCATGAGAAATCAAACTATACAAAGGAACATACCAGACATCGCATACTGATTGCCCTTGCGTTATGGAAATATTTATACTCATTCTACGAGTAGAAAAGTCTCGTTGTCAAAGGACAAACAGAAGATTGTTTTCTTTTGTGATTTTAACGCCTGCGCATATATGTTTTACTCGACCATTCAGGTTTATGTGAAGTTTAATTCCTGCTACTTTCTTCGTCCCCTCTAAATTTAGCCTGGGTCTTCATGATCGAAGATATAAAAATGTAATTTAATGAAATAATATATTGTTTCAGGTGTAGTTTTAATCACGTATGTAGGTCAGAAAGTGAAAACAGACAATGGATAAAGACTCATGATGTATGGCTGTATAACTTATTGGTTAAAGTGTACACTAATAACCGACCATCAACACCTAGTGGTCTAAGAGTGTGCATGTAAACAACTCAATCATAATGAATTATATCAAAGTTTCAAAACGTATTGAGATATAAAATATTAACATATCAAATTTGTGTTTCCTGTTTAGTCTTATTAGTTGAATACATTTTGAAGCTGGCTTATTTCAAACCGATGTTTTGAAACTTTACTTTATATATACTTTAAACTAAAAAAAATATTATTATCAAAGCAAGGTTGCAACTCCGTCAAGAAAATAAAAGACGGGTTTGATTGTTCTATCTATTATGACCTTGCTCTTTTTTTGCAATAAACGGATACTATATCATATGTTTTCATTATCACTGTGTCTGTAGTGTTGCTGTTGTACTATAAGACCCCGATAATACCATCCGCGCAGTAACCAGTTCATCTGAAAAAAATTTAAAACGCATATTGTGTGTATGTAAATCGTATCAAATGATCTTTAGAACATACATTTTTAAAGAATACAACATCACGAATTTGTTGACCATATTTTATTTTGACAAATAGATGTGTTTGGGTGTGCGTGCTAAATTTTTATGAATCTTTTTACCTTTTGAAAGAATACAAATTTCAGATTTTTTTCGAATTCAATGACTAATTATATTGCTAGATATAGACAACAGTATTTTACTAATATTCAAATCTAAAAAATTAATTAAGTCAAATCAAGGTAACAAACAAAAACAAAACATTTTTCAAACAATTATAACTAAAATAGTTACATTGCTTCTGTTAACAAATATTATGTTGCCTCTCAATGTGTATTTTAAATGAGAATACTGGGAGGAAATAAATATGTTCACATTATAGGGACTTCATTAGCAAGTATGTGATCCTTGCACTAAAATTACTCTAACAGAGATTTGAGGAAGAACAACTGTAGTCGACAATATAGTAAAAGTTGTATGGTCCCAATTACGAATTTGTTGACCGATACGATATGTATGTGTCTCAACTTACTAGCAATATGTTTTCGCAGTCTTAGATCTTATAATACCAGAATAGTCGTCTGATCTGTAGTTTTACCGATTGTGTGCTATTTCTTATTGTGACATTTTAACTGAGTGTGGATTCGCATGGCGAGTGATACATGTATAGCAGGAGACGCTTACCCTGTCGACGCATCCGGTCTGGCTCTTTTGGAGCTCAGTTTCAGTCCCTCAGTTTTGTTTGTTACCTTAATGTTTTTTCTTAATCAGTTGATGAGATTTGAACATCGTTAAACTACTGTTCAGTTAACATACCCAAAAACAGTGGTACCATCCCAAAAGTAGAAATCATTATATGAATTCCGTGCGCACAACACATATTTCTGAACTATCATCTATACCTCGTGACCAAAAGTTTTGAAATAAACCTAAAAGACCTACTAAAAACTGTCCAAAAAGTCTAGGGCAATTTAGCTTGAAGGAGTTGCAACCTTATTCCTATCAAAATAACATCGTTTTTACATCGCGATGACCTTGAGGTCATTCCGATGTATTGCTATCGCCTAGATTTCCATTATGTAAATTAGTTTTGGGTTTTTAACCGATCTATAAACATTATAAATATGCGCACATAAACGAGTGCAAAATAACATTCCTTATCGTTTGATATACATACATCTCTTCAATGAATACTGATAAAAATATTTTTGTTTACAACATAAATTAATAATATGAAAATGTTTTGTAGTTAGATATATATATATAAGTAAAAATCATTGATAATATCAATGCACGCGTACCGAAAAATTGTGTTAAAGCATGCGGAAGAATATCTCAAAGACAATACCGACAAGGACCGGTAACTCTGTAATTGTTTTTGCGGGAAAATATGAATGCCTACTCGTATCCAATCTTAGAAAAATCGAATTTTTACAAAAAAAGTGTCCACCATGCACTTGCATTGCACTATTATTAGAATAGTAGAATAGAACGATATACAAATGGATGCAAATCATATATATATGTAACTGTTATTTTAATATAATATATAACAACAAATCAGTGTATACTGATTTGTATCACTACAATATAATAGTTATTACGGTGAAGTTGAATTTCCTGTCATTTATTCATCATCCACGCACGAACTTGTCTCAGAAAAAAATACATCTCTGTACATTAACCTCAGTTTCAGGTAAAGAGATATGTTGTTTTTTTCTGAGACAAGTGCTTTTGACCATCCTCAAGAACTTGTGGTCATCCGATGTTCAGTACTTCAGTACTTTGATTATGAACTGGAAATATACAATCATTATGTATCATATTATTAACGCCAATACAGGAGCACGTACTGTGAGGATTGTATCCTCGTGGACTACTATGAAAATAAGAAGCTGTGGTATGATTGCCAATGAGACAACTTTCCACCAAAGATTAAATGACGTAGAAGGTAAGCAACTATAGGCCATCTACGACAATGAGCAAAACCCATACCATTATCAGGTACTTTCGAGACCAAGATTTTGAAAGCCAAAGCTATAAAAGGTTTGAAAGCATAAACCTAATGAACCTAAACAGAACATCCAATTAAATTGATTTAAAATTTACATTAAAAAAGGGGGTATTATAAGTGCCTTTATTTTGACATTGATTTCTAAAATTAACACAGAAGTTCTTTTTACCGGTATACAGATACCACATATTTTGAATACTTCCAAAACTTTTACAGTCGGTATCTTCATCTTATCTGTTTATATAATGTCTCTTGTCAAAAATCATCAAAGATACTAGGCTAACAATCTAGAACGCCAGACGCTAGCTTCCTCTACATAAGACTCATCAATTGCGCTCGAATCAAAATAGTTGGAATGCCGAATCAAATACGACCTGAAGGAACATTAAAAACTGAAAGTTGTGCAAAATACGGCTACAGCAGTGTATGCCTGGGGATAAAGATTAATGTTGACGGTATTTCTCACCCTACCTTTTATTGCGCTGTGTTAGTGACATCACTGTGCAAGGTTAGAGGCAGAGTTGGGCGCGCTCGTTATCATGTTTGACGCCGCCACAATTTGTATGTGCCTGTCTTCAGTCAGGAGCCTGTAATTCAGTGGTTGTTATTGGTTGTTGTCTTTCATGTTTCTTTTTCGTTCATTGTTTTGTACTTATATCATGCCGTTGGTTTTCTTGTTTGAATTTATTTACACTTTGTCATGTCGGGGCCCCTAACCACTAACCTTGCACAGTGATGTCACGAAACACAACTTTAGAACAAACTATAAAAATCAGTTGAAAAAAGCTTGACATATCAGATCAACACAAAAAAAAAACTAACAAAAATACTCAAAAAAACTGACCCAATAATAACCGCGCTAAAATAATCTTTTTTCAGTGTTTCAGTTCGACCAACAACAGCGCAATAAAAGGTAGGGTGAGAAATATCGTCAACATTAATCTTTATCCCCAGGCATACACTGCTGTAGCCGTATTTTGCACAACTTAAGTTTTTAATGTTCTTTCAGGTCGTATTTGATTTGGCATTCCAAATATTCTTGTTTAGTTTAAACATATTTTATTTGCTAAATATCAGCAAAATGGATGAGACACAAGTAAATCATACTTATGAAGTCTTCTTCATATTACAATACAAGTATATATACAATAATAACATTATGAGCATGCATGTAAAGCTAACAAATTCATTAAATATTATACGAACTATAAATAAAAAGAAAAAAAGAACAAGAAGAATGGAAAAGGAGGAAAAGAAAAAGAAGCAAATTATATTTTCTGTGATGTTGACTTAGGTTTGATGGTGATGATCATCCGTGCCGGTAGCAATAATATTTTATGAAGGTACTAGAAATCTGTTAGACCTTTTAATAAAATCTTGAACATGTTTGAAAATTAGGAGATTTTGTTCATTCGAAAGTTCAAGATCTCCGCAAGTTAATAGTTTAGTATCAATAATAAAGTTTTCAGTAAGCCAATTAAGATTGTTAAGTAAAATTTCTCTACATGTAGTGTATTTTGGGCAAACTAAAAGAAAATGATGAACATCCTCAATATCAGACCCACACTGACACGAAGGATCCAGTATAATGTTAGCTTTGAAAAGGTCAGAGTTCAAAAATGAAGCGGAACATCGCAATTGAGTTAAAATAATATTCAGTTTCCTCGGACCGTACATATAATACGGCGCAACTCTACTCTGAACACTTTCATTTTTCAATTCTCTCTTAAATTTAGATATAGAGTCGGTGTTTCGAATTTTTAAGTCAAGCTTATTCCATTCTCGTATTGTGGATGGAATAAAAGATTCAGTGGTAAGGGAAAGTCTACAAAATGGAACAATGATATTTTGACCGTTTCGCAACGGATAGTTGGTTGTACTTTGTATACATGGGGGGACAAGATTACACAGGTACTGAGGTGCATGTTTTTTATTTATATTATAAAACATCTGTAATTTTCTTCTTCTTCGTCTTTCATATAAAGATTCCCAGCCAACCTCAGAGTACAGAGTATCAGTTTTAGTGAAGATTGGTAGACCTGTTACAATTCTTGCGGCTTCCAATTGCAAATTTTCTAATTTATTTGAATAACATATCCCACAATTATCCCACACTTCCGTGGCATATTCAAAAATGGGTCTAATAAAAACTAGATAAAGTTTTTCTAAATTATTACGAGACAGTCGATATTTAAGTTTACGCAGAACATTAAGGTGTTTCTTTACACTTGTAATTATACTTTCAATATGATTGTTCCATTTTGCGTCACAACTAAAGGTAACTCCCAGGTGCTTATGCGATGTATTTATAGGGATAGTTTTATCATTTAGGGAAAAGTTGAGATCTGGTATCTCAATATTTAAAAATATCATAATTTCTGTTTTATCAGGATTAAATGACATAAGCCATTTAGTTGACCAAACATCCAGCTCTTTCAGGTCGCGGTCGATCACAGATTTAATCTGTTCACCATCGCTACCGGAATAACTGAATGAAGTGTCGTCTGCAAATAGCCTACACAGCGATGTAAGCTTATCAGCAATATCATTAATATATAAAACAAAGAGAAGAGGGCCCAAAACAGATCCCTGGGGTACACCTGCTGACACATTACAAAAGGAGGAGGACGAATTATTCAGTACTACTCTTTGTTTCCTGTCATGCAGATAATCTTCAAACCACTGTAATAAGGTTCCATCAATACCATAGGCTTTTAGTTTGTGAATAAGACCTCTATGCCAAACTTTGTCAAACGCTTTAGAGAAATCACAGAATACAAAACAGTTTATTTCTTTTTTTTCCAAAGAGTTTAAGATGCAGTTGTATATTTCTAAAAGTTGATGGACGGTTGAATTTTGGGGAAGAAATCCGGTTTGATATTCATAAATTAATTTGTTAGCGTGTAGATGATTATACAAGTGCTTAAAAACAACTCTTTCCATTACTTTTCCAACACAACTAATAAGAGAAATTGGTCTGTAATTTGAAGGCAAGGATGAATCCCCCTTTTTGAAAATAGGTATTAAATTAGCTATCTTCCAACTGGTTGGATATTTGCCTTCTCTTAAAGATTTATTGAATATATTGTTTAGCGGAACTACAACCTTTTCCGGACATAACTTAAGCATTTTATGGCTGATCACATCTGGGCCTGATGCCTTGTTTGGATCTAATATCTGGATAATATCTATGATTTCTTGTGTATTTATTTTGATTTCCGAAAATTTACTATCAGTTTTTGTTTTAAATTCGGGTAAATTTACATGTTCTTCATCAAGTTTTGAAATCATACTAAAATATTTGTTTAATAAGCTGCATTTTTCCTCATCTTCATATACGACATCGTTTAGTCCATTATCATTTATAATATTTTGGAGAGGGGGTATGTTGTCCGAATTTTTATTTGATTTAATCAACATTTTCATAAGTTTCCAATACGTTTTTGAGTTCGGGGAGTTTTCTAGTATAATACTGTCCAAATTTGTTTCAAACTTTTCTTTGGCTATTTTTTTCATATTATTTACTTTATTTCTCTGTTGCTTGTACCTCAAAATGTCATTTTCAGTCTTGGATTTAACTGCCTTTTTTCTTAATCGGTCTCGAATCCGAATTTCTCGTCTTATGTCGTTATTAAACCAGTGTTTGTCGTTATGTCTTACAGTTATTAGTTTAGTAGGGATACACTCTTTGGCTATTTTCAAAAATTCTATTGTAAATATTTCACACAACTCGTTGGTGTTTTTAGTGTCCGGAAGCACTGTGTTCCAGTCTATTTCATCTAACTTCTCCGCAAATTTTGATTCATCAGCCCTATCATAGAGCCATATTTCTCTTTTAAAAGATTTAAAATCGGACATTGGACATTCGAGAAATGCAATAGGTGCATCATGATCACTAATATCGGATGGGGTTTTTAGAACATTAGAAAAGGAACATGTCATAGAGTCACTTATTATAATCGGATCTAGCAGAGTGCTACTATGTAATAGTTATACACCGAGGGATAGGTGTGTCTGGATAAGAAACCCCGTCGGCCGGAGGCCGGAGGGGTTTCTTATCCAGACACGCCGTATCCCGAGGTGTATAACTAACTTACACCCCATTCTAAACTATATTTGTTAACATTGATTATTAAATGAAAAAAACACGATAGCATATTTATTGACAATATCAAACCATGATTTATAAGAAAAACATTTTTTTTTACATGAAACCCCACTAGTAACCTTTCTTTGGGTATCTTCGTTCAAACTTTGACAAGTGAGTATATTTTACAAATGTCAAAGTTGTTTTGCATATTCCCGTTAAAACCATGTGCTAATATGGATCAGCAGGTCAAGGTTGACTGTTTCGTGTATTCTTATTACAAACAAAAAAATACATCATGCTCCTGGTATACAGTTGTCAATATGGACGGGTATAAGACGGACGACATTTTGAGTCAAGCGTTGGATTTGGTAGAAGAGACTACAGATAAAGGCAATGGTATAACCCAAAGTACTTACCTGTATCAGTTTAATAAAGGTAATCATAACTGTATTTTATATTTTACGATTTTATCAAAAACAAAAGCCCCCCCCCCCCCTCTTCTCGAGAATAAACAAACATTCATATTCGAACATACTAAGGGATAGGTGTGTCTGCATTAGAAACCCGACTACCAGACACGCTCAACATACAATATTTAATATAGAGGAACTCCCTTTAAGGGCAATCAGGGGCTGATCCAGCCGGGGGTTCCCAACTCAAGTGAAAAAGGGGGTGGGGTTCCAACCATTCAAATGCATTGATCTTTTAAATAAAAGTCGGGTCCAACCCGCGGAACCCCCAACCCCGGATCGGCCACTGGGTAACCAGCGGGGGGGGGGGGTCCGGGAGTTAGAATCCCAATTTTTTTTTAAAGATCAATGCTTTAGAATAGAGACATATGACTGGGATAAAAAAAAATACCTTCGAGCAAAAGAGTATTTAAAGGATTATTTTTGTATTCCATATAGATGCTTATTGGAATTTCCTAAAATGTGTTTTTTTTTAATATCATGAAACAATTTGTAGTGAACACTATAAGAATTTCTTATGCTCATGCTATTTAAAAAATAATCAATTTCTATTGTTACGAATAACAATGGACTTTGTTTGCGGGATGTAGAAGCAGGGGTTTCCAGAAACCCCGCTCGTCACACCCTGTGGTCAAAATCCATTGTTATTCGTAACAATAGATCTATTCAATTTACACTTGTTTCAGAAATAGAAACTATGAAGTATAACAATAGAACTGGGGTGTAAGGTCCGTTATTCTAGTAGGTAGCTTAATTACATTGGTTAGATTGAACAAATTTAATGTGTCAATCAGTTTGTTGTTGTGCGCTGTAAGTAAGTCAGAGTTCAAATCGCCCGTAATAACCATCCTCTCATTGACCTGTAATCCCATTCCGATTGCATGATTTAAACGTGTCCAGTAGTTATTATCTGAATTAGGCGATCGATAAGTGTGACATAATAAAAATGTTTGGCCTCTAACATGGATATTTACAAAAAGGGATTCATCGTCTATTGTTTCGAGTGCATTAATGCGTTTAAGTCCAATACCATCTTTAACATAGATAAGTAAACCACCACCAAAGCTATTTCTATCTTTTCTCACGATATTTGAAGAGTCTAGTTGTATGTTGTCATCAGCGATGTTGGGATCTAAGTGCGTTTCTGTTAATGTTACAATATCAAATTCGTCACAAAAATTATTTAGAAATGCTAGTTTATTTCTGACGGATCTAATGTTCAGACTACAAATGGAAATAAAATTTTCTGATGTATTTGTGTCGTTAAATGACGGTGTATTCGATTCGTTACGAAGATTTGGACCTGGGTTTGTTTCAACATTTCCAATTATGAGGATAAAATGAAGTACATACAACAGAAAAATAATGTCTGATCTTGGACTTACTGTTTGTAAAACCGAGAGATTGAAGACGAGGAAACTGCAGCGTAAGTTAGTAAAAAGTATATCTGAATAGGAATCCATTTTTATACGTGCTAAAGGTTTACAGTATTTTCTTCGATTATTAAATATACCTACAGCAGCCCTGTAATCTTGAACGCTGTTACCCATTGACTGAAACAGCCGTAACAGGGGATAAGAAAGGACTGTTGTAGGGAAGAATTACCAAACCGGCACACAAATCATCATCATCATCATCATCATCATCATCATCATCATCATCACATGAAAACACAACAAAATAAAAAAAACAAAAAGATTCAAAAAATAATTTGAACAGTATAAAAGCATGAGAAGTGAGTTTGACATACATGGAAGTCATGATCGTTGAATGAAAATGGGATTCTGTAATATTGAAAAGAATTAGTATTATACTTACAGGGAAAAACTAGACAAAAAAAATTAAATTGAAACTGTATTGATATTAAATAAGGCACTAAGTATGAATGCCAATGAGAAAACTGTACACGATAAAGTTCAAACTATTAGACCTGGAAGTAAACAAGTTTTAAATTACAAGTTTGGTAGCCAGAACACATATTTAATTAGCCAGAGGAATGGGATATAGACGTTTCTTTAAAATCTATCATTATTTTTTGTAGTTTTATAGCTATCATTTTTGTTATCATTATTAACTCAAACTTCCATATATGCTATTGGTTTTACATCTAAATCAAACATTACAAAAAACAGCAAAGACAATAAACATTAAAGTACAAATTACCACAGCATACACAATAAACATATATACATTGACAACCGAACAGGAATACAATACAAAAGGTCAAGGCAAATGGCTCATATAATAATAGACAAATTTCATCTTGCATTACAGCTATTCTTTACGCTTTGTTTTTTTATTCATTCTGAAATTATGCATTTATTAAATACTGATACACTGCTATGGTGAGCTATCCGTCGATAGGTATTTAAATTGATCATTTGTGTAGAGTTTGGTAAGAGTATTTACTGGATTTCTACAGTGTACACTAATATATTACATGCTGTTGACAATTGTACTGGTTGTATATGAACTATAAATAAAAAAAGATTGGACGGAAAAATAATAGAAAATAAGGAGTTAACATTTATAAGATTCGATTATGTCCTGTACTTATTACTGATTTTGTAATTTTAATATATGTACCTGTTACGTACATAAATGTTTGATTTAATTTTTTTTTTTATAAAACTGTAAACGGCGAGCCAGCGCCTTACTTTTAGCATGAATTTTACCATATAAAGATAGCCATTAATAATACAAATGAGAAACTTGAATACCATGTTGAAAGTCATAATAAGTAATAACTGATCTATTTTCATAAGGTTATTAAACAGGACAATAACCCTGTTAGCAGTTTTTAACGAATGTATGTTATTGCGTATAAAGGAAGAAGATGACGAGGGATGGAGTTAAAGGGAAAATTTGCATGTTTAGCAGAAAAACAAAACAAGAAAGAGATGGGCACCAAACTATAAACGCATACTATGATATGCTTCGTCCGAATTATTATTGCTTATCAAAATTCAATGACATAAGTGTACCAGCTGCTGTTTATTAAATAGAAGAGTTAACTTAAGTCTTCTTCATAATTAAGAGTGAATAAGTGTCAATTTTCATGGTAGAGGAAAACGCGAATTTACTTTATTCATAGAGATGTGTTATATAGTGTGATCACTTTCGTTCATTATTTTTTATTTAATTAGGATTTTTTTGGACATGAATACTCTATTTGTAAATGGCAACACCTTGATTAGCACATATGATACTTATTAGTAAACGTGAAACAATGCGAAACAAATAAGAAGTGAGTTTATTAAAGTTTTGAAAAGTTGATGAGATCCTGTACTCTAGTCTCCAGAGTTGTTTGAGTTTGTGCTGTCTTCACCTTGACGGATTGCTGCCTCAAGATCAGAAATATCTTGGAGATCGTTGATTATTCGTTTATTACTGTTTGCAGTCAGTTTGACAAAGATTCGACCGTCCATGGTCCAGTATGTATTGATTTTATTGTTAAATTTTAGAGCGGCTAATTTTTTGACGAGGTTTGTCCTAAATTGGGTCAAGTTTTCTGTAATGAAGGTACCATTTGGATCACCTTTTAGAGCCTTTTTGTTTGAGTATACTAGTTGTCTAGTTCTGTAGGAAATGAATCGTACAATCATTTGAGTCTTTCCTTGTTTGACTTTGCCAATGACATGTGATCTTCCTATGTCTTGGATACCAATATCAAGTTTGAGCTTGTTTTTACATATATCCAATATGATGTTGTCAGTATCGACAGGATGTACAATTTTACCTCCACTGAGTCGGTCTACAGGAATAGGGATATTATTGAAACGAAGACTTGTCCTTCTAGAGTACTGTTCTTGAATTTCAAGTCTGTTCTTGTATTACGAGTTTCTTTTAATTTTAATGTTATCGATATTATTGAACCAATGCATTCATATTACTTAACTAAGCCCTGTATGCATATTTACTTTTATAGTTATTACGAGTCTATAACTTATTATTGACAAATCATATTTCATTCAGTGACTGTTAATCGCAAGCTAATTCACTTTCCGAAATTTACCGGACCGTGGCATTGATAAACAATCAACACAAAGCAAGTGGATCACAAGACAAATAAGTGAATTAATAGAGCCATGATATTATTTTTTTTTAATATTTTCCATGCGTTCCCATTTTTTATAAAACTTTTTCTGAACAGTTGTTAAATGATTTGTTATATTAAATTTGTCCTTAAAGAATCAGTTATTACTATTTAACTATTTAACAAATTAAATCATAGTTCCTGATGCGAGTCTCAATGCATGATCGGACAGTTCCTACAACCATTACACTTAGCTTTAAAGTTGTACGTCTATAAGTTCCTAGGAACTATCTCGTTAAAAGTATTCCAATAGTTTCTGTCAACTTTATTTAGGAAAAAAAACCCGCATGTTTTCAGAAGTAATTTCTCGTTGATATTAAGCTGTTAAGTTCAGTGAAGTTTGGACAATAAACAAATCATAAGTCGAAAAATAACAACAACACAATGGTAAAAAACGAAAAATCGACGTAAAGACAATCAACGGTCTTCAAAACACTATACAGAAAAATAAAGACTGAGGAACATGAACACCACCCAACACTTTGTGCTTCGGAAGCATAAGCAGATCCTGCTGCACTAGTGGCATCCGTCTTGCTACTCATGCCAAGTAAACATTCGGTAATAGTTATCTGTAGGAGATAATTCTCAATCAGTGATGTCACAATCGAGGGAAAGAGAACTGGATTGTAGCTACGAAAAATATGCAACATATTCCTGGTCATCTATAACCAAGATATGACATAGATATTCCATGATGGTGTCCGAAAAACATTCGAAAGCATGACTTCACCTTTACCAATAGAAATCCTTTGTTCAATAGCTTCCTTGTAAGCAGCAACCAAAAAAAGCAGGTTAACAAAAAATACCGAACTGCAAGTTAAATTCAAAATGGGGAAGTACATAAAACCTGACAAAATCTAACGTTAGACTATATCAACCAACGGAGAGGAATTCAAAACAGCTGTCATATAACTGACTTGATACAGGCATTTTCCGGAGAAATTGGTAGGTTAAACCTGGTTGAAACGTCATTTCTGGAATATCGTATCAATCTTGGAGATATATGTACTCCATTTTCAAGAGTTCAAGCTAGCATGTTACTACATAGAAATGAAAGTTAACTGTAGGAAAGCTGAAATCATCTTTTTGTCGTAAAGTTTTGTTTTCAACTATCTTTTTTTTGTCAATTTCTAGATGAATGTCAAAATATGAAGCATACTTAACTGTAACTATGGTATTCTTTATTACAATAAACTCATCATAGATGCCAGGATTAAAATAATGTACGCCAGTCGCGTGTTTCGTCTACAAAAGACTCATCAGTGACGCTCGAATCAAAATTTATAAGGCCATATAAAGTACGAAGTTGAAGAGCATTGAGGACCCAAAATTCCGGAAGCTTTTTACAAATACAGCTAAGGTAATCTATTCCTGGGGTAAAAGGTTTCCATTCTTAATTCTATTCGTATTTTGAAAAATTCAAAAGTTTTGTAAACAGTTGATATATTACTATGACCATATTACACGTTCGTTGGGACATATGAGTTCAACAGAGTCATTAATTTTAAATTATTGAGTGAGAGGACAATATACATGTAGCGGAACGTGAAGTTAAATGATAATGTTAGCTTCTTTTCATTCTTCATGAAAAGCTCCGGTATGAAATGTGAGATTCTTTTCATTCTTCACGAAAAGCTCCGGTATGAAATTTGTAATGTATGAATAAAGGATTGTATCGGCAAAAAGAGTAGCATAGTTAGTTCTAATAGAAGTATGATTTTTTTCATTAATTGTTATTGGCTTTGAACTAGCTGTCAGTAACGGCAAGTACTCTCTGATCCGTTCTTTGTGTCTTTTTTGTTGTTGTAAGGGCTATATAAATACCCTGCCACGTCCGGTCTGTGTTTTTGTTCGATGATTTTCTGCTTTGTATCGATCTGATGAGTTAAGCCTTTTTCTACTGATTTTTATAGTTTGTTCTTATGCTGGGCTGTAACACCAATTTCCCAGATTAGGGGAAGGGTTCAGCTCTCACAAACATGTTACACCCCGTACTAGTCTTTATGTGCCTGTCCCAAATCAGGAGCCTGAAGTTCAGTGGATGTCGTGGGTTCATGTCTGTCATATTTTTTTTCGTAAATTGTTTTGTTATAAATAAGGCCGTTAGTTTTCTTAACTGAATTGTTTCATATTTTTCATGTCGAGGCCTTTCATAGCCTACTATGGATTTTTACAGTTTTTAAGTAACTCGGGAGCCCGGTTTAGATTGCTGATAAAATTTATGTTGATAAGTTGAAAAGGGGTTTCATGGAGAATTTTGCATTCCCAACAATATAGCTTTGTTTGCAAGCACACTTCTGTAATTCAGATATTTGGTAATGAAGGAAGATACAGTTCTTCATTTTTGATTGTCATTCCAAAAGAACATAAAACAGACGGCATATGAGTGTTCAGAATTTTCTCTTTGGTAAGTGTCATGGGAGTATATGTTTAATTTTCGGGTTAACTGCCAATACAGATTTCTTTGTAAAGCTGTTTATGTAATGCAATTTACAAAAACAATGTTGTTAAGGGTTTTGTCTGCAGGGACAACAACATATTTGCCATGGAGGTAGGTCAAGTGTTTGGCAACATTTGGTTCTTTTACTATAGATGTAGCATGACTGTTCTTAATCTGTCATGTTTTTTTTTTAATTCTGTCATTTTCTTTTTATGACTTTGTTCCTCGCCTATTTACGAGTATTATAAATTCTTATCATTTCAAAACAAGTTTTGGAACTTTACAGTTCGACATTAAAATTTATTTCACCTTTTTGTGTCTGTTTTAAAAAGCATTGAAACCCAAAAATTCCAAAAGTTTCTGTTAAATCTATAATGTATTTATGCCCGTGTTTTGAAAAGATCATCATGTTATAAAGAGTAGATTTAAGAAAATGGCCGTATCAATGATACTCCATATAAGCACAGAATTACCCACTACTACGCTAGTGATACCCTCGTGGAAACGCCCACTAGCGATGGCAGTGACCAAAAGGTGGTTTTACTCACCAAAGATACCAGGCTATATAAACAGACGCGCGTTTCGTCTACATCATTGACGCTCGAAAAATTCATGCTTTCAATTGTAAAAAATGTTTCCTAAAATATGCCTAATCACGGTTATGGAAATTTGATTTTTGTTAATTTTCAAACCTCGTGTTAACTGGTATATGATTAAATACTAATATTGCAAGAGGTAATAAAGCTGTTTTTTCAGACTTTAGTTGCTTTAATGTGTTTTTTATGGACTAAATTTAGTTAGTTTATTGAAGGAGGGACAAAAAAGCGAGTTTTTTTTATTCCATACGGTTATATTTTTGTAAGTTCTTTTCTGGTAGCTTCAGTCGGGTTTCAGTTAAATTATCATTAATTATGTGACACAAAGGGCGAATTAACAAGCTGTTGAAGCATAGTTATCTTTGCTAATTGTAACACACTAAAGATTTACATTAACTTCATCAAAAATACTACAAGAACATAATATAATAGGTAGTTCCTCACGTTTCTATGTCTTTATAAATCTTCAGCTTTCGTTTGGGTTTGATCGTTCCTAAAGACGGTTAATCCAGCCTTGAAAAGCGCTTTGGTCACGCGAAATTTAACACAAGTATAAAGAGTTCACTTCAAACCAAAAGCTTGTCACTCTATACGACACATAATTGTTATATTGTATAATAATGATATTTGATAAAATGTGTTTTTTAAACAAATTACTTTTAACAAATAAATATTCATTTGTTTGTAGTTAACGTAGTGAAACCAGGCTATATATATATATATATATATATGATCTCGTATATTATAACTTGTGACGTGTTTAAACAATCGTAGAACAGAGTGAAGAACGAAGATAAAAGATAAAGAATTCGTGTACAATGCACATTAAACACAGAAAATGCGTGAAAACAAATTTCGAATTTGACTATTGGCGGTTATTCAATAATTTGTATTCGATGCAATATAGCAAATTCGTATTCATCAACTTGGTCTCGAATACCCTATTTGTGGTTGATTATTATCTGGTAGACTTTTTCTATACATACTTGAACTCTTATTCCAAAATATGCATGCATAAATCACATGTATTGCATAATATTTGATCTAGCTTATCTTACTAGAACTTATGAAACGTGACAGTAATGTAGTGTAACAGTTTTACTATGGTCCAATTAGTTTTTTTTGCTCTCGTGTTGTGTATCCTGAGTGGTATGTAAAACAGTTTTTTTCTATATATCAAGTCAATTAGTTTGTTTGATAATCGCAAATATCTTATACTTATGGGAAGCATTAAATTATGTAAAATCATTTTCAAACACATTTGTTTCGTGTACAGTCTTTAAAATATTGAATATATCTGTAGTTTCTATCCGTACCCGAGTTGTCTATCCTTTGTCCAGGAAAAAAAGTGTCTCAATTTTAAACTCGTATATACGTCCATGTATTTGTATCATATATTAGATTATATAGTTTGATGCCATGATATATCAAAAGTTATTTTTAATTAATGGGTTTTAACACAAGTAACGCCATAGGTGTCAGTAAAGGAGCAAGAATCACGGACCCTTTTGGAGCACCTGCAGCTTTTAATCGATTCCTGATGCTCAATTGTTACTTTTATGTGTAGTGCATTGTGATTGCTTTTGGTCTTTTGGCAAAGATGTTCTCTATTTTTGTCGACTTACGGTGTATGATTGTACTTGTATATGTTCTTTTTTTATAATGTCTCATGAAAATCCTTTCCTTATTATATAAGTATTGAATCTGTGGCTCACAATGAGCTGATGACAGGATAATTGTTAAATACAAATATTTTTGAATAGACGGATGAGTTTTGTTTTACAGACTTGGTAAAGAAGTAGGGGCATTATAAATTTCTTATGATTCAGATCGCTTGCAAACAAAGGTCCAACACGCTTAAGACTCGAAAAAAATCCTCTTGCAATTATCTAAACATAATAAGTACATAGATATATTTTAACTCAAATCATACTATTTTAACGTAAATAATTTTAAAATTACTTCAGCTTGCTATGTAACCGCGTGATCAGAGTATTGCTTAGTGTTCGAATTGTTACGTTTTAGCAGACACTAGATAAACATTGATGAATGCGTGTATATATAAAAATAAGAAGATGTGGTATGATTGCCAATGAGACAACTCTCCTTAAGAGACCAAATCACACAGAAATTAACAACTATAGGTCACCGTACGGCCTTCAACAATGAGTTAAACCCATACCGCATAGTCAGCTATAAAAGGCCCCGAAATGACAAATGTAAAATAATTCAAACAAAAAAACTAACGGCCTGATATATGTTCAAATTGATGAACGAAAAACAAATATGATATACAGTAACAAACGACAACCACTGAATTACAGGCTCTTGACTTGAGACAGGCACATACTGAATGTGGGGTTAAACTAGTTTGAAGGCGCGCCAACCCTCCCCCTAACCTGGGACAGTGGTGCAACAGTACAACATAAGAACAAACTATAAAAATCAATTGAAAAGGGCTGAACTCATCAGATCGATACAAAGCAGAAATACATCTAACAAAAACACAGAGAGGACGTGGCAGGGTACTTATACATCCCCACAACAAAAAGACAATAAGTACAGATCTGAGAGTACTCGCAGCTACTGACAGCTAGCCAATAACAACTAATAAAAAAATATTGCATCAAAGACTAAAATATCAATCAGTAAACACCCAACATCCAATGGATTAATTGTAAAGACGTCATTAAAAACATGACCTTGTGCAATGCCAAGATACAGGTATTGACAGATTGTAGAGCCATGAATGTGCATAAGAATATAAAAATAATTTACTGATAACAAAATCAATATTAATACCAATAAAAACAATATTCAGAGATCTAATTACAGTGTTGAATTGGTAACCTTTTAGGATAGGTTTATTTAAAGGATCGAGAGAGAAGCTTACCCGGATTGTATCTAAATTTCCGGGCTCGGTAAACAACATCTCCGTAAAAATTAGGATGTGCTATCCCGTTAAAAATAAGTTTTCTACAGGTACAACTAAACTTCAAAACCAAATCTTTATATCTATGGAAGAAATTAGTAAAGGTTTTAAGTAATTTGTGGCAACGAAATTCCTGACTTAATAATTTACCAATAATTCATAGATTACGTTCATTGAAATCCAAAACGTCACAACAGACACGGGCATAGCGAACGAATTGTGAATTTAGATAAATACCGTAAGATGGTGACAAAGGAACATCACCGTCCAAAAAAAAGGAAAATTAACAATAGGGAACGAAAAATCGTCCCTTTTGTCGTAAATTTTAGTGTAGAGTTTCCCGTGTAAAACTGAAATATCTAAATCTAGGAAAGGACAGTTATTGCTGTTAATATATGATTTATTTAAAGTAAGTTCCTTTGGGTAAATTTCAGCAGTATATTTAGAAAATTCTTGATTATTTAACGAAAAATTATCATCAAGATAACAGAAAGCGTTGTTAAATTTATCAATTAAATGGAATTTAGACGGTTCTTTACTGAGTTTGGCCATAAACTGTGATTCATAACAGTAAAGGAACAAGACTGATATTAAAGGGGCACAATTGGTGCCCATAGGAATACCTACAACCTGTCGATAAACTTTATTGCCGAAACGTACATAAATATTATCAAGGAGAAAATTAACAGCTACAATCATCTCATCACACCTCGAGTAAGTATATCTAGCATATTTACCTTTCTCATTAGAGAAGAAGGCTTTAAATAAGTTGCAGCAAATACATTTGCATTCAGATTTACCAAACGACCATTTAATTAAATAGGAACACTTCTGTTTGATAAGATTGTGTAGAAGTGTAGTGTAAAGAGTTGAAAAGTCAAAACTGTCAACAGAATCAAAAGGACCATCAAAGGCATCTAAAACATCCAAAGAATTTCTTACACACTCTAAAAATAGTTAATTCCACTATTTTCATATGTTTTATTACAAAAGTTAATTATAAGTTATTTGATAGTAGTTAAGGAACTAGTTAAAAGCATTGAAAGATTAGTTGTAGAGCACTTAATAGATGCCGAGATGAATCGATATTTTACTGGGTTTTTTTTTGTTTTTTTTGTGAAGTTTAGGTCCTGTTTATCAAAACCCGAGCAGTTGAAGCTTTAAACACACATTCATAAAACTTGTTTCTTAATGAAGTGATCAAATTATACGTTTCGCGGAAAATTCCGTTTGTTTTAATTTACCGTTAACAAAAGACATGGTTGATGTGTTTTTGTTTGTTTACCTAAAAATTATGAATACAATGACTTGAATTGTACAAACAACACGTCAACAGGCGCCATATTCCTATAAAAAGTGAGGCCACATTTGTTCTACCATAAAATTTCTTATTTTGTTTGATTTCGATATACAGGATAGCGAGAGAGAAAAAATATACAGAAAAAAAAACGGTACTTGAGGATAACAAACTTGTTTTTGTGTCAATTTATTTACAGGAATTCGATGTTTATCACCTCCTATCTCAGACCAAGAAACAAGGTATTTCTAGTATTCAACTGATCTATAAATAATTACTTTTGGTTCATGATTGTCTTTGGACATACGAATTGTAGCGCTGTGTAACAAAATCATGATAAGTGTTTGATCAAAATAAGAAGTTAGACTTTTTGAAGTAATTCAGTGTTTTCTATGCAACTGTATACTTTTCACCAAACTAAGGAATTACTTCTCATTGAAAATTATTTGTTAGAAATGTTATCGATACATAATGCTTAAAGGAGAAATGGAAGTTTCTCATGATAAGTAGGCGTAAAAGACGATGATTCTTGAAATGGTTTTGTTTAAACGTATGCAAAATGTTTATTGAAGCAAACAATGCAAATGCAGAAAGTTAAATGCGACAACTAATTGAAATTCCTTGTGTATCTAAGAAAATCTCTTTTAAAATTTATCCATAAAGTTTAAAAATATGAAAAAAATAAATCAAAGTTACAACCACATGTGTTACGCTGTCATTTCGAAAGTAGAAGGTACAAGTGCTACAAAGTCAGCAGCAGACAAAAAAATCAATTGTTTCAAATATCAATAAAATAATAATATAAAAACAGAAAAAAACTGGAAGTTCATGATAAAAATGTTCATTTAAAAAAAAACGAAATTTGACGTAATATGTGTTTGAATATTGGATAATAAGTTAAATCAAACACGAAAACGTAATATGTGTTTGAATATTGAATAATAAGTAAAATCAAGCACGAAGAAAGAAAATACACACCAAAAATATGCAAAGAAAAATATAAAACATACAAGTAGCCATGATTAAGATTGGATTTGCAAATCTTTGTGTTTTAGCTTATTGAAGTTTCTTTAAATTTTATTGGCTATTTTCAAAATAATTTAGTTCCTACCGTTAATAACTGTTTCAAGTTTATAAGAACATAAATATCTTGTATATTCAAATAAAATGTTGAAATTTAATCTCCCTGTTGAGTTCTATAATTGCGACATGTGTTTTTAAAATCTTTATTATATTGAAATATTTATAAAAATCTTGCTGTAATAAATATCACACGGAATACAAACAACAGACTATGTAAGGAATAATATCACTAAATGAATATACATGTATGTATCTTTATGTTTGGAACAATGTAAATGCAGATCTTAAATTTTAAAACTCTACATATATGTTCATATAAAGAGGCGGACGATACCAAGGGGACTTTCAAAACTGATAAGGCCATAGGAAATACAAAAGACGACGAAACGACGAAAAAGTCCACAAAACACTTAGTCTTCATTTAAAACTATAGAATGAGTGCGTAAAAAACCTAGGCATTTATTTTGAGAAAACTTTGGCAATGGAAAAACAAATTAGCGCTGTTTCAAAATCATGCTTTCATCAGATAAAAAACATTGGACGAATTCGTCCATTTATTACCGAAGAAGCATGCAAAACATTAGTATGCTCCCTTGTAACCTCTCGTTTGGATTATGGGAACGCATTGCTGTATGGACTCCCATCAACTACTATTCAAAGATTACAGCGAGTTCAAAACACAGCAGCCAGGGTCATTACAAGGAGGAGGAAATACGACCACATAACGCCAATCCTAAAGTCTCTCCATTGGCTCCCCGTAACATACCGATGCCAATATAAACTCCTCGTCTATGTGTTCAAGGCTTTGCATGAGGAGGCACCGGTCTACCTACAAGAACTCGTTAATATATATAAACCAATGCGAACTCTCAGATCTGAAAATGCCATGATTTTAACAACACCACGTGTGAGAACTAAAACATATGGGGAAAGGAGATTCGACAAAAGCAGCAGCCGTTCTATGGAATGATTTACCAAGTGATATACGGAACATCCATTCTGTGAACGCTTTTAAGAAACACCTGAAAACTCATTTATTCAGACATGCTTTTTCATAGTTCTTAAAATATTTTATATCGCTGTAATTTTTTGAATTTTTAAGCAAATATTTTTTTTTTTTTTTTAATTTTTAAGCAAATATTTTTTGAATTTTTTAAGCAAATATTTTTAATTTATTTTTATTTGTACGGTTTCAATGTCTCCTTTATTTTACCATGCCCATTTATATAAATTTTATTGTTGATCAGTAAATTTAATAGTATAGTTTTATATGCCATTTATTTTAAATATGTTTGTTTTAGGATCTCATAACATGGGCTTTCATATTTTATTGTTAATGCTTATATATGTGTGTGAATATGTTGTAAAGCGCTTAGGGTAATTTTTGATATTATATAATGCGCTGTTATAAATACTGTATAATAATAATAAATAATAATGAGCATCAGGAACTCCAACAAAACTAGGTTTATCGCAGGTGTTCCCGGAAGGATAAGCAGATCCTGCTCCACTAGTGGCAGCCGTCATGCTCATAGAAAGTACAGATTTGGTGATAATTCTCTTCGGTGATGTCTCAATCAAGGACAAGAGGACAGGATTGTGGTTGCGATAATTGCAACATAACTAGCCTTATAGGTATCGTTTGGCGTCAAAAGGGGAATGATTTCATTTTAGATTCTGTTGTTACCAGTGACAGAAAAATTTCGGATTGTCATGCTTTCTCAGCACTAGATGGTTTATCGATGTCTTTGAGTACGGACATACAGCCGTGACATGGAATTTTGTAAAATGGAAATAGTAATGTTTAAAGTCAACGATAATGTATCAATACATAACACCGAAGTAAGCTTTGCCTTTAAAATTAATTTTTGAAGAGGGCATGCATTTACCAGAAACATAAAAAAATTCTGGACTTGTTTACACACACGATAACTTGTTATGCATAGATTAAATGTTAAAATAAAATTTTGTGAAAACATGGGAATTTTCTAAAATTGATCCTTTTTTGCTCTCCATGCGACAGCTTTATTCTTTAAAACCTATGTTTTCCTTATGAGATAAATATAAAGAGTTACCTCCCATACACCGTGGATATGACCTTTTCGGGACCCAAATTCAATTAGGAGTAAATTTCAATAGTCTCCCATTAAAACAGTTTGCATGGTACTCCAGATCTTTTGTTAGCTATATTTTCATTAGGTTATACCAAAATAACCGATATAAAACGAATTCTACCAATATTACGGACTTACGGTTTTATGGCAATACATTGACTGAAATAAAAATAAGATTTCAAAATAGGTGATAAGGCTACATAACCGTGGTCATAATGCCGTTGCTTAATTATATTCCAATTAAACCTAACTTCACCTTTGGAACGCTCAAAAACCAAAACTGTGAAAGCCAACTTGAAGGATTTAAAGTTTTATATTTTATATACAATAGGTTAATTAACTGTACTTGATTAGTTGTATCGTTTTTATGAATTTCAACTTAGTTTGTACTAGCTTAGTGTGAAGTGCAATCAAATATCTTTTCAACTAAAACACACAAAAATCATTAGTTTAAACAATATTTATTCAGATAAATTATCACATAACGATATAATACAGTTGAAATAAATATTAAGGATTCAGAAATAAGCAAATCTGTCTACTATTACACAAATAATATACTTATTGAACAATACATAAATATAAACACTGGCATGCTCTGTAATAAATATATAAATATGAAAAAGGTGAAAAATCCAATAGAGAAAAAAACTAAAAAAAACCATTGGAAATCTTATACACAATTGATTAATATTGGAGGGTTATGTTTGCAGTATTTTACCGCCTGGACATCAAGGATATCAAGGGCATTTTATACATTCATCTTCTTCGTTTCAACTCCATCATACGCGGGTAGGATTTAAGCACCGATGGGTTAACCAATCCGGAGGCTGTTACACAACTCAGCCTAATGGTTCTAGTATAGCTGTCGATGCCACAACAACAGTTAGTGACGAAGCTCTAAGCAAAGTAAGTCAGTTTAAAAGATAGTTGGGCTAAATTAAAATGTATTTAAATGTCATGTAAGGAAATATCAAGAATAATCTAAACGTATTAAACCTATTCCGTCAAAATTTATTTTGGGTTTGGGTTTCATCTGTTTATTCAGAGTACATAATTACATAACATAACTGTAAACGACTATTGTGTCGTGGAATAGAGTTCCTATAAAATATTAGTTCAAAATGAAAGAAATATTTTGAAATATTATTTCCATTTGAAGTAATATTAAAGTCTTTAGTACGGTGGCAGAATGCTACGGTGGCAGAATGCGGCCATGAAAGAAAAAAAAATATGTTGTTCCCTCAAGATACTATGTCGTTCCCTCAAGATGATATGGCGTTCCCTCAAGAAAGTTATCTCGTTACCTCAAGATGTTATGTCGTTACCACAATATAGTTATCTCGTTCCCTCAAGATGCTATGTCGTTACCACATGATAGTTATCTCGCTCCCTCGAGATGCTATGTCGTTTCCACAAGATATAGTTATCTCGTTCCCTCAAAATGCTATGTCGTTTCCAAAAGATAGTTATCTCATTCCCTCAAGATACTATGTCGTTCCCTTAAGATGCTATGTCGTTCCCTCAAGAAAGTTATCTCGTTACCTCAAGATGTCATGTCGTTACCACAATATAGTTATCTCATTCCCTCAAGATGCTATGTCCTTACCACAAGATAGTTATCTCGTTCCCTCAAGATGCTATGTCGTTTCCACGAGATAGTTATCTCGTTCCCTCAAGATGCTATTTCGTTTCCAGAAGATAGTTATCTCGTTCCCTCAAGATGCTATGTCGTTTCCACAAGATAGTTATCTCGTTCCCTCAAGATACTATGTCGTTCCCTCAAGATATTATGTCGTTCCCTCAAGATATTATGTCGTTCCCACAACATAGCAATAAAATTATATTAATATATTCTTTATTTCCCACTTCGAAACGGAACGAGATTACTATCTTGTTGGAACGACATAATATCTTGAGGGAACAACATAGTATCTTGAGGGAACGAGATAACTATCTTGAGGGAACAACATAACATCTTGAGGGAACGACATAGTATCTTGAGGGAACGAGATAACTATCTTGTGTAAACGACATAGCATCTTGAGGGAACGAGATAACTATCTTGTGGTAACGACATAGCATCTTGAGGGAACGAGATAACTTTCTTATGGGAACGACATAGCATCTTGAGGTAACGACATAGTATCTTGAGGGAACAGCTTATTTTTTTTTTCTTGAATGCCCGCATTATGCCACCGTAGAATGCGGCAATGAAAGAAAAAAAAATATGTTGCTCCGTCAAGATACTATGTCGTTCCCTCAACATGCTTTGTCGTTTCCACAAGATAATTATCTCGTTCCCTCAAGATGCTATGTCGTTCCCACAAGATATTATGTCGTTCCCTCAAGAAGCTATGTCGTTCCCTCAAGATGCTATGTCGTTTCCACAAGATAGTTATCTCGTTCCCTCAAGATACTTTGTCGTTCCCTCAGGATGATATCTAGTTCCCTCAAGATATTATGTCGTTCCCTCAAGATACTATGTCGTTTCCAAAAGATAGTTATCTCGTTTCCACAAAATAAATATCTCGTTCCCTCAAGATGCTATGTCGTTTCCACAAGATAGTTATCTTGTTCCCTCAAGATAGTTATATCGTTCCCTCAAGATATGATGTCGTTTCCTCAAGATATTATGTCGTTCCCACAAACGAGATAACTGTCTTGTGGTGACAACATATAATCTTGAGGGAACGAGATAACTTTCTTGTTGGAACGACATGATATCTTGAGGGAACGACATAATATCTTGAGGGAACGACATAGTATCTTGAGGGAACGAGATAACTATCTTTTGGAAACGACATAACATCTTGAGGGAAAGAGATAACTATCTTGTGGAAACGACATAGCATCTTGAGGGAACTAGATAACTTTCTTGTGGTAACGACATAGTATCTTGAGGGAACGAGATAACCATCTTGTGGTAACGACTATCTTGAGGGAACGAGATAACTATCTTGTGGAAACGACATAGCATCTTGAGGGAACGACATAGTATCTTGTGGGAACAACATATTTTTTTTTCTTTCATGGCCGCATTCTGTCACCGTACTTTTGTCCTTGATGGATTAAAGGGTTTTGAATATTTGTCCTATCAGGAACGTATATTATAAAAGAAAAACAAAGGATATGGGGTATCCATCCATGACACAAAATCAGTACATGAACAGCAAAAAAAAAAACACACAAAAAGCAAAGGAACAGCGCTTTTATTGTTGTTCTTCATCTCAGAGTCACAGTGAGGCCTTCAACACGGAGGAAAAAAATCCTCACCTCACTGCAAGTTTAAGACTGTCCCTATCACCGGCTTCAGCGGAATTCTTTGCAAAATTAATTCGGATAGACTTTGTAAGATATAATACCACCAAAATGGGCCCGGTCAAAAAGAAAGTAGTACATATATTAAACAAAATAGTTCCTACGCATAGGTGTAAATATCGAACTATGTAGAATATTTTGGTAATGTAGGTATCAAATGAAAGGTGAAGGACTGGTGATCCTTGTAGGATACAGTTTGATTGATAATTTTGAATAATACAAAAAATGTATGAATGAATTCTAAATTGAGGACATATATTGCCTCTTTCTCAGATATGAAGTACCTGGTTTGGTGTATCCAAAGTTCCGGTAACCAGTACAGTCTGATGTGTAAATAACAGAATATTGATCTCTCCCCCCCCCCCCCCCCCCCCCTCAATTTTTGAAAGTGAAAAAGTTAACATGGCTAGGAATCAATTATGGATGCCAAGAATAGGAGATGTGCGTCTTATTAAAATTTTAGTACACAAACTGGCTTAAATTGAGAGAATGATGTGGCACACATACGAGAAGTTTTCTCAAGAATAAATACGCCATTACTTTAAAAATACAGAAGAGCATACACCTCCAGCACGGGGAAACTTTCTACGGCCTCCACAAAGCACGAGATATAAAATCCGTTAATATAATAACCAAGTTTACAGAGGAACTTCTGGTAGGAGAAACCCATTTACGTTGATAATGCACATGTGTAAAATATTCCTAAGTTACAAAACATGTTTATCACTATGAAAAGATGTAAAGGTAGCTTGTTTTAAAACAAAGCATGTTTTCTTTAGGCATGCACTATTATTGGATTAATGACCAAACATATGACTTCAGCAATATTTGACTACATCTCCAAAGGACATGGATTGGGTGTTTTTGCAAAATCAGAGGGAATGGGAGTGTATCCAGAAAACGTTCACGTCAGAGATACACCAGAGTGCCATGGTATGTTTAATTTCCGGCAAGGCAATTTATTGCTACTAGCATTCGCATTTGCATGATACATTTAACAACTGTTTTACTAGTAGACTCAACGTTTGGAAGTAGCAGGGTTATATAGTTTTTACGTCCCTTTGTCAGTCGGTCAATCCGTAAGTCATCTTGGATTCAGAATATTCATTGAAATCAAATACTTGATATCGGATGGCAACATTACTTTAGAATTGAGAACTTCTTTTTTATTTAATGGGAATGTAAAAGCTTTGACCAAAGCACATGTATGAAGAGACAACGCGCTTTAATTTATAGTGCTACAGCAATGAATTGGGAGTAGCCACAATCAACCTTTCGCGATTTTTTTCGGACTGTTTTAACGTTGTCACAATTAGCACATGCATTCATGGATGTTGCATTTTAAATGGAAATAAAATATGACTTTTGAATTCCTCGTCCAATCAAAATTACGTAATCGTATGAAAATTCGATTTTATTTTTAAATTATTTGGACATATGGTCACATAAAGGAAAGGTAGAAGAGTTACTGAATATAGACGAAAAAAATTACAGACAAGTGTTTTCAGGTTGCTTAATCAAATATTTCGTATCTGGTTGTAATCTTGCTTCTATACATGGTCACATATAATGAGAGGAGGATCCCTATTGATTTCGAGGTCACGATCAAGATCACGATCAAGCTCAAGATCAAAGTTACTACAAATTGAGGGAAATTGTAATTATTGTCACCAGGAAAAGACTTTTTTGTAACACATCATTATTGTCTGAAAAAAATACTAGACAAGAAACATACCTAAATGTCAACACAAAAAAATGTGCCAACAGGTATAACCTATTTATGTGGGGCAGGGACAGAGGTTATGTGAGTTTGCTTACTAAAGTTTCTTTTATTGTACATGCAGTTGTTAATAGTAAGTCTTTCAATTACATCTCTTTTGTTCAATACTTTAAAGTCAAAATAAGCTACTTCAGATATTAATGTGCATTTTGATCAATATTCAGCTGAGGCATTTCGATTATTTTTTTTTAAATCAATTTTTCAAGCTCATTTTCAGGCTAATCTGACCTAATAGATATTTTTTTTTCCTCAAGTCTCTTTCTTGTTTCATTATTCCAAATATTTACTAACGTTTGTATCAATGCTTTTCCGACAAATAAATAGTACGACCTCTGTGTGCAACAAGTTTTGTGTAGGAATGTGGCTTTAATCCATATTAGTTCAAAGTCAGAGTGAACTGTTTATTTGAAATTCTTACTCTGGTTTAAGCATGTATCTATCTGTTCACATTTAATTTGTGTTCCAGAAAAAGTTTGGAAAGAAGGAAAAGTATTTTTCGTATATGAAGTTTTGATAATTCAGCATCTCATATATATGAAAACGGACTAAACACGCCGAAAAAAATACAGTATACGAAGATTCTTGAATAGGAAATAAGCGTGCATGGATCAGTCCAGACTTTTGGTCGAAGTGAAGAATTTTTTATGACAATATATGTTTTAAACAAATTAAGAAAAATGTTTGATAATTTCAAAAACTTATAAAACAAATGTTTCTTAATGAATTGAGATAATTTAGAATTTAGCGAGAAAACGAGCCACTTGTTTTCTTTATATTTTCTAAAGAGCTACCTTTTGATATTTGAATATAATGTATCATCTGTTTACAGGAAAGTGTAATGGTTCATGTTCACACACATGTACATTCGATGGAAGGAAGTATGCTTCCATCGCTGGTCTGACTAATTCAAGGTCCGTTGTCTTAGAGGATAACATATTGTGTAACGACAAGGATCCCTACAACCACAAAGATAATATTTGTGTGCATGAGTTTGCCCATCAAGTTCTTAAGTACTTACCAACATCATATAGAAATAGGGTATACTTTATTATATAGTAGTCGAAATGATCCATTGTTTTATGTTGTAAACGATTTGTAACATTTAAAATTATAAACCAGACAGTTTTGTTTATAACAAAATATATATGACACCTGATGCAGATATAATACTTATAAATATACAAACAGCATTGCTCAAAAGAGCTTTGGTTAAATGAAGTTTTTTCTGAAGTTAAAAAAAGAAAGATCAAAGTAACGAAATACTGACGTCAGTTGTTATAACATTATCGTTATGCTACATGACAACGATATGATTGTAGACACTCATTGAAATTTCCGTTATATGCAAAGAAATCGCATAATTGTTTCAAAGTGAAAAATAGTTTATGCATATTAAAGATGTGAAAAAAAAATAAAATGCACAGCTACTGAAAAAATTAAGGCTAATTTGTTGGCATCAAGAGTTCTTCCTTGCAACAGATCAACTTAGAGTACTTTAAAAAATTGTGCTTGTGCTCTTACAATCACAGAGAGCGTCGCAATATACCAACACATGCCTTGGAATATAAATCACATCAAGATCAGATGTTTGTATTAGCAAATTTTTACTGTAACTATGGCCTTTTTTGGTTTGTAATCATTTTGTTTCAGTTCGTTGGTATTTCAACTTTAATGTGCCTGGTTTTACACTAGTAATTTTTGGGGCCCTTTATAGCTTGCTGTTCGGTGTGAGCCAATGCTCCGTGTTGAAGGCCGTACCTTGACCTATAATGGTTTACCTTTATAAATTGTTACTTGGATGGAGAGTTGTTTCATTGGCAATCATACCACATCTTCCTATATCTCTTTAAAAGATTTTTTTTATAAGTTCCGGTTGTTTTAAAGATGAAGTAAACGTATCCATCGGAATCTGAGTGAAATCCATATAATTAACAAAAAAGTCTGCCTCTTAAAGACAGATCAGAACAGTCCAAAAAATTAGTGAATAACAGCAAGAAGATATCGTATCAACTATATCAAAGAGAGGATAAACCGGAATGGCAATGTACCAACTATGGAATTCAAATAACAATACCAAATTGCTTATATGATTATTTCATTTGGACACCAGGAATAAGTTTGGGAATAGCATTTGTCCGTCTCGCTTTCAATAATATGCAAACAAAATGTCACAAGATCTTAAAGTTGCACAGTACTTTTTTTAATTGAATTCGCATTGTCATGATATTTGTCTTACAAATAGCAAGTTTAACTTTTGTTCCAGTTAAATTATATCTACAATTATGATAAACAACACAAAATTTGGAAGCAAGGATATGGTATGGCTACCTCTGCCGAGTTATGGGCTGAAGCAACATCTGCTTGGTTTCATACTGTCATCCGTGAAGGCCTTCATAGCCCTGCAGTAGGATTAGACTTGTGAGTACAAAATCATTCAATATGCAAAACTTTAAAAAAAAGTTCAAGTTTATTTGATATATGATATGTTCGTTTTACTGTTGTCTCCAGAATTTCTTTTATAATTATAAAATAAAAGGTTGGTAATGGGAATCACGGAAGCCCTTTTTTATAGATCTTTTATTTTCATATACTCAGTGTAAATAATTCATAATTTTTTAAGTGTAATAATATCATTTCATTTGCGTAAATTTCATATTTTCATTAAATGGTGTAGGTTATTGTTGCATTTCTGTTATTAATACAATGTATATAATGTATAATTGTTTATTTTTCCATATATATCTGTTTCTTATATAAGGCAGATATTACCTGTGAAAGAGGACAAAGTCCATATGAGTGGACGACCATCTGATATTCTGGTGGGAGAGATGTGGGGCAGGAGCATTTTTTTCCGAATTGATCATTATTTTCATCAGTTGCTGCTCATGCTCATTTGTTTTGCAGAATATTCATTTTAATCCTGTCTTGCGCAAAGTTATTTAAAGTTATTCATTTTCAAATCCTCCTGCCAACCACAAGAAAATCTATCGGTCGCCGAGTCCTCCAAGTAGTTTTTTTTAAATGTTATTTCTTATTTCTTTTTAACTAAATTACTAAAAAAGATTCGAATCTTATTACTAAAGGTCATCAGTTTCATCTCATTAAAAGTATATTCAACAAATGATATAAATCAATTAATCTGTTTTTATTCCAAATTTCTAGTTCATAAACTGTCTGAAAATATGGTTCCAACTCCTTTAGAAGTTTTTCTGACTGTTTTGTTTTGATTTTTTTGGTTCCGATGTACTCAAATGTTTAACACATTTGGCTTTTCAAATTCTGGTCCAGCACGTAACTGATAAAGATTATAATTAAAAAAATATTGGCGTGCAAAAGAAAATTGTCATACAGTTGCTAATATAAACTACGTACTTTTATTAACTCTAAAACTAAAACACTGTTAACAGACTATCAAAGCACTGCCACCCTAGTACTATACCCTTAAATAACATAAAACATTAAGAAATCTCGGTTAAATTGGCCTATATATGGTAATAAGAAATCAAAATATTCATCAATAAGTGTTAAAGATTAATATATAAAATTTAATTCCAATTTTAGTACGCATGAAATGTGATTCTGGAACAACCGTCATCAGGGACGAGATCAGGTTCTTTTAGGGGGGGGGAGACTGAACATATCAAAGTGTTGATCTGTTATCTGCTCTTTAGTCGGGTTGTTGTCTCTTTGGCATATTCCCCATTTCCATTCTCAGTTTTAGGGTTTAAAAACCAAACGCATATAAACAAAAATGCAAAAAGAGTCGGAGATCAACGTTGCTGTTGGAAATTCAATACCGAACGTAGTTTATGAGCAAAACTGTATCATTTCAATAATTAAAAACGGAAGCATTTGTTAATAGGCTAATTTCACTGTCGAGGACATATAGTGTACTAGCAACCCTACGGAATTAGTGGTAGTACAAGTGTTTGTATACGATTTCAATATGCACGACAATTTTTTGTGCTTTTATAACCATTATCAAATACGCACTGGACAAGAATTTAAAAAGTCAATTATATAAACAGTTGGGTGCTTCAAAACCAAAAAGATCCGAAACGGAACAGCCACAAAAGCCCATGGTCAACTTCCCCGGAAGGAGTTTGAACCTTTGTTTTAAGAAATAATATAAGTGTTTATGAACTATAAATTTTGATTGAAAATAGTAAAACCCGAATCAAACTTAGTCACTCCCAATAAGTAAAAAAAAATGAACTGCAAGGAATCAGTTCTATTATTCCTATAAATAAATATTCATCCTTCTTATTAGAGGGATTTATGACACACCAAACACTAGCATAGATTGCCATCATCATTATTGAAAGCGCAAAATTTTAAGAAATGTTTCAAAACATTTTTGTTAAAGATCATTTTTACCAAACCACAGGGAAACGAAACATTCACGATATCCCTTAAAACGACAATACTGCCATCATATCTACAAATTATCATGACTTGAAAAATAATCTGCAATCGAAAAAAGGCTGATTATGAAAAGCCTTTAAATTATGAACTGCTACCTAATAAAAAAAAAAACCTACGAAATTATCAATCTGACCATCCATGTATTGTTATGAATGAAGTTTGAATGAAAAAAAAACTTATTCTGGAAAAGTACTTTGAATGACCAGCTAGCACAGTAAAAGAAATTGCAATGTATTCTCAAAACAGGAAGTATTCATTGACATAGATAAGCTGTTTTAATCTGATGACTTAACCGGCTTTAATTATGTGTTCTTTAAGAACGATTCATATTTTATTTTGATTTTACAACTTTTGACCACAATTTATTTTGCATTCCAAAGAATGTGCTGTTCTTTGCTCTTATATATCAAAAAGGGTCCTTTATTATTAATATTGATTGAAAATCGAATTTGTACTCGTGTTTGTTCTTATGCTCAATTCACCAATCATGTATTAAACTCTATTCAAGTCTTCTTGGTGTGAATTTTACTTTTTAGGTGCAACTTTAATCAAGTATGTGGTTCGGAGATGGAAAACAGACAATGGCTGAGAACCCATGATCCATCGCTGTATAACTTGCTGAGTAAAGTGTACACAAACAATCAACCATTTTTACCAAGTGGCCTTAATGTTTGCATATGAATAAATCCTTCTCGCATTCAAATGTTGAATTATCAATCATTTCAAAAATACAATATTTCTCTTCTGATTTATTAAATCAATGCTTACAAAAAAAAAAGAAGTAAAATCACAAAAATACTGAACTCCGAGGAAAATTCAATCGGAAAGTCCCTAATCACATGGCAAAATCAAATGACAAAACACATCAAACGAATAGACAACAACTGTCATATTCCTGACTTGGTACAGGCATTTTCAAATGTAGAAAATGGTGGATTGAACCTGGTTTTATAGCGCTAAACCTCTCACTTGTACGACAGTCTTATCAAATTCCGTTATATTTACAACGATGCGTGAACAAAACAGACATTATAAATAAAATAGTCAAAATATGGGTACAGCAGTCATCACTGTGTTACAATATCAAAACAAACAATTATTTACAAAAAAGCACAAAAGCATCTATCAAATTAAAAACCACATTCATTGCTTCGCGTGTCTGACGTCAGAAAATGTAAACGTCACATAAGAAGAAAATGTGTCAATGTTTTCAATGTTTATTTAAAACAATTTTATAATTTCACATGGGGAATGTTGGTATACAGGGTTAAAAAATCAAAAGTTATGTTAAAATTAATTTCAGAAATAGACCGAGATTTAAAATTGTCCAGAAGTTCTTTAGAATTTTTAAGAATCCACATATGGTTAATACCACTACGCGAGTAAAATAAATTTGTCGTTTGTCGTTCAAAGTATTTTCAAATTTATAATAGAACAATAACATAATGACATATAATAGAACAATAACATAATGACGGGATCTTTTAAAGTACAGAGTCACGTTATAAGAACCACAGAAACACAAAAAGTCGCATATACAAAACACACCAGCAAGAATGAAAGATAATACAAACACATTGACGGGATGTATAAGTACCTAGCCACGTCAAATGGATATCACAGAAAACAAACCAAACAGTAAAAGTAATATTAATAATAGAACAAAGACAAATGAAAGAACAATATTACACGTTGTTAAGATGATAAACAACGTCAGTATGCAGAATCTATACTTCAAGACCATTAAGTATTAATTGTGATGTTGATACGGAATATTTATCAACAAGGTCTTGGTACCTTCCGATGAACTTTTTTAGAAAAAGGACGAGACGTTCTTTGACATACCCCTGGTTCATCAACTTTCTGCTCAGACACTGGTGACGTTCTACAAAGTCTGAGTAGGAGCTGCAAGCTCTTGACTATCGAATAAGTTGGGAAATGTATATCCCATATGCAGGTGAAGTTGGTATATTGCTACTAAGGTGGGGGAAATTTATAATTTTAAAATTAAAATCGTCTCGTTTGTCATAGATTCTGGTACATAGATGACTGTGTATGTCAAATTCGAGATATAAGTCTAAAAATGAGGCGGAGGAAGCCGTGTCTGTTGTTTCTTTAATTTCTAGTTCTGGGGGATATAATAATGGAACCCAATCAGAAAAGTTCGGATTGTTAATGGAAAGAACATCATCAATATATCTAAAAGTGAAATTAAATAATCTGGCTTCTTTGATCTTCTTGTTTTTGACAAGTGTCTGAAGGAACTCCGATTCATATGAAAATAAGAAGAGGTCGGCAAGGAGAGGCGCACAGTTCGTTCCCATAGGAATGCCGACAATTTGTTGAAAAAGTCTACCTCCAAATTCAACAAATATGTTGTCGATAAGAAACTCCAGCATACTGATCACTTGTTCTTCTGTGTAGCATGTTTTACCCTTTTGTTCACTATTAACAAAATATGCCTTATGATATCCCAAAGTAATAAATTTATAGCGTATGCTACCATTTTTATGATGAAAGGCACTGTGGATTATTTCTTTCAGGCGATTTTTCAATTTCACATGGGGAATAGTGGTATACAGGGTTGAAAAATCAAAAGTTTTGATAGAACTAATAAAAAGAGACAGAATTTTCCAACGACACGGTGACTTGGGTTGTCCTGCAAGAGAATATTCTGTACTTGTGATTTGGCCCTGATCGGTGCTGATGATCGTTAAGATATGTAAATAAAGACGAAAAAGATCATTTTTTTGGCATTTTCTTGCATATCAGATAAAAATGAATAGTTCAGATATTTTTTTTAATTAGTTTTTTGTTTTTGTTTAAAGGCATCAATTTAAAAAAAAATCCCTCTATTGCTACTTCAGTATGCGTAACACAGAAGTGCTAATTTTCAGAACACCTTGAACGGAATAACAAAAATGCTCCTCTCGTCCGCTTACTATACCCGAATTCTGACGACAAAAACAAGTATGGTAGACAGCATACAACGACAACCGGCAATAAGATGAGTACAGGTAGTCCTCATCGAAAAAATATCACTTGACGTTATACTTTATTTCAAAATCGCACATACATATTATCAAGCAAGAAGCTAATGGTGTTAATCATTTTCTATGCATGTCCAACAAGTGTATTCCTGTAAGTTTTATTAATTTCATTAATATGGGATATGCTCGTCACACAAAAATTTCTTGAATCGGATTATGAAAACGAACGAACTGTAATCGACACTACATAAGACCGAGAGAATGTGTCGGTGTCTGAACTCATAAGCGACTTCTGGTTTTTTAGATACCGGATATCTTTAATGTGACATTTTGAATTAGGGTGGTATCGCATGGCGGGTAATACATACATAGCAGAGGACGCTTACCCTGACGATGCACCAAGCCACGTTCCTTTTGGAGTTCATGCGATTCCCTCAGGTTTTGTTTTTTGTCTTGATTTGTTTGTTCTGCAGGGATTTATAAGATTCTAAGTTACAGTTACTCTGAGATTTTATCGAAACCAATTTATTAAATGAGATATTTCTGTTTAGAAGTAGATTTATTACTTTTTTATCTTTATCACCGTTGAAAGGTGTTAGATACATAAATATATAACATAGAAATATGAAGTTAAAAGTCACGCTTCTGCATATTGGAATGAAGTATTTCCATTCCATCTACTTCACAAGAAGTTTCTACCTTTATCAGGAACTTGCAAGGCCGAATATTTGAAAGCTGCCAAGGATGTATGAGAACCGAAACAGTTCAAGAGCTATATGACCAAAAAGGATCTGAAAAAAAAGTAATATCCATCTAAAGTTGACTTTGGCTGAGGGAATTAAAACCTTAGTTTCTTTATAGTCTATACATTTATAAACGGACAATTTTAGAAAAGTTATGTTCGTACTGATGTACTGACTACTAAGCTGATGATGCTATCGGAGACTAATAGTCCACCAGCAGTGGTATCGACTCAGTGTTGTAAAAATGAAAACAACACCTTTATAAATTTCAGGCGTCCGAAGAGCTTTTCTTGATTTACCTTCATCAGTAACACTCGAAGCCGAATATTTGAAAGCCAATGATGTATACGAACTGAAAGAGTTGAAGAGCTATTTAACCAAAAAGCACCTAAAAATAATAGCCAAATTCATCTAAGGTCAACTTTACCTGAGGGAGTTGAAAACGTAGTTTCTCTATAATTCATAAATTTATAAACTATCAATTTTAGATTTTTTTTTGTTTTCAAACGTGTCAGTTCCGAAGCACTGACTACTGAAAAGATTCATCTTTATTTCTGAGGAAAAATGAGGATCTAGATAGCATTAAATGTTTCTATTTAATTGCAAGAAATCTCTGCTACAAAAAAAATGCAATAAAATGTGGATTTTAGGAGTTTACATACTTTATAAGGCTATTGTCTTCTTAACAGCAATTCCATATTTCGACTTTATAAATCTGTTTGAACTGTTATAAGTATGGAAAACACTTTCATTTTCATTTTCATTTCCAAAATTTTCTGCTATGATAAAAATGTACTAGTAGGCTCAGTCATCAGAAAATGAAATTAAATATATATGTTAATTTGGTGCGTCCAAAGTGTTTTTACTACACTAAAGCCAAAAACCAAACAAAAATAAAAGCCGAGGATGTATGATTACTGGAGGATCTAAATGACCATGAATGGATGTAAAAAGAACTCTCAAATCCATCTAAGGTCAACTTTTCTTGAGAGAGTTGGAACCTTTCTCAACTTAGCTTTAATTTCGGGTATAGTAAGCGGACGAGAGGAGCATTTTTGTTATTCCGTTCAAGGTGTTCTGAAAATTAGCACTTCTGTGTTACGCATACTGAAGGAGACATAGAGGGATTTATTTTTAAATTGATGCCTTTAAACAAAAACAAAAAACTAATTAAAAAAAACATCTGAACTATTCATTTTTATCTGATATGCAAGAAAATGCCAAAAATTATCATTTTCGTCTTTATTTACATATCTTAACGATCATCAGCACCGATCAGGGCCAAATTACTACATAACATTTCGCTCGAAGGAAGAAAGAAAAAGGTCTGACCCAAAAGGGTTTGATAGAAAAGGCAACCATTTAAATGGTTTTCCCACTTTCCAAGCTTGAATACATTAAAAATGAAAATCCCCCTTTCTTTCCAAAAAATGAATTAAAAAATACCAATCAAAATCAATCAAAATCATTCAAACAAACAAACAAACTAAATTAACTGGTGTGAACTACAATATCCTTCCATCATCTCTTTTCTATATTATACAGATAATTGAACCTGAGAACGAGGGGTATCATACATTTTGGTTCAAAATTTGGACGACAAAAATAATCTGATGAGAGGAACCAAAAAAATAGTTGTAGATTTTAAACATAAGAATGTTGTGGAATTCTGAATAAAAATGTGTGTTTGCACAAATTAACCCCACCTCCGATAAATCTGTCCGATGAAGAAATTGAGCATAGTAACGGTCATATTAAATAGCTTCAACATTATTTTGAGATCGCCCCTATTGTTTACCTGTTAGGCCGTCTTATTCGCAGTCGGATTCAGGGTCCGACAGTTATCGTAAATCTAAAGTACTACATCAAAATTGTGACACTATCATAATCGAGAAGTGCATGATAAACATAAGAAAAAGATTCTTAACAAAGTAAAACCCCAAAGCTTTTCCGATTTAATTTGTAATTACATTAAGGGTGAGACATTATAATTGCTGTTAAATGGAAATGAATCTATAATGCAAACAACAAAATGCTTTGATATGTATAACTTTGGAATTATTGAAAGAAATTCCTTTTCATTATGTATATGATGAGCGAGGAACCATTTTGGTTGGGATTACTTATGCTCCTTCTCCCCCTTCTCATCTCCTCAAAAATAATTATCATATTTGAATAAAAAGAATAATATTTTCTTTATGAACGGAAAAGTGCTTATCATTTTTCATGTTCGCGGGATCATACGTAAACGAATACAAAGTCCTGGATATGTCCGTGCCTCGCGTTGGTATTATTATTAGCAAAGCTCACTTGAGTTTTTTTTTTTTTTTTAGAATGACTCTTCTGTATTCCTTTGTCATATTTGTTTGTGAATTCTGATCTTAAACAAACATTTTATCAAGTTTTTAGGAGACTGCATTTATGCTTTTTCAAAAATTTGAATGGTTATCGTCCCGTTTACAGGATTTCACCATTTACATTATACCGGCGATTAATTCATTTAGAACAATGTCAAAATCCTATTAACCATTGTTTGCACAAATTTTTATGCTTTGAAATCAGTCTACCCAAACTTTTTTTTTAATACATGTAACATTATCAGCAAATCTAGCATATATATTAGTTTTATTGATTTTGGGTATTTGAACTTCACAAATGTACAACGAATAAATCAAATATTAACTTATTATTATCAAAGGTTTAAACTAAAATCTTGAGTGAACTTGATGCGTTTAAGTAGTTTTATATCAAATCTAATTGTTTTGTCCCTTTATTGTCGAATTTTAATAAGTCAAATGAACAAGTGCAGCAGTTTAAAATAGTGTCTTAATTTTAAGTTAAAAGTAGTAATGGTTTACTTATGCAAGAAATCTTCACAGAATCATGACTTCTTCTTTACCTAAAATTCAGATTTTACAAGTTGCATCCATTACATATTACATTTCTTATCAAGGCTTATCTTCGGTCAATACGTGACCGAAACCGGGCCAGCTTGCATTCAGATCGCAATGGTTCACTTTGCTGTTCTGGCTCTAGTTTTGTGTATACTGTGTGGTAGGTTATCATTTTTTTCTGTTTCCTTAAAGCTTCTTTTGATAAGCTGAAATGCTAGTTATTTTTAAAAAAAAGTCATCCTCTCTACAAACCGTTGGCGTTGAGAGCACTTCTGAATTATCACACTGTTTAAAAATACTGGTATACCTGAGGTTATAACAAGTAGAAACATATATAAATTAAATATAAAGATTGGTCGAGAAAGTACAGTCTTCCAGTAATTAGGTCTTTCCACTTTTCAGTGGAACTCATTTATCATCCACAGTAATGACCCAGTGTCTTTTGATTTGATATCCTTGCTTTATGACCTTCAAGTTAGGGTCAAAGTCAAAGACAATTTTAACGTTCTAGATTTTGACCTTGCTATAACTTCATATTTATACATGATAAAGCCATCACATTAAGTTGGAAGACAAACGACCTTGAAAAGTCACCATTACCTTGTGAAAACCGGAAGTAGCTGTTTTTGCTCTTATTTCATATGAAAGTACATAAAACCATATATTTTTGGAACAGATATAAAAGAACATATAATTTGAAACCGGAAGCGGCATTCTTAAAACCGGAAATAGCCGCTTATCTCCCTTATTTCAATCAAAAGTATTAAGGTTTCAGTAATTAAGTGCTCCATAGCCTTACATGCAAAACAGCTGATCTTTGACATTGTTTTTTTAAATAAAATTCTACATCGACATTTTTTCATGTATGTAGTAATGTGAAATTGTGATTTAATGGGGGAAAAAGTGCCCCCATGCCACGAAGAATAAAAAGAAATTTATCCCAGAAGTCAAAACTACTTTTTTCTACTTTCTGTTTGCTGTTTTTACTAGTCTGCATCACTTCCAGTAAACATGATATCCTTCCACTTTCCTGGTTTGATATCGATAAAAGATGCAACATTATTTTCAAATCTAAAGAGATTTTTCAATTCAGCATAAACTTTGACCTTGTAAATTTTACGGACGCCATCACAAGTTGGTTGACCGTTACTGAATATTCGTTTCACAAATGATAGCGGATATGTTTCTAATGTCGTAACTACAATCCCGTCCCCTTTTCCCGAATGTGACCTACCGAATTAGACTTATTACCGGGTTTTTACTAACATGAGCAACACGACGGGTGCCTCATGTGGAGCAGGATCTGCCTACCCTTCCGGATCACCTGAGATCACTCCCAGTGTTTGGTGGGGTTCGTGTTGCTCAGTCTTTAGTTTTCTATGTTGTGTTTTGTGAACTATTGTTTTTCTGTTGGTCTTTTTTCTTTTTTAGCCATGGCGTTGTCAGTTTGCTTTCGACTTATGAGTCTGAATGTCCTTTGGTATCTTTCGCCTCTCTTTTAATCAAACAGAAAAAAAGAGTCCCGAAAAAAATCAGAAAAAATTATTCCATGTTTTGACCTGCACCGGAAACTGGAGTTGTAATACAAGACTGGTAACTAAACAAACCATATAAAATAAGCTTTTAGATGACACCGGAAGTGACTTTGATTTGACCAGAAGTGGTTCATCATCTCACTAATTTTTGTAAATGTGCCGTAAACATAGTATTTTGGGAATCGATGTGAGATAAGCTATCTTTTAAAACCAGACCTACTATTTTTTATCCAATTGTTTACATCAAAAGTGAATTTGGTTTGAATGGAAAGACTTCCAATTGTTTTTAATTCAATAATAAAATTGCTATAGAGGGTTTTTGCCAGTGTTCTCTAATGTGCACATTGTTCAAATCACAAAAGGTTCCCCGTTCTAAATAATGTTGCAATGTTTGCTTTTCATATAATTCAGAACATATTCCCAAACAAAGACATTTGATGGATAATTTTCAATTATTTCTACCAGTCTTTGATATGGTATTATATGATATTGTTTTAACTATTTGTGTTATGGGGTACTATTTTGCCAAGTAAGTGTATTTTCTATTATTTATAAAGGTGACTCGAGTGGTCCCAAATTAAACACTTGTTTTCCGACACTGGGATCTCATTATAATTCTAAAATTTGTTATTTCAGATTTGATTCGTTATGTCTAATTATAAGAAAGGTCATACTTACGAGGAAAATCAATAATAACAAATAAACAAATTCATTGAACATATTTTCGAAAAAAAGTTTATAAATATATATACTTTGTTATAACAGATATGTCTCACTCTTTACAAAGAAATCCAAAATTTGCAATTACGCGTGTATAGGTTGAATTGTCCTGACGAATTTCACAATCTTTTAGGTGAACAATAGTTGAAACATTTATAAATCTTATTCATTTTTTTCTATAAAATGTATTGATATGTGTTAACAGAGATATTGGGTCGGTTATTTGAATTCTCGGTCATTTTTCTGTAGAAAAATATTTCAGTGCTAATTTGAAACCAACTTCTCTGGTTTCATTTGACGAGATTTAAAGTTTTAAATGTTTTCTAAGTTTACACCCCTTTTCTTATAAAGTTTATCCTTCGTTTTAGAAGTTCACAGTTCATCGCCTCCTCTATCGGACGATGAAATAAGGTTCGTATAATTCAACAAAGATCCACTCTCTAAATTTGGCAACATTTTAGTTTATCGAGGCACTGACTCGCTGACTTTATTTATATCCAATTATCCCGCGTCAAAATCGTAATCATCCCTTTGATAATAACTGAAGTACGCATCTTCATTAGTCACAATGTTTACAGATCTAAATTTTTGTCAGCTGTTTTCAATTTAATAGCGAAATGACACCATAACAGCTGTACACATTGTAGCATGATTCAAACTATAATGTTAAATAGTTTGTGCTTTAAATTCACCTTTAATTTGTTCTCAAAAATCTATTGGTTTTGTAAACCTCAATGTGCTAATAACAAGATTCTTACAGTCATTTGCCACCTGATCTTCAGCTACAGTTCCTACTACCGTCTCCTCCTGTACATCTGCATCAAACACGTGTAGGATTCAAACACCGATGGGTTGATCATTCAGGCAGATGTCACACAAGAAAACCAAGTGGTTGTAGTGTAGCCGTCGATGCTACAACAACTGTTAGTGATCTGGCTTTGTCCAAGGTGAGAAGTAATATAGGAAAGGCTATAGTGTAGCTGTCTGTGGTGCTACAACAAATGTGAGAGATTCTGCTGTAAGCAAGGTGAGAAGTAATATACCATACGGCTACAGTGTATTAATTGAAGCTGTCAGTGGCACAACTGTTAGTGATCTGGCTCTAAGCAATATGAAAAGTAAATAGTGTAGCTGTCAATGCTGCAGCACAAGTACATTGTCGTGATCGCAGCAAGTATTGAAATAAAAGGCTTTAGTGTAGCTTTCGATGCTATAGTAACTATTAGTGATTGGTTCTAACCAAGGTGAGACGTAATATAGGATAAGGCTATAGTAATAAAAAGTACTCTTATTTTGAGTTAGATTATATTTGATTGCGACTGGTGAGTTATCAACATTTATATCAAAGCTATTATCAGTGTTTATTTTATGTCATTTTCAGGGATGTACCATTGTTGGCCTGATGACCAGACATATGTCATCATCAATATTTTGTGGCTTGAGTAAATCGCATGGTGTCGGCATTTTTGCTAGGTCGGAAGGTCCGGGTATTTACCCTGAAAATTATAACCTGAAAGATACACCAGAGTGTCACAGTAAGTCTGTAAAAACTAAGCTTAGTTTATAATGATAATAATTATAATGACCTTCACCTCGAATAAAGTGGTATACTCTAATGTGCATTATAATGGCCATATCTACATCAGTGAATAATCAAAAAACAAAGTTGACATACAAAAAGCCTTAAATGAAACAAAGGGCGATATAAAAATTTGGTTGATACTAAATCAAGTGACATAACGTCAAACAATCTTGTTTAATATTTTATTTCGCATGTCTCAGTACTGTATATCGTTAGAAAATATTTCTATCAATGAATATGATCTTTGTTATATATCAACATGTTATTTTAAACATTTTGTAGACAAATGTGATGGTTCATGTAAACATACCTGCACATTCGACGGGCGAAAGTATGATTCAATTGCTGGTCTGACCAATTCAAGGGCTGTTGTTTTGGAAGATAATGTGCTATGTAACTCCCATGATCCTTACGGGCATAAAGAAAATATCTTAGTTCACGAATTTGCCCACTTAGTTGATAAATACATGCCACGAGTAGATAGAGACAGGGTAATTATTGATATTTTATTTAACTATGATATGTGAACGTGTGCTAAAATGGAGACTAGCGAGCTTGTGACAGAACGAAGTATTGCATATTTCAGTTATGAAATACGTCTTCACTGCTTATCCTTCAGGTGTAATAACTATTTAGACAAACAGAAAGATCAAATCGTGAACAATAGTAAAACAAAAACATGCCTTTTAGTTCTTTTTGTTATTGAGTTGCTGTGTTATTGACGTTTACAACAAATCGCTTTTATTCATTTTAACAGTAGTAAATAAATAAAGCTAGATTGCATTTAAGGAATGTTTGGCAACAAGCCATTATTCTCTTGTTTTGAAAAGCTTTAAACTTCTGGGATGTATCCAGTTGTTACGTTTTATCTACAGCAAATGTTAAGTCTGATGGTATTCAGTGATATTTCATATTTTTTTATTTTGGCTCCAAGAAAATGCGATGCGATTTTCGACCAAATCACGACTGTTAAAAGTTGTCAATTGTTTTCAAATCTAATCCAAGTATTTTTAATTATGTTTTAGATTTCATCCATTTGTGATCATGCTGCTAGTTGATACTACTCATGATTCTCAAAAACGGAATGTACAAAGTTGTAAATATATGCCTTTAAAAGTGAAAAACAGATTCATGTATGAACAGTCATTTTGGCTTAGTAAACTTTGTCGCGACCATGATTACTGAAAGTAAATGAATATTATGGTATGATTTAAACATATGCCTTAACTTGAAATTGGAATATTTTTGTCAAAATGTCTTGCCTTATTAAAGCTAAGGTACTATTATATATACTGACATGGCATTAGTCATCTTTGTCACGCGATTCGAAGGTAACACAATCGATATCTCACATTTCTTGACACACTGTGTTGCTTTATAGTCTTAAGAATTTTTTGTTTATTTATTTGTCATTTGTATTGAATTGAAGAATGAAAATATAAATATTACTATTTTTGATTATGAAATTTTTTTTTTTATAATTTATTATTTTTCTTCATGAATTTACAGGTATCAACATATATATATCTTGTGGTACAATAATCCAGCAAGTGAAATAAATAAGCATGATAAGCATTCTATGGACTAACACTATGAAATCTATGGATGAAGTATAGTAATAACATTTTCATTAATATAGTAATAATAGTAATAGTAGAGCAAGAAATATATGAGCATGCATATGGTATAACTACTAGTATACAAGTTCTTTCAAATACTCATATATATACACATATGTATATACATTAACCTAATTTAAATTTAATTAATGATCTTATCCCATGATTATGAAATTTACTATTTTCTACATCTGTTTTAGATTAATTGAGAAATAAGTAAAAATAAACGACAAAAAGATAAATAGTGCTAACCTTTCATAATTTGTTTATTTTCTCATTAAATTGTTCACATTGTATTTAAAGAAACGTACGGAAAGAAAGAAAGATATATACATGGAGATTGCAAGATTAGTCACTATTCGCACCTGAATATTTAATTTTGTATTTCTCGTGTCAAAATGAAAGACTCGGTTTTGAATATGAAAACGTCCTCAAGTTCAACATAGCAGGACCCGGTTTCATCATAGAGAAGAATGCATACTAATTTTGCGTAAATTAAAATCGGATGTTCAACAGGCGTTTAATGGCTCATTGTACAACGATTTCTGCAAAGGGATAACTTATTATTTATAAAATTCCGTTGAAATTTGAATTCCTGAAACATGCTTTATTTAAAGAAAAACAAAACTAGTTTTTTTGCATTCTGTGAAATAAATACTATACAGCGAAATACAAATGAATATTAAAACGCAATTTGATGCCTACTCTGAGTGTTGTATACTTTTTTCGATACGAATTATGTAAAATTCAGTGCTCAAACTTGAATAGTGTACAGCGACAATGAGGGTCGGTTGAAAACAAAACTATATGACAACAGAGATGATTTCAGCTTCCCAATTGTGAACTTTCCATTTTTATGTAGCAACATTCCAGCAGCGCCTGCAAACGGAGTATATATCTCCCTGTTGATACGATACTCCAGAGCTTGTATTTCCTTTCATGATTTTCTTGATAGAGGGTTGCTGCTCACAAGGAAGCTACTAAACCAAGAGTTCAAAGTCGTGAAGTTGAAATCATCCCTTCGTAAATTTTACGGACGCCTTCCGGAGCACCTGAGATCACCCCCAGTTTTTGGTGGGGTTCGTGTTGCTCAGTCTTTAGTTTTCTATGTTGCGTTTTGTGTACTATTGTTTGTCTTTTTCTTTTTTAGCCATGGCGTTGTCAGTTTACTTTCGACTTATGAGTTTGAATGTCCCTTTGGTATCTTTCGCCTCTCTTTTGAAAATTGATATTTTATTTTCTTGGACACCAGGATGGTTATGTAAGCAAATTTTCCACTCTTACTTGGGGAACGGGGCGGGGTGGTGTGTTATTATTAATTTGCAGATCCTGTCGTGCTGATCATTTTTTGCTTTTTAACGATTCTATATATCTATTAGATATTTTAAGATATAAGGCAATAACGCAAAAAATTGGTAAAAAACATCATTAAAGGGCAATAACTCTAATAAGGGGTCGTCTGACGATTTTGGTTATGTTGAGACTTATTTGTAGATCTTGTCTTGCTGATCATTTTTTGGTTTAAAAGTTAGTCTCGAACGTATGTAGAAAATATTAAATCTCAAAATCCAAAATAGTAATAACTGTATTTATATTCTAAAATTTTATACAAATAACAAATAAATAAACAGAAATCCCACATTTTCTATGTCTGAAGGTGGCCGTCATGGTACTGGATATAAGATACTATCGAGTCCACACATTTTTTTGCCATGTTACTTGAGACACAGTGGAGAAGATACCAAGGGGCAATAAAAAAAGTCCAACAAAAACAGATAATATCATGGTCAAAAATAAAAACGACGAAATGACAAACAACAATAACAAAACAAAGGTTTATTTTAATCCAATAAAAGGTCAGTTATAATTAACATGTGACAACGCTATGACAAACATTATCCATCGGATAACGAGGTTATACAAGGCTAACACAAAAATATATATATATAATTCGTCTAAAATTTAGCCAAACAATATATATATATATATATATTAATGTTTGTAATTTTTATTTGTATACCCTAGCAGTAGTCTATTTTCAAAATTGACATAATTCATAAATGAGTTGGGGAATAAGGCCGATAGCTGGCCAAAACTTAGATTTGTTCACATAACTTTGGTAAAAAGTTTTACACAGTTGACGATGCATAAAGAGGAACTGCTGACCCTTGCGGAGCACATGACTTTACCCTCATGATGGGGTTTGTGTTGTTCAATCTTTAGGTTTCTATGTAGTGCTTTGTTGATTTTTTTTTTTTTTTCGTCTCTTCGTCGTTTTTTGTTTTTTTTGTTTTTTGTTATATCGTTGTGTGTTTTTCTTCGACTTTTGAATGTCTCCTTGGTATCTTCCGCCTCTTTTTTCAACAAAAACCACGACTAATATATTTTGTAAAATGTCTTGGTTTTATTTTATTTTTTTTGTTTCAACTTTTGCGTATATTCTTGATTAGAAAAGAATGTCCACATCCAAGAGACACTTTTTAATTGGTTGCGATTATGTAAAAAGCTATCAAAAACATATTACAATAAATATACTTGTAAATAAATATTCTATACAATATCAATCAGAAATTTTATAGGATTGTAAGTATATTTTTGATATCACTACATATTCTTCATACTAACACTTTTTCACTAGCTATGAGCTAAATTGTTTTACCAGTTAATCAGTTTGTAGAGATGAATCCAAACTGCAATTTAAAATAGTTAAAGAATTGGTATTGAGAAAGAGGAAAGCCTTCAGGATAAGCACAGTAAGACAATTGGCTACTGTAAACAGGGAAGTTTTACTTTCGCTAATTTCGCAGTAAGAGTGGAAACGCAAAAATAAAACTTCCGCGAATATTTCAAGGAAAAATGATACAAAGAAAGAAGACCATCCATGAACGTAGAATAGGATTATACACAGGGCTAATTCAAAACAACGGTTTTCATACGACACTTCTTTATCATCAAAACTTTTATATCTCTTATTAAAAGGCAGTGTTAGAAATCAAAACTTTTAACTCATGACAGTCGAAATAAAATGAAATCAATATTAAGTAAGCCGAATTTATTAATATTGTAATATTGTTATATAAACAATACTCGCTTCAGTTACGTAAATGACACCTTCAATCCTCCTTTTTAATGAAATTACTACATTGTTTTTACTACACTGTTTTATATGATTCAAATAGTGATTAATTAGCCGTAATCCTCGCAGTATCTAATTTGCTTTTAATAAAGTTATACTTTTATATAAATATAAGTACTATAAGACAAGTAAGTATTAATGTAGCGGTTTAATTATACTTAATATAAGTCAAATAACTTGAAATCTACATGTACATTAATAAACCGATGAAAACTGTTCGCTTTGTTTGGATAAAAATATTTTTTTGGTCGATTTTCAATACTTGCTTTACAATACATGTACAACTGTACCGTTTTAAAATCATTCACTAAAAAATTTTCAGGACTCTTACAAATCGTGAATTCAAAACGGCGCGAATTTAGATTCAGTTTGTTACTCGCGATATAAAGACGGCGCGAAAATTTTCCGGTTTACAGTATCTGAATGTTCTTACTTTATTTTATAAAATCAGATTTTTTAATTTTACAGGATTCGATCCAGGATTTGAGATTTGATATTTTTTTCGATTTAAAGGTGTGCAACTGGGTGTCCTCGTCGGCGTCTGCCATTGGTTTATTTATTTTGTAATTATGTTTTACCGAAGCTAAGTTTACAAGCGTTGATTGAGAATGGTTTTATATCCTAATTGATATTTTATTTTAAATAATTATTTTACAGTTAAAATATGTATATAACTACATTAAACAACACGGTACCTGGCCGAATGGATATGGTACAGCAAATTTTGCTGAGTATTGGGCCGAGTCTACATCCTCATTCTTCCATACTATGATCCGTATTATGGATGTGGGAATGAACAAGTAAGATACTGTTTGCATTAATTATGTTAATCTATTTATTTCATAGTAGTAGGCCTTGAAATGTGGTTACTAAATAGTTCAAATATTTAATAATGTTAAAAGGGCTTTTAACATCATTAGATTTTTCATTTATTCTTTTGAAAAGTATCTTAATGTTATTTGATATAAAATGTTGTATGAAATTGTACTAGATTTTGAATTGTGTGTCTTTCCTTTTTTTACCAGTGCTTTCTGAATATGTCATCTTAGATCTAACTGTAAGTATTCAAAAGTTATAACAATATCTTTTCGTTTTTAGTTGCAACTTCAATCATCTTTGTGGTACAGAGATGGAAAGTAGAGCGTGGTTGAAAAAACATGATATCTGGATGTATAATCTTCTTGTTAAAATCTACACTAACAACAATCCAACAGTACCCAGTACACTCAACGTTTGCCAATAAAGATAAAGATGATACTTGAATGTGTTCCTCTTGAAATTTCTTTGAAATATTAGAGAGTTTATGGGACGAGTTAGGGCCAATTTTCTCCTGAATTTATTTCATAAAAGGTACATTTTTTACAGGTCTTTTTGCCTTTACTAATTAATAATTCACAGTATCGATTCATATAATGTAACAACATTATGTATTTTTTTAGAAAAATGTTAGTTTACCCCAGGGTTTTCGATATCACAAACTAGTCAAAACATTTACTAAATTTTATCATCGGTACAAGGACATCATTCGTAAATATAAATCAACATGCAGACATCTTATACGTTCAGGTATTTCACATCCAATATTTTATGTAATATTCTTTACAAAGCACAAAAATGTCGGCATTCACCTCAAAGGCTAACCAAACCTTTAAACAGACTTATTCGGAAAGGATATCGTTACGATACTGTTGTCAGGTCATTAAGGATTGCATATTTTGGTATTAATATTGATTCACTCATATGGTCTTTGCATCAGAAATAAACACATTTATTCTAAAACCAGTTGTTGGCATGATACGGGTTATGTTCTTCTCATATATTTTATGATGGTATGATACTGAACCCCTAACGGGAGGGATTGTACTTGATTTTCATATGATGAAGACATAATCGTTCTTTCAGTTAAATTGGGGTCTGGAGCTGGCATGTCAGTAACTGCTAGTAGTCCTTTGTTAATTTATGTATCATTGTCATTTTGCTTAGTTTTTTTTTGTTACCTATTCTGACATCGGACTTCTTTTAAACTGAGTTTTACTGTGCGTATTGCTATGTGTTTCTTTATTCTACATTGGCTAGAGGTATAGGGGGAGGGTTGAGATCTCACAAAACATGTTTAACCCCGCCGCATTTTTTCGCCTGTCCCAAGTCAGGAGCCTCTGGCCTTTGCAAGTCTTGTATGTTTTTTAATATTAGTTCATTTATATGTTTTGGAGTTTAGTGTGACGTCCATTTTCACTGAACTAGTACACAATTTTATTTAGGGGCCAGCTGAGGACCACATCCGGGTGCGGGATTTTCTCGCTGCGTTGAAGACCCATTGGTGGCCTTCGGCTGTTGTCTGCTCTTTGGTCGGGTTGTTGTCTCTTTGACATATTCCCCATTTCCATTCTCAATTTTAGTAAATAATTAATGTTAAACATTGTTCAAAACTCCAATTTCTAATATTGATAGATTTCAGGACATTTTTAACCAAAACCACATTTTATTGAAATTAAGCACTAGTATTAGATACATCCATGCGGGCGTTGGTCCGATAGGGTGTCTCTTATTTACACCAAGGTAGTATGGTTAAGCAAAACGAAATATTTCAATAAGTTAGGAAGGTTCTTTCAGCAATTTGACCTTATGTGAAGGAAAAAACTGATAAATGCAGGATATCCAATAACATTTAATTACATCTTGGTGTAGTTATATATGTCTTTCAGATAAAAATATTTTCTACACATTTTACACATGCATGAAAAATTTGCAACAAATTGTTTTCAACAGCAATATGAGTGTTAATGTGTGAAATATTTTATTGACTAATATACGAATTCAACTTTTTGATTTTAATCCTGAGGGGAAATTGGAACTACCTCTTTTCCGCTTTTTCACATCGTTTATAATTAGCTTCAAATTCTTCAGTCTAATAATCAACTTTAAAGAAAAGTTTGTATCCGATATCATTATGATCTTGAGGGAATGGTATGTCTTTAAAACATCCTCTTAGATATACATATCGTTGATGATAAGCAATATATACTAGTCTACAAAAGAAATATTACTAGGTAATGCATTTTCCAAATATAATGAAATCATCGTATGTAGTATTTCCTATTCAAACTTGGTAAAAGTTGGATATATGGTGCAAGCAAAACATATGGAAATTAAACTTTACCCAAAATCATTTTATCAATTGACCCCACAAATAACCTTGATCTTTTTCATCCTATGAGGAATTATCAAGTTTGGTAAAAGCTAGTAAAAGACAACTTCCAGAACTAAATATTGCCAAAATTTCAGTTTATCAATAGCTGATGTGACCTTGACCTTTAACCTATTTATACCAAAATCTTTTTGGCATAATTTACACATGTGTTGTAAAAGTTGGTCTTACAGATCAAAAGATAACATCTGGAAACCAATTTTTGGCAAAATTTCAGTCTATGAAATAGGGATCGGGTAAATATCAGTATTCATCAATACAGGGATATATTCAACTTTTTCTCAGATCCCGAATTTCTTCGGGCTAGACAAGTGTTGAATGCTATCATTAATGAAAGGACCAATGAAGATCTCGTTTCATATAAGGATACAAAATTACAATATCTAGTATACAAAGACGACACTTCAAAGGCTAATGCAGGTGATCTTAAGCACAGAAAGAAAAGTTGCTCCAAAATGTACCGGAGCATTCGAAGACAGGAATAAATGTATGGATACAGTATATGAAAAGAAAATTCACTTTGGTAAAAAAAAGTATAACAAAAATACCGAACTGCGAGGCTCTAAAATACCGAACTGTAAGATAATTATCATATAACTTTGTAAAACGGGGAATACTTTTTATTTCTGCTGTTGCATGGGCTTTTAAACGCGTTAAAGCAGGTTATATTTTCAGACAATGAATGTTATTCAGAATATTTCAAAATAACAATAGCTTTATTTTTCTCATATCATATATAGTTATAGTCTCTATCTCATTGAATAACGTGTCGGTTCCTTTATGGAAAATGAGCAAATATGGTAATTTAATTGTGTAAAGAATAAATATAAGTCTAAAAAAAAGAACGAAATGGTACAGAGGCATCATAAAATCGTCTATTGTGCATGTAAAACGTGCAAAACAGACATCCAACGGTTAAATTAAGAATTCCAAAACGATGTGAATCGACAACATTTCAAAGTTTTGTCTTTAATATCTATACACATGCTTAAATATGGTAACATTTGATGTGTACAAAAAGTGCTCTGACCAGTTTTGCACGGTTAATTTAATCTCAAGTAATCACCATTTACTTTAGCGATAAATTAAATCAACATTACATTATCATGTGTGTTGAAAGTTAAACTGAACATTACATTTTCTAATATTTCAGGCCTATAAATGGAAGATTTTTTTTTATCTTACACCTATGAAACATATCAAAGATGCACAATGGTATAATATACCTACCATTGGACACAACACATTGCAAGGCACAGTGAAACAAGTGTACACAAGTAGTTTTCTCACTGGAAAACCCACAAACCACAGCCTCTGAACATCAGAATCTACACGTCTTTATAATACTGGAATAGAAGAACAAGCGTGTGGCCGAAAAAACAGATGCGATTCTAGTGAAATGATAATTTGTAATTTTTAATCTTTGGATCTAAAATTACACTCCGTTCAAAATTGTAAAAAAAGTATATTCCTGAAAATAAAATGATAACTTAAACACACAAGTAATTAAGCTGTGTATTGTAGGTCATCGTAGTAAAGCAGTAAGAGTATACAAAAGAACGTTTGCCGAACAACAAATTGAGGCATTGAACATCCTGTATGGATTAAACCGACCGTCAGATGGGAGAAAAAAGGCAAAACTCTCAGCAGCTGCCGGTTCACCAGTTGGTACTGCTTCATTTAAATGTTCAACAGACGAGTGTGATAAGGAAACATTGACATACAACTTTTCTTTTAATTTTACGTTATGATTACTTTATGTAAAATAAAATGAATCAAATATGTTAACAAACAGTAACAGTAGTATTTTTATCAGTATAAATAATGACCTTACACAGGTCATGATGTTATGCTTTGAAACATATTTCATTGAGAGAAAAAAAATCAAGGTCAGATGAACCCTACCAGACGGACATTTACACTTGACAATCATTCCATATATCAAATATACAGGGTTCTCTGGGTCAATTTTTTTCTCCAACCCTTTCGACAAAACAATATTTCTTTCGCCAACTTATTTTACTCTTTGCAAACAAGCTAAATATCAATTTGCGATGCCGTCGTCTCATGTTCATCTGGATGTAATATTAAGTCCCAATTAATGTACATAAATCCTACATCTCTTTTTCATAATAAGCATTTGTATAAATGAACACCGAATTAGAAACGCGCGTCTGGCGTACAAAATAATAATCCTAGTATCTTTCATAAGTTTACTTTCAACCACTGGGTCAATGCCACTGCTGGTTGATCGAGGTTTCCTCCCCGACGGTATCACCAACCCAGTAGTCAGTACTTCTCTGTTGACAAGACTTATCATGGATATCGTCATATTTATAAATTCACTGTTTACAACACCATGAATTGTTCGAAATACTGAATATTTTCTACCCCAGGAATAAATTACCTTAGCTGTATTTGGCAATCCTTTTTCGGAATTTTGGTCCTCAATGATCTTCAACTTCGTACTGTTTCACTGATAAGTCTTTTGTAGAAGAAACACATTTCTACAAAATTATAATCCTGGTATTTTTGGTTATTTATACTCCTTATGCAGACGCTGCAAGAATGTTCCTACATAGAAATGGAAAGACCTTATGAAAAGGGTAGTTGAAACAAAAGAAGAAGATTCGTTACAAAGTGGGAGAAAAACAAAGCTTTTCCAATTCGGTTCTTGTTTACATAATGGACGAGACCATGATACATATTGTTAAGTGGGGGGAAAAAATTAACAGGAAAAATTACAATAAGATTGAAAGTAATTTGAATTCCTCTCTTCTGTTGCTAGTTCATTAAATCGCATATAGTTATGTGCTTTGTGGAAATGGATCTATATTGAAAACAAAATAAAAGTGCTTTGATATAGTTTTAATTTGGATTGCGTGATTGAAATTTCTATTCATTTTGTATACTGTAAATTCAGAAATTATTGCGTGCATTTATTATTGCGATTTTTGAAGAATGGACATGAATGTGAGATTAATTACTGCGATTTCAAGGAAAGCTACATCCAGATATATGCATCAGATAACAGAATGCGAGTTCTAAATATTGATCGTATGACTTACGCTTTCTCCTCACCTTAAACCCACCCCCTCACCTCAAAAAAAATATCATATATTTTTTAAAGAATAAAATGGAAATTATAGGAAAATGGAATACTTTGAGTTGATAAATTACAGGGAATAATGCGAATAATTCGATCGGGGTTCTGTGTATTCACATTATTTGTATTCCTCTCCATACTCTTGATAAAATTTAGAGGTATTTTCCGACCCAAATAGTTCACCACAAACTTTATTTTTATATTTGCTTTCATGAAAGGGAAAAATTACAATCTTTTTTCTACAGTTTTCGGAGTAATACGTAATTAAAAACAAAATCCTGGATCCGTCATTGTCTCTGGTAGGCATTAATACTAGCAAAGCACACTGATTTGGGTTATTTGTTTTCATTTGCAGTCATCTTTACATTTTGAGGACCAGTGACTGTCATTTAAGGTAACTTCAATAATGACTGCTCTGTGTCTCTTTGACATATCTGTTGGTAAATTTTATTCTTAAACAAACTTTTTTCAAGTTTTGGAGAGACTGCTAAGAAAACATACTTGTTTTAACTTTTATCGTCTTTGATTCGGGCGTCACTAATGAGTCCTTTGTAGACAAAACGTGCGTCTGGTGTACAACTTATTAGCCTGGCATCTTTGGTGAGTTTATTTTTATACGAGAAATAATAAATATAAATTGTGAAAAAAAGAATTCTTCTTTTTTACTTTTTTTTTAAAGAGTTTTAGGATTTAGACATTATTCTAAATGAAATAATTGTCTGTATAAAATATATGGGGACATCCTGTTGACGGGACAACAACATTTCGCATTTGTTGGAATAAAAAGTATGAGATATACGTTAGATTTAATGATTAAGAATTTAAAAAACAAAAAAATACGACGACGTTTTGTAAAAATTTCTATTAACCTATTATTTTTCAAAGGCTTTAACTAAATCTTGAGTGTACTTGGTGCGTTTTAGTAGTTTTATTTCAAATCTAAATGTGTTTTCCCTTTGTTGTCGAATTTTAATAATTCAAATACAAAAAGAGCAGCAGTTGAGAAAAACAGGGTCTCAATTTTAGGTTCAAAGTCGTAATGGTTTACTTATACAAGAAATCATGACTTTATTTTGACCTAAAATTCAGATTTTGCAAGTTAACACTTTAATTCAATTTGCATTTAGTAAGTGCAATTGTTCAACAACCAAAAAATGACAATAACACTTTAATATAAATTTTATAAATTGCGTGCGTCAGAAGGGCTTTTCTGTATTTATCTTCATTATGAACACGTAAAGCAAAATAATTGAAAGCAAAGATGTATAAATATGTGGAAACGTTATAGACTTCTCTTCGAATGTCAACCGTATTAAGTATAAAGTATGATCAGTGAATCCGAGTTTGAGAAATCAAGTAGTACATGTCTTATCAAAACTTATCTACGATAAATACGTGCACGAAACTTGGACAGCTTGCATTCAGTTCGCAATGGTTCGCTTTGCTGTTTTGACTCTGGTTTTGTGTATACTATGTGGTATGTTATCATATTTCTGTTTGGTTAAAAGCTTCAGTTGAGAAAATGAAAATGCTTATTATTTAAAAATACGTCTTTGTCTCTGCCAACCGTTGGCGTTGATTTCCCCAAATTAGTACTGAATTGATTAGTGCACTGTCTTAAAATACTGGAATATTTAAGGTTAAAACATGTTTAAAAATTAACGAATTTAAAGAGTGTTAGGGAACAGTCTTCTAGTGATTGGACTGTGTAGAAAAAATATCTTAATAAGATATCTATAGAGGTTGTATGCCAGTGTTCTATAATATGCACAGTGTAAACAATACAAAAGGGTCTTTGAATGTAAAAGTCTTCATTTCATCTATCCATTATCAATACACTATGTAAGGTTATCAGATAAGTGAGCCTCCTCATGGGGTTTTTTGATTATGTGATTACTTGGCCGTTTTTATAGTGATTATTTGATTACCAGACCAAATATTTCATGATTATATGATTATTTGATAATCTAGGACTGAATTTTTGATTATTTGATTATCTAGTTGAAAAAAATATTTAATGATTATGTGATTACGTTGGCAAACAATTTCTGATTATGTGATTACTTGGACACCCCCATGAGGGGCTTCATAAGTTAAATGTTGTTTATTGTTCCAGTTGTAAATAATGATTCAATGTTTGCTATTTATATAATTCAGAACGAACTCCCAAACAACATTTGTTGGATAATTTTCAATTATTCTAAGTCTGTCTTCGCAGTATTGATGGAATTTCTTTATAACTACATCATTGCGTAAACCCCTGAGGGTTTACGCAGTATATATTAGACGATGTCCGTAGTATTTCGGAACACCGGATGTTATTCGGAATACATCTGTTCTTTCTACGACCACCTTTCATATACATGCGCAATAGCTTATTAATTGACCTGTTGAAAAAGCATTAGCATCTTAAAGTTGCTATAGAGATATGTTACATATGATGCGAAATTTATTATGATGCAAGCTACTTTAATAAGCATTTGAATACTTCCTTGCACGCAATTACAAGCTGCTAATATTTACCTACATATATGCGTACTTATTTTAATTAGAGTCGAACGTTGAAACCAGCTGTGTTTAGATATGAGATAAGATTTCATGTAAACAATGCGATTTACATTCGGAACGAGAATCGTTAAAACTAAAATCTATAAAAGAAGTATTACTAGCATTTCATTTAAGATTTTGAGTCTAGGGAAGATGTACTTGATGTACAAAGCAGGCTAATTCCTTTTTTTTTATACTGAAATTAAAAAGAAGTCTTTCTTGCACTTTATTAAAATTTTACGTCTAGAATAGACCAAGGACGTATATAATCTATTATACGTCCTTGAATGGATGTAAAAAACGAGGATTTTTCGAAAAAAATATCGTTTATTAAAAATAACGTTTAAATTAATTATGAAAATACATTGCAAATTGAAATACAGTTATTTTCTTTGTTTAAATATTGCAACATTATTTCCTTTTTAAAAAACAAGGAGGTCATATAACCTCCTTGATTAAAATAACAAATCAGATTGTTATAGGTATATCTGGATCCTTTTTCGTTATTAGAATGTGAATAAATAGATATTGAATATGAAAAAAAACTAAAACTGAAATCTAAATCTAAAATATATTTAAAAAAAAATACATTTGACCATGCAGATGAAATAAATAATACTTCAAGCAATGAAATAACGAATTAAATGTGCCGCTTTAATTACGATCGATAACCTTAAAATTAATCATGCAAAACAATTTCAGCAGACTTAACAGGGTCAGCGATAAGATATCAAATGTCTATTTATAGACATCGAGTGATGACAGATGCAGGCAGAGATAAGAAAAAATAATTTCTATTTATTGTTATCTGGGCCAGGGAACAGATTATCTAACCTGTAGTAATTAAGACTCTTCAAAATGTTCGTCAAATACAATTTTGTATTATATGTCTCTGGTATAAAACTAAAAAAGGATAGGTCAATATAAGAAACTTACAAGGCAACTTCAGTTCCATTTCAATATTTAGATTATTCTTATGGATTTGTCAAATGTCAGAGGGAATATCTGTTTTAAATGTGGTAGGAATACCAATGAGACAACTCTCCATCAAGACACAGTGTAGTCAAAGTAAGCAATTATAGGTTATAATACAGCCTTCAACACAAAGGCTTGGCTCACATTGAACTGCATCCATCTCGTTCCAAACGTTCAAAATCGTTAAAACTAAAATCTATAAAAGAAGTATTACTAGCATTTCATTTAAGATTTTCAGTCTAGGGAAGATGTACTTGATGTACAAAGCAGGCTAATTCATTTTTTTTTAACTGCATCCTACTAGGGGCCCCAAGACACTGTTATACAACAATTCGAACAGGAAAAATCAAATCTAATTTAACTTCAAACCAGAAACAAAAAGCAAATATGAACTGCACCAAAAAAAAAATCCACTAAACAACATGCTTCTGACTTGGGACATGTGCTTATCGGAATACACATGTTTTAAAAGAATTTGCATACATACCATAAGACAGTAGTGTAACTTTACCATGTAAAAGACACCCTTTAAAAGTTAATGAAAAAACGTGTTCAAATAAAAAAAGGAACACCTTACAACAGTTCATAACTGTGGCCTTTAAACAAACTAATGTTTAGAAATGGGTATTCAGTGATAATTTCAGGTTTGATTATGTTAGTTGTTTTGTTGTTTTCAATTTAGTTTGTTTATTTATAAGTACAAGGTGTAAGCTGTTTTGTTTAGGCTGTAAATAGCTTTCTTAATGAATTCGTTTTGGTCATCAAGGTGAAGAGAATACAGTGCAATTCAAATTATATATATTTACAATTAAACTTGCAGGCCTTTTTTCATGACCCACAATTTAAAATATAAGAAAACATCAAAATAAAAAGGGACATTCAAAAAATATCTTCAAATCGAGTTAAAGGTTTTAAAAAGTTTTTGTTTTTAAAAAAAGAGGTTTGTCATCTAAAACTTTTAAGAGCACAAAGCACACAACTTAAAATTGCCAATGCTTACTACCCTAAGCATCACAAAAACCTTGCAGAGCAGGTGTAAGGATCTTCATAATGAATAATATCAAGCCATTGTTCAAATAACCATGAACATATCTCAAATTCCAATAAAAACAGCTATTAAGGTTCACGTATTGCATTTCTTTTTTTAAGCACAAATAATCATTAATTGATTAAATTTCTTCACATTTGTATTTGAACATAAGCCTAGAAACTAACTCTTATCTAAAAAAAAAATCTAATATTTAATGCCCAACAAGGATTTGGGTTTACGATTGCATTTCTTTTTTTAAAGAAAGCAACTTGTACGCGGACATTTAACACTCTGTGTAGCTTTTATTTTCCGTAAAAATCATTAAATATTGTTAGCAACCAGATGATTATTGGAACTTTGTTCATCACTGAATACCTATAAAATAAACTTTATTTGCAGAAGAGTAAAAGTTTTGTATCTTTGATAAATTGTTTTTTTCAAACTTTTCCATTGCCGTCTCAATAACATTCAACACATTCTCTGTTTAACTCGAGACATTACCATCACTTGGCACCTATCGTTCATTACCGATAAAGTTTAGATTTTTTGTTACCTCATTTGAAAATGTGAAGCCAAATTAGATTACATTTACCGGGAAAGTGTTTCTCAAGGTTCATAATAAAGCAATTCGCATAGATGCTATGATTGAATCCGATTAGTTAATTTTCAAACTTACTCTTCTCTGAAAGGTTAGTTGTTTTCAAAGTTTACTGGAATCCTGATTTGGTCTATATAGATATTTTGTCTCAAGTTCAAATAAAGTGGCTGTCATTTCATAGTAAAACCACACCTGACTTGTGCTGAAAAACTCAACATACCTTTGATTGCATTTTAGAGCGCACTGGTTGTCGGAAGTTGGGTAGTATAAAAACAGGTACTCCTGATCTGATCAACAGGGCACATATGCCATCCTATCATCATTTCAGATATTTATTTAATTATTCAAGAAAATCTTTCAACAAGGGTTCTACAGTGATCCAAAGTTTTCATTTGATACCAAAATTGCCTATATGTTTTACTTTTTGAAAAAGTTACAGCTTAGCGTCGGAACTTTTTTGTTTATATAAGGACTTCTTTCTAAGACTTGTGTCTTCTCCACTACCGGACCCGAATTAGTGGTTCTATACCATAAAGATCCCCATTACTACTGTTTATGTGGTTTACATGTGGAAATTATACCACATAGGTTCAATCAAACCTACAAGACATCTGATTTCATATTTCCCTGAAAGTCCATGGCAAAGTTGAACCAAACTTACAGCTCTAATGTACGGGGTCCGTAATTAAGAAGTATCTTATTCGGTTTCTGCGATCGAGCCAATTATTGATTTTGATTGTTTAATTTGCAAAGTTCTTCCTCTGAAAGTAAGAGTATCAATGCATTCAAAATGTATAGGAATGTTGATAGGGAGATAATTCAAAAAGCTTTAAATTTTGATTGATGCATGATAATGTGGTCAAATATATGTCAGCGATGATGCAAGATCATTTCTTCCCTATTATATTGGAAATCTCAGATTGTCGTAATCCTCAATTTTTTCTATGATTTTTTTTTCCCATGGCGTTGTGAGTTTTTCTTCGACTTATGAGTTTTGAATGACCTCTAAGTATCTTTTGTCTTTTGTATTAGAATTTAAATGGAACAAAACAAATCTGAAAATTCTGCGATGGAACTGGGTCATTTCTGTTATGATAAGGAACATGTTAAAAAAAAATACATAAAAAGCTAGCATGATAACAGGAATTAACAAAATTATTGGACAGTATTGGTACAGTAGGCCACACTATCAACCAACAACCGACTCCTCGAAAAATATACGTACAAACAAAGACAAACAAAAATGCAAAACAAAGGTTCAGACCGCCTGACTTGGTATAGTCACACACTGTTGTGTTGCTTTCTTGGCAAAACTGAATACATGCAAAACATATATAGAGTTATAAGTCTTTATGTTGTTGTTAGGAATCTATCACAATCGGGGGAAAAGGGGGGGGGGGGGGGGGGGGGGGTAGATAAGCAGGAGCTAATGATATTCTTTTAATACCTAACTGAGAGGTCATGTCTATATTCAGTCTAGACATGACTAAATTCCAAATTTCATAAATAATTACAGATTTGATGGATATCTGATTATGAAAAGTCATACATAAGAGGTAATACTTAATACGAAATTAACAAATTAATTTTTTTTAAAAATCCTTTCTTAAATGTTTTCTTTTTTTTTTTTTTTTTTTATTTTATACAATTTGTCATTATAGATTTCCTACCATCACATTTATGGATAATTTTGCAGTGCTAGTATTGAAAACAACATGTTCGGTTTCAGTTGAGTTTCTTTCGAAGAGGAAATTCGTTTATAGTAACATTTTTACATGTTTCCTAAGTTTATAGTTCATTTCTTATAAAGTTTGTCCTTCATTTCAGAGGTTCAGAGTTCTTCGCCTCCTCTATCGAACGATGAGATAAGGTTTGTATAATTCAAGTGTGATATCAATTCCCTAAATTTGGTAACATTTCGTTTTATCGAAGCACTGGTTCGCTGATCTTTCATGATCCGTCCTTTATAAAAAAAAAACTTAAGTACGCTTCGTCATAGTCACAGTGTTTACTTAAAAATTTAATACTTCTTTTTGTAATTTCATTGGGTTGTAAAAGCGTTGACAAAAGCACATTTTGTGTAATAAAAATGTGCCTACGATCAACGCTTTTACAACCCTATAAAATTACAGAAAGACTATTCAATTCTTATAATTACATCAATATGCTACAACTATGAAATTACGAGTTATATCAAGCTTCCTATGCATTGTTGTGACGTTGTCACGGGAGTCAAGGGAAGCACGTGCATTCTTAAATGTTGAATTTCATTGAGAAATACAATTAGTTTTGGAATGCCTTGCGATTGCTTTAAGCTCATCAAAAGTACGGATTCTTCTGAAACATACATGTATTGTAATTATTAAGCTAAATGGCAAACTTTTGTCAGCTGTTATCAGTTATATGGTGTAATGATACCATAACAACTAGAACACATTGTAGTCATATTCGGACTTGATATTTTATATTTGTTCTTTATATTAAACTGTTATTTTGTGCACCAAAAACCTATTAGTATTGTAAATCTCAAATGTGCTGATAGCAAGATTTTTTTACAGTCATTTGCCACCTGATCTTCAGCTACAGTTCCTACTACCGTCTCCTCCTGTACATCTGCATCAAACACGTGTAGGATTCAAACACCGATGGGTCGATCATTCAGGAAGATGTCACACAAGCAAACCAAGTGGTTGCAGTGTAGCCATCGATGCTACAACAACTGTTAGTGATCTGGCTTTGTCCAAGGTGAGAAGTAATATAAAATAATTATAATTATGTAGCTGTCATTGCTACAGCAACTGTTAGTGATCTTGTTTTGACCAATGTGAGAAGCAATAAAGGATATCGCTATAGTAATGCAAAGCACTCTTACTTTAAGTTGGATAATGATTGATTTCGACTGATGAGTTATCAACATTTATATCAAAGCTATTATTAATGTATATTTTTATTTCCAGGGATGTACCATTGTTGGCCTGATGACCAGACATATGTCATCATCAATATTTTGTGGCTTGGGTAAATCTCATGGTGTCGGCATTTTCGCTAAGTCGGAAGGTCCGGGTATTTACCCTGAAAATTATAACCTGAAAGATACACCCCAGTGTCACAGTAAGTCTGTTATAACTAAGCTAAGATTATGATGAGAAAAATTATCATAGTAATAGTAATAGAACTACAAAAGATAGATCGTTTCATTAAATAATAAAAATAGTAAAATGAACTGCAGTTAGGGAGCTACCATTTGATTTTTATTGGGGGGCTAGGATGAAAAATTTTGTCCAGCATTTATTTTTTTTCAGTTGTAATCTCTGTCCTGCCTTTTTATTTTTCACTCTTTTCGGTCCTGCCAGTTTTTTTATTAGTTTATCCTGACATTTTTTACATAAATTGTCATCCTGCCATTTTTTTTCCAAGTTGCTCATTCTGCCTTTTTTTTTACTAAAAACTCCTGTCCTGCCTTTTTTTCAAATTTCATCCTAGCCCTCCCTTCAGAACTGGCCTTTAACTGGAATACAGTGGTATATTTTAATGTGTATGATAATGACCTAACATAAAACAGTGAAAAAATCTGAAATTATAATTAAGAGAAAAAGTTGACATACAAAACGGCCTAAATGAAGCAAAGGCCGATTCAAAATTAGGTTGGTACTGAATTAAGGGATATTAGGTGAAACAATCGTCCATGTCTCAGTACTGCATATAGTTAGAAAATATTTGTATCAATGCATATGATTCTTTGTTATTGTTGATATGCTGTTTTAAACATTTTGTAGACAAATGTGATGGTTCATGTAAACATACCTGTACATTCGACGGGCGAAAGTATGATTCAATTGCTGGTCTGACCAATTCAAGAGCTGTTGTTTTGGAAGATAATGTGCTATGTAACTCCCATGATCCTTACGGGCACAAAGAAAATATCTTGGTCCACGAATTTGCCCACTTAGTTGATAAATACATGCCACGAGTAGATAGAGACAGGGTAATTATTGATAGGTGAAATTGTGCTAAAATGGAGACTACTGAGTTTGTGAGATATAACGAAGTGTTACTCATTTCAGTTATGAAATACACCTTTACTTCTCACCCTTCAAGTGTTATTAAAATTTAAAGACTAACACAAAATTTAAATCATTAACAATTGTAAGACGTGTCTTTTAGTTCTTTTCGTCGGTTGTTCTCTGTCTTATTGACGTTTACAACGCATCTCTTTTATTCATATTAATTCATATTAACATACTATAATAATATAATATGTCATATGGTATTCATGTGATAAGTCATATTTTTATTTTGTTCCTTAACAAATCATTTTGACTCCAAGAAAATAGTATGGGTTCCTTTACAAAATCGCCTCTGTTCAACCAATGCAATTGTTTTAAAATCTAATACTAGTATCTTTGAAATCAGTTTTAAATTTCATCCATTTTTTAATTATTCTGTTAGTTGATACCACTTCCGTTTCCATAATTAAGCAACAGATATATGAATCCCTTGATAAAGTGTATATATATTTCAGTTTGTAATTTATTATATATCCTAGCAGTAGTCCATTTCTGAAACTGAAATGAAGGAAAAGGACAATAAGGGCCAAAGCTGGCCCAAAGGGTCAAATTTAAGTAACATGAACTTTTTTTGTTTGAATATGACTTAGGTAAAACTTTTTTAGAACATTAAAAAAAATCTTATTTGACGAGTTATCATTCATGTCAATAAACCATGACGAGACGAAATTAGTATATTTCGTTCTTTTTTTTTTCTTTTTTTTTTTTTCTTTATTTGTTTTGTATCAATATTTCATTATATTGTCGACTGAATAAGTATGTGCACACAAAAGAAACAACTTTATAATATGTTGAGATTATGTAAAAAGATATAACAAAACTCATTTAAAATTAGTTTGTAATTTCCTTGATTCGCGCGAACTTTCCGCAAATTGAATATGAATGAATCGTCATTTTTCATCATTTTAGTGGAATACATGCATAATTTATCATGAATGATCTCATCATGACGTCGAAAGAATGATATCTTTGTCTAGGTCCTTTATATGTTTTCGATTTCATGAATTTTCTCTACATTGTGTGAAAATTTTAAGTAGTTCTTAAAAACTTCGGTTTCTTTGGCCAAAATTGGATCTTAATGCCTCCACTCCATTTTATAAAAATTTAAATTTTCTCAATTTACAGGCGCGGATAAATGGTTTTATGTTAGATAGGGTGTGACTTTACAAATTTTGACGCGTTCTATGCCAAACATTATGGGTTTTTTCGATTTAAATAAAGGTGGCGCAACGTTTGAATCTGCCATTGGCTGATAGTTATTGTAATTGTTTTACTGAAACTAAGATATAAAGCCCCTGATGCAAACTTGAATGTAAATGCATGGTGTTGTGTCTCAACTACAATTTTATGTCAAATAATTATTTTACAGTTGAAATATGTATATAACTACATAAAACAACATGGTACCTGGCAGCATGGATATGGTACGGCAAATTCTGCTGAGTATTGGGGCGAGGCTACATCTTCATTCTTCCATACAATAATCCGCACTGGTGCCGATCCTGCAGTGGGAATGAACAAGTAAGATGCTGTTTGAATTAATGTCATTATTTTGAATCTTCTATGTTGGCTTCAGCATGTTAAGTGGGTCTTGAAAATTGGGTGCATAATAGTCCAAATATCGAATAATGTTAACAGGGCTAAATAATGATTACTTTTAATGATATTAGAATTATGATCATTTATTCTTTGGAAAATTATATTTATGTTGCTGTATGATAATTCTATTATTTTGAACCGTGCTTTCTGAAAAAGTTATCTAAGATCTAATTGTATGTATCCGATAGTAACAACAATATCATTCACTCTTTTTCAGTTGCAACTTCAATCATCTGTGTGGTACAGAGATGGAAAATAGAGCGTGGTTGAAAAAACATGATATCTGGCTGTATAATCTTCTTGTTAAAATCTACACCAACAACAATCCAACGGTACCCAGTACACTCAAAGTTTGCCAATAAATATAATGATGATACATGAATTTGTTGCTAAATTTGACAAATGTGTTAAATAACACGGTATTATATCACTTTCCAACTAGATCATATTTTCTTAATCATATGCATTTGATTTGTAGGGAATGTTTTTCATTGGATGGGTTAACAGTTTTCCTTATAATCGTATTTTATGATAAATTTGAGTTCAGACATGTGGATTGTTACTTTTGTTAACTAGTATAATATGAAATGAAACATCAAAATGCCTAACTAGAGGCTCCAAACACCTGTTTTGATCACCTTACCCGTTAGAATAAATTGAAATTGGTACAATGCAATAAGAAAATGTCATTAGTTTCTGGCAATGAAGAAAAAGATGACTAAAATCACCATTCAAGGACAAAAATTCCTATAAGGAGTGGAAATTCTGATGATTGTCTCCCTTCTGTCTTATTTATAAATCTTATTTTTCTGATTATCATGGTTATTTAGTTTCTCTCTGATCGAGGTTCTCTATATTACTATATCGTTTCCGCAATAAAACACAAAATTAATACAAAATCATCATTCATGGGCAATAACTCCTATAAGGAGTTGAATGAGTATTTCGTCAATGTTCACTCATTTGTAGATCTTGATCTCCTTATCATTTTTGTCATTTACAGTTTTTCTCTGTTTACTATAGTTTCCAGACAAAAAAAAACCAACTAGAGGGTCTAAAGGGCAGCTGTATCGCTGACATGAGTATATGTGCATCTCCACTAATGGCCCACTCTCCAACATAATAGACTAGAACATAATTCATGACTTAAATTGTCTTTTTTGTTGATAATTTTTCTAGTTTCTCTCCACCATAGCTTTCTTTTCCCAAAATGTAAAAGGGGTAAAAAATCATCATGATTTAAGGGCGATGATCGGCGATAACTCCAATAAGGTATGGACTGACAACTTCAACTGTGTGACTTAGTTGTAGATCTTGTCTTGCTGTTTATTTTTGCTGTTTGAAGTTTCTCGTTCTTCGACTAATAATAGTTTCTGCCCATTGCACAAAATAGCAAAGAATCATAATTTAAGGACAAAAACTCCTATAAGGAGTCATCTGACAGTTTTGGTCTAATTAGACGGATCGTTCTGAACATTTCTGCCCATGTCAATTTTTTTTTTATCTGTTGTAACGGTTAAGAAGATAATGGACTATACTTAAATTACCCTTATGTACTATGCTTAGCCTTGGTTGCCGTGCTGGTTGGAATGCTATATCACCGGACATATTATTTAACTAGATACCCCAAGGATGATTATGGTAATGTTTGGTTTCATTTTGGCCAAGTAGATTCTGATGAGAAGATTTTTGTGGAAATTAACGGACGACGGACGACGACAAACGACAAACGACGGGCGCCAAGTGATAGCAATAGCTCTTGGGCCAGGTAAGCTAAAGATGGGAAATATAAACATTAGTTGTTAATGTCTATGTCATTTGGTCTCTTGTGGAGAGTTGTCTCATTGGCAATCATACCACATCTTCTTATTTTTATATCAAAAAACTCATCAAAGATACCACTTATAATTGTGTACGTCTGTCTACAAAAGACTCATCAGTGACGCTCGAATCAAAAGAAATAAAAAGCCAAAAAAGGTACGAAGTTGAAGAGCATTGGAACCCAAAGTTTCGAAAGATTTCGTCAGTTTAGGTAATCTATTCCTGTGGTAGAAAATCAAAGGGCAGTTACTCCTATAAGGAAGTGACTGGCAGTGTTGGTCTTGTTGACTTGATTGAAAATCTCATCCTTCTGATACTTTTTTGCTATTTATAGTTTCTTTCTAACTACTACATTTTCCGCTAAAAAAAACATGTATATGGGTCAAATTTCATCTTTCAATGACAATTACCCCTACAAGGAGTCGACTGGCGATTTTGGCCATGGGGACTTATTTGTAGATTTTGTTCTGTTAATCAATTTTGCTATTTACAGTTTACTAGTATCTACAAAACATAGTTTCCGCAAAAAATAGGTAAAAATCCTTATTCAAGGGCAAAAACTCGTTCAAGGAGTCGACTTACGATTTCTACCATTTTATTTATTTGTAGATCCTATCCTACTGATCATGTTAAACAGGTTTGCAATAATGCATGTCCACAAGTATAAAAATTCCGGTAGCACCATTGTACATAAGCCTAGTTATGATCTCTTCGGATGGTTGTGTGAAGTAGAATGAAGACTATTAACTTTTGTTGTAACCTTGGCCGTTGACGCTAACCTAAAATCCATATACTATTAGGTCTTTTTCACCTTAAGGAGCAGACATATAAAAGATCAGGATTATCTTAATAATGGCTCCAAAGATATTGTCCCAAAAATATGTTCCCAAACTTCAGTATAGTCATAGGTATAGTGATCTTAATTTAGAATATTGACTAAAAAATCAAAATGGTTTTTCTTCTTTCGAAGTGACATTCTCTAGCTACGTTTGGTGAATTTTAGACAAATGATTCAAAAGACAACACATTTTTGCGTAAATATCAATGAATAAATTGCTGTTTTATCTTAAATTTTGACCAAGTAACCTCATACGTAATCAAAGGGGTGTTTGTCATCCGATTTAAATTTGACAAAAGTTGGACATATGGTAAAAAACAAAATGTGGAAACTTAACTTTTACCCTAATATTCTACCAATAGCTGCTCAGACCTTGAATTTGACATATTGACTCTATGATAAACATAGGTCTTTTCCATACATGATGCATTAACAAACCAAGTTTGGTAAAAGTTGTTTAATGATAGCATCCAGAAACAAAAAAATTGCTAAAATTTAAGTGTTCTAAAGCTGATGTGACCTTGAACTTTAATCTGTTGGTCCAAAAATCAATAGTTCCACGCCTTATTTAAAAAACATACTTGTAATGAATCCATGTATGGTAATACATGTAGTTGGATAAATATATTGATGGCTGTTTAACGTCCAGTGGCAAATTAAATGCCTATTTAGGACGATAACATGTCAGTGTGATATGAATAGCAACCCTGCTTTGTACTAGACTGATATACTGAGTCGGATTTTTAACGTGCTAGTTCACAAGGCAACAGTCCTCGGGAAGACATATCGCTCTGCCCGGGTACATTATTCTGACTCCCAGCCGACCAGTCTTTGCTCTTACTCCTTAAAGCCGCGTACTTAGCGGAGAAGCAGCAAATACCAATTTTACAGTCTTTGGTTTGACACGGCCGGGGTTCGAACCCACGGCCTCCTGCACTCGAGGCGAAACGCTACAACGAGACCCCAAAACGGTTGATTATAGTTAAACTTGGACAAACAGTAAAAAAGATAACATCATGGAAACCAAAATTGTGCTAGAATTTGAGTCTATGAATGGCTGTTGTTGTCTTGACCAAAGTATCATAGGGGTCTTCCTCTATTCATAGGGGATTATCAAGTTTGGTTTATTGCTCCAAAGATTTTGACCGGAAACCGAGTAACAGACAAACGAGTGACATTATGCGTCATCCAAGCCCAGTTCTACTTCAACGCAAATCGGCTGTAGAAATGTAAAAGCGCCCCAATTTAGACAAATTTAATGCTTGTTGTAATGGTAGATTCGATGCTTTGCACCTGTAGTGGAATTCTTTAATATCGGGATTTTTAAAATTTTATTTGCATTAACACCATGTATATAATGGTTATGCATACTCTTCGTAATTTACAATCACGAAGGATACTCTCCAACAGAAACAGTCGAGAAATAACTATCCAACAAAATACATTAACTTCAGTTTAAAGCAATGATTCGAATTGGGAAGTGGTAATTTTTTGTATCGGGCAAAATTTAACTTTTGTCATATAGCTCCTATCGTTTCTACTTATTTACACATCCTTGGCTTTCAAATGTTAAAGTTATGTTAAGTTGGAGCGTTCTTGGTAAATCTAGAAAAGCGCAGATTGTGCCAAAGTTTTGTTTTCTTTGTTTTTCATCTGCTTGCTGGTACTAGGTTTTATTGTAAATGTATGAAATCATATGCATCAAGCAAGGAAATTTTTCACAGCTTAAATACCAACTCTGTCAATGTAATCGAAAAGAAGGGATGTATCGTGTTTTTCATAAAGTCCCCTTATATCACAATTTGTACTATTCAATTTGCAAAACACGGAAAGCTGCAGGTGTGTTACCCCCAGACATCCTGCCTTGGTAATAAATCAGGTCAAACTACCCCGGTATGCCTATGAAATGTTAATATTCGTCTGATATATTATTACAAATGTCATATGATTGATCAGTGGTTAATGTTCAGTGTCCAAAATGTCATATAAAAATAAGATGTGGTATGATTGCCAATGAGACAACTCTCCACCAGAGACCAAATGACATAGAAGTTAACAACTATAGGTCACCGTATGGCCTTCAACAAAGATCAAAACCCATACCGCATAGTCCGCTATAAAAGGCCCCGAAATGACAAATGTAAAACAATTCAAACGAAAAAACTAACGGCCTGATTTATGTACAATACAATAAACGAAAAACAAATATGAGAAACAGCAACCAACGACAACCACTGAATCACAGGCTCCTGACTTGGGACAGGCACACACAGAATGTGCCGGGGTTTAACTAGTTTGCTGGCGCCAAACCCTCCCCCTCCCACTCATGCAAATCATGTCAGGACGAGAGCAAATTAAAATAAATCCAATATGAAGGTTCTGTAAAATTGGTCGACCGGGATACGACGGTTCTTTAACGTGCATTTTCTCTTCACAGGGCGTCGTATTTAATTTCAGCAATCAAACGGACGCAGCTGAGTACTGATACATCCTGCTAAGCAACGCGGACGCCTTGATTGATCTTAATTATACCCGATCTATAGAAGTGGGGATTTTATTGTATTACTTGTAACTGTATCTGTCCGTCCGTTCGTCCGACACATTTTCCGTCACGCTGAATGACTTTACTTATGTACTACCGAACAGAGTGGCTTCATATTTGTTAAGCAGCTTGATAGCGATGTGTTGTAACGTAGGAGCACATTTTGGATCTGTCAGAAACCAACTTTCTGCACACTACAATACGATATCATTCAGGACACAGTTGTTAAAAAGTGTCTTTAGACTAACGACTAGTTAAGCCTAGCAACTCGTTAAAGCATAATATTCTGTAATTCATAAATGGGACTCGTAGCAAATTGCATTCACGTGATTTTTCACATTTTTATTTCCTCAGTAATAGAATTCATCGTTGTAAACTTTTGTGAGGGTATCATCGGCATGGGGTTTTGTCGTCGTTAATCACAATCATTTTGTTCGACTCAAGGATTTGTATAGTAAGAAGGTTCTTACTATACAGATCCTTGCTCGACTTAACAAAAAAACTAAATCTTTCAATAACATACATGCAGGAACAAGAAGTTGACTATTGCTTTTAGTATCTGACTTAGGGAGCTACCATTTGATTTTTATGGGGGGAGGGGGGGCTAGGATGAAAAATTTTGTCCTGCATTTTTTTTAGTTGTAATCTCTGTCCTGCCTTTTTATTTTTTACTCATTTCGGTCTTGCCTTTTTTTTATCAGTTTTTTTACATAAATTGTCATCCTGCCTTTTTTTTTGCCCCACCCCCCCCCTAAAAATCAAACGGTAGCTCCCTTATGGGGGTTTTTAACGACCTTGACTGGCTATAAAGCCCTCGCACGGTCGGTACTTAGTATCTGAGAGGTGTAAATCTTAACTTTAACCAATCAAAAAAAGAGGTCAAGGTCAGAGTAACCCTGTCAGAAGGATAATACAATAATTTAAATGCAACTCATCACAAAAACTTAACATTGACCATTGAGCCATGAAAATAAGGTCAAGGTCAAATTAACCATTCCAAACGAACATGTACACCTAACAATCGCCCCACAGACCAAAATTAGTTGACCTACTACTTTGGGTATCTGAAAAGCAGACCGAATCACGAAAAACTAAATGTCACTGATCCGTGATGTCTTACGATATGGATACCTTCCAATGATTCTATATACCAAATATCGATGTCCTATTTCTCATCAGTAATTTCAGAAAAAAAATAGTAAAGAGTTCCGCAGAACCCTGAATCTCGCCTGCGATTGCTGCTATCACTGTAAAAGTGGAATGTTGAATTCAATAAAAAGTCAATTTATCAGTAAAATACAGATTTTTTTTCAAAAATCAAACTTTTTTCTTCAGACACTATTTCCTGATCTGGAAGATTAGCTTCTACCGAAGTTTCATAACAATCCATGAAGGTTTACAAATTTATCATGTCAAAAATATTAAAATGTTAATTGCAAAAATTATGTCCATCTATCAGTAAAATACTTAAAAAGAAAAACAAATGTTTTAAAATTTTTGCTTCATGAATTATCTTCATGAATTATCTCTTAATCATAAGAAGCTTCTGCCAAAGTTTCACAAATTCTAAAAAAGTTTTTTCTAAGTAATTGATGTCTTCCAAACTTTAACACCAGCCTGTATCTACATGTTAGCTACAAAAATAGGAAGTAGTTTCATCAGAAAAAAATAAGAACTGTTTTGTCTTTAAACATATAACTTCTCATAGTCTTAATCCTGAAATGAAAGCCTTTAATTTTCATTATTTTCGCTTTGATATCATATAACCACTAGATTGTACATAAACTTTGGAGCACACGTAGATGAATTTGATTATTTTGCAATGGAAACGAAACTGAATGGGTATAGTGTGTTAATTCAAAAAAAAAAATAGCTACACAATTTTGTCTTCACCCAAAGTAAAGCAAGACCTGTTTTATTGCTGCTCTTCATCTCAAAAGCACAGTGATGTCTTCAACGTAGAGCAAAAGCTTACATCTCAATGCAAGGTCCAGAAAACCCCTAGAATCAGTTCAACAAAGTTCACACCTTCAGTCAATAACACTGATGGCATTTAAACAAACAGATGTCAGGTATAAATATAAACAATAAACAGTATCAAAAAATCTACAAAAGTACAATTGCTTTTTGATCCATTTGTTGTAGATTCAACCTGTGCTAATCTTTCATAATTTCTTGACTTCCTACTTGACCTTTACCATAATAAACTGTGAACACAGAGATATGTCTCACCTATTTGTTATTTTGATAATGCAAATGTTGAAATTAAAATATAGCAATACTTTAACATGTAAGTTATGCAAATATTCAAAGTCAATGAACCATGACTGAAGGTACAGGGCTAAACAATCTCCATGGAAATGAGATGTGCCAATGCTAATACAACTGCAAACCAAATACCATTGACTTTTCATAAGTCGTTCCCTTTAAACAAACCTAAACACAAACATTAACTTGTAAACTATGTTAAAGTTTCAAAGTCAATGAACCATAATTAGGGGGTGGGGTTATATAATCTCCATGGAAATGAAACTTGCAAATGCCAATACATTTGCATACCAAATATCATTGACTTAACATTCGTGGTTCATCTTAAACTGACCTAATCACAAACTAATACATGTAAACTTAGCAAAGTTTCAAAGTCAATAGACCTTGACTGAGGGGTCAGGGCCAAATAATCTCCATGGTAATGAGATGTACCAATGCTAATACAACTGCAGACCAAATATCACTTACCTACCACTAGTGGTTCACCATGAACTAGACCTAATCACAAACTAATACATTGTTGAAGCCGCTGCCGCCAAAAACATCATACCTATGTCTCGCTTTTTGACTCCGTCAAGGCGAGATAAAAAACCTGATAGGTGAAAGATTGGAACAGGAGTTATGAACTTTTTTGATCAGGGATAATGTTGGTCATTCTGATGTTTTAAACATTGTGGTTTTTTTTTATTATTTTTATTTAGTTCTATTTTACTACTGGCTTGGTGTTCTCATGCTTGCCTCAAGAAATGGAGGTTTTTGGTTCAATCTCTGACTGAATCATACCAAAGACTTAATCTGGTATTTGCTGCTTCTTCATAAAGCATGCAGCAATTAAGATTGAAAGACTTATTGATACAGGGGCAGAAAAATGTGTTGCGGAAGAATTAAATGTCTTCCTATGGACTGTTACCATTTGAGCTAGCACTGTATAATTCCAACTAAGCCTGTCCGTTTAGTTCAGAGCATGCATGGTATCTTCATTTTACATTACAATGTCATCATCCTGAATACACATGTTAGATTCATTAAAGGACATTAGACAGATACCAATCAATCAATCCAATTATTTTTGTATTTAATACATGGTGGTTCATTGTTGTTTGGAGAGCTCTATGGTTGGTTTTCAGTCTAATTTTATTTCATTTACACATTGTGTTATGCTGTTTGGAACCATTTTGTTGTTGTTCTTTTAACCACATCTTTATAGCTGTGCAATCATTTTATACATGTATATTCCTGTTTAATACATAATACATATATATCATAACCTAGACATCAGAATAAAAATATTGAAACTGACAACATCCACTACTTACAATTACAAATAATGTATTAAATATTTATATTGCATTTTATGTTATTTATGAATGTTAAATATATAAATTTTCTCTCATATGAAATGTACTGCAATAATTATTTTTCATATTTATAAATAGTTCTAGTGAATACTATCACAATAATGAAGTATTTTAACAATTATCTATGCTATGACTTTTCCTGCAATGCCTCTGATGATTCTTTTAGTTTGTTAATAGATTTCGAAACTTCTGACTTAAGTTCTTGTAGTCTTCTGAACTGTTCATCAAGTAATTTTGGTGCACTTTCTAACTTGTTTGTAAGTTTTATAAACTCAACTGCTTGATTATATGCTTCATCCTGTGGGCTTTCATTCTCAATAATTAACTCAGATATTTCCAAATAGGATTCTTCTAAAGCTATAGTCTTTTCTCTAACATCTATTGAAAACATAAAAAAAATAATGCAAATTACACTTCACATGTGAGAAATGTACACTTTTATTTTCAAATAAAGTAGCAAAAGCATTATACTATAGATATATATGTTTCAATTTAAAATCCAAACCAATAAATCACATGTGCTTTGGGAATTAACTCCACTTTTTTCTAAATATTTTTTTTAGTTTTAATTTTTATTGAGTAAATATTCTTTTAATATGTTAACCTTTTTTCTTATCTAATGTGTTCTTGCTCATATGCATACGATATAACAATAACAGTACTTAATATATATGAACAATGGTGGAGTGAGTTTCAGCACTGTACATAAAGGAGGACTAGATGGGGTTTACAGAATAAAGAATAGTGTGTCAATACTACAGAAAAATGGGACAAAAAGTAAAGAATAGAGAAAAATAGGCAAAAAAATATAATATAGAATATTGGGGTGCTAAAATATAAAAAATAGAGAATAATGGACAAAATTTATAGATATTGAGAACTAGAGGCTCTCAAGAGCCTGTGTCGCTCACCTGTATTTACTGATGCTTTGGAAATCATGTAAAATAAGGTTAAAATCATAATTAATAGTATTAGATATTAGATATTATAATGATATCTAAGATAATAACAAAAAACTGCAAAACTTTGTAAAATAACTAACTCAGGGGCAGCAACCCAACAACGGGTCGTCGGATTTGTCTGAAAATTTCAGGGCAGATAAATCTAAATCTGATGAACATTTTTGCCACCTGTCAGATTTGCTCTAAATGCTTTAGTTTCAGAGATATAAACCAAAAACTGCATTTTACCCCTATGTTCTATTTTTAACTAAGTTGGCCATGATGGTTGGAAGGCAGGGTCATCGGACAAATTTTTTGAACTAGATACCCTAATAATGATTATGGCCAAGTATGGTTAAATTTGTATCAGTAGTTTCAGAGAAGAAGATTTTTGTAAAAGATTACAAAAATTTATGAAAAATTGTTAAAAATTGACTATTAAGGGCAATAACTCCTAAAGGGGTCGACTGACAATTTTGGTCATGACAACTTATTTGTAGATCTTACTTTGCTGAACATTATTGCTGTTTACAGTTTATCTCTATCTATAATAATATTCAAGATAATAACCAATAAAATGCTTCGCTGGGGCGCAGCTTGATACGACCACAGAGGTCGAACCCTGAACAGTTGGGGCAATTATGGACACAACATTCAAGCTTGATACAGCTCTTAATTTGGATTGTTATTATATATTTGACACAGCATAGGTTTCTGACACAGAAAGAATGTGGTCTAAGAACTTGAATTTTTTTAATTTACCTATTATGGTCCAATGTCCAAAATCAAAATACATGGTTAGATTCAGCATATCAAAGAACCCCATATATTCAATTTTTGTTAAAATCAAACAAAGTTTAATTTTGGACCCCAACTTGGACAAACTTGAAAACTGGGCCCATAATCAAAAATCTAAACACATGTTTAGATTCAGCATATCAAAGAACCCCAAGAATTCAATTTTTGTTAAAATCAAACTAAGTTTAATTTTGGACCCTTTGGACCTTAATGTAGACCAATTTAAAAAAACGGGACTTAAAATTAAAAATCTAAATACACGGTTAGATTTGGAATATCAAAGAACCCCAATAATTCAATTTTTGATGAAATCAAACAAAGTTTAATTTTGGACCCTTTTGACCTCAATATGAACCAATTTGATAGCGGGGCCCACAAATAAAAAATCTAAATTCATGGTTAGATTCAGCATATCAAAGAACCCCATATATTCAATTTTTGTTGAAATCAAAAAAAGTTTAATTTTGGACCCCAACTTGGACCAACTTGAAAACTGGGCCCATAATCAAAAATCTAAACACATGTTTAGATTCAGTATATCAAAGAATCCCAAGAATTCAATTTTTGTTAAAATCAAACTAAGTTTAATTTTGGACCCTTTGGACCTCAATGAAGACCAATTTAAAAAACGGGACCCAAATTAAAAATCTAAAAACACGGTTAGATTTGGCATATCAAAGAACCCCAATAATTCAATTTTTGATGAAATCAAACAAAGTTTAATTTTGGACCCTTTTGACCTCAATATGCACCAATTTGATAGCGGGGCCCACAAATAAAAAATCTATATACATGGTTAGATTCAGCATATCAAAGAACCTCATATATTCAATTTTTGTTGAAATCATACAAAGTTTAATTTTGGACCCCAATTTGGACCAACTTGAAAACTGGGCCCATAATCAAAAATCTAAATACATGTTTAGATTCAGCATATCAAAGAACCCCATATATTCAATTTTTGTTGAAATCAAACAAAGTTTAAATACTGGACCCGATCTTGGACCAACTTGAAAACTGGGCCCATAATCAAAAATCTAAACACATGTTTAGATTCAGCATATCAAAGAACCCCAAGAATTCAATTTTTGTTAAAATCAAACTAAGTTTAATTTTGGACCCTTTGGACCTTAATGTAGACCAATTTAAAAAACAGGACCCAAAATTAAAAATCTAAATACACGGTTAGATTTGGAATATCAAAGAACCCCAATAATTCAATTTTAGATGAAATCAAACAAACTTTAATTTTGGACCATTTTGACCTCAATATGAACCAATTTGATAACGGGGCCCACAAATAAAAAATCTAAATACATGGTTAGATTCAGCATATCAAAGAACCCCATATATTCAATTTTTGTTGAAATCAAACAAAGTTTAATTTTGGACCCCAATTTGGACCAACTTGAAAACTGGGCCAAAAATCAAAAATCTAAATACATGTTTAGATTCAGCATATCAAAGAACCTCATATATTCAATTTTTGCTAAAATCAAACAAAGTTTAATTTTGGACCCTTTGGACCTTAATGTAGACCAATTTGAAAACTAGACCCAAAATTAAAAATCTAAATACACTGTTAGATTTGGCATAACAAATAAATAAATGTGATCAAAGATTTTACAAATCTAATGCGCCATACTGTGCAATTAAAGATTACTTCTTGAAATTTTTCAATATTTGAAATTTGAAAAAAAAATAATATTTGAAGAATAATTCTTTTTAATTTCTGAAATCTGAAATGAGAAAAAATTGCCCCCCCCCCCCCCCCACAATTTCTTTTTATCCCCCCCCCTTTTTTCCCCAAAAAAAATCTTTCCCTCAAGAAATGGTCATAATCTCAATTCAAATTTCCAATGGAGTTGGCAACCATAATTACCCATTTAAATTTACCATAGTGCTAACTTAATCTATTTTATAATAGAATTAAAAATATAGTGTCAAATCTTTCATATGGATTTTTTTGTAAAAAAAAAGATGCAACATTTGCAGATATTTTTACTGGTCTTCCTTTATAAATATGCATTTCTTTAAACATAATTTAAAAGCAGTGTAAGGGAAGTAACCAAAACGTTGTATTTGGATTACCTCCCTTACACTGTTTTAAATTATCTTTATTGTTCATTAACCATTACTTTATACATAATTTTAAAGCAGTGTAAGGGAGAGAATTTCAATGATGTATTTGATTTATCTCCCTTACACTGCTTTAAATTATGTTTTGTACTAAAGTATTTGTCCATTAACCAGGACAACCTTGTTTTTCCCCCTTTTTTGCCCCTAATTCCTAAACGGTTTGAGCCATAACCCCCCAAAGCAAATCCTAACCATCCCTTTGTGGTATGGAAACTTGTAGTATAATTTCAGAGAGATCCATACACCGTTCCACAGTTATTGTCTGGAAACTAGAAAATGCTTATTTTTTGCCCCTTTTTGGCCCCTAATTCCTTAACTGTTGGTACCATAACCCCAAAAATCAATCCCAACCTTCCTTTTGTGGTATTTAACCTTATGGTCAAATTTCAAAAAGATCCATTCACTTAAACTAAAGTTAGTGCGAAAACCAATGTGTCTTCGGACGACGACGCCAGACGACGACGACGACGACGACGCCAACGTCATACCAATATACGACCACAATTTTTTTTTGCGGTCGTATAAAAACTGCAAAATTTCCTTAAATTTACCAATTCAGGGGCAGCAACCCAACAACAGGTTGTCAGATTTGTCTGAAAATTTCAGGGCAGATAGATCTTGACCTGATAATCAGTTTTACCCATGTCAGATTTACTCTAAATGCTTTGGTTTCAAAGATATAAGCCAAAATCTACATTTTACCCCTATGTTCTATTTTTAGCCATGGCGGCCATCTTGGTTGGTTGGCGGGGTCATCGGACAAATTTTTTAAACTAGATACCCTAATGATGATTGTGGCCAAGTTTGGTTAAATTTGGCCCAGTGGTTTCAGAGGAGAAGATTTTTGTAAAAAGCTAACGACGACGGACGACGACGACGACGGACGACGGACGCCAAGTGATGAGAAAAGCTCACTTGACCCTTCGGGTCAGGTGAGCTAAAAATGGCAGAAAAAATTAAAGAATACAGAAATGAACATCCCCTTCAAAAGACAGCACCTGAAAATGTAGTTAGATGTCAATTGGTGAAGGGAGTTACCAGCACTTTTATATACAATATGATTCCTCTACAAAGGGGGTTTAAATATACTGTAAACCAACAAATTTTCTCGTGTAATTTATTTTCACAACTTTCCAGAGTAGAAACATAACACATAGATATAGGAAGATGTGGTATGAGTGCCAATGAGACAACTCTCCATCCACGTTATAATTTGTAAAAGTAAACCATTATAGGTCAAGGTACGGCCTTCAACACGGAGCATTGGCTCACACCGAACAGCAAGCTATAAAGGGCCCCAAAAATTACTAGTGTAAAACCATTCAAACGGGAAAACCAACGGTCTAATCTATATAAAAACGAGAAACAAGAAACACGTATGAACTACATAAACAGACGACAAATACTGTACATCAGATTCCTGACTTAGGACAGGTGCAAACATTTGCAGCGGGATTAAACGTTTTAAGGGATACCTGCCAACCCTCCCGTTGTGAGCGGGAGTCTCCCGCGCAAACGACGAAATTCCGGAAATCTCCCGCTTGCTGGTCCGCTCCCGCTTTCGGACATTTTGACCTGGCGATAATTTGAAAACTTTGGTCAGTAGTTTTTATGTTCGATATATAAGTAATAGAAATTCAGTTCTGCTATGTCAACTCCAACAAGATAGAGGTCTTTGTCTGGAACAAGCGGCAGTGTAAACAAGAGGCTCTCAAGAGCCTAAATCGCTCACCAGTATTTCAGAGGAGAAGATTTTTAAATGTTAGCAAACTTGATGAACAAATTGTGTAAAATTGTCTTTAAAGGGCAATAACTCCTTAAGGGGTCAATTGACAATTATGGTCATACTAACTTTTTTGTAGATCTTACTTTGTTGAACATTATTGCTGCTTACAGTTTATATATATCTATAATAATATTCAAAATAATAACAAAAAACTGCGAAATTTTGTTAAAACTAACAATTCGGTGGCAGCAACCCAACAATGGGTTGTTCGATTCGTCTGAAAATTTCAGGGCAGATAGATCTTGACCAATTAAACAATTTTACCCTGTCACATTTTCTCTAAAAGATTTAGTTTTTGAGATATAAGCCAAAAACTGCATTTGACCCTTATGTTCTATTTTTAGCCATGGCGGCCATGTTTGTCGATGGATACAAACTTCGGATACAATTTATAAACAAGATACCCTAAGGAACATTTAGTTAAAGTTTGAAGGTAATTGGCCCAGTAGTTTCAGAGGAGAAGATTTTTAAATGTTAGCAAACTTGATGAACAAATTGTGTAAAATTGTCTTTAAAGGGAAATCACACTATTTATACTACTAATAATAATTCATTGAAATTTTGCATGTAGACAGATCATACTTATTAAGATATTTTAGGCGGAAAAAAAATTGGGGTCACCGATGTTGTTTTCGAGATATGACGTCATCAAAACTTAAAGAATCGCGTTATAACGAAATATAGAAATACCGCTCTAAATTATTAAAAAAAGACAAACTTGTTGAAAAAACATGTTTAACTGGATTAACAAAAACAGTCAAATGTAACTTGTACCTTATGAACATTTATTTGTCTCGGGTCCTTATTTTTGAAGGCATTTGAACATTTCCCGCCATTTTTAATTGCTATTTATAATAGATTTTTCTTGAAATAAAAAAAATCTACTAATGTTTTTCCCTTCAAACTTCTGCAAAAGTTGCAGATTCAGGGAAGATTTTAAAAGCATAAATAAAAAAGGGGGGTCACCGATGTTTTAAATCCGCTAAAACGGAAATAATCTTTATTATTGAATTTTGGCGGCAACTAAAACCTTTTAACGTTATAGAACGACGTTGCTGGCATAACAGCATTTCTTGCAACGCTTGGGTTAAATTAAACCTTTTCACTACAAAATATAATATCATTTTTGAACACTTTTTAAGGTATTTTGATTATTCATTGATATCTTTATCAATCTATCGAATCGTTAAACATAGATACAATAACAGTTTATTATAAAGTAATTGTCAAAGTTGAAGTCATCTCATTTTTTTAATTGCATTTGTTGTATGGGGAAAACGAATGTTTGCCTCATGCCGTATTATAGAAATAATTTTCGGCTTCCAGATAAAGAATCTTCTACCTCGGAAGACTGAGGATATCCGGGCTGAAAAGTAACACATTCCTTTTAGACTGCAGGCAGAATAATTTCGTTACCATAATTTCACTAGCTTGTCCATTCGCACCGGGAAGATAAAACCTGAAATGCTGTGTTAAAAATGCCACAAACTCAGCACGTTAAAAGAAACCTATTTTCGGTAGGAATTAAAAATTGGTTCCGTAATTACACAAGGCTTCATAATTTATTCGAACTGTGGAAACCAAATTTTTTTCTGAGTTCTATCATCCCGCACCCATTTTTCATACATCGTTTTATGTTCATTGTACATAATATGTTCAATGTTCATCGCCTGTGTATTAAAACTTTATTTATTACGTATATTCTATTACCGTTCGATTAATCGCTCAACGTTGGTATGTTATGAGAAATACAATGCATCTGATAATTTAGAGTTAATTGACAATAAAATACACATCGCCATATTGATATCAGGAACATATAATGTTCCCAGTTGATATGTATTTAAAAAAATCTTTTAATTTGTAATAAACGGATCTAGTTTTTTTTTCTTGTTCTGCTACATCTATCCGTGTTTCTGTTGACATGTCGATATATTTTATCTAACTCTACTTTTTTGTCGAGCCTTCGACTTTTGTCGAAAAAGCGAGACATAGCGATCCTACATTCCGTCGTCGGCGTCGTCGTCGTCGGCGGCGGCGGCGGCGGCGGCGTCCACAAATATTCACTCTGTGGTTAAAGTTTTTGAAGTTTTAATAACTTTCTTAAACTATCCTGGATTTCTACCAAACTTGGACAGAAGCTTGTTTATGATCATAAGATAGTATCCAGAAATAAATTTTGTAAAAATAAAATTCCTGTTTTTCCATATTTGACTTATAAATGGACTTAGTTTTTCTGCCAGGAAACAATACATTTACTCTGTGGTTAGAGTTTTTAAATTTTTAATAACTTTCTTAAATTATCCTGGATTTGTACCAATCTTGGTCAGAAGCTTGTTTATGATCATAAGAAAGTATCCAGAAGTAAACATTGTAAAAAAAAATCAATTTTTTCCGTATTTTACTTATAAATTGACTTAGTTTTTCTGCCTTGAAACAATACATTCACTCTGTGGTTAAAGTTTTTAAGATTTCAATAACTTTCTTAAACTATCCTGGATATGTACCAAACTTGGACAGAAGCTTGTTTATGATCAAAAGCTTGTATCTCGAAGGAAACTTTGTCAAAATTTTGTACTTGTTTATCCGTATTTTACTTATAAATGGACTTAGTTTTTCTTCCAGTTCACATTACATACAGTATGCAGTTAAAGTTTTTAAAACATTTATTAGATCCATAAACTATCCTAGATTTATACCAAACTTGGACAGAAGCTTCTTACAATCAAAAGATAGTATCGAGAGGAATAATTTTATTGATTTTTTTCCTCATTTTTGTTGAGCCTGCGATTAACAGCAATAGTAGGCGAGACACTGGGTTCCGTGGAACCCTTACGAAATTTTTTATCAGATGACAAATGAGAGTGTGGATAACCTTTGATGTAGAATAAGAGTTCGAGTTCCAACTAAATTTAGAGTTAAAGTTCCAGTTATATTTTTAGTTCGAATGTTAATTCGCGTAAGAGTTCTAGTTAAAGCTCGAGTTCCACTTAGAAACTTCCGAGTTATACTGTAAGATAGAATAAATTCTGGTAAGGGTTAAATTTTGAGATCTGAGATCCGATGAAATTAGAAGAAAGATTGCAGTTTCTATTTTCTGTTGGTGCACCTCTCTTTCTTGAATTGTATATTCTTTTATCACATTTATGTTTCAGTATGGTCTAGCCTATATACTTTTTTTTGCCAAAACTGATTAATGATAGGTAATTTGAAAATAACTGATTGATTGTGTGTGCCACTTTCAGCGCTCTGCTATATCATGTTGGCCATTTTTTTTAAAGAACCAAGGTATCAAGAGTAAATCAACTACCTTTGTATTAAACAAATGGTTGTCCTTTACAGTCATGATCGGAATCTGACAATCTCCCTATATCACTGTTTGTTGACATGTAAGTGATCACATTGAGTGATCTGAACACGAACCTACATCTGAACTACTAGTTTTTGTTTTGTTTTTGTTTTCGTTTTTTTCTTGATTTTTGCAAAACTTTCAGTGGCAAATATTACATGAATATCAGCACAATTTTTTTTTCTATAGGAGATGAATACTCTTTCACAAGACGGACCTTAATGTGATGGTTACAGTTTAGCACTCTGAAAGACATGTTACTCTACATAAATACATGTGTGTGTGTTAAATATTTCTCTTGTTGGAGACTTGTAAAGCCAAATATACAGTGTGGATTTTTTGTTGTTGTTGTAGGCAGTACGGTCATCAATAGTACAAAAATAACTAGGCATAGTGTTTGATATTCCCAGATTGCTCTGACGTCTAGCGGCCTTATTTTTTAACTTGCTGGTCGAACAGTTCGCTATAATTGACAGTTTGAAGAAATACTACAAAATATGATTTTTTTTTGTGCCCAAATTATGTAAGCCTGTACAAAGTATTAAAGGAAGATTGAGTATAATGTACTATATAATATGGTGCTAAATTTTCTTTGATTTCGACAGCCAGCAACCGATGTAAAATTTTGTATGCTTCTTTTACAGTGATGTTTAACTGGCGTCATTCTTAAATAAGGTTTGATATTTCAACAAATATGATTACTCTACGAATCACTCGTGTTCATGTGTTTGTGCCCCCCCCCCCCCCCCCCCCCCAAAAAAAAAGAAAGAGAGAGATGTTTGACACCAAAGGAACATCGAAACTCATTTTTCTTATTGACATCCCTCTGTTGGACAGAAAACTACAAATTCCGGAAGCTGTACGCTTACATGCTGTTACTCTTGGTATATTGTTTTTTTTTTTTTCAAGTATATTCCCACATACCGCATCGCGACGATACGTTGCCAACAGTTGGGTGACACTAATGACAGTACAATCGCCCGTATTGACCGGATGAGATATAAATAGTCAGGGGGCCTCGGTGGCCGAGTGGTCTAAGTAGTTACTACTGTAATCACTAGCCAGTCAACACTGAGGTTGTGAGTTCGAACCCCGCTCGTGCGAATGCACTCGACTCCAATCTTAATTGACTAGGATTGTCAATTAAGATTGACTAGGATTGTCAGTTTTCCTATCGAAGGTCAGTGGTTTTCTCCGGGCACTCCGGCTTCCTCCACCAATAAAAACTGGCCGCCACGAAATAGCCCAAAAGCGGTGCTTAAAAGTGGCGTAAAAACACCAAAAATCAAATATAAATAGTCAGAACTTTTTTGTTATTTGATAGATTTTTTTAATATTTGAAGACCTTGAAAATATTAGACTATATTTTATGAAAATCTAACAAAAAAAGTTGACCGGACGGATTTAACAATCACTGATGTACGCTTTACATATATTGAATTGATCGACAAAAAGTGTTACTAGTAATATCTCTTTTGTTTTACAATATTTTTTCATACAACTAAGAAATCTGCGAGATTAATAGTTATCTTATATGAAAATTTAAACTTTATAGTAAAAAAAAATGTTTTTCTAAAAAAAAAAGTTGACCTGACGGATTTCACATTCGCCGATGTAAGCTTTGATTATACTGATATGATCGACAAAAAGTGTTATAAATATCTCTTTTGCTTTACAATATGTTTTCATACAACTAAGAAATCTGCGAGATTAATAGTTATCTTATATGAAAATTTAAACTTTATAGTAAAACAAAATGTTTTTCCAAAAAAACAGTTGACCGGACGGATTTCACATTCGCCGATGTACACTTTGATTATACTGAAATGATCGACAAAAAGTGCCATAAATATATCTTTTGTTTTTAAATATTTTTATTCTTCGTGAAACAAAGAAATCTGCGAGATCAATAAATATGTTAATATATGAAAATATAAACTTTACAGTAAATAAAAAAAGTTTTTTCTACAAAAAAAAGTTGAGCTGACGGATTTCTCTACAAATAATAAAGACCAGATAAAAAAAATGTTGATATTTCTCATATCTAACAATATTTTTCGGTGAAATTAATAAACCTTTAAGAAAAATAATTGTATAAATGGTATTGTATGTAAATACTAACTCAATAATAATAATAATAATAATAATCATATCTTTATTCAAAGAGAGTAACTCATTTGAATTAAACCCAATCGTAAGGTAATTCATATCAAGACCATATCAAGACCACTTTCGGCTATTTTTTTGCCATACATTTTGTCTGTTTCGAGTAGCATTTTCATTTTTTGCACTTAAATCAAAACATCATTTGCTTTCTCGTGCTTTAGTGAACGTCCCTTTGAGCTGGCCGCCATTTTAGAAATTAGCAACCTTTACGACGGACTCAAAAAAGGAGACGTCATAATACGGTCACGACACTATAGCGGCAACGAGAGCGATGCGTATAAACAATAGTGTGATTTCCCTTTAAAGGGCAATAACTCCTTAAGGGGTCAATTGACAATTATGGTCATACTAACTTTTTTGTAGATCTTACTTTGCTGAACATTATTGCTGCTTACAGTTTATATATATCTATAATAATATTCAAAATAATAACAAAAAACTACAAAATTTTGTTAAAACTACAAATTCAGTGGCAGCAACCCAACAATGGGTTGTTCGATTCATCTGAAAATTTCAGGGCAGATAGATCTTGACCAATTAAACAATTTTACCCTGTCACATTTGCTCTAAAAGATTTAGTTTTTGAGATATAAGCAAAAAACTGCATTTGACCCTTATGTTCTATTTTCAGCCATGGCGGCCATGTTTGTCGATGGATACAAATTTCGGATACAATTTATAAACAAGATACCCTAAGGAACATTTAGTTAAAGTTTGAAGGTAATTGGCCCAGTAGTTTCAGAGGAGAAGATTTTTAAATGTTAGCAAACTTGATGAACAAATTGTGTAAAATTGTCTTTAAAGGGCAATAACTCCTTAAGGGGTCAATTGACAATTATGGTCATATTAACTTTTTTGTAGATCTTACTTTGCTGAACATTATTGCTGCTTACAGTTTATATATTATATATCTACAATAATATTCAAAATAATAACAATAAAAAACTGCAAAATTTTGTTAAAACTACCAATTCAGTGGCAGCAACCCAACAATGGGTTGTTCGATTCGTCTGAAAATTTCAGAGCTGATAGATCTTGACCAATTGAACAATTTTACCCCATGTCAGATTTGCTCTAAAAGCTTTAGTTTTTGAGATATAAGCCAAAAACTGCATTTGACCCCTATGTTCTATTTTTAGCCATGGCGGCCATGTTTGTTGATGGATCAAAACTTCGGAATCAATTTATAAACTAGATACCCTAAGGAACATTTAGTTAAAGTTTGAAGGTATTTGGCCCAGTAGTTTCAGAGGAGAAGATTTTTGAAATAGTTTACGATGACGCAACGGACGCCAAGTGATGGCATAAGCTCACATGAGGCCCTTCGGGCCCCGGTGAGCTAAAAAGAAGAAATAGAAAACTGCAAATCGAAAAGTGAAGCAGATAATTTGAATGAAAGATTTTCAATTTTTACGACCAAGTTCACTTGGCAATGAATCTTTTTGCACATCATGTTCAATCAACTTTTTCGATTTCTTCTGGTGGTCTGGACGATGTTTGAAAACATGCTTAGTGTGAGACTCACAACATAATCAAAATATGGAATGTTATGAGTTATGAGACTCGGAGGTATTGAAAAAGGCTTAAAAAACCCACCTTGTATAGATTATGAATCTGGGTCCGTTCGCCCAAAAACACGTTCGCTCCCATTCACGTTCGCCCCCTTTCAGGTTCGCACCCTACATGTTCGCACCCCGGGACCGTACGCACCCTACACGTTTCGCACCCTTTTTATTGGTTTTGTGGGAAATAATTTTTCGATCGTTTTTTGACTAGTGTATTGCTATAAATATTTTTTTTGTTCATTGTTTCAAAATGAAGTGACTTTCTACAAACGATTTGTGTGTTCAATAATTTTAAATCGTGTTTTGATTATTGTTTTGCTATAAATAAGGTTGTTTTTTTTCATTGTTTCAAAATAAAGTGACGGTTTTTGTATTGAATATATTTTTAATCGTGTTTTGGTTAGTGTATTGCTATAATTTTTTTTTCATTGTTTCAAAATAAAGAGACATTCTAAAAAGGTTTTTTGTGTTCAATATTTTTTTAATGTTAAGATACCAAACTGCTATTAAACTCAACAACAATAACATTTTGAATCTTCATTGTTTTTACTCATACCAAGCTAAATGCATGCTAACTACATGCAGAATTTACATCAAAGCTAGTAAAAACAACAAACATGATTTTCAAACACATTACAATAACACCAAGTTTAGCTGTGTAAACACCATATTAACAGTAATCATACATAATTAACATATAATAATTAATCATCAAGTTAATTTATCACAATATTCCATTTAAAAAATTCCCGAATTTTGATTTATGAAAATAAAAATATTTTGATATAAACATCCAAAAAACATCTAATAACTCATCAGGTTTTTGAATATAAAAAAAAAAGGGTGCGAACGTGTAGGGTGCGAACGGACCCAGGGGGCGAACGTGTTGGGTGCTAACGTGTAGGGTGCGAACATGTATTGGGAGCGAACAGATCCGAAACCATAGATTATAACCATGAATTGAAGAAATAAAGTATATATATATTGACTCTTATTGGTGTTTTGTAGATGAATATGTAAACAGGTCATATATTCAACTTGAAAATGTCATTCGCGCAAAATCTCCCCCTCAGCTGTCATAGCTGAGGGGGAGATCTCCCTCTTTGAAGGTTTCAGAGGTTGGCAGGTATGATAACATGAATATAAATCGTCGCTAAAATGTAAATCTTCCGTCGTTCCTTTTATATAGAAATACATAAAAAAAAATTAGAAAACCCTGAAAACAAATCTTTGTGAAATTGACCGAAAAGGGCTTAATACAAAATAAAGTATCAGCTAAAATAAGTTGGTTTACATTAAGTTAGATAATGACTCTCTTTTCTTAATGATAATAACAGAATAAGAATATTATTTCATAAATTTAATCTATAATTTAATCGTGAAAAGAATATAAGACGGTTTTACATGGCTATTTAACAGACTCCGACCACTTACACAGGTAAAACCTGCTTCATATTATCAAAATCAGTTAATTAGTTACCATCAGAAGAGAAATATGGTGAGAAGACCACGTCGTCATTTGGAGCACAATCTACATCTTCGAGTATTTCTTTGAAGGACGGTGGTTTAGGTCGTTCAGGGATGGGTTTGTTTTTATGCATGACAGTCGTGTTTTTCAAGTTAGTTGACTTAGATAGATCGTCTGTTCTGTTCTAAAATGAAAAACTTCGGCCAAATTTATAATTTTGTGTTTACGTTTTTCTTGACAGGAAGTCGACACGTTTTAAACCTTCTTTTAAAAAGATTTCTGACTTTCTTTTATTCGCATTTTCCTCCTCTGCGGAGCACACGTGTCACACGGCAATAAGATATAAAACGAAATAAACTCCTTATATTTTAATTCTACTGTAGAATATATTAGTAGTAAATTTTTTACTACTAATATATTCTACAGTAGAATTAAAATATAAGGAGTTTATTTTATAATGTGTAGTTCAATTATCATCTGTTTATTATAGTACACTTATACATGCCGTATGGCATTATTAATTATAATCATACAAAACAGGATAATTTGCAGGGTTTTTTGAAGGTGTAAATATCAATTTAATATTACTATTAAGTATATTATTGATCATTATTTCAAGTCTACAAAAAAAAAATCATAGATTCTGGTTGAGCATGATTTCAAAAAAAAAGTTATTTTGATATCGCTTTTCACGAACTTCAAAATCAGTAAGATTCAGATAAAATATACACCAGAGAGAGTTATTGCTCAAGGGTGTACCTTCACTGATGTTTACTTGTTTTCCCTCTTCAACGTATCATAGTTCTCTGGGTATGAAGGCCTTGGGCCATTATGATAGATAAATTCATTTATTAGTCATAGGAAGGCCATAACAGAGATCTCCTCTAAGTTTTTTCAAAACTTAAGTATCGTGTCATATCATCATATGTGCATTGCAGCTACAATTGAACTATCTATAATTGTTTGAATTATCAATGCTTTATTTTCATATTATTTTCCAGATCTTGGATCATCTTTTCCCTTTTTCATTCAGAGCTGAACATCTGCGTAAAAAGTGTGGGGGTCTGGTGTATTTTAAGTTCTGCTTTGTTACAAAATTTTAGGGTGGTTTTGCCTTTTTTCCCGGATTGTAGCTTACTTGTTTTTCCATTAATATGCTAGTATTGATTCGTTTTATTTTATTGGGAGGTTTTTCCGATAAGCTCATGAATTGGTATTAGATTATTGTATTGTAGAATTTCTTGTACTCTTCGGGAAAACATTCTGGAATATCAGAATTGACAGTCATTTGTTTCTTCATTTAAGTTCTGAGTTAAGTATTTTCACTTACAAGCATGGAATGAAGTAGGCTAATATTGTTGTCTTTTATGAGGCTCTTCTGTTTTGATATGTATGTTGAGATTGTCGCGGGAACATAACGTCCGTACTATTGTACTTTTCCATTGTCGACGTCGTATTGTCAGTGACGTCGCCTTGGGCGGAAATACGTTAGTTGTATATAAAATGTAATGGCTGAACAGTTGTCTTTATACACATTGCCTAACTATCGTCTATATTTATGGTGTCGTGACCAATGGATCTCGAAAAATTGAAATCAGTTCGATCTGGGAACAGAAGCGCTGTTACCAGACTATTCCGCAGGTTAGATGAAGCAAAGGAGAATACGAATTTCGATGAAGAAGAAGTCATTGCAACGCTCGGAAAACTTGTGCAAAAACAAACATTGTTTGAGGACTTAAATGAACAAATTCTTAAGTTAACAGAACCGGAAGATGTGGAAAATGAGATTATTGATTCAGATGAATATTCAGTGACTATGGAAACGAAGATTCGACACATACGTAGGTTCATACAAAATGTCCAAACCCCGCAGTCCCGTCATATTGAATCACATACTACAACTCACACGTTAAATCCAGAAACTATACCGTTTGTTCCAACGCACAACATAACCAACCCACACAACGCACAGTCGTTTGAAAACCCGTCTGTACAAGCCAGTCACACATTTAACACGCAACAAAGTACATTTTCGTCAACTAGTAATCAGAGTCACCGCCTACCAAAACTTTCGCTTCCAATCTTCTCAGGCAACATTTTAGAATGGCAAACTTTCTGGGACTCATATGAGTCGGCCGTACATCTTAATCTGTCACTTACAAATGTACAAAAATTTAATTACTTGAAAGCACAGCTAGAACATGAAGCACTAGGATCAATAGCAGGTTTCGCACTAACAAATGTAAACTACGATGAAGCCGTAAATTTGTTAAAAGAGAGGTTCGGTCAACAAGATAAAATCTTAAATGCATACATGCAGGCATTATTAGAAATTCCTTCGCCTAGAAATCAGTTAACAAGCTTACGAAGTTTTTACGATAAAATGGAAGGTTACGTCAGGGGATTAGAAGCTTTGGGTCAAACACAGGAAACATACGGTACGTTACTTGTTCCCATTATTATGAACAAATTACCCGGGGAAGTCAGAAAACATCTCGCGCGAGAACACAGAACAAAAACTGGGATATTACGGGACCTCCGTAAAAGCATATTAGACGAGATAGATATAATGGACGCAGGACAAGAGATAGAGTCAACACACAATTTGTCCACAACATCGTCTTTCTTTGCCGGAGCGAATTTGCCGAAGTCCAAATCTTCCAAGAATATTGAGACTAGACCTTGCGTTTTCTGTCACGAAATACACGCACCTACCCATTGCAGTAAAATAACCGACACAGAATCCCGTATGAACATAGTAAAACGTGATAAGTTATGCTTTAATTGCCTTGGTAAACACAGACTAAACGAATGTAAATCTAAACACACATGTAGACATTGTAATAAGAAACACCATACAAGCTTGTGTAATGTACGTCTAACAAACAGCATAAAACTAGTCCATGAGGTAAGCCATAGAAACGGGGGTAGTACACACATACGAATTTCCGCGCGAAAGATAATCAGAGCAGCAACCCGCAAAACCCACCATCTTCAAATTCGACAAACGTTCACCTCGTAAATGATAGTCATACAACGGAACAAGATACTACCATTGTGTATTCACAATCGACAGAATCGCGATCAAATGTACTTTTGAAAACAGCCGTAGCACAAGTAGGGTCGAATCAGCTCTACACCGAGACAAACATTCTTTTTGACGAAGGAGCGCAAAGATCGTTTTTAACGCAGAACTTAGCGAATAAACTCAACTTACAGATAGAGGGAACAGAGATAATACATTTATCGGCATTTGGAGGTGAAGAGAAAAACGCGAGACACCTAGAAAAGACAACAATCTATCTGAAAACCGATGCAGGACACGTATTGCCAATCAAAGTACTGATAGTACCGATGATAGCCATGCCTCTACAGAATCACATACGTAATATTGATACACAAAATGGTTATTTGCGTGGTTTAAAGTTAGCGCACACGATGACACGGCAAGATTCATTCGAAATATCGTTGTTAGTAGGCGCAGATCACTATTGGGACATTGTAGAAGACCATATAGTACGGGGAAACGGTCCGACCGCCGTGAAATTCAAGATCGGATATTTGCTTTCGGGACCTACATACGGTAAGAAAACTAACACGTCGAAAACTAGCATGTTTAATGTTCTAATATCACACAAAGTTGAAGAATACAATCTAGAGAGATTTTGGAATTTAGAATCAATAGGAATAAATAGTAAGGAGGTAGACGAAGACGGTGATGCATATATTAAAGCCTATCAGGACAGATCAATTGAGTTCCGAGAAAATAAATATTTCGCTAGGTTACCATGGAAACAGGATCATGATGAATTGCCTACAAATTTAGCAGTCACGAAGAGAAGGACAGAAAACGTCATTAAAAGACTTACTCAAAACCCAGATATGTTAAAGAAGTACGGGAACATCATACAAGAACAGGAACGTAGGGGATTCATAGAGAAGGTGGATGAAACAGCAGAAACTTCAGAAAAACTACACTACATTCCTCATCATCCAGTACAGAAGGAATCAAGCACTACGCCTATCAGAATTGTTTACGACTGCAGTTGTCGCCAGTCGCCTAATTCGCAAAGCTTGAATGACTGCCTCTTGTATACACCGCCGAAGCTAAACGACCTGACAAAAATTCTGATGAGATTTAGAGCCAACCCTGTCGCCATAACAACGGATATTGAGAAAGCCTTTTTACATGTAGGATTAAACGAGGATGACCGAGACGCTACACGTTTCTTGTGGCTAAGTAACCCATCCTACCCAACAAGTTATTTACAGACTTACAGGTTCAAATCCGTCCTTTTTGGAGCGACTTGTTCACCGTTTATACTAAACGCCACAATACTGAAACATTTACAACGTTACAACAGTAAAACAGCTACATTGATGGAAAGAGACTTGTACGTGGACAACATTCTGACAAGTTAACAGAAGGAGGATGAGGCTGATACGTATTATAAGGAAGCGAGAACAATGATGAAAGACGCCGGATTCAACCTACGATCGTGGACGTCAAACAGTGAGAATATACGCAAGCTAGCCAAGACGGAAAATGTACTAGATATGGACATAAACACAAAAGTACTTGGTATGTTATGGAATAGCAAATCCGATGATCTGATGTACCAGAAATGTGATATTCCAATACGAGACATTGTAACTAAAAGGGAGATTTTGAAACATTCGTCGAAAATATACGATCCACTTGGAATAATCAGCCCGGTAACAATAAGAGCAAAGACATTAATACAGGATCTATGGAAAAGTGGACTGGATTGGGATGAACAAGTTCCGGAAAACTTTAAGGCTACTTGGATTAATGCAGCAAGCGACTTAGAGAAAGCGACACAAATCGTCTTTCCGAGATATTATTTCTCCGGTAATTCTACTTCGGAACAACTTGAACTACACGTATTTTGCGATGCTAGTCCAAAGGCGTATGGAGCGACCGCATATCTGAACAACGGAACCGAAACTGCGTTACTGATGGCAAAAAGCAGAGTAGCGCCAGTGAAAAACCTAACATTACCGCAACTAGAACTTATGGCCGCGGTTATTGGAACTAGACTAGCGTCACATGTACAATCGACTTTCGAATGTAAAAACGTGGTTTTCTGGTCGGATAGCTGCATAGTATTGCACTGGTTAAAATCATCGAAACCGTTAAAACGATTTATTGCGAATCGAGTGAGAGAAATAACGGAATCTACAAATCAACATGAATGGAGATATTGTCCAACAGAATGCAATCCAGCCGATCTCTTAACACGAGGAATTAACGCCGATCAATACATTGATAGTGTCATTTGGAAAAAAGGACCAAATTGGTTAACGGATCGCACAAAATGGCCAGAAATAACTCCCACAAGTAAAATGGTAATGACAATTACAGGAGAAAACGACGAAGAGGAATTTCTAAACAATGAAGTTCATACTGATCACTATGGTATAAGTAACGTTATAGACATTTCGAAATATGGGACTTTCAGGAAATTGATTCGAGTAACTGCTTACGTTCAGCGGTTCATATCTAACTGCCTATATACCAAACATCGGAGAAAAGGTGGAATTTTGACGACATATGATATAAATACCGCGGTGCGTTTATGGATATTAGATTGCCAAGAATCTTCATATTCAGCCGAAATAAAAAGTTTAAAGGACACACGAAATAAAAATACAATGAAATTTCCAAGAATAAGACAATTAAGACTCTTCATAGATGACGATGGTCTTGTGAGATGCAATGGAAGAATTCACAATGCACCGATTTCAGAGAATACCAAATTTCCGTACCTTATACCTGCGAATCATCCACTTACCAAACTGATTGTGATAGACGCACACGAACGTTCACTCCATTCTGGACTTAATGCTACGCTAACTTTTGTACGACAATCGTATTGGGTACCGACACTTCGACAATTTATTAAGAAGTTATTGAATAAGTGTGTAACTTGCCGCAAAGTTATGGGAAAATCTTACAGCAAACCGGACCCGCCACCGCTTCCGAAAATAAGAGTACAGGATGCCTCGCCATTTACCGTCACAGGGGTCGATTATACAGGCGCTTTATACGTAAAGGTTCAAGAAGGAACTTTAAAGAAAGCGTATATATGCTTATTTACGTGCGCATCGACTAGAGCAGTTCATCTCGAAGTAGTTCCAAACATGAGCGAACATTCATTTATACAGGCATTTCGACGCTTTGTTAGCCGTAAATCTCTGCCTTAAATTCTAGTATCTGACAATGCATCTACATTCATTGCAGGATCTGAGGAAATAAAAAGATTATGTGAATCGGATATAGTAAAAGATACTTTATCAACACACGGTGTAGAGTGGAGATTCATACCGAAACGTGCACCATGGTATGGTGGATTCTGGGAGCGCTTGATTGCTCTTACGAAGACAAGTTTGAAAAAAGTGCTTGGACGATCGCAAGTTAACATGGAAACATTACAAACAATTGTTGCGGAAATAGAAACTATCTTAAACGACAGACCGCTTACTTATCCATCGTCCGATATCAAAGACTGTGAAGCTTTAACACCGTCTCATCTACTATACGGAAGGCGCATTTCAACATTACCGTACCCACAACCAGAAATCGATAACATCACCGACCCGACTTACATGGGACATTACGATCTTAATAAAAGTGTACACAGACAAACGCAATTAATTCAACATTTCTGGAAACGATGGAAATCCGAATACCTTACGTCGTTACGTGAATTTCATAGGACTACCGGAAAAAATGAACAATTAATAAATACAGGAGACATCGTGCAAATTCACAACGAATCTCCGCGTATAAACTGGAAAATTGGGATCGTAACCGAACTGGCGAGAGGTAACGACGGACTTGTAAGATCTGCACGAATAAGAACCAACAATGGGGAAACAACTAGACCGATCGCAAAATTATATCCATTAGAAGTTACACAAACGATGACAAACAATTCTAACGTTCCAATAGATGATCAGCAGGAAAATATGGAGAACAGACCGAGACGAAAAGCAAGTCTTAAAAGCCCGTGAGACCATCCGGAAGTGGATACACCAATGATGTTAAAGACGACCATTAGTGATGTAATTGATAGACAATTACGCGTTTTAGTGCAAAGTTGAATTTTATTCTTATTTCATGAGTGACATTAATTGAATTTAATTGCTAAATGTAATTTCCGTTTTAAATGATTTCATGTACTCAGTATTTCAAAGAAAAACACAACGCGAGAGACAATTTCAAAGTATTATTATTTATTGATGGACAGTAATTTATCAGTGAAACGATTGATCAATGGATATTTGAGATTATTTACAAAATTGTGATATTTTTTACTTTTCGCGGCCCCAGTATGTTGAGATTGTCGCGGGAACATAACGTCCGTACTATTGTACTTTTCCATTGTCGACGTCGTATTGTCAGTGACGTCGCCTTGGGCGGAAATACGTTAGTTGTATATAAATTGTAATGGCTGAACAGTTGTCTTTATACACATTGCCTAACTATCATCTATAATGTATGACACCTTTGAGCATATGCAACAGTTGTCATATAGGGTTTTTATTGGAAGGGATTGGAAAATCTATAACTTTTGATGTAGAATTGCCTTAGTTCTCAAATCTATGTCGAATTAAGTGGTAATATTTCCAATCCTGCATACAATAGACTCGAAATAACATATGCTTCATAAATCGTATATGTGGGTCTTTGGATTTGGGCATTCTTTCCTGATTCAATCCGACTGGAATAAGAGACTAGAGAGTCTTTTTTATTATACCTATATGTGCTTAGATCAAGAAGATGTGGTATGAGAGCCAATGAGACAACCCTCATTAGTAAAAATAAACCATTATAGGTTAAAGTACGGCCATCAACACGGAGCCTTGGCTCACACCGAACAGCAAGCTATAAAGGGCCCCAAACATGACTTAGCGTAAAACCATTCAAACAGGAAAACCAACGGTCTAATCTATATAAAAAAAAGGAGAAACAAGAAACACTTATGAACCATTTCAACAAACGACAACAACTGAACATCAGGTTCATGACTTAGGACAGGTGCAAACAAATGCAGCGGGTTTAAACGTTTTAATAGGCGCCAACCTTCACCCTAAACTGAAACAATAGTGTAACATCACAACATAGAAAGACACACTATAAAATATTAATTGAAATGGCTTAACTCAATCAAAAGACATATTAACAAAAACAAGTGAACATACACTGCATGAACGGAATAAATTTGATCTATGACAAAATGTAAATACAAAATTAATAAGAAAAAAAAGGGGTGAGATGTAAAACAATATCAGAAAGACAACCATAACCTTGGACAAAATGCTGCTAAATAAAATAACGTACACGGGTAAATAAAAATAATGTTGTTGTAAGGTATACATGGAGTACGAAAATATTGTTTACAAAATAAATAATTTTGTTGTTCATAGTACGAGAACAGAAGTGAAAAGTTTATCGTCATACCAAACACTTATCAAAGGTGGTATATATTAAAATATTGAGACGAGATATAACAATAAATAAGTAAACATTAAATAACAAAGCATTACAAATTGTATCAACAGGTCAAATTAACACGAAAGTACGAATTGAGAGTACTCGCACTTACTGAAAGCTAGTTAAAAGCCAAAAACAATTAATAATAAAAAATCATGCATCAGAGACTAAAATCAACTAAAACACTTCCCAGGGATTTAGTGTTTTAACGTCATGGACTGTCAAAGAAGACATGACTTGTGCAATGCAAAATAAAAGTATCGACAGGCAGTAGGATAGTTAGGAGTTAACCTTTAACAAATATGTATAATGTTATATATAGATAGAGCAAGGAATTGTATATTTAAATATACAACTCCTTGGATAGAGTAATCTCTATATAGAAAATGAACGTGGATGTGTATTTATACATCCCAAATTCACCCGTTTGAAAAGAATACAAATTAAGTTTCACATTTACCATGAATTCGTTAAAATTAGTCTTTATTTTAACTATTGACTAAATCACAAATTTGAATAATAATAATAAATGCCATTAACATACACGAGAATTGTCGAAAAGTTCCTTGTCGTGTGAAAGAGGACATCCCATCCAGCAAAGCTGTTGTATTTCCGTATTTCCAAGTGAGTTGAAAGGAAGATCATTAGCCAATTACCCCACAACTAGAGTCAGTCAAGGGCATAATTCTTACCACCGATTCTGAGAACTAGAGTTGTCCGTCAATAATAAATCTCATACAATGTTTTATTATATTTGACATGCATCTGTAACACGATTTAGCTACTGTTATATTCAAACATTAAAATACCTGCATACGAGAGACTAACAATAAGATGTATCCAGTCCTACAACAATAAAGTGATATGTTTTATCGTTTCTTTCTCAGATTGTGGTTCTTGGAAACGCCACTGAACGAAACAAAAGCTTCGACAAAACATAAATGTATAAAGCCATCTCTAATTTATGGGCAAAACCGGTGTAAATTAAGAGGACCATTGTCAGGAATGTACTAAAGTGGGAAGCGAAGTTGACCTTAGTGAGAAAAGCTTCCATTACAAAATCTACACTTGATGGCCTTACAATGGACATTTGCACTTTTTCAAAAGGACGTTTGCGCTATGTCAACACAACATTTGAGTTATATTATGGTTAAAAATTTAAAAGATCATTTAATATCAAAAACACGATACATTCATATTTATATATAGCTAACAGACTTCATTTCTCGCCATCATGCTTGTGCCCAATAAAAACGACGTCACAGCACTTCAGGAGGCCGCATGAAAGTAAATTCCTTATAACCATAATGACCCTTTCTAAAAGACAACACGAACAGCAGGTGGTTTTAAAAATCAAATTTCGGTCTTCACAAATTGAAACAAGCTTGCTAGATAAGCCATGATGGTACAGTTCCACGAAATATCTATGCAACAGAATGGACACAAGAGAAATGTAGTTTCCAATTATAAATCCACGAATTGTATTAAGCTGCTTGATTACTAATAGGGCAACATTTAAATGTTTCATCCATAAAAACTTCGTTTTTTCTATCGTTTACCCGAATAATTCTATTCTGATTTTGTCGTTTGTTCAGAAGAACTTTCAAAGAATATTTGAACATCTTTTCATGACTTTGTTTACTTTGGTTAAGATAACAGCTAAACTATCATAGACATTATAGGGGGGCTAGGATGAAATTTGAAAAAAGGCAGGACAGGAGTTTTTAGTAAAAAAAAAAAGGCAGGATGAGCAACTTTGCAAAAAAAAAAGCAGGATGACAATTTATGTAAAACTAGAGGCTCTAAAGAGCCTGTGTCGCTCACCTTGGTCTATGTGCATATTAAACAAAGGACACAGATGGATTCATGACAAAATTGTGTTTTGGTGATGGTGATGTGTTTGTAGATCTTACTTTACTGAACATTCTTGCTGCTTACAATTATCTCTATCTATAATGAACTTGGCCCAGCAGTTACAGTGGAAAATATTTTGTAAAAATTTACAAAAATTTACAAAATTTATGAAAATTGTAAAAAATTGACTATAAAGGGCAATAACTCCTTAAGGGGTCAATTGACAATTTTGGTCATGTGGACTTATTTGTAGATCTTACTTTGCTGTACATTATTGCTGTTTACAGTTTATCTCTATCTATAATAATATTCAAGATAATAACCAAAAGCTGCAAAATTTTCTTAAAATTGCCAATTCAGGGGCAGCAACCCAACAACGTGTTGCCTGATTGGTCTGAAAATTTCAGGGCAGATAGATCTTGACCTAATGAACAATTTTATTCTGTCAGATTTGCTCTTAATGCTTTGGTTTCAGAGATATGAGCCAAAAACTGCATTTTACCCTATGTACAATTTTTTAGCCATGTCGGCCATCTTCGTTCGCGGGCGGGGTCATCGGACACATTTTTTAAACTAGATTCCCTAATGATGATTGTGGACAAGTTTGGTTAAATTTGTCTTAGTAGTTTCAGAGGAGAAGATTTTTGTAAAAGATTACAAAAATTTACGAAAAATGGTTAAAAATTGACTATAAAGGGTAATTACTCCTTAAGGGGTCAACTGACCATTTTGGTCAAGTTGACTTATTTGTAAATCTTACTTTGCTGAACATTATTGCTGTTTACAGTTTATCTCTATCTATAATGATATTCAAGATAATAACCAAAAACGGCAAAATTTTCTTAAAATTACCAATTCAGGGGCAGCAACCCAACAACGGGTTGTCAGATTCATCTGAAAATTTCTGGGCAGATAGATCTTGACCTGATAAACAATTTTATCCCATGTCAGATTTGCTCTAAATGCTTTGGTTTCAGAGATATAAGCCAAAATCTATATTTTACCTCTATGTTCTATTTTTAGCCATAGCGACCATCTTGGTTGGTTGGCCGGGTCACCGGACACATTTTTTAAACTAGATACCCTAATGATGATTGTGGCCAAATTGGGTCAAATTTGGCCCAGTAGTTTCAGAGGAGAAGATTTTTGTAAAAGTTTACGGACGACGGACGCAGGACGCAGGACAACGGACGACGGACGCCAAGTGATGAGAAAAGCTCACTTGGCCCTTTGGGCCAGGTGAGCTAAAAAGACAGGATAAACTAATAAAAAAAGGCAGGACCGAATAGAGTGAAAAATAAAAAGGCAGGACAGAGATTACAACTAAAAAAAAAATGCTGGACAAATTTTTTTTCATCCTAGCCCCCACATAAAAATCAAATGGTAGCTCCCTAAAACAAATATTAACTGTACCAATATCTGCCGTCCAGATCCTAGTATTTACATACTATCTGGTATCCTACCTATAGAAGCTCAAATAGATCAGAAATCATTAAATCTATTTAATAACATATATGTAACTTAAATGCGGAAAATTTGGAAAAGAAAATAATCAAGAAGGCAACTAATTACTAAAAGTGAAGAAAGTAACAGCTGGTTCATAGCCGCTGCGATCAATTTAAGAGAGTACTGTTCAAATACAAATTACCATCACCAATCCTACTACTGAATGATCCACCAACGAAACATTTATGGAAGAAATCCGTCCGTATAGCAATCGACCGCTATTGGAAAAATCCACTAATACAAAAAAGTCGTACTTATATCAGAGGCGGATTTTTTTTTTTTTGGGGGGGGGGGGGGGGGCTTTTGTGGGAAAATTTTTGTTGATTACAAGCACATAATCATGTTGCACAGTTAAATTATGCTTCAGTACTCATTTTCTCACAATAACATTGAGTTACGAAAAGCTACATGTTACTAGAGATGCTAAAGAGCCTGTGTCGCTCACCTAGGTCTATGTGCATCTTCAACAATGGACACCATCCAACATTTTGGATCAGAATAGAATTTATGACAAAGAGCTCTTTTTTTGTTGACCTTGTATTGCTGATCATTTTTTTTTTTTTTTACAGTTTCACTCTATCTTCTTAAGTTTTTGCCCATAACACAATAAATTGCTTCGCCGGGCGCAGCTGGATACGACCGCAGAGGTCCTACCCTGAACAGTTGGAGCAAAAATATATGATTTGAATTCATATTCGATTTTTTGTTTTTGTGCAATACACTGTGCCTGTGCGAATTGACCCCCCCCCCCCCCCCCCAAAAAAAAAATAAATAAAAATTAACCCATTTTTTTTTGCTTTTGTGCAATACACTATGCTGTTGCGTATTGACACCCCCCAAAAAAATCCCCCCCATCCTTTTTTTGTTTAATTTCTGAAATCTGAAATGAGAAAAAAATGCCCCCCCCCCCCCCCATTTCTTTTTTACCCCCCCTTCCCCCTTTTAAAAAAAAAAATTTCCCTCAAGATATGGTCATAATCTCAATTCAAATTACCAATGGAGTTTGCAACCATAATTACCCATTTAAATACATCATAAAAGTCTTAAATAGATAATTTAAAAGCAGTGTAAGGGAGGTAATCCAACATTGTACAACATTGTACAATTTTGTTTTTGGATTACCTCCCTTACACTGCTTTTAAATTGTCCATTAACCAGGAAACCCTTGTTTTCCCCCTTTTTTGCCCCTAATTCCTAAACGGTTTGAGCCATAACCCCCCAAAGCCAATCCTAACCGTCCTTTTATGGTATGGAAACTTGTGGTATAATTTCAGAGAGATCCATACACTTAAACACAAGTTATTGTCTGGAAGTTACAAAAATGCTTATTTTTGGACCCTTTTTTGGCCCTTAATTCCTTAACTGTTGGTACCATAACCCCCAACCTTCCTTTTGTGGTATTGAACCTTATGGTAAAATTTCATATAGATCCATTCACTTAAACTAAAGTTATTGTGCGAAAACCAATGTGTCTTTGGAGGACGACAACAACAATGATGACGACACCAACGTCATACCAATATACAACCACAAAAATTTTTTGCGGTCGTATAAAAAGGGGTTAAAAAATCATCATTTGAGGCGATTACTCCTATAAAGAGCAAACTAAAGATTTCGGCAAACTTTGACTTATAAGTAAATCTTGTCTTGCTGTCCAAAGTTAGGGGGAGGATTTGGCACCAACAACCATGTTTAATCCCGCCACATTGTATTTTTGTCTGTCCCAAGTCAGGAGCCTGTAATTGAGTGTTTGTTGTTTTGCATAGTTTATTCTTTTGTTGTGCCGTTACACCACTTTCCCAGTTTAGGGGAGTGTTGGCGCCTTCAAACATGTTTAACCTGGCCACATTCTGTATGTGCCTGTCCCTATTTAGGAGCCTGTAGTTCAGTGATTGTCATTGGTTCGTATTTGTTTTTTGTAAATTGTTTTGTTATAAATTAGGCTGTGAGTTTTCTCTATTGAATTGTTTCACATTTTTGATGTCGGTGCCTTTTATAGCTGACTATATGGTATGGATTTTCTCTCATTGTTGAAGGCCGTACGGTTGCCTATAATTGCTTACATCCACTTCATTTGAACTTGGGTGGATATTTGTCTCATTAGCAATCATACCACATCTCCTAATTATTAAATTGCTGATATTTTTTGCTATTAAATAGTCTAGCTATCTTTTATAGTTTTGCAAGATAATAGGCTAAAACACAAGAAATTGGTAAACGTTGTCAATAAAGAGCAAGAAATCAAATAAAGATTCAACTGAAGATTTTGGCCATGTTGACCTATTTGTAGATCTAGTCTTGCTGATTAATTTTGCTACATAAAGTGCCCATCTATCTATTACAGTTTTTAAGATATTAGGCAAACATGCTTAAAATGGCAAAGATCGTCATTAAACTGCAAGAACTCCAATAAGGGGTCATCTGGCGATTTCGGTTATGTTGACTTATTTGTAGATCCTGTCTCGCTGATCATTTTTGCTATGTAAGTTTCTCTCTATCTATTATAGGTTTCAAGAAAAAAGGCACAAACAAAGGGGGAAAATGGTAAAATTCATCATTTAAGGGCAATAACTCCTATAACAAGTTGTCTGACAGTTTTGATGTAAATGGACAGTAGGTAGATTTCCACATTCTGAACTTTGCTGCACGTCAAATTTTCTCTTTTCATAGTGCTTTTTAAGATAAGAGACATTAAGTAAACAATAATCAATTAACCAAGGATTTAAGGAACACACAGTTACTAATTTCTGTGCTGAATTTTTATTTTCTTAAATTGCAAATACAACAAGCTAGTGAATCAGGAAATATTCAGAAATAATGATCAATAAAACATCAATAATGATTTTTTATTTGCTTGTTTTTACATAACATTTATATGACAATACACAAAACAATGTAACATATATAAACAATCTAAATCCTACCTTGTCTACTGTTATTACTCATACATCACAGAGAGTATTTGAACAGGAAATTTAAGTATAATAACATTATCATAGAAACAACAGAAAGAATAAAAAGCTGGAATTCTGATTTTGATAAAAGGTGTGAAGTGATAAATATAAAAATATCATACAGGAGTAAAGTTTTGAAATACAAGACTTACATTGATATTTTTTGATACTTTTCATTAAAAGATTTTTTGCAAATACAAAAAATTTACCAGGAATTTAAATATAATAACTCCTTGAAATGTATTAGCTTCAAGATCAGATTAAAAAAACAACAACATTAACATGTAAAATCACTTGTATTTATTCATATCAATAACATACCAAATAGTCAGTTAAAATACATTGTTAGGCTTTTTATTACTATGACAGTTTTCTTAAGTGGTAAATTCTTTTCAGATTGCTTCATGAGCTATTTCAAAGAGTGACAGTTATTAAAACTGCATCAAAGGGACTAACATAAACATAAGAATAGGTCACCTGACAAATCTTGATTTGAACAACTAACACTTCCTTGTATAACAACAATGAAACTCATCATTTGCAAGAACACTGGTTTTTAACTTCAAGGTATATTGAAAAATAATAGAATTATTTCCATATTTAAACAAGCAAATGTCCAGGATAATCTTTTTAAATAGTTATCAGGTCAACAAGTGATCAACTGTCATAATCGTGACTGTGTCCTCTAAAACTGCAAGTGAAAGCAATGAGTTCCAATTCTAATAGTCTATATATCTTGAAGATACCATTTTAAATCAAGCCAACTAAGGCAAGCAATCTTTCAAGTAATTTCTAAAATAGAATGTTTGCATATATATTTTATTTTCAAAAATGTTTATCTGCTTACATTTTTTTTCTAAATTGTTCTGGGTTCATGTCTCACCTATGACTGCTGCTGTAAGTGTGAAAGTGTAATATAGATTGCCAAAACTTTTTTCTTCAAATGCTATACTTGATCTTGAAGAAGAATCTGTCCAAGGTTCATAATGATGGTTTAACAAAGTTATTGATGTCTAAAAAATTCAGTCCTAGTCTGTATGTAAATGTTAAACTCCAAAAAACTATGTCCATTTATCGATAAAATATAGAACAAGAGTGCACACGCTGAAATGTCTCGCCTTCTTTACTAATCATTGATATTATGTTGATAGTCCTAAATATAAAGCTTTATTACAACTGTCACATAAACTTAACATTAACCAAGTAAACTAAACATTGACCAATGAACCATGAAAATGAGGTCAAGGTCAGATGAACCATGCTAGGCAGGCATGTACAGCTAACAATTCTTCCATACAACAAATATAGTTGACCTATTGCTTATAGTTTAAGAAAAACAGACGAAAACACAAAAACTTAACACTGAGCAATGAACCTTGAAAATGAGGTCAAGGTCAAATAAAACCTGCGTGACTGACATATAGATCATAAAATATTTCCATACACCAAATATAGTTGAACTATTGCATATAGTATTAGAAAAAAAGACCAAAACTCAAAAACTTAACTTTGACCACTGAACCATGAAAATGAGGTCAAGGTAAGATGACACCTGCCAGCTAGACATGTACACCTTACAATCATTCCATACACCAAATATAGCTGACCTATTGCATGCAGTATTAGAAAAAAAGACCAAAACTCAAAAACTTAACTTTGACCACTGAACCATGAAAATGAGGTCAAGGTCAGATGACACCTGCCAGCTAGACATGTACACCTTACAATCATTCCATACACCAAATATAGTAGACCTATTGCATACAGTATAAGAAAAACAGACCAAAACACAAAAACTTAACTATAACCACTGAACCATGAAAATGAGGTCAAGGTCAGATGACACCTGCCAGTTGGACATGTACACCTTACAGTCCTTCCATACACCGAATATACTAGACCTATTGCTTATAGTATCTGAGATATGGACTTGACCACGAAAACTTAACCTTGTTCACTGATCCATGAAATGAGGTCGAGGTCAAGTGAAAACTGTCTGACGGGCATGAGGACCTTGCAAGGTACGCACATACCAAATATAGTTATCCTATTACTTATAATAAGAGAGAATTTAACATTACAAAAAATCTGAACTTTTTTTTCAAGTAGTCACTGAACCATGAAAATGAGGTCAAGGACATTGGACATGTGACTGACGGAAACTTCGTAACATGAGGCATCCATATACAAAGTATGAAGCATCCAGGTCTTCCATCTTCTAAAATATAAAGCTTTTAAGAAGTTAGCTAACGCCGCCGCCGCCGCCGCCGGATCGCTATCCCTATGTCGAGCTTTCTGCGACAAAAGTCGCAGGCTCGACAAAAATGAAACATACATATTTTCAAATTTTGTTTCATATTTTATTTTTTAATCTTAAACAAAGCTTCTGTTAAAGTTTTATAAATTCTATTAATATTAGACAAAGTTATTGATGTCTAAAAAAATTTAACCCCAGACTGTATCTTAATGTCAACTGAAAATAAATTGCTCTGCCGAGCGCAGCTGGATACGACCGCAGAGGTCCAACCCTGAACAGTTGGAGCAAAAATGGACACAATATTCGCATTTGATACAGGTCTGAATTTGGATTGTAATTAAATATTTGACACATAATAGGTTTCTGACATAACTGTAGTCAAAGAACTTAGAATTGGTTATATGATTTGAATTTATATTCAATTTTTTGTTTTAGTGCAATACACTATGCTGTTGCGAATTGACCTCCCCCCAAAAAAAATTTTTTTACCCCCCCTTTTTTTTTGCAAAATTTGCAAAAAAAATTGCGGTCGTATAAAAACTAAGTCAATTTATCAGTAAAATATGGGAAAATGTTAAAAAAAATATTTCAAAATTTGTTTCGAACACATCTTTTGATCATTAAAAAGCTTCAAACAAAGTTATCAAAATTCTACAAAGACTTTACAATGTACATGATGTCTGAAAATAATTTAACCATAAAATGAACCTAAATATTGACGCTGCAAACACCAGGATATAGGATTGTTATGTGTCGTTTCCTAAACAAAATGTTTCTGGCAAAACAAAAAATGATAATAATTGAAATATATAAAAAAAATAATCTGATATCACTGGGCCATAATTTAAAAGATTTCCAATTTTTTACACCACAAAAAAGTCAGTCATTTGAAAAAAAAATAATGTTATTTTTGTTTAAGGAAAAGAAAAAAATGCCAAAACCTTTCACCCTTCCAAATAAACATAGCAAGACATGATGAGAGCACATACATTTTCAGAAAATTTATTTTAAGTATAACAATCAAAGAACTGTAGAATTTTTTTATGTTATATGATATGCATTAATAAACTACAATGCCAAGTGGATATTCTTTTACAGAAAGGCAAAATTATCTTATATTGAATATTATCTATATTACAATATCCCTAAATGAAACATACAATGACTTATACCACAGAAATGCTGTATGCATACTTGGGAAAACATTACAAATAACACAAATAAATACAACTGCTGCCTTAACAATATATTTTATAAGTATTACTTGGTTTTAGGAGAATATACCATTATTTTGATAATACGATACATATATAGGATTTTGCTTCAAAGACAGCTATTTATGTAATGTGTTGTACAATTTAAATTTATATTTCAAGCTAATTATGATTTAGTATCATCCACATCATCCAGTAGTTGAAATTTTAACATCTAAAATACATAATCTACAAAATAAAGTGTTATAAGTCTGAAATCCTATTTTGCACAATTGTAAAATGAAAGAAAAAATCTAAGAAGTAAATCATTTTATAGTAATTTAATAATTAGGAGATAACTGTATTGTATTTTAAGCTTGGCCTTCGTATAATGTAGATTTTACTGTTGCAAATTGAGTTTACCTAGCGACACGTAGCAGAGCTAGGTAAACGGATATTTGCGACAGTAAAATCAAGTTTTACGAAGGCCAAGCTGAAAACACAATACAGTTATCTCCATTCTAATGCAGCATATTAAAATAAATTCCATTTAATAAATATTTTGGCCTAAAATGACAAATGAAAAAGTCAGCGAAACTGTTGCATCGTCTTTAGCATCTAAACAATGTGACGTAATATGTATACTCACAATGTCAAACATAATCACTGTACGCTTCAGACTGGTTTCAATGTTGACAAAAAGAAGATTTTGTGAGAAAATTACATACCAAAAAATCGGAATTCAAAATGGTGGCTTTCTTAGTTACGGACTGGTAGAACGTGGAATCTAACCCTTCAAAATATTTGTCAACGTCAAATGAAAATTATTGTTACAAACCAATTGCATTAGAATCCTAAATTAAGTCTTGAGAACTAAATCCTTTAATGATTCAAATTTGATGGGAGTAGATACAGTTTCACTATCGTAGGTGGGGCATAAAAATTCTGTAAACAACAAATATGTTGTCTGTTACATTTAATAAATGACGATGGGGAATTCTGTGCAATTACAAAATTTCAGATTTGAAGTCCTGAGATAAGATTCGGTTATTATGACGTCATCATAAACAAAACAAGTTAAACTGGTAAGCTGAACTTTCATAATCTTGTTAATAATTATGTCGCCTGAAAATATAAAGACACCCCTTTTTAAGTTCAAAATTTTTAACCCTGCAAGTAATCTTGAGTGACATGATAAAATGATGATTGATTGTAAAATTATATATAAAAACTAAATGACTAGATAGAAAGCAAACAATTTCATATTTTACATCATATCTAAAAATAGTAAAAATTACAAAAAGTCGGGACAACTATATAAATATCACAACCACAAAAATGGCAAGTTAGGCAGTATAAAAAGAGGCGTTTCTAAAATAAGGTTAATCACTATGCATTATACATGATACAATATTGCAATCAAGATTGAATAAAACAATGTTATTAGTGTGTGATTCGTACAAAATTAAGTTAATGAGCACAGATATCAAAACCAAGATATAAATGAAAACATACCTTAAATTGTAATTCGACAAAAATTTTAATGGAAAGTACAATAAATCTATATCACCCTGTATGAATGTTATTATGTCACTGAATAAGAACGTGCCTTTCACTGTAATGTTGAAAAGAAAATGTGCTTAATTGCTTTACCCATTGGCCAATGTTAAAAAAGTCAACACTAATATTTAGGACATTTATAGTATTCAATAATTAACAGTTCTATTATTAAACATGGTCTTTTTATCGGTTAATAATATTACAGTTTTCTCATGTTTAAGCAGATTTAAATATGACAGACGCTTTATGAAAGTATGATAAATACATAAACCATTTTTCAGCTGAAACTAAACACAGATACACTTATTATCACCAAAGTTTCACAACTGTCACCTAGTAACAAAAATAAAACAGCACCACATATATATCATATTGCACTAAATCTAAGTAGAATGACCACAGTTTTATTAAACTGAAGTAAGTTAATCAGCATACATTCTTTAAAAATATTGAGTTTCCATCTGTGACATTTGACACAGGTGAGACAAAACTAATGAGTATACAGTGATGAGACAGCTATTCAACAATGCACTGAGAACCTAATTCAACAGGTGAAATTCATTAAATATTCTTCAACAATGAGCAAAGCCCTCACACCAAAATGAGAATTTTACCAGATTTGATATAAAAGTTACTAAATATGACTATTAAGGATATCATCTGCACAATTTATTTACAAAATCCAAACATCTTCAGCCATGTTATTGTATAATAAGGGGATAAAAATCTGTCACATGATCAGACTGGCTGTATTTTTTATTGGTAACTTTATTATTCCACATCATACCTGGAATGACTTTTAAGTGAAGTAACTAATGCATATTATATTTGATTATCTGATTGTAATTTTACTCTCTGCTGTGTTCAGTCCTTTTCCATCACATTTTTAAAGTACAACTTGAATAAAGATTGAATAAAGATTGATTAGAATAATAAGAAAGATTGATCAGTAAAAACATTCTCAATAATTTTCAGAAATAAATGGATAAAGGTCCAATATGCCTTAAACTGAACATAAATTTATTCTAATTCCCAATTCAGTTCCTACATGTTTATAAAAAAGTAGAAAATGACTCTCATATTTGAATAAACCATACACCTATTATATTTCTTGAAATTTTAATGTTGATTTTCAAACAAAAAATTTAAAAAACCATATTACGTGTATCGTTATTGTTGGTAGTTACTACATTTGTATAGGTTTGCTTTAAAAATTACCTCATGTTAAAATGCTTCTGTTTATAAAAAAAAGCCATATATGTCAACATGAACACATTTAATTGTACATAATGGTTTATATAAGATGATGTGGAAAGAGATGAGGCACATGAACTGTATTTCATCTGTTTTCCCATTAAAGGACAGAAACTGATATGAGATCTATGTATGGATCTACAAAACACCTAGGTATCCTTCAGCATATTTGCTTTAGTCTGTTTGTTACTAGACCTTCTATTGTTGCACCTCCCAGGAGAAAAACCCAGAAGAGGGTATAACTATCATCTCCACATCTTTAAGACTAGAGCAATCTGGGAAGGTACAGCATTCATTTTCTTCTTTTGTAATGAGAATTATTTCTAGTATATTAGTCACTGTTTAATAACAACTATCAAGTAATTCGGAATTTCCGTCGTCCTCGTTTACGATGTAATGACCTAGTTTGTTGATCTTCTTTAGACCTTGCAATAAATTTAAGTTCACTTTCTGTATTGTTCATTGCATAAAACACATTTGCTTTATCTGGTATAAGGAATTCTAAAAAATAAAATAAAAAATTAATCTGTGTTGCAAAAAGGTATCAATACTATATGTCATCCTGTAGCAGAACTCTTTTTTGGGGTAAAACTGTGACTTATTCTTCAAATCTATAGAGCCAAAAAGTTGCATACTTCCTATCAAATGCTATTATCTAAGCATAAGGTGTCATACAGAAACAGTATTTCTTGTACTTAATGTCAAACAGTCCTTATATATGTCCAAATTTATGTTGAATTACATGTATTTCTTTAATTTTAATACTATAAAGAATTTTGTCAACACATGTCATTTTTTCTTCAAACATGCAATAAAACTATTAATTAGTCTTTTGATTCCCTGTTTGGTTCAGGAAATATCTCAAAAACAAAAACTGATTCCCTGTTTGGTTCAGTAAATATCTCAAAAACTCCCTAAATAACAATCAGTCAATCATGGCATCAAAAGATATTATTTGTTTAATATTCATCAAACATACAGCAAAACATATAACTAAATTAGGAAGCTTGAAGATCTCATCTTACTGAAGTGATAATTGACAATTATCCAATTGTGCATAACTAGTTACAAATTCAAATTTTAAATCATAATAAAGAAACCCCAATGCAACGTAAAATGTTGTATGGTATAATCTTCCAAAGTACTCAATTTTTCACATTTTTTTTACTAATGTCTGAGCTTACCTCCATCAGTTAGTTGTTGTAATAAACAGAATTCTTCATGTCTACCATGAATTATTCCATATTTGTCTAGCACTTTATCTATCACAGTATTGGTATGATCTGTATTTCGTAACTGTAAAATAAAACCCAAAAAATGTATTTTAATATTGAAACCATTTTCACAAAACAATCTCTTTAACTTTTTCCTAATATTCATAACAAACATTTTTTATTAAACATCAGTTAAAGAATAAAAAGCTTTTTTGTATCTTAGTGCCTCAAATGTTATCGTTCTTCAAATTACTATCAGCCTGAAGTTTTATGACACCATCTAAAAATGAAAATATGTCTGATAATTAATGAAAGAGTAAAAACACGTTGATGCTTCAAAAATTATATGCCAATTTAAGTGCACATTTTGATTCCAATGCATCTCAACTGCAGACAGGTTTAATAAAATATCTTTAAAACATTTTTTAGGCAACTTGGTGTTAAAATTAATGGCTGTCCCTCTGGCATATTTTACACAGTAAACAAATCTTATTTTAACTCAAACAAAAATCAGTTGTATGAGAACTTACCATAATACTTTTATAAACATGAGTATTGGTATATATTCCAGATTCTAAACTGACACGTATCACACATGAGTCAGAAGATTTAAATGGAGTTGGTGGGTCACTGTCGTATGATACTAAAGATGATGTTGATGATGAGTGAGACATCTGAAAATATACCATAGTTTAAAGATGGAGTGGGCACATATGAATTAGAAATACATGTATATTAAAGTCATTTTTATAGGCTACTTCTTTTAATTTTCAACCATAACCTTTATATATCATATTCATTAACAAAATTAAAACAGTTTAAATATATTTTTTGTAATATTTCCATCCCAAGTGTAATCCTTGTTTTGTCAGTTTTCATAGATTAAATGATTTTGTTTTCCACTCGAATTCTGTTTCTACTTTTCTATTTTGCATGAAACCAATAACAAATATACTTTCAACAGTGAACATATAACAACAAAAAAATGTATGGCTGTAAAAACTATACAAGTCCTTATTTAAAAATAAAAGGGATGCTTCGTAAAGCTTAAAATTTAGTTGTGATAAAGCATACATGACACAATTCAAGCTTAGCATAAACACTGAGACTTCCGTAATTTCTTAAACAAAAAATATCAAAAGTCAATGTCAAAAGAAACAGTTTTGGCTAAGGCAAGGTTGTGTGAGAACAATCTTAGATGAAGAAGAAACTATTACTAATACATAATGACTGTCTTCTTTGAAAGGGAGAAATAATTAGCTTGAATAAAATCCACATATGATTTAAATAGACTTACCCCAGGAGTAGGTGAGACAGGTGAATCTAATGAACTACAGATACTAGAGCGATCATCCAGTCCACAAGAAAAAATGGCTAATTTTGATCCGTCTAATTTTGGAGGCTTACTACTAAGACTGTAAATGTAAAATATGAAATATTTCTCACATATCAAGTTGTTAATCTATCAGAAAAACAAATCATCATTCTATATTTCGATCTTTTTTGGTGTTAATCTACATTTCTAATAGTAGTAAGGTAAAAATTAACAAATGGGTCTAAGTCTCAAATGACCGGGTCGCAATATCTATGAGTACTCAATGTAGAATGTTTACAATGTAGTTGCAATTACATGAAGGGGAAGAATTTTTCTTTAATATCTAACAAGATGAAGAACAGAAGGTGTGCAACTTCAATATGTATGTAATGTTTGTGTGATGTTTGAGGGATCTGAGTGGAAAGCTTTAGGAGGAGTTAATTACAAAAATTTTGTATCCTGTTTTGTAAATTTTGCTGGAAAATAAGTTAGTTCCCAAGTCTGGAAAAATATGAAAAAATTTCATCAAGCAATACCATAATAGCAGGTGCACAACTTAAATATGTGTACAATCTTTCTGTGAAGTCTTAGGGGTCTTGGTTGAAAACTGTAGGAGAAATTGAAAACTTGTACACTCTTTCATAAATTTTGCTGAAAAAGACTAAGTTTTCAATTCCTCAAACATTTCCATAATAGCAGGTGCACAACTTCAACATATGTCCAATTTTCCTGTGAAGTTTCAGGGATCTGGGTTCAAAACTGTAGGAGGAGATGATGACACAAAACTTGTACCCTCTTTCATAAATTTTGCTCGAAAAAAGACTTAGGTTCTATAGTCTGGAAAAATGAGAAAAAATGCTTTAACAATTCCACTATAGTATGAGAACAACTTCAAAATATGTGTAATCTTCCTCTGCAGTGTCTAGGATCTGGGTTGAAAACTGCATGAGGAGTTGATTACACAAATTAGGTACCAACTTTTCCTCACCAACCCATCACCTTACTATAAGCAGGTTTTGGAATTTGTCCAAGCCAGTCAAAAATAAATGTGGATAGTGTCCACATGTGGACACAGATGATGCCCCCGCTTGCATATCATAGTTATAAAGGGACATAACTGAAGAACAAAAATTTGAACTTGTTCTGAGTTTTGTGGTAATAAGCATAGTGTGTAAGTCTCATAACATTTGGTTGAGGCTAACTTAAGTAGAGAACAGAAACTAAAAATTCAGCAATTTTTCTATTTGTAAACACGCATAACTGTATTATGTAGTAATAAGCATTGTGTATAAGTTTCATAACATTTGGTTGAGGCAAACTAAAGTTAGAAAACGGAAACAAAAAATGTGTACTTGATCTTAGTTTTGTGGTAATGAATATTGTGTAAAGGTTTCATAATGTTTGGTTGGGGCAAACTTAAGTTACAGAATGGAAACTAAAAATTTTGCAATCTTTCGATTTATAAAGGGGCATAACTCAATAATGGTTAAAGTGACACAACCCAAATTCAACTTGATCTGTGTTATATCAGTGGAAGTCAAAATTAAACATTGCATTGTATAAAGCATTGATTGTAGTTGATTCAACTATAATCATGGACAAAGGAAGATAGCTCCAATTTTAACAAGAGTGCACACGTTGAAATGTCTCGCCTTCTTTACTAATCATTGATATTATGTTGATAGTCCTAAATATAAAGCTTTATTACAACTGTCACATAAACTTAACATTAACCAAGTAAACTAAACATTGACCAATGAACCATGAAAATGAGGTCAAGGTCAGATGAACCATGCTAGGCAGGCATGTACAGCTAACAATTCTTCCATACAACAAATATAGTTGACCTATTGCTTATAGTTTAAGAAAAACAGACCAAAACACAAAAACTTAACACTGAGCAATGAACCTTGAAAATGAGGTCAAGGTAAAAAAAAAAACCTGTGTGACTGACATATAGATCATAAAATATTTCCATACACCAAATATAGTTGAACTATTGCATACAGTATTAGTAAAAAAAGACCAAAACTCAAAAACTTAACTTTGACCACTGAACCATGAAAATGAGGTCAAGGTCAGATGACACCTGCCAGCTAGACATGTTCACCTTACAATCATTCCATACACCAAATATAGTAGATCTATTGCATACAGTATAAGAAAAAACAGACCAAAACACAAAAACTTAACTTTAACCACTGAACCATGAAAATGAGGTCAAGGTCAGATGACACCTGCCAGTTAGACATGTACACCTTACAGTCCTTCCATACACCGAATATACTAGACCTATTGCTTATAGTATCTGAGATATGGACTTGACCACCAAAACTTAACCTTGTTCACTGATCCATGAAATGAGGTCGAGGTCAAGTGAAAACTGTCTGACGGGCATGAGGACCTTGCAAGGTACGCACATACCAAATATAGTTATCCTATTACTTATAATTAGAGAGAATTTAACATTACAAAAAATCTTAACTTTTTTTTCAAGTAGTCACTGAACCATGAAAATGAGGTCAAGGACATTGGACATGTGACTGACGGAAACTTCGTAACATGAGGCATCCATATACAAAGTATGAAGCATCCAGACCTTCCACCTTCTAAAATATAAAGCTTTTAAGAAGTAAGCTAACGCCGTCGCCGTAGCCGACGCTGCCACTGGATCACTATCCCTATGTCGAGCTTTCTGCGACAAAAGTCGCAGGCCGACAAAAATTACTTGATATTTAGAAGAAAATAAAAATTTTGCAATTTTTCCATTTATAAAGGGGCATAACTCTAGAACAGTTAAAGTGACGCCACCAAAATTCAAACTTGATATATGTTTTGTGGTAATAAGCATTGTGTATAAGTTTCATACCATTTGGTTGAGGCAAACTTAAGTTAGAGAACGGAAACTAAAATTTTTGCAATTTTTCCATTTATAAAGGGGCATAACTCTAGAACAGTTAAATGACGCCACCAAAATTCAAACTTGATCTGTGTTTTGTGGTAATAAGCATTGTGTATAAGTTTCATAACATTTGGTTGAGGCAAACTTAAGTTAGAGAACGGAAACTAAAAAATTTGCAATTTTTCCATTTATAAAGGGGCATAACTCTAAAACGGTTAAAGTGAGGCAACCAAAATTCAAACTTGATCTGTGTTTTGTAGTAATAAGCATTGTGTATAAGTTTCATAACATTTGGTTAAGGCAAACTTAAGTTAGAGAACGGAAACCAATTTTGGGACATACGGACGTACGTACAGACGGACAAGGGTAAAACTTAATGCCCCCACAGCTACGGCGGGGGCATAAAAAACAGTTCTTGCCTAACAATTTAGAGAAAATGATATCTAGACTGTTAAAACTTCAGTTTTTCTTTTCATATTAGGTTTTTTAAACATCAAACTAATAGGTTTTTTTCTCCTTTCATATTTAGTAATTACATTCTTTACATGTCAAACTAACCTGGATGATTTCTTTTTTAGCCTAGTAGCTCCATCTTTTGGTGGTTCAATAGAACAGGATAAATCATGACTGAAAAAGTAAATAATAGAAACACTGGAATGTCAGCAGTATAATGTGCAAATAACCATATATAAACACGTGAGAAAGGAGTAAGTATGGCATGTGCAATATTTGGTCTAAAATGTTTAGTCCATATTGTTTCAAGATATTAAAGTGTTTCAATTTGATGAACAAATATGTAAGAAAGTGAAATATAACTATTGTTTCTTACAAGGCGTTGACATTCACACCCCATCTGATATAGACCAAAATTTTTTTAATTTTTAAAACTTGACAAAATAGTATGGATTTCAACAAAATTAAGGTCTAGGAAAACATATAGGGCAGGATTTGACAAACTAAATATTCAAGTCAGATATTTAAGTTGTTATAACAAACATAATTTTAAAAAATTCTATTATGGTGATGCATGTGCTCAGTGTTTCCAGTCCTAAAAATCATTGAAAATTGACCTGTTTTCAATAATTTTTCGTGGAAAATCAAAATTTGTGCTATTTGTAACATCATGAAAAAAATTCTAATATGTAAATTTTCAACAAAAACACCTATTTCCTATCTATTAATATTGGTCAATAAATCCCAATTTTAAATTTTAGCTGGAAATAGGGGGCCATATTAGGGCCTTATCAAAACTACATCTTTAGGGTGCAAGGCAATGAAAGACAAACCCAACAACACAAAGCACCAAAAGACATCTTGAGGTCATTATATTAACTATTTCAATTTGAACTCTAATGTGAAAAAGATATGTGTCAAATTTTAATCTTTCATGAAAATATTTGAGTTTTAAGGCATACATAAACAGATGTTGTGTAAGATATTGTGTCCTCATTTGGTATGAGATTCTTTTGATCAGAAGAATCAGTCTAACCTTAAATTTTATTTCTTCAGATGAGCCTGATAAATCCTGTGTCCTGTGACAGAACTTGCAGACAGCTGATTAGCTTCACTGGTCCAAAATTACCTTGATATAACAAACAGTGGGTTAGTCCTGGCCCAATATTTTGAAATGTATGGTTGTCACAGCACAAAACACACTTTCTGACCTTTCAAACAGTTTTTTTTTTTAATCTCAAAAGGCTTGTTAAAAAATTGTGAATAATTAAGGCTAATGTAAAACTTGTTCTACATATTTTCTACTGGGATACTGTTATTTACCTTTCAGTTTCATCATAAACTCGGACAGCATCAAACCAGATCCAAACTTGTTTATCTTCTGTGAAATTATAAATCTGAGCAGCAGATTGTAAAAGTTTGATTTGGGCAAGAACTTCAAATTCTTTCCGTCGTTTATCAAAATTGATTAATCCATCTTCAGTTCTGTCTGATATAGCACTATCTATCATTGTTAAGTCAGTTAAAAATGTTCCTAAGTAAGGGACAGTTCCTTGTACAATACCCTGAAAATCAATTCATTCCTTTACAGTTAATTCAAGAAGATGACAAAATAAATTATATGAAAGTGTATTAGGAGTTGCTAATTTACATTTAAAATTGTACGTGTAATCAGACTGAAAGGGATGTCTAGTGTACATTGAGTGGGGAGATGGGACAAAAACTGTTAAAGAGTCATTAATACACCTGTGTCATATTGGTCAAAACTTATCAGCTTAAGGATGTTCACTCCTCTTGTTTTTGAATTTTTGCCAGATATTCCGAATCCTCTAGTTTTATCCATGTAGTGCCATTAAAAATTTTGCCCACTAACCCCTACTTTTTTTCCCATAATTTGATTACATATAGTTTAAAATGCCATCTTTGAAAATCTTATAAAATCCTTGTTAATTTTTCATAGTTTTTGAATGAAAAAAGGTACCAATGTTGAATGTATGAAAAATCTAGAGAGAATCATTTCCTGCCAAATTTTCAATGGTTTATATCTCGAAAACGCACGCTGACCCTTCATTTTTTCCGGCTTTTTTAGTTTCTTTATTTATATACTATCAACTTATAACAGTTTTTTAAAAAGCTTGTTATTCTGAAACAGAGTAGCGAACATCCTTAAGATCTATTTCTATCCTACAATGGTGCTTCAAACATATAAATTGCCAAAGACATCATTGTATCATTGTAATCTTTTTGTTTGATTTCTTTTGAAAATATTAAGTTTTGACATTTTGCTGTTAGCAACTTTGAGCCTTACCATAAGTTGATAAAGGGTTTTACTTTCTTCAAAAATAAAACATCAATGAGTGTTATAACATAATCTAAAATAAATCTTTTTAAAGAATGCCAATGTAACTACTTTATCTGATACTACACGACTTCATGCAAAAACTTACATTGTCAATCCATGATTGTCTTTTCTGCATATTCCTTCTCCTTGTTGTTTTACTACTGATATCTACCTCAGGAAACTTGGCTGTTGCTTCCTACAAAAAGAAGACAATATTCAATAATAGTGATTCGTACATGTACATGTAACTTATGTGGACAGTTTTTACAAGAACCTGAATTATTTGGAGAGATTTTTCCTTTAATCATGATGTAATTGACAAGTTTTGGTCCACTTAACCTTATTTGTCTTCAATTAAAAACAAGAATGTGTCCATAGTACACGGATGCCCCACTCGCACTTTCATTTTCTATGTTCAGTGGACCGTGAAATTGGGGTCAAATCTCTAATTTGGCATTAAAATAAGAAAGATCATATCAAAGGGAACATGTGTACTAAGTTTCAAGTTGATTGGACTTCAACTTCATCAAAAACTACCTTGACCTAAAAACCTGAAGCGGGACAGAAAGACAGATGGACGAACGGACGCACAGACCGAAAAACATAATGCCCCTAGGTGGGGCATAAAAATGTCTTCAGCTATAGATTCAGTGACGGAAGGTAATGATTTAGAAAAGGGGCACTGCATTTCAAAGATCTGATATTGAATGCGACTTGATGCAATTATACAATAACTATTGTGCAAAAATCATTATACAAATATTTATGATTAAGTCAACTATGAAAATGAGATCAAGGTTCAGTGTCTTGAGTCAGACAGATATAAAGTGCTTTAAAAATAAGAATAGTGTCAAAGACAATTGCCACACAGCATATTCTGTCAAACTTAAGACTTTAAGGAATCTTTATACGCTATAATGATTGATTTGTTGTTTTATTTTTCAGAATATACAGATTTGTTCTTAAAGTTAATATTGTTGTTGCAATATATTAGGATAACATTATGATATCTCACTTCAACATCATTCATAACAGGCAAAATCTTCGAAAACTACTCAATTGAAATGATCTGTTTAAGGGAAAGTTTGATTTAATCTATTTCCATTGAAAGTGCTGATACAATACTTATAGCCTAGCTTGAATTTCTAAAAAAAAGTCATAATAATTTGTTCTCTTACTTAACCTGTCAAAATATGAGATGAACTTTGACCTTTTCTGAAATGCAATAACACCTGACTTCAATTTAAAGCAATATTTACTTTCATTAATAGTTCTCTGGAGGCTATCTGATTGTTTTCACTAGAGAAAATTTCTGCAAGCCTCTGGAATAATTCTATACTCTCTCTGAAAAACAGGATTGATTAAATAAGCTTAATTGTAAAATAAAAGTGTGACTATATAAATTCAATCATTTCAATAAAGTTTTTTAAACAAAAAATCTGAAGATATTCCAAATGAGTAGATGACATTTCAATGAAAGATTTCTATCATATATATCAAGAATTATTGTAATAATTCTTCTGTTTATGATTTAACTTTGATACTGACATGTCTGTAGCCTTCACAGTACTGAAAAAGTATTGACAGTACAAAATCAAAGGAAATTAAGTTAATCTATAATATGTAATGTAATAAGTTTATTTGTGCAAATATATAAAAATAACTTACTTTGGAAGAGACGACCAGCATCTCCGTAACCTGTATATTGAGTGAGCCTGTAGACCTGAGATTATAGCCTTTAGAGAGGAAAAATTCTTCAAATTTCTCAATTCCTGTCAAATGAAAACACTTCTATTCAGACATAATTAAGGTCTAACACCCTTTTGTTTTTCACTGCATTGCACGAAACAATATTTTCTTTACAGTAACAAACTATCTCTTACATGGTGTAAAATATAATTTGAAAATATTTCTGAATCTTTCATTTCTTTCTCAAAACTCTTTGTATCAAGGTGTATGAATTATCTGAGTTGGGAAAAAGTGTAAAGAAATCATTGTTGAAATATTGTTTGAAAAAACAGTTCAGTGGTTTTATAAACAAATACTTGAACATGCAAGTTAAATTAGAAAAGATTTACAGCCAAAAAGCTGGTAGTAAATGAGTACGAAAATAAAATATGAATTTATGTTTTATAGTTCAAAGGGTATAAGCTTTCTGTCTTGCCAAACTAGGATTTTATTTGATACTGAACTACTTACTTGAGCAGTCTCTATCCACTTCTGTATAATCCTAGCACGTTGTGATGCTCTGAGCTCAGGATTTTTCAAAATTGTAGCAATAACCCGTAAAGAAACTCTGTTGAACTGTTCTATTGTTGCCAATACACTTGAAGCCACATTACCTCCCCTACCATGTTTCCTATCTCTCCGAGCCCACACAGCACCTAGACATTGATGAGGTACAACCATTTTAAATAATTGCTGAAATAGAAATTATAAATCTTAAACAAGTATAGTAAAAAATTCGTAAGGGTTCCGCTGAACCCAGTGTCTCACCTACTTTTACTGTTAGTCGCAGGCTAAACAAAAATGGGGAAAAAATTATAAATTTTCCTCTAGATACTATCTTTTGATTGAAAGAAGCTTCTATCCAAGTTTGGTAAAAATCCAGGATGGTTTATGAATCTAATAAATGTTTTAAAAACTTTAACTGCAGACTGTATGTAATGTTAACTGGAAGAAAAACTAAGTCCATTTATAAGAAATACACGGAAAAACAGGAAATAAATTTTTACAAAATTTCCTTCTAGATACTAGCTTTTGATCATAAACAAGCTTCTGTCCAAGTTTGGTAGAAATCCAGGATAGTTTAAAAAAGTTATTAAAATTTCAAAAACTTTAACCACAGAGTGAATATTTGTGGACGCTGCCGCTGACGACGACGGAATGTATGATGGCTATATCTCGCTTTTGCGACAAAAGTCGCAGGCTCGACAAAAAAGAAAGAAAAAAAAAAAGTAGAAAACAGCAGAAAAAAAAGGGGAAGCAAGTTTTTTTAAAAAAAAGTATCTTACAGGGCAATTTTTTTCTTCATTTAACTGACATTGACATTAGCAATTTTTTAGCTGACTATTATATATAATTAATATATTAATATTTCAAGGTACCATTTGACATAAATAGATGTACAGCTTGAATTTTAGTGTTTCTATGTGTGATTGCATTGACTGTTTTGTAGTGAGCTACTTAGGAATGGGTTATGCTTAATAAAGAGCTGTGCCATGAGCCCATGATACACCTGTCTCTTTTTCAAAGAATAAAGTTCCATAACTCCTCAATATCATATCAGAAATTTATATAAATAAAATGCTCCGCAGGGCGCAGCTTGATATGACCGCAGAGGTCGAACCCTGAACAGTTGGGGCAAGTATGGACACAACATTCAAGCTTGATACAGCTCTGAATTTGGATTGTGATTAAATATTTGACACAGCATAGGTTTCTGACACAGAATGAATGTGGTCTAAGAACTTAAAAATTTTAAATTGGACATTCACCTATTATGGTCCAATATCCAAAATCTAAATACATGGTTAGATTCAGCATATCAAAGAACCCCAAGAATTCAATTTTTGATGAAATCAAACAAAGTTTAATTTTGGACCCTTTTGACCTTAATGTGGAAAAAGTTGATAACGGGGCCCATAAATCAAAAATCTAAATACATGGTTAGATTCAGCATATCAAAGAACCCCATATATTCAATTATTGTTGAAATCAAACAAAGTTTAATTTGGGACCCCGATTTGGACCAACTTGAAAACTGGGCCCATAATCAAAAATCTAAATACATGTTTAGATTCAGCATATCAAAGAACCCTAAAAATTCAATTTTTGTTAAAATCAAACTAAGTTTAATTTTGGACCCTTTGGACCTTAATGTAGACCAATTTGAAAACAGAACCAAAAATTAAGAATCTAAATACACGGTTAGATTCGGCATATCAAAGAACCCCAATAATTCAATTTTTGATGAAATCAAACAAAGTTAAATTTTGGACCCTTTGGACCTCAATGTGGACCAATTTAAAAACGGGGCCCAAAATCCAAAAACTTAATACACGGTTAGATTCAGCATATTAAAGAACCCCAAGAATTCAAGAATAAAACCCCATTGAAATTGATAAAAAAATAAGCAATTTATACGAAGTATCTTCTTTTGCACAATACTGTGCAATTGAATATTTCTTGCTATTGCGCAATACTGTACAATTGACAATTTCTTGCTATTGCGCAATATTGTGCCATTGGATATTTCTTGCTATTGCGCAATACTGTGCAATTGAAGATTTCTTGCTATTGCGCAATACTGTGCAATTGAAGATTTCTTGCTATTGTGCAATACTGTGCAATTGAAAATTTCTTGCTATTGCACAATACTTATTATATAATAATTTACACATCCTGTTTGGTGTGTATCTCCTACCATATCATTATTATTTGCTTTTAAATATAAATCAGAAATAACCAACTTAAAATGGAAAATTTTAAAAGAAAAAAAAAAGGAAAAAAAGAAAAAAAAAAAAAAAAAATCCCCCCTCCAAATTTTTTGAACCCCCTTATGATTCATCACCCCTAAACTCAATCCAAGCCTTCCCTTTGTGGTATGGTACCTTGCAGTACAATTTCAGAGAGATCCATACACTTGAACACAAGTTATTGTCTGGAAACTAGAAAAATGCTTATTTTTGGCCCCTTTTTGGCCCCCAATTCCTAAACGTTTCGGGCAATTACCCCCAAACTCAATTCCAGCTTTCCCTTTGTGATATGGAACCTTGTAGTACAATTTCAGAAATATCCAAACACTTACACACAAGTTATTGTCATGAAACTAGAAAAATGCTTGTTTTTTGCCCCTTTTTTGGCCCCTAATTCCTAAAATTTTGAGGCAATTACCCCCAAAATCAATTACAGCCTTCCCTTTGTGATATGGAACCTTGTGGTACAATGTCAGAGAGATCCATACACTTACACACAAGTTATTGTCTGGAAGTTACAAAAATGCTTATTTTTTGCCCCTTTTTGGCCCCTAATTCCTTAACTGTTGGTACCATAACCCCCAAAATCAATCCCAACCTTCCTTTCGTGGTATTGAACCTTATGGTAAAATTTCATGGAGATCCATTCACTTAAACTAAAGTTAGAGTGCGAAAACCAATGTGTCTTCGGACGACGCCGGACGACGACGACGACGACGCCAACGTCATACCAATATACGACCAAAAAATTTTTAATTTTATGCGGTCGTATAAAAACTAAAGGGATGTTATTTTAATAGATATAAAACAGTCACGTTCCATAACTCCTCAATATCATATCAGAAATTTATATAAAAAACTAAAGGGATGTTATTTTAATAGATATAAAACAGTCACGTTCCATAACTCCTCAATATCATATCAGAAATTTATATAAAAAACTAAAGGGATGTTATTTTAATAGATATAAAACAGTCACCAAAGTTTCATGAAAACTGCTCAAAGCACTTTTGAGTTATTGTCAATATACTGGAAAATCCCCCCTTTTTTTATGAATAAAATCCCATAACTCGAAAGTGTAAAATCTAAAATTTAGAAAAATCGAAAGGGAGTTTACGTCAATAGATATAAACAATTCACCAAAGTTACACGAAAACTGCTCACTTACGTCAATAGATATAAACAATTCACCAAAGTTTCATTAGTTAAAATGTTTTGGAGTTGTTGTCCGACATGTTGACTACGGACGAACAGGCAACGGTATACCATGATATGTCCCGTAAACAGGCGTAAAAATGGATTAATGGGAAGCAATTCTGATTTTTAAAAAGTCCTCAGTTATAAATAACCTGCAGACTGGTTATGGTATTTGGGACTCAGCTCTTTGGAATTTAGGTGTTCTTCTGTAATTTTTGTGACTGTTTATGTCTAACCTACTAAACAACCTTATACTTATTGCATCTTTATAGATCAACTGTTCTGCTGTAATGTTTGTGACTGTTTATGTCTAACCTACTTAACAACCTTATACTTACTGCATCTTTATAGATCAACTGTTCTGCTGTAATGTTTGTGACTGTTTATGTCTAACCTACTAAACAACCTTATACTTACTGCATCTTTATATGTCAACTGTTCTGCTGTAATGTTTGTGACTGTTTATGTCTAACCTACTAAACAACCTTATACTTACTGCATCTTTATATGTCAACTGTTCTGCTGTAATGTTTGTGACTGTTTATGTCTAACCTACTAAACAACCTTATACTTACTGCATCTTTATATGTCAACTGTTCTTCTGTAATGTTTGTGACTGGTTATGTCTAACCTACTAAACAACATTATACTTACTGCATCTTTATATGTCAACTGTTCTGCTAGCCTCTGATTGGAGATATCCATTAACTGTAATGGCTTAACATAATCCATATCCATCATATGATCTACCTCATCACATAAAGAGAACCGGAATTCTATACCACCATCTCAAAATATTTAAAGTTACCATTAGTTAAAACATATTTTATTATTTAATTCAAGTATTTAGATGTAATACAATATACAAATTGGTATGAACATATAATAGATTACAGATGAATCATTAATAGGATAAGAAAACAAGATGTTTGTTCCTTATCTAATCTGTTTCCAAAGTCACAATCAACTCCAATTTTTCACTAAGAAATTAGTAAGAATCATTATACAGTTTCTTATAGTGCTACATTAGATGTTGCTTCAGCTATTGCCACTCCACTTCTGTTAACAGGACTAATCAAGATCAATCGCAATCATATGATCTGTAATGTGAATAATCAAAAGCCATCAGAATTAATTTTTTTTCTATTTTCATTTGGCAAGTATGAATATGGTCCTATTTATCAGTCCTGTAGTTGTGATTACATCTTTTTATCCCAATCCTTTATCTCTTATATTGCAATAAGACTATAACATCTTTTAATAAATACCTGATCTATTTGAAGCCTCCTTTAGGAATTTTTCTAACTTGTGTTTGGCTCGTGATGACAGGTCACTGTCAGGTATGTGACGTTCTGAGAATTTCATAAGAGTATGTAAGCATGGATAATCTGGATCTTCTCTAAAATCATCAGGATATGTATCCAACCATACCGATATTACAGATTTTATTGTTCTGGAATGAAAAATACTTTAGTAGTATATTACGGTTTATGTAAATATAAGATCCTATATCAAAATACTGGAGAACATCAGAACTCATCTACTGCAAATTCAGAATTTTTTTGCATGTTTTCATTATTTCAAAAAATTGCACTGGGATAGGCTTCACAAAAATAATAAATTGCTTCGCTGAGCGCAGCTGGATACGACAGCAGAGGTCCAACCCTGAACAGTTGGGGCAAAAATGGACACAATGTTTGTGCATGAAACAGGTCTGAATTTGGATTGTAATTAAATATTTGACACAACAGGTTTCTGACACAGATTAACTGTAGTCAAAGAACTTAGAATTGGTTATATGATTGGAATTTATATTCAATTTTTTGATTTTGTGCAATACACTATGCTGTTGCGAATTGACCCCCCCCCCCCCCTTTTTTATTGCTTTTGTGCAATACACTATGCTGTTGCGAATTGACCCCCTTCAAAAAAGAAATTTTAAATTTTGCCATCCCCCCCACCCCCCCTCTAAAAAAAAATATTTAAAGAAATTTTCGTTTTAATTTCTGAAATCTCAAATGAGAAAAAATTGTCCTTCCCTTCACAATTTCTATTTACCCCCCCCCCCCCCCCCCCTTTTCCAAAAAAAAAAATTCTTTCCCTCAAGATATGGTCATAATCTCAATTCAAATTTCCAATGGAGTTTGCAACCATAATTACCCATTTAAATACATCATAAAAGTCTTAAGATAGAAAATGACATACATATTCATGGCTAAAATCAATATATTAAATATTCCTTAATCAGCATTTTTAAATAGTAACTTCTAAAAATAAATTGACAGCTAATCACCTCAAGACAATACAACATTTCTTTATACATAATTTAAAAGCAGTGTAAGGGAGGTAATCCAAACTTAACATTGTACTTTTTTTTAATTGTCCATTAACCAGGAAACCCTTGTTTTTTCCCCTTTTTTGCCCCTAATTCCTAAACGGTTTGAGCCATAACCCCCCAAAGCCAATCCTAACTATCCCTTTGTGGTATGGAAACTTGTGGTATAATTTCAGAGAGATCCATACACCGTTCCACAAGTTATTGTCTGGAAACTAGAAAAATGCTTATTTGGGCCCCTTTTTGGCCCCTAATTCCTAAACTGTTAGGACTATAACCCCCAAAATCAATCCCAACCTTCCTTTTGTGGTTATAAACCTTGTGTTTAAATTTGATAGATTTCAATTTACATTAACTAAAGTTATTGTCCGGAAACCAAATGTCTTTGGACGACGCTGACAATGACGTGATACCAATATACGACCGCAAAATTTTTTGCAGTCGTATAAAAACTTGCATTTCAAATGCATTTAATGATTTCATAATTTGTATGCATCATTTTGTGAAATTGTCTTCATTAATTTCACATTTTTTTCATTGTTTGTCAATCACAATAATAAATGCACACAATTTTTTTTGAATTTACAGCTGTCATTGAATGTTAGCTACAAGACACTACACAGAAGTAGTATTATGATATTCAGGGTTTGGTGTTAATCTGAAGCATAGAACGTACAATTCAGTCAAGTTAAAAAAAAAAAGAAATAAAGAAAATACTGAAAGAGGGTTATAAAAAATTTGTAAGTCTTATAAAGCTTAGAATAGGATCCGACAGAGATGATAATGTTATCTTTGTTATCAAGGTAACATATTGTTGGTTGTACACATGGTATTTCTATCAGGTGTGATGTTATCTTATTTCACGGCATACACAAACACAAAATATCAATTTAAAAACATTCAGTATTTACTATTATATAGTAAACAAATGGCAAAAAAAAAAAAAATCTCTGTTTTAAGCTAGATGAACTTCAGACCATATATATAGGTAAGTGCTACCATGAAGGAATGATGATATATGTGTAGACAAGTCATAAAATGGAAAGTTGAAGCAGGTACCAATTTAACTTGAAACACTTTTCATTTCAGACTTTATTTAACAAGGTTTAAAGTTAAGATTACAAATATCCCTACTTTTTTGTAAAAACAAATTCCTTTAATCAATGTAAATGTTGAATATGAAAATTATGAAAAAGGAAACAGCATATTTATTCCACCTGCTAGTTGGTGGTTTTTTAATAACCTGAAATTGAAGCAGACCCTTTGAGTTTTTTAATCTTACATCATAGAACACATAAGGCTCAATATTCAAACATGTTCTTTTTAGTTTTTATGTTTCACTTCTATGATGAGGATCGAAAATGCTTTTAACATCCTTTCTGGAACTTTGAAGTGATCTTCCAACATAGAAAGGATTTATATTTTTCCAACAAAGTAAATGTGATAAACATCTTACACTATATACCTATGTAAACACAAGCTTTGTACATAAATCTGAAAGGAATCATTAATTAATCATTAATTTGAAAGTGTAAAATGGTACTGGTATGCCAAGAGAAATAGGTAGTGATGAGTTATAATGAGTAAGACATTGAATCATCAGCAACAGGCTTTAGCATCTGCTGTTTAATACTATCTGTCAGTGATTAATATTCCAAGGCCACACAAATAAGTTTACTTCCTTTCCTTAAGTACAAAATGAGGAAGTCTCTACTGTACAAGTTTCACTTTCATTTTATAAACATGAAATTTTGGTTCATCATAAACAAAATAACACTCATAAATCAATGAAAATTTATCCCAAATCACCTCGTAGTAATAATATATAAAATATTACCACTATGAAACCAAAAGTTTTTATAACAAGGAAAGAAATATTGTTTTGAAAATTTATTAGTCAATAATTTTCTGTAATTTCACAATGGTATTAACAAAAATTATTAAATCCTGCTCTGAAAAGTCTGTGTTCTCATCTGACCTGTTTTAGCTTAAAATTTGAAAGCAAAAACCGCAGAACTTTGGAGAATTGAATGAAATTGCACAATCATTTTTCTTTTTTTTCATATGATACAGTTTCTTCATTTTCATTCAAAAACCTGTTTAAACAAGAATGTGTCCATAGTACACGGATGCCCCACTCGCACTATCATTTTCTATGTTCAGTGGACCGTGAAATTGGGGTCAAAACTTTAATTTGGCATTAAAATTAGAAAGATCATATCATAGGGAACATGTGTACTAAGTTTCAAGTTGATTGGACTTCAACTTCAACAAAAACTCACTTGACCAAAAACTTTAACCTGAAGCGGGACAGACAGACGGACGGACGGACGAACAAACGAATGGACGCACAGACCAGAAAACATAATGCCCATACTACTATCGTAGTGGGGCATAAAAATGAACATAAAGAGATGTTGAATATACATCTATGGGACAACAGTTCAATGGCACAAATAACTGAAAGAAATCTAGGGATCTACATACTGTCTTCATTAGACAAGAATCTATACAATATGTCAAGGTATCAATCCCCCAGTCTTAAAAAGTTAAATAAATAGCAAGAATCACAGATTTTTTGAAACACTGTTTCACCATATCATATTATCATATAGTACCAAATACCTCTAAATTACACTCTCTGTTAAATACAAAAAGGCTTTCAACATTAAAAAGACTGTGTAAATTTATCAGAGTAATAAATGAAAACGTCAGTCCTTCTGTCTAATGAACAAATTTAATTTGTATCTATTTGTATCTTTTTATTTTTATTAATATCATATTTCTGGCTTTCTTTTTGTTTTTTGTTTATTCTTGTTCTTATTATTTTTGTTTTTTTTTAATATATTTTTGTATTGTCTTTTGTGTACATTTTCTCCGTGTATCACCTTAAGCACTGTATTTTAAATTATTATGTTTCCTTCTTTGTACCTTTGTTAGTTGGTTTAAGAGAATAAAGGATCTATCTAACAGTATTCCTGTTATGCCTAGGTAATTTCACAAATGGCCCATTTGCCATATTGGAGTCAAGAAAAATACCTTTGTTGACTATCATGTAACTCCTTCTTTTCTTTACTGTCAGTACCAGTTTTTCTCAACCATTTAAACCTATAAAGAATTATTTTTTCAGATTGTAATTTTTTTTTATGATAAATGTAATAAGGAAATGACTTATGAGTAAATAATGTCAAAATATTATGTTTATTAGTAACTAAATTGGAAAGGTGTCTATGCCATTTGGTGATATCTTTTGAGTAAAGTTAAATTTAAAACAGGAATATAAGCACATGAATAAAATAGAGGTAAATAAGCAAAAATAACAAAGCAGTTTTTCAACAATATTGAGGAATAATAATTAAATGTTGTCAGTTTACCAGATGTACTGATGCCCTTACACAATAACAAACAGGTGTAGCTTGAGAGTAGATACATTTCATTGCTTCACTGGATGTTTACATTATTTTGTAAATAAGTATACCATTTTTTGGTATATTTATTTGTTATCATGGAAACAATTAGGTTGCCAAAACATGAGGAACCATTTTTCTGTTTTTAATGTTTGTCTTGATATTGTTACTATGGTTTGCAATAGCATAAAGTAAACAACAACAAACTGTTAAAACAGAAATAATGACAGATGTGATCATCCTTTTTATCAGTACTGTTTTTTAAATATAACAGAGCAGATCATAACATCAGAGTCATGAGTAATTCATTATAAATACTGCGTAATTGAATTTTTAGGTATTATTGATTTATCTGGGCATATTAAAAAGTCTGCTTGAAGAAAGGAAGTGACAGATACAAAATATCTGTGTAAGCTTGGCCTTTCTCTTACAAAAACTTGGTCAACTCACTTGAGCAAATGAAAAGACTTTTGAGCTACAATTGTTTTGATAATTTACCTGTCTATTAATAAATCCAAAACCTGTTTTGGTGTTGCAAATGTGCGGAAAGTAGCCAAGAAAACATTAACATAAGTTGAGTCCAGCTCTCCTTTTACTGTCACTAAGCTTTCCACTAGTTTTTCTAATCTTCCTGCTTTGATCACTCTAATTTTCTGTGTCTCCCACATGAGATGTGAAAATTCTTTCCCTTTTTCATTTTCCAACTGAAATACAGTATTTAAAATAAGTATCCTAATTATCTAAATACAAGATTTTTAGATTATTATTAAAGTTACTTGCCATATCAGGCACATTTTGTTTTACAATCACTCAGAACAGTGTCCATCTGATATGTAAGCAAAGATATTTTTGTATTTAACATGAATCATATTCAAGTTAAGATTTCTTTTCTCTTTAAATTATGAATATAAATATATGGGATTGAGGTTCATGAAAAAATTCCATGAAATGCTTGGAAATATAGTCATATGATAGAAACAGTTATTTTATAGATGCTATGAGATGTCCCATGATATTTTTAAAACTTATAAATTATAATTATATCATATTACAAATTAATAAATGGGGAATGTGTCCATGGGACACAGATGATGATGCCACCACTTGCATATCATATAAAGTTATTAAGGGACATAACTGAAGAACGGTAAAAGTGACTCTATCCAAATTTGTACTGATCTGAGTTTTGTGGTAATAAGTATTGTGTGTAAGTTTCATAACATTTGGTTGAGGCAAACTTAAGTTAGAGAACGGAAACAAAAAATTCAGCAATTTTCCCATTTGTGAAGGGGCATAACTCTAGAACAGTAAAAGTGACACCACCAAAATTCAAACTTGATCTGTATTTTGTAATAATAAGCATTGTGTATAAGTTTCATAACATTTGGTTGAGGCTAACTAAAGAAAGAGAACGGAAGTGAAAAATTCAGCAATTTTTCCCTTTGTAAAGGGGCATAACTCTAGAACAGTTAAAGTGACACCACCAAAATTCAAACTTGATCTGTATTTTGTAGTAATAAGCATTGTGTATAAGTTTCATAACATTAGAATGGTTAAAGTGACACCACCAAAATTCAAACTTGATCCGTATTTTGTTATAAAAAGCATTGTGTAGAAATTTCATAACATTTAGTTGAGGCAAACTAAAGTTAGAGAACGGAAACCAACTTTGTGATTACATAGGTACAGAGGGACATAGGTAAAACTTAATGCCCCCTCCGCTTCGACGGGGGCATAATAATGATACAAATTAAAAAAATATCTAACATATTACAAATACATTTTGTACTGATATCAATAAGATACAAGAATGTGTCCATAGTACACGGATGCCCCACTCGCACTATCATTTTCTATGTTCAGTGGACTGTGAAATTGGTGTCAAAACTCTAATTTGGCATTTAAATTATAAAGATCATATCATAGGAAACATGTGTACAATGTACCAAGTTTCAAGTTGATTGAACTTCAACTTCATCAAAAACTACCTTGACCAAAAACTTTATCCTGAAGCGGGACAGACGGACAAACGGACAGACACACAGACCGAAAAAACATAATGCCCCTCTACTATTGTAGGTGGGGCATAAAAAAGGCCCATATTTATGAGACCGACCTGATCCATATTTTAAGAACAGCTTACAGTACTTGTACCATAGACAATATAAAATAAGGAGATGTGATCTCATTACCAATAAAATAAAGTGGATTTAAGCAAAATAGGTCGCCTTCGAATAGTCTCTTTAATTCTAAAATTTTTTAATTAGATTCTTGTTCAGATTTTTTATTGAATTTTAAGACAATAGGTAAAATTCTGTATCACAATGCAGATACATGTACCATGTTTTATAAAAACATATCATAATGAAAAATAATAGATTATAAATGAACAGCATATTCTATTTTAATTTTCTCTGACATGGTTAGATACAAGAATAGAAATATGCTGATAACAATCAACATTTATTTTGATTTAGAAAGTAAAAAAAAAGAGATTTCTGCTCCAAACTATAAAACATTTTAAGAATAAAAAGAATGATTTAAAGCATTTAGTGATGAGGTTATCATGAAAATCAGAAAAAAAGGATGCATTAGTAAAGGTAAATGATGTAATTATCACGTAGACAAGATCTGTACCTAACAACATTTAATGTTACTTTGAAGGCTGCACCTAGGTTTTAGTTGCACTGCATATCTTATGCAAGAAAGAATAAAGCTAATATTCTTTTGTAAACAGGATAACTGCTAAAAGATGAAAATTTATCTTCCTAAGATTTTTTTTCCATTCTAATGTTAATTTTATAAATCAATCTGACTCGTAAAGTTTGTCAAAACTGGCATTTAGATCATCCACAAAAATCAGTAGTTGTTTTCTTCCAGAAAAATCAGAAGTTGTTTTCTTCCAGAAAAATCAGAAGTTGTTTTCTTCCAGAAAAATCAGTAGTTGTTTTTTTGTATAATAGACCTTAGTTCTACTGGTTTAGATAACAACACAGAAACATAACAACTTTTACTTATAGTTTTATTTTGATTGCTAGTGCATTTTGTACCAGTTAAACACCACACTTCCCAATACACAAATTCTTAAACAATACCAAATATTTCATCTCATAGCTGTATGTATAGCAAAATATGAATTAGAAATTTTACTTTTACACTTCTTCATCATATACTGCTAGATTAATGACCATCTCATAAGATAAAGAAATCTTAATATTTTCATGACTACACTGTATGGTTACATTTTCTTTATATTAACTATGACTGATATACTAGTGGGTTATTTTAAAGTGTGCACCACATTTTTTATGTTATTTTGAATAGACAGAAAAAATATTACAGTCATTTCTTATAATTTAATTCTAAATTCCATTTTAAACCGTAGTAAACCATGAAAAAACGTTGATGACGTCACGGTCACATGACAAAATTATGTCTCTGAGCTGATAAACAAAACAACGTCAGCCAATCAGCCTTCAAGACGCGTTACATCCAAAATTAATTTATTTTCAAATAAATGTAAAAAGCCTTACTGTATAAATACAAAGAGTGATTTTTTTTCATTTGGAGTTCAAATTTATATAACAGCGCAAAATTTTCATAACAACTTGTTGTTTTTTTTTAAATAATCAATGGCATCTTGTTTAATTCATAGTGGTAGTTATAAAACGTTTGCATATTAACACATAGCATTACAAACAGAGTGTTGAATTTTTTGTCATCAGAAAATAAAACTGTGTTTTTTTTTAGAAGTTTGCAAATCTCTGTGAGATGATCTCTTACACAGTAAAATCATTTATGGTTTCACTGTTTGGATTAAAATGACATCAAAAGAATAAATGAATGGTAATTTTACTATTAGCTGTGGACATATGTTTAGGTACAACTAGATGCCACTAATAAAAACAATACAGGCTTTCAGGCAACAGTTCTCCATTTTGAAATAACTAAGAACAAACAAGTGTGGGTCTGGCCCACCACATATTGTGCATGAACCAACCCATGCTATCAGGACCATGTGTGTTGTTTGCTATTACTTGCCTTTAATTGTTTGTCTAGATGTTCTTTGATTCAGGTAAAAAAATTATGTTAAATACACAAGACATGCAAGACAAACAAAACCTTTCTAAGATTTTATTACAAGAGCAAAACAAAAGGACTTAGAAGAATCAGAATATTTTTTGGATGAAATTGAGAGTAAAATTTACAGCTGTACATACGCCATTTTACAATTAAGGTGCCCTATGCTTTAATTTTCTACCCTGCTTCTATTGCAAATGAATTTCTTTAAAGTTTTGTTTAAGAACGTCTGTTCACTCTGACACTATTGGTTTTTTTGGGAGCATACCATACATATATAATGTAGTGCAAATGTATTACTCTTAAGATTACTAACACAAAACATCTGATAAGTATGATAAGACATTTATTTCAATAGTTATCAAACTTATAACAGAGGAAAATATTAATCATCTTTCATTATTTTATGTTTTTAGATAGAAGGAAGTGGAATGAACATCTTATCTGAAATGAATCAATTTAAATCTCTAGAATCAATGGCCTTGTGCATGTTGTGGTTATATAACTATAGAGGTTACTGCAGACTGCCATTAAAATGTCAAAAAAAATAATTTTAAATATAGCATAACAGCACTTAAAACAATAAATTACGAACTTTTACTAGTTCAAGGTGGAATAAAGTTGCTTGTACTCTATAGCTAAAAATATACCTTGCGAATGCCAAACTGACACTTTTGATTCTGTTATAAAATCCTTTTTTCTTCAAAATTTCATTCTTCACAACATTCAAAATTGAACCCCAAAAATGTACACTAAAAAGTAGCATTAAGAATATTTGGTAAATCAGATTAGTATTTTGAATATCAGCAACAATCATCCTTAAAATGAATGCATCAATACTGTTTTATAAAAATGTTTTTTTTTAATTAATTTAATTAATTTTTTAATTTATACTCATATATTAATTTAACTAGCTCAAATATCAGTTACATCTTGTGAAAAATAAGATGCCAAGTGGTCAATAAAAATCATAAGCTTAAGATGTACGGACAACACCTTGGCCAAAGAAAGAAGACAAAAATCAACCAGAAGACAACAAAAACATTACACAGACAAGAGTGCACATGCTGAAATGTCTGGCCTTCGTTACAGACAATTGATTTTATGTTGATAGCCCTAAATATAAAGTTTTACTACAAGTATCCCATAAACTTTACACGATCCAAGAAAATGAGGTCAATGTCAGATGATAGCTGACAGACAGACATATACACCTTACAATCATTACATACACTAAACATAGTTAACCTATTGATTATAGTTTAAGAAAAACAGAAAAAAACACAAAAATTTAGCATTGACCAATGAACTGTGAAAATGAGATCAAGGTCAAGGTCAAATAAAACTTGTCAGACTGACATGTACATTGTAAAATATTTCCATACACCAAATATAGTTGACCTATTGCATACAGTATTAGAAAAACAGACCAAAACACAAAACTTAATTTTGACCACTGAACCATGAAAATGAGGTCAAGGTCAGATGACACCTGCCAGTTGGACATGTACACCTTACAATCATTCCATACACCAAACATAGTAGACCTATTGCTTATTGTATCTCAGATTATATGGACTTGACCACGAAAACTTAACCTTGTTCACTTATCCATGAAATGAGGTTGAGGTCAAGTGAAAACTGTCTGACAGACAAGAGAACCTTGCAAGGTATGCACATACCAATTACATTTATCCTATTACTCATAATAAGAGAGAAATTAACATTACAAAAAATCTTAACTTTTTTTCAAGTAGTCAATGAGGTCAAGGACGATGGACATATGACAGACAGAAACTTCAATCATAAGGCATCTACTGTGGATTCATTATTATTCGTTGGAAACCAATATTGGTGGGTTTCGTTGATACAGGTGAACCACAAATTCAAATGATCAACGAATAACATATTTTCTATAGGCTTTGTATGCACAGATTGTCAAAACCACGAAATCAAATATCCACAAAAATACAAGTTTTCCTCAATCCACGAAAATTGATACCCACGAAAATAAATGAATCCACAGTATATACAAAGTATAAAGCATCAAGGTCTTCTACCTTCTGAAATATTAAGCTTTTAAGTAGTTAGTTAACATGTCCGCCGCCTAATAACTATTCTTATGTTGAGCTTTCTGCGACAGAAGTCACAGGCTCGACAAAAACTAAAGACTAGGCAACATAAACCCTAGTAAAAAGAAGAGAGGATAAACATGTTTGCTCTGAAGGGTAAGAATTTCCAGCTCCCCTAGTGGCACATATCCAAGTATGAAATTTACAAACTGATGTAACTTTGTCAACTCCACTGTGATTGACATACTGTCTTAATGGTGCTGAGAATTCTTCAGATACAATGTTAATTACCGGTATTGTTGCCTGTTAATTGAGTAAACTTATGATAAATGATTAAATTTACCGCACAGAATGAGTGGTATGTGACTTTCTTGAGATAAACACTGTACACTGCTCCTTCTTCTCTCTCTTCACGCCAAAAACGTGTAATGTCATCCTGAAATATATTTTACAACATAATTTCATACAAATGCAAAAAACAATTTTGGACTTGAAAGCTCCATTTTATTTTTAGCTGTATTCTTAGTCTAATATTAATGATGACTTACTGCAAGGATGAAAATTAAACTGATAGTAAAATAAAGGCCAAAAGGAACCAGCGTGTATTTTTTTGGCAGTCAAGTTGGAAGTTTTTACAAATATACAAATATTTAAATACAACACATTCAAAACAAATGGTACTATCGATTGGTTTCAATAAATTTAGTGATTAACAAGAGAAAGAAGATTTGTCTAAATACATATAATATCCATAGACATAAATGTACCATATGTATTAAAGGTCTCCTTTGCAGCTTTTTATTAACTGGCATATTGCCAAGACAATCTACATTTAGTGAACTCTTACTAATTATATTTGGTGTCAGTTGCTGGATAGGTTCTCAAAAGGAAGATTTTTGAAGTTTAAGTTCTATCAAAAAAGTCTATTTATGACCAAATTTTTTTATCAGAACTGAACCATGTTGAAACAAAATTTGTAAAAACGTTCAAATAAATATCCATGCCAGCTAAAATGGTCCCATTTGCTACAGCAGTTCAGGTCATAAATACATAATAAACAGCTGTGTCACTTTGCCTGGTGACAATTTTGTGTATTGAAATTGTTGCAAGTATAAAATGAAATATTCAGAGGGTTTCTAATCAGAGGTCTATAAAATGGGCCTATAGACAAAGATGTATTTATAGAATGTCCTAGGGCATAGAAATATTGCCTAGAAGATGACTTGGAACCTCAGACCAGAAAATTTAACACTGTATGCAAATGAGTGCAATAAGATATGACTGTCTTTATGTGTAGCCTTGATTTTTTTGTTAAAATAAGGAGGGAGAATATATTATTAAAGGAAGAAATCAAAAACCACAAGTCAGAGATAAGAACCTACACTATTTCTCAATATACTGAATCAATTACAATTAACATAAAACTGGTAAAGTAAACAAGTGCATTAAAAAGTAACTACACAATGAGTTAAGATTCTTGTCTATTTTATAGTATAAGTGTCTGTGTAGGAGTTACTCACTTTACACACAGGTGTAAAATCTTTTCATATGAATAAAAATTTATAGGAAAACATGGGTTCAATGACTCATATAAAATTAGACATAGGTATTTGTACCTAATAATACTTGTATATTTAAATAACAAACTGTATGTAGACATATTATGTATCAATTTTGAAACTACTTTCCCTTTCTCAGTTTAAATATAAAAATAACTTTTACTTTCAAATTAAAGCAGTTCTTACCATTATACTGCTGAATTTTACAAAAATTAGGGAGATGTGGTATGATTGCCATTAATATGTTGTCTACAATAATATAAAACTGGAAATTTACAAATTTTTTAAATGTTATTTTAGTGTGACAGGACAGATTGCACAAAAATAAGAACTTACAGTTTAAATTTTATTAGTATTGTTTGTATGCATCAATTTCTGAAATCGTAACAATTAAGCATTGTTTTACAGAAAACTAACTAAACCAAACAACACTGATGCTCTTTTTCCATATTGTAATTTATGTATATATGTTATCGTATTTTTCTTCAGTGTGGTTTTATGGTTAAAGGGTGGATTATTATACACCCACATAATATGCAAATTAAACTGATAAACTTATGTTAAGTGGATGGTTAACTTATACTACCATGCTAATTCATTCAAAGAAAGACTGTAATATCACAAATGATTATTTTGACACATGTCATATAATCACTAAAGAAATTGACTTTTGTAAAGTTTTGTTATCATCTGGGATGTTTGAGTTAAAAAGGAAGTTGTTACTGAATACTGACTTACATTGCTGACAGAAACAGTAAATACATAATAAATATTTATATTTGTTTCTGGCATCTTTATTATAATACTATCCATCCCAGCAATGATTTCAAAATCAATAGATTCTCTCCACTAATTATATGTGACCATATTATATGCATGTTTAATTATAATCTAATTTATTTCAGTCTACTTTTTTGTTACAATGAACTTGACCTTGGAAACAGTGTTCTCAAAATGAAAAGGGATCTTTTATTAATATGTGACCATATACGTAAGTTTGTTTAAATCCCATAAAGGGTTCTATGAGTTATAAACAAGAAACTCCTTGCCTTCGCTGAGTCTGGTCAATCTTTTTTTCGACTATTACCTGGGACTATTATACAAAGTCCCAGCTATTACCTAAAATTTAGAAGTGGAGACCTCAATAGGGGTCTTCCTCTCATTATACATGTTATATGTGACCCTTTATCCATGTCAGGTGGCTATCTGATAAAGTATTTGATTTGTCATCAAGAAACCAAAATAAAGAACAGGTGGATTGATGGACAGGTGGATTGATGGACAGGTCTTAATTGAAATGCTTTCATAGTGTCATCTATTATTAAGCTCCCAGAACATATTAGCATAGAAATAGAAATAAAAATTTATTGCAAAAATGCACACTGACTTTGCATGTTTAAGGAAAATCTATTAAAAAACAAATATTGAAATATGTACGCAAACTCAGATGCACATCTTTTATGTACATACAATCATTCTAAAAAATTGAAAAATCTTTGTTGAAAACTGTAAGGGGAGTTGATTACACAAAATTGGTACCATCCTTGAAGATTGCTGCTAAAAACTGACTATAGACCATCTTAAGGAAAAATTATAAAAATTAGTATGTAAAAGGAGTAGATTACAGGTTCTCACTCTTTCCTCTCGTGAATTAAACCAAAGATTGTCCATATTATTTACTTCGATTGCAACTTAGCCATAGATATTAACATGTATCTGTATTTTTCATGTATATAAACAGATACATACACATGTGCATGAAAAAAATTGCATGTTATTTCAAATCTACTAAAATAAACTTACCAATGTCATTTTATCCAACTAATACACAATGTCAACAATGTATTAGTATTATTATTTACTCTGAGCTTGTTTATGCATGTGATTTTCAAGTGTCAAATTGTTGTACTCCCTTCTCAGGAAGTTTCAACAAATTAAAATTGTTTCATTTTATCACATAAATTTCCCCATTTGATATAGTGTTATTGAATATATCCACTTCACAGAGATTATTTTTCCCACTTCTGATTTCAGCTAAATATAACTAAAATTATAAATCCTTATGATTAGTGTAATAAATCACTACAGTAATATTACTTCCTAGTTTTTTTATTTCCAAAAAATATTGTAATACAACACAGGAAAACCTTCAATTTTTTGGCTTGTCTCAAATTATAATTCCTTGTTTAAAAATAGACTTCATTTATATGCACGTTATTTAAAGATGTTAAAAAATCATTCTTGTCAACATATATAAATACAGGAATTTCAAATTTTGAAATAAACCTGTATTTTATTTTCATGTTCTGAAAACTTGATCCATCTTAATCCTTCCACAAAGACCAGCTAAGCCAGCAGTTTTTTAGGTAGATGATTATTTGGTAATCAAAGAATCTCAAAGTTGCATCTGACGTAAAAGAAGTGGAATGACTTAAACACTGATACAAGATATGATAAGTATTAATCCAGAAAAAACAATCAACTATATAACATCACATTAATTCCAACCATAAAACATATTAAACTGCATTTTTTTTATTTCCTCAAATTTCTCATCTATATTGTCACTATTTATATCCAAACATAAAAAAAGTCCCATACATTCTCCAAATATTATCATAAAGCACTTTTTGATTACTTTCAACTTGAAAGTCTCTTCAGTTATTCAAAAGAATTCATAAGTTCTCTCAAGTAAATTTTCATCAAATATTCATCTCTTCAACAATCACTTGTATTTCAAATTGCTCAATGAAATAACTAAATGTATAGTTTAGATGAGAAATTTTTAAGATCAAATTTGCAAAATGAAAATGACTCCTGTTCTATAAGTCTAAGAACAGAATACAAATCGAATAGACATACATTGTAATGAAGTTAGTGAGAAACTAGACACATACATTCATTGATCATCCCTTCAAACTTATCTGTTTTCATGCATCAAGATAAATACTGATTACTGACCTACTGTGTACATGGTACTGCTTGTTTATAATGTAGATATAAACATATACTAAATTACCTCTAATGAACTTATTGTAAGAGTTGGTGGAGGGAGATAAGGGGCCTGTGTTCATAGTTATATTTGTGTATAATGTAAGAAAGTGTATATATCACTTGATTTTATTGAATGTTATTTGTGTTATTCTCAAGTTATAATGTTATTGTCATGTCAAATATTTACTGTTCTTCTGGTCCTTAATTGGAATTAAATATTCTTCTTCTTCTTCTGTAATACTATTGTAGTTTATTGATGTGAATTATAAGTAAATCCAAAGCAGGGTTTTCAATAAGGAATTAAAAAAAACACACATCAAAATCAGAATTATACAATTTGGGTGACCATAATACATGAAGTTCAAATTTTGAGAGTTGACTAGACCCTGATGATGGCAAAAGCTCACACTAGCCCTTTTAGCCAGGTAAGGTGGAAAAAATGAAATACAAGTTTGACTCAACACTTGTTCAGCAGGTTAAATAGTTTTTAAATGCTTTCAGTAACAGCAAACAATCTTTTAAATATTATGACATTTTACCAGAAAATCTGTCTTTTGTGGATACACATATTTTCACAGATTAAATAAAGTAAAATTTGCCAGTTGCAGCATGGATAGACAAAAAATATAAATACTAAGTTAAGGCAAGTATGGAGTAAGTAATGTGCTTTACTCAGTAATGTGCTGGTCATCCCATTTTATTTAACACAATAATAAACTTTTGTTGTCATCTTTCCAGATCAAAATATTGGTCCATGAAAACAACATTTATACTTGGCCCCTTTGATCTACTTTTTTTGGTAAAGCCACAAAATTTATTGACAGTCCAAAACTTTCTTACATTAGCATAATGCATTTTGTTGAAATTTCAAAATGATCAGTTAACTACCATTGTGTCCAATATTTAGAGGAGGAGACATCTAATACATACATATACCATGTAGGCAAAAATTATTGATGGAGGAAGGAGACACAGATAGCGTCAGCATGAAAGCAATAAGTCACACACTCATTTTCGCTACTCTTTCTAAATCAATTTCATCAAGCTGTGTTTCATGGAAATGGTTGCAACATGTCCGACCAGTACTTATTCAGGACACAATTAAGTTTCACAATTTATAAAACTTGTCTACAAATTTGATTTACTAGCAAGTAATGGCAATGTTTGATGTTTTAACTCATCAACAGCCATTCTAATTAAAAGCAAAATGGAGGAAAAAAAGTATATTTTCTTGAATAATTTTTTTCGACTAATGATTAAATTAAAGATTATCATATCTTTTTTGGCAAAAGATTGGGATTTATTGAATGATTTCATTCAAGTTATTGTCTTTTCTGCAATGGCAACAGACCTGTTTAATGGTGTTTGGGGTAAATCAAATTCAAATAATTCGTTAAGTAGGTCACAGTTTCCCAACTGTTTCCATTTTGGGGGCAATTTTTCTGATTTTCTATATACATGATATATATTTTTTTCATTTTTTGTCAAATTTTCAGCTGGACAATTTTTTTCCCTTTCCCTGGATTTCTATTTTTCCTTGAAATAAAATCAAATGTTTTATATTTAGTAGGAGAGTTGGTAGCTGTGTATAATGATCATTACTACTAAGTTGACCATTAATCTCCAATGGGATCATACCCACAAATATTACATTTCCAAAAGATTCTTTTTCAGCAATTGGTCCTCTTTAAACAAAACTGGTAAAACTGAGAAAAAAAAATTTTCACAACACTAAATAAAGTATAATAATCAATTAGTGTAAATTCAGAAATTTTGTGTATCCTTAATATTGCAATTGTTTACCATTAGACAAAATTTTGAGATAAATTATTGTGATTTCAGGAAATGTTATATGCAAATATCACTAGATCAAAATTTAAAATGAAAGTTTTGTTTTTGTAAAACATATTATGTCAGTTTTTGCAAAACATTTTTTTTCCTCATAATTCTGTATGAATCAAAATGAATTAATAATCATATTTAGATTACATGTGCAGTCCGACTGATGTAATTTTAATATATATGTATTACATTGATAACCATTGTGATACCTTATTCAGGGTTTATAAAAAGAAAAATAATTCTGTCTAAAATACTTTTCACATTACCAAATTTAAGAATAAAAGTAAATTGAAATATGATTTACCTTTGAGGTAGGAGAATGATTCCTTACACACATTAGCAATACTTTCATCATCTCTAACATATCTCTGAATACTCCCAACACATATATTACTGTCAATACTTAAAATGCAGCCAAAATTTTATACACATACTGCAGCAGTTAGTTAAAACATGTAGCCAAAAATTTCTTTATTCACACCTACATAGACATAATAATTAATGAAGTAGGTAATTGTCCTTCAGGTGAGAGGCGATTTAAAAGTAAATGGGATTTAAGCTGTCAATAACTCCTACATTTTTGTCATCAATCAATGTATAATATTCACAGGTATCTTTTGTAAAATGATTTCTAATTTGACTGATGCTTCAATAATCACTAGGTATTTCACAACCAGTGTATTGACTATAAGGCTAGTTTTTTACAACTTCATGTGAAAATTTCACTATTATAATCTACTTTAAAAGATTCACTGTTTCATTAATACCTGGGTATGAATATTTTTAAATAAATAAATGCTTATTTTTTGCTAATCATGATCAACTTTTCAAAAGTTATAACTATGAAAACATAAAATTATTTAAAACTGAAAGAATCTAAAATAAACACATGCTGAATATAACTTCTTCTTACATTTTATAAATGTTAGATCAATGTATGCATACAATATGTCACATTGATAACCACAACTAATTCAAATTTTTCTATCATGCCCTTTAGCAATATTGTTTACATATATTTCATAAGGTCATGTCAGATTAACATTGGAATTTACAGAGTATCTTCAAACTTAAATAAAATGTTACAGTAGTGTTTCTTGCATGTTATACCTAAATATACAATAACCTGTTTGAAACAAAACAAGAGTGCACATGCTGAAATGTCTCACCTTTACTGAGCATAAATTTTTTAAAAGTCTTTTAGATAAATGATTAATGAAAAAAATGGGGAATGTGTCCATGGGACACAGATGATGCCCCTGCTTGCATATAACCTTATAAAGGGACATAACTCAAGAACAGTCAAAGTGACGCTACCCAAATTTGAACTTAATCTGAGTTTTGTGGTAATATTAGCATTGTGTATAAGTTTCATAACATTTGGTTGAGGCAAACTTAAGTTAGAGAATGTAAACGAAAAATTCAGCATTTTTTTCCATTTGTAAAGGGGCATAACTCTAGAACAGTAAAAGTGACGCTACCAAAAATCACACTTGATCTGTGTTTTGTGGTAATAAGCATTGTGCATAAGTTTCATAACATTTGGTTGAGGCAAACTTAAGTTAGAGAATGGAAACGAAAAATTCAGCAATTTTTCCATTTGTAAAGGGGCATAACTCTAGAACGGTAACAGTGACGCTACCAAAAATCAAACTTGATCTGTGTTTTGTGGTAATAAGCATTGTGTATAAGATTCATAACATTTGGTTGAGGCAGACTGAAGTTAGAGATGGGAAACCAATTTTGGGAAGTACGGACGTACGGACAGACAAGGGTAAAACTAAATGCCCCCTCTGCTACGGTGGGGGCATAAAAATGATGTTAGGTACACACACCTTACAATCAATGCAGACACAGCATACCTTTGATCACAGACAATACACAAAAACAAGTAAATATACACTGAACGAATAAGTTTGATCTATGACACAATATAAATAAACAAGAGGCTCTGTGCTGGTAGATATAAATAAGAAGATGTGGTATGAGTGCCAATGAGACAACTATCCATCCAAGTCACAATGTGTAAAAAGTAAACAATTATAGGTCAAAGTACCGTCTTCAACACGGAGCCTTGGTTCACACCGAACAGCAAGCTATAAAGGGCCCCAAAAAGACTAGTGTAAAACAATTCAAACAGGAAAACCAACGGTCTAATCTATATAAAAAACTAAAACACTAATGAACCACACCAACAAACGACAACCACTGAACAACAGGCTCCTGACTTAGGACAGGTGCATAAAAATGCAGCTGATTTAAATGTTTTAACAGGCGTCAACCTTCACCCTAACCTGAAACAGTGGTATAACACTACAACATAAAAAGACACACAATAAAATATCAATTGAAATGACTTAACTTGATCAAAAAGACAATACACAAAAACAAGTAAATATACACTTAAAGAATAAGTTTGATCTATGACACAATATAAATAAACAAGAGACTCATGAGAGCCTGATATCGCTCACCTGTAATTTCAGTTTCAGGAATTTGACTTATTTGTAGATCTTACTTTGCTGAACAATTTTGTCATTTACACTTTCTCTCTTTCTATAATAATATTAAAGATTTAGAATACATAACCCAAAACTGTAAAATTTCCTAAAAATTAACTATTTCTGGACAGTAACCCAACAATAAGTTGTCCTATTGATCTGAAGATTACTTGACAGGTAGATCTAAACCTGTTTAACACTTTCATCTATGTCAGTTTTGCTCTTACTGCTTTAGTTTTTGACCCCTATGTTCTATTTTTAGCCATGTGGCCATGTTTGTTAATGGATCAAAACTTTGGATACAATTTAAAAAGTTTAGAAGTATTAGGCCCAGTAGTTTCAGAGGAGAAGATTTTTAAATATTAGCAAACATGATGAACAAATTGACATTTGTGTAAAATTGTCTTTAAAGGGCAATAACTCCTTAAGGGGTCAATTGACAATTTTGGTCATATAAACTTTTTTGAAGATCTTACTTTGCTGAACATTTTTGCTGTTTAGGGAGCTACCATCTGATTTTTATGGGGGAGGCTAGGATGAAAAATTTTGTCCTGCATTTTTTTTTTAATTGTAATCTCTGTCCTGCCTTTTTATTTTTCACTCTATTCAGTCCTGCCTTTTTTATTAGTTTATCCTGACTTTTTTTACATAAATTGTCATCCTGCCTTTTTTTTTTTGCCAAGTTGCTCATCCTGCCTTGTTTTTTTAACTCAAAACTCCTGTCCGACCTTTTTTTCAAATTTCATCCTAGCCCCCATCAAATGGTAGCTCCCTTACAGTTTATCTTTATCTTCAATAATATTTAAGATAATAGCCAATAAAATGCTTCGCTGGGGCGCAGCTTGATACGACCGCAGAGGTCGAACCCTGAACAGTTGGGGCAAGTATGGACACAACATTCAAGCTTGATACAGCTCTGAATTTGGATTGTGATTAAATATTTGACACAGCATAGGTTTCTGACACAGAAAAAAGTTGGTCTAAGAACTTGAATTTTTTTAATTTACCTATTATGGTCCAATGTCCAAAATCAAAATACATGGTTAGATTCAGCATATCAAAACAAAGTTTAATTTTGGACCCCAACTTGGACAAACTTGAAAACTGGGCCTATAATCAAAAATCTAAACACATGTTTAGATTCAGCATATCAAAGAACCCCAAGAATTCAATTTTTGTTAAAATCAAACTAAGTTTAATTTTGGACGCTTTGGACCTTAATGTAGACCAATTAAAAAAACGGGACCCAAAATTAAAAATCTAAATACACGGTTAGATTTGGCATATCAAAGAACCCCAATAATTCAATTTTTGATGAAATCAAACAAAGTTTAATTTTGGACCCTTTTGACCTCAATATGAACCAATTTGATAGCGGGGCCCACAAATAAAAAATCTAAATACATGGTTAGATTCAGCATATCAAAAAACCCCATATATTCAATTTTTGTTGAAATCAAAAAAAAGTTTAATTTTGGACCCCTACTTGGACCAACTTGAATACTGGGCCCATAATCAAAAATCTAAACACATGTTTAGATTCAGCATATCAAAGAACCCCAAGAATTCTATTTTTGTTAAAATCAAACTTAAGTTTAATTTTGGACTCCAACTTGGACAAACTTGAAAACTGGGCCCATAATCAAAAATCTAAACACATGTTTAGATTCAGCATATCGAAGAACCCCAAGAATTCAATTTTTGTTAAAATCAAACTAAGTTTAATTTTGGACCCTTTGGACCTTAATGTAGACCAATTTAAAAAACAGGACCCAAAATTAAAAATCTAAATACACGGTTAGATTTGGCATATCAAAGAACCCCAATAATTCAATTTTTGATGAAATCAAACAAATTTTAATTTTGGACCCTTTTGACCTCAATATGAACCAATTTGATAGCGGGCCCACAAATAAAAAATCTAAATACATGGTTAGATTCAGCATATCAAAGAACCCCATATATTCAATTTTTGTTGAAATCAAACAAAGTTTAATTTTGGACCAACTTGAAAACTGGGCCAAAAATCTAAAATCTAAATACATATTTAGATTCAGCATATCAAAGAACCCCATATATTCAATTTTTGTTGAAATCAAACAAAGTTTAATTTTGGACCCCAACTTGGACAAACTTGAAAACTGGGCCCATAATCAAAAATCTTAACACATGTTTAGATCCAGCATATCAAAGAACCCCAAGAATTCAATTTTTGTTAAAATCAAACTAAGTTTAATTTTGGACCCTTTGGACCTTAATGTAGACCAATTTAAAAAACAGGACCCAAAATTAAAAATCTAAATACACGGTTAGATTTGGCATATCAAAGAACCCCAATAATTCAATTTTTGATGAAATCAAACGAAGTTTAATTTTGGACCCTTTTGACCTCAATATGAACCAATTTGATAGCGGGGTCCACAAATAAAAAATCTAAATACATGGTTAGATTCAGCATATCAAATAACCCCATATATTCAATTTTTGTTGAAATCAAACAAAGTTTAATTTTGGACCCCAATTTGGACCAACTTGAAAACTGGGCCAAAAATCAAAAATCTAAATACATGTTTAGATTCAGCATATCAAAGAACCCCATATATTCAATTTTTGTTAAAATCAAACAAAGTTTAATTTTGGACCCTTTGGACCTTAATGTAGACCAATTTGAAAACTGGACCCAAAATTAAAAATCTAAATACAAGGTTAGATTCAGCATAACAAATAAATAAATGTGGTCAAAGATTTTACAAATCTAATGTGCCATACTGTGCAATTAAAGATTACTTCTTGAAATTTTTCAATATTTGAAATTTGAAAAAAAAATAATATTTGAAGAATAATTCTTTTTAATTTCTGAAATCTGAAATGAGATAAAATTGACCCCCCACAATTTCTTTCTACCCCAAAAAAATTCTTTCCCTCAAGATATGGTCATAATCTCAATCAAATTTCCAATGGAGTTTGCAACCATAATTACCCATTTAAATTTACCATAGTGCTAACTTAATCTATTTTATAATAGAATTTAAAATATAGTGTTAAATCTTTCATATGGATTTTTTTGTAAAAAAAAAAGATGCAACATTTGCAGATATTTTTACTGGTCTTCCTTTATAAATATGCATTTCTTTAAACATAATTTAAAAGCAGTGTAAGGGAAGAAACCAAAACGTTGTATTTGGATTACCTCCCTTACACTGTTTAAAATTATCTTAATTGTTCATTAACCATTACTTTATACATAATTTAAAAGCAGTGTAAGGGAGATAATTTCAATGATGTATTTGATTTATCTCCCTTACACTGCTTTAAATTATGTTTTGTACTAAAGTATTTGTCCATTAACCAGGACAACCTTGTTTTTCCCCCTTTTTTGCCCCTAATTCCTAAACGGTTTGAGCCATAACCCCCCAAAGCAAATCCTAACCATCCCTTTGTGGTATGGAAACTTGTAGTATAATTTCAGAGAGATCCATACACCGTTCCACAGTTATTGTCTGGAAACTAGAAAATGCTTATTTTTGGCCCCTTTTTGGCCCCTAATTCCTTAACTATTGGTACCATAACCCCCAAAATCAATCCCCACCTACCTTTTGTGGTATTGAACCTTATGGTAAAATTTCAAAGAGATCCATTCACTTAAACTAAAGTTAGAGTGCGAAAACCAATGTGTATTCGGATGACGATGCCGGACGACGACGCCGTCATACCAATATACAACCACAAAAATGTTTTTGCGGTCGTATAAAAACTGCAAAATTTCATTACAATTACCAATTTAGTGGCAGCAACCCAACAATGGGTTATTTGGTACGTCTGAAAATTTAACAGCTGATAGATCTTGACCTATTGAACATTTTTACCCCATGTCAGATTTGCTCTAAATGTTTTAGTTTTTGAGATATAAGCCAAAAACTGCATTTGACCCCTATGTTCTATTTTTAGCTATGGTGGCTATGTTTGTTGATGGATCAAATCTTCGGATACAATTTATAAACAAGATACCCTAGGGAACATTCAGTTAAATTTTGAAGGTATTTGGCCCAGTAGTTTCAGAAGAGAAGATTCTTGAAATAGTTTAAGATGACGATAGCAGACGACGATGAACGCCAAGTGATGGCATAAGCTAACATGGCCCTTTTGGCCAGGTTAGCTAAAAAGATGTTTCAATATCAACTAGACAACTTTAACCTAGGACAAAATGGCGTTAAATAAAGTTACGTACACAGGTAAATTTAAATATAATAATTTTGTTGTTAGGAGTACAGAAACATTTTTTACAAAATAAATTTGTTGTTCATAGTTTGAGAACAGAAGTGAAAATTTCTTAGTCATACTAAATACCTATCAAAAGGTGGTACATATTAAAACATCAGAGACTAAAATCAATTAAAACACATCCCAGGCAGGGATTTAGTGATTTAACGCCATGGACAATCAAAGAAGACATGACTTGTGACCATATTACAGGACCTGTCTATTGATTTAATTGTTTATTTATTTTTCGCGCTTTTTTACTTGTCACTTCTCATTTAAATATTATATCAATAATAAATATAAAAAGCCGATATTTTTTCATGCAGCAGGAAGTGTAGTAGTGTTAATCAAAGCATGGTGGCCAAAATTAATGCAAAGTGGGGCTGCTATTCTAAAATAGCCTAGGAAAACACTGGTATTTTAGCACCCCTTTATTCTATAATTTTGATTTTTTTCTATCCATTTTTCTCTTTTTGTGATGCTGGTCAGTTGTTGAAAAAGAAAATAAAAGAAGAATGTGTCTGAGGACACGAATGCCCCCGCTCAAGATTGCTTTTCAAACAAAAATGGGACGGAAGGAAAGACAAAGAGACAGATAGTCAAGGGTATCTGCTATCACTTAAGGCTCCCTATTCCTGGCGACAGAGGCATAAAAAGTGTCTGAAACAAAACATTGTCCCTACACATTCAACATCATGTTTTAATCACAGAGAAAAATAATAAAGTCAAACTTGCCTTAACGACCACCTGCTGTTAACAACCGCTTTGCAATCCCTCAATAGATATCTCTATACATTTCTACCACCTGCCTAACTCGACAAGCCACCACAGAAATTTGTTTAAAATGACCACATGGAATGTCTTAAATGACCCGAATTTACTTGGAAGGATCAGCAACTTTCGAGAAATTGTAATCGTACAGCCATTTGAAGATAGATGTTGACTTTCGACTCCTTAAAATTAGGTGAATATCATTGCAAGAGTATCGGATTAACTTGAGGTTTGAAGATTGTTGACATTCTAACAATCCTCCATCCTAGAGTGAATCTGCTTAAATGGAATCTGCCGAGTTTAGACAATTGATTATGGTCAAGGCTTCCACAAAGGACGTCTATTACCAAGCTCAAGATACATGTAGCTTATTGCTTATTATTTTCAAGTTCAACAGGTGTTTTGAGTGAAATTGGTTATTCAAACATGTCCTAAAAACAAAGCTATTGACAGTTATATGAATGTGACAAAAATTGCAAAAAAATGACGATTAAGAAGTTGATGATTACAGAATATAATAAGCATGGCTAGAGAAATAAAATTTTCTTGTAAGTAATACTTTTATAAGGAACAAACAATCAAATTATATTTTTAATTGAATAAAACATATTCAAAAGTCTCAAATCTGTGATGGAGTCCTGTCCTCAGCTGAGAAGCAATTATGTTGCCCGAGTCACATAGTGAAGAAATTTATATAAAATCTTGAAGAACATGCGTTCAAAGGCTCTGCTCCCTGGGTATTTTCACAGGAATTATACATGTATTTGACATAATATAACAAGAACCTCGTCTTGTGATCATGGTGATTATGAAAAAAATGAGAAAAAAAAATACAAAAAGGCAAGAAAAAAATTTAATTTCATAATGAACATTTCTCATAATATAATTAGTCATAGTGGATATACACACAAGACCAATACAGTATTATTCACTTATACTAGTATATTCAAAAGTTATAGTGCACATAAATACTTCCTTCTATTCAAATTTGGTAACTTGTATTCAAAGATCATGTTTTACTGTATATGAAATAAATGGAGAATGTGTCCATGGGACTCGGATGATGCCCCATCTTCGCTAGCCAAGGGTTACGATCCACAACCCTCCTCTCCACCCTTGGCCGATTAAGCCAACATTTGTGATAACAATGTTGCACCATCTATCGGTAGATTAAAGTCACGCCCATACCGAATACATTATTCTTGACCAATGGTAGCACTTGAACTCTTTAATTTGGAGGTAAAAACACGGTAGCGTCTAGATTCTACACACTTGGTAAAGCAGGAAACAAAAATATACATAGACATTCATGCATTTGTGCAAGAAAAATACACAGGAACTTCTATTAGTTGATTAAAAACATTCAAATTGTCACTAAATATAGTCGTATGTTTAGGGATGTAAAGACTTGTTGCACAATAAGCACGTGGCAATTGTTTACATACACTTTCTACATTTACAGGTGATCATGTTATAGGCGCTTTTTGATTGGATGCAGCAAGTTTCGACTGCAACCAATGAAAATCATTACCTTGTGTCTCCGAAATTCTATCTCAATCTGCCAAGGGTGGAGAGGAGGGAAGTGGATCGTAACTCTTGGCTAGCGAAGATGATGATGCCCCCGCTTGCATATAAAAGTTATAAAGGGAGATAACTAGAGTACTGTAAAAGTGACGCCATACAAATTCGACCTTGATCTGAGTTTTATGATGATACATGTGTAAGCATTGTGTATAAATTTCATAACATTTGGTAGAGAAAAACTAAAGTTAGAGAACACAAACAAAATTTTCAGCAATTTTTCCATAAAATTTGTAAAGGGGCTTTACTCTAGAACGGTAAAAGTTACACCACCCAAATTCATTCTTGATCTGTGTTTTGTGGTAATAAGCACAGTGTATAATTTTCATAACATTTGGAGAGGCACACTAAAGTTAGAGAACAGAAACTAATTTTAAGACGTATGTATGGACGGACAAGGGTTACACTAATGCCCCCTCTGAAGCAGCAAGGGTATAATAAAAGCAGAATAATTACTTGCTTTGCATTATGTTAACCAAGGGTGCCTAAAAAACACTATATTGAGTCAGTGAGTGCCAAACTAACCTGGTGCCGAAGTGAATAGAATTCTGAGATTGATTAGTGTTTAACACCACTTTCAACACTGTTGTGCTATTTCGTGGCGGTCAGTTTTTATTGGTGCAGGAAGCCAGAGTGCCCGGAGAGAACCACCTATCTTCGGTAGGAAAACAGACAATCCTAGTCAATTAAGATTAGAGTCAAGTGCACCTGGCATGTGCGGGTTTCGAACTCACAACCTCAGTGTTGACTGGCTAGTTATACAGTAGTTAGACTACCTAGACCGTTCGATTCGGCCACTGAGGCCCCTGAATTCTGAGACAAACACCCAAAACCTTTAGGTAGCACCTGCCCCATATAATATTATACAAATGTACTTGAAGGTTGTATGTTAACGTCTAAATGGATACGTGTGTTGATGGGCTGCTGTCTCTTCAAACTATTAAGTAATATGTCTGTTGACAGGTACACCACTGTTACAGACAGTGACATATGATATGAAAAATTATGATACGAAATGAAAACATTGTACAGACGGACTTGATTAAACAGTTTTTAACAACTTGTAATGATTTACCTGGCCTTCTTGGCGTCCTAAGGCCATTCCTTTGACATCATCCTAACACTGCATGTCGTAGAGAAATTTAAAGTTCCACATAGTTTACATTTTAAACGAGAAACTTTAACTTAATTTTTGGTCTAGCAGATGCTCTTCAACCTACTTCCGGTTCATGGTAATAATTAATTTCCGGATCTTATCGGTATTTTCCGGGAAAATAATAATTCACTGAAATGTGTTTTCAGAGACATATTAATACTTCTTTTCCATAATTTGATCAGTTCTTTGTTAATATCCCACAAATTTCTACCAACCTGGTGTCTACAGTTGAAGAATTTTTAAATTTCTTAGAGGCATTTTCAGTCCTAATAATTTATCAAATCAAGGATTTCAATAGTAAGAAAATCTTACTATACAAATCCTTGATCAAATTGACTAGGCCTAATGCTTTTTATATTTTAGCTGGGAACAGTATATATATATATGTTCCTGATTTTAGTTAGTATACTTTTTTTTACTGAAGTTTCAAGAAAAGAGCATTTTTCAAAGAATTGAATTAAATTACTGGTTTATTAAAATGGGGGGTGCATTCTTTATTAAAAACATACATTTCATGTATCTGAATATACAAATTACCAGAGGCGGATTTAGGGGGCCCGGCCCCCCTTATGGAGCTCCCCTTATGGAGCTTCATTTATTGTTAATCTAGACTTTTAACCAGTTCCACTACAAGTTTTGTCTAGTTTAAGGGGGCTCCCTTGCCCCCTTTTCAAAATCCTGTATCCGCATCTGATTACATATAAGTACTGTTAAAAATGAAATAAAATGAGGAATAAACTTTATAAATTAATGCATTTTGCTTAGTTTAGACCAGGTAATTATTAGTTTTAAATTTTCAATTTACCTCAAGTGAATCCCTGAAAATTGTGACCCAATTATTGATTAAATACTGATCAATATATATATATATGGTCCGGGTACACAGTTATCGTCCTTTGATTTTCGTTGTCCACGAATATAGTCCCTAGTGTGGACAGTGTGTTACTTGTCGATTTTTTTTATACCCCTTCCGAATTTATTTCTCCATGTTTTATGACTCAAATAGTAAGTAGGGGGGTGAAATGACACTGTAAAAAAATTTGGGTCATGAATTTTAAAGTAAAGTAGTGATTTGGTCCAGCTGAAAAATGTTAAAAATTAGCACATCGGAAGCTGTCAAAAGATTTGAAGACCCCCTTAGCATGAAATTGTCCATATTTTGAGTTAGAGCCGATGAAGTTTTCTATAATTTTGATATAATTTGTCCCAAAAGTAGTACAACACACTGTAAAAATATTATTGAGAAAGTGCAGGTGGGATTTTTTTAATTTCCATTTATTGTCTAAAAGAAATGCACTACGAAATAACTGTGTACTCGGACCTAAGAGGTGAAATCAGGAAATATAGAATCTGTACTTTGGCAACTTCCCTGAATGATTTGATGGTGTCAATTTATCAAATAGCATAAAACTAAAGGATTTAAACTTTTATTTGATAGAATTTCTGCAAAAATGACCAATTTTGGCATTTTATGGTCAAAATAAGCATTTCATAGCTTTTTCAATTTTGATGCATAAGTGGCATTCTGACTTTCTATCTGACAGGTTTTTATGTGTCAATATTTGTGTTTCTATGTTTCAATCCAGTTGTATTACTCATTTGTGAACTCTGAATCTACAGAAAAGAAGATTATCTCAGACAATATGCGCAAAATGTGTTGTATATATGATCATCGTCTAACGCCCTGTTTGGATCAAGTTAAATGTGAGGAGCTTGGAACATAAAAGTTGAAGTCCATTATAAAGACCTCACTAAATTTGTATAAAAAGCACTTAACAATGTCTTTTGTACCTGTTTTATGTCACAAAATACCTTTCTTTTCTTCTGTAGGATAGCAAGTGGTTCAAATATAAGCCTGTTGAGACTAAAATTGCATGCATGTTTTTCACTAAAAAGTGAAAAATCTTTGTATCAGACCATACTGTCTGCAAAAAAAGTTGAATGCAAGAGTCTTTTTGTGCTCAGATTTATTGTATCATGTCACCTGAGTATAGAAATGATAGAAAAGACACAAAATTTTATTTCATATAGCTTCAATATGCATTTTTAAATGTAAATATGTGATACGGCCTAAATTGACCCTAAATTATTTTCAGTCTTACTTGGCCTAAGACCCTTTTAAGCTAATGTGATATGTTATTTGTAAGTTTTCTTTCCATTTAAAGTACATTAAATACATATGTAAGGATTATTTATAACCAAAAAGCTTTACAAATTTAAAATTGCTGGAAAATATTACATCTTCATATAAGGCCCCCCTTCATTGGAAAACCTCCATTTTTAGCCACAGGCTCATATAAATTTGACTTTTTAATAATTATGATAAGTCTGATGAATCAAATGAGTACTCTATTGCTTTTAATACATAATATATTATATATTAAGGCATTTCAAAAGTATTTTTTTGCAATATTTTAATTTTTTAAGCCTCAATTGTTGATAGTTGAAAATTTTCAATTTTAACGTCTAAATTTAACACTCAAAGTTCAATATAGAATTAGTCATATTGTCTATAATATATATCCTATTGCCATGAAACTTTGTAAGCAGTCTTATAATTTAATAAGCTTTAGTCATACCAAGTTTCATTAAGATTGGTCAACTTTTTCTACCCTATTAGGTCCGGGTACACAGTTATCGTCCTTTGATTTTCGTTGTCCACGAATATAGTCCCTAGTGTGGACAGTGTGTTACTTGTCGATTTTTTTTATACCCCTTCCGAATTTATTTCTCCATGTTTTATGACTCAAATAGTAAGTAGGGGGGTGAAATGACACTGTAAAAAAATTTGGGTCATGAATTTTAAAGTAAAGTAGTGATTTGGTCCAGCTGAAAAATGTTAAAAATTAGCACATCGGAAGCTGTCAAAAGATTTGAAGACCCCCTTAGCATGAAATTGTCCATATTTTGAGTTAGAGCCGATGAAGTTTTCTATAATTTTGATATAATTTGTCCCAAAAGTAGTACAACACACTGTAAAAATATTATTGAGAAAGCGCAGGTGGGATTTTTTTAATTTCCATTTATTGTCTAAAAGAAATGCACTACGAAATAACTGTGTACTCGGACCATATACAGAGACATATAACAAGAATAATTCAGTCCTTCCCCATAATCGATCTCTCCTACTTGTGAGTAATTGTAGATAAGTGGAATATAACGACTGTATTATTCGGGTTAAGAGACATATAATACATATTCAATTTGTATTATATGTTTTTGATATATAAAACTTATTTCATATGTAAAATAAACCCCACTTGCATTCTTCTGTTTTTCAGATTTAAAAAAAAATTACATATGATTAATCCATTATAATTCAGGGGCCTCGGTGGCCGAGTGGTCTAAGTAGTTACTACTGTAATTACTAGCCAGTCAACACTGAGGTTGTGAGTTCGAACCCCGCTCGTGCAGGTGCACTCGACTCCAATCTTAATTGACTAGGATTGTCAGTTTTCCTATCGTAGGTCGGTAGTTTTCTCCGGGCACTCCGGCTTCCTCCACCAATAAAAACTGGCCGCCACGAATAGCCCAAAAGCGGTGCTAAAAATTGGACCCCCCTTTCAAACTTTTTTAATCCCCATTTGGAGCATTAACCATCAAACTCAATCACAGTCTTTCCTTTGTAGTATGGAACCTTGTAGTACAATTTTAGAGAGATCCATACACCATTTCACAAGTTATTGTCTGGAAACTAGAAAAATGCTTATTTGGGCCTCTTTTTTGCCCCTAATTCTCAAACTGTTGGGACCATAACCCCCCCAAAATCAATCCCAACTTTTCTTTTGTGGTTATATACCTTGTGTTTAAATTTCATAGATTTCTCTTAACTTATACCAAAGTTATTGTCCGGAAACCATATGTCTTCGGACGACACTGACGACGACAACGATGTGATACCAATATACGACCGCAAAAATTTTGCGGTCGTATAAGATTTGTCTACGTGAATTTAATTCTTTTATTAAAGAGGGACATTCAAACTCGAAAATCGAAAATAAAGTGACAACGCCATGGCCAACGTACAATAGGTTTAACAACAACAAGTCCCAAATATGATCAAAACATTAGTATACTAATGTGACGCCAATTGTGGAAATATGTATATGATAACTAGTACTTTTATTTCTGTATATCTAGTTTTTTATTGCTTTTGCAATTTACAAAATTAATTTTTCGTCAGATATTTTAAATTTATTATTTTCTAGATCCATGCCCAACAGCCCCCATGCTATGTTAATGTTTATTCATAATAAAATGGTTACAGTCTCAAATGACCAGGTTGCAATATTTGTGACTAAATTTTGCTGAAAAATTGCTAAGTTCCAAAGTCAGGAAAAATGAGAAAAAAATCCTCAAACAATTCAATAAAAGCAGGTGCACAACTTCAACAATAGGCATTTTCATGTGAAGTTTTAGGGATCTGGTTGAAAACTGTAGGAGTTGATGACACGAAACCTTTACCCTCTTTCGTAAATTTTGCTGAAAAATTACAAAGTTTCCAAGCCTGGGAAAATGAGAAAAAAATTGTCAAACAATTCCATTATGGCAGGTGCACATCTTCGATATATGTGCAATCTCCTGTGAAGTTTCAGGGATCTGGGTTGAAAACTGCAGGAGGAGTTGACAAATTAGATATCCACTTTCCCCTGACCACCTGTCTGACATCACTGTACTATACGCTGGTTTTAAACTTCCTCCAACCCGCCATTAAAACAACTGTATTTGATTAATTTCAACTACACTTGAAAGAAAAATGATACAAGCTGCTCAAATGAAGAAAACAGTGTTGGGTTTTTTGTGGTACTTTTTTTTATTAAAAATCTTATATGACTGAATTAACACATGAAAGATAGTATGAAATAATATCTAATTGTATAAAAACAATAACATTATATGGCATAAATGTCTAAATCTATGGATTCACTTTACAGGGTGGATATCAATTTCAGTACATTTAAAGAACTCCATACAAATATCTATATTTAATTTTTTTGCATTCATATACATGGCTGACAAAAATGGTATCCAACAATAAAAGGAATCCATATATATTAACAAACAACAATATTAATATGTTCTCAATAAACATGCATTTCAATTGTCAAAACAAATTCTAAATCATCTAATTGATCATATTTAAAATCAATACATCCATTAATGATTATCTGTTACATGTACTGTACAGTCAAACATGTGATTTTATCCTACATTTTTCATAGGATCAAATATTCATAGCCATTATTGTCATTTAAGGAGGTATTACGCTAAAGGCTACAAGAAACTATTTTTCTCTCATAAAATAGCCAAATAAGTAATCAAAACTACAGTTGACCGATTGAAAATGTTGGTATAAACCTGATCAAAAAGTTTATAATATTCTTAGTCTTCAATTAGTACAAAATTGGCAATTTTTTACCTTTTAAGTACATTTTCATGGTTAAAAGCAAGTTTACAATTAATAAATTGCCTAGTTGCAAAATTTAATTATCTAACCAAAAATTTAAATTTCTGACCTGACAAATCACTTTAAGAACATAGTTTACTTCATTGTATATGAAATGTAATCACATAAAAAGTTTTTTGCCGCAGGAATGTATTTAAAGCAACTGGTGGAACTGTGAGCATAATTTTCAATGGTATATCAAAGATAAAGTTTGCAGACATTAATCAAAACAAAACTCAAAGTTAACATTCACAACTCAAGTTTCACTTCTGTAATAAATAACTATTTTATACATACATGTATATGTTATAATACCTGAGTCAAGAAAATGAGAACCACTAATACTTGCTATAACAAGTTGCACATGTTGTTGTGCTAAGCATACACCACTACAAATATATAGTACTGAATAACAGAAAGTTGGTGTCAGATAGATTTGAAAAGCATTCTAACTTTACAACTCATAACAGCCAAGCTGCTGACCAAACATGAAGTCATTTTGTTGAGTAGTAGAGAAGGAATGTGTGACGAAAATGTTAAGTTTATTTCAAAATATTGAAAAATTTAGATAGGAAGTAGGTGTCCTACTGATCTAAATAGTGCTCACACATTACAACCCATCACAGTCAAGCTGATGTCAAACCAAATTCCAAGTCATTCTGTTTACCAGTAAGTGAGAAAAGTGTGACAAAAATATTTATTGGACAAAAACACTGAAAAATACTAAATTATCAGCTAACAGGAAAGGAGGGAGTAGGTGTCTGGCATATCTGAAAAGTGCTCACATCTTACAACTAATCTCTGTCAAGCTGTTGACCAATTATGAAGTCATTCTGTTCAGTTGTACCTGAGAAATGTGTGAAAAAAATATTTGTTGGACAAACAGACTGACAAGGTGAAATCATTCCAAGAGGGTGTAAAAATATTGATCAACAATCTAAAACACATTAAATGTGTAAATAAAAAAATCGGAAAAGTTTATATTTAACAGTATAAAATACTTAAAAATGTACTGGGTTTATTCATTCTATAATGTCTAAATTCACAAGTATTTCAACAAGACTTTCACCAGACAACAAAAGTTAACACTTAGATTTTGGTCTTATAGTTTTCTTACTGGAGCACTGAAAATTTACTTCTGCTGCTTGACTTTTAAAGCCTAATTTCACATGGTGAATACAAAGTAAAATATACACACCTAATATATAGGATTTTTCAGAGTTAAAATTTGAAGTGGCAGGTCATAAATGTCATAATGGAGTCAACATGATGTTTCAATGTAATCATTATAAACTACCATTGTATTTGGTGCACAGCCAGTTGATTTAGATATATATAGTAGCGTGCCATTACAAAACATCATTACAGTGTATATAGATAACTGACAGACAAGAGGGTTTTTAACCCAAATTCCAGTGTTTTTTTTATTACAAGTCCCATTTAATGGATCAATATATATATAAATATAAATACATTTTTAAGTCAGTTAGACTGAATAAAGTGTGAATATCTAAATATTTAATCAATGATTAAGTTGCCAGTTTAATAGCTGCATCCTCACATCTCTGTTTGCCAAGTCTGACAATGTCCTCTGCTAAGTCATCAAGTGTTGTATACCGGCTTTTTTCAAAACTAAATATATCAGAGATGAACCCTAACACTAAATCCTACAACAAAAGAAATAACAGTGTTTTACTGGTTATTACAATTCTTACTGGAAACTTCCAGAGAAGCAAGTTAAAGTAATTTTATTGTAGTATCTGTTGAATAAATAAAACAAATTGATTTGGGTTTTTGTATCACCAATAAATACACCACATCCATTCTGGGGAACTGGGTATTTTAACATCAGAGAATTTACCAAAAATAAAATAATCTCTTATAACTACAATGTACATTTTTTTTAAAAGATAATTTTTAAACTGTGAAAGAAAATTTCCATTTCCTCCAAATGTTTCATTTTATGCATAGATATCTGTTTTCTTTGAAAAAAGATAATTTTAAAACTATGAAAGATAAATGGGGAATGTGTCCATGGGACACAGATGATGCCCCTGCTTGTCTCGTATAAAGTTATAAAAGGCATAACTTAAAAACCGTAAAAGTGACGCTTCCCAAATTTGTACTTGATCTGAATTTAGTGATAATAACAATTGTGTATAAGTTTCATAACATTTGGTTGAGGCAAACTTAAGTTAGAGAACGGAAACGAAAAATTCAGCAATTTTTCCATTTGTAAAGGGGCATAACTCTAGAACGGTTAAAGTGAAGTCTTGTAATGGCTTATGCAACAATAAGAGAGACACCCCCAAAAAACAAACTTGATCTGTATTTTGTAGTAATAAGCATTGTGTATAAGTTTCATAACATTTGGTTGAGGCTAACTTAAGTTAGAGAACGAAACGAAAAAATTCAGCAATTTTTCCATTTGTAAAGGGGCATAACTCTAGAACAGTTAAAGTAAAGTCTTGTAATGGCTAATGCAACAATTTGATAACAAATGGCTGGATAAAAAAAAAAATGTTATAAAGTTACATACAAGTACAAAATGTATCTTGAACAAATATATTAATGGAAGTGATTCATAAAATACTTTGGAGTAATTCTAAGTATTGTATTGGAAAAGGAAAAGCTTGAGTATTTAGTTATGTTTCAACTATGGCTGGATGATCTTAAGGGTTTATAGTTTGGTAAATATTCAGGAAGTTGCAGGAATTTATGCCTTTAAAAGAAAATTTTGACTATTTTGTTTTAAACTATGATAAAAATAAATGGGGAATGTGTCCCTGGGACACAGATGATGCCCCCGCTTGCATATAACATTATAAAGGAATATAACTCAAGAACTGTAAAAGTGACGCTACCCAAATTTGTACTTGATCTGAGTTTTGTGGTAATAAGCATTGTTCATAAGTTTCATAACATTTGTTTGAGGCAAACTAAAGTTAGAGAACAGAAACAAATATTTCAGGAATTTTTCCATTTGTAAAGGGGCATAACTCTAGAACGGTAAAAGTGACGCCACCAAAATTGAAACTTGATCTGTGTTTTGTGAAAATAAGCATTGTGTATAAGTTTCATAACATTTGGTTGAGACAAACTAAAGTTTAGAGAACGGAAACATAAAATTCAGCAATTTTTCCATTTGTAAAGGGGCATAACTCTAGAATGGTAAAATTAACACCACTAAAATTGAAAATATGATCTGTGTTTTGTGGTAATAAGCATTGTGTATAAGTTTCATAACATTTGGTTGAGGCAAACTAAAGTTAGAGAACAGAAACGAAAAATTCAGCAATTATCCATTTGTAAAGGGGCATAACTCTAGAACGGTAAAAGTGAGGCCACCAAAATTCAAACTTGATCTGTGTTTTGTGGTAATAAGCGTTGTGTATAAGGTTCATAACATTTGGTCGAGGCAAACTAAAGTTAGAGAACGGAAACCAATTTTGGGACGTACGTACATTCGTACATACAGACGGACAAGGGTAAAACTTAATGCCCCCTCCGCTATGGCGGGTGCATAAAAATATTAACAGCAAAATGATCCGCAATACAAGATTTACAGGTGAACTGTGAGCTATTTCTCAATAATGAGCCCCAAAATTTTATAATGACAGGACAATTTTCAGTTTTTCATTGTTTTTGCCTATTATCTTGAAAACTATAATCAGGATAATAGATAGGTAGAAACTGTAAAAACTCAGCAAAAAAGATCTTCAAAAGCACCAATATAACTAAAACCAGTGATTGACACCTTGATAGGAGTAAATATTGACTTTAAATGACAACTTTTACTGTTTATTTGAGTTGAATCCCTTTAAACTTTTTTAAATATTTCTTTAAAATATACCTAGAATGTCTAAGGAGTAACTGAATATTTAGTATTCTTATAAAAATGTCAAAAATTGAATCATAAAATCTTACTTTAAAATAGAAACATATTTCCTTTAATGTAGAATCTGGTCCCAGAAAACCCCAAGCTAATACTGGACTTGTATGCTCTGATATACTGTAAAATCTTCTAATGAAGCCATCTGGCACCTGTTTAAAAATACAAAAACAGTCATAAATAATGAAACACCATGCTTTTTATTTGTAATTCTTCCCACTGAAATTAAAAGTCCTAAAGAAGGTGTCAAAACATTTTATTTAACTTTTTCATCTAGTTCATGTCAGTCCTTTGGCAAAAAACATGTATACATTTCTATTGCAATCTATCTTCTGATTGTAAATTTAATAGACTATGCTATGTCCTATTAATTTTTTTCAATGATCCACGGGTAGAGATTTATATAGAACATAGAACATTACCAAATAACTGAAATATTATAATCTATTACTTACTTTGAGCATTCTTCTTTTGGCTTTTAATACTGACCATACTGCTGTTGATAAAGCCTGAAATTTGTATGTGTATTATTTAAAAATCTATTACATAAAAAGAAAACTGAACAGAAATATGAATGCAGTGCTATCAATGTTCTCTCCAGGGCCTTTTAGGGTCTTGGTAATGTGATGTTATCTGAAATGATTTTCTTATAGATTGTGTTATTGGTGTGAAGCTATAATTTTATAAATAAGATGGTATTTAATAATTCCATTTTAACCAGATGCTATTTGAAAATTTTGGAGAGACTACTGATATTGAAAATATTTATTTTTAACTCGTCTCAAACTAGTAAGTCTGTTTCAAAGAATACTTTTTTTATGCCTATCTTAATGTTATCATTCAACTGGTTTTTGGAATTAAAGCAAACATTCTGAGAGTATTGCATGGCAATACATAGTCCCCTACCGGTTAAGAATTCATTGTACTGGAACAAAATGCTAACTTTATCAGTAATTTGTAATATTTTCTATATTAAAAAAAACTAAAACTAAAAAGTCCTGGTGCAAATATTTAACACTAAATATGTTTATACTAAAATATATGAAAAGTTTTTCTTGCGAAAAAAGTTTCATTAAAGGTGATGTATCAAAAAGATTAATAGACAAAGAGCAAAAAACTGATTACTTGCATGTATTTTTTAAGTCCAAGGACCATAACTCTGCATATAATCATCAGACCAAAACAAAATTCAAACTTGATCTGTAATTGGTCATGATAGAACTATATACAAAATTAATATCTTCAAGCATGACGAAAAAAAGTGCAGAAATCTGACTACTTGTGTGAATTTTCTAAGTCCAAGGACCATAAATTTGCTCAAAATCAATAGACAGTTTTTCTTGCGAATTAAATTTCACTAAAGGAGTTGTATCAACAAGATTAATAGACAAAGTATGGAAAACTGATTACTTGCATGTATTTTTTAAGTCCAAGGATTATAACTCTGCACAAAATCATCAGATCTGAACAAAATTCAAATTGATCTGTAACTGGTCATGATAAAACAATATACCAAACATCAAATCAATATCCTCAAGCATGATGAAAAAAGTGTGGAAAACTGATTTGCCAGACTGACAGACAGACAGACGGATGGACTGACAGATGGAGTGCAAACCTAAAGTCCCCTTTGTCTCTGCCAGTAGGGGACTAATAAACCTAAATGTGAAATTGACTAAAATGTAGGTCATAATAATCAATTAGAAAGTAGCACCAAAATATCAAGTTTAATGGTATGTTCGAAATTATCAGAAAAATAAAGTAGGGTTTAAAATTCACTCAAAGTCAATGAAGCAAGGATAGTAAGTCATGGAGACTAACTTTTGTTGGAAGTTACAAGACCCACTACTAAGAGACCTACAATCATAAAATTATGACATCATGTAACGGAAAAGAAAGGACATAGTGTATCAATTCATGTAAAAAAATCACTACACTGACATAAAAAACCCAAAAGCGGTGGGACAGCACTTTTATTGCTGTTCTCATCTCAAAGTCACAGTGAGGCCTTCAAGGTGGAGCAATACATCTCACCTCACTGCAAGTTAAGACTATCCCTAGCACCAGATAAAGCAGATTTTTTGCAAGATGTTTAAGGATGTCTTTGAGGTATTATAGCATCTCATGAAAGCAGATCACTCTAATCTACATTTTATGCTTCATTGAATTGAAAATTTGTTTACATTTTGTGGAAAAATGATATTTCTCAAGGGAATGCTGCTGATATGTTCACTAATTATATTGCAGGAAAAGCCTTGGTACCCCATCATTAAACTTAAAAGTATAAATAAAGCAAGTGAAATATGGGTAATGTGCTTTCATAATTTCACCATATCGTCTCCATAAGAAGAAGATCTTATACCAACTGGCTACTGAGATTTTCCTGATTACTTCACTGAGGTGAATTTAAAAACTCAACATCACATTATTAGATCTCCATTTGTTTATATACTGGCAGTGATCTAGTTAAAAAAAATCAACATAATTATAAGAAATATCATATAAATTAAATGTTAGTGCTTTTCCTTCTAACAGGACAGAAGCCTGTCAACTACGAGTGTATTGAGTAGCATTAAAAAATTTAAATTGCTTCAGAAACAAGATTTCTTTCATTTATAAAGATATCTTACTGTTTCTTTAAATCCATTTGAGAGCCATCTATTTTGTACTACTGTTATGACAGATGAAGGTGGATTGGAAAGATCATCAAAAGCATCCATCAAAATAAAATCTAATACAACATCATAAAATGTGAAACTTTTTACCTACAAAAGAAAAATTCATTGAAATATGAACTATCTAACCATCAATGTCAAACAATAAGTATTGAACATAAAAACTTTGTTTTCATAATTTGTCAAACAGTTCACCTTTTATAAAATGTGAAGCAATTCACCAATTATAAAATGTGAAGCAATTCACTAATTATACAATGTGAAGCAATTCACTAATTATACAATGTGAAACATGTATCCTCCCCTAAAAACTTTGATGACAACAGCATGATATACTGTTAAACAAGAGTGCACACGCTGAAATGTCTCGCCTTCTTTACTGACCATTGATTTTATGTTGATAGTCCTAAATATAAAGCTGTATCACATAAACTTAACATGATCCAAGAAAATGAGGTCAAGGTCAGATAAACCAAACCGGAAATACATGTACACCTTACAATCATTCAATACACCAAATATAGTTGACCTATTGCTTATAGTTTCTAAGAAACAGACTTAAACAGGAAAACTAAATATTGACCAATGGACCATGAAAATAAGGTCAAGGTCAGATGAACAATGCCAGACAAACATGTACACCTTACAATCAATCTATGCATTAAATATAGTTGACCTATTGCTTATGATATCTAAGAAACAAACTTAACCAGGAAATCTTAACATTGACTAATGAACCATGAAAATGAGGTCAAGGTCAGATGATACCTGCCAGACAGACATATACACCTTACAATCATTCCATACAACAAATACAGTTGACCTATTGGTTATAGTTTAAGAAAAAACAGACCAAATCACAAAAACACTGAGCAATGAACCGTGAAAATGAGGTCAAGGTCAAATTAAACCTGCCAGACTGACATGTACTTTATAAAATATTTCCATACACCAAATATAGTTGACCTATTGCATATAGTATTAGAAAAAAAGACCAAAACACAAAAACTTAACTTTAACCACTGAACCATGAAAATGAGGTCAAGGTCACATGACACCTGCCAGTTTGACATGTACACCTTACAATCATTCCATACACCAAATATAGAAGACCTATTGCATATAGTATCTGATATATGGACTTGACCACGAAAACCTAACCATGTTCACTGATCCATGAAATGAGGTCGAGGTCAGGTGAAAACTGTCTGACGGGCATGAGGACCTTGCAAGGTACACACATATTAAATACAGTTATCCTAATACTCATAATAAGAGAGAAATTAACATTACAAAAAAACTTAACTTTTTTTGCAAGTAGTCACTGAACCATGAAAATGAGGTTAAGGACAATGGACATATGACAGACGGAAACTTCATAACATAAGGCATCTATATACAAAGTATGAAGCATCCAGGTCTTTCACCTTGGAAAATATAAAGCTTTTAAGAAGTTAGCTGACGCCGAGGCCGCCGGATCACTATCCCTATGTCGAGCTTTCTGCGACAAAAGTCGCAGGCTTGACAAAAACTAATTTTCGCGAGTGATTTATTTTGCAACTTTCACAGGTAGAAAAATAACGCAATTTAAATCGTTGTAAATATGTAAAACGTGGATTTCCCCTTATTTAAATGCATCAAGTAAATTTGAAAATCTTGAAGTTAAAATGCTGCGAAGTGGTCTAGAAAGTGCTAAACATAAAATAAAGCATCCGCAAAAATAAACTGGTTTACAGTAACCATGGCAGAGGCTAATTGAGAGTAAATTTATATGATAAGCTAAAAAAAATCCACTCTCAAACAACTTAAAATCTGTGAAAACTACAAGGCTCTACTGAGCTTATGTATTTAAGCTGGTGTGTATATGTATTTCGATTTTAGTGCTTCTGCCTATCATCTTAAAAACTCAATATACAGACAACAACTGTAAATAGGGAGGAGGAGGAGGATGGAACATTTTGTAAATGTTTTTCTTTTCATATGTCAATATAGAATATTTTCTTCAGATGCACAATCCATGGAACCTCTAGTTTTAAGGATGTATGAACATGTATGTTTTATCATATCAATATACACCACACGTCATACATACCCCTCTGCCTTTCAATTCTTCTTCCATTTGTGGCCAGTTAGTAGACTTGAATACATAATCCATCATTTCATCATAGGCAACAAAAAATTCATCAGGATCCTAAAACGTAATGTATAATTATTGCAAATCATTTGCACACATATGCACACACACAAACAACAATAAATAGTGGCAACTTCAAGAAGATTCTAATTGAATGATTCCTTTTTAATAGAAATATGAGATCAACTATTTATGTACCTCAAACTTGGACAAAAGTTACCTTCATACATGTACATTTGTAAGTTTGACTAAAATCATATCAAGTTTTCATGGAGTCCATTGGAATATTAAGGATGAGTTTAAATTTTCAAAGCATACAGAAAGAAGAGCATTAATTTATGCTTAATTTGGAAAGGTATAAAATTACAACTACTGGTATTGTATTTTAAAAGCTTGAATTATCTTTCATGTAATTATAAATTTATCTTGATTTTACTTACCCTTTCAGATTTAAGAAGAATATCGCCAATTATCTGTCTACCCATTCTTCTAAAATAGTCTTTGTTGGAATTGTTACTAAATATAATCTGAAAAGATGAAAATAGAATAAAGATTAAGTATACGACTACCTACAAAATAAATAAACATAAATGCATTCCAATGGTTAACTAGTGCAGATCAATATGCAGCTTGCATCTCAATTATTTTTGTGATTCAATCTTGAAATATTTATCAAAAATGCTTTTGTGTAAGTTGAAATGATGTCGGTGAACATGCTGAAAGTTGATAGTCATGAATTTGATCTAATGGTACTTTTTTTATTTATAAATTTTATTTTCAGATAAAGCGTCCATATTGCAATGAAATTGAAATAAAATCTTATGATTATTCTTAAATAATGCTATTGAGACCTACATTACCTCAAGTGCCAATCTCAGACAATGCAGTTTGGCAAGAAATTCTGTGTCTGACAAACAATGTGTCATTTCTGTCCTAGAAGATAATTTTTTTACATTACTTGTTTTGTGGAGAAAGCACTAACATTACTATGGTTCAACAAGGGATGTGTTTTGTCAAATAATAAGAAACCTACGATCATATCATTGTTACAATGTTTTTTGTGAAAGGCAGAATGCAGAGAAACTTTCAAAACACCTCTATTTTATTTCTAGAAAGACTACCTATAATTCATAGCAGCTGTACAAGTAAATTTGTTATTGGTTTTAAACACCTGATGTCTTTTTTGTTTACATATTGGCACTAAAGTGTCTACAGTAATATCAGTGGTAACTGCAAAATATCATTCTTTTAAATCTATTTTTATCAGGAGATTATTGTAACAATTATTCAGTACAGAATTAAAAAGATTGTTTTAAAATATCAGATCCCATCAGCATCCTCTGATAAATTAGTTTATACCTGAGGGTTCTACATGTTATGGTTCCATGTTTTAATTCTAAAAGACCTGCTTCATACAATGGTAGGTGTTGGAACATTTCTCTATGATTGTCTAAATCAGCTAAATTGGCCATCTACAAATAAGTAATAAAAAGTAAATTATATTATTACTATAAGATGGAATTCTCAGAGCAAAATAACTCAAAATTTCATTTAAATTGTATATATACAGTCAAGCACAGAATTCAATTCTTCATATACTTCTGTTTACGTCTTCAGCCTACATAGTGTAAAATGACACTTGCTATGGTAAGAATAAATTTCGAAAAATATATATATCAGGTATACTATAAATTACTTCAATAAGCTATAGCGGCGTGTAATTACATACACTTCGCCTTCAGGGCTTTGAAATAGTACATTTTCCAGGATATTTTACAAGATCTATCATAACTTGTATTTACATCTGTAGCTGATACAAATGAATCTTGGTCACTTTGGGAACCATTGTCTAAACTTCTTCTCTCTGATGCTCTGTCCATCTCTGTGGTAAATGCCGTAATAGCAGAATCAAATGCTACTTGATCTGCCTGTCTTTCACACTGACGTTCATAACTGTCCATCATTCTGTAAGAAGAGTCCAGTAATCTTTCTAACTGTTGATGTAATGCTAAAGTTTCTGCATCCTATAAAACATTACAAATTTATTATCTCATTTGAGTAAATATTCATAGTTGTTAACTTCTAAGTCATTTGGTCTCAGGTGGAGAGTTGTCTCATTGGCAATCACACCACATCTTCTTATTCTTATATTAGACATAATACATAGCTAACTGTCATCACATTTTTCTACAAAGATAAAACAAGTGAACACTAAGGTATATCTTAATTGCCTTACACCAAAAACTGGAAACGGATGGACTGAGTCATAATAGTTTCTAAAACTAAAAAGAACTGTTGCTTATGCTATATCATACCATTCATGCATGGTTTAATATTGTAAAAAGTTATAAAAGCATATTAAGTGTTTAGGTCCTCAATATCATTTCTATATGATGATGCAGATATTCATGTGTCAATTAGACATACAGCTGTTTTTGATCAGTTTTCAGTGACTAACAGGTATTCTGAAACTTAGGTTTCCATCATTATCTGACTTACATGTATGACTGGTTTTGATTTGTCCTCAGTTGATAATAATTTCACATTTGCATCCTCCCAATAACTTACTGCTGTCTGTAAGGTTTCAAATCCTTTTAAAACAAGATAAACTGTGTAATGATAATTCATAAGTCTTGCAAAGTATAGACATATTATGCAAGTAATTTTAATTCTAGGATTTTGGGGAGACTCTAGATTTGTGGAACAGAGTAATTTCTGGGGAGCTGTTATATTGAGGTATAAATCAAATTAATATGGACTTTTTTTATAATAAAGTTTTTTTTAATCTTATTATTTTTAAATTTTTCCTTTTAAAATTGGAAATAGTAAGAACTGGTACTATGTGCATGAATTTGCATTACAACTTTAGAGTTGATTGATGTGATAAATAGTATGCTTATTAATCAGAGTGTTATTTTAGTATTAGGTGACTTACTGTGACTTGACTATAAAAATATCCACACTAAATTTTCATACTATTCCTTTTAATCAATTAGTGACCAACAAAACAATGTTTGAACTAATTATTTATAAGATGTCATAAGGATAGAAGTTTTCAGATCCAAGTCCAACCTTTTTAAACCAGTGTTCCTTATATTAAAGAAGGTGTTTATTTTATTTCTTTTTCATGACACAGACAATAAATAACTGGATTTGGATGGTAGGCATTATTTTTATTTCACTGATCTCTCTTCATACATACAACCTTTCAATGAAGCAATGAGCTAAAATGCTTTACTAGTTGATCAGTTTGCAGAAGTGTTTCAAACTGCAATTGAGTAAAACTTTTTTAGCAATTGGTATTGTGAAAGCAAGTACAAAGCACAGTAAAAGGAATAGTATGAAAATTTACTTTGGATATCTTTATAGCAATTCAAAAATTCCTTTCAAATGACTCATTACACTAACAATATATACAGAAATTGTAGGTAACACTAACTGTCAAAACTTTCATTGCAGAAATGAAGTGGAATTCAATTTTAATGGATTGAAAGTATGCTTTATTTTATCACTTTGCATTTTGATAACTTGGACTTGTTTTCTTCTACAACAGTTGGTGAAATTTTTAGACCAGTTGAACAGTTTGATTTGATGAAACAAATTGCAATTTGGTCAGAATTTTGTATCAACAGTAATAGGTGCAGAGAAACACTTACATGTATAATCAAGTCACAGTGTGTGAACAAAATAAACAGTACATGTAGTATCATTAATGATCGAGGTCAACTCTTACAACGTGCATGATCATACATTCATCAACTCAACATTACCAACTGGTCAATTGAAATGTCCAAATTCAAAGATCTTTTACAATCTAGTTGAACAATAGGTAAAGGTGTAGGATAAAACCTATAGTAAAGTCATAGTATAAAGATAAAGTACTTCGAGAACTGTGAAAATTGAAAACAAGAGTGCACACGCTGAAATGTCTCGCCTGTTTTACTGACCATTGATTTTATGTTGAAAGACTTAAAGATAAAGGTTTTACTACAAGGATAATCACATAAACTTAACATTTTTAAAGATCCATGACAATGAGGTCAAGGTCAGATATAAACTGTCATACAGACATGTACACCTTACAATTATTCCATACACCAAATAAAGTTGACCCATTGCTTATGATATTGAAAAACGGACCAAAACACAAAAACATAATGTTAACCAATGAACCATGGAAATGAGATCAAGGTCAGATGATACTGGCTAGACAGACATGTACACCTTACAATCATTCCATACAGAAATTATAGCTGACCTATTGCTATTAGTATTTGAAAAACAGACCAAAACACAAAAACTTAACATTGACCAATGAACCATGAAAATGAGGTCAAGGTCAGATGACACCGGCTAGACAGACATGTACACCTTATAATCATTCCATAAACCAGATATAGTGACCTATTGCTTATAGTACTTGAAAAACAGACCAAAACACAAAAACTTAACATTGACCAATGAGCCATTAAAATGAGGTTAAACTCAGATGACACCAGCTAGACCAACATGTACACCTTACTATCATTCCATACACCAAATATAGTTGACCTATTGCTTACACATGCACATTATTTAAAAAAAACAGACAAAAACACAAATCAAAGCATCGTTGATGTTGTGATCCAGCCATATTCATAGCTAGTCTGATATTCTTTCTGACCATACTTTTTTCTAAATTTTTTTCTCTTTTCATTTCCAATCTTACTGTAAAATTTCTATGTTATTGTCCAAAGGTAGGGAATTTCGCAATATTGATGCAAATATAGATATATATACTGATCTTTCAATTTTAGACTCTGTCCGATTTTATTTTTGACAAGAATGGAAAGGAAAATCGTTAAACAAGTAATATATTTTTTATATGCCATTAATAATGACAGGTTTAATAATTTCCAGAAAGAGGCCTTATAAATGATCTTTCTCAACAACAAAAATTTAAAAAAATAATAACTATTTTTTATCTAAATTGGTGTTCATTTTTCATTAAGAAAAATACATTTCCTGTATTCAAATCTGAATGTACAAATACCTAATGCTGAGATATTTCCAATTACTGTTAAATAGCAATATAATGGGATATAAATGTAAAACAAACAAATAAATTTTATTGCAGAAAATGCTCAGGTAAGAGTTATACAATTTTGTTTAATATTTCAACCAAGTTTCTGATAATTGTAACCAATTAATTAGAACTTGATTATTAATTTATGTCAGATGATAATGGCACTGATTTTACAAGTAAAATAAAATTTGCTTGCATTTTTTATACACATATTTTTTTTTCATTTTAAGTATTTTCTTTGAAAAAAAACAACACATCAGATTAATCATTCAGCTAGCTAGCAAAATTAACAGAATATTTTAATGTAGCGTAGATCAAAATAAATAATACATTTGTAGGTTTACTATTGAGGTCAAGAATGTGTGTATTCAGTACTAGTTAGGTGTGTAATAAATTGTGTCTATTTAATTATGTAACAGGTCATGAGATATTAAATGTTTTGAATTAAGCCTGGGGTTGTTTCTAATTAATACTTATTTGAAAATCATGACAGTTAATAATCATTCTGACTCTTACTTGCCTATGGAAAGAATTGGAGTAATACCATTTCAAATAAAATGCTCCGCTGGGCGCAGCTTGATACGACCGCAGAGGTCAAACCCTGAACAGTTGGGGCAAGTATGGACACAACATTCAAGCTTGATACAGCACTGAATTTGGATTGTGATTAAATATTTGACACAGCATAGGTTTCTGACACAGAATGAATTTGGTCTAAGAACTTAAAAAAAATTTAATTTACCTATTAAACCATATCATTATTATTTGCTTTTATATATAAATCAGAAATAACCAATTTAAAATGGAAAATTTTAAAGAAAAAATTTAACCCTCTTATGATTCATTACCCCCAAAATCAATCCCAGCCTTCCCTTTGAGGTATGGTACCTTGCAGTACAATTTCAGAGAGATCCATACACTTGAACACAAGTTATTGTTTGGAAACTAGAAAAATGCTTGTTTTTATGCCCCTTTTTGGCCCCTTATTCCTAAACGTTTAAGGCAACTACCACCAAACTCAAACCCAGCTTTCCCTTTTAATATGGAACCTTGTAGAACAATTTCATAAAGATCCATACACTTACACACAAGTTATTGTCCTGAAACTAGAAAAATGCTTGTTTTTTGCCCCTAATTCCTAAAATTTTGAGGCAATTACCCCCAAAATCAATCCCAGCATTCCCTTTGTGATATGGAACCTTGTGGTACAATGTCACAGAGATCCACACACTAACACACAAGTTATGTCTGGAAGTTACAAAAATGTTAATTTTTGGCCCCTAATTCCTTAACTGTTGGTACCATAACCCCAAAAATCAATCCCAACCTTCCTTTTGTGGTATTGAACCTTATGGTAAAATTTCATAGAGATCCATTCACTTAAACTAAAGTTAGAGTGCGAAAACCAATGTGTCTTCGGACAACGACGACGATGCCGGACAACGACGACAACGAAGACGCCAAAGTCATACCAATATACGACCGCGGTCGTATAAAAAGTGTGGGAATCAACTTAGATATATTAATACACATGTTGACCTACATTTCATTGAACAATAATTTACACAAGCACAAGATACTAATATAATACTTTCAAAACTCTTATCAACTGATTCAATTGATGTACAAATACTTTTTCAAATTAATTCATAAATAGTAAATCATCATAAATTTTGATTTAGAAAGGAACTATATGCAAGTGTATATCTAAAATAAAGTCACTATTCGACCAATCTTTTCTTAATTTAAGGGCAAATAACATGTCAAAAGTTTGCAGTTGATGATTAAAATGGTGTAGAAAATTTCTGCAAGTCATAAAAACACATAATTAGTTTCATGATATGTCTTCAACTTAGTATTCTGCACCATCTCCAAAACCAGAGTGATCGCATGTAGATCCAGCATGGCTGAATCAAAAATTAACAATGACCAATGAACCATGAAAATGAGGTCAAGGTCAGATGAAACCTGCCAGTCTGACATGTACCCCTTACAATCATTCCATACACCACACATATAGTTGACCTGCTGCTTGTAGTATCTGAGAAACGGACCTAATCACGTAACTTTAACCTTGATCACTGATCCATGAATTGAGGTCGAGGTCAAGTTAAACCTGTTTGATGGACATGTAGACGTTGCAAGGAACCCATATACCATTTGAGGTCAAGGTCAAGTTAACCCTGTTTGACGGACATGTAGACGTTGCAAGGAACCCATATACCAAATATAGTTATCCTATTACACATAATAAGTGAGAAATTAACATGACAAATAAACTGCTTCGCTGAGCGCAGCTAGATACGCCCGCAGAGGTCCGACCCTGAACAGTTGGGGCAGAAATGGACACAATATTCAAGCTTGATTCAGGTCTGAATTTGGATTGTAATTAAATATTTGACATATTATAGGTTTCTGAATAAATGTATTCAAAGAACTTAAATTGGTTATATGAATTGAATTTATATTCAATTAAAAATTTCTTGCTGTTGTGCAACACTTAGTAAATCTGTTGTCAAGACTATAAACAAATAAAGTTCAATTAATTCTCAATGCCATATTAGAAATTTATGAAAATAAAAAGGGAGCTTACATCAATAGATATAAACAATTCACCAAAGTTTCATAAGAATTGGTGACAGCATTTTTGAGTTATTGTCTGAAAACTGGAAAATCACCCTTTTTTTAATGAATAAAACCCCATAACTCAGAAATGTTAAATGTAAAATTTATAAAATTCTAAAGAGAGTTTACATCAATACATACAAACAATTCACCAAAGTTTCATAAGAATTGCTGAAAGCATTTTTGAGTTTTTGTCCGAAAACTGAAAAATCCCCCCTTTTTTTATGGATAAAACCCTGTAACTCGGAAACGTAAAATCTAAAATTTATAAAAATCAAAAGAGAGCTCATGTTAATAGATATAAACAATTCACCACAATTTCTTGCAAGTTGGTGAAAGCATTCTTGACTTATTGTCCGAAAACTGGAAAATCCCCCTTTTTTTAATGAATAAAACCCCATTACTCGGAAACGTAAAATCTAAATTTTATAAAAAACGAAAGGGAGCTCACGTCAATAGATATAAACAATTCACCAAAGTTTTATGCAAATTGGTTAAAGCATTCTTGAGTTAATGTCCGACATGTTGACGACGGACAGACGGACGGACGGACAGACGGACAACGGTATACCATAATACGTCCCGTAAACGGGCGTATAAAAACTGTAATTTTTTTTCAAGCAGTCACTGAACCATGAAAATGAGGTCAAGGACAATGGGCATGTGACAGACAGAAACTTTGTAACATAAGGTATCTGCATACAAGGTATGAAGCATCCAGGTCTTCTACCTTTTAAAATATTACTTTATACAAATAGTTTACTCCGCCGACGCGGGATAGTAATACCTATGTCTCGCATACTGCGACGAAAGCAGGCGAGACAAAAAAACGGTTGAATATATTTGGATTTTGAATTGGTGGTATGACATCGAAACTATAAGATATAAATTTTCCCTCGACTTTCAATTATAACAGATCAACAAATCATTGTAATATTGATCTCCTGTTAGGTTTCATTACTATAACATGACATGAGTTAAAATTTGTAGCTAAATAAACGTCCACTTCAGATATAAAAAAAAACAACATTTTCATGGATCCTTCCCATGACTTATTACATGATAATGAACTGTTGATTACATGTAACCTTAGGGAACTTGAAAAACAGCTTACAATAAGTATATTTTGGTATGTATTTCAATTTTCATAATATAATCATGTCCAATAGTCTTGTACACATAATTTTCAAAGTGACATTGATTCCTTTAGACAACAAAAAATTTCATATGCACTATTTCACCAATTTTGTTGAAAAAAATTCAAGTACAGGATTACTAAATGAAAATTTCGTGTCAAAGAAAAAAAAAATTGTTAACAATGGAAGGCTACAGTTTCACTGTACAAAACTTCAGTTGGGATTTGATTGGAAACTCAACTCAAGATTGTAGTTTAACAAAATGAAATTGACTCTTTATGATTGAATTTGTGGTTAAAATTTTTCATATGGTTTCAGTATGCCAAAAGATTCAAAATCAAACCCTAAGAAAACAGTCCACAAATGTGTCAGTTTTCATTTTCTCAAAACATTTCAAATCTTTGATATTCTAAAAAGATTAAATGAAAAGATAAAACAAGCCAAGACATACCTAGATGACACAGCTGTATTGGGGACATTGAGCCGGTATCTATTGCAGCATGTGTCACTGTGGATATAGATGATGCAGCCAAACTGGACATGGAACCAAACTGTGCCTTGTTAAATCTAGATAGTGTAGAACTACCAGATGGACTCTCAGCATGATGTCCTCTACCCATTGTCACATCTGCAATAAAATCAAACTCCTATTATTTGTACCAAACATTACCAACAGCAAGTCAAAAACTTGGGCAAAGTATTGATATTGTAAATATTGACATTTTGTGATGAAAGTGGTTATGCAAAACAAATAAAAGAACAGCCTGCATATGCCACCGCTAATGCACATATTAAAATCATTCAACGGCAATAAATCCAACAAAAATGCACACATGGACAACGGGTAGGACAGATCCAAAAAAGTGCTCAAAACCTTACAATTCATCACTGCCAAGCTATTTGTGGACGAACAAACAAGGTGACTTCAATACAGAAGTGGGGGTATATTAACACATTTTTTTTCTTTTTTAACTTTTTCATAAATACCCTACAAGAAATGTAGGCATGATATATCTAACAATGCAATTTTGCTTAGAACTTTTATTTCCAAGGCCCCTTGTCCTAAAAAAATAGTTTATGTCATTGATTATACAACTCGTCCAAGGCCTTGCTGATTCAAACAATTGATGTAAATTTCAAACAAATCTGGCAATAATGTAGGCGTGAGCATGCTTACAATGTAATTTTCTATAGAATTTACATTTCAAAGAGACATTATTGCTCTTTAAATATTTGTACTGCACTGATTTTCAAACTACTTCAAAACATTGCTTGATTTTTTATATAAATTTCATAAAATCTTACAAGAAATGTAGGCCTAAGTTTTCTTACAATTGAGATAAATTTTCCACAGACTTTAGATTTCCAAGGGACATTAGTCCTGTAAAAATAATTGATCTGCACAATAATTGATTGTGCATGAACTCTTTAAAAACAGCATACCAGAAATTTTATTGGGTTCATGTTGCTCAATCTTATGCAGTGTTTTGTATAAATAATGTTAATTTGATTTGTAGTTTTTTTTTTAGTAAGTATGTCATTAAGTATTTCTTTTGTTATATATATATTCCTGTTATGTTAAAATAGACTTTTAAAATAATAAAGATGCAAGTTCTATCTAGGTTCTCAAATAAAACAAACCTCCATTAAGATAGCTATGTAATCTACTATTATGTTCACTTCCATCAGGAACCTGCCGTTTTACATTCTGATTGTATTTCTTCCTTAGACGGAAATATGCTGTAATCAATCCCAATATAGCAAGCCCTAATGATACAGTTGTCACAACTTTAGCCCTATTAGTAGGAAGTGAAATCACAGGAAACTGCAGTGGCCACTTTGAAGACATCCTATCACTACTAAACTTCACATGACCTGATAAAATAAAACATTTTGTATTTACTATAACATAGTACATCTTTCTCCAAAAAATTGTTTACTGGTGTAAAATTACAAAGTCAAGTCAGAGTAAGTATGAACATGATGAATACAAAGCAATTTGAGATGATTTGGCAATTAACCCCTTCACTTTTTTATTTAAAGTATATCAGCAAAAAAGCGATATTAACAGTATGCTACATTTAAAGCATTTTTTGCAATTTGTAAACTGATTGGCTTCCTTAAGGCTCTGACACAGAAAGTTTGACATCTTTATTGCAGGTAAGCATGTGCTTAAAACAAATTTTGATTTCCTCATGTTTTATCCCATTGCTAGCATAAACCAATAATTTGATCAATTACATCATTTATTTTCGTGTAAAGATATTTACAAGAACCATGTTATTGTATACTTTTTGACTGCTAATGGTTATTTTAATGATAGGACTCAGCTAGTCCAAATAATTATGACGTCTTGAAAGGCTATTATATTTTTTTCTGTGACGCCTTACATCGACTGTAAGGCGTCAAAGCAAAAAAATAAAATAGCCTTTCAAGACATCATAATTATTTGGACTAGGACTCAGCTAGTGTTACTTCTAAAAGGATATGTGTTGAGGAGGTACAGATTCAAATATATTTTATTCTAAATTCAATTTTGAATAAATAAGTAAAACTATTTTTTTAATAAACACACATGTAGCTACTTCAAGAGGTTAAAATAAACCTTTTAAATTTACATTAAAATTCAGAAAACTGTTATGCTACTTTAAACTTCGACCTTTTTTACCAGGTTACACCTGACTCGTATTACATTGTGTCTATTTATTTACGGATAAGTGAATATAACAAAAAGTATGCAGATAAACGAATAACAGAAGATTTTGTTATTTTTGTTTATACCTTTTTCATTTCGTTTGGTTTGTTTTCTGAAGAAGAAGGGGAGGTAATTGTTTTAGTTCTAAAAGTTGAACCTATCTCCGTACAGTTCCGGAAAGCGACCTATGAACAAAAATTACCCCCCACCCCATAAAGAAAGAAAATAGCCAACTTTAGGTTGGTAATCATCGGACGTACCAGTCAATTTTTTATATAAGTTTCAAACAAGTTTCTTTGAGTGGGCTATTGACGATCAACTTTTAAACTGTTTTTGAAATATATTTTATTCAAATCTTTCCGCTTTTATTGTCTCTGTTGAAAGATACTGTATAAATAAATATTTCGCTTTTTAAAAGCATTCAATTTGGTTCGAATATGAAGTACATGAGGGTGTGGATGGGGGTTTCCAGAATAGAGAATAATGGAGAAAATATAAAGAATAGAAAAATGGGAAAAAAAATAAAGAATAGAGAATAATGGACAAAAAGTATAAAGAATAGAGAAAAATGGCCTAAAAATTAAAGAATACAGAAATGGAGGACCCCATCCAGACCCTCGTACATGCACGAAGAAGTTTGTCTGACGTAAAAATACGTATTCCAATATCTCACGGCTTCATAACATCAGAGACATATAATAAAATTGAGAATGGAAATGGGGAATGTGTCAAAAAGACAACAACCCGACCATAGAGCAGACAACAGCTGAAGGCCACCAATGGGTCTTCAATGCATCGAGAAACTCCCGCACCCGGAGGCGTCCTTCAGCTGGCCCCTAAACAAATAAGTATACTTGTATTATATGTCTCTGATAACATTTACACACACAGTGCACCGATTCTTAATAATATTTTTACGAAATCATTTGAAATTTTGTTCTTTTTAAATTTTAAATTATCTGTATCACAATAAGCATACTAGTACGTCGACATGTCGCTGCATGATAATTCATCACTTTTGTGAAGGTATGTCAAACTGTCACTAGTACTCAGAAGTCCTAGTAATGGACTTCTGCTGTAATGTGTGATAACATTTTGTGAGGGAATTCGATGTTTGCTATACCACGGTTCATTTCAACGCACTTTATGACAATACCGCTATACCAGACAGAATGGTTTTTTTGCAGTGTTTTAAGAAATGAGTTTACTTTGTATCCATGTATTATTTGTGAAACATTAAATGTTTTAAAGGTGCGAATTTTCTGTATAAAGTCAATAATTATGTAGACTTTTGAAGCCCAAACTTTCTATTTGCCTTACATACGCAAATGAAAGATCCGAAAACTGTACCAATACAGAACGACATGTATTTGAAATTATAGCAAAACTTTTGGTTGACAAATTTTTATTCGGTATTGAAAAAAATTAACCTAAATATCTGTCATTTTCTCCCTACCCAATTTACCCCTATTACTTATTATGATGTGGACTGGTCATTGTTATTGAATCTTACGCAATTTGATTGGATTAAGTTATTATTACTTTACCTTTAAACTGTTTATTTTTTTTCATACACGTATATTGATTAAATCAGAACATGCATGAATGTGTACAGTAACTTAAATGACCTTCAAACTGGACACTAGGCGAGTCCATATTATTTTTTTATTAATGAAACTAAAGGTATGAAAGGTAAGAATTGCCACTTCTTATAATTTCACAAAATTTCCCACTTATAGACTATACTTTCTTGTTATTTGACCTGTTGATACTAATTGTAATGCTTTTTTGTTATTTAATGTTATTCAGGGTTATATCTGGTCTATATACCAGCTTTGATAAGTGTTTGGTATTACTATAATTTTTCACTTCTTCGTACTATGAACATCAAAATTATTTATTTTGTAAAAATATTTCCTTCCTCGATTTGAACTGTACTCGTATACCTAACAACAAAATTATTTTCATTTACCTGTGTTTAAAGTAATTGCAAATGGCTGATATTTTTATTCAAGCATATTGTTTTTTTTTAAATTGTTTAACATTTCACAGCGGTATAACATGTTACTTTAATTATTTTCCCTTAGTTTATTTATTTTGTATTTACATTGTATCATAGGTCAAATTTTTTTGTTCAGTGTATGTTCACTGGTGTTAATATGTCTTTTGATTGAGTTAAACCATTTCAATTGATATTTTATAGTGTCTTTCTATGTTGTGATGTTACACTATTGTTTCAGATAAGGGTGAAGGTTTGGTACCATTAAAACGTTTAAACCCACTGCAATTGTTTGCACCTGTCCTAAGTCAGGAATCTGATGTTCAGTAGTTGTCGTTTGTTGATGTGGTTCATAAGTGTTTCTCGTTTCTCGTTTTTTATATAGATTAGACCGTTGGTTTTCCCGTTTGAATGGTTTTACACTAGTAATTTTTGGGGCCATTTATAGCTTGCTGTTCGGTGTGAGCCAAGGCTCCGTGTTGCAGACCGTACTTTGACCTATAATGGTTTACTTTTTATAAATTTTGACTTGGATGGAGAGTTGTCTCATAGGCACTCATACCACAACTTCTTATATCTAGTGGTACAAGGACATCTTCGTAAATATAAATCAACATTCAGACATCTTATACGTTCAGGTATTTCACATCCAATCTTTTATGGTAATATTCTATACAAAGCACAAAAATGTCGTCATTCACCTCAAAAGCTAACGAAACCTTTAAACAGACTCATTCAGAAGGGATATAGTTACGATATTGTTGTCAGGTCATTAAAGATGGCATATTTTGGAATTAATATTGATTCACTCATAGGGTCTTTGCATCGGAAATAAACACATTTATTCCAAAATCAGTTGTTGGTATGATACGGGCCTGACTTAGGACAGGTGCAAACAATTGCAGCGGGTTTAAACGTTTTAATAGGCGCCAACCTTCATCCTACCTGAAATAATAGTGTAACATCACAACATAGAAAGACATACTAAAATATCAATTGAAATGGTTTAACTCAATCAAAAGACATATTAACAAATACAAGTGAATATACACTGAACGAATAAATTTGATCTATGACACAATGTAAATACAAAATTAATAAAACAAGGGGGTTAGATGTGAAGCAATATCAGTAAGACAACCATAACCCTGGAAAAATGCCGCCAAATAAAATAACGTACACAGGTAAATACAAATAAGTTTGTTGTAAGGTATACATGGAGTACGGAAATGATTTTTACAAAATAAATAATTTTGTTGTTCCTAGTACGAGAACAAAAGTGAACATTTATCGTATTACTAAACACTTATCAAAGGTGGTATATATTAAAAATAGTGAGACGAGATACTAACAGAAAATAAGTAAACATTCAATAACAAAAATGCATTACAAATTGTATCAACAGGAGTCAAATTAGTCAATCTGGTGAATAACCTGCAACTAATTGCAACACAAAGTTTTTCTCTGAAAAACAGGTCTGTTACTATCTATGAACAACATACTAAAAATCTACAAAAATGTATTTTGCGGAAAGTGGTGTAATTAATTTACTTTTGGGAGTAAAAGTTAGGTTATCTGAGTTGTTTTCCCTTATTTGGCAAAGTTGAGAAGAATTAAATCATACAAAAATGTTATATATTTTTTTTAAAACAGTTGTAACAATAAGATATCACACATAATTTACGCAAATTTAAAAGAAATTCATTACAAATTAATCACTTTCCTCTCTCAAAATTTGTATATTTTAATAAAGATATAGACCAATTGTGTTCTGCTATGTTATAATCCAAGATTCTTATTCTCCAATAACAGTGTTAGTGTATAACATACAATTGGTAAACAGTACTTAATAAATCTAACCATTTTGGCACACTCTTGCTTAGTATTTAAAAGAATTCCGTCACTGACTGTGTCTAAGGCACCAACAGTTCATTTTTTGTTGGGTGGGGGATGAAGTTTTTTTTCTCTCGAAAAACATGAAAAACTTTTTTTTTCCTTTCTTTTTTTGCAAGACTTAATTTTTTTTAAATAAAATTGAGAATGGAAATTGAATGTATTTATTTTCTCCAACCTTATATAGAAAACAAGTATATTTTTTTTCAGTTTTCTTTTGAAACAAACATTTTTCAAAAGATTTAGAATCCACAAATGTATTTCATAAAAGAAGATGCATGGTGAGTGTTGAATGATTTTAATGTTGAATATTTTTCAAAGTTTAAAATTTCTGGCTCCTGGAGGCTAATAGCTGATCACGCTATTCTTAACTATCTCAGTACTGGCAGATCATCCAAATAAACCTTAAGCTTTGCAAGCTTTTTTAGATGTAACTATGAATCTTACTTTTTGCTTTGGGTGCTAATCGGATCTGCACTGATCTATATTTTGGTCTGGGTCAACATGATTTATTCGTTAGCTGTAATTAGCTTTGAACTAGCTATAAGTACTCAGTGTCTTTTTGTAAGTTGTTTCCATGCTCCATGCCTATCTTTTGAGTCGAGACCATTCCAACTGATTTTTACAATTTGTTCTTATGTTGAACTTTTTCAACACTTTCCCTGATTATGGGCGGGTTTGGTGCTCACAAACGTGTTTAATATTTTACAGTTAGAAGATTTTTCAATAAATCATGGTCTTGACTGTCAAACGATCAAACACATGACTTCCCACATTAGAGACAAGCACAATACCAATAGATCACTGATAGTAGACCTTAAAAGCTAAATGTTGATATCAGTTTGGCCTGAGGTGCATTTTAATTGAAATATTTTTTTGAGTTTGGTTCTAATGAGTCGAATACAGGATAGCATTCAATAGCAATTTTCAAGTACTTTTCTATAATAGAGTATATTTATGAATAAAGGGAGATGTTAGGTATTTGAGGTCAATGAGACAGCATCCCAAACGACTAAAACAAAACACCAAAAGACATAATTTTAGATAAGACAGGACTATCTAAACGATATCTCTGGCTCTAAATCGACCACAGATACCATAAATTTTATTTTATTTTCAGATGTTGAATGATGCATGATCTCTTATAAGTTCTTGGATAGGCTTAAGCTGATCACCATTTATTGAATTAAGTCAATGAAATATAAAAGAAATGAACATTGTAATCCTTTACTTTATATATATCTTTGGCCATGAGATTTTCATTAAATAGACAACTCATGTAAGTTTCATTCTCATTTGGTTGATTTATCAGACCACCACATACAGGTTTACAAGACACACAAATAAGACATGGTTGCTAAAGGAAGTCGATTCGTTTAACAGTGATGTATTCAGACTGAGACTACTATACTGATTGTATGAATACCCTGACATTAAATATCTAGAAAATTCCTTGTACCACTCTTTGATATGTTTCCCCAAAGGGAATCATCAGAACTGCCTATTGTTTTCTTGTCAGGAAAACATTACACTATATGTATTAGAATGTCTGGTATCACTTCCATTGTGGCAACTATCAACCATAGTCAAAATGGTTTGGATGTATTTAATAAACTGACAATGTATATCTTGAGGTATGGTTTGTCACATGATTTTGTAGAACTGAGCATGCCCAGTTTTTCAATTGTCTGTTGAACTGGGCATGCATTGTATTACAATTTTCATACGATCTGTACATCATGCACAATTCCCCAGGAAATTGTACAAATGAGCAGTTCATATATATGTAACGAAGTCAGTAAGTGGATAAATAATTTTTATTATGTAATTACAAAGTTAAGACTGTTTCTAAAGATCAAATGTTCGATTGTTCACAAACTGTCTTTAAAGTTGAATTGTTCGAATGTTCATATCGTCACATGGACACGTGATCGTATAGTATAGTGGTATAACTGTTCGGTGCTGACTGAGTAATTTGGATGGTTAGTGAATTAATTCCAGCCTACCCACAAGGGGGAGACCTTGGCGGATCTCCTGTCGGAATCTGCTGTTCGAATCTATCTGTACGAATCTGGTGTAATCGAATTCTGTCTTGAAGTCCATTGAGAGATCTTATATAGTCTAGTGGTCCATACAAACGGTCCATAGCTGTAGGCCGGTTACGTAGTAGTCTGGTTGTGGAGTAATACTAGTCTGTGGTTAATTGTCAAACTATGCAATTAACCCCTGACGGATACATGTTATTTCACAGTAGACATGGTCATTTATTGGCTGCAGGGTATATGTCTATAATATTCGTACAGATTGTTATTAAGTGTCTAAAGGTTACATGTAATCGTTTCGGATTTGCTGTATTTAGATACTTCCTGATGATTAACGTATGGAACACAATTGTGTTACATAATGCCTTCCATCCAAAATAGAACGAAAGTTCGGTAAAATATGATAGTTTTTCTTCCTGTAGGTTATTATAAATTCTGTAGTTTTTTAGTTTAAGTCTTCTGTAACCATCACCACATATATAGTTCATAAAATTCGGCAAATCCAACATCTGGATACATAGAGTTCATATGGTTCATAAAGTTCAATATTTGGGTATATATTGTGCATACTTTTTCCCGTCATCATCATAGCATATTGTTCCTCTACTACTGGAAAGTGCGCAATTCTTCGTACAAGTGTCGGTCATCATCTGCTAATGGATCCGGCCATTGACGTTGTAAGGTTTACCATCTAGTCCCATTACTAAGTTTTGTACCCGTTGTTCGTGGCATTAGAACCAGAATTCACACCTTTCTTTTTGGCTAACCAAGATATATTCTTAATAATTTAACAGTACAAAATATTGCTATTCAAATGAAGATCGCACCTAACCCACTGATAAACTTATCCCAATTCGGAAAAACTAAATATTGTTTACTACTTTTTTATTTATCAATCGTTTGTTCAATCGCCTTTAGTTCACTGGGTTATTCAAGCCTAGCAAATTTTAATAAAACAATTTCTAGGTAAAATCAATACGTTCTCTTAAATATCGAATTATCTGGTTAAAACAAAAAACAAAAGAGGGAAAAAAAAACTGTCGTATACAACTTCAACAATTTTGAGAATCTTACATGATAAAAACAAAGATACGTTTATTTACACAAGACATAAGAAACATATTTACAAATTTACAATCAAATGAGTTCAATTCGATCATTTTATATAACCCTACACCTACATGATACCTATACAAATAAATACTAAAATTTTTATGTGTTACTTTGTTACCAATTGTAATACTTTTACTTCTTTAACCTTAGTGTCTAATTATTCAATCTTAACGCTAAAAATACACCACAGATTTATTCTCATCACTCTTAAAAATATTTAAGATTACATTGATAAAATTTAACTACGTCTTGCGCAATTTGTTACTGACTCTATGTTTCCTATTTGACAACAACACCTTGTTGCGAAAAAAAAAATGCCTTTCTCCTCAATCTATTACATTTTTCCCCAAACAAGTTTATAGTTTCCTCATCATAATCTTTCCTTTCTTTTTTTATATATATCATTTTAATTTGCTTTAAAACATCAGCAACCTACTGCCTATCCTTTTATACATTTCATTATGACTGAATGTATATATGTTGAGATTTTATTCATTCTTTTTTTTTTTTTTTAAACTTGACTTTTTTCTTAAAAACCAAAACAATTTAAAGTTTTTTTTATGCTTATTTATGAACAATTCCCATTGTTTAGACTCATTTTTTGTTTTACTACTAAATTAATTATTTTCTTATTCTTATTTTAATTTCTGATAATTATCCTCATAATTGTTTTAAAAAAAAAATCTATTTTATTTTAATGCTAGTTTTCCTTTAATATCAATTATCTATTTCACTTAAATTTTGTCATTAGTCATGAAGTTCATATGTCTCTCATTTTTTACAAATATCAATCTACCACAAAAATACTGTAAATCCCTTAGGGCAAAACATATCAACATTTATCTTTAATGTGCTATTTTCTGAAGATACTTCTCTTTATCTATTAACATTTATTTTATGTAAATAAGGTGTAATCTAACACCATAAAACAACTTGCACCATTTAATTTCTTAACATCACTTATGTTAATCATCCGAAGAAGGGGTTGGAATCTAAAATTATAGACTATTTGTTTTCTCTAAACAAATGTGCGTAAACACTACCCAACTGCGTAAATCCATAATCATCAATGGCAATAACACGCAAACAATGTATCCTCAATGTACCCTTAACTTCATCTACCAAAGGTTCTAATTCAACCTTAATTTACCCCGGTGCTCTACTAATTTTACGTAAGATATATATTTTCTAGAATAATTGAATGTATCTTCAAGAAAACAACCCATAATATGATCAAAAACCATAAATACGAAAAAATGCTATAGTATCAGACATTTTACTTTTTTTTATTACATATTTACTGTAAACGAAAAACTAGCTTCTTCAAACTTAAAAAAAAAGTTTTATTTTCAAGAATCATACTTATTATATATAACGTATCCTATCTATTAAATAACTGCATATAAAAATAACTAAAAAAATATCTTCAATTGTTTTAAGAATATGTGTATTCATAATTCTTAAATTGACGTACAATATCTAAAAATACTAATAAAAAATTTCGTGCGAACCACAGCTCGTGAACAAACTTCTGATTTTAAGCCTTTTAAATATACGGCCTCACTCCCTTTAAAATTAAAAACTGTACTTAACATGTGTGCCATCCCTTGAAAAGCCATTTCTACTTTTTGCGCTGACATAGAAATATCTTGATTGTCAATAAAGAAAAAATGAAAGTAACTTAGTTCTTACGTTTTATATTCCTTTGCGTTGTTTAAGCGTGATTCCAAGTCGATCCTGCTGTCTCGGCACCAAATTTACGACTTGTAACGAAGTCAGTAAGTGGATAAATAATTTTTATTATGTAATTACAAAGTTAAGACTGTTTCTAAAGATCAAATGTTCGATTGTTCACAAACTGTCTTTAAAGTTGAATTGTTCGAATGTTCATATCGTCACATGGACACGTGATCGTATAGTATAGTGGTATAACTGTTCGGTGCTGACTGAGTAATTTGGATGGTTAGTGAATTAATTCCAGCCTACCCACAAGGGGGAGACCTTGGCGGATCTCCTGTCGGAATCTGCTGTTCGAATCTATCTGTACGAATCTGGTGTAATCGAATTCTGTCTTGAAGTCCATTGAGAGATCTTATATAGTCTAGTGGTCCATACAAACGGTCCATAGCTGTAGGCCGGTTACGTAGTAGTCTGGTTGTGGAGTAATACTAGTCTGTGGTTAATTGTCAAACTATGCAATTAACCCCTGACGGATACATGTTATTTCACAGTAGACATGGTCATTTATTGGCTGCAGGGTATATGTCTATAATATTCGTACAGATTGTTATTAAGTGTCTAAAGGTTACATGTAATCGTTTCGGATTTGCTGTATTTAGATACTTCCTGATGATTAACGTATGGAACACAATTGTGTTACATATATGCATGTAAAGCATTGAAGCTTAGATCCTCAAACCATTGTAAAACTGTGCATGCTGATGCACGTAAAGGAATGCAACCAGGTCCATTATACAATTGTAAAACTTTTCATTCGTTTATATTTATGGAATGCCCAGTTTTACCAAAGTTTGTTGAACTGGGCGTGCATTGTTTTACAATTTTCATACGATCTGTACATCATGGACAATTCCCCAGGAAATTGTACAAATGAGCGGTTCATATATATGCATGTAAAGCAATGAAGGCTAGATCACCAAACAATTGGAAAACTGTGCATGCTGATGCACGTAAAGGAATGCAATCAAGGTCCATCATACAATTATAAAATTGTGCATTCGTTTATATTTATGGAATGCCCAGTTTTACCAAAGTTTGTTGAACTGGGCGTGCATTGTTTTACAATTTTCATACGATCTGTACAGCATGCACAGTTCCCCATGAAATTGTACAAGTAAGCATACCACCATGCACAGCCATCTGGAATTCCGCAAGTACTTCACAAAAAAGGGTTAGAATCCTGACTAAAGATCGAAACAAGTTATTTTATTAATTCCTTCGTCATTGGTACAGTTACAATAAGGAGACTATACGTGGCTGAAATCATACACGTGCTGCATCTTTTCCGAGTGTATGTTTATATACTTTAAAATCGTGTTCAAAATATTTAACAGTTCTTGCAGGTTAATGTAAATAATTGCAAAACCGGTACTGTGCACTTGAAATAAATCGTTGCATAATTATGCAAATAATTGTAAAACTGTGCACTTAAATTAAAGTTATATAATTATGGGGAAAAAATATGCTAAACTGTGCACTTGAATTAAATCATTGCATAGTTATGAAAATAGTTGTAAAACTGTGCACATGAATTAAATCATTGCAGGAATTAAATCATTGCAGATTTATGCAAAAAAAAAAAATGCAAAACTGTGCACTTGAATTAAATTTTTGCATAATTATAATGGACAAAAAGTATAAAGAATAGAGAAAAATGGCCTAAAAATTAAAGAATACAGAAATGGAGGACCCCATCCAGACCCTCGTACATGCACGAAGAAGTTTGTCTGACGTAAAAATACGTATTCCAATATCTCACGGCTTCATAACATCAGAGACATATAATAAAATTGAGAATGGAAATGGGGAATGTGTCAAAAAGACAACAACCCGACCATAGAGCAGACAACAGCTGAAGGCCACCAATGGGTCTTCAATGCATCGAGAAACTCCCGCACCCGGAGGCGTCCTTCAGCTGGCCCCTAAACAAATAAGTATACTTGTATTATATGTCTCTGATAACATTTACACACACAGTGCACCGATTCTTAATAATATTTTTACGAAATCATTTGAAATTTTGTTCTTTTTAAATTTTAAATTATCTGTATCACAATAAGCATACTAGTACGTCGACATGTCGCTGCATGATAATTCATCACTTTTGTGAAGGTATGTCAAACTGTCACTAGTACTCAGAAGTCCTAGTAATGGACTTCTGCTGTAATGTGTGATAACATTTTGTGAGGGAATTCGATGTTTGCTATACCACGGTTCATTTCAACGCACTTTATGACAATACCGCTATACCAGACAGAATGGTTTTTTTGCAGTGTTTTAAGAAATGAGTTTACTTTGTATCCATGTATTATTTGTGAAACATTAAATGTTTTAAAGGTGCGAATTTTCTGTATAAAGTCAATAATTATGTAGACTTTTGAAGCCCAAACTTTCTATTTGCCTTACATACGCAAATGAAAGATCCGAAAACTGTACCAATACAGAACGACATGTATTTGAAATTATAGCAAAACTTTTGGTTGACAAATTTTTATTCGGTATTGAAAAAAATTAACCTAAATATCTGTCATTTTCTCCCTACCCAATTTACCCCTATTACTTATTATGATGTGGACTGGTCATTGTTATTGAATCTTACGCAATTTGATTGGATTAAGTTATTATTACTTTACCTTTAAACTGTTTATTTTTTTTCATACACGTATATTGATTAAATCAGAACATGCATGAATGTGTACAGTAACTTAAATGACCTTCAAACTGGACACTAGGCGAGTCCATATTATTTTTTTATTAATGAAACTAAAGGTATGAAAGGTAAGAATTGCCACTTCTTATAATTTCACAAAATTTCCCACTTATAGACTATACTTTCTTGTTATTTGACCTGTTGATACTAATTGTAATGCTTTTTTGTTATTTAATGTTATTCAGGGTTATATCTGGTCTATATACCAGCTTTGATAAGTGTTTGGTATTACTATAATTTTTCACTTCTTCGTACTATGAACATCAAAATTATTTATTTTGTAAAAATATTTCCTTCCTCGATTTGAACTGTACTCGTATACCTAACAACAAAATTATTTTCATTTACCTGTGTTTAAAGTAATTGCAAATGGCTGATATTTTTATTCAAGCATATTGTTTTTTTTTAAATTGTTTAACATTTCACAGCGGTATAACATGTTACTTTAATTATTTTCCCTTAGTTTATTTATTTTGTATTTACATTGTATCATAGGTCAAATTTTTTTGTTCAGTGTATGTTCACTGGTGTTAATATGTCTTTTGATTGAGTTAAACCATTTCAATTGATATTTTATAGTGTCTTTCTATGTTGTGATGTTACACTATTGTTTCAGATAAGGGTGAAGGTTTGGTACCATTAAAACGTTTAAACCCACTGCAATTGTTTGCACCTGTCCTAAGTCAGGAATCTGATGTTCAGTAGTTGTCGTTTGTTGATGTGGTTCATAAGTGTTTCTCGTTTCTCGTTTTTTATATAGATTAGACCGTTGGTTTTCCCGTTTGAATGGTTTTACACTAGTAATTTTTGGGGCCATTTATAGCTTGCTGTTCGGTGTGAGCCAAGGCTCCGTGTTGCAGACCGTACTTTGACCTATAATGGTTTACTTTTTATAAATTTTGACTTGGATGGAGAGTTGTCTCATAGGCACTCATACCACAACTTCTTATATCTAGTGGTACAAGGACATCTTCGTAAATATAAATCAACATTCAGACATCTTATACGTTCAGGTATTTCACATCCAATCTTTTATGGTAATATTCTATACAAAGCACAAAAATGTCGTCATTCACCTCAAAAGCTAACGAAACCTTTAAACAGACTCATTCAGAAGGGATATAGTTACGATACTGTTGTCAGGTCATTAAAGATGGCATATTTTGGAATTAATATTGATTCACTCATAGGGTCTTTGCATCGGAAATAAACACATTTATTCCAAAATCAGTTGTTGGTATGATACGGGCCTGACTTAGGACAGGTGCAAACAATTGCAGCGGGTTTAAACGTTTTAATAGGCGCCAACCTTCATCCTACCTGAAATAATAGTGTAACATCACAACATAGAAAGACATACTAAAATATCAATTGAAATGGTTTAACTCAATCAAAAGACATATTAACAAATACAAGTGAATATACACTGAACGAATAAATTTGATCTATGACACAATGTAAATACAAAATTAATAAAACAAGGGGGTTAGATGTGAAGCAATATCAGTAAGACAACCATAACCCTGGAAAAATGCCGCCAAATAAAATAACGTACACAGGTAAATACAAATAAGTTTGTTGTAAGGTATACATGGAGTACGGAAATGATTTTTACAAAATAAATAATTTTGTTGTTCCTAGTACGAGAACAAAAGTGAACATTTATCGTATTACTAAACACTTATCAAAGGTGGTATATATTAAAAATAGTGAGACGAGATACTAACAGAAAATAAGTAAACATTCAATAACAAAAATGCATTACAAATTGTATCAACAGGAGTCAAATTAGTCAATCTGGTGAATAACCTGCAACTAATTGCAACACAAAGTTTTTCTCTGAAAAACAGGTCTGTTACTATCTATGAACAACATACTAAAAATCTACAAAAATGTATTTTGCGGAAAGTGGTGTAATTAATTTACTTTTGGGAGTAAAAGTTAGGTTATCTGAGTTGTTTTCCCTTATTTGGCAAAGTTGAGAAGAATTAAATCATACAAAAATGTTATATATTTTTTTTAAAACAGTTGTAACAATAAGATATCACACATAATTTACGCAAATTTAAAAGAAATTCATTACAAATTAATCACTTTCCTCTCTCAAAATTTGTATATTTTAATAAAGATATAGACCAATTGTGTTCTGCTATGTTATAATCCAAGATTCTTATTCTCCAATAACAGTGTTAGTGTATAACATACAATTGGTAAACAGTACTTAATAAATCTAACCATTTTGGCACACTCTTGCTTAGTATTTAAAAGAATTCCGTCACTGACTGTGTCTAAGGCACCAACAGTTCATTTTTTGTTGGGTGGGGGATGAAGTTTTTTTTCTCTCGAAAAACATGAAAAACTTTTTTTTTCCTTTCTTTTTTTGCAAGACTTAATTTTTTTTAAATAAAATTGAGAATGGAAATTGAATGTATTTATTTTCTCCAACCTTATATAGAAAACAAGTATATTTTTTTTCAGTTTTCTTTTGAAACAAACATTTTTCAAAAGATTTAGAATCCACAAATGTATTTCATAAAAGAAGATGCATGGTGAGTGTTGAATGATTTTAATGTTGAATATTTTTCAAAGTTTAAAATTTCTGGCTCCTGGAGGCTAATAGCTGATCACGCTATTCTTAACTATCTCAGTACTGGCAGATCATCCAAATAAACCTTAAGCTTTGCAAGCTTTTTTAGATGTAACTATGAATCTTACTTTTTGCTTTGGGTGCTAATCGGATCTGCACTGATCTATATTTTGGTCTGGGTCAACATGATTTATTCGTTAGCTGTAATTAGCTTTGAACTAGCTATAAGTACTCAGTGTCTTTTTGTAAGTTGTTTCCATGCTCCATGCCTATCTTTTGAGTCGAGACCATTCCAACTGATTTTTACAATTTGTTCTTATGTTGAACTTTTTCAACACTTTCCCTGATTATGGGCGGGTTTGGTGCTCACAAACGTGTTTAATATTTTACAGTTAGAAGATTTTTCAATAAATCATGGTCTTGACTGTCAAACGATCAAACACATGACTTCCCACATTAGAGACAAGCACAATACCAATAGATCACTGATAGTAGATCTTAAAAGCTAAATGTTGATATCAGTTTGGCCTGAGGTGCATTTTAATTGAAATATTTTTTTGAGTTTGGTTCTAATGAGTCGAATACAGGATAGCATTCAATAGCAATTTTCAAGTACTTTTCTATAATAGAGTATATTTATGAATAAAGGGAGATGTTAGGTATTTGAGGTCAATGAGACAGCATCCCAAACGACTAAAACAAAACACCAAAAGACATAATTTTAGATAAGACAGGACTATCTAAACGATATCTCTGGCTCTAAATCGACCACAGATACCATAAATTTTATTTTATTTTCAGATGTTGAATGATGCATGATCTCTTATAAGTTCTTGGATAGGCTTAAGCTGATCACCATTTATTGAATTAAGTCAATGAAATATAAAAGAAATGAACATTGTAATCCTTTACTTTATATATATCTTTGGCCATGAGATTTTCATTAAATAGACAACTCATGTAAGTTTCATTCTCATTTGGTTGATTTATCAGACCACCACATACAGGTTTACAAGACACACAAATAAGACATGGTTGCTAAAGGAAGTCGATTCGTTTAACAGTGATGTATTCAGACTGAGACTACTATACTGATTGTATGAATACCCTGACATTAAATATCTAGAAAATTCCTTGTACCACTCTTTGATATGTTTCCCCAAAGGGAATCATCAGAACTGCCTATTGTTTTCTTGTCAGGAAAACATTACACTATATGTATTAGAATGTCTGGTATCACTTCCATTGTGGCAACTATCAACCATAGTCAAAATGGTTTGGATGTATTTAATAAACTGACAATGTATATCTTGAGGTATGGTTTGTCACATGATTTTGTAGAACTGAGCATGCCCAGTTTTTCAATTGTCTGTTGAACTGGGCATGCATTGTATTACAATTTTCATACGATCTGTACATCATGCACAATTCCCCAGGAAATTGTACAAATGAGCAGTTCATATATATGCATGTAAAGCATTGAAGCTTAGATCCTCAAACCATTGTAAAACTGTGCATGCTGATGCACGTAAAGGAATGCAACCAGGTCCATTATACAATTGTAAAACTTTTCATTCGTTTATATTTATGGAATGCCCAGTTTTACCAAAGTTTGTTGAACTGGGCGTGCATTGTTTTACAATTTTCATACGATCTGTACATCATGGACAATTCCCCAGGAAATTGTACAAATGAGCGGTTCATATATATGCATGTAAAGCAATGAAGGCTAGATCACCAAACAATTGGAAAACTGTGCATGCTGATGCACGTAAAGGAATGCAATCAAGGTCCATCATACAATTATAAAATTGTGCATTCGTTTATATTTATGGAATGCCCAGTTTTACCAAAGTTTGTTGAACTGGGCGTGCATTGTTTTACAATTTTCATACGATCTGTACAGCATGCACAGTTCCCCATGAAATTGTACAAGTAAGCATACCACCATGCACAGCCATCTGGAATTCCGCAAGTACTTCACAAAAAAGGGTTAGAATCCTGACTAAAGATCGAAACAAGTTATTTTATTAATTCCTTCGTCATTGGTACAGTTACAATAAGGAGACTATACGTGGCTGAAATCATACACGTGCTGCATCTTTTCCGAGTGTATGTTTATATACTTTAAAATCGTGTTCAAAATATTTAACAGTTCTTGCAGGTTAATGTAAATAATTGCAAAACCGGTACTGTGCACTTGAAATAAATCGTTGCATAATTATGCAAATAATTGTAAAACTGTGCACTTAAATTAAAGTTATATAATTATGGGGAAAAAATATGCTAAACTGTGCACTTGAATTAAATCATTGCATAGTTATGAAAATAGTTGTAAAACTGTGCACATGAATTAAATCATTGCAGGAATTAAATCATTGCAGATTTATGCAAAAAAAAAAATGCAAAACTGTGCACTTGAATTAAATTTTTGCATAATTATGAAAATAATTGAAAAACTGTGCACTTGAATTAAATCATTTCATAATCATACAAAAAATACTAAACTGTGCACATGAATTGCATCATTGTAGAATTATGCAAAAATGCAAAACTGTGCACTTGAACTAAATCGTTGCATAATTATGAAAATATTGTAAAACTGTGCACTTAGATTAAATCATTTCATAATCATACAAAATTTGCTAAACCGTGCACTTGGATCAAATCATTTCATAATCATACAAAAAATGCTAAACTGTGCACATGAATTCAATCATTGCAGAATTATGCAAAAATGTGCACTTGAATTAAATCGTTGCATTATTATGAAAATAATTGAAAAACTGTGCACTTGGATTAAATCATTTCATAATCATACAAAAAATTTCTAAACTGTGCAATTAGATTAAATCATTGCAGAATTATGCAAATAACTGAAAAAAGTGCACTTGAATTAAATCATTGCATAATTATGAAAATAATTGTAGAAATTTGCACGTGAATTTTTGTAGTTGATATTTATAGAAACAAAAATAGCAAAACTGTAAAACTGTGCTCTTGATTGAAATAATTGCATAATTACGCAAATAACTGTAAAACTGTGCACTTGAAAAAAATCATTGCAGAATTAAGCAAATAATTGTAAAACTGTGCACATGAATTTTTTTGGAATTCAAGATCTTGATGTAAACTTATAATTGTATATAATTTTGATAAAACTGCCTTTGAAATTGCCTTAAAACAATATAAGATCTACATTTCATATTAATTCAGTGAACTACTAGTATATATTCAAAAATTTAAAAAGCGTATATATCTGAAAGTAAACGTGAATATTTACAGAGCTTGCTAAATAAAATTAGCAACTGATAAAGAGAAAACGACAATCATGTTGCATGTGTATATAACTGTGACTTTATGCAATTTAAATGTTGTAAAAGTAGCCAATGAAAAAATACCAGTCAATGGTGAAGCAAGAACATTAGAGCAGTAACTCTTTCAGCAATTAACATTGCAAAATCAAAGTCAGTAACCAACCCGATTTAAAGTTAATTTTGAACCACAGTTAAACATTTTTGTTTACCTACACGTATAATTACTATAAATACATAACAGAAACTAAGATAAAATGTCCAAACTTCAACAAAACTTACTTCTTTAATCCGAGTTTTACTGTGCGTATTGCTGTGTGTTTAAAATTGGGAATGGATATAGGGAATGTGTCAAAGAGACAACAACCAGACCAAAGAGCAGAACATAGCCCAAGGCCACCAATGGGTCTTCAACACTGCGAGAAAATCCCGCACCCGGAGGCGGACTTCAGCTAAACCCCTTAACAAAAATGTTTATTCCACAGAGCTAGCGGTATAGGGGGAGGGTTGAGATCTCATAAAACATATTGAACCCTGCCGCATTTTTGCGCCTGTCCCAAGTCAAGAACCTGTAACCTTTGTTAGTCATGTGTGTGGTTTTTTTAAATTTTGGTTCATTTGTATGTTTCGGAATTTAGTGTGGCATCCATTTCGCTGAACTAGTATTCATTATTGTTTAGGGGCCTGTTGAAGCCTGCCTCTGGTTGCCGTATTATCTGCGTTCCATTATCTGAAGATCCATTTGTGGTTTTGAGCTATTTTCTGCTCTTTGGTCAGCTGGTTTTATCTTTGACACATTCTCCATTTCCGTTCTCTATTTTCTTTTGAAAAAATCAAACTAGAAATAACCAAGATAACCAAAATTTTCAGTTTGCTTGTAATTTGTTCCGAAAACCACATGTTTCACCTAAAATGACCATTTATATTGATAACTTGAGGAATAAGTATATAAATATAAACACAAGATAATAAGGAATACCTTCATCTGTAAAAAAGCATATTTTAAAAGTTTTAACCATGAATAACCGATTGTTTATTTCCATTTTTACATTTTTTTTCTAAAAAAACACATTTTACCCGAAAATTACTATTTTTAAATACTTGTAACTATAGGTCTTCATAATATAAACATGAGATAGTATGTTCTATTTTCTATAAAGATCCCATTTCAAAAGTTTTAACCATAAATAACTGAGCTTTTCTTCATTTCCAGTTTTCAGCGTTTTCCTCTCTAAAAACATATATTTCCACCAAAATTACACAAATATTAATATTAATAAATATAGGACTTCACAATATTAACATTAACTGGTATGTTCTATTTTCTATTAAGATCAAATTTCAAAAATTTTAACCATTAACAATTGAGATTTCTTCATTTCCAGTTTTCAGCGTTTTTTCTCTAAAAATTACACTTTTCACCTCAAAATTACTTTATTACAATTAATAATAAGTAGGGGACTACATAAAACACTAGTATGATCAAGTGTCCTGTCTTCACCAAACTATAAGTCTAAAAATGTAACAATAAATAACAATTTTTCTTCTTTCTTTCCAGTTTTTAGTATGTTTTCTCTAAAAACCACAAATTTCACCCAAAAATAACCTTTTTCTCAAATGATATAAATGTAGATTTTTAATATGTTGTTTGTACAAGTCTGTATTCTAATTAGCACTGAAAAATCCTTGTGTTGCAATTTGAGTTATTTTTTAGCTAAATTGATTAGGCTAACACGTATTTTATGAAATTACATTGTCATAATTTTCGGACACTGTTGTTATCTTTATAACATCGAAGAGTTATGTACTTTATTGTCTGTTTAAAAAATGTTGATTTCGACAACGAGCGTTGTAACCGTGGAGAAAAAAGTTGAGTGCAGGTTTGCTTTAGATTAAATACGATCGATCTCGATCGATCTTGCTTGTGCATATGTCCCTGTATGTCGGCATGTACTGTATATATGTCTATTATTTGAATCGGTAAAAAGTCAATATATAAATAATAACAAGATGTGGTATAATTGCCAATGAGACAACTCTCCACCAGAGACCAAATGACAATGAGGTTAACAGCTATAGGTCACCGTACGGCCTTCAACAATGAGCAAAACCCATACCGCATGGTTAGCAATAAAAGGCCCCGAAATGAAAAATGTAAAACAATTCAAACGAGAAAACTAACGGCCTGATTTATGTACAAAAACAATGAACGAAATACAAAATGTAGTATGATATACAGCAACAAACGACAACCACTTAATTACAGGCTCCTGACTTGGGACAGGCACATACAAAATGTGGCGAGGTTAATCATGTTAGCTCCCCCTCCCCAACCTGGGACAGCGGTATAACAGTACAACATATGAATAAACTATAAAAATCAGTTGATAATGGCTTAGCCGTTCGCCAGATCACAAAAACACAGACAGGAAGTGGCAGGGTACTTATACATCCCTACAACAAAACAGACATTAAGTACAGATCTGAGAGTACTCACAGTTACTGACAGCTAGTTCAAAGCCAATAACAACTAATAAAAAATCATGTGTCTAAGAATAATGGGGAAAATATAAAGATAAGAGAAAATAATTTTAATCATATATCAATCAACACACATCCAACATCCAATGGAATTATATGTTTGTAATGTGCTAACTTTAAATAAAACTTGTATTCTTTTTTTGGACATCGTATTGGTCGCCCCACTTTTCGAAACCTTCCTACTTGATTTATTATAAGGTTTGTTCTGGCCATTGTGTTGTTTGTCCTTCTTTCAATTGTCATTCTGATTTCGAGCCCCTTGGTATTTTCTTAAATTTAATCATTAAAGGAAAATTGACTTTTTCAAAACTTAAATAAATTTAGATCCAGATATTAACATTATATACTAAATATTATAGTCATATCCTATTGTGAATTGGGAATGCGATCTTATCTAAATATTTTGTTTATATGACTACTATAGTGTAGGAATCCTTCCTTTTTGTAATCTAGGGCCTCAGTAATTGCAAGTATGCCTGGTATCTCTATAGACGTCACGTAAAGAAGGCTTTCTTATTTTAATATAAATCAATGTCAAATTATTGTGTAATGAGCATAAAATTACTATAACATAGTAGTCTCGGAATAAGTTAATCAAAATCTACGTAGTTGAAACTGTAGTCATACGTGTACGTTGCATTTTCAAAACACACAAGTCGTTTTATGTCCGTCCGCTGTACAGATTGCCTTCTCTCACTGAATAATTAAAAGTTTGGCGGCTATCCCACTGAATTTGAAATAAAGGAAATGGTTTAATCACCAATATAGCTACGCCTGGTTCGTACATTAACTTACACCCGGAAATCTACAATAAGGGCTAGATCATCTAAACGGCAAAAAAGATTCGACTTAAATCATCACATTGTAAACTTCTACTTTATTTCTTTCTTTTGTAAATCTAGGAACATTCCAGCATCACCTACTTTAGAGTATATATTTCCCAGTTGTCACGATAGTTCAGCGGACCTTTTATTTCTGCTATTAGGATTTCCTTGATATAGGCTTTCTGCTTACAAGGAAGAAACTCAACAGTTTCTCATTTGCAAAGTTTATGTCATCTCGTCGAAAGTTTTACGGACATCATCATGGTCTGGTTGACCTTCACGGAACATATGTCTTATAGTCACATCCTGTCCTCCACCTCTCATTCATGACTTTTCACCGAAAACTATATATCGCAGGATTTTCGGGTGCCACTAGTGAAGCAGGAACTCCTAACTCTTGTCGTTTTTACCCATTAATAAGGGTTTTATTGACAAGCGTTCCAGTTAAAATAAAAGACAGCCTACCCATATTGATGGAATTTCCCTAAAAATTGTACACTTTGCAAAGCAGGTCATACACACACAGCCTTCTCTTAGTTTTGACAATTCAAGAGCGATTTTTTAATCATGAATTAATAAACCTTAAAGGGTAGCTACGAGATATAAAAAAAAAAGATTTTTTGTTTGTTCAATCGTTAATGAAAGTGAAATAGTGAAATAATAATTCGCCAGTTTGGTTCATTTTTGTCAAAATAAGCCAAGAAACATCGCTGATGAATTAAATAATTCGGACCTCATTGAATCCGTATTCTCATGACCTTTAATTTAACCCCTTAGCTAGAAATGGGTTACGCATAAACTAGACGTGTACAGCTATAAACTGAAGGAAAAGAATGTCAACAATTAAAGTAAAACAAGGGTAAACCATTTGGTTGACTGATTCGATCCACAAAAACTCATTCTTATACAGGTAAAAACGATGATTAACAAATTTTTAACCTATTATATGAAATAAAACCGACCTAGAAAAATCCAATTGCACGTGTTCACTAGCTAACTATTCATATCTATATTTATGTTTATATCGGGCTATATGACCGGCGGCAGTCTTCGGAGGTCACCTCGATGGTTTAGACTAAAATACACATGAAATGCTGATACAAACAAATACTTTGTTTGCCAATCACGGCGCCCAAAATGAGCAGAATATTTACAATATAGTATTTCAAACATATTATAAGTAAAATAACAAGAGGCTCTTAAGAGCCTGAATCGCTCACCTGTAATTTTTTGCTTGAATCTTTCATCAATGATTATTTTTGCTTTTTAATATATATTAATGAGTGGCTTAAAAATACCATTTAAATGTTCTTTGTATCTGTCATATTTTCTTCAAAAGCAAAAACATGCATTTTACCCCTATGTTTCATTTTAGCCATAGTGGCTATGTTTCTTGAGGTACAAGGAAATGAAATACAAAATTTATACTAGATACTCTGAAACTCATTCAGCCCAAGTTTGGCTGAAATTGATTCAGCAGTTTCAAAGGAGATGTTTAAAGTAAGCAAACTAGATGAACAAATTGTGAAAAATTGTCATTAAAGGACAATAACTCCTTAAGGGGTCAATTGACAATTTTGGTCATATAAACTTATTTGTAGATCTTACTTTGCTGAACATTTTTGCTGTTAACAGTTTATCTTTATCTATAATAATATTCAAGATAATAACCAATAAACTGCTTCGCTGAGCACAGCTGGATACGCCCGCAGAGGTCCAACCCTGAACAGTTGGGGCAAAAATGGACACAATATTCAAGCTTGATACAGGTCTGAATTTGGATTGTAATTAAATATTTGACATATTATAGGTTTCTGAATAAATGAAGTCAAAGAACTTGAAATTGGTTATATGAATTGAATTTATATTCAATTAAAGATTTCTTGCTGTTGTGCAATACACTGTGCTGTTGCGCAATACTTAGTTAATCTGTTGTCAGACTATAAACAAATAAAGTTCAATTTCTTCTCAATGTCATATTTGAAATTTATGAAAATCAATAGGGAGATTACATCAATAGCTATAAATAATTCACCAAAGTTTCATGAGAACTGCTGAAAGCATTTTGAGTTATTGTCCAAAAACTGGAAAATCCCCCCTTTTTTAATGAATAAAACCCCATAACTCAGAAATGTAAAATCTTAAATTTATAAAATTCTAAAGGGAGCTTACATCAACAGATATAAACAATTCACCAAAGTTTCATGAGAAGTGCTGAAAGCATATTTTAGTTATTGTTGGAAAACTGGAAAATCCCCCCTTTTTTAATGAATAAAACCCCATAACTTGGAAACAGTAAATCTGAAATTTATAAAAAATAAAAGGGAGCTCACGTTAATATATATAAACAATTCACCAAAGTTTCATGCATATTGGTTAAAGTTTTTTGAGTTAATGTCCGACATGTTGACGACGGATGGTCAACAGTATACCATAATACGTCCCGTAAACGGGCGTATAAAAACTGCAAAATTTCCTTAAAATTACCAATTTAGTGGCAGCAACCCAACAATGGGTTGTTAGAATCATCTGAAAATTTTCAGGGCTGATAGAACTTAACCTTATGAACATTTTTACCCCATGTCAGATTTGCTTTAAATGCTTTAGTTTTTGAGATATAAGCCAAAAACTGCATTTTACCCCTATGTTCTATTTTTAGCCATGGCGGCCATGTTTTTTGACGAAACAGAAAATAAAACACAAACTTTATTCTAGATACCCTAAGGATCATTCAGCTTAAGTTTGGTTGGAATTGGTTCAGTAGTTTCAGAGAAGATGTTTGAAATAGTTTACACCAGATTGACGACGACGACGATGGAGGCCAAGTGATGGCAAAAGCTCACATTTCCTTTGGAAAGTTGAGCTAAAATTATGTTAAACAAATAACATATTATCGAGTCTATGAATCGTAAATTGTTTATTTTAGACTTTTCATAATTTAGATATGCGTTTTAGTATGTTTTAAATCAAATAGAATTTTAGTTAAATCGGTGAACATGAATTTGACAACTAGCCCCTTTAAACAAAGCCTCCAACTGAAATTATAATTCTTTCTTTATCACCACAACACCTTTCTTGATAAACTGCGAGAATCAGGTGTGGCTCTTGTTCATAAGTAAATGAAATTTTTGAGCAATACAATTACAGATTAGTCAGTGTACTCCAAGCTAATTCAAATCCAAATATGTGGGGATACTTTAAAGTGAAAAGTGACACAGGATATGTTTTTATGTATATATTTATCCCAGTTAAAATTGTTTACAAGGCTTGGGTTTCCCATCAGAATTTCTTTGATAGGGGCTTGCTGCTTATACAAGGAAGCCACTGAATCAAATATTCTTAATGGTAAAGTTGCAAGTCATGTCTTAAAGCTTTAGCCACACCAGACTTCTATGATTGGAATTGAAAATGTGTATCATATAACAACTAGTATGTTCCATTTGTTGTAGCCATAATTTTTTCCTTCCTTCTTTGTGATTATAATTGTTTTGGTTGGGTCTTGATGCTCAATCTTAGTTTTCAGAGAAGTATTGTGTGAACTGTTTGTTTCCTATAATCAAGTACCATAACTCTAGAACGGTAAACATGAAAACAACAAAAATCAGAAATAACCTGTCTGAAGTGGTCCAAAACAAGTCTTAAATTCAATTTTATAAAGTGGTTCTCTCTTTATCATCTGGAAACCTCAAGTATGACAGACAGACATATGGACATGATGATTCCTATATATTCCAGACTCAGTCGATCATCTGAATAGAAGTAAATCAAGCATAAAATTTTTATAAGAGGGAGTGTCTTTTTTAAGTAATCATTCAATTAAGCTACATGTTTTTACCTACATCACAAATGGCAAAACAGGTATATTAATAACCACTCGACTCCATCGGATTGTCTGAAAGACCTTGGAAGGAAAAATTTTCCTCAAATTTGTCTTGGATTCTTGGAAAGGTGACAATTTAATATTTAGGCTGATGCTAGATAATGTTGCATTGTAGCATGAAAGAAATTTTTGGATCTGTCATGATGCTGCTTCATGTTTGCAGATAAGTTTAATTTTATAACAATAAATTGCTTCGCCGAACACAGCTGGATACGACCTCAGAGGTCCAACCCTGAACAGTTGGGGCAAAAAATGGACACAATATTCGCACTTGAAACAGGTCTGAATTTGGATTGTAATTAAATATTTGACACATAATAGGTTTCTGACACAGAATAACTGTAGTCAAAGAACTTAGAATTGGTTATATGATTTGAATTTATATTCAATTTTTTGCTTTTGTGCACTACACTATGCTGTTTCAAATTGACCCCCCCCCCCCCCAAATAATCAGCTCAAGAAAATACAAAATTTCTTTATACATAATTTAAAAGCAGTGTAAGGGAGGTAATCCAAACTTAACATTGTACTTAAAAAGTAATTGTCCATTAACAAGGAAACCCTTGTTTTTCCCCTTTTTTTGCCCCTAATTCCTAAACGGTTTGAGCCATTACCCCCCAAAGCCAATCCTAACCATCCCTATGTGGTATGGAAACTTGTGGTATAATTTCAGATAGATCCATACACCGTTACACAAGTTATTGTCTGGAAACTAGAAATGCTTATTAGGGCCCCTTTTTGGCCCCTAATTCCTAAACTGTTAGGACCATAACCCCCAAAATCAATCCCAACCTTCCTTTTGTGTTTTTGTGTTTTTCTCATTGTTGAAGGCCGTATAGTTGCCTATAATTGCTTACATCCACTTCATTTGAACTCTGGTGGATAGTCGTCTCATTGGCAATCATACCGCATCTCCTTATTTATATAGTCATTGACATATGTTGAGAGGGGCCTTCAGAGAGGAGTCTTCTGTGCTTATTTAAAAATAATTCAATTTTGCTACTACTGATAAATTCTACATAATGCTGGATACATCTCATAGATATCAACAATTTCTTTATCCAATTGTCTGTCAAGTAATTATCAATACATCATTATCACGATTACCGGTATATATTCTTTGTATAATAATTTTGAAGAAAAAAATCCATTGAAGTAATAACTATTTAACAGCATCATTATCTACAACAAACACACATTATACACCAGTAGGTAGATATCTTAAAACCAATCCAGCGATTGATAAAAAAATGGCCAACTACCAAACCAAATGGATCATTTTCTGCAATTCCTATATAAAGGTCTGAAATGTACCAAATTCCCATACTTTCACATGTGAACTATGCAAAAGTTTCAAAGTCAATGGACAATGACTGACGGGGAAAGGTAAATCATCTCCATGAAAATGAGATTTGTCAACACTAACGCAATATTTAGCATATTAAAAATCACTGAATTACAATTTCAAAGTCAATGGGCCATGACAGAGGGGCATAGAGCCAATAATCTTTATTGAAATGAGAAGCAACAACATGTAAATACCAAATATCGCTGACTTATCATTTGTGGTTCCTCTTAAACTGATCTAACTACAAACATTAACAAATGTTGTGGCCAAAGCAGGAAACAGCACAAATAAGTCTTGCATCTGTGAAAACTATTCAATCTTTGTAGGACATATCATAGTGAAGTATACAGAGAAGTATTTTTATTTCATTAATGTTATTCATACATTTCTATTCCTTTTAATGACATGACATGACATGATACATGGTAATATGTAAGCTGCAGTTTAAATCTATCATATTTAACAATTTTCCTGTTTAAAAGATGTAAAATCTGCAAATACAATTACAGGTAGAACATCTATGTATGTTTTCCATATTTTATTTTCCTGTTTAAAAGATGTAAAATCTGCAAATACAATTACAGGTAGAACATCTATGTATGTTTTCCATATTTTACACTAAACGAGCTAACCTTATGCATAAATAATTCAAATGTTGTCAGGAAGTTCGTGATTGAGGGAAAAAATATTACCTTTTATCTCAGAATTTTTATTTATTTAGGAATATGATTCATTCTTCATATTTTGTATACAAAAATAAAGCAAATTCTACCAATTATAACAATGGAACTCTACTATCAGATTATAGGGCCTTAACAGTGTGCTTTAATGCCTGTGAATTCTGTGATGCAAGATTATACAATTTAAGTACAGATGTTTTAAAAACTCGATATATACAAGAGGCTGTCAGATTGACAGAAAACCAGATTTTCCTGCATAAAAATAATCTTTGCAAATCTGGACCCCAAAACAGGATTAAGCAAATAAAAAAAAAGAATTTTGTAGGGTTCAGAAATTACCTTCATTTAGTCAAAGGAAACAACACACCTAAATTTGAAAAGATTTCGCCAAAGCATTTTAAAGTTATTGCACAGACACTGTTTGGCAGCCGCCTGGCCCTACATTACCAAATTAATAACCAATATATTATCCTTTGAAAATCTGGTTAAAAACTGTAATTTCTGGTAACCAAGAAATCTTCCTTTGTCCAAGCACTGTGAATTGTTATCTATTCATCTTTTATGCCAAGAAATTTATAAATTACTTTTTAAAGTCAGTTTACAGGATACTGTACTGACAAAAATTAACTATATTTACCAACTTTATACACAGCAAAAATTGCATACCCGTTTTTCATGCGTTAAACAGGCGTTTTACGTATGTCATAAAACGTACGTAAAACGCATATTGAGGACCACGCATGTAAAACGCCCGTTTGAAACGTATGAATTACGTATGTTAAACACATGTAATACGTGCGTGAACGTAAAACATGCGTTAAATGATTACGTATAACGCCCGTTTTACGGGTAAACGCACGTTAAACGCCTGTTAATTTCTAGAAAATCATGTGTTTTACGTATGTTTTTTTTGTCCTCAACACCCGTTTTACGTATGTTTTTTTTTTGTCCTCAACACCCGTTTTACGTATGTTTTTTTTTTGTCTTCAGCACCCTTATTTACATATGTTTTTTGGTCTTCAACAACTGTTTGACATGTTTTTTTTTTCTTCCACAGCACCCATAATGTGCATGGTTTTTTGTTGTTGTCTACACCAGTTTAATGAATGTTTTTTTTTGTATGGTATTGTTAACATTTTACCTGTTTAACATGTGTTTTTGTTGTCCACAACACCCAAATACATTATGATTTTTTGGAGTTTTTTTTCTGGTTGGTAATGGATATACCTTAAATACATTATACTTGTCTTTTCTAATGTAAACGCTAACAATTTGAATTTTTTTTACTTATATATTCAAGTAAACATATATAAATTAATGATTATATCATTGTAGTATTTAGTTGGAAATCAAAATGACTACATTTAAATTTGATGGTGTTGTCTGTCCTTTTCAAACTTGATTGCCTCCCTTCTAGAACTGTTTTTGGCAAGGCATACATTTACTGTGTGCTATCTTACAATTAGAATGGAAGCACAATATTTTATGACATCCTATTCAAATGATCTATATTCAATTCATAAACCTAAATCCATGAAAAAACCCTCAAGAGAAGGATTATCAAATACCATTTAGAATGGACTATTTACCTTAAAGATGTCTTGGTTTTTATGCTAGTCTTATTGACGTAAACGCAATATCTCCTCTTGTATATTTATGTTACACTCAGAATATAATCTAATGAAAAGAATAGATTATGCTTAAGCCAATTGAAGAAGAGAAGGTACATGTATTAGGATAAGACATCATCTTTTTCTGTTGGTCATTGGAAATTGTGTTCACCACAATTGTGATTTGAATGGATTGATCGTGGATTGGTTGGTTCTATGATAGAATTTGCAAAAAGACCTCAAAATATGATGGTCATATAAACCTTACAAATTCAGTTGTTTCAATTCTATTTATTTAACAACTACATTTTTTTGGAAGAGATATTTACAATCATACAAAATGTGTACCATAGTTCTTATTTCATTAGCATTATGTGTTCTTAATGTACTTGTGATTGACATATATACACTCCAAGTTTACTCTGCCTTGCTCTTGGACTCTTGTTCACAAAACTGTTTAACAGTTGGTATTATTTAAGACTGTTCTCCTGTTTACAATATTATAATTTTTGCACATGAATTCCTTCATTTATTTGCACTTCTCCTTGTAAGATTCCAATGGTCATGATGATATAATCCTGTTGTTCATAATCAGTAAACATATCCTTCAAAAATTTTCTACAGCATCTGTAATGTAAAAACAAAAGAAGATGTATTTTGGTGGGCAATCATTATTTTTTTAAATGGAATAACAAAGTATACCTAAACATATTTTTTTATTAAAATCCAAGCATGTTGAAGGCCGTACCTTGACCTATAATGGTTTACTTTTATAAATTGTAACTTGGATGGAGAGTTGTCTCATTGGCACTCATACCACATCTTCCTATATCTATGAATATATATAGATGTTTGTCAAGGTATGTCCTGTTTTAAAACACAAGTGCAGACACTGAAATGTCTCAACTGCTTTACTTCTTATCTCAAAACTGAAAAGTCTGATATATATCAGTGAATCACTGTCACACAATACACCAAATATAGCCTATTGCTGATATCATATCTGAGTAACAGACCATTGTTCATTCTTGAAGGCTGTAAGGTCTCTTGTGGAGAGTTGTCTCAGTGGCAATCATACCATATCTTCTAATTTAATTTTTATACAAGCAAGAAATCTGAACATTGACTTATCGTTATGAACCATAAAAATGAGGTCCAGGTCATATGAACACTGCAGACAACACCTACACCATGCAATCATTCCTATCTACACATATAGTTGATATATTGATTATAGTATCTGAGAAACAGACATAACCATGAAAACTTACACTGACCAATGAACCATGAAAATGAGGTCAAGGTCAGATGACACCTGTCAAACAGACAGGTACGCCTTACAATATTCCATACAATAAATAAATTTGATCTATTGTTTATAGTAATAAATATAGTATCTGAGAAATAGACCAAACCTCAAAAATTAACATTGTCTTATAAACCATGAAAGTTCAAGGTCAGATGAAACATACCAGACAGATATGTACATCCTACAAACATACCATACACCATATATACAGGTGATCTATTGCTTACAGTATCTGAGAAACCAACCAAGCCACAAAAACTTTATATTGACAAATGAACCATAAATATGAGGTCACATCAAAAGTCTTACAACTAAAAGAAACATGATAGCAGTCAGCACAAAGACAAACAACGAAAACTGTAGATTTGATAAAAACTAGAGGCTCTAAAGAGCCTGTGTCTCGCTCACTTTGGTCTACGTGCATATCAAACAAAGGACACTCTACAACATTGTGGAGGAGAATAGACTTCATGACAAAAATCTTTATTTTGTTGATCTTGTATAAACTTATCTCTTAATCTGTTTAGTTTCTCTCTATCTTCTTTAGTTTTTGCTCAAAACACAATAGAGGGTAAAAAAATCCCCTTTTAAGGACAATTACTTCTATGAAGAGTGACAGTCTACTAACTATGTCGGCAAAATTTGACTTTTTAATAGATCTTGCCTTGCTGATCATTTTTGTGATTTGAAGTGTTTATTATCTTTGATAATTTAAATCATATAAGGCATAAAAAAATGTTTCTTTCTAAATGTCATAGTTTTCATGGTAATAGTCAATAAAATGCTCCGCAGGGCGCAGTTTGATACGACCGCAGAGGTCGAACCCTGAACAGTTGGGGCAAGTATGGACACAACATTCAAGTTAAATATTTGACACAGCATAGGTTTCTGACACAGAATGAATGTGGTCTTAGAACTTAAAATTTTTAAATTGGACATTTACCTTTTATGGTCCAATATCCAAAATCTAAATACATGGTTAGATTCAGCATATCAAAGAACCCCATATATTCAATTTTTGTTGAAATCAAACAAAGTTTAATTTTGGACCCCGATTTAATTTGGACCAACTTGAAAACTGGGCCCATAATCAAAAATCTAAACACATGTTTAGATTCAGCATATCAAAGAACCCCAATAATTCAATTTTTGATGAAATCAAACAAAGTTTAATTTTGGACCCTTTGGACCTCAATGTGGACCAACTTGAAAACTGGGCCCAAAATCCAAAAACTTATTACACGGTTAGATTCAGCATATTTAAGAACCCCAAGAATTCAAGAATAAAACTCCATTGAAATTGGTCAAGAAATAAGCAATTTATACAAAGTATTAGAAAAGTATTGTTTTTGGCCCCTCATTCCTAAACAGTTAGGGCCATAACCCCCAAAATCAATCCCAACCTTCCTTTTTTGCTATGGAACCTTGTGGTACAATTTCAGAAAGATCCATACATTTACACATAAGTTATTGTCTGGAAACTAGAAAAATGCTTATATGGACCCCTTTTTAGACCCTTAATTCCTAAACTGTCGGGACCATAAACCCCAAAATCAATCCCAACCTTCCTTTTGTGGTTTCAAACCTTGTGTTTAAATTTCATAGATTTCTATTTACTTATACTAAAGTTATTGTTCGAAAACCAAATGTCTTCGGACATCGACGAGGACGTGATACCAATATACGACCGCATAAAAATGAGAAAAAAATGGTTAAATTTGACATATATGGACAATTGGTAGAGCTTATTATTCTGAACATTTTTGCTCCTTTTAAATTTTCTCTTATTTATTTAGTTTCAAAAATTAATAGACAAAACTTGCGTTTTACCCCTATGTTCTATTTTTAGCCATGTCAGCCATGTTTGTTGGTAGGCGGGTCATCAGACACATTTTGTTAACTAGATACCCTAATGATGATTGTGGCCAAGTTTGGTTAAATTGGTCTCAGTAGTTTCAGAGCAGAAGATTTATGTAAAAAATTACAAAAATTTCCTTAAAATTGTAAAAAATTGACTATAAAGGTCAATAACTCCTTAAGTGGTCCATTATTTGTAGATCTTATTTTACTGAACATTATTGCTGTTTACAATTTATCTCTATCTATAATAGTATTCAAGATAATAACCAATAAAATCTCCGCTGGGTGCAGCTTGATATGACAGCAGAGGTCAAACCCTGAACAGTTGGGGCAAGTATGGACACAACATTCAAGTTTGATACAGCTCTGAATTTGGATTGTGATTACTTATTTGACACAGCATAGGTTTCTGACACAGAATGAATGTGGTCTAAGAACTTAAAATTTTTTAATTTACCTATTATGGTCCAATATCCAAAATCTAAATACATGGTTAGATTCAGCATATCAAAGAATACAAAGAATTCAATTTTTGATGAAATCAAACAAAGTTTAATTTTGACCCTTTTGACCTCAATGTGGACCAATTTGATAACGGGGCCCAAAAATCAAAATACATGGTTAGATTCAGCATATCAAAGAACCCCATATATTCAATTTTTGTTGAAATCAAACAAAGTTTAATTTTGGACCCCAACTTGGACCAACTTGAAAACTGGGCCCATAATCAAAAATATAAACACATGTTTACATTCAGCATAGCAAAGAACCCCAAGAATTCAATTTTTGTTAAAATCAAACTAAGTTTAATTTTGGACCCTTTGGACCTTAATGTAGACCAATTTAAAAAACGGGACCCAAAATTAAAAATCTAAATACACGGTTAGATTTGGCATATCAAAGAACCCCAATAATTCAATTTTTGATGAAATATAAAACAAAGTTTAATTTTGGACCCTTTTGACCTCAATATGAACAAATTTGATAGCAGGGGCCCACAAATAAAAAATCTAAATACATGGTTAGATTCAGCATATCAAAGAACCCCATATATTCAATTTTTGTTCAAATCAAACAAAGTTTAATTTTGGACCCCAATTTGAACCAACTTGAAAACTGGGCCCGAAATAAAAAATCTAAATACATGTTTAGATTCAGCATATCAAAGAACCCCATATATTCAATTTTTGTTAAAATCAAACTAAGTTTAATTTTGGACCCTTTGGACCTTAATGTAGACCAATTTGAAAACTGGACCCAAAATTAAAAATCTAAATACACGGTCAGATTTGGCATAACAAATAAATAAATGTGGTCAAAGATTTTACAAATCTAATGCGCCATACTGTGCAATTAAAGATTACTTCTTGAAATTTTTCAATATTTGAAATTTGAAAAAAAAATAATATTTGAAGAATAATTCTTTTTAATTTCTGAAATCTGAAATGAGAAAAAATTGACCCCCCACAATTTCTTTTTATGGATTTTTTTGTAAAAAAAAAAAAGATGCAACATTTGCAGATATTTTTACTGGTCTTCCTTTATAAATATGCATTTCTTTAAACATAATTTAAAAGCAGTGTTAGGGAAGTAATCAAAACGTTGTATGTGGATTACCTCCCTTACACTGTTTTAAATTGTCTTAATTGTTCATTAACCATTACTTTATAATTTAATTTTGGATGTAAGGCGTCTACTGATTGGCTGACGTTGTTTTGTTTATCAGCTCATAGACATAATTTTGTCATGTGATGTGTCATCAACGTTTTTTCATGGTTTACTCAGGTTTAAAATGGAATTTAGAATTAAATTATAAGAAATGACTGTAATATTTTTTCTGTCTATTCGAAATAACATAAAAAATGTGGTGCACACTTTAAAATAACCCGCTACGCGGGTTATTCAGTGTGCACCACATTTTTGATGTTATTTCGAATAGACAGAAAAAATATTACAGTCATTCCTTAAATACATAATTTAAAAGCAGTGTAAGGGAGGTAATTCAAATGATGTATTTGATTTATCTCCCTTACACTGCTTTAAATTATGTTTTGTACTAAAGTATTTGTCCATATAAAAATGCTTGTTTTTTGCCCCTTTTTTGGCCCCTAATTCCCTAAATTTTGAGGCAATTACCCCCCAAAATCAATCCCAGCATTCCCTTTAAGATATGGAACCTTGTGGTACACTGTCAGAGATATCCATACACTAACACACAAGTTATGTCTGGAAGTTACAAAAATGCTTATTTTTTGCCCCTTTTTGGCCCCTAATTCCTTAACTGTTGGTACCATAACCCCCAAAATCAATCCCTACCTTCCTTTTGTGGTATTGAACCTTATGGTAAAATTTCATAGAGATCCATTCACTTAAACTAAAGTAAGAGTGCGAAAACCACTGTGTTTTCGGACGACGATGACGCCAACGTCATACCAATATACGATCGCAAAATTTTTTTGCGGTCGTATAAAAACTGCAAAATTTCCTTAAAATTTCCAATTCAGGGGCAGCAACCCATCAATGGCCATTGGGTTGTCTGATTTGTCTCAAAATTTCAGTGCAGATAGATCTCGACCTGATGAACAATTTTACCCCGTCAGACTTGCTCTAAATGCTTTGGTTTCAAAGATACTAGAAAATACACGCGAAATATACTTTGGTTCATAATTTGAAGATATATTGTTTTGGTGTGAGGCGATATTTTTTCAAATCCTGGATCCGCACCTGATTTCAAGTGTTTCTGTGCTCTGGACCACCCCTTCATATGAGTGGGCTGAAAATTTTATGCATTAATATGAATGGGTAACTTTCCAGCCGCACTTCTGTACCCATTTTTAACCAAAAACCACCCTTTTCATGTTGAATTGATGCGGTTCCCCGGAAGAAAAAGCTCTTGACGTGTAAAAATCTGTTGTAAAATTGCTGAGAGGGTATCACAAAGTGTTTCAGTGTAAGGTCAAAATATACCGTATTTGCTACGAAATAAAATTTAATTTTGCTGGGCAGACGTGCAATGAGCATGCGTGCAATGACAAAAATGATGATGGCACGTAAATTTCAGAGCCAAACGCCGTTCGATCCGAACAGACTTTTTTGCGATTTTAATCCCCAAATACCCCCCAAAAGATCCTGAAATGAAAACATAATAAACTACGCTGGTCATTACCCCTTTGTGGTATAAAAAAATATTCGTGGATTTTATGTGAAAGAAGAAAACACCCAATTTCAACTCTATTCACTTAGTAATATAGATAAGCCTAAATCTACATGTTACCCCTATGTTCTATTTTTAGCCATCGCGACTATCTTGGTTGGCAGGCCAGGTCATCAGACAAATTTTTTTAACTAAATACCCAAATGATGATTGTGGCCAAGTTTGGTTAAATTTGGTCAGTAGTTTCAGAGGAGAAGATTTTGTAAAAGTTAACGGACGACAACGAACTAAGGTCAGATTAATTCTGCCGGACAGAAATGCACATCATCTGACACACCAAATACAGTTTAATTTAATATATAGTAAATGAAAAATTTTGTAGGCATGTTTGGAAATTGTCTTTAAATACCTCCATATTTCCTATGTGTCATTTATATTTACCTAAAACATCATTTTCTTTTCTTTACAGTTTGTTTAATACTAATACTATAATGCAGATCTGATCATACACCAACGAACGTATTTGACAAACCTAAGAAAGAAAAAATAATAATACTATAGTTTATACATTATTATATAAAAAAAGTTTAGAAATTTATATCCCTTAAATAGATGGTTCATGTTTAACTGTTACAGCCTTTAAATAGTATACGTGTGGCTCATTCCCTTTGTGATATGGAACCCTGTGATACAATGTCAGAGAGATCCATAAACTTACACACAAGTTATTGTCATGAAACTACAAAAATGCTTGTTTTTTGCCCCTTATTCCTAAAATTTGGAGACAATTACCCCCAAAATCAATCCCAGCATTCCCTTTGTGATATGGAACCTTGTGATACAATGTCAGAGAGATCCATAAACTTACACACAAGTTATTGTCATGAAACTAGAAAAATGCTTGTTTTTTGCCCTTTTTTGGCCCCTAATTCCTAAAATTTGGAGGCAATTACCCCCAAAATCAATCCCAGCATTCCCTTTGTGATATGGAACCTTGTGGTACAATGTCAGAGAGATCCATACACTTACACACAAGTTATGTCTGGAAGTTACTTTTTGGCCCCTAATTCCTTAACTGTTGGAACCATAACCCCCAAAATCAATCCCCACCTTCCTTTTGTGGTATTGAACCTTATGGTAAAATTTCATTGAGATCCATTCACTTAAACTAAAGTTAGAGTGCGAAAACTAATGTGTCTTCGGACGACGACGACGACGACGCCAACGCCAACAACATACCAATATATGACCACAAAAAATTTTTTGCAGTCGTATAAAAATCACTTGATTTATCCTAATAAGAGTCGACTGATCCATTTCCACCATACATGTATGGAGGTATTTGTAGATAATTTTTTGTATTCAAAAGTTGACCTCTATCTTTTGCCTAAAGGGTGGGGGACATATTGGAACCCTGTTCTTTTATTGGACTTTTTCTGTAATTGTGTCCATAATACCCTAATCTATAAACCCAATCCAGACCCTCATAAGTGGTTAAAATTCTTATACAACTGCATACATTTTGTACCAAACATTATTGACCTGTATGAGTAGTGGTTCCCATTGAGCCGACTTAATAACCATTGTTGACCTGCCAACACAAGGCCTTGGCAAGCAACAGCATGTCCGATTATTAATAATTTTTTTTTTTCCATCTCTGATGCAAGAAAAAAATGACATACATTTTTCAATCACCAAGAGGAAATGAGAATTTACATGACAAATTGACATGATTGATAGCTACTGCTTATGATTGTTTGCTTCAATACAGTATCTAATACTTACCAATTTCAGTTGTTGGAAGAGTGATTGGCACTGAAAAATTACAAAAAGTTAAATTTATTCTAATGCATATATATACATGTACAAAATAATCTGCAAATATTTTTACAAAATTTACTTTATTTTTAAAATAGATGGTGGCTTAGTTAAATTACTGATATTTTTACCAGTCCCAACAATAATGTTTCTGTTGTACATCAAATCTATCTCAGCATACTCAATCTAGTTAGTACAGTGGGTGAACATGTGTACAAAGTATCATGTTGATGTCACTCTGATGGTCACATGATCATGACATGATGTGTTGATGTGACCATCAGGTGGATAGTTGTCTCATCATTGGCATTCATATTGCATGGCATGCTGCATCTCCTTATTTTGATTTTAGCATGGTATCTTTTTTTAGCTTTATATCAATTTGACAATTCTAAAAAAGGTTTAAACTTCAAAATGTGGTGCTTTTTGGCATTGCAGTTTTGTAGATTTACACCATATTCACATGAACAGGTCTTCCTGTTATTTTTTTGTCATTTTCATTGCTCCACGAGTCATCTTCCACATACAGATGAAGGATTCATTTTGTGATTATAAGCATCAGTTTCATAACATTTGTATGAGACATACTAAAGTTAAAGAACAGAAACTACAGATTCAGCCCTTTTTTTTAATAAAAGGGGCATAAATCATGAACGGTACAAGTGACACCACCCAATTTGTGGTAATAAGCATTGTGTATAAGTTTCATAATATTTAGTTAAGACAAACTTGTTAGATTACGAAAACGAAAAAAAATTAGAATTTTTTTTGTTTATATAAACGAGACACAACTCATGAACGAACGGTAATGGTGACACCACCCAATTTTGATCTTGATCTGTGTTTTGTGGTAATAAGCATAGTGAATAAGTTTTATAACATTTGGTTGAGGCAAACTAAAGTTAGGAAACGGAAACCAATTTTGGGGATGTACGGACGGACAGGACAGACAAGGGCAAAACTTAATACCCCCTTCGCTACAGTGATGGGCATACAAATAGTATTCTCCAGTTTCATGTGTCTGTCTGAAATCGGAAAAGTCAGTGTATCCCAAACTCTGTCTGACCGACAAAATGTTTTAAGTAGAAAAATGTAAAATTTCTGTTTCATTCAGACAAACTCCAAAATAGTTTGGCGAAGACTGTAGGAACCTCATCACTGTGTGCATTTTCTTACATTTCAATGTATTAATATTCTTCAAGGATTATGGTGGTTAAGGTAGTATGCAAGAAATATGTCTATTATTGAGATTTAATTATATCAGGATAGATACTAGGCCTAAGGCCAAATAAAATGATATGTGTGTTTCCTATTACATCTTTGAAAAAATAGGGTAGGTAGATAGGGATTTTTTTTTATTATACCCCAAAAAACTTTAAGGTAGGCTATTTCTTCGCTAAAAATATAGGGTAGGTAGGGAAATTTGGCCTTCTACATATTATGAAGGCATTTTTTCTAATCTGTTATAATCATATATTACATCAGTGGCAGATCCAGAACTTTTTTATAAGGGGGGGGGGAGGGGGCACTGAGTGACCTAAGGGGGGGCCCCGCTCCAGTCATGCTTCAGTTATTCCCTATATAATCAACAAAATTTTTCCGACAAAAGAAGGGGGGCCTGGGCCCCCCGCCCAGGATCCGCCTATGATCATGTATATGATATCCATAGTCCAAGTTGTTACATAGCATATATATATTATATATAAATATTAAAGATGTGGTATGATTGCCAGTAAGACATTCACAACTCTCCACAAGTGACCAAATGACACAGAAATTAACAACTATATGTCACCAACCGTACAGCCTTTAATATAAATGAGTAAAACCCAAACTGCATAGCCACTATGTTTACCCAACCCTTTTCATATAATTTAGATTTTTAAAATGTATACTTTCCCATATTGGTTTGGGTTTGTGAAATCCAGAAAATATTACCTTTCACCTTTGCTGGGAGCGCAGATTCCTTATGTATTGTTTACTTACGCCAAGTTACGGCAAGACTTACGGCTTTGGCCTTTGACAGGGCTTTTCATATAATTGATAAGTAATGGAAATAATTTCTGACTTGGACAAAAACCATTACCCCCCTTTGAAGGTTGCTCCCTACTATTTTTGATATAAATATCTGATGCAGTTTATAAAACATTAATGCCATTTAAATATACATTTTTTTATTTAAAAAAAAAAAGGAGGGCGAACGAACACATGGCGAAAATATCATGCCATAACTTGGCATATAAAGGACGAACGGACTTGACATCGTTTTCAACGGTCTTGTTGTTATGAATGTTTGTTTGTTTGTATATAAATGTATGGGAACGCTGATTGACGTTTCAACATTGCATTCAGCATACTTAAAGAATGTAGTGTGTTTGTTTAAGTGATTTGAGTGATCTACCAATTTTTTTACCAAAATAAATTATCTGCCTCTTGTTGCGTTGGCTGTTCTGTTCACAAGACAAGTCGTCCCCATTTTTGAAGTTGAAAAGCGACCTTCTTCTCATAAAATACTTCGCCTCAGCTTGGACTGCTCATTTTTATGCCATTTCCAATGTTTTAATTCAAATGTCCGTGTATGTTTGTATAGCAGTACCATGCAACATTTCTGATGAACAATCGGGTTCAGCGTCCTTGGTGTCGTCTGCGTCATAACATCTAGATCTTTCCGGAGTTTAAAATGAAAACCGAATCCGGACTAAATTTCCCGATTACGTAACTGGGATTCCCGCTGAAGCATTTTCATTATTTCTATATTCCGTTAACTTATTAATCAAGTCTTAATGTTTTTAGTATTGTAAATACTGCATTTTCAAGACAATACAGACTGGACTCGGAAATTGGCAAACTCGATAAAAAATAAACATTTGATAATAACGTTTATATAGGTAAATTGCACCGTACTATCTTGACGTTTTCTTCCCCTATTATTGGGTAAACGGAGATGTGCTAAAACTATCGGTCATAATTTTGCGAGATTTTATATAAAAATGACCTACATATCACATACATTAAATATGCTATTGGGAATCTTACTGTATTCGTTTGTAAGTTCACATTTCAAATAAGTTCCAAAATGAGGGGGGGGGGGGGGGGTCAGACCTTTATCAGGACTCCGGGATCGGGTGTTTTTAAGCTCGGGATTTCGTGATTGATCCTTTCGGGATCCGGGAATTCTTTTTTCGAATTTCGGGATGTCGGGATTTAAATTTCTTTAAATTCGGGACCTCGGGATTTCATGTTTTTAAGCCCCCTCAAAATGAACTCCAGAAATTTGAGGGTAGCTGTTTATTTATGAATTATGAGTGATGATACAGATTACGTGCAGTTATATAAACATATAAACATATTCTAAGTATTGTATATAAATATATAGGCAGACACATATATACACCGGCGCATTACGTTTGCGCGAATTCGTCCTACATTTGCGCGAAAAAAAATCCACGTTTGCGCGATGAAACACATTACGTTTGAGCGAAATTTACCTGTTCAAAAGTCACTACGTTTGTGCGGATTAATTAAAAATAATTATGTCTCTGGTACAGGTCATTCTTTCTTTGATATTAACATAACTATAGGTACTGAAATTCAGTGAATATGTTATATTAAAATAGGTACATTTTTTGGCAAAAATGGCAAACCCCCTTCCGTGTTTATTTTGTAGATGCATTCTTGTTAACTTTATATAATTTTGAATCCATACACACCAAGACACATAACTTTAAATAAGCCCTCACGATCCCAGATTCTGAAATGAGGACCCATGCATTCTTAGCAAAACAGTATGAGTGGGGTTCATGTATAAACATAACGATACGGCCATCATTATAGTTCTTCCATCGTTATGATTTTAAACAATCCCTATGTTTTTAATCAGGATACTTAGGGAGCTACCGTTTGATTTATTTTTAGTGGGAGGGGGGGTGGGGCTAGGATGAAAAATGAAAAATTTTGTCCTGCATTTTTATTTTTCACTCTATTTCGGTCCTGCCTTTTTTTATTCGTTTATCCTGTGTCTTTTTTTTTACATAAATTGTCACCCTGCCTTTTTCACTGAAAACTCCTGTCCTGCCTTTTTTCAAATTTCATCCTAGACCCATAGGTTCATAAGTGTTTCTCGTTTCTCGATTTTTATATAGATTTATAGACTGTTGGTTTTCCCATTTTTATGGTTTTACACTAGTAATTTTTGAGGCCCTTTATAGCTTGCTATTCGTTGTGAGCCAAGGCTCCGTGTTGAAGACCGTACTTTGATGACCTATATTGGTTTACTTTTACAAATTGTGACTTGGATGGAGAGTTGTCTCATTGGCAGTCATACCACATCTTCTTATATCTATATATTGGCAAATTATAAGATCAAGAAGCATATTTCTAGGATAAGGGAAAAAAGTTGAAAGTAAGGGGTACTGGAATAAGCAAGTGTAGGAACAAATGAAAAAAAATATCTATCCTGAAAAAAATACTCCTTTTCTACTGGCATTTCAAATGGTCGATCGTCTCCTAATGAAAATAAAAAAACTTAATCTTATAGCTTGAATAAAAAGAATGGTGTATGCTCCCAAATGCCGCTGACCCCTTGGGGGACACGGGGTTCAAACAACGACCCCCTAAAACCAAAACATTATAAAGTTGAGATTCAGATTGATGTTTGACTATCAAAGCCATAGCCTAATGTTAAGACAAAAAATGCCACTTTGGGTGATATTCTGGCTACATTGAGACCTTGCACCTTATTACACGGAGTAAGCATGAGCCTACGATCAATATTTACATGTGTATGATAGGGACAGAAGCGTCCAATTTTTTTTGGAAGGGGTGACATTGTACTGAGAAGACCAAAACATTGGCAGATTTTATGCTAAAAATGATCACGGTATCATAAGTTTCCAATCAAAGTGAGCGTATGACCTCTACGCCACTGTATTAAGAATTATTTACAAAATCACACACTCATTCGATTTTAATTGAGACAAAATGAATAAAGATAAAAACAAAGAATAGCAATTATTTTTTGGGGGGTTACGGTCTCATTAACGTATTAACCACATATCTCCTTTTATTCATATTTCTAATAAAACATGAAACTTTAGTATATATATAACAATTGTTTCAGTTTCCGAGAGAGCGTAAAGACAATTGGCAAATGTGCAGAAATTATGAAAGTATTTGCAATTAAAAAGTGCCCAGGGCGGATCTAGTGGGGGGGGGGGGGGGGGGGGTTGGAACCCCCCTTTTTTACGATCAATGCATTTGAATGGGGACATATGGTTAGAACCCACCCCTGTTTTTTCCATGATTGGGCCTGAACCCCCTATTAAAAATGACTGGATCTGCCTCTGCTAAATAATTCATAATTAAGAGGGCTCGATGTCACATGAAACATTTTTTTTGCCTTTCAGTCCAGTTCACTTTCATGACCATCCAGTAATTTATACATATAAAGATACTGAATAGAAATTACTGCAAATATTAGACCGTTCAGAAGACCAGTCAACGTAAACAACATTCATCCCCCCCCTTTCCCCCCAATCCCCCAGAAATATATTTACTAACTGTGATTATAAACAGAATAAATTAATATAAGACCATGCAAATATCACATCCACATGTCCTTCTGATCCCTTCTGGTAAAATGAGAATAGATTGAAAAACCAAAGGCTGATTTAGGGGAGGTGCTTACTTAAAAACAAAAATATATTCCCAACCGTATATTTTGGAATAAAACCTTTAGCTATGATGATTTCTCCATTTCATAATGACTTATAAATATCTGATGCATTTATCTGACCACAGAGGTTTTAATAGCATCTGTGAAAAAACAAATAGACATATTTTAAATAGTTTCAATGGTTACTTATTATTATATGTCTCTGATAATGTTAATTAATATGCTGATAATTTCTGAGTGTCCTTGAATTTTTTGTAACTTGTTCCTTTTCAAATTATTATTTACTGCCAAAGAGAATATTGTGTTCGTCTTTTACTTTTCTCTGCATGTAAAAACTTATAGGTAGAGGCTATGTTTCGCTCCCCTGTACCAATTTATCCCTTTGGAAGAAAAAAAAGATCCAAGTTGGGATGATCTCTGTTATGCTTCCCACATCAAACAGTAAAACTTCTTTTGTTCTGAGTGTATAAATATTGTTAAAATGGTAATTAAACCAGTTGCTTAATCATAAGGTCAGGATTGGGTAAGGCTAAGCATGTAAGGGGGTGTTAACTGGTAGTACCTGACTATCAGAGACATAAAGATACATGATATATATGGGGGGGCATATATTGTATTATACATGTTATAAATGTGACAGTCTCTTGTAGTTATGGTAGTACATATATTTTTAGTGTTCTGGCCATTCTTTCCCCTTTAGTTTACTCCACAAATAAAGTCTCGTTGCCATCTTTTAACTGCTCAATAATTTTAAAGGGGCCGGGAAGGCAATGAGAAATAAAACAAATTTATATGAATATGAGTATGATTTGTAATCCGTTATAGAAAATATTATTTAAAATTAACTCCCATTGACTCAGCAGTTGCATCTAACCTTGGTGGAAATGATTCTTACCAAACAACAAGATCTAATAAGATTATTTATATATACTAGTATCACAGACCATAGATGTAATGGGTATTACATCTATGCACAGACATACATTGTAATACAGTTGTACATTATACATGTACTTGTATGTCTCTGTAACTACTAGTATACCTTTTAAGTAAAATAAAATTAATCTTGAGAAACAAGGACAGTTTGAAAAGATTTTTTTTTTTTAATTGTGGAATAAAAATTGGTAATTTATATGTTTAAAATTTGTGTGAAATTTCTCTTGTAAAACAAATGTTTAACTTTTTCACATTGATTTCTTTGATTCATATGAAAATAAGGAGATGTGGTATGATTGCCAATAAGATAAATTCACCTGAAAATTTGCACATGCATTTTTAAAATTCTTGATTCACACATTTAATGTGTAAATTTTAAGTTTAGATAATACATACAATAGCTTTTTAAAGAGGATGTTGTACTAAAAGGTTAAGCATGAACTGATAATTTTAATTGCTATGCAAATATTCATGTTTGCAGTATGCTGTTGTTATTTTTTTATCAGCTTATACACTATTTATAAATATGCTCGTAAAAATGAAAAGCAATGGAAAAATAAATTGTGAAAAAATAACCTAACCAATTTGACGTGAAATTCTCTTGAAGTTAAATGTTTAATTGATGTTAAATAAGTTTTAATTTGAGAGAAAAAGGTTGGCAACACAAAAATATATAATGAAAACGCACGTAAAACACATGTAAAACATGTGTTTTACATGCGTTTATAAAACATACGTTTTACGTACGTGATGTATTACGCCCGTTTCTAAACGGGCGTTTTACACCCGTTTTGGAACAGGCGTTAAACGCATGTTGGCTAAAACATGCGTATTCCATACGTAAAACGTACGTTTTACAGACGTTATTTAAAACGTATGTAAAACATGCGTTGCACTTTTTGCTGTGTATACTAAAACAAACAATGAAACAAAGAGAAATTTTATCTGCAGAAACGGTTTACCTATAGCTAAAGGGCACAGATTTAAAGTAGGGACAAATTCTTACAATTTCAAAACAAGGACAGTGGCCAGAAACTTGGTCCAAAGGAGTATTAACATCAAACTTTTAACACCACAATAATATTAATGTTAAAAAAAGAAATAAAATGCTTGCAATCAAAGATAAAAAATTCTCATATGTTCCATAATCAAGTTACTTGGATTATATTATACTTTTATGAATTTGGTAAATTACCCTATCATAGCAATTGAAATGACCAGCTTCTAGTTACTTTAAATGCTTTTATTTACTTTTTCTAAGTTACTAGACATATACAAGTAAGACAATTATTTCAGAAAATAGCATCAGGAGTGGAATGTTGCTTCAAAGTAGATATAATGTTAAACTAAATATAATTACTACTTATTCATTCTTCAGTCTGAAAGAACCCTCCAGCTTGTAAAAAATTAACAAACATAAATACAAAAAAAAAAAAAACAACACATTAATGTTTTCTATGAATTAAAAAAGTAATATACATGTACCTAAAACTTAAAATTTGTTGAATATATCTCAAAAGTGGCCTTGAGTTTCATATGTTTATCCACTGATAATGATAATTGACAGCTGATTTTGTAACAGTTGACATCAATATGAATTACAAAACTGCTTCATTACACTTGTCCTAATAGAGTGGTAGTGAAATGTTAGAAATCTATGTATGCCAATGAAACATCCATATGGTTTTTGAAATAACAAGACATACTAAAATCAGAACATTCAGAGCCAATTTATCTTTGGCTGATCAAATGATGGTTCTTGTTTAAACTGAAGTGTTTCCATAGAAGCTTCAGCAACACCAGCTAATCTCATCATAATACTCTGAGCTTGTTGACCTTTGATATGTGACACACGTTTCTTTGTCTGAATGATGGGCTTAGGATTAGCAACGGTGGCATTTGGCGTAGTTCTACGAATTTCCTCTTCTATGTCCGAGTGCTTTGGAAGGTTGGCTGCTGCAATTAAGGAATATCTACCACTTGTGCCTTGATGTTGCGACAAACATTTGACCATTTCTTGTGGTGTCCTGCTTTTATGAATGACAATATACCCTTGACCATCTCTCTGACGAGTGCTCACTTTCAACTCCAGAAGTTTAGCTAGGTCTGTGACTGCTTTCTTTTCAGGAACAGGCATACCTGAAATCATAAACACAACATCAATTATCTAGTTCAGTAAAGTATGTACTATTCAATGTATACCCCTTCCTTATTTAAAATATAAAAGCTTCACATCAACCTACTGGTACTTTCGTCCTAAAACGAAATGAGTTGAGGTGTATGCTCCTTTGTTTTTTTTTTTAAAGTTATGGCATATTTTTTCTTGAAAAATCTCCTCATATGTGTCCTACCTCATTATCTCACTTTTAGGCCAGTTTGTGTACTAAAATTTGTATAAGACACACACCACCTAATCTTGCCCCCCTCTTTGCTTTCTATGTTTAATTTTTCAATTGCAAGTAGGGAAGGGGGAAGGATGTGTCAAAATACGTTTTTTTACATATCAGAGCATACTGGTTACCAGAACATTGGATATAACTAAACAGGAACTTCATCATATCTGAGAAACAGGAAATAAATACCCTCATTTTTAGATTTCATTCATACACTTTTTCATTATTCAAAATCATCAGTCAAAAGGTGTTTTACAAGGATCACCAGTTCTGCACCTTTTCATTTGAAACCTAAATTACCTACTTATATTCTACATAATTTGATATTTATGTGTAAGAACTATTTTGTTTTAAATATGTACTTCTTTCTGGTATGTTCTATTTGATCGGGCCCCAGTTGGTGGTGTTACATCTGACTCAATCTACCCGAAATACGTTATTTCCTGCCAAGTTATCTAACGTATATCTCAATTTCCCCCATGGTTGTCTAAATGTTTGTACTGTTTTTACATGCTTCATTCTTTTGTTTCTATTGTACACAAATATTTAAGAAAGCAAATGAACAAACTATATATGGTATGCTGAGCTCTACTGCATAATGCAGGAGAGCTTTATAAAAGTTTTTGGTTATTGTAAATTCAGAAATTATTGCAAGGTTTTTATAAATGCGAATAATGCGACTGAATGAGTATCGCAATAATAAGAACTCGCATTCTGATTTCAGATACATATAACTGTATGTAGATTTTCCTTAAAATTGCAATAATTAATCTCGCATTTTAGTCCATTCTGCAAAATCCACAATAATAAATGCACCCAATAATTTCTGAATTTACAGTAATTGATATCTTCTTAAAAAGTAAAAAAATACTGATAGTCATTATTGTCATTTTTGTTTACTTGATTTCTTTAGAAACGTTGCTACCTTCGCTGGTTGACAGATAAAATGAATGACCAAGTAACTTTATGCATGTAATTATAACATACTGTAAATAAAATGCTCCGCTGGGGCGCAGCTTGATACGACCGCAGAGGTCGAACCCTGAACAGTTGGGGCAAGTATGGACACAACATTCAAGCTTGATACAGCACTGAATTTGGATTGTAATTAAATATTTGACACAGCATAGGTTTCTCACACAGAATGAAAGTGGTCTAAGAACTTAAAAATTTTTAATTTACCTATTCAAACCATATCATTATTATTTGCTTTTATATATTAATCAGAAATAACCAATTTAAAATGGAAAATTTTAAAGAAAAAAAAGGAAAACCCCTCCCCCCCCCCCCCCGATTTTTGAACCCCCTTATGATTCATCACCCCCCAAACTCAATCCCAGCTTTCCCTTTGTGGTATGGTACGTTGCAGTACAATTTCAGAGAGATCCATACACTTGAACACAAATTATTGTCTGGAAACTAGAAAAATGCTTGTTTTTTGGCCCCAAATTCCTAAACGTTTAGGGCAATTACCCCCAAACTCAAACCCAGCTTTCCCTTTGTGATAGGGAACCTTGCAGTACAATTTCATAAAGATCCATACACTTACACAAAAGTTTTTGTCCTGAAACTAGAAAAATGCTTGTTTTTTTGCCCTTTTATGGCCCCTAATTACTAAAAATTTGAAGGAATTACCCCCAAAATCAATCTCAGCCTTCCCTTTGTGGAATGGTACCTTGCAGTACAATTTCAGAGAGATCCATACATTTGAACACAAGTTCTTGTCTGGAAACAAGAAAAATGCTTATTTTTGGCCCCTTATTCCTTAACTTTTTGGGCAATTACCCCCAAACTCAATTCCAGCTTTCCCTTTGTGATATGGAACCTTGTAGTACAATTTCATAAAGATCCATACACTTACACACAAGTAATTGTCATGAAACTAGAAAAATGCTTGTTTTTTGCCCCTTTTTGGCCCCTAATTCCTAAAATTTGGAGGCAATTACCCCCAAAATCAATCCCAGCATTCCCTTTGTGATATGGAACCTTGTGGTACAATGTCAGAGAGATCCATACACTTACACACAAGTTATGTCTGGAAGTTACAAAAAAATGCTTATTTTTAGCCCCATTTTGGCCCCTAATTCCTTAACTGTGGGTACCATAACCCCCAAAATCAATCCCCACCTTTCTTTTGTGGTATTGAACCTTATGGTAAAATTTCATTGAGATCCATTCACTTAAACTAAAGTTAGAGTGCGAAAACTAATGTGTCTTCGGACGACGAAGACGCCAACGTCGTACCAATATACGACCACAAAATTTTGTTTGCGGTCGTATAAAAAACAAAGCATACATACCAGGACCAAATATGAGTTCATCAAGTGTGAAATTATTATTAAATGTGTTCAGAATTTCCTCAACAATTTTCATCACCCATTTGTTAGGAGGAGCTAAAGGTTGTGGTTCCCCTTCCTTCACCTCCTTTGGAGGCTCCTCAGGTTTGACCTCTTCCTCTCCACTGGCCTGCCTGACAGCATCAGCTTTTGATGCTATATTCTCATAGGCAATCCAAAGTTTACTATCATCTCTTCTCAAAATCTGTAAATTACAAAACAAGAAGAAATAGACACAATACATGTAATATCACACATGGATGCAAAAGTTGTTTATCTTTTGTGAGAATTTTATAATTAATTATCTAATTTTCAATCAATGAAATTATGCAAAAGAAAAAGTATTTGAGACTTGAAAAATAATATCTCATCCTCTCCTGTATTTATTCTTTAAGAAGGACCTATTGCAAATAAAAATCTGCAAACAATAAGATATGCTTATAATCAAAATGGGATCAATGTTTCTATTGCTTACAAAGAAAGGTAAGCTAACTGAAAGCGTTGTTTTCTATGACTTGCAGAATTGACCCTTGATGCAATAATTGTTCAATAACCAGTCAATGGTAAAATATAGGTAGAGGTGACCAAATAGGAAGTCTTTCGAGGATATTCCTTTCTATGAAAATGTGTGTATTGATATCTTCCCTAATAACATGTACTTGGTTTTATCTGGACTAAAACTAACCTTGACAACACTCTGCGTTTCATATAATCTAAACAAAGCATCAGCAGCTGCCAAGTTCCTTACAGTACCCTTACTTGGTCCATATGCTTCTCCAATGTGTTGTCCTTGTAATTTGATCTCACATCTGAAAGTATGAATGTACTGTCTCTGTAATTTTTATTGAGATAGTCATGCAAATTATGACTGTACTTGTTTGATTAGTTGCTGTCGATAATTTTTTGGTATTATTATCCTTTATCTGTGTGATTCATCTACATCAATTAAAGCTGTATTATTCATCTACATTAATTAAAGCTGTATTATGAAAGATTTATAAGTTGGAAAATATGTAAGTATGTTTTAAGGCATCAAATATTTATAAGAACAGAATATCACAAAATAGGTACCTGCATTACCTGATTTGGTCCAACCTTGCAATTAAATGGTACAGGCCTCTTTTAATGTAATTTACGGTTAATACTTCAGCTACATTTTGCTAATGTCCATAAGCTTTTCTTGAATACTCAGCAAATTAGACTTTTACCATGAAATTCTTTTAAACATTAACTATAACAAGGTTTACACAATACTTTAATCTTAATCTTACTTAAAGAGACTGCCATCTGCTTCAATATTCCACTGAAGTAGCATCCCATTTAAGGTTGCACTGTAATTAAGTATACAGAATGCCTGCCTTTTCCTATCCATGGCCCAGTCATCATGTTCTAAAATGACAAATGTCTCCACTGTCTTCTTTGGATCATCTGGATTATGCCTGTACCTTTTCAAACCAGCCATGTTAGAGTCAATGTTATGCTTGCCTTCTCCTTTTACCCAAACATCCACAATGTTTGGATCATTAGTATCTTCAGGCTTAAGACGTTTGTGTTCTCTCAGAATATAATCACTGGTGGATGTACAGAGAGTATCGTATGCACTGTTGTAAGCCTCCATCTGTGATTCTTTCCTCCTTTCTGACTCACCTGTACCAATAAGTACATTATCCAAGTACAGTTCACAGATGAGATTACCTGATGACCCATCTTCAATACTTTTCCTGTATATACAAGTTGGAGTAAGTCCCAAATGGAGGGCACTGCAATCTATAGTGTTTATATTGTTCTCTTGAAACTGAGTGTCCTTGATAATTCCCATTAGGGCAGTCAATTTTTCTTCTAAAGTCATATTTTTCTTTACATCTGGAGAACTGAAGAGAGCTTTCTCACTGTTAATAAAGTCTTCTTCATCAGGAATACCTCTCAATATTTCATGGATGGGCTTATCACTAAAACTCTCATAAGCCATAGCATATGTCTGTGCCTTTGTTTCTTTTCTTTTGGGACCAGTTGAGCGAGCAATGACAATACCTTCAATGGTCAATGTTCCCCTGAAAATCATCTTTCCTGTTGGCAGTCTAGCCTGTCGATCCTCATACTTATGATCCAATCCACATTTAGAAGCAGTAACAGCTTGTTCAATGGCTCCAATCTTCGATTCAGGTAATTTTTCATAAGTTTTGAGATAATGGACCAGTTTTATAAATCCTTCTTCTTTTGTAGCTAAAGTTGTTGCAATCAGTTCTTGCTTCTGTAAAGCATTAGATGCTTGCTTACTGATGTCCATATCTTTATCTAATGAACTGCTTAATTCATTTCTATAAAATGAGTTCAAAAGAAATTTAAAACTTAAAATATTAAAACATTTACACTTAAAATCAAAATTTGTGATTTGTTTTGATGTCTGTTGCTTTCTAAAGATTCAGGTTTGGTAAATGTTTCTTTTGTGTGGATGTTACAAACTTAAAGTAAAACAAGTTGTATATAATCTATGCTTATTTTTTTTAGATATTGTAATCTAACCTAGAATAAATTGAATTATTGTTCAATCCACTGATCTGTTAGTATTTTCAACTGATTCCCTATTTAGGTTGGGATAAAGAAACATAATGTAATTATGTCACTGTTTCAAAAAGGCATCAATCATTTTAATTCCTGAAAGTGGTTATTTTTCATGCAAGTCCACATTAATTTATTTTTTCAACAGTAATGGAGGTTCAATGATATTATTCAGTAGTTGCTATCATTCTTCCTTCTATAACAAAAAGCTTCTGCTCTCCACTTTATTACATTATACAATGTTATTATACATTTTCTTGATTAAAAAACATGACTTTATTGTTAAAGATAAACAAATAGTACCATATCTTAATATGTTTTTAAATAATAGCATACCTTCACCTCTGAAACTTACAAACACAAAAATAATCATTAAAAAAAGTCTTACCTTAAAATGCATTAAGCTTTTGTTTTTGTTTTGTTTGTATTTTTGCTTTGTTTCATAGTATAACTAACCTGATGGCATCAGGACCAGGGTCTATACCAGAATATATTTCAGCAACTGTCTTGGACTTCAGTATATCTAATCCCTTTGAATATGTGTCATGTTTGACCTCCTTCTTGTTGCCACCAACAGACCGAGCTAGAAAAACTCCAGACAAATGCAGACAACCTGTATACATCCATTTGTTGGCAACTTTCATAAGTTCTTCACACTATAAAAAGGCATAAATATTATAATAGTAATGTGGTATGTTTGAAAAAATATATAAATGTGATAATGAAATGTCATTCATCATTTATGGTTCTCTTGATTTTTTCCCCATAAAAAAATGATTTTAACAAGTATCTATGAATTTTTTTTATTAATTCTGAGGCTTGAGGTTGCAAATGTATAATGACTTAAAAAAAAAATAATAAAATGTGATTTTACATTTTAAATGAAGATTAAAATAAAGTTAAACAAATACATATTTCTGTCGTACCATTTGTTTTTTTATATACTATCTTTTTCGATCTTTGTTCAACTTTGTAGTTGCAGTAAGATGTAAGTTGAATAATGTTTTCAAAACATGAAGATAATCAGCTATGGTTCTTACAATAAATATATACATAAGTTTACATCAAAAAGTCTGTCAGAATCAAATAACATGAAAAACTGCTAAAACCATTTCAAACAGCTTTCCAGGAAATAAGTGTTATATTTATAAATACCTCAAGTACCTTCACGAACTGGGTTATATGATTTGTTTAAACCCACTTCATATCTAATAAGTTTTATGCAATTTTGTAAGGCCTAAGTTTGCTTGCTCTATTCCTTCTCTCCAACTCTATTGCAGCAACAACAACATTTTCTTAACTTATTTTGTTCATATATTCCTATGGTTTTGGCATTAAACATTGTAATCAATGTCAGAAATGTTGTTCTTGATAACTGATAAGTATCCTTGATTTCAAACATTTAAGTGATGCATTGTTTCAGTATATCTGAATGCATTTGTGCTTGTAGCTAGTGATGCAAACAAAAAGTCTGTTATGTTCCCCAATATATCTCATGAACAAGAAAAAATATGATACAAGTCAGTTGTGCAATATAAGACAAACTTGACTAGGCAATTGAAGCAAAAATCAGACATTTAATCTATGAAATAAAGCTTTTTTGTTGAAGAGTACTTAGTTATAACAAATACATGTATGGTCTGCCAATTTGATAAACTAGAGGCTCTCAAGAGCCTGTGTCGCTCACCTGTATTTACTTATGCTTTGGAAATCATGTAAAATAAGGTTAAAATCATAATTAATAGTATTAGATATTAGATATTATAATGATATCTAAAATAATAACAAAAAAACTGCAAAATTTTTGTAAAATTACTAACTCAGGGGCAGCAACCCAACAACGGGTTGTCGGATTCGTCTGAAAATTTCAGGGCAGATAAATCTAAATCTGATGAACATTTTTGCTCTAAATGCTTTAGTTTCAGAGATATAAACCAAAAACTGCATTTTACCCCTATGTTCTATTTTTAACCAAGTTGGCCATGATGGTTGGAAGGCGGGGTCATCGGACAAATTTTTTAAACTAGATACCCTAATAATGATTATGGCCAAGTATGATTAAATTTGTCTCAGTAGTTTCAGAGAAGAAGATTTTTGTAAAAGATTACAAAAATTTACAAAAAATTGTTAAAAATTGACTATTAAGGGCAATAACTCCTAAAGGGGTCGACTGACAATTTTGGTCATGACAACTTATATGTAGATCTTACTTTGCTGAACATTATTGCTGTTTACAGTTTATCTCTATCTATAATAATATTCAAGATAATAACCAAAAACTGCAAAATTTCCTTAAAATTACCAATTCAGGGGCAGCAACCCAACAACAGGTTGTCAGATTTGTCTGAAAATTTCAGGGCAGATAGATCTTGACTTGATAATCAGTTTTACCCATGTCAGATTTACCCTTAATGCTTTGGTTTCAGAGATATAAGCCAAAATCTACATTTTACCCCTCTGTTCTATTTTTAGCCATGGTGGCCATCTTGGTTGGTTGGCGGGGTCATTGGACACATTTTTTAAACTAGATACCCTAATGATGATTGTGGCCAAATTTGGTTATATTTGGCCCAGTGGTTTCAGAGGAGAAGATTTTTCTAAAAAGCTAACGACAACGGACAACGAAGACGGACGGACGACGGACGCCAAGTGATGAGAAAAGCTCACTTGGCCCTTTGGGCCAGGTGAGCTAAAAATCTAAAATATGCCAAGTATAAAGTTTAACCTTTGTTTGACCTACAAACTTCTGAGGATCCACCTAAACAAAAACTTACAGATGTATTGAGGTTCACAGGCAATAATATGTTGTACAATACCAAAATGTGGCAGAATAGTCAACCAGTTGATGGTGGCCGCTTACCAGAAGATGAAGATACCTATCCTATGTTTATCTAACTTGTAAATTATACGTGCTTTCATGTGAACTGGTAGTTATCACTCTGATTAAAATACAGATCCTATGTTCAAGCCAGGGCTTCCAAAATTATTTTTAGCCAGCCGGACATTTTATATATTATCCCGATTTTAATCCTTTAAGACTAAATAAACAAAAGGCAATTATGGTAATCAGTTGCCGAGTTGGCCATCCCAATGATTGATATTAAAAAAAACGATATTAAACTTTCTTTGATTCAAATTCGAAGTTCTGACGTAAACTGTTAAATTGGCAGTGCATCATCCGAAGTGTGCAACATCAGCGTACTTATATCTGCCTTAGACTCTTTATTTGTGCAAAATAACGTTGTCAAAAACTTTACTTTCGTTTTTAAATCTGAAACCGGATGTTATCTTGACAATGGTAAAACATGGACCAGAGACGGATTCGTAAATTCCGTGTGCGTTTGCAAAGCATGAATGAGTGTAAGTAGCTCATTCTATGTTATTTCTTCAAGAAAATATTCGAAATAAACGTGAGATAAAGGTATCAATGACAATTTAAGCATTTTTAAAAGAAATTAGGATTCACAAGGATTTGTATAGAAATCCTTGGATTCATAATTAAATTTCACACCTGCGCACATGCACATGCGCACACGTGTACTAGTTCAAACAGAGACGTGTCTCTGGTTCAAACAACGTGGTTATGACGATTTTTCATTTTCACCTCTTTAATTTTTTCATCAAATATTATTTGTTAATGTATTTCTGATAATTTAAATCTTTTTGACTAAATTAATTAGATGCAAACCGGTGAAATGTATGAAAATAACTTTGAATAGACCAATCAATGTCCGGTTCAAAATAGTTTACCTGTCACCTGAACAGGTAAATTTCAGCTGTTCGACAACTAATTAGCCTTGATTAAAATGAGAAGGTATTAAAGTAGGGGTTGTTTTGATAGTACTTAATGATCATGTCACTTTTATGACTGGAAATGTGTGGCTGTTAAAGGCAAAAGGTTGGGTCAAAAAGATCGCGAATTATGTTAAAATGACCGTCTCTTAAGAAAGCCTTGAAAAACAAGAAATGATTGTAACAGGATGCTGTTACGAAGTCTCCCAAACGAAGCTCCCATAATTCGTAATTCCCAGTGTCGCCTGACATTGGACAAAGTCCAGTGAAAATTGGTTTGGTCCAGTAAAGTTAATGCATTAGTGATGCCTAGGGACTAACCCTGTATATCATTCAAATCATCTTGGCATGACAAACCAGAATATATATGGTTTAGGGGTGAGGATCTCGACCATTTACAAGATACTAGAACATTGGGGGTGGGGGGAACCCCTGGGGACTGACCCTATACATCATTCAAATGTTCGAGAAACGACGAACAGGAATATATATGGTCTAGGGGTGGGGATCTCGACCATTTACAAGATATTAAAACATTGGGGGAGGGGGGAACCCAGTGGGGACTGACCGTATACGTCATTCAAATGTTCGAGACATGATGAACAGGAATATATATGGTTTAGGGGTGGGGATCTCGACCATTTACAAGATATTAGAACTTTCTCAAATGGCAGGAGGTCGGGATGACCCCTGGGGACTAACCCTGTATATCATTCAAACCATCTTGGTATGACAAACCAGAATATATATGGTTTAGGGGTGGGGATCTTGACCACTTACAAGATATTAGAACTTTCTTAAATAGCAGGGGGTGGGGGTGACCCCTGGGGACTAACCCTGTATATCATTCAAACCATCTTGGTATGACAAACCAGAATATATATGGTTTAGGGGTGGGGATCTTGACCACTTACAAGATATTAGAACTTTCTTAAATGGCAGGGGGTGGGGGTGACCCCTGGGGACTAACCCTGTATTTCATTTGACGTGCTTTATCATGACAAACCAGAATATATATGGTTTAGGGGTGGGGATCTCAACTATTTACAAGATATTAGAACTTTCTCAAATGGCAGGGGGTCGGGATGACCCCTGGGGACTAACCCTGTATATCATTCAAACCATCATAGCATGACAAACCAGAATATATTTGGTTTAGGGGTGTGGATCTTAACCACTTACATTAGAACTTTCTTAAATGGCAGGGGGTGGGGGTGACCCCTGAGGACTAACCCTGTATTTCATTTGATGTGCTTTATCATGACAAACCAGAATATATATGGTTTAGGGGTGGGGATCTCGACCATTTACAAGATATTAGAACTTTCTCAAATGGCAGGGGGTCGGGATGACCCCTGGGGACTAACCCTGTATTTCATTCAAACCATCTTAGCATGACAAACCAGAATATATATGGTTTAGGGGTGGGGATCTCAACCATTTACAAGATATTAGAACTTTCTCAAATGGCAGGGGGTCGGGATGACCCCTGGGGACTAACCCTGTATATCATTCAAACCATCTTAGCATGACAAACCAGAATATATATGGTTTAGGGGTGGGGATCTCGACCATTTACATGAAATTAGAACTTTCTCAAATGGCAGGGGGTCGGGATGACCCCTGGGGACTAACCCTGTATATCATTCAAACCATCTTAGCATGACAAACCAGAATATATATGGTTTAGGGGTGGGGATCTTGACCACTTACAAGATATTAGAACTTTCTTAAATGGCATGGGGTGGGGGTGACCCCTGGGGACTAACCCTGTATTTCATTTCATGTGCTTTATCATGACAAACCAGAATATATATGGTTTAGGGGTGGGGATCTCGACCATTTACAAGATATTAGAAATTTCTCAAATGGCAGGGGGTCGGGATGACCCCTGGGGACTAACCCTGTATATCATTCAAACCATCTTAGCATGACAAACCAGAATATATATGGTTTAGGGGTGGGGATCTTGACCACTTACAAGATATTAGAACTTTCTTAAATGGCATGGGGTGGGGGTGACCCCTGGGGATTAACCCTGTATTTCATTTCATGTGCTTTATCATGACAAACCAGAATATATATGGTTTAGGGGTGGGGATCTCAACTATTTACAAGATATTAGAACTTTCTCAAATGGCAGGGGGTCGGGATGACCCCTGGGGACTAACCCTGTATATCATTCAAACCATCATAGCATGACAAACCAGAATATATTTGGTTTAGGGGTGTGGATCTTAACCACTTACATTAGAACTTTCTTAAATGGCAGGGGGTGGGGGTGACCCCTGAGGACTAACCCTGTATTTCATTTGATGTGCTTTATCATGACAAACCAGAATATATATGGTTTAGGGGTGGGGATCTCGACCATTTACAAGATATTAGAACTTTCTCAAATGGCAGGGGGTCGGGGTGACCCCTGGGGACTAACCCTGTATTTCATTCAAACCATCTTAGCATGACAAACCAGAATATATATGGTTTAGGGGTGGGGATCTCAACCATTTACAAGATATTAGAACTTTCTCAAATGGCAGGGGGTCGGGATGACCCCTGGGGACTAACCCTGTATATCATTCAAACCATCTTAGCATGACAAACCAGAATATATATGGTTTAGGGGTGGGGATCTCGACCATTTACATGAAATTAGAACTTTCTCAAATGGCAGGGGGTCGGGATGACCCCTGGGGACTAACCCTGTATATCATTCAAACCATCTTAGCATGACAAACCAGAATATATATGGTTTAGGGGTGGGGATCTTGATCACTTACAAGATATTAGAACTTTCTTAAATGGCATGGGGTGGGGGTGACCCCTGGGGACTAACCCTGTATTTCATTTCATGTGCTTTATCATGACAAACCAGAATATATATGGTTTAGGGGTGGGGATCTCGACCATTTACAAGATATTAGAACTTTCTCAAATGGCAGGGGGTCGGGATGACCCCTGGGGACTAACCCTGTATATCATTCAAACCATCTTAGCATGACAAACCAGAATATATATGGTTTAGGGGTGGGGATCTTGACCACTTACAAGATATTAGAACTTTCTTAAATGGCATGGGGTGGGGGTGACCCCTGGGGATTAACCCTGTATTTCATTTCATGTGCTTTATCATGACAAACCAGAATATATATGGTTTAGGGGTGGGGATCTCGACCATTTACAAGATATTAGAAATTTCTCAAATGGCAGGGGGTCGGGATGACCCCTGGGGACTAACCCTGTATATCATTCAAACCATCTTAGCATGACAAACCAGAATATATATGGTTTAGGGGTGGGGATCTTGACCACTTACAAGGTATTAGAACTTTCTTAAATGGCAGGGGGTGGGGATGACCCCTGGGGACTAACCCTGTATTTCATTTAATGGGCTTTATCATTTAGAACATTTTCAATTAAAAAGATTGTGTCTATCACAAACGGTTTTCAATTTATAATCATTTGAAAATTTAAAAAAATAAAATCCCATAGGGTTCTATAGTAAAACCCTCTTTTCTTTTTGCCCCTCAAAGTACCCCTTTATGAACCCCATTGCACAAACAAAACCCTGATTGCACCACTAGACATGTTAGTCTAACATATTGTGAAACCCTAAGTTAATCTGACAAGCGGTTTTGGAGAACGGGTGCGGACAAGTTCAAATTTAAAAGCGGCGGAAGAGGAAGAGGAAGAAGAATAATAATAATAATAAGAACTGAGCAAAAACAATAAGTCTTCCCAAACTTCGTTTGGGAGACTTAATAAAAAGTAGATGACCGTTTCGTGCTTTGCCCAGCCGGACTTTTACCGGACATTATACAAATGTCCGGAATATATGACCGTTTTGGAAGCCTTGGTTCAAGCTTTGCTTACAAGGATCTGAAAAAAAACCCATTCTACTATCTGTTTTAGAGGCCTTTCATGATCCCCTTGTTTTGTTGAATTAATACATATGTTCAAAAAATTTGAAGGCTGAATATTTCATTGGCTTACCAGAACACAAAGTACAACCAAATGTTGTCAGGTCCTTGTAAGCAAAGCTTGGACACAGCATCCGTATTTTAATTAGATTGGGTAGTTATTGATTCACTAGAAGTTACTGTGAGGACAGACTAAAAAGTTAGTTGTGAATACATCAAAGTGTATTCTTTAAAAAATATAATTTCCGTTTAAATGAATATACCAGTACATAAAACATTCTCATGATTCAAACAACCATTATTAGTGTTTATCAAAGACCTTTGATAGATTATATCATGGAAATTGATTTTTCCCACTTGTCTATAATATTTGTAAAATTGGGTAGACGCAATAATCATTAAAGAAAGAAAACAAACTACATTTTACATACTACCTTGAAGGTAGAAGGCCATATTGATTTATTTGATCAAGGAAAACAGAAAAGTGACAAACAAATAGAGGTGTTCTCATTCAGTATTGTAGATCCTTGTCACTGGGGTAAAAGAAGAACATATTTTTTCTAACTGCTAACATGAGAAAATTGATCAAAACTATCTTGTAATATAATGCAACATTTAAAGAAAATAAATTTATTACTTTTCATAAGATTTTCTGCTTTCTTTTATCTCAAGGTTTTAACTGTGAACAATCTTTAAGTGAGGTCAGAAGTTCATTTTATGAAAAACAATCAAAATCATACAAATTCTTGTATGAAAACAATAATTTCTGAGAATATTTGACATCAATTTTAGAAAGAATACTTTATATTTAAAGTATTCAATTCATAACATCTATAACTAATTCAAATAATATCATGTTTGTTTTGAACAGTCACAGTAATATCATGTATGAACTGTATATGTATTAGGTCAAGTATTATGTAAGTACCTTGTATTCTGTCTTTAAACCCAATTTGCTTCCAGTAATTCCATTTTCTATTGTTTGGATGGCATTGACTTTTGAGACATCAGTTTGTAAAAATAAACAGAATCTACGAATCTTTTCAGCTGTTGACATCTGGGAAACATCTAATTTTGCTACATTAGCCATACTGTGAACTGGAGGTACTGTTGTTTGTTTCATTCCTCCTCGCTTTTTTGCAAAACCTCCAATCTGGTTTGGTGGCATTCCTGGTTTATTTTGCTGAACTCCTGTAGATTATAAATATACAGATCCAATGTGTGGATTGGCATTTCAATAGTCGCTTCAACTTACTGAAGAAGCAATAAAAACTCATCTTTTTTAACAATCACCTGATCTGTCATGTCTGTTGCATATTGATAATCTTGAAGATGTAACATACTAGCACCAGCTGGGAGTATGTATTTTTCTTTTTGGGGTAAGCAAGGACAAAAAACAAGCTCAAATAGCTTTATACTGTGTTGAGCAGAGGAGTATACCATGACTTTTTATTGGGGTTTGTGTTTTGCTCAATATCTTTTTATTAGGGTTTGTGTTTTGTTTCTGTGAAGTGTCTTGTATCTTTTTGCCCCCCTCCCCCCCCCCCCCCCCAATTGTGTTGTCAACCATTCACTGAACTCTGGTTTTTGGTTACCATTACTTCTTGCTATCTTCTCTTTTTTTATTGTTAGTCAGTCAAGCAACAGTTGCTTTACCTTGATTTCCTCTTCCTCTGCCACCTCTTTGTCCTCCTCGACTTTGACCTCTGCCACGATCAAAACCCCCTCTTCCTCCTCCACGGCCTTGACCTCTACCACGGTCACCACCTCCTCTTCCACCTCCTCTCTTGAAACCTCCTCTTTGATTTTCACTCTTTGGTGGATAACTACTATACCCCAGATCCTGCCAGCTAGAAGTATCCTCCCATGATGAAGGTCCGTCCCATGAAGAACCTCCTGAACTCCATGGTGATGGTCCTTGTCCCCAAGGCTTTGTAGACTGCCCACCTCCTCCTCCTCGTCCACCTCTACCACCCCTGTTTGGTTTACTTCTTTTGACACCACCTCCACCTCCACGACCCCACTGGTTATAATCCTTCTCTATGGGAACATCCTGTGAAAAGTCATAACCTTGAGAATACATACTCTGTCCACCATACCCTAGACTTAGCTGTTTAGGTTTTGGTGCTTGTGGTTTAGGTGTGCTTCCATCAGGATTAAATGAACCAGATTCATCAAAGAAAGAACTCCAACTGTTTCCACTCATCTCAGATTCCTGACTGCTTGCTCCTCCACCACCTTGTTCTTTATATCCACCAGTATAAGACTGATTGTAATTTTGATATGGATCTTGTTTACGGTAGTTGGTAGATGGAGGTTCCATTCCTCTATATGATGGATCAGATGGATATGCTCCTATTCCATACATATCATCATCCTGGAAAGGTCTTTTCCTCCACTGCCCACTTCCCATCATGTCATCTTCATCCATTTTGTTTTCTTGAACTTCCAAACTGAAAAATACATAATGCATTCTTCAACATATAATAATTATTTTCATTTTTATGCAATGTACAAACTAAGATGGGTGTTACTTTGAAGTGTCAACTGCTTGTAATTACAGTGAATGAGGTCAAGGTCAGATGAACCCTGCCTGATGGACAAGAACCCTTCACAACCATTCTACATATCAAATATATTGACTTATCATTTATGGTAACTGAGATACAATGAACTAAGCATTGATCAATAAACAATTAAATGACTATGAAGTCAAAGTCAGATGTTCCCTGTATCCTAAAAATAATTTGGTATACCAAATATAGTTTGCCCATTAACTACAGTATTATAGAAACTCCCCTAATCACGAAAACTTATATGTTGATCACAGAACCATGAAATGAGAGCATAATAGACCATGCAATGTTTCTATAAACCAAAAATAGTTGTCCTTTTACTCATATTAACTGAAAAATACATATTCTGAAAAATATTGTTTTTTATGAAGTCATTGAATCATGAAAAAGAGGTCATGGAAATATGACCATTGATGCTAGATAGAAACTCGACTATTAGACATCTATATAGTCTACTTTCATTATCTCTAAAATCGATAGTGATAAAAGTTTTCAATCTGATTAACAAAATTTTATTCAAAGGGAACACAAGTGAAACCATTACATTAAGACTATTCCCAAATTGTACAAGGTGAAACAAGTATTGCTAATCCAGCTTATCTAATCACACATTGTACTCTTGGACATCAATCCAAATCATGTGTTTCATTTTAGATGATGTTCCTCAAATATTATTTTTTTCTCAATTTGAGAACTTAAAATGAATTCTGTCAAGTTTTGAAGAAAATACTACAATGTTGATGAAATGTTTTAAAATGACCCAAACATAACATTATACACATGACCTTTCATCTCCACATATTCTGATATTTAGGACACTTTGATGCTAACAAGCTCATAAAATTTAAATAAGAGTGCAACATTCACATGATAAACATATCTAATTATCTTATAAAGTGTTAAATAAACAAAATGCTTGATATCTTGAATAAGGTACAGGTGTCTTGAAAAGATATATTAATGTTAAGATGGGGTAATTGCTATAAATCTCAGTTGCAAGTAAGTATTTTTTTTCAAAATATCCCTTCTTAACATGAAATATATCTGTTAAATTACACTGAATACCAATTTATATGGTTAAGTTAAACATTTACCCCAGTTATGGTGGGAAATGAATAATATTCATTGTTATAAAAAAAAATCTGAAATACAGTAGCTATTAACCAATCAAAATCCAAGAAACTTATACATAAAGTGTGTTGAAAACATTAATCCTTGTACATGTGTCAAGTTTTGACAGGAGGTGTGAAACATTTTGATTTAAGGATGTACTTTAACAAAAAATAGGTGAAATTAAAAAAATCTAGAATTTAAAATTGTTACTATAAGTCAGAAGTGCATTAGTTAAGGAACAAAATAAGCTAAAAATATTGATAGGTTATGGAGCTTCTTTTCGCGAATGTTTAAAAAATGGTGAGAAAAGGCTGACTCTGACTTGTACCTTATATTTGCATTGGAATTATTTGGGTCTCAAATCGAAAGAAAAGAAATCTAGAATCTGCTTAAATTTCGGTAAATGACCTTTTATGAGCTATTGAAGTCATATATGAGAAGAAAAATGGGTGTTATGGGGCAAAATATTTTACCCTGTATCGTAGGAAAAAAACTAAGGAGTCTGAACATCTGACAAAAATTCCTAAACCTGACCTAAGTACATCCTTAAGGAACAAAATTTAGGTTGTTCATTATACTTTCAGAGGATTTAATTAGAGTCACCCTAATATTATCTCCAGAGTAAATTTATGTATTTACTGTATTTCGATGCAGAAATATTTTGACTCATGGATGATGCAGAACATGAAGTCAACTGATTTCAAGAGTTAGACGTGAGTCAAATTTACAAGATATATGGATTATTCATCTCTTCTACCATCTGAAATATAGAGCTTTACACAAGTTTTTAATGTGCTGCTAGATAAGCATCCAGATATCTACCCTTCTGTGACATTGCTGCATGCAAGACAATATAATAATATTAGTAACTTATAACTATTAAAATAATTTAAAAAAAAAACAGAACAAACAAACAAACAAACTAATGTTTTATTTGCCAATCACAGCAACCAGAAAGAGCAAAATTATAACAATCATTGTATACAAGCATAACATAAAAATAAAATAAAAATAATATTCTGTTGACACAGATATCCGTCTAGCCTGTATGTAATTTTGCAAAAATTCAAATGTTGAAGTTGTTGAAAACTTCAACATGTAAAATATGCAAAATATTCAAAGTCAATGAACAATGACTGAATATACATGGCCAAATAATTTCCCTGGAAATATGATGTGCCAATGTTAATAAACTGCATACCAAATATCACAAGTGGTTCCCCTTAACTGACCTAATCACAAACTTTAACATGTAAACTATGCAAAAATGTTTAATTCAATAAACCATGACTGAGAAGGCATGGCCAAATAATATCCAATGGAAATAAAATGTGCCAATACTACTACAACTGCATACCAAAAACCATTGATTTATCGCCAGTGGTTATCCCTAAACCGACCAATCACAAACTTTAACAAATTGTTGATACTGCCAATGCCGAAGCAGCACGCCGAAGCCTTGCTTTTTGACTCTGTCAATACATGACCAAATCAGTTTACTCAATGTTATCTCTTGACTAATTTTGATTTAATTGATTCACATTCAATTTAAGGCCAATTTTTGCACTCTATACTGGATGGGAGTAAAATATTATTAATTGGTGAACAATCTAGAATACAGCCCCAAATTTTCACACCAAATATTGTTTCATTCATTTAAACAGGAGCTGATATTGAATTGTTACCTAAATTTTCACTTCAGATGGACAATGTTATATACAGACTGAAAGTTTAAAAACAATTCCCTTACAAGATCTCTTTTTTTAACTTTATTGGAAGGAAATCTTTGTTTTCAAAAGTTTAAATGGACCAAAAGTGAAAAATTTATTACTCTTTGAACAAGCAATGATAACTAAACAAATGTTGTCCCTAAATTTTCCACCATTACCTTTTTATTCTAACACACATAGTCCCATCTTCTTTGAATCCTCGGTATAGCTGGAAGGCCATTCCCAACCCAAAAACCCTTTACCTAAAAAGTATAAAAAGACGGGGAAAAAATAGAGACTCTAGAGAGTCTGTGTCACTCACCTGGGTTTATGTGGATCTTCAACAATGGCCACAATGGGGAAAATGCTATTAATTTTTTTCCATTCTATCCAGATAATAGACAAAAATGAAAAAAAATGGTAAAAAAAAATAATCAGCAGTTAAGGGTAATTACTCCTATTAGGAGTCTGCTCACAGTTTGTTGTAAATGGACAGTAGGTAGATCTCATCATTTTCTGACAATTTTGGCAATAATGACTTATTTGTAGATCTTGTTTTGCTGATCATTTTAATATTAAAATTTTCTCTCTATCTAATCTAGTTTCTATCATAATATGCAAAAAAGAGAAAAAAAAAAGTAATATTTGTCATTTAAAAACAATAACCCCTGTAAGAATTTGGTCGACAGTTTTGATGTAAATGGTCAGTAGGTAGATCTCACCATTCTTAACTTTTCTACTCAATAAAGATTTCTCTATCTTCAGCAGTTTTCAAGATAAAAGATAAAACTTGCATTTTACCTCTATGTTCTAGTCTTAGCCATGTCTGCCATATTGGTTTGCAGGCAGAATCATCAGACACTTTTTTAACTAGATGCCCCAAGGATGATAATCAAGTTTGATCCCAATTGGTCCAGTAATCAGCCGAAATCAAATCAAATGCATATTCAGGATGAGAACATGTTAATGCAATAAAAGAACAGAGTTCAAATGTCCCCCACGTTGCACATATTTTATCTATTCAAGGTACAAGGGCAATAACTAAAAAAAAGTACTTTTCTTTTGTTCTTTAAAACTTTTTGTTAATATCTTAAGAGAAATAAAGGCTTCAGAGCAAATGCAATGTGATTTACATTATAATTTATATTTCTAAGGGGCATAACTCGCTAAAAATATTTGATCAGAACTTATTTTCGAAAGTGTCAAAGACATTGCTTATATAAACCTTTGATATAAGTTTCATAAAATTCTGGCAACACATGTGAGCGATAACATTGCAATTTTCCATATAATCAATATTTTCAAGGGGCATAACTCTTTTAAAAATAATTGATCAGCACTGTTTTTTGAACTCTTCAAGAACATTGATGATATAAACCTACAATATAAATTTCATAAATATCTGGCAAGAATTGTACACATTATAGCGCTCATAAGGCTTATTTCCATATTAATTAATATTTCCAAGGGGCAAAACTCTTTCAAAAATTATTGATCGGCACTGATTTTCAAATTCTTCCAAGACATTGCTAATATAAACCTATGATATAAGTTTCATAAAATTCTGGCAAGAATTGTACAAATGAGAGCACTTACGATGCAATTTTTAATATAATTAATGTTTCCAAGGGCATAACTCTTTTTAAAAATAATTGATTGGCACTGATATTTTCGAACTCGTCCAAGACATTGCTGATATAAACCTATGATATTAGTTTTATTCAAATCTGGCAAGAATTGTACATGTGAGAGCACTAACAAGACTGGAGGGACGGACAGACGCCCAGTATTTCGATGTCCCCCCGCAACGCGTTGGACAAATAAGGTTATCAACCCTGCTTTGTACTAGACAATCATGATGAGCAGCATTTTTAACATGCTATTTCACAAGATAACTGTCCGCAACAAGACGTCACCTTTTACCGTTATTGAACACATTATTCTGACTCCAAGACAATCAGTCTTTGCTCTTACTCCTTTATGCTGTGTGCTTAGCAGAGAAGTAGCAAATACCAATTCTAAAGTCTTTGGTTTCATCTGGCAGGGGTTCAAACCCACGACCTCCCACACTCAAGCAGCACACGCTACCACAAGACCACTGAGATTTTTGTAAAAGTTAACAGACATCTATGGATGCCAAGTGATGAGAATAGCTCACTTCACCAATGGGTTAGGTGAGCTAAAAAGATTCTTTGATGCATCATGGTATTTAGGCATTTCAAACTTTTAAGTGAGAATCTCCTTTAACTGTCTATAAGATGTCTGATTCGCTCACCTATGTCACTATAATCACTTATGTTTTGCTGTTTAATGTATATTGATGCATGTTTAAACATGCCATTTTTCTCTCTATCTATCATAGTTTCTTCCAAAAAAACCAAAAAAAAAATAAAAAAAGGGCAATAACTCTTGCTTTGCTGAACATTTTTGTCTATTAAAGATTCTACATGTCTAACATAATTTCTGCAAAAAACTTTTAAAAAAAATTTGTAAAAATCATTTTTGCAAGGGCAACAACACCTATAAGGGATCAATTGATGGTTTCCCAACATAATTTTTTTTCACTTAAATCTAACAGTTCAAGTCAAGGGAGCTTCCTTTTTGTTACCCCAATAAAGGTATTAATTTTTGAGGAGATCAATCCTAGCATAGTGGAGTGTGCAATACAATGTATGTGAAAAATTGTCTTGAATCTGATGGTTAATTTCCTGTAACTTTTGGAACAATAAACCCAAAAATTTTAAACACTGAAAGGGAGCTTACCTTACCCCTAATATATACCATACAAGTTTAACTTTTACTTAAACATACTCTAGTTTTTGTATGACATGTGAACAGACAACAGACAGAAAAAGGGTATACATGCCATAATATTTCCCCATTGGTTACAGTTGTATGAAAATACTTAAATAAGTATTACCGTAACTCCTGACTGGACAAAAAGTAGTCAATAAATGGATACAGAAATATTGGCATTTTTGTAGATATTGTAGTGCTGATCATTTTTTCCATTTATTATAGTTTTTGAAAATATTCAAAAATGCTACAATTTGTCAAAAAGTTTCATAAATGGTGTCAGATAACTACTCTAAAATATCATTTTATGGATTAGAACTGTCAAATTTACAATTTTGTAGATCTTGCAAATGTTTATCATCTTTGCTGTTTACTGGTTCTGTTCGTTTACTATAGTTTTCAGGTTAAAAGGGAAAGATGTTACATTTCGTCAAAAATTGTTGTTTAACATTTTTAAGACAATAACTCATTCACGTATTCATCTGGTGATTTTGGTACAAACTGAATATATGAAGATCTTGACATTCTGAACATTTTCATCTCTATCTTCTATGGTTTTCAAGATATAAGACAACTATGATACTTGAATTTTACCCTGATGTTCTATTTTCAACTGTAATGGGTGTGTAGCTTGATGTATGCTATAAAAAAAATTAGGGTTCAATAGTTTTGGAGATAAAGATTTTCAAAAATTATATAACAGAACACAGAACCTAGTGATGGTTCAAGTTCATCATGGCCATTTGAGACAAACGAGCTAAAAATATATCTTTTATACCACCCTAAACATATTCGTGCCAATATTTATTAATGTTTCTATAACAGCTTGTACAAAGTAGACTGATTTATATTCATATTTCAATTATGTTCATGTTGTCAATTACCTATGCCTGAAAGGATCCGATATAGAGGAACGTCACACTGTGACTCTAATAACCAACCAGTTGCTGTACCTATGTGAAAGAAAAAGAAGAAAATCAAATCAACAACAATTCTAAGATAAATTCTTATGGTACAAATTCATAGTACACAAATGTTACATATACAAAATTCATAAAGTGAAATTTGGATTTTCCTAACACAATTTTTAACATGCTTAACATATGACAAACTTGTTTGGGCAATGAAATTTTAGTTTTAAAAAATTGGAGTAAGAACTCAAAAGAACAATTTTGGGTCTATATATGAGAAACTTGGTAATTACTTGGAAGCTTGCGCAGAACCTCATTACATGCTCTGATCATTATTTCTTACACTAAATTAAAATAAATTGTGATTAAACATGAAATATCTGAGCAAAGGCTTTGAAGTTATGTAGAGAAGCTGTAATCATGGTAATAACACCCTTTAGTTATTACAGGTATATTTTTTCTGTAATAACATAGGTGTACTATGCATGATTGGCAAACTATGAACTATTATATCTTTCTATAGTTAGTATACATAGAGACAATAATAATATCAATAGAACTTGTATAATACAATTTAACAAAACAAATGATGTATACTGCCACTTTGAAACATGTAACATACATATATGTTATCATTTTTTTTATATTTTAGCCCACAATAACGACATGTATGTTTTTTTTTTCTAATAACTTATTTAAGTTATACCCTTGGCTGAATAATTAGGTATGTCTCCCCAAACGAAAAATGTCCAAGAATCCGGAATTTTTAGTAAAATGTATAAAATTTCGACCCCATTTATCTCTAAAAGTAGTACATGAAGGTATATTTTTTATTACATATTTGAATTGACAAGATGAAAAATAGATTGTATGCAAATTTTCGTAAAAAAATCACTGTGGGATCAAAACTGTGTTATGCCCTAAGTATGAAAATGCAAATTTAAAATCAGCCTGTAAAACTGTTTCTATTCTTATTAACTATATTCTGAGTCATTTCTTTAACAGCAAAATTCTAAAATTGCAGCAATTTTGTGATGTTATTTACCAGCTACATGTACATGTAGAACAGCTAGTCTGTATTCCTTATCTATATAAAAACAAGCATTCTGTGAGTATTGCCTGGCAATACATAGTCCCCTACCGGTTAAAAAATCATTGTACTAGAACAAAATGCTAACTTGATCTATAACTTGTCCTGGTGTAAACTATATAACAAATATCAAGTCAATATCTTCAAGCATGATGAAAAAATGAGGAAAACTGATTATTTGAGTGAATTTTCTAAGTCCAAGGACCGATAACTCTGCACAAAATAATAAGACTGGAACAAAATTCGAACTTGATCTGTAACTTGTCATGATAAAACAATACACAAAATATCAAATCAATATCTCCAAGCATCTCTGTGGGCCCCTCTGTGAATAATGTGTGGTAAAAAATTTGTATCTTTATCATTGGACATGGGGTTGTCAACTGAAACCGAAGTTTATGACCTTGACCTTTGACCTAGGAAGTTGTACATAAGTTATGACACACCCTCTGGTGTTGGTTTATATACATGTCAAGTATAAACTTTGAAATCATAACGGTTCTCAAGATATAGAGCAGACATGATCTTTACCATAGGACATGGGGTTGTCAACTAAAACCAAAGTTTTTGACCTTGACCTTTGACCTAGGAAGTTGTACATACATTATGACACACCCTCTGGTGTTGGTTAATATACATGTCAAGTATAAACTTTGAAATCATAACGGTTCTCTAGATATAGAGCGGACACAATTTGTTACGGACGGAAGGACACACGGACGGACAGACTGATCACTATAGGGCGTCCGCCATTCGGCGGGGCCCTAATAAGTTGCTTTGCCGAGCGCAGCTGGATACAACTGCAAAGGTCCAACCCTGAACAGTTGAGCCAAAAATGGACACAATATTCGCGCTTGATACAGGTCTGAATTTGGATTGTAATTAAATATTTGACACATAATAGTTTTCTGACACAGAATAACTGTAGTCAAAGAACTTAGAATTGGTTATATGATTATATGATTTGAATTTATACTCAATTTTTTGCTTTTGTACAATAAACCATGCTGTTGCAAATTCGCAAAAGTAACTTCTAAAAAATATAAGGCTAATCACCTCAAGACAATACAACATTTCTTTATACATAATTTAAAAGCAGTGTAAGGGGGGTAATCCAAACATAACATTGTACTATTTTTTAATTGTCCATCAACCAGGAAACCCTTGTTTTTCCCCCTAATTCCTAAATGGTTTGAGCCATAACCCCCCAAATCCCTTTGTGGTATGGAAACTTGTGGTATAATTTCAGAGAGATCCATACACTGTGCTGTTGCGCAATACTTAGTAAATCTGTTGTCAGACTATAAACAAATAAAGTTCAATTAATTCTCAATGTCATATTAGAAATTTATGAAAATCAATAGATATAAACAATTCACCAAAGTTTCATGAGAATTGCTGACAGCATTTTTGAGTTATTGTCTGAAAACTGGAAAATCCCCCTTTTTTAATGAATAAAAACCCATAACTCAGAAATGTAAAATGTAAAATTTATAAAATTCTAAAGGGAGCTTACATCAATAGATATAAACAATTCACCAAAGTTTCATAAGAACTGCTGAAAGCATTTTTTGAGTTTTTTGCCAAAAACTGGAAAATCCCCCTTTTTTTATGAATAAAACCCTGTAACACGGAAACGTAAAATCTGAAATTTATAAAAATCAAAAGAGAGCTCATGTCAATAGATATAAACAATTGACCACAATTTCTTGCAAGTTGGTGAAAGCATTCTTGAGTTATTGTCTGAAAACTGGAAAATCCCCCTTTTTTTAATGAATAAAACCCAATAACTCGGAAACATAAAAAAAGACACAACATTGAATTACTTCCCTTACACTGTAATTTGTACTTAAGTAATTGTCCATTAAACCATGACACCCTTGTTTTTTCTCACTTTTTTGCCCCTAATTCCTAAACGGTCTGAGCCAAAACCCCCCAAAGCCAATCCTAACCATCCCTTTGTGGTATGGACACTTGTAGTATAATTTCAGGGAGATCCATACACCGTTCCACAAGTTATTGTCTGGAAACTAGAAAAATGCTTATTTGGGCCCCTTTTTGGCCCCTGAACTGTTAGGACTATAACCCCCAAAATCAATCCCAACCTTCCTTTTGTGGTTATAAACCTTGTGTTTAAATTTCATAGATTTCTATTTATATTTACTAAAGTTATTGTCGGGAAACCAAATGTCTTCAGACGACGCTGACGACGTGATACCAATATACGACCGCAAAATAAAAATTGTCATTAAGGGCAAAAGCTTCAATAAGGAGTCAAATGATGAGTTCCATCATGTTGACTTATATGTTAATCTTGACTTGTTGATCATTTTGGCTTTTTAAAGTTTCTTTTTATCTATTACAAAAGCTTTTACAGCTTTTGGTATATAAGACAAAATGCAAAAAAAGGGTAAAAATCTTCATTAAAGAGCAATAACTCCAATAAGGATGATTTCAGCCATGTTGACTCATTTGTAGATCTTGTCTTGCTTATCATATTTCCTAAAAAAAAATCTCTGTATCTATTATAGTTTTTGAAAATAAGACAAAAAAATTTATAAACTTTGACATTTAAGGGCTATATCTAAATGGACAGCAGGTAGATCTCAACATCCTTAACATTTAGACCCCTGCCAGATTTTCTCTATTCAAAGCGGTTTTCAAGATAATACACAAAATTTGCAATTAACCCCTATGTTCTATGTTTAGCCGTGTCAGCCATCTTGGTTGACAGGCAGGGTGATCGGACACATTTTTTAAACTTGATACCACAATATTGATTGTCATTAAGTTTGATTAAATTTGGCCCAGTAGTTTCAGAGGTGAAGATTTTTGTAAAAGTTTAACAGACTACTAAGAAGGACGCCAAGTGATGAGAAAAGCTCACTTGGCCTTTAGTCCAGATGAGCTAAAAAGTGCTTTCTTTTCAATGAAATGCAGTATAAAGGTTTAACACAACATATGTAGCATGTGTAGTGAAATTAACATTAAAATGTAATAGATTTATCAAATCATAGGTGATACATGTACATTGTGATTTATAAATATTATTATGTTTGAAATATTTTCTTTTGTATTTAGTGTTGTAGTTAACTACTGTAAATACAAAAGAAAACAAGAAGATAGATACCTTTTTATAAATCACACTTATATTTAACCCAACAAAGGGTATGACATGTTAAATACAATGATTCCTTCTTGAATCTCTTCCACTAATATAACATTCTATTGTAGACAAGGTCCTGTAACCAATGGCAATATGATTTTAAGGATAACTTACACATCCATGTACATTCACAATGTATAAAGTGCAAATGAGTTACATGTTTTTACCCATATGCTAAACATTTTGTTTATTTGGCAAAAAGTGTTATCAGTGCAGGGATCTCAAAGACTCAGAGTCTCTAGGTATTTGATGGTAAAAGCCTGATTTATACATGTTTAGTACATTAAGATATTTTTTTTTGTCTTCACATCAATAATAAAATGAAAAACTTAGCAAAGATTTAAAGAAGAAATATCTTCAGCCATGACTTCAGGTAACTAGGAAATACATGTTTAAAAGTTGTTAATATAATAGGTGATCCACAAATAAAAGTAGTTTCACAGCAAGTATAAATTTAAAAATATCCTCAGTTTGCATGAAGCACTCTTTTAAAATACTAGTAGTTTGTGTATAATTGATAAAAACTTGATTGTAAATCTGAAATTACTTTATCTTTGTATAATAGACACTTGGTTTTTTGTTCGTCTGATAGTTAAATCCAATACCTATTGAACATGTAATAATAAAATTAAAATTCTGTAAATATCAAATGAGACGTAATATAACCATATTTAGCAGATACATGTACAAATTGCCTCAAATATTTGTTTATGTGGAATCAGAAATATATTTCCAAGATCAGCATTTTGCCTTATAACTGTCTGAGAAGCAGAAAATCTGGGGTCTGGTTCAAGTCAAAGATGTTCCTGAACAAAACCCTTGGATTTTTTCAATTATCAAGATGCTGTTCTTAAAAATAAGTCCTCCAAGTTAACAATAATTCTTTCTTTATGATTCAATTTTGCCTCTGTAATTTAGAGGTATTAAAACAATTGGTTTTGCCAAGTTTGTTCATTGCTAAATTGGTTATTGTTTTCGACAACACATCCACACGTCATGCCAGAATGCAATTCATTGATTGCATTTTTCTAACAAGACGTGCAACAACTGAGAAGTTACTGCACCATAGGTAGCCCTTTGCCTTGCCATGTTCATACACTTTCCAAACATACACACTGAAAGGCTTGTAGCACACCTGTTTGGTGCAGTTACCTGCTCCTTACTTCTGGATTTGTTCCACAAGGTGGCAGTGAATTGCCAATTAGTTTTCCTTCTTATTCTGTTTGCTGACAACCTGACAAGAGAAAATTCAACATGATAGCACAAATAAAACAGTAGCATCAGGTCATTTCAATTTATCAGTCGCCCTAGTCTATATTTTTCAGTGTATCAGACATGTACATGTATGTCGTTAATTTTCATGTCTCATTTCCATTTCAGTTGTATTGTTTATTGACAGCAGTTGTAAATGTGTTTCTGACCATGTTAAGCTAGTAATGGTCTGAAATTCATTAATTGCAAAATCATATTTCATTTAGTTTCCAATAGTTAAAAGTAAGATTCTGTTTTTATATTTTAAATCATTTCTTCTTCTGGCAATGTAATAATGTCATATGACATCTAACTATAGGCTATTCAAAAAGTGATTGTAAACATCAGAAATACAACCTACTGCTGTGGTTACATTTATAGCTAGCTTCCTGTAACAAGAACATTTTGGCCCTGCTTTCCAAATTACATATGTCCTTCTTTTAATCAAGTTAGTAGTCATTCTGTCATTTTTTTGTATAAAGAGGTTTGTGTGCATGTTAAAAGTGGTTTTACCCTACCACATTTTGTGCCTGTACAAAGACAGGCCATCAGGACCATCTGTTGATTGTTGGTATCTTTACGTTTATTTGTAGAGCTATGTTCTCATAGGTGGTTGTTGATATGGTCTTTTGTACAATTATCTCATATCATTGTTAATTTCTGTCATTCTTTTTATGCATATACAGGGAAAAGATTAACAGGGGCCCAGTAGCCAATGCTACTGGAAATTTGGCTGGGCCCCTAACATTTTAACAGAATATTCCCATATGGTCAATACAAAATTTTCACATTTTGTCAGTTTGGCTCCTTGAGCATGTTGAGTGAAAGCTTATTTCCTGATACATAATTATAAATATGCATTATAAAAGTACTCAAAACACTTCCAAATATCTGCAGAAAATAATGCCATGATGTGTTTCAAAACCAGCCTTGGTTGTTTTTTTCATATGTTTGTTTCTTTTTTCAATAGACATATATCCTCATTGCTTGTTGCATGTTTAACCTCCTGTGGTAAATACTTCATTCATATTCAGGACCAGAACTAATTATCAATTAATACTTAAAGTTGATTCTACAAGGTACAGTAGCTATAGGTTTACCTGGTTGAAGGAAGGAAATTTGGACTGCCACTGAAAAAGGTATGTTGGATTATATTGGGTCAGAAATTCTGCCATGCAATAGGCCCATAATGAACTTCTTAAAGAGTTCATCCAAGGATTTTTTTTTAAATAATGCAGAATGCATTGCACTTACCCTAATGGTTACATAGGGCATTGGTTTTAACTTCCCCATTCTGACTAAAAGGCAAAGTTTTGGTTAGAAACTTTTCTGAATATCTGATTTTTTATATATATGATTCATCCCTTGGAAAATAGATGCTTTCAGAGGGATCAACGTAACTCAAATAATTCAGTCATTTCAATTTTGTTATTATGATCCTTAACCGGTGCACTGTTCATATATCTTCAGGATAGTGCACTTTTTGTCACACACCGGTGACAGGGTTATGATCGTTTATCATTCGCCAAAGCTCAATATGCGAATCATTTTTCAGTTGATGTTGTGTTAAACTAAAGAAAATGGGTCAGTGAAAATAGAACATGGGAGCTTTGGACCGTTAAATATTATATTTTTTTTTCGAAAAATACCTTTCTTCATCGTCGTGTTTTAGAACCCGGATGGAAGGGTGCCCGGTATCTAGTCATTTCGTACCTTAACCATTTCGTACCATTGCCACTTCGTACCCAAAATTACCATTGCGTACCATGAGCATAAGCCATTTCGTACTATATGGAAAAAAAGATTTACCATTTCGTACCATATGGAAAAAATGCTTTACCGTTTCGAACCATATGGAAAAAAATGCTTTACCATTTCGTACCAACATTTCTTAAACTTTCAACATCACCAGACGGTCCGGTGTTTGTTGTACCAGAAATCCACTTGGAAGAGTGAGTATTACATGCATTGCAATGAATATGTATCGTCAGAGACATATAATACATTATATGTCTCTGGTATCATTAGACCAATAATATTTTATTTTTACATAAAAAAAAGTACGAAGTTTTGGTATGATTGCCAACAGGCGCGTAGCAACGTTTACGTCAAAACGCTCTGGCGTACACATGAATTTAGGAGAAAAAATTATTTAATCCAAATAATCAAAAGCACTGATTAAAAGCACACGAGTTTTGTAATTCTTTCTTCAATGACTTGTAATTAAAGATAAAAGTGCATGACGAAATTTACTTTTTAATTAAATGGTATCATTTTATATGTTTGTTTATTTTCTGTCAAAGTCTGAATCTACTGTGAATTCTACTCAGTTTCCTATTGTTTATAGCAATTCATCATCTACTGAGATACGATAAGGGGGTTTGCATTTTGTCGAGCCTGTGACATTTATGTCGCGAAAACGCAACTTAGCGATCCTAGATTCCGTCGGCGCCAACATGTAGGTTTAGTCTGTGGTTAAAGTTTTTTTTTAACATCAATTACTTTGTCAAACCGTCGTGGAATATTACGGAATTTGGACAGAAGCTTCTTATAACCAAATTAAAAACAGTATTCAGAGCAAAATTTTGAAAATATTCATTTTTATTTTTTATAACTGGAGTTAGTTTTTTTTACAGTTAATATTTAGATACAGTCTATGGCTAATTTTTTTCAGACATCAATAATTTTGTCAAACCTTCATGAAATTTTACGGAAGTTTGATACAAGCATTCTTAAATCAAAGTTCAGTATCCAGAGCATAATGAAAATATATTTTTATTTTTTTCGTATTTTACTTGTAGTTAAAATATAATAAGTAGATACAGCCTGAGGTTAAAGCTTGTTACACATCAATTACTTTGTCAAACCTTCATCGAATTTTATGAAAATTTGGCAGAAGTTTTTTGATGATCAAGAGATAATGTCCGAATCAAAATTTGAAAGTATTTTTTTTTTTTTTTTTGTTAGTAATTTACTGACTTATTTTTTTTTTTCAATTAACACGCTCTAGGATTAATTTTTTTTACATAATAAATTTGTAAACCTTCATAGATTGTTATGAAACTTGGAAATAAGCTAATCTTCAAGACAAAAAAAAAGCATCTAAAGAAAAAGTTTGATTTTTTCTTAAATCCTGTATATAGATTGTTATGAAACTTAGATATATCATAAGCTAATCTTCAAGATCAAGACTGAAAAGCGTCTTAAAAAAAAGTTAGATTTTTTCTTAAATCCTGTATTTTACTGAAAAAAGGATCCACGTTTTACAGTCAACATTACACTATTACACTGACAGCAGCAATCATAGGCGAGACATAGGGTTCCACGGAACTATTTACGAAATCTTATATTACACATGACCATCTATGAAATTTAATTATGTCATGTGTCCATTACTAACGGAATTTGCACATAAAAATGGGAAAAATTTACATGAAGTCAAACTGATAATTAATAGAACAACATTGAAATGGAGACTTGCTTTTTTACTATCTCTAAAGTTTTGGATTTTTTGTTGATTGATTGTTTTACCCCACATACATAGATTAAACATAAAAATAAACAAATAAGACTCTAAAGTATGTTGCTATTGATGAGTTTTTAATGACAGAAATGGTATCTCTTTCTCGATAACGCGTGAGCTTCCGGGGGCTTCGCCCCTCGAACCCCCTACCAGAAGGTCCTCTGCCCTGAACCCGCTGGGGGCCGTCAGGCCCCTCGCCGAGGTTCGGGCGTACACTTAAAAATGGCCTAGCTACGCCACTGGCCAATGATACAGCTCTTTGATTTTTAACATGCATATGATAAAAATATTTACAATGTAATGCACAAATTGTACAACCACTATGATTCAGCAAGCTTAATCGACTAATGATGCACTAACGTGTTTTAACTTTACATATTTTTAAGAATAATTTGCTTCTTCAACTCTAAGCAACTCGGCCGTTAATTATTAGGTTACACGTTATTGCAATTAAAGGACTAACCATTAATTTAATTTGAGTGCCTATTGAGTATACAGTTTAGTGTAGTTAAAAGACGTATTTTATTTTGAGTTGAGTGCATGTCCAGTTTCAATTTAGTGCAATTTGTTATTGTTCTTTCTATTGTTATTGTTATGTATATATGTACACAAATAAATAATAAAATAAACGTAATACCTGTTTTCTTTTTTTGAATTGATATTCATGAAATATATGAATAAAAGAACATGTGAAGTTTTTATTTGTATGTGTAGTTTGTCAAATGTGCTTATAATTTGTTATTTGTTTTTAAATATCAAGTCGGTTAAGAGCTCTACAGAGCTCATGTTTACCTTGTTGAATTGTACATATCATGCCCGACTCCAAATAAAATTTACTTACTTACTTATGTGAAGTATACACCATATCTAAATTTAAGACAGTAATTACATACAATCAATCATATGACAAAAACTGGGTATCGAAAGTTTTAATTAATTTCCGGTTCTTTTCTCATCTCCAATCAAGAAATTTCATGTACGCACATTCTATGGTAGGCAATTAAACATAGGAAAACTTACCTTCAGTACTGAATTATGAATACATCTAAAATAGCGTACAATGGTACGAAATGGTAAACATTATAATCTTCCATATGGTACGGAATGGTATACATTTTAATCTCCCATATGGTACGAAATGGTAAACTTTATAATCTCCCATATGGTACGAAATGGTATACATTATAATCTTCCATATGGTACGAAATGGTATAAATTATATCTTCCATATGGTACGAAATGGTAAACATTATAATCTCCCATATGGTACGAAATGGTATACATTATAATCTTCCATATGGTACTAATTGGTATACATTATAATCTTCTATATGGTACGAAATGGTATACATTATAATCTTCAATAATGGTACGAAATGGTCATGGTACGAAATGGTTATAGTACGAAATGGTTTTTGTTATGGTACGAAATGAGTGATACGAAATGGTTATGGTACGAAATGACTATGATTCTTTGTCATTTCGTACCATAACCATTTCGCACCATTGCCATTTCGGATTAAGAATCCGGAACCTGAATTGCATACATGTGTTTGTTTCGCCGTGGATTTGTACTGTACAAATCCTTTGTTTTGCTTACAAATAATTATTTATCGTTACAGATTTTGATCTTGCTGTATATCTACTTTGACAGGCTATAAACATCAAAGTTTATTTATTCAGAATCTTAAGCTCTTTCTATACAGTATACCGATTCTGGGACCAACAAATATCCAGCATCATATACAAATAGTCCAAGACAGTGAATATTTTGAAAATGTAACTTTATAAAGAAATTCCCGTGTTTACTTGTCTTAATTCCTACTTTAACCAATCCGTTACCTAGTAGTTGGTAGTGAAAAGCGTCAAACATCGACATTTTACGGCCAACAACGCGATCACGTTACGCTCATTTCGACGTTTTTCAAGTTTTCTTTCACCAAAGACACCATAATTTTGAATGATGTATGACATGTATATATCCTTAAAACAAAGTCGGTGCATGACCCCATTATACATTGTCATCAGTTTACGAAATTTATGTATCAACAACATAAATTTTTTAAATAAAAATCTATGGATTCGAAGTTGTTTCTCATTTGACGAATTTTAGACAATTTAAGGAACGTGCTTTCTATACAAATGTTCACCTTTTTTGAAAGAATTCAATCAGCAATATTTCAGAAAATAAAAGATATGGATCACCAATGCATTATTTTTTCAATTTTCAGTTAAGTTCAACGAGCTAAACTTGTTTGCAAAATTTTATCAAAATCTGTGACATAGCCAATTTACTCTAACTTGACCTTAAATGAGGTGATTTTTCGTTGTGTTCGTGTTGCTAAATCTTTGGGTTTCTGTGGTTTTTGTACTGTTGTTTTTTTCTTTTTCTTTTGGCCAACCGGGGTTTTAACTTATATTTTAGTTGCCTTCTTGCTGGGACTAATACCTACACAGTGGTTGTCGTTGGTTGATGTTTCACAGCAGTTCAGATTGTCGTTATCTGTTATATTTGTTTTTCGCAAGATTTTTTTTTTCATTAATTGATTTGTCACAAATTAGGCCGTTGTTTTCGAGTTTGTATTGTTTCATATTTTTTATGTCGGGACCTTTTACATCTGACTATACGGTATGGATTTTGTTCATTGTTGATTGCAATACAGTGACTTATAGTTGTTTAATACATACTCGTCTTTTGTTCCCGGGTTGATAGCTGATTTGTCTCATTGGCATCTCATTATTCTGATATAAATAGTCTGCCAAAGCATAGCCTTGTGCAATAACCTATATTGTCTTCATCTACTACAGGAACTCTCACCCTTTTTAAAAATTATTGTTTTATACTAGTATGCATTTTTAGCGAGTGTGTCTAACCATCGAGTTATAGTTTAAATTCGAGGTAAAGATCGAGTTATGCTTCGAGTTCTAGCTTAAGTTAGAGTTATCGTTCGATTTAGGGTTCACCGAGTTGCGTTTTGAGTTACACTTCGAGCTAAACTACACGCTCTACCATCAGAAAAAAAGTTATCACCAGATAGTTACCTGAATGTGATTTAATTAAAAGCTTCTTTTTGACAATAAGTATAGGTCGTTTGATTTTTTACAATTGTAAAATTGTGCTTCCTTTTAAGAGCTTTGACCCCTAAAAATTTGAAAACCTTTGACATAGATTGGTTCACAGACTTCTGAAGTTTTTTCGAAAAAGTGTAAATATTTCATCAAATAACGTTGTGTAGTAGCACTCATCAAATAGTGTAAACTTTTCTTGAAGTTTTCAGACTTACAACTATTCAATCATCAATATGAATTGCACTGTAGTTCACACGTTCGTTGTGATGTGAACTTTAAAATATATGCAAAAGAAGGATTTTGACCAAGATTTCCCAGTTCACGGAAAATATAATGTGATGATGTGGACACATATTCTCGTTTTCTTACTGTTTATTACTCCATATCATAAACTACAAATTGTATTTTTAGTTATGACAAAGGATTCGCTAATGATTTTTAAGTTTCTACTAATTAAGGTTTTAAAAGTTTGCTAGTTTTGTTGCTATTGACACTTATATTGAATTATAACCCATTAATTCCTTTTTCTCTACGGAAACTTTCAATAGATTTACTTTCCGAATTGTGAATTGCTTACTACCACTTCATTTCAATTCTGGTGGATAGTTGTCTCATTTGCAATCATACCACATCTCCTCAGTTTTATATGACTTCTGGTAAATTAAGGATATCTAGGTGCATTGCCATCCCGTTGAAAGGCTTAAGCAATCTGTATAGTATAGGTATACGACATAGGTTACTCTGTAAAAAAGTAATCCAAAAGAATATGCTGGCGAGGCATATATCCATGTTTAAAATCTTAGTGTACTGGAACGTCATATTCAAATGTACATCTGTATATAAAGATCCAACACTATAAAAAAATTTATGCACATGCAATTTACAATGCAAGAGATCTTTCGATGACCAAGATAGGTGTTCAAACAAATAAAAAAGGATCTCGAGTTATGCTGAGAAATAAATCAACAGACATACAAGTTGAATATTGCAAATGTTTGCAGTGTGCATAAGTTCAGATTCGTAGTTTATAAAAGACACAATTTGGGAAACCTCGATGAACCCGTAAACACTTTACAAATGAATGATGAATTGTTGTTTGATGTCCAGTTGCAAAGATTACATTCAAATTAGGATGATAACATGTTGATGTGATATGAATATGAACCATGTACCACACACTGAGCCGGATTTGTTAAATTCCTTTTACAACAGACCGAAGGAAGACATGTAACCTTACATAGACACATTATTCCAACTGTGTGTCGACCAGTCTTTGCTGTTACTCCTAAATGTCGCCTGCTTAATTAACAGGGAAGCAGCAAATACCGGTCGAGGATCAAATCGACTAACATTTCACACTCAAGGCCAGCACTCTAACAACCACAAACAAACACTTAAAGGAGTATTTAATATATGCAAGATCTTTTGTTCTGTTTATTTTGCACGGAGCTTATCCGGATAAATTTCAGGCTATTGACTTTGGGATGATCAAAAAGTGGCGGAAATTTTATGTGACACTGAAGTAAAGCTCCTGAGCGTGACAATAGATTATCAACTTTAATTTAAACCACACATTTCTGAAATTTGTAAAAGAAAAAACTTCAATAAGGCCGTTAAATGTACCAAAAAGATTTAGGAAACATCTATCAAAATTGAAAAGGTCAACTATTTATCACTCATATGTTATGTCTAATTCAACTATATTCGCCGTTTCAGAATCATGTACAAGAATTACGGACATTTCAAGGCGAGATAACTCGTGTTACTTTTCTATTCTGGTTCCCATCTTGTTCTCATCGTCTGGTGACCAGTAGATAAGAATAGATTACTCCCCTAAACGAACACCCCGCCAATAGATGTCACTTTGACGTTATGCCTAATTGGTAATTTATGATATTAGCAGTTATACGATAACTCCGAACGCAGTTGGATTTAAGACAGAAACCCCGCGTACACTATACACAGATGAATGATGAAGAAATTGCCGATAGGAAAGAAATAATTAAAAAAAGAAAAGTTTTGCATGCCCTATGATGTAGAAAGAATATTTTCTGTTAACGATGGTTCAAAAGAGATACGTTTACATGTTATTATATTTCCTATATTTATAATATATGTATATCTCTTGATCAATACTTTTTTTACTTTTTTTTCTTAATCTAGTAAATTTTCTCATGTATGAAATTTGTAACCCTGTTTATACTACACACGACCTTTTCGGAAGCTTTAAGATAGTCCAAATAATTTATCATCGGTGTTTCTGATTTCAATAAGTTCAATAAAAGCCGCAGGCAAACTGATCTATCCTTGTAAATTTCTTTTTAATTGGGTTAGATGAAAATCCAATATACAAATCCTTTCAACATCAAGCAGGCTTTCAAGCAGGCTTGAGTATTATCTAGATTATGTTTTATATAAAAAAAATAGCATTTAACTCTTCAACGTGATTCTGGAAAAGGATAGACAATTTATGAATATAACGAATACATAATCTTTCAATCAGTTTAATTGAAGTGTGGAGCTGGCATGTCAGTTATTGCTGTAGTAGTCCTTTAGTTAATTTATCATGTATCATTGCCATTTTGCTTAGTGTCTTAAAAGACTTTTGTTATCTATTCTGACATCGGACTCGGACTTCTTTTAAACTGAGTTTTACTGTGCGTATTGCTGTGTTTTGTTTATTCTACATAGGCTAGAGGTATAGAGGGAGGGTTGAAATCTCATAAAACATATAAATAAAAGCTACAGAAGCCGGCAATATCATAAATATGACCAGATGTACATTTTTTTACTGTCAATTTTAGATTTTATTTGATATGGGTAGGTCACATGTATTCGACATTGACATTGTATAAGCCAGATGTATACTCCATGCTGAATTTTATTTGATCTAGGTAACACGTAAACTCATTAACACCTGTGGATTAAATTGTAATATTTTCCTGTCCTCTAGAAACATAAAACGTACATAATGCACTACCCTTAATTAGACATAGATATCAGTAAATAAAACCGCAGACTTTCTCCTTAAAGTTTAGTGGTTTGTACATATATTGAAGGTGTGCATGTGGTCAGGGTTTAATATTTGCTCTTTTGGGAGATAGTTGAAGTTATTTTAAAATAACACTTTGCATCTGCGGGGGCATCATTTGTTTCTCCCAGACACAATTAAATCTCAGATAAAGTTCTACATTATCTTTGTTATGATACAGTTACTTCAGAATGAAGTGCGGTGCATCACTTTGTCTAGTTAATTTTATAATTATTTTTTTGTTGTAATTAATCTTATTTGAAAAAATTCGTTCATATTTCAGCCGCATCTCAATTTTTTTTTACTTTATAAAATTAGTTTATATGTGTTACCCTATATTCTTATGTGTAGAATACTCTTAAACATTTAAACATAAGAATAGAGGGCAACATACATAAATTATTATTGTTAAATCGCATTGATAAGAGTTTGAACACTTAAGACAAGGTAAAAAAGTTGATGTGAAAAGACTACATCATCAGTTGTATTTTCAAATTATAAATTAACTGCAAAAAATAAAAAAGGGGGTCTCCCAACAATCTCTTTTGCATGGACTACTATATTTTCAATATAATACTTCAATGATCAGATAAAATAGTAACATATGGTATTGAATAGTGATACCGCACCGGAAAGGATTTGCCGTGGCACCATGGGACGCTTAAACAATATACTATGTAAATATTGACACATTCGTGTTTATATGTTAGATTAGATCGATAATTATGGAGCTTTTCTTAAAAAGACCTCGATGTTTTTCGTCATTTGTATTATTAAACGACATTTTATGAATATACTAAACAAGGATTTGTATAGTACTATACAAATCCTTGTACTAAACAATAAGATTAATGTATGAAGGAGAACATAAAGATAGCATATCCTAACAATGATTTTGATGCTATGATATCTTACTGTATACATTCAAAATACTTGCATTTACTTCTCTGATCATTTCTTATAATGATAAGACAGAATTTTTATAATACAAAACTTGTATAAAATTTTGTATGTTTTGAATAACATTAAAAATTGCACGTTGTCATCTTTTCTATTTTAATTTAGTTTTTCAGATTTCGTAGACATTTTTTTCAATAATACAATCATGCAATTGTGTATTCAAATATTTGATAATAATAATATAATTACTCAAATCAAAATAAGATTAATTAAACAGAGCCTTTAAAAAAAAACGAAAAAAAAAAAAACAACACTTTTTGCATATTTTTCTTCAAGATGTCAACAAAACCACACTACTCTTAAAATTTTGATGTTTAAAGAACTCTTTGGTATAATAGAAATTAATATATTGTTTAAAACCTAACTAGATATTTAAAATGATGGATGTAATTAGAAAAGAAGTTCACATCATAAAAATGAGAATTCAACTAAATAACAAGACCATTTTGTCTTTAAATACGGTCAATCTTAGTTGAATGAATATACATCGTATTCATAAATAATGAAGTTTCACTTTCAAATGCTTAGGGACAACAGTACACATTATTTTAAAATGACGATTCTTATACCATTTGATAGGAAAATTATTTGCCAATACTGTATAATTTGTTAATTTGATTTACAATAAAAAATGAATTTAATATGAATTTTTATAAAATATGTATACCTCGTAATTTAACATATCTCAACCAAAAGAGAACCCGACGTTCAACATGATAGGGACACCAGTAAATATCAAGATAAAGTGGATTTTATTACACCATTTCAAAGCTAAAAAATTGATGAGATCTCTATAATTTATTAATTTTATATGAGATTTATAAAATAGACATAGTATTCATTTATTTAGCTAGTGGTCATAATTCCCCATAGACAATAAAGTTAAAAAAAATTTCAATGATTACGGTTCTCTGTGTGGTAGCTGATAAAGCCATCCAGCTGAGCTGTCCGCAATTCTTGTGTATGCTAATGCATTATGGGTAATATTCTCAAAAGCGTAAATCAAAACGTTGTGATTGGTTTAAAACTTTATAAACAATGGAAATTGAACCAATGACGTAACGTTAATTTCATTTTGGTGTACGAAAAATGAGATTACCTATAGTCCTTTAGATTCTGATAAGGTGAACTTGGTTTGCATTTTTTGAGGGGAGTGCAATACTAAAAAAATGGGAAATATACAAGCACGTGCATTGAGGTTCATCTATCGAGATGTTAGTAGTGATTATGAAACTCTTTTGTTAAAGTCTGGTTTACCTTCATTAAAAATAAGACGTCTAAGAATGGTGGCCATAGAAACTTTTAAAATATTACACAAAGAGTCATCAGTGTATCTCCATGATATTATAATTTAAAACATGTACCATACTCTTTTAGGAATCAACAAACTATTGAAGTACCACAGGTGAGAACTACACATGGTCTTCATTCATTAAGGTATGCTGGAGCTACACTCTGGAATGATCCATTCGCAGACGAACCTTAACCAGTTTAAAAGTATGACCAACAACTGGAATGGCAAATCATGCAGATCTTACTAATCTAATTGTATATGTTGAGTGTTCCATGCAGCGTGTAGTAACTAGCTTTGCAAGTTATAATTCAGTTTAAGTGCTATGCTTTTTCGTTTTTATATGAACGTTTTGCTGATGCAATATAGCTGTCTTATTTTGTATGTGTTGTGTCTGTTTTTTTATGCATTAATATTGTATGTGTTGTTATTGTTAGTCATTGTTATTAATGTCGGCAAAAAGATCCACAGAGTTTATGTTTGTAATGTTCATGTAAACCCAACTTAAAATTAAAATTTCTCTTCTATTCTATCTTGATGCATTTTCAGGACGAGAACAATTTAACAATATATCAATTTAGTTGAGTTAGAAAGGGTTGGTCCACAGTCACTGGGATAAAAGCTGGAAAAGGAACTGCCAGTGGAAGTAGAGGGCAAGTTAGACTGCCATCAACTTGGTCAATATCCTTCATCATAAATCAGTTAACTCGAAAATACCTCCCTACCTTAAAGATTAGTCTGTACATATCATCTCATATACCTATACCCTGGAACTATTATAATAGTCCAAGCTATACCAAACTAATTGCAACTAACATTTCCAACTACAAACACGTATTGCAGGGTCTCAATATTGGTCAATATTGACGACTTCAAGTCTTAACCGCCTGATTGCTCCCCATTCAAATATAACTCGACTGGCCACGTTATATCTGGCGACCTGAACATTGTCAATAACTCCTCTCTGCGAAATGTGTTACCCAAAGGCTCAAAATATCGTAAGCCAAAATCCGTCAATTGGAAACAACTTTAAAATACCGATGAATTCAGTTGAGGATTATGCCAGGCAATGGTCTCACAGGCAGTTGTCTTTGAATATTTTTTTTTACATATATACTTAAATATTACACCTTGAGTTATATTAAAGTATAAAGGTAAAAGAAATTTCAGAGACAACTGCCTGTGAATGGGCTAAACGCGAAATAGAAGACGTAGATACTCTTTCCGAATGGGTTAGGCTGTGAGGTCTTTTTATACAAATAAGAATTAAATAAAATGCTCCGCTGGGCGCAGCTTGATACGACCGCAGAGATCGAACCCTGAACAGTTGGGGCAAGTATGGACACAACATTCAAGCTTGATACAGCACTGAATTTGGATTATGATTAAATATTTGACACAGCATAGGTTTCTTACACATAATAAACGTGGTCTAAGAACTTAACAATTTTGAATTTACCTTTTCAAACCATATCATTATTATTTGCTTTTATATATAAATCAGAAATAACCAATTTAAAATGGAAAATTTTAAAGAAAAAAAAGGAAAAAAAATACCCCCCCCCAAATTTTTTTGAACCCCCTTATGATTCATCACCCCCAAACTCAATCCCAGCCTTCCCTTTGTGGTATGGTACCTTGCAGTACAATTTCAGAGAGATCCATACACTTGAACACAAGTTATTGTCCGTAAACTAGAAAAATGCTTATTTTTGGCCCCTTTTTGGCCCCTTATTCCTAAACGTTTCGGGCAATTACCCCCAAACTCAATTCAAGCTTTTCCTTTGTGATATGGAACCTTGTAGTACAATTTCAGAATGATCCATACACTTTCACACAAGTTATTGTCATGAAACTAGAAAAATGCTTGTTTTTTGCCCCTAATTTCTAAAATTTTTAGGCAATTACCCCCAAAATCAATCCCAGCATTCCCTTTGTGATATGGAACCTTGTGATACAATGTCAGAGAGATCCATACACTAACTCACAAGTTATGTCTGGAAGTTACAAAAATGCTTATTTTTGGCCCCTTTTTGGCCCCTAATTCCTTAACTGTTGGTACCATAACCCCCAAAATCAATCCCAACCTTCCTTTTGTGGTATTGAACATTATGGTAAAATTTCATGGAGATCCATTCACTTAAACTAAAGATAGAGTGCAAAAACCAATGTGTCTTCGGACGACGACGCCAACGTCATACCAATATACGACCACAAAATTTTTTTGCGGTCGTATAAAAACTGAATGGGTCTATGAATACACTTGGTACATCGATCTTAATGTTGCTACCACTTGTCCTCCGACCTTAATGACAAATATGTTGTTGTCAGATAAAGCCCCTAACAATATCGTTTTTGTATTTAAATCATATTACATAAACTGCTTGATAAAGGAATTAGGTATTGACAATTCACTTGGAAACTCAACAAATACCCTTACGACACTTACCAAGGAGGAAATCCTGAATAATCATAGCTATGTTCCTTTGGAATTTCAACTAAAGATGAAGAACTGTATCTTCCTTCACTGTATTGGATACCTAAATCACATAAGTGTCATTACAAACAAGGTTATATTGCTGTGTCTTCCAAGTGCTCCACAAAACCTCTTTCTAAATTATCAACATCAATTTTATCAGCAATCAAAGCCGGGCTTCAAAGTTATTGTGAAACTACCAACTCTAGGCGTGGTGTGAATCAGATATGGATACTTACAAATTCGATAGATCTGTTAGAGTACATACAAAATAAAAGTGCTTTTCCTTTGCTTTTTGTGTGTTATTTGCTGTACATGCACCAATTTTGTGTCATGGATGGATACCCCCATATCCTTTGTTTTTCTATTAATCTAAGTCTCTTTCCTCTTGCAATAGTATTACCACATTTGACTTTTCTTCCCTTTACACAAGTATTCTCAATTCCAAACTAAAAGGCAAATTGAAAGAATTGGTCCGACATTGTTTCATAAAAAAGAATGGCCAACATAGATACAAGTATCTTTTCTTAGGGAGGGATAAATCATTACTTTGTAAAAATCACTCTGAATAAAACAAAAAATTCTCTGAAACTAACATTATCAAGATGCTTGATTTCTTGATTGACAACATATTTGTTACATTTGGAGGGCGTGTTTTTCAACAAACTATCAGCATTCCCATGGGAACCAACTGTGCTCCTCTTCTTGCGGACTTGTTCCTTTATTCATATGAGGCTGACTTCATACAGGAGCTTCTTCGGAAGAATGAAAAGAAGCTAGCGTTATCCTTTAACGTCACTTTCCGCTGTATAGATGATGTCCTCTCACTAAATAATTATAAGTTTGGTGACTATGTTGAATGTATTTATCCCATCGAACTTGAAATAAAGGATACAACAGATACAGTTAAGTCTGCCTCATATCTTGACTTACATTTAGAAATTTACAATTAGGGTCGGTTGAGAACAAAACTTTACGACAAAAGAGATGATTTTAGCTTCCCAATTGTGAACTTTCCGTTTCTATGTAGAAACATTTCAGCAGCGCCTACATAAAGAGTATATATCTCCCAGTTGATACTATATTCCAGAATTTGTATTTCCTATCATGTTTTCATTGATAGAGGGTTTCTGCTTACAATGAAGCTATTGAACCAAGTGGTGAAGTTGAAATCATCCCTTCTAATATTTTACTGACGCCATCACCAGTGTGTTCACTGTTGTGGAATATCTGTTTCACAGATGACGCATTTATGGTTCAATTGTTGTAACCACAGTCCAGTCCTCTTTTCATCAAATGTGACCTACAAATTAGACTTATCACCAAATGTGTACATATATGAGCAACACAACTGGTGCCACATGTGAAGCAGGATCTACTTACCCTTCCCAAGCACCTGAGATCACCCCCAGTTTCTGGTAGGGTTTGTGATGCTCAGTCTTTAGTTTTCTATGTTGTGTTTTGTGTACTGTTGTTTGTCTTTTTGTTGTTTTTATTTTTTTTCAGAAGTCAGTAAAATGGCTCTGTATAATAACTTGCATGAGAATATCCTTTGGCTCAAACATATTGCATCAAATAGACCTTATCACTATTTGGAAATCTGCGCCGCTGGACCTGAGAATCTGTGCCTCTTTAACTAATGATGTCATACAACAATCACTTTTCCATTGTGGCGTCACGTTTTCTATTATGACGTCAAAATTTTACAGGAACCTTTGTGATGTCCAGTAATGGCGGACAAATAGCGATAAGGTGTATATGACTGTTAAAAGTCCCATAACTCAGGAAATACAGAAAATTTTCTTAATCAATAGTGAATTCTTCATTTACTAATCCAAACTGCAGTGTTAACTTAGTTTGAAGTAATTTGATCCAAGCATATTAATGCTAGTGCATGACATTTTTTTTTAGGTAAAATTATCGAAACATTTTTTATTAATCTGAGGACAACCAATGCTTTGCAAATTTTAGGGGGGGAGCGCACGCCCGCCACGCCCCAGCCTGAATCCGCCCCTGCAACACACCTACAAATTTTCAAAATCTAAAGAAATGTTTCTTCCATCAATCCTAATGTTGTGTGAAAATTTCAAAATGAGAATTGTTTAAAGCAAATTTGAGTTATGGTATGAAGTGTTGATGGAAGAACGGCCACCCAAATAATATAAATAATCATAAAATAATGATAAATTCTATGTTTTTTTTCTCTGGCAAAATGGGAATTATTGGTAGGTAATCAATTGCTCATTTAAATTATCATACAATCTTGAACTCAAAGTCGACTTTTTAAAAAAGTATTAATAGTATCAGGAGTAATAACTTTGCTTTTATAAATCAAAGAAAATTTATAGAAATCAAACAAAATTGACAACACATTTATTAATAAATTCAAGAAAGTAGCTATTTTATAAAAGAAACCCTTAAAAGCTGATTTACATTGCAGGAATTTTGAGAAACACAAGTTTTAATCTTTAAAATACCTTAAGCAGGCACAAAAATCCACTTTAAGACTATTTACCCTTTTTGTCCTGACAAAAACAATCTCAGTGCTAGTTATTTTGTAAATTAATATTCTGGCCTGATATAAATAACAGAAAAAATAACCTTGTCCAAGACAGGATGAAAATAAATATTCTGAACAACAAAATGCTGGAAATACATGTAGTTGTGTATAAAAATTAAAATTTGTTATTTTTTGTGTAAAATAAATAAGCCATAATAGCAATAGGTGAAAATGATTTTCCATCCACAAAATTTCCAAAAATGTGCAAGACACAAACATTAGACAATAGGCCATATGTTTAATAAGCTCTTCTTCCCTAATATAAAAGCAAACACTGTCAACACTGTTTGCCAAATAGGATACTGTCTTTCCTTTTTGATTCAAACAAGACAAAAAATGAAAATTTGAACAATTGAAATTCAAAATTCATTGAAGCACTCCTGAGGAGCCAACCTTTTATATTCTGCTGGAGACTGAAATGTGTGGATGTATGTTATCGTACTCCAAGGCTAACTGATTTGCTGCCTTATTAGACACTTCTTATGCAGCTATTAAGCAGTTCAGACAAATATAGGCAGTTCCAGCCAGATTCACAAATAAGCACTGTGCAAAAACTGTCAAACCATCAAGATTTTAAAGTAGACAGTTTGGAAGAACTACCTAGTTTACCAGTTTGGAATTTTAAGCAGTTACTATTGACTGCCTCATGTGCAGATCCAGGCTTTTGAAACTATGCCTCAAAATAAATATCTAAGTTACCAGTATGTTCTTAGTACTTAAAAGATGAAATATAACAAGAATTCTGTGAGTATTGCATGGCAATACATAATCCCCTATTGGTTAAAAATCATTGTATTGGAACAAAATTCTAAGTTGATCTATTATCTATAAGTAAACCTGGTGAAAAGGAGTTGAATTAAGTCTTGTAGTTTCAGAGAAAAAGTAATGATTCAAGGAGAAAATTGTGAAAAATAAATCTTTCAAGGGAAATAACCAAAACTATAATTTCTCCCAAAAAAAAAATTTCCTACAGTAACCCAACAACAGATTGGCAATTTGTTCTGAACATGTTCATGCAGATAGATCAATACTATTTTTCTCATTCACACTTTCTTCTTATCTACTATAATTTTCAAGAAAATAATCAAAATCTAAAATTTCCTAATAAATAACTACTTCTAACAGTAACCCAACAATAAATTCTCCAATTGGCATGAAAATTTCATAATAGATAAATATTTACCTAATCATCACTCTAACTCTCTTTCACGTTTGCTCTAACTGCTTTAGTTTTTGAGATGTAAGCCAAAAACTGCATTTGACCCCTTTGTTTTATTTTTAGCCATGGCAGCCATGTTTGTTGATGGATCAAAACTCCGGATACAATTTTAACCTAGATACCCTAAGGAACATTTATTTAAAGTTTGAATGTATTTGGCCCAGTAGTTTCAGAGAAGAAGATTTTTGAAATAGTTTACGACAAGAGACGACGAAAATTACCAAATTAGTGGCAGCAACCCAACAATGGTTTGTTTGATTTTATTTGAAAATTTCAGGGCTGGTAGATCCTGACCTGTTTAACATTTTTACCCCCTGTCAGATTTGCTCTAAATGCTTTACTTTTTGATATATAAGCAAAAAAAAGCATTTGACCCCTATGTTCTATTTTTAGTCATGGCGGCCATGTTTGTTGATGGATCAAAATTTCGGATACAATTTATTAACTAGATACCCAAAGGAACATTCCTTTAAAATTTGAAGGAATTTGGCCCAGTAGTTTCAGAGGAGAAGATTTTTGAAATAGTTTACGAAGACAGACGACGACGACAGCGACAGATGACTGACGCAAAGTGATGGCATAAGCTCACATGGGGCCCTTCGGGCCTGGTGAGCTAAAAATGATTGAGGCCAAGTATGGTTTAATTCGGCCCAGTAGTTTAATTTAAAGCAGGTCATCACATTGTAGTCTTACAATAGTTACTGAAGACCCCTTGTCATTATTTAAATTAGTTTTCAAGTTTTGACCATTTGAAAATGAAATTGTTTTTTTACAACTTTCCCATAGACTTCTATAGTAAACCCCTATGTTCTATTATTAGCCATGGCGGCCATGTTGGTTGGATGACAGGGTCATTGGATACAATTTTCAATCAAGATAACCTATTAAAAATTGTGGCTTAGTTTAATTCTATTTTGCCAAGTAGATTAAGTGGAGAAGTTTTTTGTAAAAGATTACAAAAATTTACAAAAATTGTGAAAAATTTACTTTAAAGGGCAATTACTCCTGAAGGGGTCAATTGACAATTTTGATCATTTGACTTATTTGTAGAGCTTACTTTGCTGAACAATTTTGCTGTTTACAGTTTATCTCTATCTATTATAATATTCATGATAATAACCAAAATAAAATGCTCCGCAGGGCGCAGCTTGATACGACCGCAGAGGTCGAACCCTGAACAGTTGGGGCAAGTATGGACACAACATTCAAGCTTGATACAGCTCTGAATTAGGATTGTGATTAAATATTTGACACAGCATAGGTTTCTGACACAGAATGAATGTGGTCTAAGAACTTAAAAATTTTAAATTGGACATTCACCTATTATGGTCCAATATCCAAAATCTAAATACATGGTTAGATTCAGCATATCAAAGAACCCCAAGAATTCAATTTTTGATGAAATCAAACAAAGTTTGATTTTGGACCCTTTTGACCTCAATGTGGACAAAGTTGATAACAGGGCCCAAAAATCAAAAATCTAAATACATGGTTAGATTCAGCATATCAAAGAACCCCATATATTCAATTTTTGTTGAAATCAAACAAAGTTTAATTTTGGACCCCGATTTGGACCAACTTGAAAACTGGGCCCATAATCAAAAATCTAAATACATGTTTAGATTCAGCATATCAAAGAACCCTAAGAATTCAATTTTTGTTAAAATCAAACTTAGTTTAATTTTGGACCCTTTGGACCTTAATGTAGACCAATTTGAAAACGGAACCACGGTTAGATTCGGCATATCGAAGAACCTCAATAATTCAATTTTTGATGAAATCAAACAAAGTTTAATTTTGGACCCTTTGGACCTCAATGTGGACCAATTTAAAAACCGGGCCCAAAATCCAAAAACTTAATACACGGTTAGATTCAGCATATTAAAGAACCCCAAGAATTCAAGAATAAAACCCCATTGAAATTGGTCAAGAAATAAGCAATTTATACGAAGTATCTTCTTTTGCACAATACTGTGCAATTGAATATTTCTTGCCATTGTGCAATACTGCACAATTGACAATTTCTTGCTATTGCGCAATATTGTGCTATTGGATATTTCTTGCTATTGCGCAATACTGTGCAATTGAAGATTTCTTGCTATTGCGCAATACTGTGCAATTGAAGATTTCTTGCTATTGCGCAATACTGTGCAATTGAAGATTTCTTGCTATTGTGCAATACTGTGCAATTGAAAATTTCTTGCTATTGCACAATACTTATTATATAATAATTAACACATCCTGTTTGGTGTGTATCTCCTACCATATCATTATTATTTGCTTTTAAATATAAATCAGAAATAACCAACTTAAAATGGAAAATTTTAAAAGAAAAAAAAAAGGAAAAAAAAAAAATTCCCCCCCCAAATTTTTTGAACCCCCTTATGATTCATCATCCCCAAACTCAATCCCAGCCTTCCCTTTGTGGTATGGTACCTTGCAGTACAATTTCAGAGAGATTTATACACTTGAACACAAGTTATTGTCTGGAAACTAGAAAAAATGTGTTTTTGGCCCCTTTTTGGCCCCCAATTCCTAAACGTTTCGGGCAATTACCCCCAAACTCAATTCCAGCTTTCCCTTTGTGATATGGAACCTTGTAGTACAATTTCAGAAATATCCAAACACTTACACACAAGTTATTGTCATTAAACTAGAAAAATGCTTTTTTTTTGCCTCTTTTTTTGCCCCTTATTCCTAAAATTTTAAGGCAATTACCCCGAAAATCAATCCCAGCATTCCCTGTGTGATATGGAACCTTGTGGTACAATTTCAGAGAGATCCATACACTTTCACACAAGTTATTGTCTGGAAACTAGAAAAATGGTTATTTTTGGCCCCATTTTGGCCCCTTATCCCTAAACGTTTCGGGCAATTACCCCCAAACTCAATTCCAGCTTTCCCTTTGTGATATGGAACCTTGTAGTACAATTTCAGAAAGATCCATACACTTTCACACAAGTTATTGTCATGAAACTAGAAAAATGCTTGTTTTTTTCCCCTTTTTTGGCCCCTAATTCCTAATATTTTGAGACAATTACCCCCAAAATCAATCCCAGCATTCCCGTTGTGATATGCAACCTTGTGGTACAATGTCAGAGAGATCCATACACTAACACACAAGTTATGTCTGGAAGTTACAAAAATTCTTATTTTTGGCCCCTAATTCCTTAACTGTTGGTACCATAACCCCCAAAATCAATCCCAACCTTCCTATTGTGGTATTGAACCTTATGGTAAAATTTCATAGAGATCCATTCACTTAAACTAAAGTTAGAGTGCGAAAACCAATGTGTCTTCGGACGACGACGCCAACGTCATACCAATATACGACCGCAAAAATTTTTGCGGTCGTATAAAAACTGCAAAATTTCCTTAAAATTACCAATTCAAGGGCAGCAACCCATGCATCTGAAAATTTCAGGGCAGATAGATCTTGACCTGATGAACATTTTAACTTCAGATTTGCTCTAAATGCTTTAGTTTTAGATATATAAGCCAAACTGCATTTTATCCCCCCCCCCTATGTTCTATTTTTATCAGATATATTTTTTAAACTAGATACCCTAAGGATGATTTAGGCCAAGTTTGGTTTTATTTGGCCCAGTAGTTTCAGAGGAGAAAATTTTTGTAAAAGTTAACGGATGACGGTGCCAAGTGATGAGAAAAGCTCACTTGCCCCTTTTGGGCCAGGTGAGCTAAAAAAGGGGGCTGGCAAAACAATGTTAGGAATGGGCGTAAAAAGTCTATGCACTAACTGTAAATGTTGCTCCATAACAAGGGTGTCTTTTTGGTCTCTCTTGAAAAAAATAAGTAAGCTCACATTAACACAGGTATTTGCTGATTGACATATTAGAATATTTCTGATAGCTTTATCCAGGGACAATAACTCTTATTAGGAGTCAACTAATAATTTCAGTTATGTTAATTTATTTGTAGATATAAATTTGCTGATTACTTTGGTTATTTACAGTTTCTCTCTTATCTACTATCATTTTGCAAAAAAACTCAAAAATGGGTTAAAACCTTTATTCAAGGGCCATTATTCCTTAAAGAAGTCATGTTTTTTTATTTGTAGATTACTCCAATAAGGAGTTAGCTGACTACTTTGGCCATGTTCACTTATTCTTCTTCCTGTTGATCATTTTGCTATAAACAGTTTCTGGCTATCTTAGATAGCTTTTGCATAACACACGCAAAACTAGTGATGTAGATTCAATATTTTAATTACTTAGTAAGATCATTTTATGCCTGCATATCATGTTAATATAAGAAAAATATGAGTTTCCAAAGAATTTGTACATTATTACAGTAAATGAAAAATATCTCAGCAGTTCATTTCACTTGTAATGGATATATTTTTAATAATGAAGTAAATGAGTAGTCTACAGAAAACCTGACATGTACATACAGGACATATGTACACATTGTTAGCGACACTGAATGTTACAGTTGGCACTCGAACAGCTTGATTTCTTTTTGGTTGCAAATATCAGTCATTACATAAGTAATTGTATATATGTTAAAATTGTTCATATATATAAAATATATAAGAGTATCTGTGCTCATATAAAAAAAATTAAGAATGTACTTTGTCATGTTTTCATACACACTTCCTGTCTGTTAAAACTCTCATAACTGTTCCTAAACCACCTAAAGCAAAAGCCTGAAAAAAGGGAAAATATATAAATCATTATGCACTGAATTTTTTCAAGTGTAATATATGTACAATAAATGAATAAATGGTTACAAAATTCACTGATCCAAACATACTGTATTTAAATTAAATGAAAATTGGCCGGTAAACTGATGAATAGCACAAACACATTAACAATAAATGGTTAAGGTCTATCACATATAAGAACATAACATTGTAATATAATATTTGAACAATAATTGATTTTTTTTTTAATTTCATCTATTTTCTATTGGAAACTATAAATTCTTACAACCTTCATATTGACTTCTTTCTTACATTTGGACAGGTTTTAATGAATGAGGAATATATACTAAATTTTGTTGGGGAAATACTTTATTTTTGCAAGTAGCACAATTTAGTAAAACATGTTTTTCTTCCTCAATTACATTGCATTTACATATATAACAAATGTTCTCTCATTTTGAGGTTTATTCCTTTCTCTATAGCAAGATTAGATGCACTTATTCTTAAATTACAAATTCTGGTTATGTTATCTTTGTTAATTTACATATATGTATATATACACATGGTGCTCTTCCAAAGCTCATTTAAAGTTTTTGTTAAACAATGATTTTCAAGAAGTGACACAAGTGCAAGGATTCCTTTAATAATTTGGTAAACTATTTGTTGTTTTGATTCAAATTTTTTTTATCGAGTTTGAATTAACTAAAAAGGAAATCCAAATTTTTCTAAGTAAGTCAATTTTACAGATCTAGTCTAACTAAAAAAATTATTACTCTACTCTGTGACCAATTAAATATTATGTACTAATGAATTGTCTGAAGAATTGATGTGATTAAAAAATTTAATGCATGAAAATTTGTATTTTAAAGGCTGTCTTCCAAGCTCAGTACAGCAAGCAACATTCAGAGATTTGCGGTGTGTTTTCCTTTATAAGTTTCATACTGTAGGTCTGATTCTTTGAAATTGAATGCACTTATTTTCAAGTACAAATGTAGTTATATTACTTTCAAATATAACAAGAGTGCACACGCTGAAATGTCTCGCCTTCTTTACTAATCATTGATATTATGTTGATAGTCCTAAATATAAAGCTTTATTACAACTGTCACATAAACTTAACATTAACCAAGTAAACTAAACATTGACCAATGAACCATGAAAATGAGGTCAAGGTCAGATGAACCATGCTAGGCAGGCATGTACAGCTAACAATTCTTCCATACAACAAATATAGTTGACCTATTGCTTATAGTTTAAGAAAAACAGACCAAAACACAAAAACTTAACACTGAGCAATGAACCTTGAAAATGAGGTCAAGGTCAAATAAAACCTGCGTGACTGCCAAATAGATCATAAAATATTTCCATACACCAAATATAGTTGAACTATTGCATATAGTATTAGAAAAAAAGACCAAAACTCAAAAAACTTAACTTTGACCACTGAACCATGAAAATGAGGTCATGGTCAGATGACACCTGCCCGCTAGACATGTACACCTTACAATCATTCCATACACCAAATATAGTAGACCTATGGCATACAGTATAAGAAAAACAGACCAAAACACAAAAACTTAACTATAACCACTGAACCATGAAAATGAGGTCAAGGTCAGATGACACCTGCCAGTTGGACATGTACACCTTACAGTCCTTCCATACACCGAATATACAAGACCTATTGCTTATAGTATCTGAGATATGGACTTGACTACCAAAACTTAACCTTGTTCACTGATCCATAAAATGAGGTCGAGGTCAAGTGAAAACTGTCTGACGGGCATGAGGACCTTGCAAGGTACGCACATACCAAATATAGTTGAACTATTGCATATAGTATTAGAAAAAAAGACCAAAACTCAAAAACTTAACTTTGACCACTGAACCATGAAAATGAGGTCAAGGTCAGATGACACCTGCCCGCTAGACATGTACACCTTACAATCATTCCATACACCAAATAAAGTAGACCTATGGCATACAGTATAAGAAAAACAGACCAAAACACAAAAACTTAACTATAACTACTGAACCATGAAAATGAGGTCAAGGTCAGATGACACCTGCCAGTTGGACATGTACACCTTACAGTCCTTCCATACACCGAATATACAAGACCTATTGCTTATAGTATCTGAGATATGGACTTGACCACCAAAACTTAACCTTGTTCACTGATCCATAAAATGAGGTCGAGGTCAAGTGAAAACTGTCTGACGGGCATGAGGACCTTGCAAGGTACGCACATACCAAATATAGTTATCCTATTACTTATAATAAGAGAGAATATAACATTACAAAAAATCTGAACTTTTTTTTCAAGTAGTCACTGAACCATGAAAATGAGGTCAAGGACATTGGACATGTGACTGACGGAAACTTCGTAACATGAGGCATCCATATACAAAGTATGAAGCATCCAGACCTTCCACCTTCTAAAATATAAAGCTTTTAAGAAGTTAGCTAACGCCGCCGCCGCCGCCGGATCACTATCCCTATGTCGAGCTTTCTGCGACAAAAGTCGCAGGCTCGACAAAAATCATACTTTTATAACCAAATATATAAAAAACAGGGATTTTCCTCCATTGCCATTTTTATTTTGAAAATTTCACTTCAGACATGTAAAAATTTTCACAGCATCAAATATGCATTGTTTCTTAAATATTGTTCATTTCAGTTTTAATAATTGACAGTTTATACTTTAAATGTTTATTTTATATAAATAAGAAGATGTGGTATGAGTGCCAATGAGACAACTCTCCATCCAAGTCACAATGTATAAAAAGTAAACAATTATAGGTCAAAGTACAGCCTTCAATTTTCTAATTGTTGATGGCTGTATGGTGACCTGTGATTGTTCAAATCCTTGTCCTTTGTTCCTTTTGTCTCAAAAGCAATCATACCATGATGATACAACATCTCCTTTTTTATATTTCTATAACAAACCTTTTCATGCCAAGTTAAAAGTGCACCACTGCTTCCTTCTGATGGGTTTTCAAATCCTTTATATATATATTTCATAAGTAAGTCTAATGTCACTGAATCTAAAGATTTCACACACTGGTCAATTTCATTTGACTTAAATGATGTCAGGACTCTTGTCACTAATTGCACAGCTTTACTCTGAAAAAGTTTAAATGTAAATATAACAAGAAGTTGCACATGCTGTCGTGCTTACCATTCCCAAGAGTTTAACTTTAAAAGTTCTTTTTTTTAAGATATTAAAATATAAATATTCATGCTTTGACAAAGACAATTGATTGTTGTTCGATTTTTTCCAGTGGCATATATTACATGCACATTTAGGACATGAATTAAAAAAAGACATAGTATACATATACATGAAAGTGTAAATGGCCTTCAATATTAACAGATAAAAAGATAAGTTTTAGATTACCCTATCTGCAAATTTAACATGTAAACAAAACAGATATCCCATTGAAAATTTTAACCATTATACAGTGAAAGTGTGCATACATTAAAGCAGGGCAACTTTAATGGAATGTTTCTTTTTATCTTATTAACTTTAATTCAAAATACTTACTTTTAACTTTTGATCTTTACTTCCAACTGGTGCATTTTTCAGAGCACTTTTTAAGGCATCACTGTTCTTTCCTGTTCTACAGTTAAGGCAGATAATAGTTTAAAACCAACAGATGTTGAGAATATCAATTAAAATTATCAGTTCAGCATACATATGAGAAGAGACTACCAAATTTCAGTGAGTGAACACTACACATAGATATAGGAAGATGTGGTATGAGTGCCAATGAGACAACTCTCCATCCAAGTAACAATTTATAAAAGTAAACCATGTTTGTAAAAATATATTTCTATAACAGAGAAAAAATAACAATTGAACAACCCCTCACAAAGTTTATGATTTGGTAAACAGTACACTATGATGCATTCCAAATGCACAGTGACATGTTACAATTTCTGAATAGTAGTGGATTCTAACTCCTGCTCAAAGACAAACATGGATCAGGAGAATCTGTAAATTTTGAAAAACCTCAGCGGGCTCTTGCTAAAATCAGGATATTTGATAGACTTATGAAACAACATTCAACCAATCCTTTTATCAAATTCTTTGACATGTATGGTGTAGCTATATAGCAGCTTACAGCTAGAGATCACAAAATCTTGCCATTTAATTATTGGTCTATTATATATACATGTACTCAAATTTAGTCATCTGTAAAAAAGTGGGTTTTTGATGTTACTACTACAGGTACATGTAAGTTAGTTATAAATAACCAAATATCGCCTCATCAAGAACAACCTGTTGCTGCTTGCATTCTACTATCAATCAACAATGACAACTATTTCCAGATAGTTCCTCCTTATGCAATATATAATTATCAATCATCTATTCTTTTCTTTAGACTGGTGAGATGCAAATGTTACACAAATATTCAAAAGGGCCAGAAAACGTAGTCAGTCATTACAGACCAGTCTGTCACATGTATATGCTAATAACTTGCAAGCTGTTAGGAACCTTGTCAAATGTCTTGGTTAAATCTAATATGATGAGATCATTTTGTATGCCAGTGTTAGTTGGTACCTTCTGCCTTTTTTTTGCTAGAAATTCATGACTCAATGTATAAAGTAGATTGTTGTGTTTATTCAGATTTTAAGAACGTTACTAACTACATTTGAATGTTTTTTTTGCAGCTTATATAAATGTAAGACAGACTCGTTCATTATTTCTCACCCTTATATGTTCTCTGTATAAATATTCTGATTTTTAAAAATATTTTCCTACAAGAGATTCACCATTTTCATCAAAATCCTATTCTCCCCTAGGATATACTGCTTGGTTTAATGGCTTCAACATGTGTTCAATGTCAATTTTTACACAAGTTTAGTTGAAGGGATAAGAAGCATGTAGATATTTCATAATGTTCACAATGTTAATATTTACATTAATTGTATTGACAAACTGTTGCTTTGAAATAAAATATTATTTAAGACAAAAGTTATCATTATTTTTTTATTAAACATAAAACACCAGACTAATCAATTCCTTAATAGATACCCTCTAGTTCAATAATTTTGTTTGTCTGTTCATCATGTTCAATGAACGGACATCCAGGACAAACAAAATTACTGACCAGCATTGTATAAAGAGTTCATAACATATGTTTTAATGAAAATTCAAGCTCTATGATCATGATGATGAGTTTATTTACAACCACTGGGTCAATGCAACTGCTGGTGGAGGATTACTCCCCATAGGTATCACCAGCACAGTAGTCAGCACTTCAGTGTTGACACGAATTATCATTGATTTTCAAATTACTAAGGATTTTCTACCCCAGGAATAGAATACCTAAAGCTTTATTTGGCAAAACCTTTCTGAATTTTGTGTTGTCAATGCTCAACTTCGTACTGTATTTGGCCTTTTTAACTATTTTGATTCGAGCTTCACTAATATTTTTTTTTACATGAAACATGCATGTGATGGACAAAATTGTAATCCTGGTATCTATTATGAGTTTATCTATATTAATTTTGTGACTCTGGTAATGTTATTGTTGAGGTATTGTTTTGATATTTTTAAAAGTAAGTTGGAGGTATACTAAGATTTCCTTGATTTATTATCAATATTATGTTATCCTATTTTTGATTGATTCTTTAACGTGAATATAATTGCATGATTTATGAACTATGTATTTTTCTTTTGTTCATGTCTGTTTGTAGACACAAATATAATGTATTTCATTTATTGAAATTACAATATTTATATAGAATACCAAAAATCCATTGCCAAAACGCCTTTACTGAGTGTGAACAAAATGATTATGGCCGAAGTGGTAGTGTGGTTGAAACATCTTGCAATGTTCCAAAGGAAGAAATATATTCTGTATTCTGTATGTGTTGCTGTTGATACTGGATTGTCTCTCTTGTAATTTTTTTATTAAACATAAAACAACCAGACTAATCAATTCCTTAATAGATACCCTCAAGTTCAGTAATTTTGTTTGTCTGTTCATCATGTTTAATGGACGGACATACTTTGACAATGTTTTATTGATGACTACATTTGAATGTTTTTTATGCAGCTTATATAAATCTAAGACAGACTTATAATTTATATATTTACTAGTCACAAAATTAATTGAGATAAACTCATAATAGATACCAGGATTACAATTTTGTCCATCACATGCATGTGTCATGTAAAAAAAAAATATTAGTGAAGCTCGAATCAAAAAAGTTAAAAAGGCCAAATACAGTACGAAGTTGACGAGCATTGAAAACACAAAATTCAGAAAGGTTTTGCCAAATAAAATATAAATTTTAAAAATATTCTAAAAAGTACAAGCTAAACTAAAGTCAACCAATTTTTTTGGTTAAAGATTTATAACAATTTGCATATCTAAACTACTAAAACGAAGGGTGCACGAACTTCCGTTCTTTTCGTCCTTATGTAAAATGAACAAGTTGTTTGTTCATCTTCTTAATATTAAAAAGGATATTGTGCCAAAAGAGCGTTTACGTCGGACTCATTCGGGCCAGAAACCTGCTCGTTCTCATCATCTTGTTCTTCGTACTTGTCTTCGTCAAACTGGTCTACGTCAACTTTGCGAAAAGCTCTAGAATTGCCTGCCTTGGACATCTTTTAGTCTCTGTGAACCACAAGGAAGTAAACTCACACCCCGGAAATTTACCGTCAATATTTCCGGTAGAGAAAAGGACAATTCGCCCCCCTTGAAATCGCGAGTAGATAATCGCTGTCGAAAATTCACTGTGTCGCTTTTTATAATTTTTCAACTCCTATTTTGTAGAAATTTAATGTTGTTCTATGAGATATCTTTGTTGAGAGTGTCTAACGTATAAAAAGAATCGGATTGAATTATAGGTCCGAAATACTATACTTGGGACGAATCTATATTTGAAAAGATTACCAGCTTTCTATTCTACTTCCGCCTTTTTCAATCGCACTCTCTGCTAACATGGTAGAAATTTTAATGTAAAATAATCCGACGGCATCTTTCACACTGATATTAAAAAACATGTTAAATAAATGTCGTGAGGACAAAATATAATCTATTCTACATAATTTGACTTATATTTCTCATATCCCAATGTCAAAAGACTCACGTTCTTCCTTTCTTACACTTTACGTTCTTACATTAAATACGAATGCAAATGTTTTATATGGATTCGGTTACATATAACAATAAAAAACATAAGCTCTTGGGACCTTTTAAACGAAACTGGTCTTGTCCTTGCATTATTTTAGTATCAACATGCTTGACAACCTCTCAAAATCAGTTAATATCTACGTGGGTATTGAAGCAGGAGTTGTGCTAATAGTAAATGAGTAAAACCAATATACTATGGATTTTAATCAGTATATTTAATATTGGCTTATTTGAGGCTTTTATTCTGTTATAATTTGCAGTATTCAGTTTATATGATGCAGTGTTTCAAAAGTCTGATCAGCACCTGTTATTAGGAAAATCCCCCATAAGGTTCATCACTATTTTTCTGTATTTATGCCACAAAATTTTGTCCGAGAAAACAGATAAAACTGTCTTAGCGGAGATAACTATGTGAAACGAGAAAAGAAAGAGTCAAAGTAAAAATACAATACTGTTTAAATTCATAGATGATATAAAAAAATAAAAGTTCCAAGATTGTGAAGACAAGCATGTAATGAATATTCCAGCAACAAAATTTTGATCTGTGTGAACATTTGCATGTATTATTTCCTGGTTATATACTTGAAATTCAGAAATTATTGAGAGCATTAATTTATTATTGCAAATTTGACATGACCAACCAAAATTTGAGGTTAACTATTAATTCAGGAAAAGTAAGTTGTTAATAATTTGGGATACGCACCCAGTCGTGCTATATTCCCATAAATATAAATTTCACAAACATTTCTGAATTTACAGTATTCATAAATTAATACGTTGTACATGGTAAACAACCAAAAAAATTGTCAACCAACACAAATATTTATTGTTTTCAGTAAATATACAATTTTTATCAGATGCTCTATGTATACATGTATGTACTGTTAATATATGGATTGAATGCAGGTTTTTGTAAGTTTTAAATGGTAGAAAAAATAGTGATACAGTGATTGTGATCTAATTAATGATCTAGCTTTAAGACTTTTTATGGATTCAATTCAAGATTCAATGAACTTAAACCATGAAATTTGCATTCATTCATGTATGGCTTAAATAAGTAAAATATTCATTAATTTCTTAAAGACATTTATTTAAAACTTGTAGGCCAAAGTCAAAGCCAAGGAATTGAGGGGTAAAAAGAAAGATGAGCTTGTAAAGCAGCTTGATGAATTGAAAAATGTAAGTTTAAAAAAGACGATGTAACTGCAAGGTATTTCAGGCATGGTAATTTACTTAAACTTAGAAAGTATCCTTGATAGTTGCTCTAAAGACGGGATGGGTTGTGATTAGCAGTGCTTGTATATTCCAGGATGTGTTTTCTTTTAATTGCCCACTCTTTGGCAAAGGTACTTAAACTAGCTAGAGTGAGAACAGTAACAGACATGAAGGGTTAGCTATTGCTGAAATTAAATATTCTCAACCCTAGTTTAACAGACATGCAGTTAATTTGACAGTATTTAACAATACTCTGTTCTCCCCAGGATTTTTTTATAGCACCATAGTATGGTAAGCACAGTGACACAGCAGAGATACCTGTCAATATAGTTTCTGTAGCTACACATCACATTTCTACCATTCTCTATCTTTATGGAGGTCCATATTTTTGTTACTACCTTTTATTAATTTGAATTTTGTTTTCTTTTTTACTCTGTTGTAAGGTGATTTAGTAACTAAATAATGAAAAAAGAGAAAAATTATTTAGTGTGTAAAACTGAACCTTTCTAGGCTGATATTCAACCAGAGGTTAGTCTTCCACCATTCTAGGTTTCAGCCCAGTGATCAGTTTCAAAAAAAATCTTACGACTAAAGTTGATTAAGAGTATACTGAATTGTTCATGACTTACAATCAACTTATGTTGTAAGATTTTTTGTGAAACTGATCACAGGGTTCTAACAATCTTACGCAACTGCAGAACATATGTCAGAGATCAATGATTTCTAATTTTGAGGTGAAGAATTCTTGCGGGCAAGAGTATTAATCATTTAGTTAAATTATTACATGTCAATCCGTTGTCCACTTGAGGAGTTGAGGTTGTATAAATACTAGGGAATGTACATGTGGATCATATCAGAAGGGGCTAATCTTCTATGGGCATTAAGGCCAGTGAATTCAATTTTATTTATGTATATAGATCTCTTTTGAAATCATTTGCCATGTAATATAAAATTAAGGAAATGTGGGATGATTGCCAATGAGACAACTATCCACCCAAGTTTACAATGTGTTTTTTATACGTCCGTTTACGGGACGTATTATGGTAAACCGTTGACCGTCTGTCCGTCCGTCCGTCGTCAACATGTCGGACATTAACTAAAAAAAGCTTTAACCAATATGCATGAAACTTTGTTGAATTGTTAATATCTATTGACGTGAGCTGCCTTTTATTTTTTATAAATTTCAGATTTACCGTTTCCGAGTTTTGGGGTTTTATTCATTAAAAAAGGGGGGATTTTCCAGTTTTCTGACAATAACTGAAGAATGCTTTCACCAACTTGCAAGAAATTTTGGTGAATTGTTTATATCTATTGATGTAAGCTCCCTTTAAAATTTTATAAATTTTACATTTTACATTTCTGAGTTATGGGGTTTTATTCATTAAAAAAGGAGGGATTTTCCAGTTTTTGGACAATAACACAAAAATTCTTTCAGCAGTTCTCATGAAACTTTGGTGAATTATTTATAGCTATTGATGTAATCTCCCTATTGATTTTAATAAATTTCAAATATGACTGAGAAGAAATTGAACTTTATTTGTTTATAGTCTGACAACAGATTTACTAAGTATTGCGCAACAGCACAGTGTATTGCACAACAGCAAGAAATCTTTAATTGAATATAAATTCAATTTATATAACCAATTTCAAGTTCTTTGACTACATTTATTCAGAAACCTGTAATATGTCAAATATTTAATTACAATCCAAATTCAGACCTGTATCAAGCTTGAATATTGTGTCCATTTTTGCACCAACTGTTCAGAGTTGGACCTCTGCGGGCGTATCCAGCTGCGCTCAGCGAAGCAGTTTATTCTGTATATATATTTGAAGAATTAAAAAAAAAGTAAGTAGGACCGAAACAACTTATTCCTTGGTATACTGTAATTAAATAGTGACACTTCAGTCAAACAATTACTAACTTTAATCAACAAGCACCTTAAAGTGAATTTGAATTAGAAATTATTGTCTTTGACAGAAATTTACATACAACAATGATTGAATGAAATTATAATAGATATTGTCTTTTTGGGACTCTATGATGTTGATTTCCACCAGGATGTGGTAAGTTGGCAGGAGAAATATGTTTACAGCCTATTCGACAGGTTTTGGAAACAGAATGATGCACTTGGTTGTCCATTTGTATGAATCTCTTGAGGTTTTCTTTCCCAGTATCCTGTGCAAAACCCTGCCTTAAGACAAATATATTTAGAATGAGTAGAAAGATTCTAGATTAAAATCCGGAATTTAATGATCCAAACTAATTTTTAAATTTCTCTACATTATAGGAGCTTGCTACACTTAGAGTTGCTAAAGTAACAGGAGGAGCAGCATCAAAGTTGTCAAAGATGTAAGTAATGTTAGAATAGGCAACTTTAAAAAATGAATTTAAAGAAGATGTGTCAATGAGGCAGAAACATAACAACAAAACTATTCAAAAGACATCTACAGTCTGTGGCAAACACTGTCAGACCTACGGACCTGATCGATTAAAAAGATGCAAGTCTGCCAAATCGTATGTCCTGGTTTTCACCATCTGTGCTGTGACTTATAATTGTATTTTGATATGCGTGTGCACAGATCGATAGAAATGAAAACTTTCGGGTTAAATGTTTTCTTTGAAGTATGTTCAAGGGGCTATCCCCGATAAAATTTATCAACTGCTTTCCTGAAATGCAATTTTTACCATGAATATCATCATAAAACAAAGCAGTCCATTTAAAAACTCAAACAACACAATAAGCTTAATTAATTGATTTTTTTTTCTCGGTCAAACAGAAACCAAAAGAGTTTGGCACAGACTGCATCTAGAGTTTAGTCTTTTAAAAGAAGACATGTTTATACAATATGTCAAGCTCTAAGTTGTCACAATTCTGTAATAAATGTGAATATATTAGACAGAAACTAGCAAAGAGCTATGGCTAGCACCAATACATGATATTATGATTCTCAATACAAATTTTGGGACACCTAGGCTAAGTTTCCTTTTGAAAACAGTTTATAAAACTGTGGACCGGGCACTCTTGAAATATTTACTTTCATTATGTATATGAATGATCTTGTTGATATTGTTTGTTTTCATTTTGTAGTGTTGTATCACATGCTATGAAATGTATACGTAGTGTAATGACAATAAAGATTTGAGTTGAATTGAATTATTTAAAAGATATATAAGTTTTACATATTTAAGCAACTTAAATTAATATTAAGGTAGAACAATACAAAGTTTTTTTCACCCCCAATCAGACAACTTTAAACTGATGTAATTTCTTTCATCCAGCTCTGAAATTTATAAATGAGGAACCAAAAGAAAGAAGAAAGATTAATCTTTAAAATGCGGGATAATTTCATTATTACATAATTGATTATTATGTAATTATTGGCTAGATTGTGATGTCCATATTTGAATGACATTAGCTTTTTATAAGACCGCAAACAAATTTTGCGGTCATATATTGGTATGACGTTGGCATCGTCGTCGTCCGAAGACACATTGGTTTTCCCATAATAACTTTAGTTTAAGTGAATGGATCTCTATGAAATTTTACCATAAGGTTCAATACCACAAAAGGAAGGTTGGGATTGATTTTGGGGGTTATGGTACCAACAGTTAAGGAATTAGGGGACAAAAATAAGCATTTTTGTAACTTCCAGACAATAACTTGTGTGTCAGTGTGTGGATCTCTCTGACATTGTACCACAAGGTTCCATATCATCAAGGGAATGCTGGGATTGATTTTGGGGGTAATTGCCTAAAAATTTTAGGAATTAGGGGGCCAAAAAACAAGCATTTTTCTAGTTTCATGACAATAACTTGTGTGTAAGTATATGGATCTTTCTGAAATTGTACTACAAGGTTCCATATCACAAAGGGAAAGCTGGAATTGAGTTTGGGGGTAATTGCCCAAAACATTTAGGAATAAGGGGCCAAAAAGGGGCTAAAAATAAGCATTTTTCTTGTTTCCAGACAATACATGTAACTTGTATTCAAGTGTATGGATTTCTGTGAAATTGTACTATAAGGTACCATACCACAAAGGAAAGGATGGTATTGAGTTTGGGGATGATGAATCATAAGGGGGTCCAAAAAATAGGGGGGGGGATTTTTTTTTTCCTTTAAAATTTTCTATTTTAAGTTGGTTATTTTTGATTTATATATAAAAGCAAATAATAATGATATGGTTTGATTTCATCAAAAATTAAAATATTGGGGTTCTTTGATATGCTGAATTTAACCGTGTATTTAGATTCTTAATTTTTGGTCCCGTTTTCAAATTGGTCTACATTAAGGTCCAAAGGGTCTAAAATTAAACTTAGTTTGATTTTAACAAAAATTGAATTCTTGGGGTTCTTTGATATGCTGAATCTAACCGTGTATGTATTTAGATTTTGGATATTGGACCATAATAGGTAAATTAAAAATGTTTAAGTTCTTAGACCACATTCATTCTGTGTCAGAAACCTATGCTGTGTCAAATATTTAATCACAATCCAAATTCAGAGCTGTATCAAGCTTGTATGTTGTGTCCATACTTGCCCAACTGTTCAGGGTTCGACCTCTGCGGTCGTATCAAGCTGCGCCCAGCGGAGCATTTTATTTGTTATTCATAGCATCCCAAAATTTTCGAAAGATTCTTGAGCAACACAGTCTGACCTCCAAAACCTTGTTTCAAATTTTTTGCGTCGTATAATGGTTTGGTGTCGTCGATGTCGGTGTCGTCAGAAGACAAATTTGGTTTCCAGACAATAATTTTTGTTTTAAGTGAATGGATCTCTAGGAAATTTTACCAGACGGTTCAATACCACAAAAGGAAGGTTGGGATTGATTTTGGGGGTTATGGTACCAACAGTTAAGGAATTAGGGGCCAAAAACAAGCATTTTTATACGACCGCAAAATTCGTATATTGCTATAACATTGGCGTCGTCGTCGTTGTCAGAAGACACATTGGTTTTCGCACTCTAACTTTAGTTTAAGTTAATGGATCTCTAGGAAATTTTACCATAAGGTTCAATACCACATAAGGAAGGTTGGGATTGATTTTGGGGGTTATGTTACCAACAGTTAAGGAATAAGGGGCCAAAAATAAGCATTTTTGTAACTTCCAGACAATAACTTGTGTGTCAGTGTGTGGATCTCTCTGACATTGTACCACAAGGTTCCATATCACAAGGGGAATGCTGGGATTGATTTTGGGGGTAATTGCCTCAAAATTTTAGGAATTAGGGGCAAAAAAAGGGGCAAAAAACAAGCATTTTTGTAGTTTCATGACAATAACTTGTGTGTAAGTGTATGGATCTTTCTGAAATTGTATTACAAGGTTCCATATCACAAAGGGAAAGCTGGAATTGAGTTTGGGGATAATTGCCCAAACTGTTTAGGAATAAGGGGCCAAAAATAAGAATTTTTCTAGTTTCCAGACAATAACTTGTGTTCAAGTGTATGGATCTCCCTGAAATTGTACTGCAAGGTACCATACCACAAAGGGAAGGCTGGTATTGAGTTTGGGGGGTGATGAATCATAAGGGGGTTCAAAAAATTTGGGGGAGGGATTTTTTTTTCTTTAAAATTTTCCATTTTAAATTGGTTATTTCTGATTTATATATAAAAGCAAATAGTAATGATATGGTTTGAATAGGTAAATTAAAATTATTTAAGTTCTTAGACCACATTCATTCTGTGTCAGAAACCTATGCTGTGTCAAATATTTAATCACAATCCAAATTCAGTGCTGTATCAAGCTTGAATGTTGTGTCCATACTTGCCCCAACTGTTCAGGGTTCGACCTCTGCGGTCGTATCAAACTGCACCCAGCGGAGCATTTCATTTGGATATTGGGCCCCATTTTTAAATTAGTCTACATTGAGGTCAAAAGGGTCCAAAATTAAACTTTGTTTTATTTCATCTAAAACTGAATTATTGCAGCTGTATGATATGCTGAATCTTATTGTGCATTTAGATTTTTTATACACCTGTTTACGGGACGTATTATGGTATACCGTTGTCCGTCTGCCCATCCGTCTGTCCGTCGTCAACATGTCGGATATTAACTCAAAAATGCTTTAACCAATTTGCATAAAACTTTGGTGAATTGTTTATATCTATTGACATGAGCTCCCTTTGGATTTTTATAAATTTAAGATTTTACGTTTCCGAGTTACAGGGTTTTATTCATTAAAAAAAGGGGGGATTTTCCAGTTTTCAGACAAAAACTCAAAAATGCTGTCACCAATTCTCATGAAACTTTGGTGAATTGTTTATATCTATTGATGAAAGCTCCCTTTTTATTAGTCCCCTACCGACGAAGTTGAAGGGGACTTTAGGTTTGCACTCTGTCCGTCCGTCTGTCCATCCGTCAGTCTGGCAAATCAGCTTTCCACACTTTTTTTCTCTGTTCTTGAAGATATTGATTTGATATTTGATATATAGTTTTATCATGACAAGTTATAGATCAAGTTCGAATTTTGTTCCGGTCTGATGATTTAGTCCAGAGTTATGGACCATAACTCTGGACCATTTCTAATGTTAGAGTACTATGTTAAACCATATCTCTGTACAAAGGGAGATAACTCATTTTTTAAAAGACATTCTTTGTTAAATTATTTGAAGAATTTTTTGGCAGGTTTGTTTGTTATTTAGTATAAACTAATTTTCTGAATGCTATATATATATTAAAAAAAACAATTATGAAGAGAAATCCTTTAATTAGATAATAATCTATTGTTATTAATGTATATATTTCAATACATTACATTGTGTAGATAAAAGTTGTTGACATTTTATAGATAAGTCAAATCTATATTAGTTTGTGACAAATGAAAGAAAAAATATTTGGAACTTTTAATTATATTTGATTATAATTTGAAAATAGATATACACTGTATGACATCATATCTAATATTAGAGAACTATTAATAATATCTAATTTTTTTTCATCATGCTTATAAGATATTGATTGATAATTGGTATATAGTTTTATCATGACAGTTTACAGATCAAGTTCAAATTTTTGTTTCGGTATATTGATTTTGTGCAGTTATGGTCCTTGGACTTGAAAATTTCACTCATATAATCAGTTTTCCACACTGTCTTTAGTCATGCTTGAAGATATTGACATGATATTTACTTTTTGTTTACACCATGACAAGTTATAGAACAAGTTAGCAGTTTGTTCCAGTATTATGAATGTTTACCCGGTAGGGGACTATGTATTGCCATGCAATACTCTCAGAATGCTTGTTTTCATAAATTTCTAATATGACATTGAGAATTAATTGAACTTTATTTGTTTATAGTCTGACAACAGATTTACTAAGTATTGCACAACAGCAAGAAATCTTTAATTGAATATAAATTCAATTCATATAACCAATTTCAAGTTCTTTGACTACATTTATTCAGAAACCTATAATATGTCAAATATTTAATTACAATCCAAATTCAGACCTGAATCAAGCTTGAATATTGTGTCCATTTTTGCCCCAACTGTTCAGGGTTGGACCTCTGCGGGCGTATCAAGCTGCACTCAGCGAAGCAGTTTATTATTTTGGGCCCTGTTTTCAAATTAGTCCATATTAAGGTTTGAAGGGTCTAAAATTAAACTTTGTTTGATTTCAACTAAAATTAAATTTTTGGTGTTTTTTTATATGCTGAATCTAACCATGTTGTTAGATTTTGGATATCAGACCATTCTAGGTAAATTAAATGTCCCATTTCTCATTTTTAAGATCTTGAACCACATTTATATTGTGTCAGAAACCTAAATTATGTCAAAAATTTGATCACAATCCAAATTCAGACCATATCAAGATTGAATATTGTGTCCAAACTTGCCCCAACTGTTCAGGGTTAGACCTCTGCCGTCGTATCTGGCTGCGCTCAGCGAAGCATTTTATTTCTATTGTATTTCTTTCTCTCGTGAACCTTAAAGGGAAACTTCGCAAAAAAATGAAAAATTAATATTATGTTGATTATGAATAAAAAACCACAAATTCATAAATATTAAAGTTTAATTCTGCTAGATAAGAGATCACCATCGATTTTAAATTTAGAGTATCACTTCTCCGCGTGCGGCCATTTTGACATCATCCCTGAATAGAAACCACGATATATCTATAAACCACAAAGGACCAAAACATGCAGTAACCTAATGTAGCCGTAATTGAGTGTCGATATCTTGTCAAGCGTAGGGTTGTTTTACCCGACAAGGAAAGCCTAAACAGTTTCCCGGGTCACAAAAAAAGATTATAATAGACATGGTTGTGCATGCAACCTTTCCTAACTAACTTGATACGGAAAATGTAATTATATATAATTTTTTTTGAATAACTAGTACTATGGTCTGTCGTTTTGAAACTGTTTTTTTTTTACTAAGTTTTTGAAACAGGAAATGTTAATGGAAATTAGTTAAAAAGTTCAAAGTGATAAATTAAGTGTTCCGTGTAAAAATGTTTTCGAAAATCTAGTGTGTTCATAATTCATTTATGTAATAATCTTATTTAAATAAATTCGGACCTTCCCTTATCTGATCACCAGCATTGCTAAAGGAATTGTTCCCAGAGGTATTGTGAGTTGACACGTCCAGGTATTCAAGCGATTTCCTGTCGGGCTTGAAAACTCTTATTACACAATTACATAAAGCAAGTTCGTGCATCACTTCACCTCTGAGGGTATTGAGAAGTGTACACGGCCGATAACTTGTAACTTTCCATTTTGAAACTACCAGGTGAATATACATCTTTGTCTTGCGTGTCCGATAGTGATATGCTAGTCTTTACTAAACCATAGATATAATAGCCATTATATATATGACTAAACTCATACGCTTGTTTATAAATAACATTTATGGTGTAAAAGAACATTTATGAAAATCTAAATAATTCCAAAAAAAGATTTGATAAAATAAAAATATATTTACATATTTTCCAAACGTAAATTGGGGAAAATGTAAGTAATTACTCGTTGTCAATAATTATGGACATTTTGAAACGTACAAATATTGATTTAACAAAATGTACGCACTTGTCGATCATTGGATTATACGCCTAGATAGAAGGTTACGGAACTATAGATAGTCGCAATTTAGAATATTTACATGTATATTGAATATACGAGAGAAACATCCAAAACCAATCTGATTTAAATACAGGTCGATATCTAAGTGTCTCATAAGTCTATTCTAAGGCTGGATATTTGATCTCTGTTTTTATTATGAATTGTTGTATATATATATTGTTTGATCAAATATGTGACACTATAATAAAATAATTATTTATTTATTTTATTTATTTTATTTATTTTATTTATTTTATTTATTTTATTTATTTATATCTAACTTGCTTTGGTTCATCAAAGTTATGCACATAGTAAAATCACAGATTTTTATTTCCATAAGATTATTTTGAACAGTTTAAGAAAGCCGTCATCATCTCAATGGTTGTGTATTATATATAATAATGTAATAATGTGAACATGGTTCTATTATACCTCATGTCAATTTTCCTGTTCCGACATGCATGTAATATATATGCCACTGGACGTACACTAATGATCCCCAAAAAGCTTATTTGAAGAAATAAAGAAACTTCACTCCGAATTGACTGATAGTAGATGTGTTAACGTCTGGTCAGCTAGAAGGTTGATTAGTTTATTTAGTTAGCTTAAAAGGGAGGGGGGATAAACCATTCCTAATATTGCACTTATGCATAAAATATTAAATGAGAGTTATATAAGAGAAAATATAAATACGAAAAGTCGCATATCTGGTAAAAATAAGTCTCACTGGCAACTATAGAATTTCACGTACAATTGTCATTCTTAATCGAAATAACGGACAGTCATTAAAATACATGCATGTACACTTTGATAAAAAGGGGTGCTGCAGTTGCATATTATTCATCATAAATCTATTTCAAGTATATACTTTCCTGTCATTCTTATAAGTTAACGCAGAGACATGTAACTTTACATCTCTAGTTAACGACAATCAACCATATAAATATTTGAATCTGATGTGACTTACCGTTCATCTCTTTCTTTTTTCATCTTTTTTTTTTATTTGGGCAGGTACACAAACAATGTAATGTTAGATATACTGTTCCCAGGTTGGGAGGGGGCGGTGGTTGGGGGTGAAGTATATCGAAAGTTACAAAATAAGAACGTTGTATTTATGAATTTACATGAAGAATTCTGATCTTGGGCGTATGTTTCTTTTTTTTTTTTTAAGTTCAGTGATTTAAATTGAGAGAAAAAAAATATAGTCAGAATTTAAATCGTACCGGCAATTTCTACCTAAGACTCCTCTAAAATCATGAATGGTCATGCTTCACAATCATCAGAATTTTCTTTGCATTGGTACAATCGTATCGGTAGTGATTTACCTTGACATTTCCGGGTATAACAGAGCTACTTGTATATTACCTGTATGTGGTTAGGTGACGTCCCATGAGGTCTTGCGTATACAGGTTCACATTTATAATGGTTTCTGATATAACAAGGTTTTATGACATTCACACATGTTCTGTATACCAAATTCTTATCTTATTTTCAGACCAAACGAGGACATGAATATTTTCCAGGAAAAATATTGAGTATCAAAGTATCAAATTAATTTCGGGATTTTTTTCTTTCTTAGTATTAAATCACAGAAACTTAAAGAAAATACTGCTTGTCCACTTAAGGTGTATTCTTGTCAGTTAAGACTGACATATATGTCTCTGGTATAAAGTGGGTTTATGAATGAATAATAAGTCTTGCAAAGGTACAAGATATAAAGCACATTGAAAATTGATTCCTCCGGTCTGTCTCCATTCAAAAAAGGAAAGTTGACGTTAGATTGATTCTGTTATTTTTTTTAAACATCGTTGGTCAAATAGCTAAAGTATGTATACGTTGTGAGATTTTAAATATTTTAATAAGGGCATTCCCGATTAGGTAAATGTAGATCGGTGTGGACGGACCAAGCTATATTAATCATGTAACCGCGATAATTTTCTCTAAACATTGAAACATTCACGGTTAATACCCATGATAGTTTGAAAAAGTAAGTACAGTGTTTGGTTTATACGCTCGTTTTCGTGGGCCATTTTTATTTGTAAAATTATTTAATAGAAAGTAATTCAGAATTTCGATGTTACAACAAAATACTCACCTATCTATTTTAAAATTAAGCTTACGCAAAATATAAAAGATATACATGTATATAACGGCGATTCAGGTATTTTGCCACCATATTCCTCCCCAAATAATTAATGTTTTTATCATTCATACGAACTGTTGTTCACACCTGTAACGGTGAACCGTGTTGGCTAAAATTCACTGAGTGAAGATCAAAAGAATAGAGTTACAGAATGCTAATCTTTTAATTACCTTGAATTTAACCACGCATTCAACAGGTGGTCACTTAGTGTCACAGTACAATACACATTGTATTTACACAGTACTAGACTGAAGTAAAAGCCTTCAGGTGAGAATACAAACATGCATTTGTAAAACAATATCAGTTATATATGTTTGTTCAAAATATCCGTCGGAAAAAAATTCATGAAAATATATTCTATTGTATGATTTACTTTTATTACTATAATCATATCAGAAATCCTTTAAATATAAATTGTACATTTTAATTTTGAAAGTTGCACGGCGGATCACTTTACTTTCTTAATTATTAGTTGGTTAATAGCTACGCCAAAAGTCGTCGATGCGCTTTTAATCGCGTTATTAGATGATTAACGAACAAGACTTACAACGAGATTTATTCACTCCCGGCATGCAAAAAGACTTAAACTACGTCACATAAGTCAGGAAGTTGGAATAAATTAAATTATTAATTCCCAATTTTCTTCTTTATTAGTGTTCATATCCAGATAAAACTTGGTAAATATGTTTTTTATGGTATTATGAACATAATAAGATGAAAAGTGAAAAATCGCGAATTTTCCCTTTAAATTAAATTTGCAACCTTAATTCGTAAGAAATCACTAAATTTAATTGGGTATAAAATTTGTTCTATTGATGTTTTTGGAAATCTGAGACACTGTTTTGAAGATAATTGATCAAGGAACAACATGTGCTACAGGGCTCGACAATAACGCTTGTCCGATTGTCCGGTACCAGAGGAAAAAAAGGTCGGACAAGTAAAAGCTATATCAAGCTTGTCCGACGGGACAAGTTAAATTATTATGCAGAAAATAAATTTAATCCAACTTTGATGAACAAAGTAATTATAAACAAAAAACAAGAAAAGAATACAAGTATTAATTTGACATGTTTACTTGCAATGATAATTTAAAACTGGTTCTTTGTCAGGTACTTTTTAACAGGTAAAAGGTATACTATTCTCGGAAACCAGTCTTACTGATCCGAATCAGAGATGCACTTTGTAGTTAAGATAACTTTACAAGACAGTTCATCACCAGCTCGGAAAGGATTTGGCTCCAAATTTAATAGATAGTTTGGCACCGTAGGAGACATATTTAATAGACATGATTAATAGACAGTTTGGCAACGCAGGAGACAGGAGACATTTCGGGACCAAGACAAATCAGAACCTCGTTTTCCTACCTTATTCTGTTGCTTTATAATAAATACCATACCGTAATTATTTACCATAAAATTCCCAAATCATATTTGATCATATATAGAAAAAAAAACAATACTTGCAATACGGTGACCTATAGTTATTAATTTCTGTGTCATTTGGTCTCTTGCAGAGAGTAGTCTCATTGGCAATCATACCTCATCTTCTTTTTTTCATCGATTGCATTTGAATAAACTTTTGTCAACTTAAAAAACCAGGATACAAATCCAATGAGTGGAAATTGACAGGCCTTTCAGACGGTGCCTCATGTGTAGAGTCTGATGAGACTTTGGCATTGATGAAAACTAGAAACTAAGTCCTGTGACATGACTAGATTCAGTTGTTCTCGACTCATATTTTTAAAAGGTATTTCAAAAGATATAAATCAAATTCTGTTCTATTGTTTTAATTCATTTTGTTCCTTGAATCAACTTAAAATGCAAAAAGGTTATTATTAAGATTTTTGTTGGACAAGTTACAATTTCATTCGGACAAGTAAGTTTTGTAATGTACTTGTCCTACTGGACAAGTTGAAAAAAAAGTTATTGTAGAGGCCTGTGCTAAAATCAGGCATATAGGGCACTCATCTAGGAGCTAATTTCATTTAAAACTAGGACAAAAATATATGTGTCACAATTGAATAAATACGGATTTTCCTATTTGAACCTCATTAACTTCAATATGAAATCAAGTTGTGAAAATGGAGCCTGTGATCAGGTGATCCTGGCCCAATCTCAAGTTCTTGTCAGTCTAATAATGATCTAGGATCCCAGGCTTCCAAAAAACGTATTAGTTTTTAAACTGGCAGGTTATTGTTCATTTGAGTAGATACAATATAGGAAACATTAGAGTTTTCTGTGAAATACACACAACATCTTGCAATTTTAATAATAATAATTTTCAGAGTGCACTCACCATGTGGGCTAACAAATTACATATTGATGAGACCACATAAAAAAAAAACTCCCAAATGGCGAGTGGACAACCACCAATTTCAAACCCTGCCAATAGTACATTTCTGTCAGAAACTAGTTATAGTTAACAAGGAATTTACTATGTTCTGATATTTAATTGGCGAAAAGAAATTCCATCTTTTAAATCTTTAGTACGACTTAGTTTAGGATTGAACTATTAACATCCCACACTGAAGGCCAGAATTCTTCCATGATGCTATCATTATTGATTTTGTTGCCTTATCATATATCTTGAGAATAGAGAGAAAATAAACTGTATATGATGAAATGTTTCTATCTGAACAAAAATGTTGAATAATAAAACATTGGATCGATAGGCCTGATTCAGTTTACTTAGCTCTTGCCTTTACTTCCAATTTTTTAGCCCTTTATAAATGGATGCTGCATTTCTTTAAATAAGACAGAAACTAGCCAAGATCTGTGGCTAACACAAACAGAACATTTCTGTCAGAAACTAGTTAGGCCAAATAAAAGTATGTGTGGTTCCAGTTACATCCTGAAAAAAAAAATAGGGTCGGTAGGTCGGCAATTTTTATTTAATTTTTTTTTTTTTTTTTATATTGGATTGTCAAAATCTGGAAAAAAATCGTGTGTTTACCGAGTTGGATTCAAGTATTATACACGTCCCTACCCGAAGTTCGTCATTTTCCATATGTTTGGTTGTCAAATAAACAGATATGTTACGTTTTTAGTTAATTTTGTTGCATTATAGTCATAGTGGATTTTTCTAATGGAAATTCAGATAACAGAAGGTTTGTGAATTTAATTATTTAAATTAACATTCCACAAAATGGGATCGTTTGAAAAATATTTTTCAGAAATGGAAAAAAAAGTTCTAGGGTCAGGGGGTTTAAACTAGGGTCGATCAGTAACTGGAACCACACATAGACTTTAATTTGGCCTTACAGTTAACTCATCATTTCAAGGAATTTACTATGTTCTGATCTTTAAATGGTGAAAAGAAAGTCCTACTTTTAAGTCTTTTGTATGACTTAGTTTAGGATTGAACTTATAACAGTCACACTGAAGGCCAGAATTCTTCCATGATGCTATCATTATTGATTTTGTTGCCTTATCAAATATCTTGAGAATAGAGAGAAAATAAACTGTATATGATGAAATGTTTCTATCTGAACAAAAATGTTGAATAATAAAACATTGGATCGATAGGCCTGATTCAGTTTACTTACCTTTTGCCTTTACTTCCAATTTTTTTAGCCCTTTATAGATTAATGCTGCATTTCTTTAAATAAGACAGACACTATCTACAGTTAACTAGTCATTTAAAGGAATTTACTATATTCTGATCTTTAAATGGTGAAAAGAAATTCCTACTTTCAAGTCTCTTGTATGACTTACCCAGTAGTCTAGGATTGAACTTATAACATCCAACACTGAAGGCCAGAATTCTTCCATGATGCTATCATTATTAGAGAAAAGAGAGAAAATAAACTGTATATGATGAAATGTTTCTATCTGAACAAAAATGTTGAATATAAAAACATTGGATCGATAGGCCTGATTCAGTTTACTTAGCTGTTGCCTTTACTAATACTTCCAATTTTTCAGCCCTTTATAGATTAATGCTGCATTTCTTTAAATCAGACAGACACTAGCTACAGTTAACTAGTCATTTCAAGGAATTTACTATGTTCTGATCTTTAAATGGTGAAAAGAAAGTCCTACTTTTAAGTCTTTAGTATGACTTGGTTTAGGATTGAACTTATAACATCCCATACTGAAGGCCAGAATTCTTCCATGATGCTATCATTATTTCATTGCCTTACCAAATATCTTGAGAAAAGAGAGAAAATAAACTGTATATGATGAAATGTTTCTATCTGAACAAAAATGTTGAATAATAAAACATTGGATCGATAGGCCTGATTCAGTTTACTTACCTTTTGCCTTTACTTCCAATTTTTTTAGCCCTTTATAGATTAATGCTGCATTTCTTTAAATAAGACAGACACTATCTACAGTTAACTAGTCATTTCAAGGAATTTACTATATTCTGATCTTTAAATGGTGAAAAGAAATTCCTACTTTCAAGTCTCTTGTATGACTTACCCAGTAGTCTAGGATTGAACTTATAACATCCAACACTGAAGGCCAGAATTCTTCCATGATGCTATCATTATTAGAGAAAAGAGAGAAAATAAACTGTATATGATGAAATGTTTCTATCTGAACAAAAATGTTGAATATAAAAACATTGGATCGATAGGCCTGATTCAGTTTAATTAGCTGTTGCCTTTACTAATACTTCCAATTTTTCAGCCCTTTATAGATTAATGCTGCATTTCTTTAAATCAGACAGACACTAGCTACAGTTAACTAGTCATTTCAAGGAATTTACTATGTTCTGATCTTTAAATGGTGAAAAGAAAGTCCTACTTTTAAGTCTTTAGTATGACTTAGTTAAGGATTGAACTTATAACATCCCATACTGAAGGCCAGAATTCTTCCATGATGCTATCATTATTTCATTGCCTTACCAAATATCTTGAGAAAAGAGAGAAAATAAACTGTATATGATGAAATGTTTCTATCTGAACAAATATGTTGAATAATAAAACATTGGATCGATAGGCCTGATTCAGTTTACTTTGCTCTTGCCTGTACTTCCATTTTTTTAGCCCTTTATTATTGGATGCTGCATTTTTTTAAAATTAGATGGAAACTAGCCAAGATCTGTGGCTAACACCAACAGTATATTTCTGTCAGAAACTAGTTATAGTCAACTCGTCATTTCAAGGCATTTACTATGTTCTGATCTTCAAATGGTGAAAACTAATTCCTACTAAGTCTTTAGTATGACTAAGTTTAGGATTGAACTTATAACATCCCATACTGAAGGCCAGAATTCTTCCATGATGCTATCATTATTTTGTTGCCTTATCAAATATCGTGAGAAAAGATAGAAAATAAATTGTATATGATGAAATGTTTCTATCTGAACAAATATGTTGAATAATAAAACATTGGATCGATAGGCCTGATTCAGTTTACTTTGCTCTTGCCTGTACTTCCATTTATTTTAGCTCATTATAAATGGATCCTGCATTTTTTTATACGCCCGTTTACGGCACGTATTATGGTATACCGTTGACCGTCCGTCGTCAACATGTCGGACATTAATTCAAAAACTCTTCAACCAATATGCATGAAACTTTGGTGAATTGTTTATATCTATTGACGTGAGCTCCGTTTCGTTTTTTATAAATTTCGTATTTACTGTTTCTGAGTTTTGGGGTTTTATTCATTAAAAAAGGGGGGATTTTCCACTTTTCGGACAATAACTCAAAAACAATTTCACCAATTTGCATGAAAATTTTGTGAATTGTTTATATCTATTGTTGTGAGCTCCTTTTCGTTTTTTATAAATTTCGGTTTTACTGTTTTCGAGTTTTGGGTTGTATTCATTATGAAAGGGGGGATTTTCCAGTTTTCAGACAATAACTCAATAACAATATCACCAATTTGCAAGAAACTTTGATGAATTGTTTATTTCTATCGACATGAGCTCCCTTTTGATTTTTATAAATTTTAGACTACGTTTCCGATTTATGGGGTTTTATTCATTACAAAAAGGGGGATTTTCCAGTTTTTGGACAATAACTCAAAACTGCTTTCAGCATTTTTTACGAAAACTTTGGTAAATTGTTTATATCTATTTTTGTAAGCTCCCTTTTGATTTTTATAAATTTTCGAATTTAGGTTTCCGAGTTAAAAGATTTTATTTGTTTATAGTCTGACAACAGAACTAAGCATTGCGCAACAGCACAGTGCATTGCACAACAGCAAGAAATCTTTAATTGAATATAAATTGAATTCATATAACCAATTTCAAGTTCTTTGACTACATTTATTCAGAAACCTATAATATGTCAAATATTTAATTACAATCCAAATTCAGACCTGTGTCAAGCATGAATATTGTTTCCATTTTTGCCCCAACTGTTCAGGGTTGGACCTCTGCGGGTGTATCCAGCTGCGCTTAGCGAAGCAGTTTATTTTAAATTAGACAGAAACTAGCCAAGATCTGTGGCTAACACCAACAGTATATTTCTGTCAGAAACTAGTTACAGTTAACTCGTCATTTCAAGGCATTTACTATGTTCTGATCTTCAAATGGTGAAAACTAATTCCTACTAAGTCTTTAGTATGACTAAGTTTAGGATTGAACTTATAACATCCCATACTGAAGGCCAGAATTCTTCCATGATGCTATCATTTTTTTGTTGCCTTATCAAATATCTTGAGAAAAGAGAGAAAATAAACTGTATATGATGAAATGTTTCTATCTGAACAAAAATGTTGAATACTAAAACATTGGATCGATAGGCCTGATTCAGTTTACTAAGCTCTTGCCTTTACTAATACTTCCAATTTTTCAGCCCTTTATAGATTAATGCTGCATTTCTTTAAATCAGACAGACACTAGCTACAGTTAACTAGTCATTTCAAGGAATTTACTATGTTCTGATCTTTAAATGGTGAAAAGAAAGTCCTACTTTTAAGTCTTTAGTATGACTAAGTTTAGGATTGAACTTATAACAGTCACACTGAAGGCCAGAATTCTTCCATGATGCTATCATTATTGATTTTGTTGCCTTGTCAAATATCTTGAGAATAGAGAGAAAATAAACTGTATATGATGAAATGTTTCTATCTGAACATTAATGTTGAATAATAAAACATTGGATCGATAGGCCTGATTCAGTTTACTTAGCTCTTGCCTTTACTTCCATTTTTTTAGCCCTTTATAGATTAATGCTGCATTTATTTTAAATTGGACAGAAACTAGCCAAGATCTGTGGCTAACACCTACAGATCATTTGTCAGAAACTAGTTATAGTCAACTCTCGTCATTTCAAGTAATTTACTATGTTCTGATCTTCAAATGGTGAAAACTAGTTCTTACTTTTAAGTCTTTAGTATGACTTAGTTTAGGATTGAACTATTAACATCCCACACTGAAGGCCAGAATCTTCCATGATGCTATCATTATTTATTTTGTTGCCTTATCAAATATCTTGAGAATAGAGAGAAAATAAACTGTATATGATGAAATGTTTCTATCTGAACAAAAATGTTGAATAATAAAACATTGGATCGATAGGCCTGATTCAGTTTACTTACCTTTTGTAATGAATTTCTTGGAAAAGTAGTTCTCTTTTGGGAATTTTATTTTAAGCGACTGTCATACAAGTGAGAGGTTTAACAAGCTATATAACCAGGTTTAATCCACCATTTTCTACAGAAGGAAATGCCTGTACCAAGTCAGGAATATGACAAGTGATTTCCATTCATTTGAGCTTTGATTTTGCCATTTGTTATTAAGAGACTTTTTGTTTTGAATTTTTTCTGGAGTTCAGTATTTTTGTTATTTCACTTTTTTCTGATAGTCTAGTCTAGATTTACAAAACTCTGAATCATACCAGAGGTTAATAGTTAAGAGATAACACATTCATTTTACTCCTGTTTTGCTTTATAATGAAAACTTGAATAACAATTTATTTATCCTCTCACCGTCTAGGCTTATGGTCGCTTACACTGAAAATATTTTTTAATGATCTGCTATATCATCAATTCTTATTTTACAACTAACTTGGACAAACAAAACCTTTATAAAACTGTATAAGTATTACGTTAATGGAAGCACTTTATCTCTTGGTTTGTTAATATATTATATGAATGAGTGTTATAAAGTGTAATTAGAATTAAGCATATGATCAGGTAAATGTTTCAAAATGCCATAATATGTTTAATCCTTTGTGTGGATGATTTTTTTGATTTTTTCTTCAGATTGGTAATAATCTCTTGCCATTGCAAGTAGGCAGACATAGTTAGACTGTGTATATAGAAACTATTTTAAATTCTAATAGTAAAGTAATGAAACCATTTTATTGATGAGTTTATAATAAGTATGTGTTTTCTTTCAGTCGAGTGGTGCGTAAATCAATTGCTCGTGTCTTAACAGTGATGCACCAGACTCAAAAAGAAAATCTGAGGAAGTTCTACAAGACAAAACGCCACAAGCCAAAGGACTTGCGTCCAAAAAAGACAAGAGCCATGAGGAGAGCCCTCAACAGTTATGAACTTTCCATAAAGACAGCTAAACAACAGCGCAAGGAACGTCTGTACCCTGTCAGAAAATTTGCTGTCAAGGAATAAATTAATAAAATAAGAGAGTAATTTCTTGTGTTATTTGTAAAATTGCCTGCAAAAGTAACTTCTAAGCGTCTGGAAGCTTTCATATTTGCAAGTATTGACCCAAATATATACATGTATATGACAGATGAATATCCAAAACTTGAACAATCAGAATGATGACCATTTGTCATTTTTGTCGAGCCTGCGACAAAAGTCTCAGAAAGCTTGACATAGGGATAGTGATCTGGCGGTGGCGGCATTAACTAATTACTTAAAAGCTTTATATTTAAGAAGGTGGAAGACCTGGATGCTTCATACTTTGTATATAGATGCCTTATGTTATGAAGTTTCCATCTGTCATATGTCCATTGTCCTTGACCTCATTTTCATGGTTCAGTGACTACTTGAAAAAAAAAAGGTTAAGATTTTTTGTAATGTTAATTTCTTGCAAGGTCCTCAGGCCTGTCAGACAGTTTCCATCTGACCTCGACCTCATTTCATAAACAGTTTTTCGTGGTCAAGTCCATATATCAGATACTATTAGCAATAGGTCTACTATATTTGGTGTATGATTGTAAGTTGTACATGTCCAACTGGCAGGTGTCATCTGACCTTGACCTCATTTTCATGGTTCAGTGGTTTAAGTTAAGTTTTTGTGTTTTGGTCTTTTTTTCTAATACTATTTGCAATAGGTCAACTATATTTGGTGTATGGAAATATTTTAAGATGTACATGTCAGTTTTTGCAGGTTGTATTTGACCTTGGCCTCATTTTCACAATTCATTGTTCAGTGTTAAGTTTTTATACGACCGCAAAAATTAAAAAAAATTTCGTCGTATATTGGTATCACCTTGTCGTCTTCAGTGTCGTCTGAAGACAGATGGTTTCCGGATAATAACTTTAATATAAGTAAATAGAAATCAATAAAACTTTCACACAAGGTTTATAACCACTAAAGGAAGGTTGGGATTGATTTTGGGGGTTATGGTCCCAACTGTTTAGGAATAAGGGGCCAAATAAGCATTTTTGTAGTTTCCAGACAATAACTTGTTTTAAAAGTGTATGAATCTCTCTGAAATTATACCACAAGTTTCCATACTACAAAGGGATGGTTAGGATTGACTTTGTGGGGTTATGGCTCAAACCATTTAGGAATTAGGGGCAAAAAAAGGGGAAAAACAATGGTTTTTCTGTTTAAAGGACAATTGAGACAATTTAAAAGCAGTGTAAGGGAGGTAATCCAAATCAATTTAAATAACAATGTTTGATTACCTCCCTTACACTGCTTGTAAATTATGTATTAAGAAATGATGATTGTCTGAGAAACTGACCATAACTTGAGGGAAAGAATTATTTTTTGGAATAAGGGAAAGAGGGGAGGTGAAAAAAATTGGAGGTAGACAATCTTTCTCATTTCAGATTTCAGAAATTAAAAGAAAATTTCTTCAAATATTTTTGTTTGGGGGGTTAATATTCAACAGCATAGTGTATTGCACAAATGCAAATAAAAGGGGTAAATTTTTTTTTTTTTTGAGGGGGGGGGGTCAATTCGCATAGTGTATTGCACAAAAGCAAAAAATTGAATATAAATTCAAATCATATAACCAATTTGAAGTTCTTTGACTACAGTTATTCTGTGTCAGAAACCTATTATGTGTCCAAAATTTAATTACAATCCAAATTCAGACCTGTATCAAGCATGAATATTGTGTCCATTTTGGCCCCAGCTTTTCAGGGTTGGACATCTGCGGTCGTATACAGCTGCGCTCAGCGAAGCAATTTATTGTGTTTTGGTCTGTTTTTCTTAAACTGTAAGCAATATTTGGTGTATGGAATGGTTTTAAGGTGTATGTCTGTCGAGCAGGTATCATCTGACCTTGACCTCATTTTCATGGTTCATTGGTCAATGTTAAATTTTCATGGTTAATATGAATAAGAAGATGTGGTATGAGTGCCAATGAGACTACTCTCCATCCAAGTCACAATGTGTTAAAAGTAAACAATTATAGTTCAAAGTACGGCCTTTAACACGGAACCTTGGCTCACACCGAACAGCAAGCTATTAAGGGCCCCATGATGACTAGTGTAAAACGATTCAAACCAGAAAACCAACGGTCTAATCCATATAAAAAACGAGAAACAATAAACACTTATGAACCACATCAACAAACGACAACCACTGAACAACAGGCTCCTGACTAAGGACAGGTGCATACAAATGCAGCGGGTTTAAACGTTTTAACAGGGGCCAACCTTCACCCTAACCTGAAACTGTAGTGTAACATTACAACATAAGACACACTATAAAATATCAATTGAAATGGCTTAACTCGATCAAAAAGACATAAACAAAAACAGGTAAACTTACACTGAACGAATAAGTTTGATCTATGAGACAATATTAATGAAAAAGTTGTAGAACAATGTCAAAAAGACAATAAAATAATGTACACATGTAAATTTAAATATGATAATTTTGTTGTTAGGAGTATGGAAATATTTTTTCAAAATAAATAAATTTGTTGTTCACTGTACGAGTACAGAAGTGAAAATTTATCGTCATACTAAATACTTATCAAAGGTGGTACATATTAAAAATGGTGAGACGAGATATAACACCAAATAAGTAATCATTGAATAACAAAAATACATTACAAATTGTGTCAACAGATCAAATTAACATGAAAGTGCGATTTGAGAGTACTCTCAGTTACTGAAAGCTAGTTAAAAGCCAAAAACAATTAATAATAAAAAATCATGCATCAGAGACTAAAATCAATTAAAACAAATCCCAGGGATTTAGTGTTTAACGCCATGGACAGTCAAAGAAGACATGACTTGTGCAATGCCAAAATAAAAGTAACGACAGGCAGTAGGATATATAGGATTTAACCTTATAATAAATATGTATCATGTTATATATAGATAAAGCAATCTCTAAATAGAAAATAAACGTTGATGTTTATTTATACAGCCCCCCAAATAAAACTTTGAAAAGAATACAAATTTAGTTATGTTTTGATTAGTTGATGACAAAATCGATGTTAGTGCCAATTCAAACAATATTCAAAGATCTTATTACCGGTGCAACATTAATAAGATAACCTTTACTAATAAGTTTGTTTAAATGTTTGATGAGTTTACACGGATGACAAAGTGATTTCCGTAAAATTTAGGATGTGAAATACCGTTTTTTAATAAGTTTTCTACAGGTACAGCCAAATTTACATATCAAATCTTTGTATATCTATGAAAGAATTTAGTAAATGTTTTATGTAATTTATGGTAACGAAATCCCTAACTTAATAATTTACCAGTGATGCGTTCGTTAAAATCTATGACATCACTACACACACGGGCATAACGAACAAGTTGGGATATATGATGGAGCCAAAGGAACATCGCCATCTAAGAAAGGAAAATTAACAATATAGTGATGAAAAATCGTCTCTTTTGTCGTAAATTTTAGTATGGAGTTTCCGTATAGAAATTGAAAGTTTGTTTCTTAGATACTATAAGCAATAAGTCAACTATATTTAATGCATAGATTGATTGTAAGGTGTACATGTCTGTCTGGCATGGTTCATCTGATGTTGACCTCATGTTCATGGTTCATTGGTCAATGTTAAATTTTCCTGGTTAAGTTTGTTTCTTAGATACTATAAGCAATAGGTCAACTATATTTAATGCATAGATTGATTGTAAGGTGTACATGTCTGTCTGGCATGGTTCATCTGACGTTGACCTTATTTTCATGGTTCATTGGTCAATGTTAAATTTTCATGGTTAAGTTTGTTTCTTAGAAACTATAAGTAATAGGTCAACTATATTTTGTGTATGGAATTATTGTAAGGTGTACATGTATTTCCGGTTTGGTTTATCTGACCTTGACCTCATTTTCTTGGATCATGATAAGTTTATGTGATACTTGTAGTAAAGCTTTATATTTAGGACTATCAACATAAAATCAATGGATCAGTAAATCAGGCGAGACATTTTAGCGTGTGCACTCTTGTGTTACTTAGTCTTCATGTCTTGAATATAATTTAAATACCTGTCCGGTAATAAAACAGATATAGGCTAAATTGCAGGAATGTATCCTGCAATACAAAAGTATCTCCTATTGAAAGTTGTTGCCAAGGCGTTCTCCGATCTTTTTCATGCTGTATGTACTATAGAACTATATGTAGATTTTACCAAACTTAGCTTGGAAAGAAACTAGACTCATTTTTAGGATCAGTGTCACGGGTAGTAAGGTCGTCATATCGAGGAGCGTTTAGTACAGTACTGTAATTTTGTCATAGTTTGGTTAAGTTGGACATGATTGCGTTAAGTGTTTTTGATGACACAATGTAAACATCTGATTTTTTGCTAAAGGAACGTCTTAACATGAAATCAAGCTGGTAAATATCTTTGTTTATAGCTGATATGTTAGTAAATTCAAATCTGTACCATATTTTTCCTTATTAGACACAGAATAATGCTTGCGTATGTCAACATTTAAAAAGTTGCTTACTCGTTTGCCAACCATAAAAAAAGATTTATTTATTGTCTGCTACATCACATATTTCGTTACAATATACAATTGCCGTCAATTTTTCCGAAAAAAATAGCTTCTTTTGCACATAATTACAGATTACTGACAATTCAGGGTCATGGTTTGGTTAAGAAGTGTCATAGTTTAGTTCGACATGGTTCAGTTATGTGATGATTCTTATCATTAGGAAAAGTAACGATGAAAGTAAACATATTATACAACTGTACATTTATCGTTAAAAAAAATGTTCTGCTCCTATGCTCATCTTTATTGAATATTTGGTTTTCATTGTTCTTCATCTTAATCATTCTTTAGACTTCCAAATGTTTAGATGCGGGCACCACAGACGAGTCACACAAATACTTCAATTTTGTTTTCACAAAATAAGTATTTTCAGGGATACTTCACCTTAGTCTTATGTTTGTCCTAAACCATTTTCATTGAGATTATACTGCAAGTTCAGGCGACTACTTGCATTAAAATTCGCGGTAGTGATCACCAAGCTCTTGTAAAGCGCACAGACAATGAGAAAATTCAGTTTACCGTTAAACAATTTTTGAAATTTCAAGCTGGGGAAATTTCCCGCCAATGTTATCTGAAATCGCTAGGATACAAGAACCAGGCAATGTATATTTTGTATACTTTGAATGTTCCTTTTCATGTCATTCACTGTATTTTATTCAAAACTTTTCTTTTACATTATTTAGTGCTTTTGGATGTTTATATAAACGAATAAAGACTTCTCTAATATCAATATAAGACATAAGAAGATGTGTTATGATTGCCAATTTACGTTCAAAACAATAAACGAAAAACAAATATGATAGACATCAACCACCTAGATAACTCATTTTCCTAATAAAAAAAAAACACTTGAAAATCAGGTTATTCTCAGAATTAAAAATCACAGAGGTGTGCCTACATTGGCAGAAGCTACGTATATAACAGATTACAGATTACAGGTATAAACTTAGGTGAATCAGAGACATATAAATACATGTCTCTGGGTTAATTACAAAAATATTCACGCAAACGTAATACCATTTCTTTGCGCAAACGTACTGCTTGTCATATTCAAATTGCCGAAATGTATATCGTCTATTTTGATTGTATGTGTTTAATTTATTCTAGACTGGGGGGGATTAAGAGATTGACATGTAGTGTAGACAACTGTCTTTTGTTGAAGACTGTATGGTGTCATCTCGATATCGTTTGGTTAGTTGTTGTTGGGTTACTGTATCATTGGCGTATTACCCCAACATCTCTTGTTATTCATCATAGAGATAATATGGTTCAAAATAAAAACAACAGAGGTATCAATAGAATCAAAATGTTGAAAAAATTTCTTAGCTGCTATACGTTTTGCAGCTTTAAATAGAAGTCTTTAACCTTCGACAAATGATGCCGCTCACGATATCTATAACTCCCCGATACACGGAGAAAAGGTTCTAGGTGAAACAGCAACACTTTCTGTTTTTGTAATTTATTTTACCGAATGCCAGTTCAAAAGAGCTGTAACTATAAAAATTCAATCTTAGGAAATCCACGAAAAGTAAAAATGTCTAATGTACGGTATGCATATTACGCCCATCAAATTTGGTTAAAAAAGCTATTTTTCTTTTAGTCAATTTATAAATTGTGTATCTTTGTTTTTTCAACAGGGGGCTTAAAACAAACTAACAATAATTTAAAGAAGCTGAAACACATATGTATTAATTGGATCTAAACCATGACAAATTTGATCAAAACCATGACGAATTTGTTTTGGATCGGTTATTTATTTTTGTAAACTAAGAGAACAGATTATTTATTTTCTGCACTGTTGAAGCAAGATTTTTCATTTTCATTAAAACAAGGGACTGATTATTTATTTTCATAACTATATTAATAATATTTGAAAACATACAATTTTTAAATTCATTTTTTATTGTAAATGATACATGTACAGTCAAGTCATAAATGTACCATTTAATCAGAATTAATCATCATCCTCTGCGGAAATGAATCTTCTGAATTCCAAACTGCATATACATGTAAATGCATACATACACAGTATTAGAGTTGGGCTGTGACTAGCCTCTTTTAAAAGTATTGCCAAAATAATTACGCCGAACGGAGCGAGGCAAAAAAATTTTGAAGGGTTTTGAAGCCGCTGAAGGCCCAAAGATACTATAGAACAAATGATGCAAAAATCGTGCTTACTGGGCGTTCCCAGACCCTTTCTTATTCTGAAAACGCAAGTTCTGTTTTAATAATTTTTTGACAATATTTTGGTCTCAAAGCAAAATGTATAGATTCAGCGTAAGACTTAAGTTTTTATGGACAACATCAAAAGACCAATATGAAGAATAAAGTAAAAATGTAATTCACATAGTTAAGTATGTGGCTGCTGTTTTTTTTTTTTTTTTTTTTGTTTCAGCATGCAGAATTTAAATCTTTTATACCTGTAAATTATATGGGGTTTTATTCAAATTAAGTTAAGAGGGGACTGATTATCAGTGATATAACTATGTCAAGTAATTTTTAATAACACATTTCAATTACAACTTGATGTAGCTCTTAACTGGGATACAATTTAAAGTAGTTAAGTTGTAAAATTAGCTAAAAAGTCTTAAATAAAATAAAACTCATGATCAAGTTGAAAACAAAATTACTAAATCACAAATGGAATGCAACACTAAGAGAACACTGAAGGGCAAGCAATGAACAAAAGACAAATTTAAAGAAACATTGATCCGGAAAAAAACAGGTGCTACGTCCAAGGGAGAACAGAACTTACTTCTTGCAAACACTCGCTGTGAAAACAATTTGATATGAAGACAAGATTTTGGTTTTAAAATTTCCTACATAAAGGCATTTGCCTCAATGTAGTTACAGCCTTGTAATAAAAGTGAGGTAAATGTTCCTGAGCCAATATACCTCAAGTTAAATGAAACCCATTTTCAGACATTTCAAGTATATTTAAATAATATTTATACCTTAACAAGTGTGGACACAGATGAATGTGGATAGTATGTTTGGATGTTTGACAGTGTTTTATATGACAAAAGGAGTTCTATGTTTTTCCTATATGGTGTTATTAACTGTGTTGCACGATGACAACCAACCTGAGCATGAGGAGTGTTGTTTATTTAATATTTAGATTTTATGTTCAAGAGGGCATGAAAGAGACACTAATTGCATTAATGACCAAATGATTATGATAGAATATTTCCCATATTGGTATGAAAGTGTAGTTATTAACATTTACTGTAACAATGTTAATTCACACAAATTAAGAAATAAACAAATAAATGAAAAATGTTGAACATGTACAATGAAATATAGTTTTAGAAATCAATTAGGCCAGATAGGCCTTATAAATTTTTTTTTTTTTTTTTAACATACTGAATGACCATTTACACTCAGGACCGAGTCATCAGTAGGCAGTACAGATGTATTAAAACAACCTAGCATCATATTGCTAGTAGCGAGTGTAGCATTGTCGGGTAAATTTGTTCTTTTTTTTAAATTTGGTTAAAGGACAAAAAATGTTTGGTTCAAATCATAATAAAATGCTTTTATCTCCTTATTACTTACATTGTACATAGAATGGATACTACCCTGACAAATCCTTGTACATGGGAGTTGTCTGTCAAATCTTTATTTCACAAAGAATGAATTGCATAACAATGAACTGAGCTCAAAGCAAAGCACTTTAATAATACACTTAGACAAAGAGCTCAATCCAGTGATATACTTTGTACTACAGGTCCTTCATGAACATCCTATCCACCAAAACCATATCTCACAAACATGCCATACTACATGTACATGGTTCGATCAGAAGTCCTGAAAAAGATATGAATTTTATTATCATATTTTAATTATACATACACAGGTTAAAAGTTATATACTCCAATGGCAGTCTTTCCTGCTAAAATGTCATGTGTAGAATGTGATATACCATTTTTGTCGAGCCTTCGACTTTTGTCGAAAAAGCGAGACATAGCGATCCTACATTCCGTCGGCGTCGGCGGCGTCCACAAATATTCACTCTGTGGTTAAAGTTTTTGAAATTTTAATAACTTTCTTAAACTATCCTGGATTTCTACCAAACTTGGACAGAAGCTTGTTTATGATCATAAGATAATATTCAAAAGTAAATTTTGTAAAAAAAAAATTCCATTTTTTCCGTATTTTACTTATAAATGGACTTAGTTTTTCTGCCAGGAAACATTACATTCACTCTGTGGTTAAAGTTTTTGAAATTTTAATAACTTTCTTAAACTATCCTGGATTTCTACCAAACTTGGAAAGAAGCTTGTTTATGATCATAAGATAGTATCCAGAAGTAAATTTTGTAAAAAAAAATTCCATTTTTTCCGTATTTTACTTATAAATGGACTTAGTTTTTCTGCCAGTTAACATTACATTCACTCTGTGGTTAAAGATTTTAAAATTTTAACAACTTTCTTAAACTATCCTGGATTTGTACCAAACTTGGACAGAAGCTTGTTTATGATTAAAAGCTAGTATCCAGAAGTAAATTTTGTAAAAAAAAAAATCCATTTTTTCCGTATTTTACTTATAAATGGACTTAGTTTTTCTGCCAGTTAACATTACATTCACTCTGTGGTTAAAGTTTTTAAAACTTGAACAACTTTCTTAAACTATCCTGGATTTGTACCAAACTTAGACAGAAGCTTGTTTGTGATTAAAAGCTAGTATCTAGAAGGAAATTTTGTTCCATTTTTTCTGTATTTTACTTATAAATGGACTTAGTTTTTCTTCCAGTTAACATTACATACAGTCTGCAGTTTAAGTTTTTAAAACATTTATTAGATTCATAAACTATCCTGGATTTTTACCAAACTTGGACAGAAGCTACTTACAATCAAAAGATAGTATAGAGAGGAATATTTTTATTAATTTTTTTCCTCATTTTTGCTGAGCCTGTGATTAACAGCAAAAAGTAGGCGAGACACTGGGTTCCGCGGAACCCTTACAAATTTTTGGGTCTATATGGGTACTGTCCTTTATATTCATTAGGTCATTTTGACACAACAAAATATATAGAAAATGTTAACTTTGATCTGGAAATTGAGTTCTTTTTCGCAAAATAAACCCACTAAAACAAAACTTTGAATGCAAAAGACCCCTAAATGGCTAACAGATATTGCTATAAAGAATAGTCCATGATGATTATTGTTATTAAAGAGTTCATGAAATGTACACCGATTCTGTCAGTTGAATGGACTAGAATGAGATAAGTTATATAAACATAAAGGTTTTTTCAACAGTTGTGGTGTAAATTAAATCAGTTTTATTTTATGGTTGACATATTTAAGTATATATGTAAACCATTGGCTTTTCAACACTTACAATATCGATTATCTATTTATTGTTATATTGTTGGTATTTTTCACCTTCCTAAAACAGTTTTAACGCAACATGAACGCAAGCTTAATAGATCTTGATAGGGTGTCCTCACATATTTTGACGTTGCTGAAAAATTTTGGTTGACATATGTATCCTCTTCTCATCGTTTTTCGTGCTATTAAGAATGCATACTGTCGTCACAATTTCCATTGAAAAGGCATGCATAGTACAAATTCATATGACGAACGAAAACATATGATCTGACTATATACATGTACATGTATGTATAGGTTATCAGCTTTTCTGCACATATTAGCCGGTAAGCCGCAATGAACCTATTATGGCGAGTGAGCGCAGCTAATGAGCTAAAATGAATCAAATTGTGTCCTCAGTGGGGGATATTTTAAGGGATCTATATGAAGAAAACCTGATCATCTGTTTATCATTCTATTACTGGCTTTTTCACCTCCCTAACTTGGCCTAAGACAGTTTTTACAGACGAAAGCAAGCTTGATAACCTCTCCTCACACACATGTATAGATTATCGGCTTTTCTACACGAGTCATGAATATCGTAAAATGTTAGACAATGAACAGGCCCGCAATGAACCTTTTTAGCGAGTGAGCCCAGCTAATGAGCTAAAATGAATCAAATTGTGTACTCAGTCACAGTTGGTGATATTTTAAGGTATCTACACAAAGAAAACCTGCTTATATAAATCTCAGTGGCGGATCCACAACTTTTCATAAAAGGGGGGTGGCCGCTGACTGACCTAAGGGTTGCCCACTCCCGTCATGCTTCCCCAGTGGCGGATCCGGGGGGACGGTTCCGAGGGTTGGAACCCCCCCTTTTTTTTGGACGATCAATGCATTTGAATGGGGACACATAGTTGGAACACCCCCCCCCCCCCCCCACCCTTTGTCCCGAGTTGGAAACCCCCCTTTTATAAAATGGCTGGATCCGCCCCTGCTTCCCTATAAAATCAACAAAATTTTCCCCACCCCCTGGATACGTCTATGTAACTGTTTATCGTTCTGCGTAATACTGGCTTTTTCACCTCCCTTACTTGGCCCTACCCAGCAGGCACTCAACGTTGAATAAACGTTGAAATGAGGTTGAAATGGTGATCAACGTGTATTAAACGTTGAAACAACGTTACATTTTCAACGTTGAGTAATAAACAACTATTCAACGTTGAATTAACGTTGATTATTTCAACGTTGAAATTGGAACGTTGATTCAACATTGAATAAACGTTCACTTATTTACTCATGGTAGGCCTATATGAGGCCTATAAAAAAAATCATTAACTGAAGGCAATACATGCATAACCGTAGCAGTATATATTAATAAAGAAAAGAATAAAATAGAGCTTCAGTTTTTACAAAAATATTATAAAATGAGATCTCAAATAAAAATTCTTTGAAATTGTCACTGAAAAATAACTGTCGATGACTGCTAATGCATGGTCTTCTAATTCACGAATAGTTAGGGTTGTTTTATACCTTTTGCCAACAACTGATCACACTAAACACAGTGACCGCATTTCATAATGACATTTTTACATTGAAAAGGTCCTATTTATAGAACCAACTATTAATCTCAAGTTGTGTGTATGTGGGGGGAGGTAAATCGTTTGATACTGAATTTCTAGGGAAAAAGAAAAAGAATGCGTTAGTTTATTTCACATAATATTAATGAATATTTTGAACATAAAGATAACATGTAAAGAAATTTGAAATAGTAAATTATTAACAAAACTCGGGATTATTTTTGTTCATATTTTCGCGGGATTTGAACAGGAAGTAAGATTGCCCATGCGCATTATTTAAACCCGCACCTTTCCTGTTTTTAAAAAGATAGAACAACAAAGAACGAAGTCGAGGAGAAACCTTCCGTTTATCAAGTATCATTATGGTATGTAGATGTTTATATGTGGCTATCACGGTATTTCATATGTATGAATTGTATTTAGAAACTCTGAATTGGTATCAATATTGCACAATTAGAGAAAAATAAAACGTCAACATTGTAGCCCAGAGAACAGATCAGAACACATGGAAGGGCCATAATAAACAATATATCATCATATATAATTTCCTCCAATTATACTATTTTTAAGAGCATTTAATGTGGAAAGCATATTTATTTTCATTTAAAAGTTAAGGTAAATATTGAAACATTAATATTCTTAAAGATTTTAATAAGAAAAAAAAGGGGGGGGGATACGCAAGCGTTTACATTACTGTGATCACATTACTGTGATCAGGTAAATTTCCCCAAGTGTTTACTATATATATGTGTACTTGTTTGGTTTAACTTTAAGGCTTGGTAAACTACATACTTTTTGACGATTATAAACAATCAATTCCGACTGGACAATAAAGTATTGAACGATCATAATACTATTTTTACAATAACATTAAATAATTCAACAAAATAGTATTATTTCTTGCTATGAGAGGATAACTATAGAATGTTCATTGATAACTTTTCACCTAATTAACCTTTCAACAAAAGTCATTCTATTTTTAAAACAAGTCAGTCTGACCCTTATCTGATCTTCAGGTGATCTCTGTGTAATACGAGAAATGAGGTTAGCATTGCATCTCCATGTGCGCACATTCAATTATGACTACTCTAAAATCAACATGACAACATCATACAACTTCATAGAAATATTAAAAACAAAAAGACGACACAACTTAAAAGAAAACAATAACATTGAAAGGACATTATGACATACATTAGAAACTTTTAGCAATTAGTTAACTAAGAAAAATTATAGCATTATCACATGCTAGGCAAACACAAATTCAACAATATGTGTTTATTCGACAAAGACAATTATTTATGAAGGGTAGACTATTACTCATATAACACAACAAAGAGAATAAGCTGTATTAAGGACATAGCATAGATTGCGTTTAGCATGATTGAGAACATACATGTACACAGTAAATACTATCATTCAAAATTCATATACTTCCTTCTCATAAAACATTATCATGTACTGGTCCTTAATGTGTAATTAACCTTGGGCTGAATGTTAGCAGTCCATTATCGTGAACATGTATTATTTTTTTTACAGAAGCTTGTCAAACAAATCAATGGCTGAAATGTATCAAGTGGAGCAAAATCAAAATTCAGTTTTGGGAATTCCAGTCTATAAAATCATCAAAGGTAAGTTTTTTTGTCTGTATATATCATTTGTGTTCAAAGTTTAATCTGTTGTTTATTTTATTTTTGTTTATCTTACATACCATATTATGTTTGTCTTATCTAAAGTATTCTAGTAAAGCTCAATTTCGTGTTAATGGACTTGTGCAGTCATCAATAAAAAACATCATAGGTAAAGTGTTTTCATGGTTATCAATTACATAGTCAAACCTGCAATCTTACAAATTTAGGGTAGAAGCTTCTTCATTAACAAAAAGTACCAATAGTAAACATTGATGTATATTTTTTTTATTAATGATTACCTTATAAAAAAGTCCTTATTACTATATGTGCTTTGTCGTTATTGTTGTATTTTTATTGCTTCTAGAAACAAATTGAAAGTGGCTCAAATTTAGGATATCTTTTCAGGACATACAATTTATATTTATTATCATCTTATCTTTTCCAGAGTTTAAATATACTGCAAAAGTATAAAGATGTCACTGAGAAACACATATCTGATAAAGACTCCTTCTGCTTGAACTTGAAGTCTGCCGCAGAAAGATCTCGAAGTGGTGGAAGAAAGTTGACATGCAAAAAGGACAAAAAGAGACAAAGATAACAAATGAATTTATAAAATAAATCTTGTATCAAAAGAAACATCATTGTATTACTAAATTTGATATTGTTCCTCAGTAAATTTGTATTCATTTAATGGTTTATACCAATTATAGGTGTGAGGGTAATATATATATATATACATGTATATATAATCAAGGACATTTGTTTATTTGTGGAGAGTTGTCTGGTTAGCAGTCATGCAGCATCTTCTTATTTTCATAAGTATTGCGATCATCCTGAAGAGACGTTGGATCTAATAATGTCTTCACTCTTCTTGGGATATACTACTTTTAAGAAGGGCTTAACATTTGTCAGTCGTTTAATTAGGACTACTTTGAACTTGTGAGAATTGTTTAGAACTATTCAACATCTTCTTTCTGTTTTGTGATGCTTTCTGTGGTGGGAATAAAGTGTATGTCATAATTTTTATGCAAACTGTGTAATCAAATTCATTGAATGATTTGTATTTTTATAGCTATTCACAACAAGAAAAACTACAACTAAGAATATATCAAAAAATGGTAGGTGTCCACTTGTATATCAATATAGATAATTATGTATAGTTATCTTTAAATACAAGTGGACACACACAATCATTTCAGCTATTCCTTCTTGTAGTTTTTCTTGTTCTTAATAGCTAAATACACATGTTTCAATAAATTTAACACTTGAATATGAGAAACACAGAAGCCAACGGGATCTTAAGATATGACGTTTTTGGTCTAGATTATTGACTTTGTACAAACACGGAATGTTGTATCAGTAGCAGTTGATGTATTTATTAAGATGTCTCTTGTCTATTTGGTTCATATGTGTCTTGAGGAGAAAAAAAAACATTAAAAAAAACATGTACAGTCAGGCTGCCTGTCTACCATCTAACAACAGCACAAATTTGGAAAGCAGGTAAAAATGTGTATGTAGATTTATAATAAATTTTATTAATATACTTTCAACTACTATTCAACCTTGAATCAACGTTGAATGGATGTTGAAACTTCAACGTTGAAATTTCAACGTTAATTCCAATTTTCAAAATCAAACATAAATTTGACATTGTTTCAACGTCGAGAAACAACCTTGTTTCAACGTTGCATCAACGTTGAGTGCCTGCTGGGTAGACAGTTGCTTATCTGTTTATCGTTCTGTCACTGGCTTTTTTAGACTAGAGACTTCATGTGTACAAACCTGACGTCAAACTCGTGTACTACAAAATGTATAAAAGAAGAGACAAATAATTTCACATTAAATCCTGTAACATTACATCTAAAGATAATTACAATCCAAAGTAAATTATATTACGATGTCAATGGACTAAATTCCCGCGCAAATGTCATCACTGGGATAGACCAAAACGAATTTTAGGTTTATGTATCATTCACATTCCGATCAATTTACTCAGTTAAATAAAATATATGTGTTAACTATTTTTATATTGGTTTTGAATTTAGTTAATCTATCAGAAAAAAGGATTTATTTCTCGCAGATAGCCCTCAATACTATACACCAACTCGACACTAAAGCTATAAAACCCTAAAACATAATAGTATATGGAATCGTCCAAACGGATTACCTAAAATTGATATAGGTGAAATATGTAGATTCAGAATTGTGTACACAGAAATAAGATCAGAAATAAAGCCCTATGTAAGGTGAAAACAATAACACAACTGTATAAAATCATTGTTTATTAAATTTGCTTGCATAAGAACCATGAAGTTAAAATTCATAACGATTACGTTTATCCTGTCAACCCCTTTTCTTCATTGCATCAAGGCTTCCGTTGCTTTTATCGAGCAGCAATTCAACCAATCGGGGAATGTTAAGTTGGGACATACCTCTATTTTTGGAAGCGTGATCTTTACATCGAGGCTTGCGTTGCTTTACACCGAGGCCACAGTAGTTCGACCAATCGGGGAATGTTTATTTGGGGCATGTGACCTATTGAACTGCAGGTTTTATAATATTTTAATCGAAATTGTAGAAAAATGAAATGTTGTTAGTACATACAAAACAGAAAATGATGAATACTTTTAGTAAAAGATAAATTGGATCCGGGTTCTGTGTATTCACATCATTTGTACAACTCTCCTTACTGATGCCATTTTTTGGAATTTCTGTGACCTAAATGGTTCGCGAAAATTAATATTTTATTATATATATAAGATTTGGGAAGTGTTTCCCGAATTTTTTTTTGAAAAAAAGATGAATTTTATGAAGAATCTAGTGCCACCTCATACTTTCGAATAGCATTTATAAAATGGCTTAAAGACCTGCCGAGTTATTCATTTTCAATACATTGTAAGTCAGGTTATTTATTTTCGAAATACCACAGAACAAACCATTTATTTTTGTGATTATCAAGGCTGAGTTATTTATTTTCAAAATCCTCCTGCCCCCCCCCCCCCCCCCCCCCCCCCCCCCGCCAGAATATCAAATGGTCGTCCCCTCCCGTATGAAAATTTCAACAGGAGTTCAACTGGACTCCAGCTGGACTTGAGACGTATTCCAGTCTGACTTTGAAAAGTCCAGTCTGACATGAGCCGTACACGTACTTTTTCTTATACTTGGGTTATTTGCCAGCCGGTATTTTCTTAAAAGTCCAACCGAACTTTTTGTAATGCTGACAAGAAAATAAACACGGCTGGACTTTTGAGGAAATTTATTCCTTTCTGTAAAATGATCAGCAGGATTTTTGTCTTAGAAAAATTAACATTCATTTATGAGCAGGAATTTAGACTTAGAAAATTCTTTAACATCAATTAGAAACTTGAGCCATATAACAGTGATTTAATAGCAGTTAGTCTTGTAGAAATGTGCCATCTGTTTTCAATTAACCTCAGTCTGGACAGGTCACAGGAAGTACTATCTCCACAGAGATTGAGGCCATATGTAGGAGAACACATTTCGAAATACATATTTCTGCAATTACTATATATATATATCACTTTTATTAAAAATTTCATAATTAAACAAATTAATAATTGATTTTCTTTTTTTAATCTATCACATATTCAAAATTAAGGCACATGCAATTAGTCATAAGAGGAACATTTAAAACAACTCCTTAAACAACCTCATGTATTGCAATACAACACAATTTGATTTTGGAATAAACAGGAAGATGTGTCTTCTTTCTTGAACAAAATGAGAATTTTACATAATTGTGTGTAAAGCAAATGTTTGGAAGTAGTTCTTTTCACATTAAATAGAGAAGATGGATCCTTCTGACTGGCATCAATGACAAAATTATTTAGGAAGATTGCTGTTTGCATGTGTTTTGGATTGCATATTCTGGTAAGTACAATAAATTGAATTCCACCATTTTGGTGGTATTATCTGATATGCTCTTTTTATTCAAAATATAAATAGAATAATTACAATATTATAAATAGCTTAATTCTTATTTTTGAAGAGTAAAAAGAATAAAAAACCTACATCAAATATTTATATTCATGCAATAATTTTCATCTTGTCTGTTATGTCACTGTCACTTCCTGTTTTGAATTGTTATCAGGTTATGTAAAAAAATGTATTGTTATATTTTTTATTCCCTCTGTATTAAGGAATGGTTATTATTTGAGTTGTTTTGAAAGTTTTTTAATTTCTACACTTTAAGTGATTTTTAAAGCCAACTTTATTTAATTTTTAGCCACTTTAAAATTATTTAGGCTATTATAACCACAAATTATTAGAAGTTAGCATTTAGCTTCTCAGTTCCCCATTTCTTGGTTTTGCCAGTAAGACAGTACAAAAAAGAAAAAGAAATAACCAGTATATATGCATAATGTCATCTGTTGTTTCTGTATTTTCAGATTATAGCAAGGGATGCATGATGCAAATTGAATCAGAAGAACCAACCATCTGAAGAAAAACTGAGCAGTGGCGGATCCAGGGGGAGGGTTCCGGGGGTTGGACACCCCCCCCCCCCCACCCTTAATCCTGAGTTAGGAACCCCTCTTTTGAAAATGGCAGGATTTGCCCCTGCTGAGATCATCTTTAAAAGTCAAACCGCACTTTTTGAAGTCCAGCTGGACTTTTTAAAGTTCAGCCGTTCTTTGTAAAGTCCGGCTGAACTTTATAGAGTCCATATTTTTGCCATAAATGCCGGCTGGATTTTTATTCAGACGTACTTTTATTAAAGTCCAGCTGGACTTCATGAACCGGACTCCTGCTAATTTAAATATTTCGAGCCGGTTTACGGCTAATTTCGCTGAAAGTCCAGCCGGGGTATCTATTATAAGCAATTCAAAGAAAAGTCCAAATGAATATTATAAGTACGGTTCTCAGTACGGCTACAGTACGGCTACTGTCCGGCTGGAGTACGTGTCATGTTTTTCATACGGGCTTATAGAACAAGTTAGCATTTTGTTCCAGTATAATGAATTTTTACCCGGTAGGGGACTATGTATTGCCATGCAATACTCTCAGAATGCTTGTTATTTGCTCTTTTTGAAAAGAATTGACGCAATCGTTCTGGGAAGTAACCTTACTAAACCATGACCAACTTAACCAAACTATGACAAAATCACTGAACTAAACGCTCCTCGATATGACGACCTTCGTTACTACCTGTGCGTATGTAAAAAGTCCCAGTCAATTCTACTGCAAGTTTGAAAAGTTTTGGGAAAGTTTCATTCCAGTGATCCAAGAAAATTACCCTTTATATTGATTTTGAAATCACTGGGTCAAAGGTTAAGATCACCGCAGCAATTAATAGAATAAAATTTGGGGTTTTGGGATATTTTGTTAACCATACATCCAATCATGACCACAGGAAGGTATGAAAATATCCATTGGGAAGAGAATACAATTGATACGTTTATTTCAGATAACATCTACCATATCTGATCATTACACTAGCAAACCAATTCTGATCTGAACAGCTCTTAAAAAACTACAATGAATTATTAAGTCATTTGCAGTCTTTCAATTAATTTTCAGAATTGTCCTCTGCAGTAAATTCAGTACTGTTCAGACAATTCGCTCGCAGTCAATTTAGATATGTTCAAACTGTTCAGTAATTGTTATCTACCTGTTCTAAAATTCCTCTACTAGTGACCAGTCAAACTTTCAATCCAAGTTTTATGACCTTGGCCTTTGAAAAGTTGATTGGGTATTTTTGATGGGCATTCTCAAGCTTAGATTTATGAAGGTTGGACAAGGTTCAAAAGATTGTAAAGTTGAAGTCATGTGTTTGAAGTTTTACAGACACCATCATGATTTGGTTTACCAACATCGAGTACAGATGACCTCTTTTATGGTTCACTTGTAGCCACAAACAATCCTTGTCATCTCCCCAAATGTGATATCCAATATCTATCTGCCAAACCAAAACAGGTTCCACTAGTACTAGTAGAGCAGAATCACCCGGGTGGGTTAAACATGGTTGTGAGCACTCAACCAAACCATCCTACCCTAACCAGGGACAGTGTGTTACAGAATAACAACAAAGAACTATATGAAATGATTTGGCCCACCTGGCATTTTTGAATAACATTTTGCTAAAGTGCAACAAGATTTGCCCATTCGTCAAAAACACGAATAAAAAAGTGAAAATCATTCAAGCTTAATAACCTGAGTTACGACATGATTTCAGACATTATAGACTTTGTTTTTTGTTCATAAATTAGGCTGTTAGTTTTCTCATTTGAATTGTTTTACATTTGTCATTTCAGGGCCTTTTATAGCTGACTATGCGGTATGGGGATTTGGTCATTGTTGAAGGCTGTACCGTGACCTATAGTCGTTAATTTCTGTGTCATTTGGTCTCTTGTGGAGAGTTCACATTGGCAATCATACCACATCTTATTTTTTTATTTTTGGAGGATTATGTTCTTCTGATCATATTTGCTTTTTATACGTCTGCAATATTTTTGCAGCCGTATAACGAAATGACGTCGTCCACAAAAGGAAGGTTGGGATTGATTATGGAGGTTATTGTCCTAGCTATTTAGGTATTAGGGGCCAAAATCAAGCATTTTTTATTCAGCCATGCTGGATATATGTGATGACTCCGGTTTGGAGATGATGCAAAATTCTAAGTTGAAGACATGTCATGAAAATAATTTTGTGTTTCTATGACTTGCAGAAACTTTATACACAATTTTAATCATCAACTGCCAACTTTTAATATGTTATTTGTCCTTAAATTAAGAAAAGGTTGGGCGAACAACTTCTTTATTTTAAATATACACTTGCATATATTTCCTTTGTAAATCAAAATTTATATTAAATTGCCATTTATTAATTAATGTGGAAAATGTGATTTATCAAATTTAAGCAGTTGAGAAGAACAACGAAAGTGTTTTATCAGTATCTTATGTTCCTGTAAGCCATTGAACAAAATTTGGTTCAAGATGTGTATTGATATCAGATTTGATTCTCACACTTTTTTGAAATGCTATTATTCCCATTCTTGCATTAGACAAATGAGATTATTGATATAATACCAGTATGATGGACAGCTGCCAAGATTTTCAAACAATTACACTCAAAGGTGTAAGTATTAATTGGATTAAACTCCACTCAAATGCAGTCTTAATTGGCCACAGTTATATTAATATATCATGACCGTTGATAATCATACTGGTATTGAGGTCAAGAATTTGTGTATTCAATTTATTTCACATCTAACTGAATACACAAAATCTTGACCTCAATAATTGTAAAATCAGTGTCATAATCATCTGACAACAGTTAATAAGTAGGTCCATTTAAGTTACAATTATCAGTAATTTGGTTAAAGCAATAAACACAATTGCATAACTCTTACCGGAGCATTTTCCGCAATAAATTTATTTGTATATTCCCCATTATATTGCTATTTAACAGTAATTGGATTTATCTCAGCATTCGGTATTTGTACATGTATATTTGAATACAGGAAATGTATTTTTTCCTTAATGAATAATGTACACCAATTTAGATAAAAGTTAGTTATTAATTTTTGTTGTTGTTGAGAAAGTGCATTTTTAATGCCTCTTTCTGGAAATTATTAAGCCAACTATTATTAATGGCATATAAAAAATATGCTACACATTTGAAGATTTCCCTTAACATTCTTGTCAAAATTATTGAATTTCAAATGTTTCTAAAAAAAAGATGTAAAAAATCTGACAGTGTCTTCAATTGAAATACCGAAATAATTTGCATCAATATTGCAAAATTCTCCATCTTTTGGCTAGAGAATAGAAAGTTTACAGTGAGATTATGGAAATGAAGATAACAAAATAATTATTGAAAGTATGGTCAGAAAAAATGTCAGACTAGCTACAAAATTGGCTGAATCACAACATACATGATGCTTTGATTCTTGTTTCAGGACAATAACTTGTGTATAAGTGAATGGATCTCTAGGTTATTGTACCACAAGGTTTCATACCAAAAAAGAAAGGTTGGGATTGATTTTGGGGGTTATGGCTGAAACTGCTTAGATATTAGGGGTGAAAAATCAAGGCTTTAGGTTGCAATTCTGTAAATATAGACAATGCAATTTCCCATAGGAACTCCCTTTGCGGCTAAAACTGTGCCACTTGTACTGTGAAGTTTCGTGAAAAATTATATCCCAGAACGGAAAGTTGATATGCACTACTATTTTATTCAAAGGTCAAAATATAGGGCTGTGCGACATATTTTCAACATTTATATGCCCTGAACTTCTAAGAGTTTAAACTTATACTAAAATTCTATACTACCCCTACCTCCATTTTTGGACCTCCTAAGAATTAAATTTTAGGCGCTACCATGTTTTTCTATACTGGTAACATTCCCAATTTATGTCTCTGTGAGATGAAACACAGAGATCATATCTGGGAACCAGTACGTAAACAAATTAACATATCTATGAATATTATATATCTCCCCAAAAGAGGCGTGGCTTGTGAAACAGCTGTATACAAAGTGCAATCTTTACTGGTTTCCGGACAAAAAATTGAGAAAGTCTATGGATCTATTTGAAATTGTTCTACAAGGTTCCAAACAAAAAAGGAAGGTTGGGATTAATTTTGGGGGTTATGGCCCTAACCGTTTAGGAAAAAATGGACAAAAACAATACTTTTCTAATACTTTGTATAAAATGCTTATTTCTTGACCAATTTCAATGGGGTTTAATTCAAAGTCTTCAATTCTTGAAGTTCTTTAATATACTGAATTTGACTGTTTATTTGAATTTTTAATTTTGGGCCCCTTTTTCAAATTGGTTCACATTAAAGGGGCATTAGCTACGAGATATAAAAAAAAATAAAATATGATTATTTTTGTTCAATCATTAATGAAAGTGAAATAGTGAAATAATAATTCGCTTTAAACAGCCAGTTTGGTTCAGTTTTGTCAAATTAAGCAAAGAAACATCACTAATAAATTATTCACTTGCAAGTGAATAATTCGACCCCATTGAATCCATATTCATGAGAATTTTAATTGATCCCTATAGCTAGAGATGGGTAACGCATGAACTAGGCATATTCAGTTATTAAATGGAAAAGAGTATTTTAAAGCATTGAAAGTGAAACAAGAGGAAACCATTTGGTTGACTGGTTCGATCTAGAAAAACTCATTCTTATACAGGTAAAAACGATTATTAACATATTTTTTTAACCTATAGTATGAAATCAAACAGACCTAGAAAAATCCAATTGCACGAGTTCGCAATCTATTTATATCTATGTTTATGTTTAGTTCCGGTTATATGACCATCAGCAGTCTTCGGAGGTCACCTCGATAGTTATTTAGATGGGGTCTAGACTAAAATACTTTCGAAATGCTGATATATACTATGGACAAGTCTATGCATTTTAGTATGTTATAAGTCTTTTAGATAAATTGGACATCTACCTATTATGGTCCAATATCCAAAATCTAAATACATGGTTAGATTCAGCATATCAGAGAATCCCAAGTCTGTTTATCAGGTCTAAAGGGTCCAAAATTAAACTTTGTTTTATTTCAACGAAAAAAAGCAATTCTTGGGGTTCTTTGATATGCTGAATCTAACCATGTATTTAGATTTTTGATTTTTGGCCTGGTTTTCAAATTGCTCCACATTGAGGTCCAAAGGGTCCAAAATTAAACTGAGTTTGATTTTAACAAAAATTGAATTCTTAGTGTTCTTTGATATGCTAAATCTAAACATGTATTAAAATTTTTGATTTTGGGACCAGTTTTCAAGTTAGTCAAAATCGGGGTCAAAAATTAAACTTTGTTTGATTTCAACACAAATTGAATATATAGGATTGTTTGATATGTTGAATCTAACCTTAAAATTGAGAATGGAAATGGGGAATGTGTCAAAGAGACAACAACCCGACCATAGAGCAGACAACAGGATAGTTAGATTTGGATTTTGGGCCCCTTTATCAAATTGGTCCACATTGAGGTTCAAAGGGTCCAAAATGAAACTTTGTTTGATTTCATCAAAAATTGAATTCTTGGGATTCTCTGATATGCTGAATCTAACCATGTATTTAGATTTTGGATATTGGACCATAATAGGTAGATGTCCAATTTCAAATTTTTAAGTTTAAAGTTCTCAGACCAAATTCGTTCTGTGTCAGAAACATTTGCTGTGAAACCCTCCGTGTGCATGATTTTTCGCCCAGTTGAAGACCAATTGGTGGCTTTGGGCTGTTTTCTGCTCTTTGGTCAGGTTGTTGTCTCTTTGACACATTCTCTATTCTATCTATTAACGAGGTTACTGTAAAATTAGAACTATTATATCCTTTTGAAATAAGCTTGTAACTGAATGCATGTAGTCATATAATCAAGTGCTATTCAGTCAAAATCCATTTGTTGGCACAACATTTCTGTGTGTCTGCTCTTGTTTGTTTTGATAGCTGTTAAATAAGGCAGAAAAAAATAATACAATACAGATTTCAATTTAATATATTAATCGACACAAATCTGTTCCTATGAATACATTCATTTGTGAAAAAAACATCTGATTTGATCAGACATAACCATAATCTTAACAATACAATGAAGGTAGTATAATGATAGTTGGGTTTGCATCAAGAAATATACAAATTATTTGAAATAATGGTATACAATAGATCATTAGTGCAATCATATTATGAACTGGTATAATCCAACAGCAAGATGTTAAAGGTGTATATAGAACATTTAATATTGTAGTCCTAATATTTTTGGTCAAGACTGGTCACCTGTTATTTCTTAGATGCGAAAGAAAAAAGGATCTAAGATGTATAACTGTGATAATTTCATTTTATAGCTTCTACAACCAAGAAGATTTAAAAAAATTTCAAATGATAATCAAACAGCACAAATCCAGATTATTCAATGAATAAATATGAGTTCATTGAGAGGCAAAATTGTACAAATGCTTATATTTTTTCATATCCTACCTGTAATAAAGTCACTAACATTGAATATGTGAGGAGACATGTTGTTTTTTAAGTATCTGTCTTTCCATCACTAAAGTTTGCCGACATAAAATCCCCTACAGTTTGCATAGGACTGGAACAAACTTGGTAGAATTACTTCATACCATGTATGGTTGTACATTTTCCCCTTTACTCTATCAATCTAATTTTATTTTGGGGTTTTGCAATAGGAAAATATGTGCATGTTCTATGCCATTTTTGCATATGGGAAGTTTGACAAAATTTTCTACAGGTGGTATAAAGTGACACTTGATGGACCATGCGAAGTTATACATTATTAAATTTTGTTTATCAATCGGATTTTCTAGGTTTCCACATTGAAAAACATGGACTTTGGTCTTTGAAGGAGGTTTGTCTAGTCTTGCCAATATCTAAAGGTTTACTTTGTTCCAGAAAAAAATTCGCAGAATTACTTCAAACTACCTAAAGTTGTGTACCTCCTTAAAATTATTCACATCTGGGGATTTTCATAATAAAATATTGACTTTGTCATTATATTGCAACAATTTGACCATTTACTGCAAACCTTTTTCTTCTGTACTGCAAACAAGCAATATTTATGTACAATGTTATAACATCAGAATTGATTCTTTTTTTTGAGTAATTCACAGATTAAAATTTCTAAAGGATCTTAGTTGAAGGAAGCAAAAGAAAAAACCCAGAGACAAATATTTACAGAGGACATACATGAATGATCATAACTTCACTAAAACATTGAACATATAAATATTTAGCACTCTATGATATAATGATTTAAAAGGAATAATTTATAGGAAATTTAATATCACATTTATAGCCTACATAATAGTAAATTTATAGCTGTAAAAAATACAACAGGATTATCATTATAAATACTTAAAACTTGCATTTTAAGTTTTGATAGTATATACAACTTAAAAACATATCCTTTATATAATATAAAACTTAGGAGGTGTGGTACAATTGACAGTAAGACTACTATCCATCAAAAGACAATGATTTGAACAACTTTAGTATATAGTTGCCTAAATAGATTCAATGAAACTGCATTACAAAACATGTTGAACCAATTCTATATCAAAACTAAACTGATTCTGTTTGACATTTTTTTCAGACCGGTGAATCAGCCAAATCAATTATAGTGATCAAATCAATGATTCAACTATTGTCTATCTTTGAATCAGTCAAACAAACAAAACCAATTTAAAGGCATACAATACAGTTACAAGGGAGATAATTACACTGCTAAAATAAAATGTTATTTTTTGCGACATCAAATTGTGATTTTAATCATTAGCTTGAAAACAAATAAGCGGGCCCCTCTTTTTTTAAAATGACATTTAGCTAGGTTATGTATGAAGATTATTTGTACCAATATTTATGAACAAATCACTGATGTATTTTTAAAAAATAAAAGCAAAAAGTGCCGTTTTTTTTTCTAAAATCATGAAAATTAAATTAAATTTAGGAATTGTTACATAAATTTAAAGCATATTTATGTTAGGAAGATATCCAAAAGGTTTTTATAAAAATCCTTTAATGTTTACATTTTTGAACAAAAAAGTTAGGTATGTCTGTCCAAAGGATAGAAATCTCCAAGTAACCAAAAATTTTACAAATGTCTAAAATTTCGACCCATTTATCTCTAAAAGTAGCACATGAAGCTGTATAAAATAGCATGTATGCAAATTGTCATCAGAAATCAAAACTGTATTGGATGCCCTTAACACAAAATAAACTATACATCAAAGATTTGCACTAAAAAAACATGAAATAAATTATGAATTTACCTTTCTACAAAGAATGCTGATATTGATAACAATGAAGTGCTTTTACTGTCATAAAAAACAATACTTATATAAAATATCTGAAATGTTACTAAACTATCTAATTCATAAAACGAAATAAACTTAACCCTAAAATGAACAGCATATACTAATTTTTACATCTATTTTCTCCTCTTATTATTTCCTTCATTTAATTTATCAAAAGAAAATTATACCCAAATAAATATCATACATACATATGTAATTAATGCCCAATAATGATATAAAACAATGACAAAAAAAACTATGAGACAGCATCAAGTAATCATTCCTTGACACGAATATCCAGTTAAACTTGTTAAAATATAAATACACTTAAACAATCTTTATACATACTTTTTGAACGAAAAAAAAAAAAATAAAACAAGCAACTGCGTTAAGAGCACATAATAAGCCATTATTGTGTTTTTTGAAATAGTTGCAAAAATAAAAATAAATATTTAGAAGGCATTTAATCAGAAGCATATAACATGGCTCTGTAGAAAAACATGAATGAGGATACCATTAGGCATATAAATATTGTGTCCAATATGATGGTACAAAGTAATGAGTTTGTAGTAATTTGATCCCAGCATACTGTAACTCATCATCATGTAAATACCTACACTCCAAGCAATATCAGGAAAAAAATATGAAATGTGCTTTCTTATGATCATAATTCCATAAGAAGAGTGTGAATTGAAACAAAACATAAACAAAGTAACCATTCATTCATCATTAAGCATGTACTGAAGGTATGATTTCACAAGATTTTCCAAGTCCAAGTGCAGTATTTCCATTAAAAAGTGGATCAACCAAATGGAAGGATGCATGAACTTAATCTAAAATTTGTCATTAAGCAACTTCATACCAATATAATTTTAATATACCTAGTAATGAAAAAAAAAGACTTACCAACTGTTTTATTCCTAACAGATAGAATGGGGGATATAGGGAAAATATCATATGCATCAAACACTTGGTGACAGGTGCTTCAAAATTACTATGCAATATATTTTAGTATGTATACCTCAAGCATATTAATATATATTAAAAAAAATCAACAATACTCACAATCTTTAAGAATGTTAGAAAATTTACCAAAAAAAAACAATGTATGATCTATTCCTGTTTGACTTAACAGGATGCACATAGAAAAGTTTCAAAATGCAAAAACACTATCCTAAAACTTCTGTCAGTATGGTAAAAATACAGAATAACAAATATTTTGCAATTAATTCAAATAAATGCAATTAAACATAAATGTGGCACCAATAAACTTAATCTACAATGTAGGGTTTTTTTCTACCTTAACCTGTGAACAAAAAGTCTTAGACCTTGTACTGTCAATTGAAGGTCTGTAATTTTTTTATGCTGTACATCACCATAAATGAGATTCGTTCTGTGGCATTCGGACCACACCTACACCTCCTCCAAGCCGTCGGTAGTTCATTCCACCACATAATTTCCAGCTGTTTGTTTCAGGATCGTAAACTTCTATTGTTTTTAAGTATGTTGTACCATCAAATCCTCCGATAGCCATAAGCTGCCCATTCACTACTGCTAAACCGACCTGTATAAAAGAAAGATTGGTTATAAACAAAGAATTTAACTTGAGGCTCAGAATCAGATCTAGGAAAATATTCCATTTGATATTACTGTGCATATTCGAAAAGCATTGAATCATTGATTTCCTTTAAATATACCAATTGGTAACATGTTTAACCAAATTGCAGTTTGATTCACCTCTACAACTAATCAGCTGGTTAAGTATTTTAATACATTGCTTCAATATTTTTACATACCACTTAAGCTTCATTAAATTTGATGGAGGGACTGAAATCTTAAATTGCTGAATCAATGTCAAGTATTATTTTCCCCCTTATATTTCATTAATGTAATAGTGTGAATCTATTCAATCTAAATAACTATGAATAAGAAATAGACTCTGGTCTAATAAAATATGATTGAGTCAAACAATTTTTTTAGTTCTAGTGTGAATTCAGATCTTCATTTCAAACTTATCAATGGGAAAAGGAAATGTGTAATGGATGATCTACACAGGACCAAGATTATCTCCCTTTTATATTATGCATTCAACATTGCTCACAGAATTTTCACTCACCTTACAAATATACTTCAAATTTCTTTTAAAAAATGTATAACAATTGTGTTTTAACTTTGAACCTGATTAGAACAAATGGATCATGAAATGACATTAATAAATGATAGCTTTCATGTCATAAATTCATGTAGTCATACCTTTTTGTCGAGCCTGCGACTTTTGTCGCAAAAGCAAGGCATAGAGATTCTACATTACATCATCGGCGGCATCCACAAATATTCACTCTGTGGTTAAAGTGTTTGAAATTTTAATAACTTTCTTAAACTATCCTGGATTTCTACCAAACTTGGACAGAAGCTTGTTTATGATCATAAGATAGTATCCAGAAGTAAATTTTGTAAAAATATATTTCCTGTTTTTCCGTATATTACTTAAAGATGGACTTAGTTTTTCTACCAGTTAACATTACATTCACTCTGTGGTTAAAGTTTTAAAAATTTTTATAACTTTCTTAAACTATCCTGGATTTGTACCAAACTTGGACAGAAGCTTGTTTATGATCAAAAGCTAGTGTCTAGAAGGAAATTTTGTAAAAATTTATTTCCTGTTTTTCCGTATATAACTTATAAATGGACCTAGTTTTTCTTCCAGTTAACATTACATACAGTCTGTAGTTAAAAGTTTTTAGAACATTTATTAGATTCATAAACCATTCTGGATTTTTACCAAACTTGGACAGAAGCTTCTTACAATCAAAAGATACTATCTATAGGAAATTTTTTAATAATTTCCCATTTTTGTTGAGTCTGTGACTAGCAGCAAAAGTAGGCAAGACACTGGGTTCCGCGGAACCCTTACAATTTTTTTTTTTTATATTTAAAAATGTGTTTACTATTTCCAATCTTCGGATAAAGCAGAAAGAAAATCACCATACTAAAACTAAATGTACATTTTCATAACACTGTGCTTTTTTTTTTATGAACAACATTTTACTTGCAAAGTGCTGAAATTTTTTTAATTATTTGGTCAGTTTCAACACCTAATTTCAAGCTGCATCATAAAAATTTGTTAAGCCCGTTGGTATTGTGAAAACTATAGCTTATTCTTTCTACCTTATGAAGACATCTATATTTATTAACTTTCTGAACACTGAAACAAGAGGGTTACTGTCTTCAACTTATATTTTATAATGAAGTATATCCCAAATGTCTTGAATTCATTTCTAAATATTAACCTACCCCACTTCTTCTGGATGTCATAGCAACAACAGGTTGCCATGTATTAGAATGTGGATTGTATCTTTCAGCACTGCTCAATTCTGTGGTATCATCCCTGCCTCCGACAGCATATATCATATTGTTATACACTGCTACACCCAAGTGTTTACGTCTTGTTCCCATTGGAGCAACAGGTGTCCAACGATTGGTTCTTGGATCATATCGTTCAACTGTAAAGTATTGTTTAACTTTTGTTTGATATTTTAAATGATAGTAACCGTTTATAGTACCACAGCATTGCTTCAAAGTACTAACTCTTTATAACTGGTACCTAGATATTAGTTTAAATTTATTTGTTTCAGTAAATCTCAAATTTTATTCTATTTACTGTAAATAATTTATGACAGTTTAAAATAAATTGCTTCGCCAAGCGCAGCTGGATACGACCGCAGATGTCCAACCCTACACAGTTGGGGCAAAAATGGACACAATATTCGTGCTTGATACAGGTCTGAATTTGGATTGTAATTAAATATTTGACACATAATAGGTTTCTGACACAGAGTAACTGTAGTCAAAGAACTTAGAATTGGTTATATGATTTGAATTTATATTAAATTTTTTGCTTTTGTGCAATACACTATGCTGTTGCAAATTGACCCCCCTCCCCGCTTTTTTTTGCAAAAAAAAAAATATTTGAAGAAATTTTCTTTTTAATTTCTGAAATCTGAAATGAGAAATAATTGTCCCCCCTTCACTATTTCTTTTTTACACCCCCCCCCCCCCCCCCTTTTCCCAATTTTTTTTTACCCCCCCCCCCCCCCCCCCCACCCTTTTTCCCAAAAAAAAAAATTCTTTCCCTCAAGATATGGCCATAATCTCAATTCAAATTTCAATGGAGTTTGCAACCATAATTACCCATTTAAATACATCATAAAAGTCTTAAAATAGAAAATGGCATACATTCCCCATTTCCATTCTCAATTTTATAATCATGGCTATCAGCATTTTTAAATAGTAACTTCAAAAAATAAATTGACAGCTAATCACCTCAAGACAATAGAACATTTCTTTATACATAATTTAAAAGCAGTGTAAGGGAGGTAATCTAAACATAACATTGTACTTTTTTTTAAATTATCCATTAACCAGGAAACCCTTGTTTTTCCCCCTTTTTTGCCCCTAATTCCTATACGGTTTGAGCCATAACCCCCCAAAGCCAATCCTAACCATCCCTTTGTGTTATGGAAACTTGTGGTATAATTTCAGAGAGATCCATATACCGTTCCACAAGTTATTGTCTGGAAACTAGAAAAATACTTATGTGGGCCTTTTTTTGGCCCCTAATTCCTAAACTGTTAGGACTATAACCCCCAAAATCAATCCCAATCTTCCTTTTGTGGTTATAAACCTTGTGTTTAAATTTCATAGATTTCTATTTGCATTTACTAAAGTTATTGTCCGGAAACCAAATGCCTTCGGACGATGCTGACGACGTGATACCAATATACGACCGTAAAAAGAGTCAGGAAAAAATATAAATATAGCACTCATATACAGTCTGCATGTCTATTTTGGTTTTATTTAATTCTTTGATAATGAAGAACTGGTACTCATGCCGGTACAGGATGTATTACATTTTTTATTGCTTTTTTATATCTGATTAATCAAGATTTTTTTCCCCTAATAGGTATTGTATCTTTTTCTAATCCTATTCATTCAGATATTTTCTGTAGTTTCCTTAGGCTTTTTATAAATCCTGAGTATAAAGACATGAAATATTTATCATGTGATAATGAGAAACCACTCATTATATATCAATGTTGCATTTTTCATAAATGTTGAACAGTATTTCTATTTAAAGCTAAATATTTTACATGAGCCAAAAATGAACTTTTACCTACTTTCATTTTTTGTTGCATAAAGCTCTTTCCTGATGATGCTTTGTAACTTGAGTTTTGGATATGTATATATGACTGACTGTTTTGCATAAATAACTGTTACTCAAGTGGTTATAAGTGTTCATACCAAGTCAGGATCATGACAATCATTTTCTGATGGTTTCATTGATGATACCCCCATGTTCCTTTAATGATATCCCCTCCCCTAGTAAAATGAAGACTAGATATGATTATCTTGTTATGTTTTTGTTTTTAGCTGTAAAATGCCAATTTTAAATCATTTTTGGGTCCATGGTGCTTTTTTATATAGTAGAAGATGAAAAGCTATCTATAATGTTTGGTAACCAAAGCCGTACATGAAAAATATAATATTTGTATGTATTTGATAAGAATAACAAACCTGTATTTAAAGGTGATGTACCATCACTCCCACCTACAGCATAAAGGTAGCCCATCAGTACAGCTACTCCTACTCCTAATCTTCTCGTACTCATTGATGCTACCTTAGCCCATTTATTTAATTGAGGATCATATCTAAGAAAATCAACAAGATATTATTGGCGTAAAATTCTTAATATTTATTTTATTTAACAATCTCCTAAAATCTTGGAAAAGAATAAAGAATAAGTGTGGAACATAAAAGATTCCAGCAATGCAAAACTGATTACAAAATTGAACAATTGATTGTTGGTTGCTTGTCCAGTGGCAAATTTTTCATGCATGTTCAGGACAATAGAATTGAACGATGTAAATAATAAAGAAATCATCTACTTTCAGAAAAGTTATTTTCATGAGAATTTAAAACACAGATATTCTTTATTTTCAAAGATAAAGGAAAATTACCAAAAAATTTAAAGAAAATTAAAGAGCCCCCATCGTGACTCTCATATATTGTCTGTATAAAGCATTTCAACATTTCAATAGCATTGTTGGTAATGGAATATTTGTTCCTAGATGTTTTTTTAGAATCCATGTTGTATATGAACAGTTATATATTGTAGATACTGTATAAATATTGCATTTTTAATTGTAAACTTTACTGAATTTATAATTTGTAAATGTTATAGCCAAAAATTATCTTTACCTTTCAACAAAATTGAGACAGGATACCCCATCCTGACCCCCAACAGCATACATATATCCATCTAAAACTGCCACACCAACACTTGTTCTACAGGAACTGGTAGGAGCTACCTCACCACTCCACTGATTTGTCTGTGGATCAAATCTGAAAGAAAAATTAACAAATAGTGCCACTGAAAGTGATCACATATTATAATTTATTGTTTATAAAACAATATATTGATAGATATAACAAATGTGCAAAAGAATGTATTGCTTATTCAACTGAAATTCTTGAGGATTAGATATAAATCTGTATTGATCTTTTTTAGCCAAAATATATAAACAAACAATAAGTTCTTGCTAAGAAATGATCTATACAATTATTCTCCTATGCCTAAATGTAAAAAAATATGACTGATTGTGAATGAGCCTAGGCAAGTAAATTTTAAACATATGAATGAAATCAAATTTCTTAAAATAAATGTATTCCAAGTGTGGTGGCCAGAACTTTTTGCTTGCTTGATTGATTGATTAACAGCTGTGGCAATATTACATGAATATTGAAGTTGAAAACATATTAAAATAAGAACATAAAATTGCTATATACTACACTGACATCTTTAGTTGAACTTTTCACATGCTGGCTCAACATGTAAGTGTACAGGAGGACATATCACTACCTTGTTGGACTCAATATTTTGATTCCTAGCTACTAAATTTTGTTTGTACTGCTATAAAATGCAGTGTGATAGGTTCAGTAGCAGCAAATACCAATTTTAAAAGTCTTTGATTAGACTCTGCTGGAATTCTAGCCACAACCTCCAGCACTCGAGAGGTGTAAATAAAGTACTCGGGTGGTTCTCCTTGGCCATTACTACTTACAGCTATACTAAAACTAACCTAAAAAATATTCTTCCATACTAAGACTAGTCTTTTGAAAAGCATGGCAGCATACATTTATCTACAGATATTAAATTTGTTATCAATTTAAAAGTTTTCATTTCTATCTTTTACAAGATAATTTGAAACAACACAAAGTGACCAGTTGATATTTATGTTTTTTTTCAAATTACCCTGCATTGGTGAATTGTTGTATTCTATTATGAGTTATCAATATCTCGTTCAATTCATATAAATCCACAACTAAGAGAACTTTTTTGTAGTCAATCATTTTTATACTTTTGTTACCTTTCAATGCTATTTAAATATGACTGGCCATCGTGTCCTCCAACTGCATACAATAGATCATTTAGTACCGTTACTCCCACGCCACATCTCCGTTTACTCATTGGTGCAACCATCCGCCACTCATTTGTTTGAGGATCATACCGCTCAACACTTGAAATGGCATCACCACTGCACCAACCTCCAACTAAAATGTATAAAGAAATGAAAATGTTTTAAAAAAGAGTAAGTGACTGTCAAATTATTTCACCAGTACTTTTCTAAGTGATGACTTACTATAAATATTTCTATACAAAATAATACAACTTATGGAGTATCTGATTGATGTTCAATGACAATCAAATATTCTCCAGAGATAAAGAGCAAACCATGGTTGCCCAGATCAAATCACTGTGAAAATCTTTAATTCCAAAAAGTGTGAAATTTTCATATGATAAAACTGATTTTTTTCAAATTAACAAATTTTTGTTCTTACATTAGAATATATATACAATTAAAATTATTACATGTTTAAGTGCACAAGGCTCACACTTCTTCAGAATCAAAAGGAATAGTAGCATCTAAGGAAATGATATATTTTAGTCAATCATCCTTTATTACAGAAATGCAATGGACAAACAAACAACAAATATACTAATGGTTGAAACTACACACAAGGAAACTTTTCTAAAAAGTGCAAGTAATCCATACTATAATGAATTGCATGTATTTGATATAATAATAAGAGTACAACACTGTACAGATGTGTATCAATCATATGTACATCATCCCTTACATTTTACAGCCGATTTCATTGAGTGTGTAGGAATAGGTATTATCTTTTGTTAGCTTGCTTGCTAGCTGAACTGTGAAGTCATTATTAGGTTGGGTAAACTACCCTCCTTTATGAGTAGACTAGTCCCACAGATAACCAATTCTATCTGTCTGTCGGACTAATCTACTCATAAAGGAGGGTAGTTTACCTAACCTATAGTCCGTTTGACTTCTATAAATCTTCAGAAAATAATTCTTAAAAATTCATTTTTACAAATAAACATTTTTTTTCTTGATGTATGTTAATGTATGATATATACGAACTCTGACTATGAATATCATAATTTTAGGCTAATAATAAAAAAAGTTATCCATTAGGTCTCTATGTTACTCCAATTTTTTTTTATATAAAATACTTGATGGAGTTAGTATGAATAGTGTATCAGCCTTCCATTCAAAACAAAAACATAAGACATGTGCTTTAAACCCGTTTCATTATACCATGTGACTTCTCTCATTTTAATAACCTGACCAGCAAACAAACTTGGACTTCATTTAAGTTTTATGTCATGTGGTTACTGAACTTATTGTATACATGATTTTGTATTTTTCATTGTTCAATTTCTATGAGTAACCTTAGTAATATTTTCCACTGGAAATTACTAGTATAACATTTTTAAAAACTACAAAGTAGTTTTATGCAAAATTCAGTTTAGAAAATTTTATTAAAAAGTTCCCCTTTTCATCAGTAAAGGTCTTTATGGTAATATTTTATCTAATTTTATTTTCATATTTTGAAAGTCATAAGCTGTGTTTTTTCAAGAAAAAAGTAAATATTAAATGTATTCTGTACTTATTGGTGTAACTTTTTAGAGGCTCTCCATTTTGTTAATACTGTCATCATGCTTTAAGCATAAAAAGCTTGCTTATATTCTTTTATAAGATATATATAAATATGTAATCAAATTAAGGTAACAAAAATTAAGATTTGGTAAGGAATAAAAACAAAATAAAACATCTGATTATTATATTTTTTCCCACAAATAACATCTTTGTAGATACATGCAAGTTCATTTATAAGATCATATAAAACCAGTTATAAAACAACTTAGATGATGGTCATTTTTCATGACATGTATAGTGTCCTTTGATATTTAAATGAGTCACATGGTACAATGAAACGGGTTTAAAACACATGTCTAATGTTTTTGTTTTGAATGGAAGGCTGTTACACTATTCATACTTACTCCATCAAGTATTTTATATATAAAAAAAATAGAAGTAACATAGAGACCTAATGGGTAACTTTTTTAATTATTGGCCCAAAATTATGATATTCATAGTCAGAGTTCGTATATATCAAACATTAACATACATCAAGAAAAAAAAATGTTTATTTGCAAAAATTAATTTTTAAGAATTATTTTCTGAAGATTTATAGAAGTCAAACGGACTATAGTAATGACTTCACAGTTCAGCTAGTAAGCAAGCTAACCAAAGATTTTACCTTTTTCTACACACTCAATGAAATCGGCTGTAAACATGAACTGTAAAGAACAATGACAAATATTTCAAGAAATGAGCTGTCAAATTGACAGCAAACCAGGTTTTCTGAATGTTGAAGGCACTGTGCATTTTTTCCAAGCTATCAAGGACCACATAACTCATGAAAGGTAAAAGTGAAAATCATCAATACAGAACTTGTCCTCCTTTTTGAAATCATTAACAACATATTAAAATTTGAAAAGCATTGTTGGAAAGATTCATAAGTTATTGCACAGAAAAGATATAAAGTGTAATTTTCCAATATATTAAAAGAATGAAACTCCTGAACAGTAAAAGTGAAAATTGTCAATATCAAACTTGATCTCAATTTTGTCATCAGAAACAACATATTTAAAATTGAAAAGCATTGGTTGAAAGGTTCATAAGTAACTGCATGGAAACTGCAGGCAATCGGAAAACCTGGTTAAAAATCAAAACCAAATCTGACACATTACCAAGAAATAAACTAAACTATCCATTTTCTTTCGGTATACCCTATATAAGGTGTGAAATAATGATTTCAGTAAGGTAGATATTCAATGATGTTTTTCACAAACCAAGTTATACCTGCAAAAAGTACTTCTCCGCATCGGATAGGTTTTCTTGGTCTTGTTCTTGGTCCTTGCATCAATGGACGTTCTTGTGGCAATAACAGATAATTTTTGGCTTCATCAACAAGATCTCGACAGGATTCATCACTCTTAATTAAAATGTCTGAACCAACTGTCCCAACTAAAAACTTAGGGCTCATCAGGGGTAATCTAACATGTTGTGTGACCTGTCATACAATAATGTTCGTGAAATCATGGAATACATGTAAATGTTACTATAATATTTTGACATTTGACCTAGTTAGAATTATCTAATGACATTTTACTGTTGCTTTTTTTCTTTAACAATAATGAAAAAAAAGTCAATTTTATAAACGATAAATTTTTAAATTGACTAAAATAGACCCCCTATTTTGATTAACATCTCTCAAAATACAGAATTTTCAGCTATCAAAAAATACATAAAATTGGCTATATCAAATATTTAATTCAGGCAATTGCCCTTGCCTTCCTGCTAAAAAAAAAAACTATGGATGGCATTTATTTTTGGGATTGTTGATCTTTTGAACAATGAACAAAAAATGAGAGATTTTAAATTATTTTAATGATTTCAGGAACTGCTGTATACAAATAATATGAGTTTTCATATTTGCGAAACATATCTTGTCGCAATTTTTACAATAATAAATACATTTGTACATCACAAAAACTTCTGAATTTACAGTTCATCTAAAAGTAAATTTTATCCAAATGATCAATTATGTGATACTTATAGTGTACTAGTTACTGTTAGAAATACTCATTTTGTTCTTGAATATTCTTGAACAGAAAATTAATTTAGAAATAATATATTTTTATATAAGGGTTACTGAAAGTTTGTTCTAGCACTATCAATAAGTTTTTTAAATCCTCTTAAACAAATGAAATTTTGATGTAATTTTACAGATAAAAATGAAAGTGAAATCAGCACATTTTAATTCATATATTCAATAAAAAGCTTCAAAAAAAAAAAAAAAAAAAGGTCATATTGTCATACGGTCATACCTGTTAGGTATCTTCAATACTAAACTTTGCAAAGGGCATTAATTTCTCAAAGAACATACTTTTACTGATTTACTGGAAATTCAGAAATTATTGCGATGTTTTTATTAATGTGAAAAATGCAACGGTATCAGGTTTGCAATAATAAAATGCAGACATTAATTAATTACTTTACAGTTCTGTTTAAGATGTTGTATTTGGTACGTCAGAACTTACATTAGGTAGGTGACATCTTCGTTCCTGTGTGTTGTATTTTACCCAAGACATGACAGCATTAAACACTTGCTCCTCTGATCCTACATTTAATTCATCACTTGAGATTATATCCACTAACTGATTCACTGGTAAAAGCATGAATTCTTCACTTTCCATTACCTGTATTCAAGTACATATACATCAAATAATTATATGTATAATAGTTTTTACAAAAATTAATTAAAAGCTTCATAACGAGTTAAAACTAATATTACGGAAAAAAAACATACATGTTTTGTTTGTGTCAGTTGATTATGACCAGCCCTTTATTATTCATTAATTTTCATTGAAAGCTAAGTTTCATGGTAATTAAACTACATTTACCTCCTTGGTTATTACTCAGGATAACTGGCTAATATCACTGGTTAACTGGCTAACATCACCAGTTAACTTGTCAAATAACAGGTTACCAATATCATTTAAACTTCTGGTTACATGTAAGTTGCAAACAAAATGCATATGGTTAACTACCAGCTTATCACCCACTTAACTGCTTAAAACTAATATAAATACCTGCACATGTACATACAACAGTAAAATGACTTTTGCCTAAGATGAAGTTCAAAGGACTGAAACAGGACAGGCTGTACATTTAAATTCAGTATACCATACAATATTCTTCACCAGTTGCCGTTCATATTAGAACAGTAGAGAGTTACTTATATACTTAATGGTACATGAAGTTTAATCATAATGTTTTCAGGATTTTTATACGTGATTTTACTAAAAACTTATTACATAGTCCTGTAGTTTAACATATTTGTTTAAATACAAAGTAGTACTCTACCTCTTGAAAATTATGTTGGGTAAATTTATCTGCTATCCGTAACAAATCTCTACATGCATGTGTATCAGCAAATGCTCTTATACCAAGACAATTTGATGGGTCTAATTGTCTCTTGAGAAATTCACAACAAACGTCTTGTATTTCTGCAAGTTGTAATAAACAAGCTGCTGGCAATAGTGTTTGTACATTACTTTCTTCCACTGTTATGTTAGATGTGTAACAAAAGTCAATGAGGAGTTCCATAGCTGCCTCATCAATATCTCTAATTGTCACTTCTGTCTGTCTACTCTCAGCAAGTTCGCCTGTAAACATGGCATGAAAATATGGACTGCATGCAGATAGTATCACACGATGAGCAAAAATTTTCCTTTGACCAACAATAAGGACAACATCACAAAGTTCTCTGTGCTTCCTTAAGACATTGATTGATTCTAATGTATGTCGTGGATGTTTGTCTGATGTGTAGGCAAGTCTGGCAGGAGAAGCGGCTCTCTCCATTTTGTTGTTCATCTGAATAATGATGTTAATCCTACTTTACAGAAAATTATTGTTAGGCATTCCTTTCTGAAAAGAAAATGTTGCAAAAATCAAATAAAATATCAGACATGTATATACATTTATCGCTATTTTACGAATTTTTCCTTTGATCTTGCTGACTGATAATTTCCGTTCTCAGCGGAGTCGAGTGATGTGAAAATTATAGCTAGAAACTAAGGGAACATGTGCCGTTGTCAAGGAAATTAAAAACGTCTTCATAGGTAAAATAGCCATAAACAGAATATCATTGGTCATCTCAACTCGATTGCTTTTCTCACTTTCGCCGTACCGTCTCAAGCGAGAAAATCAATCTCGTTGAGATAACCAACGATTATCTATAAGTATATGCAACCTCAAAAACAACACCAGTGTCCATACAACTACAGCCATTTGAAATATGAGTGCCAACTAGCTTTGTCTTACATGTTGTACTTAAAGTCACATTGCAGAACAAAAACTTTGCTTCTTATACAGAGGTATCTGTAACAGCTTCTACAGTTTACCATGAACAGTTACATTGTAGGAATTTAGGATTAGTTTGCTGAACTGTAAATAAATACATCAGAAGAAAAGCTTTTCATCAAACATCTTATTTAACTTTTTGATTGCAAAATGAATTTGTATTCCTGTAGCAATATTGCACAAGGATTTGCCAAGTCTTTTAGTATTTAGGCAAATTTTGGTTACATGGTCTGCAACTATCTATTTCTACAGAATATATTATACTTCTTTGAATATTTTTCTTCTTATACTTTTTTATTACTACATGTACATGCATGTAATTCAACTGTAAATATCTTAAATCAATTCCATGTTTAGGACTTTTTTCATGTCATCTGGTATACACAATTTACATGATGAAATAGAGGGTCAGCCAGTTTTTGATCTAATAATCTTTCCAGTGCTATAACATGTAGGCACTTGTCAAAAACTGAAAAATTAAAATTAAAAAAACAGAATTTGAATTACTTAAATCAGGATAAACACATTTTGAACATATATTTTGATAAAAATTGATACATGTACTTATTAAAAAAAATTGTAATGCAGAGTCGTATACTTTTTAGTAGGCTTAATGGCTAAAAGACACACACCTGTTAGTTGATAATGCTAGATCTGCAGTTCATTATTTCGTGTAATTACATACATTAATAAATTATGCAAAGACGGGAAATACAATGTACTGACTTTCTAAGTTAAGTAAATCTGTCACAGTAAATTTTAAAGGCCCAAAATTTTCATCTTAGCTTAAATTAAAGTTTCTTGCCAGATAAACAAATTTCTTTCAGTCAAAACAGCACCAACAGTTGTTTCCCCAAATATTTCAATTAAAACACATAAACCTGATGTGTCACATTAGCCGTCTTTGATGTAATAGCTTTAAAAACATGTACATGTACGTCTAACAAAATATTTTTAACTACATACAAGTGTACACTTTTTTGCTAGCTATATGTATGCATGACAAAGATATCCTACAAATTAGAACTTGTGAGAATAGATTAGAAAATATAACTCTGCCATGATTTAAAGCTTTACAGTCAACAAAATCATCATGTGTCAAAATGTAGAAGTCTATGTGATTATTCTTCTATGCCCTAATCAATTAAGTTAACACTTTGAGTGTTACTAGGCTCAATTATCAATATTCATTATGTTCATACTCTTGTAGTTAAAATGTTGCTCCCATTCTACTGTCAATCAGTTTCAGTTTTAACAAAATATTAATTTACAAACACCATTGAGCTTATCAACTACAACTTACACACAAAAAATTATCCTGAGATTTTTAAGAATATTCCTGACTTTTTATATATTATTTTGATTAATATTTGTCAGAACTTCCTCGGCAAATCCCAAACCCAAATAAATAAATAATAAGGTTTAACGATTCTACAGATGAATTTGAGGAAGACGTGTATTAAACATCATCTGGGTTCGACATATATTAAACTTAAACAATCCTTTGACTTTTCAGTCTAAAATGGAGTTAAAGTAAATCATTTTGTAAGTAAAATATGTGACCATTTGTTGACATTCTTCTCGGCCAAATTTGGGAATAGGAAGTTAACATCTCGTGTTATGACATGAATCGACTTCGGTCTATTTGATAGTATCCGGATTTCTATCGGGCACTGATCAAGTTCAGTTCAGTTCAGTTTCTTGTATATTCCTCCATTAATTGTGGAGCACTACCCATAAGGTATAATTGTAGCAACTATATACGGAAACATTTAATTATGTACAGATGACAGAATTTAGGCAATAATAATTACTAAATAATTAATATTATAATTAATTCATGGGATTGTCGTCATAAACTAAATAATTAATATTATAATTAATTCATGGGATTGTCGTCATAAAATTTTAAAATTATATTCATAATGTGCTGAGGTGTAAGAACAGGTTAAGTAAGAACTGGATATATTTACAAATAAGAATTTAGAATTTAAGTGGTCTTAAATTAAACTTTCTTAAAATTGTTAGTTAAAGGTGCTATACGTACATCAGAATTTATAATGAAAAGGTTATTTTATAAGAGTTATGTAAAAGGGTTGGGGTTTTGAACAATTCACATGACATATATACACAAGTTTTCCTTCACAGTTTAAAATTACCTTATTTGGGATCTTGTCATTATTCTTTAAAGGACTTAGGTACTTGATATCTTAAAACTTTGCAATTTTTTTTTTAATTTAGGTTCTAATAAGTAATAAAATAGTAAGATGACCTAAGATGGTAAAGTAGGGAACCTTTTTTGTGAGCAGCATGTGCATCTCATAGCACATATTTCTAGCCAGAGTTTCAATGTTTTCATACACAGTTGAGTAACAGTTTATGTCCTTGCTAGTACAGTCCATTATGAGCTGCAGTAAATTCCCTTGTATGATCTTCTTGTATGTTGAGGTGTCAATTTCATCCATTGTCTGTTCGATTTTTGAGCAATATTTAGATCTTATTTGCTCCAATTCTTTGCAGCGTAGAATAAAATGTTCTAGATCTTCATTTTCCTGTTCACAGATTGGAAATATCGGGTTAACTTTCGGATCGAACTTAGCTCTTTTGGCTTGGAATATGTACGTTTGAGTACTTATTCTTGCTTTTATTTCTCCTGCCTTTACATCTTTACCATTGTTTTTTACCCTTTTCCATATATTGTGAGCTTCATTTAATGGATTGTTCTGTATCTCTATGTATTTAAGTGATGTTTTTTCCATTTTTTCATAATGACATTCATTTTTCCAGTATTCCTTGATCTTTATTCCTACTAGTCTTTTCCATTCGATTTTCTTAAGTGGGTTTTCTATGTAGTATAACTACTAGATTTCAAATTGTATTTTGATAGAGTTTTTTCCACTCTGTTGATAAAGTCTTTTCCTCTTTGGTCTGAAAATGCTATTTGTCGGCGCAGAATTTCACATTCTATGGTTCCTGAATTTCGAACAATATTCATGAAGAAGGTAAGTAGATTTTTGTCTAATGTGATGGCAATAGGTTCTGCTCCTACCAGGGTATAGACAGCCATATTTGCTGTATTATTTGGAAGCGCTTGAATTTGTCGGAGGATTTTTCTCTCTGCCAGTTCTAGCATATCCTTTTCTTTTGCAAGTAAGTTCACCACCTCAAGTCCGTAGATGCTTCTTGGTACTGTATATGTTCTCCATAGCTTGTATGCGACCATGGGTGAGAATCCCCTTCTGACATGTAAACCATCTCCGAGAAGGCTGTATATTGTTGCCCTGCCGGTTCTTATTCTTTCTGAGATATTTACCCGGTTTTGTTCGTTTCTTTTGATACCTAGATGTTTGGTTTCATTGGTTATATTGATGTCATCGTCTTCGAATTGCAGTGTTGATATGTTTGAGCCTTTTGCATTGTATAAAACAGCTTCAGATTTAGTTGGAATGATTTTAACTAGATTTCTGCTTGAATGGTGCTGTACTATGTCTAATATTCCTTGTGCGTCAGTAGTACTATTTGCCAGGACAGCAATGTCATCGGCACATGTGGGTGCAGGGACTTGTATATCACCAATACATGCTCCAAGTCCACTTTTTAAATTGCTATCCAGTATGACGTTGTTGTAGCATTTCTTCTTCTTCTTCTTCTTTAAGTTTCTAGCGATCCTTCAATTATTGAAGATTATTCGCCGGGCGTCGACTATAAAATTTTATAATTTACATTGTAGCAAGAAAAATAAAAAGAAACAAAATCAAAAAATCAAAATAATGTATGTGCATTTGAAAAATTTCATTTAGATAAAACTATATACATTTGATAACAAAATAGTTAGGGATAGAAAATGGGGATGAGAGCAGATTCTGAGATCATACTCTTGAATCCCTGTACTGTACTGCATGATACTATTTGTTGTGGCAGAAGATTCCAATCTATAACTGTTCGTGGATAAAATGAATATTTATAACTGTCTTTAGATGTTTGTATTACCCTAAATGAGTGTGGATTGCTATGTCTAGTTCTATTGTCTAATGGGATCAAAAGGTTATATGTAGGGACTGCAACAATTTCATGTATAATTTTGTAGAAGAAGACAAGTCTGTATCGTAAACGCCTAATTTCAAGTGGGTACCAATTTAAGTCTGTCATCATTTCAGTAACTGAGCTGGTGTTATGGAAGCGGTTGCATGAGAAGCACGCTGCTCTTCTCTGAACTTTTTCAATTTGTGAAATTTGCTGTTTTTGATGTGGATCCCAAATAGTTGAGCAGTACTCTAGTTTTGGTCGGACAAGAGCTTTAAATGCATGTGCTTTAACTTTAGGTGAGGCTATTTTTAGGTTTCTACGAATAAATCCCAGAGACTGATTAGTTTTTGATGTCATGTTATCGATATGTTTGTCCCATTTTAAATTTGATTGAAGAGTTAGGCCTAAATATTTTGTAGAGTCAACTTTTCTAGAGAGTGATTGTGTAATTTATAAGTGAAGTCTAAAGGTTTGCGTTTTTGAGTTACACTGAGAATGTTGCACTTATCAGGGTGAAAATGCATGAGCCAATCCTGCTCCCATCTGCCGGCCGCTTCCAAGTCAGACTGTAATTTATATGTGTCATCTGGTTTTTTAATTTCCCTATAAATAATACTGTCATCTGCGAACAATCTTAATGTACTATGTTCAATATATTCTGCCAAATCATTTATAAATATTAAGAATAAAATTGGACCAAGCACTGTGCCTTTAGGTACCCCAGATGTTACAGGATTTTTATTTGATGTTTCACCTTGAAGGACTAATGTTTGTGTTCTGTTTGTTAAAAAATCTTGAATCCAATGTAATGCATTGCAATTTATACCGTAGAAACCGATTTTATACATGAGATGGTGGTGTGAAACTTTATCAAATGCTTTTGCAAAATCCATTATTATGATGTCTGTTTGAATGTTTTTATTATTTGAATTTGCAAGATCTTGAATAAATGATATTAGCTGAGTTTCACAGGAGCGAAATGATCGAAAACCATGTTGTAAGTCATATAGTATTTTATTTTTTTCCAGATGTTTCATTATATTACTAGCTACAACATGTTCTAATAGTTTGCAGCAGATGCAAGTCAATGATATGGGGCGATAGTTTATAGGGTCGTGTTTGTCGCCTTTTTTGAATGCTGGACATACACTTGCGTGACGCCAGTCTTGCCAGCATTTATATAGCGTTGTAGATAGTTTTGCACCTTGTTGAATTTCTTGTAACACCATTACATCTTCTGTACATTGACCTTCCCATTTAACCTTAATGCTCATACCTTTATACAAGTTTCTCAGTAGTATCCAGAGTTTTCCTTTTATTCCATAATGGTACAGCTTGTTGAATAGTATTTCATGGTTTAGTTTGTCAAATGCTTTTTCTGCATCAAGAGTTATTAAAATCATCAGTATCTTTAATTTCTTACTTTCTTCGATTGCTTCTGATGTGAGGAAAGCTGCGCATAGTGATGACACTCCTTCTGTAAAACCTCTTTGCAAGGAGTTTTGAATGTAATTGAATACAGAGTCAACTCTATCCTTCAGTATACTTTGTAATATTTTTGCAAAGGTTTTAGTCACAGTTATTACTCTATAGCTAGATGGTAATGTTTTGTCTTTTTCCTTCTTTAGGATTGGTGTAAGAATCCCTGTCTTTAGGAAGGTTGGTACATCCAGATATGTTAAAATTAAATTTAGCAAATGTACTATAAAGGGAGTTAACTCATCCATCCCATATTTGTAGTGTTCTGCCGAAATTCCATCCTCATCCGGTGCTTTTCCTGCTTTAAGTTTTTCTATAGCTTTATTAACCTCCTTTACATTGACATGATCAATGCCTTGACCTTTTTCCCTTTCTATGGATTCTATTATATTGTTTTGTATTTCTACTAGCTCTAGCTTTTCAGTGTCAAAATTTTCCTATAATGATGGCGTAGCTAGTTGTTGAAAATGTTCTTGCCAAATGTTCATTATGCTTGGTCCATCTTCTGCAGTCTTTTCATTCAGTTTCAGTATCTTGGTGTTTTTCTTTGCATGTTGATAAGCTTGTAAAAAAAAGTTTTGTGTCTGCATTTGAAGCTTTCATAATTTTTCCCGCTGTTGATTCTCTCTGAGAGGCATAAGCTTGTCTTTGTGCTTTTCGAAGTATTCTTTTTGCAGCTGTCATTTCGATTTTGAGCTCGTTACTTCTGTCTTGAGGTGCTCCATGTTGCCTCCATACTTTATATGCATTTTTTGATTGCTTTGATGCCTTTTCTATTTGTTCATTCCATATCGCCTTTCCCTTTGATTTGATTTTGATTTTTCTTCTATACTTTGGAATTGCCGCTTCTCCAGCTTTATGTAGCAATTTTTCTAAATTTCTTATATCTTGCTCTATGATTCCTTTTGATTTTTGCATGAGGTTTGGTAGATCTTTATTGATGATTTCCTTATAAATTTGATGGTCACAGTCAGTCCATTTAGGTTTTGCTATGATAGTTGTTGCTTTTCCCCTTACTTTTTTCAGTTGGCTATTCAGTGTCAGAATAACAGGTACATGGTCCGAGGTATTCTCTGGGTCAGTATCAAGGACATCAATTTGTCTGATTTTATTTATTATTTCCGAGTTATTTTTGAAGGGGAAGTAATCAATTTGTCCTTTCGATTTACCATTCTGGTGATAAAATGTTTCTTTTAATGGGCATTTCTCAGTATTTCCTACACATTTTTCCTTGCAGAAAGTCTGTAGAATTTTATCATGAGGTGTAGAGCTTCTATGGAGTGACCCGTTCATGTCTCCACATACTATAATTTCGTGTGTATCTTTGTATTTCTCTATCATTTCATCAATTTGAGCCAAAGTGTCTTTGTATTCGATATCTGCATTTTTGTTATCTGATGGCATATATACATTTATAAGACATATTTGTTTGCCTCCTTGTTGAAAATGTATGGCTTGTAATCTATTTCCACCGTCTATCAGTTCCTTTATATTTTCATTAATTTCTTTTTTCCAGATTATGGCTACTCCACCATATCCCCTTTTCATTGAAACGTTGAAATCAGGGTCGTCATTATCATCAACGCTTTTAGCTATGTATGCGCTATTTTCAGCAATTTCAGCTATGATTTTCTTTTCCGCATTGAAGAACCAGTGTTCTTGAATGCATAACACCTGTACATCCCTTAACAAGTTTTTGATTTAGAGAGCGTTTGACTTCACATTTTGTACATTGAGTGTACCTGTAATGATATCCTCCCTTTTATCTTGTTTGATCGGCCGCCGCCTAAAAAATGATTTGGCTTCTTTCTATTCCCATCTTCTTTTGTTTCTAGATTGTCAGAATGAACTAGTCCCTTTAGATGCTTAGGACCACCAACATTAGCCCCCCTTTGAGAGGGAAACTTCTGATGGCAGTCCGCTTCCAGCGGGGCGTCCCCACTAGAAGCCGTTGTTATAAGACCAGTTCTGGACGTGACTTCTACTTGATGGTTTACTTCTGTATGCGTTTTATCTTCATCATTTTTCGCGGTAGTCAAAGCAGCTGAACTTGTTAGATTGATGTTCATTCTAATTTTGTCTTTCAATTTCTTCTGCCTGACTTTGTTAAGCTATTACTGGCATGCTTGTTCTTTGGTCATAGAATCTTTTATTGTTGTTTCTTTGACTTTGTTCCTTTCTGTTTGTCTGTTGTTGACTATATCCTTGGTGGTAATTTATATTTTGTGGTATAGGTTGTGGAGCTATCCTATATTGCTGTCTGTATAAATGTGCATTTTGTATCATTTTAGTGTTGATACTGCCAGTTGGTATACTTCTATAGCCAGTGTAATGGTGGCTGCTTTGGCCAATTGCAGGTATAGCCTGTATTCTGCTATTGTGGTACATCGGCGCTTGTATATGGCCATGATTTATTCTGCTCTGCTCTGTTGGTATCTGGCTATAGTGTGGAGGTGCCATATAATTCATGAATAGTGGATTGGCTTGATTAGGAATCCTGGATTGCTGATTTGTTAGCTGTACGCCAGTATGCTGATCACTCATTTGGTGTTGGTTTGTGTTCCTAGTATTATCCATATTCTGGTTATAAGGATAATATTCATGCTTTCCTGGTCTTTGCCACATTCTTAGTTCTTTCTGTAGTTCCATTATTTGCAGTTTATTTCTTAATTCATTCATTTCCATTTGATGTTTAATTCTTAGGTCTCTATTTTCCATTTCTAGCCTGAAGTTGTTCAGCATCATATCTACTTTGTTTATAGTCTGCTCCTGCGAGTTGTTGCTACAGTTACAATTTGGCTGATAGGATTTTAAATTACCTTTGTCAATGGTGCTTTCTTCTGTTTGCATCCTCAGTAGATTGATTGTATTTCTATAGTCTCTATTGGTATCTTCAATTATGACTAGTCTTGGTCTGCATTGTGCTAATTGATCTTCCAGCTGTTGAGCAGTTTCATTTATATTTTTGCACTTATATTGCCTTTTCGGTTTTGCTTTCATGTTTTTTTGGCTCATCTACATGTTCTATTTGTTCATTTCTGCCATTCTGTAACATTTGGTTAGGCTGTTTGTATGTAGCCATTATTTTCATTTCTAATTCTTCTGTGTTTGCATTTCCTGCTTCTTCCTTCGTAATGTAATTTCAAGTTGGACTGTCTTTAGATGTATTGTCTGGCACGTTTTTAACTAAATGGACCATTTCACTATATTCCTCTGTCGAGCCTTGTTCTTTTAGACTTACTTTTGGTATTGTTTCTTCTGTATCTATAATTGAGTTATTGCTTCTCAGTGATATATTAACCACATCCATGTCCATAATACTAGTAGAGCAGCTCCTACATGAATACTGTTCTTCTTCAGTTTGGCTTATCCTTACAGGATCAATGTTTTCACATGTATAATGAAACAGTTGGCCGCATGCAATACAGTCTATGAATATTTCTGGTTGTGCTGTCTGATTGCATATAACCTCTACCTTTGGTGTAGTATGGAATAAATTGATACGATAGAGTTGTCTGTTATTTCTTCTATTTCTGACCGAATGTGATGTTCTGATGCATAGCCCTTGGTTATCATGCTGGTGTTTTGGCAAGAGCTTGTATGTAGAGTGTTGTTCAAAGTATATGTCTATTTCCCCCTTTATAATTTCATAAGCAGCTGCTGATAGCTCTAGGATGTAGTTTTGATGTTTCTGCTCAATTTTTATGTCCATTGTTCTATTACATGCTTCTAGCTTTTTGTCCAAGGCCCTGGTTTTATTGATACTAAAGTTTTCATATTTAGCTGGTGTATAGGGCTGAGGTTATATCAAGACAATATTAAGGATGTATTCTTCTGACGTTTCAGTCTCGTTGAAATCTCGTATAATAGTGGAAAAGAGACGTTATCGGCATGGGAACTAGGGAAGATGGAAATTACAATATCAGATCAAGCTACTCATCTGGGAATAACAAGATCCTCCAAAAATGAAAATATGATAAATGTTGACGAAAGAATAAGTTTGGCGAGAAGAACATCTTACTCACTGATGAAAACAGGCGTCCATGGAACTAATGGACCGATCCCAAGTGTATCCTACAATATATACAGAATATATATATTGCCACGCCTCCTTTACAGCTAAGAGGTCCTTCCGCTAAATATAAGGCAACTAAAAGCACTTAGCGACTTTCACTCAACATTCCTGAGAAACATCCAATCTATGCCTGCCAGAACAGCTTCAGTAGCAATTTATGCGTTACTTGGTGCCCTCCCGCTCGAGGCTGAGCTTCATAAACGTCAATTGAATCTTTTTCACTCCATTCTTATCTCAGAAAATCGAAACCTGAAAGAAATTTTACTACGACAATATCGTATGCAAGTAAATCAAGGAACTTTTCTAGAAAGAAAAGAATCTATTCTACAAAAATATAATCTGCCTACTATAGAGGAACTTTGGGAAAACACACCAACTAAAATTAACTGGAAACACACAACAAGATCTGCAATCATAAAATTTTGGCAGGAATGGATAACAACAGAAATTTCTCAAAAATCAACTCTTCATCGTCTTGACATTAACTCAATAAATATTGGAGAAACTCATGCAGTCTGGAACACAGCTTTGAATTTACCAGGAGAAACAAAAAGGGCAATAGTTAAAGCAATAATTCTTACTGGAACTTACATGCTTCAAGCAAATAAGGCAAAATTCAAAATTGATAATGTTGACTCAATCTGTCCAATCAGTAGGTTTGAAGAAGAAAACCTCATCCACTTAATCACCAGATGTCCAATCCTTGAAGGTATCCGTAGAAAACATTATGGACCCATCAAACAACAGATTGTGCACAAAATTGGAAGCAGTCAGTGGAATAGTAAGTTCCGTGATAGAGACATTATATGCCAGTTGATAACAGACTGCAGGAAACTTACTGGAGAATATCTGCCTCATGATGTAGTGCTTATGAACAATATAGAGACTACATCTCGTAGGATGTGTTTTGATATGCATGTTAAGCGACTTAACTCAATGAACATAGATAAATGAAAGTGAATATGTGTATTCAGTATTAACCACAGTGACTAATCAATAGCTGTCGTTTTATATTATCACCTGTGTGCTTGGACTTTTGCACGCTTAACTATAGCATTATCGAATGGCTTATCTGTGTGGCTTGGTATGCCTGCTAGAATAACAGTAGTATAAGTGGCCTTGTCTTGCTATGTTGCGCTGATTACAAGAGCATTTATATGAAAAACGTTTTAGATTTTTAAAGATTTCAGTCTGAAATTTTTACCTTGTACATATATTAACATTTAAAACAGTGCATACTTTTATGATAGAAGTTTTAAGTGACATACTATGTGGAATACTTTTAAAGTGGATTATATTGCGCCCGTGTAACATAAGCCTTATATTCTATATGGATATTGTGCCGGTGTAATATAAGCCCAGTTTTTTAAAATCCGTTTGGATGTGATGCTCATTAGCAGGAGGAAGATACAGAAAAGAAGAAGAATTAAGAAGGAGTTATTTCCAAAACATGTGATACAAGTGGAAAATATCAATGAATTTAAAAAATATTATAATCAAACTTATTCCTGTGAAAAAATTGTTTATTTACAATAAGTATAGTTTTTGAGTAATAACATTTTCAAATTTTATTACCAATCAAGTCAGTCTCATTAGCCAAAATGTTGAGAAAATGGGTGAGGGGTACAAGAAATGATTTTACCACCTACCTATAGTTTTTTTAAGTTAAATTTATTCAGATTGGTCCACTTCATCTTTAGTGAAAGTATGATTTTGTTCATGATAATAGACCAAAAATGGGTAAAAATTGATGATAAATGGGAAAATCATCTAAATTGGGTACTTTCAAATGGTTGTAGCAAAAGAAGAAGTGCACCACCATATGATTTTTTCTTCACCAATTATTTTATTACAGTCATATAAACCAAAAAATCAGGTTAAGAAAAATAGTGTAATTCTAGAAATTTTGCCTCCTCAGAGGTGTACATCCTTAATCTATACATTTAAGGTAACAAGGTACGTAAACGGACCCAGGATCTCATGGATTTTTATGAAGTTTGGAATACAAATAGAAACACGAGGAACTGCATATGAATATCAAGGAAAATCATATGTACATGTAGGCTAACTTTCCGAGATTGACTGTATCCTAGTCTCATTGGTTTTTGTGCTATTAAGAATGCATTGTGACGTCATAATTTCCATTGAAAAGGCATGCATAGTACGAGTTCATATGACGTACGAAAACATATGATCTGACGATATCCGTAAAACCGTCGGACATAATATTTTGACGTTAGTCATACTCATGATTCCCCGGACATATTAAGGTTAGAGTAGCCAAATCGCACCTATTTCGATAGTTTTTTTACCTTCGTTTATTTAAGATCCAGACAAAAGTGTCCATACTGTCTGGGACATACTGATCTATACTGTGTTTATTTTGTAGGTGTATCCTTAAATACACGGTTTCAAGGATTTGTATAGTGACGGTATGTAGTTCTACAAATTTAATTTTGAATCCAGATTTTGAAATTCTGAAAACCAGAGACTGAATATAAATTGAAGAATTCAATACACGTACATATCGCAATAAAGTCCAACAACTTTGTCTTCAACTGATCAACTAATTGTTTCTCGAAATCCTGTTCTACGAATTCTTTTTAACTGAATGATAATTATGTTCACAGTTTTGCTACCGAAATTTACGTTTAATTAATAAAAAATTTATAAGGATCACCGAATTCGTTTATTGGATATGCACAGCCTGTGTAAAGTAGCGACACAGCCGCGTATGCATCACAATTTCATTTTTCAACGCCTTTTCAGATATAAGATACATACACTTGAAAAGTGAATACAGCAAATATGAGTTCGGTGACCACCTAGGAAGTTTTTTCAATAAAACTTGGGAATAGTATACTATGTCCCAGATAAAACTGATTTTTTTTTGTGGCAATAATATATTTTTGAATAAAACTCGGTAGTACAGGTTTTCGAGAAAGGGGCATTTTAAAGTATTCGATATTTTTGCAAATATATAAAGTGCATCATATGATTGTATTTAGAATATTCAATTTGCTTCGTCTCTAAAAGCATAAAAGTTACTCAGATAATTTTTTTCGATATTCACGTGCTGCTTCAAATGCTCTGACTATTTGCTTGCAAAATTTCATATAATTCCATTAGGCCTTAGAGATTCATTTTGTCATACTTGCAATGACTATCGTCTTTTGTCGTCTTGGTAAATGATTAAAGAAATCTACCGTTTCGAGGACGTTGGATCGTTATGAAACACAAAATAATAATAAAAGTAGAAAGTAAACATAAGGGCATGTTTTTCTCTGAATGTTAATGACGTCTTTACACTAAATCCATTGGATGTTGGATGATTGGTACATTAGTCTTAGATACATGATTTCTTTTATTAGTTGTTATTGGCTTTGAACTAGCTGTCAGTTCTGCGAGTACTCTCAGATATGTATTTTGTGTCTTTTTTGTTGTTAGAGATGTATAAATATCCTGCCACATCCGGTCTTTGTTTTTGTTAGATGTTTTTCTGCTTTGTATCGATCTAATGAGTTAAGCCTTTTTCAACAGATTTTTATACGACCGCAAAAAAATTTTTGTGGTCGTATATTGGTATGACGTTGGCGTCGTCGTCGTCGTCGTCGTCGTCGTCGTTGTCGTTGTCGTCGTCGTCGTCGTCGTCGTTGTCGTCGTCGTCGTCGTCGTCGTCGTCGTCGTCCGAAGACACATTAGTTTTCGCACTCTCACTTTAGTTTAAGTGAATGGATCTCTATGAAATTTTACCATAAGGTTCAATACCACAAAAGGAAGGTGGGGATTGATTTTGGGGGTTATGGTACCAACAGTTAAGGAATTAGGGGCCAAAAAGGGGCCAAAATAAGCATTTTTGTAACTTCCAGACATAACTTGTGTGTAAGTGTATGGATCTCTCTGACATTGTACCACAAGGTTCCATATCACAAAGGAAATGCTGGGATTGATTTTGGGGGTAATTGCCTCCACATTTTAGGAATTAGGGGCCAAAAATGGGAAAAAAACAAGCACTTTTCTAGTTTCATGACAATAACTTGTGTGTAAGTGTATGGATCTTTATGAAATTGTACTACAACGTTCTATATCACAAAGGGAAAGCTGGAATTGAGTTTGGGGGTAATTGCCCAAAAAGTTTAGGAATAAGGGGCCAAAAATAAGCATTTTTCTAGTTTCCAGACAATAACTTGTGTTCATGTGTATGGATCTCTCTGAAATTGTACTGCAAGGTACCATACCACAAAGGGAAGGCTGGGATTGATTTTGAGGGTAATTTCCTCAAAATTTTAGGAATTAGGGGCCATAAAAGGGCAAAAAACAAGCATTTTTCTAGTTTCCGGACCATAACTTGTGTGTAAGTGTATGGATCTTTATGAAATTGTACTGCAAGGTTCCATCTCACAAAGGAAAAGCTGGGTTTGAGTTTGGGGGTAATTGCCCTAAACGTTTAGGAATTTGGGGCCAAAAAGTGGCCAAAAAACAAGCATTTTTCTAGTTTCCAGACAATAACTTGTGTTCAAGTGTATGAATCTCTCTGAAATTGTACTGCAAAGTACCATACCACAAAGGGAAGGCTGGGATTGAGTTTGGGGGTGATGAATCATAAGGGGGTTCAAATAATTTGGGGGGGATTTTTTTTTTCCTTTTTTTTCTTTAAAATTTTCCATTTTAAATTGGTTATTTCTGATTTATATATAAAAGCAAATAATAATGATATGGTTTGAATAGGTAAATTAAAAATTTTTAAGTTCTTAGACCACTTTCATTCTGTGTCAGAAACCTATGCTGTGTCAAATATTTAATTTAATCCAAATTCAGTGCTGTATCAAGCTTGAATGTTGTGTCCATACTTACCCCAACTGTTCAGTGTTCGACCTCTGCGGTCGTATCAAGCTGCGCCCCAGCGGAGCATTTTATTATAGTTTGTTCTTATGTTGTGCTGTAACGCCACTGTCCCAAGTTAGGGGATGTTTGAGCGCTCACAAAAATGTTAAACCCCGCCACATTCTTCATGTGCCCGTCCCAAGTCAGGAGCCTGTAGTTCAGTGGTTGTCGTTGGTTCATATCTGTCATATTTGTTTTTCGTAATTTTTTTGTTATAAACTGAAATTAGGCAGTTAGTTTTCTCTATTGAATTGTTTCATATTTTTCACGTCTGGGCCTTTTATAGCCGACTATACGGTATGAGTTTTTATACGCCCGTTTATAGGACGTATTATGGTATACCGTCCGTCCATCCGTCCGTCCGTCCGTCCGTCGTTAACATGTCGGACAATAACTCAAAAACGCTTTAACCAATTTGCATGAAACTTTGTTGAATTGTTTATATCTATTGACGTGGAGTTTATGGAACTTTATTCTTTCGATTTTTATAAATTTTAGATTTTACATTTCCGAGTTATGGGGTTTTATTCATTAAAAAAGGGGGATTTTCTAGTTTTCGGACAATAATTCAAAAATGCTTTGAGCAGTTTTCGTGAAACTTTGGTGAATTGTTTATATCTCTATTGACGTAAGCTTCCTTTCGATTTTTATAAATTTTGAATTTTACCTTTCCGAGTGATGGGATTTTAGTCATAAAAAAGGGGGTATTTTCCAGTTTTCGGACAATAACTCAAAGGTGCTTTGAGCCGTTTTCATGAAACTTTGGTGAATGTTTTATATCTATTAAAATAACCTCCCTTTAGCTTTTTTTTTATAAATTTCTGATATGACATTGAGGAGTTATGGAACTTTATTCTTTGAAAAAAGCGACGGGCGTATCATGCGCTCATGGCGCAGCTGTTTATTCTCATTGTTGAAGGCCGTATGGTTGCCTATAATTGCCTACATCCACTTCATTTCAACTTGTGTGGATAGTTGTCTCATTGGCAATCATACCACATCTCTTTATTTTTATATAAGTAGCAATAAATATTTCGGATAACAAATATCGTTCATCAGTATGATGTAAAATGAATCTTATCAGTCTATGCTGACTTTCTTGAAACAATTTTGAACGTAATACAAATTTAAAACCGAACCACGCTTGTATTATTCTAAAAATCTCAAAGTTCACGCAAATTAAGCATTTACAACGGAGGCTGCGTATATATATACGCATCCAGAATGAATCTAACACATCAAGCTGCGGTGGTTGGCACTGCACGATTTTAACAACACCTTTTCATCGATTCTTTTTGGAGCCAACGTTTTTAATTTTCTAATCGAACATTTTTCTCCTTTCTCTACTCCCTAGACCAAGCAGTGTTGTGTTCAGTGATGGTAATAGTCAGTCGATTGAGATATGCCTTAGTGTAGCCAGGGGGTCTCAAATGTCGACTTGCTCACATTCATAGTCACAACGATGGCCGTTCATACGTTTGTGAAATGGCTGTTCTGACTCATCAAATTACTGTTTACCACATTTACGATGTAGAATATACATATTAGCTATAGTTTTAAAAGTAGCATTGCAGAATATGGAGTTTTTCGTATCAGTGAAGTGACTTAAAAGTAGAATTGAGTATGGAGTAATTGCTTGCAAGTCTGACATCGTTTCCCCCACAACCCTCGCAAGAGCCTGCTGACGAAGAACCTGGTAGGAGGATAAATCAGCTCTCATCAGCAAGATTTTAAGGGTGTTGGGCCTACGGAAATCCTGAATGGGTGGCTCGTGGAAGATCTTGGATATTTTAGGATGTTTTTCGATTTCTGTCGAATTCTCGCGGAAAAGGTGTGATAATTTGTTAAATTTAGGACGGCAAGTCAGCGCGCATGGGACCCTTTTTCTCTTAAAATTGTAAAATTTCCGAAATGATCTCGGCCGAAGTTGTTAGCACGAGTGAAATCTCTATCAACGTCTTTTATTTTGTATCCCCAATTTTTTAAGGTAACCGCGATGTTCTTGTAATCACCTTTTCACAGTGTCATTTGTGGAGCAAATTAGCTTTTTTTTAAATTTTGGAGTTTCATTACGATCCAACTCCCTCGTAAAAAAGATCGCTGACTATTTTCTATAGACGTTTTCAAGTGCAGACTTTATATTTAGGCAAGGCGTGTAATAATGATGAGTATATCAGTTTTGAAACATGCAAGTACTTTACCATCGTTTTTTTTCTGTTAAATCCATCGGATTATTTTTTTATTTATGTGTTCATAATACTATTATTATTTCAATTAATTTTTTTTTGGCAAATCAATGTTTAATTTCAATGCATATCTATTTCTTGAGTATTTAATGTATAAAAATCTAAAGTGACAATCACATAATGGAATTTTTAAGATATGAATAATAAGAGGTATCGGGTATGCGCCAAAGAGACAGCAAACAAAGAAAACACGTCCACAGGTCAAAATATTTCTTTATTATAATAATTAATAAATAAATGTCGAACTCTAAATCGTTATCGTTTTTAACTCAAATAAGTGTGTAGTAGTCATTTCAAACTTTTTTGTAGTATCGACGGAACAACCTTTTTGATTCATTGCATTGTTTTCTTAACAGATAAGCATGCATTGACTGCTGTACCATTCCTTATTTAAAGAAACAAAGTTTGGGTTCCTTGTATGGTACAGAGGTGATCTTCCAAAAAGGGAGTTTTTGGGGAGCCTATAGATACCTTGTCTATATAGATTTCACTTTATTAGTTATGAAATCTGAAATGATTGAAAAATCATCTTTGAAATATCAGGTAGGTAGTTTGTCGTGATTAATTTCTTGAAAATCTATCCTTTATTTCTTATGGGTGGGGGTGGGGGTATCCCATTTTAAAACTTTATCTTTCTGATTGGCCAATAAATCATCATAAGCATTCAATATCATTAATGATACTTTCTGAATGGCCTCCACTTTACACTTTTATATTATTTGCAATATAAAAGGCCCCATGCATTAACAAATAAAAATCACTAATATCAACGACATTTGAGTTGAAATTAAGAGTTAAAAGATATCGGAATTGCCGAGAAACAGAGCTATAAATCAGCAAAAAACTGACACAAAATTTATGGATTCAGACTTGAATAGTCAGTGGACATAAGGTATAAAAAATATTCTAAACAAAAATAAATTTTCCATGATTTTTGTACTTATCACTAAATCAAGATTCTCACATTATATTGATAAACTCTGGAAAAAAAAGTCCTTAAGAATATCAGTTCTATAGGGTTTATAAACTATAAATATCTGAAATACATATGCATTATAAAATTTATAGTTATGTCTCGCCAGATGGATTACTAAAGTTGTTATGTCTCGCCAGATGGATTACTAAAGTTGTTATGTCTCGCCAGATGGATTACTAAAGTTGTTTTTAGTTTTCCTTTTAATGCATATCTTTCTTGGTGATTTCAACTAAAGTTTTTTTTGTTTCTCCGATAATTTCTTTCTCCTTTAATTCAGAGAAAATGACACAGATTTGGTATTTGGTATAACGACGGAATTTATTCAGGAGAGTAGGCCATGAAATCATGCATATTAAGTTGCAGACTGTCAGTACATTCAGGGATTGTTATGTGGAGTACTTTATTTTAAAATGACATTTATATAGCAGGTGTTTTTATGTGGTCTTTTCACGTAAAGAAAATCAATTGAAATATTTCAGGGTGATAATTTAGCAAACCATTAACACATTTTCTTTAAATAGTAGCTACAAATTTTCAAAATCTTTCTTTATCTCTACGTAGACATGGATACGAGTGGATCTGCATGTAGAATGAATGAATCACAAGGAACAAAAGGACTCCAGGATAAAGTCTCGCACAATACCCAAAATCGAAAAGAAACTCATCTGATGAAAAACTATCCGCATACAGGAATGGCGCTAAACCGACCATCATATGAAAATTTCAAGCATGGTTCTCATCTTGAAGACGATAGAAGTACCTCTATTACATCATCTGCACATTCTTTGAACCAGGAAAATCCACCCCCTCGTAACAGTCGGGATGCAGCAGTAGTGCAGTCTTTCCGAGAAACTCTAAAACTACAAAGGAAATGGATTATTGAAACCATGGAAACTTCAGTAAAAAATGCCACTGAAGATTTCGAGGTTGGTTGATAACACTAAGTGTCATTCTGTAATTTTAATGTTTTCTTTTATTGAACCAAGTTGTATAACTGGTGTAATTTTAAAAGGATATTCAGCCTCCTTTTATACGAGTTCTTTGGTGATAATCATTGAAACTAGTCAACATAATTTGTGTGTAAATGTTTGTACATAGGCTTTCTCTCTGTTTTTAAAATGTAGAAAAAAAAAACAGAAAATGTGGTAAAAATTCAAATGAAGCAGCTATCAACCAACAACCGACCTTACGACACATTTTTCTAAAAAGATATTGCCAGTATATTATTAGTTATGTAGCTCTGAACTATGTCAGAAAGTAAACGAGGATGACAGTGATGTATAGGGTTTACGAAAAAAAATGAATGAGACGCTAGCATTGTCCAATTACATTTTTTTTCGTGATTTTTTTTTATGAACTGTATGTCCGTTATATGTGTAACTGGTTTTTCCCAAAACGAGACTAAATATGGTTCAGAAAGTTTTCATTCGGTTCAGGCATTCAGTAAATCATTGACATTTTCTATGGAACGCCACAGCTGTCTTATGTGGAACTCTGATATTACGTTATGTTGTTTTATTATTACTTGATGATATTTTGTCTTTACATAATATGGTTTTGACATTACGTAATGATGTTTTGATATAACGCAATACTTCATGATATTTCGATATTACACGATATGGTTTCGTATTGACTTGATATAGTTTTGTCATTACTTAATATGGTTTTTTCATTACTCGATTTGGTTTCACCATTATTTAATGTGGTTGTGTCATTAGGCAATGTGGTTTTAACATTACTTGATGTGTATGTGACTTAACGTCATGTAGTTGTTTCATTACATGATGTGGTTTTGTTATTTCGTAATGATGATTTGCCAATTCTTTATATGACTTTAACATTACGTAATGATGTTTCAAAATTTGACGATTTTACACTACATGATGTGTTTGTTTCAGTATTTGATGTGGTCCTGTCATTCTTTGATGTGGTTATCACATTACTTGATGTGGTAAAACCACGTGACCAATTCGGAAAAACTAGTTCTATTCAAAATAGATTTCCATGTTTTATGTGCCTTGGATGAGTGTGGCCATCCATCGAGTTAGAGTTCAAATTAAAGTTCGGGTTACTGTTCGAGTTAAACTTTGAGTTAGTCTTCGATTTCGAGTTAGAATTTAAGCCATTATTAGAATTAAAGTTCTAGTTAGCATTGAGTTTCGAGTTGAACTTCGAGTTTGAGTCACATTTAAAGGTAGATTTCGAGTTACAATTCGACTTCAACTTTGAATTTGAGTCACCTTTTGAGGTAGAGTTCGAGTTAGACTCGAATTGAGTCTCGTTTAGATTAAGATTTCGAGTTGAAATTCGAGTTATCTTATATGAGTTCGTATTTAAATTTTCTATCGCGGATCAAGGGCTATAAAAGGCCACCACGTGAAAATGTGAAACAATTCAAACGAGAAAACTAACGGTCTAATTTATAACTAAACTATCTACGAAAAACAAATATGACACACATGAAACAACGACAACCATTGAACTACAGGCTACTGACTGACTTGGGGCAGGCACATAAAGAAAGTGCACGTGGCGGAGTTTAATATATATGTGAGCGCTAAACCCTAACCTAACCTCGGACTGTAGTGTAACAGTACAAATTAAGAAAAAAATGTAAAAAACAGTTTCAATTGGCTTAACTCAATAGATCGGTATGATTGGGTAAAATAAATCCATCGGGGGTGATCTCGGGTGCTCCAGAAGGGTAAGCAGATTATGCTCAACGTGTGGCACCCGTCGTGTGATTCGTGAAAGTACAAACCCAGTGATTTGGTTTTATTTGGTAGTTCACATTCGAGGAAAAGATGACGGGATTGTGGTTACGACAACTGGAACATATCCGTCGTCACCTGTGAAACAGATATTCCAAAAAGTTTGTTTTTTTCAATTAGTGCGAGGTATATCAGAGAATGCAATTTATAAAAATAAAAGATTGATATTCGTATATGTTCAAATGATCATACACGCTAAAAAAAAAATCGGAGAATTCTTATTTTATAGAATTGATGCTTTGTCGCTTAGTCCGATCCCCCACTTTCCCTGTAACTTTAGTGTGAGTTGATTTAAAGTGTCTCATTTGTTGACAATAAAGTACAAGTCTTTTGATTTGTGTCGAGCCTGCGACATTAATGTAGCGGCAGTGAGACACAACAAACCTATATTCCGTCGTCGGTAGTGGCGTCGGCGTCTTCATCATTTAGATCGTTAGGTTTCTCGTTTGAATTGTTTTTAAATTTTTCATTTCGGGACCTTTTATAGCTTACTATGTGGTATGGGTTTTGCTCATTGTTGAAGACCATACAGTCACATATAGTTGTTAACTTCTACGTCATTTGGTATGTGGTTGAGAGTTGTCTCATTGGCAATCATACCACATTTTCTTATTTTTATATAAGGTTTTTTTTGCATTAGATATTACCGAATTAAACTGTTTTGACATGATAAATTTGTAAACCTCCATGAATTCTTATAAAACTTGTATAGGAGTTATTCTTCAAGATCAAGATAAAGCATCTACAGAAAAACATTTTTTTTTAAATTTTGTTTTTACCGATAAATGTACAGTCAACATTACGCTTTTACACTGACAGCAGCAATATCAGGCGAGACACAGGGTTCCGTGGAATCTTTTACGAATTTATTATAATACTGCTTCCATTTGAGAACTAATGAAAAAAACGGCAGGACCAAATGGTTTGAGGATATCCCTCTTATGTCCTAAATAATGTTAATTTTTTAGTACTTTTTTCTTATTTTTGTCCGCCGTTCCCCTTTTTCATACCAAATAACTCTGACTGACAACAACTCGAACTTTAATTTGAACTTTAACTCAATGGATGCGATACTCATCCAAAGCACATTAAACAAACGACATATGGAATATTTTTTTCCGAAATGGTCACGTGGTTTTACCTCCGTCATCAAGTAATGTGATAACCACATCAAAGAATGACAGGATCACATCAAATACTGAAACAAACACATCATGTAGTGAGAAATCGTCAAATTTTGAAACATCATTACGTAATGTTAAAGCCATAATAAGAATTGGCAAATCATCATTACGAAAAAATAACAAAACCACATCATGTAATGAACCAACTGCATTACGTTAATTCACATACACATCAAGTAATGTTAAAACCACATTGCCTAATGACACAACCACATTAAATAATGGTGAAACCACATCGAGTAGTGAAAAAACCATATTAAGTAATGACAAAACTATATCAAGTCAATACGAAACCATATCGTGTAATATCGAAATATCATTAAGTAATGACTATTCTATATTGAGTATTATCAAAACATCATTACGTAATGTCAAAACCATATTATGTAAAGACAAAATATCATCAAGTAATAATAAAACAACGTAATATCAGAGTTCCACATAAGACAGCTGTGGCGTTCCATAATTTTCTATATTTATACGATCCTTTATAAGGTTGCTATAATCAACGTAAAAGCGAGAGATTAAAAATAAGAAGCGATACAATTTTTGACATAACTTAGTACTACAGTATTAACAGCGTGAGGTTTAACCATTGACAAAGCAAAACAAAATAAATATGGCCTATGGTGGCCGGATGCGGCCATTTCGCGTTTTCTCCTTTCACTTTCACTTTCACGCGAAATCGAGAAATCGGGAAATCGAAAAAATCATGAAATCGAGAAATTGAGAAATCGAGAAATCGGGAAATCGGGAAATCGGGAAATCGAAATAGATTTCTCGATTTTGCGTTTTCGCTTTCTCGATTTCCCGATTTCCCGATTTCTCGATTTCTCGATTTCGCGATTTTGCGTTTGCAAAGTGAAAGGAGAAACCGCGAAAACGCGAAAAGGTGAAATGGCATCCGGCCACCGTAGCCTCCCCTTATGGAGCTTCATTTATGGTTAATACAGACTTTGTCTAGTTTGAGGACACCCCCCCCCCCCCCACTTTTCAAAATCCTGGATTCGCATCTGACAATTCGTTCTGTTCAATATCAAGTTCTTACACTGATGATTACACGCAAAATACAAATGACACAACAAATATAACACAAAGTCGACAATGATTGGCATTAACACCAAGGCTAGCATTCCATTCACTTATAGACACTTATAGAATAGATATAGAACAACATAGATAAAAACTATCAAAATCTAACTATTCTACCAACTGAACATTACAAAGTAATTAAAGACAGAACAAAGGAGATTGATGTGCGTTAATTCCCAGCAAGGCAACACTTATTGCACCGAACAAACGGAACTCCGAACTGAATGTGAGATCATGTGGACTGAATAAACTCATCATAGATACCAGGATTAAGTACAGATAGAATGAAGTAAGAACCTCTATATTGGATAATTCTACATGTGGAAATCCAAAAGGCACCAGAGGAGACCTGGAATGTCTTGAATGATCATTCAGTTAGGTCGATACTAACCGCAACAACATTATATTGATGGGCGACTTCAATTTCCCCGAGTATAATAGGAATACAGAACACTCGAATCATCAACTTAATATCGTTCACATATCTATCATAACGAGCGATAACGACACCAATATTGTACAAGTTGTAACAGAACCCATAAGAGAAAACAACATTCTAGATTTGTTGAACCAGCAACCCAAGTCAAACACAAGTACAGATAATAGAAGTGGAACCAGGACCAAATATACGAGGGTCTGGATGCGGGTCCTTCATTTCTATATTATTCTTTATTTATTAAATCATTTTTCTCTAATCTTTATTTATCAGTACTATCTGATTGGCTTGTCGGAAATTTTATCCTGATTTTTCAAAAGGGAGTTAAACAGATCCAGCAAAACTACCAAACTTCCCTCACGTCTGTCCCATGCAAGATTATGGAACACATCTTCTTTAGAAATATCATAAACTATCTAGATAGAAATATCTCCTGCCATCATACTGGCCAATATGAATTCAGAAAATAAACACTCTTATATGAACAACAACTAATGAACACAACTGAAGACCTAGCAAAAATTAGATATAAGAAAAGCCAAGCAGATATACTCATATTTGATTTCAGTAATGAATTTGATACCGTGCCTGACCGCCATCTTGTCCATAAACTCAGACATAACGAAATTAACAAATAATACACAGTGAATTGGATAGATAACTGGCTCCAAACAGGAAACAGACAGTACTACTAGATGAGTACAAATCTAAATCTGCATCAGTACGATTAGGCAAATGTCAGTTGTGCTTGACTTACTTTTCATGGTTTAGTTTAACTTACTACTTTTTAACTTTTTTAAGTCACGTAATTTCTTTCATTAGACAATTATATAAGGTATATAGAATCATTGCAAGGTAAACGGTGCACTGTTTGTCCTCATAACCTTCCATAGTTTTTTTTAGACAGAATATGTTTAATTTTGCAGAATATGTATATACACACACACTGAAGGTGTTGTTTTTGCGGATTTTCGTGAATTATTAGCGATATATGAGCTCTTGACTAGTCAATTTTCTGTTTAATTTTTTATGGTGGTTTTATTTTGCAAAATTGAATGAACATGATGAAGGAACGTCGGGATATTGATTTTTAGGTAGCTATAATTTTGTTTATTCTAAAAATATTTTCTCTTGTAGAAAATGTTAAAAGTGGTCAACAGAAATGATATAGCAATTAATCACATGCGGTCGTCGTACACACACTTAGAAAAATCGTTAAGCCAAGCAGTCCAATGTATGTCAACAAGGTTAAGTGATTGCAACGGACGATACAACCAAGCAACTAATTACGCCAAGCAGACCAAACAAAGTATATCACAGCTGATGATACAAAACAGTGAAAAGGTGCTGATCACAGACGACAGATTAACGCGATATAATACAGAGGTGAAATAAACTGTTTAAAGGAATCTTCAAGTTTCCAATTAATTTTTTTCATTGTACTCATTCCTTATTCTTCGTCCAGAAAACATACATTAAGTCTATGACGCGTTATCGCATGCTATAGATTCCAAATAAATATAAACAATCGAAGAAGAAATTCATCTTCACTATAGTTATGTTGTAATTAACTCCATGTCAAATTAGTTTAACTACCTCTGACAAAAAAATGTATTGTTCAATGAACATTACGCACTAACTAGTAAGGGGTTTGAAAGAGTCGGCTCACCTGTTTTCAATATCAAGATTTATTATGGTCTATAGATATAAGAAGTTGTGGTATGAGTGCCAATGAGACAACTCTCCATCCAAGTCAAAATTTATATAAGTAAACCATTATAGGTCAAAGTACGGTCTTCAACACGGAGCCTTGGCTCACACCGAACAGCAAGCTAATTTGCATAATTTTCTAAACTACAATCACTGTTACATAGACACTTCTCTAGAATGGAGAATGCTTAATTACTCTTACCGATATGATTTTTGGAATAAAGTAAAATTCCATACGGTTATTGTAAACAAATCAAAATCAAGACTTTAGTATACGATTGCTGGTTAAAATTGGTACAGATTATTTTTAGTACTGGGCATGCCCAAATAATTATATAATATCAGACGAAACGGTCTTCTTGGGTTGGCTAAAACGTAGTCCGCGTGGTTTTATCACCAACTTCATATTGTGTCAAAACTGTTTTGAAGCACGCACCACCTTCGATACAAGGAAAAATAGACAAAAGAATCAAAACCGAATCAATACTATTGTGTAGGAAAAGAGCTTGAATGCGATTAACCCGTTATCTACCGCATTTGTTCAAAGAGACGCCAATACCGTGCGCAACGGCTATAGTCTTTTCCTTATTGAGGTTAGTCTCCTATGATGAAGATTTTCCCCAATGTTTGCATTTTTGTCTATTATCGAGCAAACTGTAATAGATTGATTGCATTTTTGCCTATCGTCATCTCAACCATATTATGCCTTTGCACCCCTATTCATTTTTTTTATCAGAATCATTTATTGGAATGTCCTTAACAAAACGTTTTCGTTGTCATTGTTTTTGTTTGGAGGATACCTTTTTTGTATCCGTAAATTCTCCGAAACCCCCTTTTTACAATTTATTGAAACTTTCTCACAAACTGAACCAATTAATGTTTTTGTACATCTCCAATTTTGATTTTTGGTCAGAATCATTTTCGCAGTTTCCTAAGGCAAATCATGTGCACACTACACTACGCATTTATATCCCCTTCTGCTCAGAATGGCTTCACCATATAATAATGCCTGTAATATTCATCTTCTATTTTGATTTTTATTTCAAATATTTAATGAAGAAGGCTATGCATATTATATGACTATAAAAACGATTACAGGTTCTATAATTATGCTTTAAGCGAAAATAAATCAAATGAAGTGGCACATTCTCATGGAAGATGCGCATATCCAATTGGCAGATATCTACGTCAAATACGTTTATTATTTTAATATCCTTCTATAATTTATCTGCAGAATATATTGGAGCTATGTAAACTTAACGATGAGATTGAGTCATTGATTAATTGCATCAAGAAGGAATTATACGCATCGGATGAGAAGAGGAGAATTTACATGGACAGCATAAGAGGTAGAGTCCATACCTCTAACATGTTCACCAGAAATGCCTTACAAGTGTGGAAAAAGGCAGCATTGAAATCACTAGCGAGAACAAACAACAGCATCACAATTAAGCTGAAGGAAGAAAGAATCACATGGAAGAAGAGTATGGTAATAAAATACTAAAAATGAGTCACATGATTCAGAATTCAACTGCCGTGTGATGAATATAATTATCCTGCAATCAGCCATCTATTGTATAATCAAAGGCATACACAAATAAATGATTACTTTATTTGTATAAAAATAAACCAAATAAAAGCTCCTATTATCCTGCTTCTATGCTGAGCGAACGGCAATGTTACAATGGCCAATATTCACCTAACCTAGTCGGATTGGTGCAAAACAATTTCGATCTCGAAGAAGTATCCTCATAAATATCGGTGAAAAATAATGTACAGGAAGATTTTAAAAATATTCTAATATAAGCATATAAAGTTGCATCTCTGTCCCGAGAAACTTTTTTGTTTGATGTGCACTGAACATATAATTATGTAATCCTCCTACAATTGAATTTTTAAGATTTTTAAAACATTTTTCAAATAATTTACATATTTCCATACAATTTTAAAATATCAAACTTGCATGTTTTTGTAAAATTTTGTCTCTTACAAATTTAATTTATTTTGTCTCCTGTTTCGAATATAGCGAGTACAAATAACCTGTATATTCAACCGATCTAGAATGTACATTGTTTGTATCCTTCCATCTAGCTTTGAAGCTTTAACTTGGTGTTTAATATAATCGGGTTTTTTTTATATTCCAAACCGATATCTTAGATTTTCTTATAGAAATCGACAGAGATCGAAGAGGACACCAAAATGAACTGTGGTGTAACAGTATTTTAAAATTACCGTGCGCTCAACATAAAAGCAGGGTACCACAAATAAAGCACAAATAAAGCAAACAATATTTCTATACATTTGTACACTTGTTAGCTGATTGCATGATGAAAATTAATTATAGCATAATACTGTTTACCGTTAATTTTGCCATAGATTTTTAGAGGATAATTTCATAATAAAATGTAAAAAAAATCCTAAATTTCGTTTCCAAACAATTTCTGATAGTAATCCATTCCTCTGCATACTATCAAACGCTAAATTGAGAATAAAAATGCATCGTTTAAAAAAAACGATTATGTAATCTGTGACTTTATGCCTTCAAATGAAACCAATTTTATGTTTTAGTCGCAGTCTTAATCGATAAACATGTCTGGCCTGCTTTAGAAGAAACAATTGTCCCTTTAAAATGCAACATTCATTTGAAATTGCAAAAATATCATGCAAATGATAATATCGATTTTCCAAAGCTACCATCTCAGCAATGGCTGTATTTTCTGGACTAAAGAAATCAAGAATAAAAGAAGTTATCTGATTTGGGTTTTAACATGGTATAAAGATAAAAGATTCAATGACGCTCGAATCTGGGAACAGTATAAGTCAATATAAACTATATGCTCCTGCTCGAATCCAAAAAAATGAAAGACAAAATAAAGTACAAAGTTGAAAAGCATTAATACTTCACAGAGGATAAGTTAACGATGTTACTCGTTATACAGTCACGCAATTCAAGAAATAGCATTCTTCTTGTACTGTTCATGATAGTAATAAATAAATTCATCATAGATACCAGGCTCAGAATTTTGTACGCCGGACGCGCGTTTCGTCTACAAAAGACTCACCAGTGACGCTCGAATCAGAAAGTACGATGTTGTAGAGCATTGATGACCTAAAACTCCGAAATGTTTAGCCAAATACAGCTAAGGTTATCTATTCTTGGGGTAGAAAATCCATAGTATTTCGAAAAAATCCATTTTGTAAACAGTTAATTAATAATTATGACCATATGAACGATAACACACAGAAGTGCTGATACCCTCATAAAAGCGAGTTTCAATATTTTTCGACGTATAATTTTTTTAACCTAACTTCTTCAAGAGTAATTCAGCTGAAACTTTTGTCGCATGTCTACCTAAAAGAGTCTTAATTGGTCAACACTCTAAAGCCAATTCAGCCTTGGTGATTTTAGCCTTTCTTTTCATAAAACAGCAGAAATATATCTTGTAAAAACAAAGGACCTACAAGGTCGAGTTGGGGCTCATTGTAATTTAAAAAAAAACCTTCGGATTCAGGAAGGACGAAGACTACAGAGCGACTTTGAAGTTTTAGTTGTGCTCATGTCTATTCCATCCTACCAAATCTTTATATTGATACTGTACGGTGATACGTCCTATGGACATCTGCCCTGTTTCAATATATTCACCGACTTTACAATACCTGCATATCATCTGACTTGGTCTGTTAATGGTTCTATCTTATTGAAATGTCTGGTGGTAAATAGTTCAAGTTCTTTGTGGTATTCGTGATAAAGCTGCATTTTGATAATTCTGTTTTGGCTGATTGTCTGATAAATGATATCTGTGCATATAGAATTGGTAATTATTGCAGGTTTTCAGATCCCCTGCTAGTCTATGATCTCGATTGTTCAGTCATTTGTGTAAAAGTATATTCGCCATCTGTGGGTTCTTCTTTCTTTTAGTGATGGTAAATTGAGTTGATTCATCATAGCTGTCATTGATTCGGGTACATAGTCAGTTTAGTTTGATGTTATAAATCGGGCCGCTCTCTTTTAGACGTTTTTTTATTGTTTTCCTTCCTACTGAGTGCAATTACATTTGGCCGGTTTAAATCTCATGCATCGTGTTGTTGTGTTCAATTTCCAAGTCTATCTATGTCTTCTTGTTATTCTTTTTCGATCATTGATGGTGTCGATTTCGCTGTAGCAAACGCAGTTATCGACAATCAGCCTCATATCGATGAAATATTACGCGACATTGTTCATGTGTACCAGAAATAATATAAATTTTTCACCAAAAAATCAGTGCAGAAAACAATACCTGATTCCTTAAAAAAAAAATACATCTGTCATTCTATATACCTACACCAAACCCTATTGCTTCCAAGACTTTACCCACTCAGGGATGTAATATCCAAATCGCTCAGTTGCTTTTGTGCATCGTCACCATACAAAAATAGTCCAAATGGTCAAAAATATTTGTTGATTTTGTTGGATTGACATTTCGGCAGACAGTCGGTATTCGAAAGGGTACTTATTGTGCACCACAACTAACAACTAGTTGACTTGTTTTGTGTACTCATATGAAGCAGAATTCACACAGAGCCCTCTCAAAGATAAAAGAAAAAGCATCATGCAAAGTTTTTTTTATTTCACTTTCAGATATATCAATGTTGTATTGTCACTTGATAGCCAACATTTCAATTAGTGCTTGCATCTCATATATCCCAGTGAACTTGAGATTAAGGATACTATCGAAACTAGAAGGTCTGCTTCATATCTTGATAATAACTTCGATATTGACAAGATAGACGACTTCAAACTCGAATCTATAATAAACGTGATGATTTCAATTTTTCAATTGTCAGCTTCCCATTTCTCAGTCGAGTAACATACCATCTGCTCCATCGTATGGTGTTTACATACTATAGTATCTCAGTTAATACATTACGCTCGTGTATGATCACAGACGGACTTCATTAACAGAGGTATTCTTCTTACTCAAAAACTGCTCCAACAAAGTTATGAGGAAGAACGACTGAAATCGACACTGTACATACCGTTTTACGGTCACCACCACGAATTGGTTGACCGATGCGATGTGTCGATGTCTTATCTCAGTAACAATATTTTTTGCGCGGTCTCAAATCTTTAATTGCCTTATAGTCGTTTGATCTGTAATTTTACCGAGTGTATCCTATTCCCGATTGGGACATTTTGACTGAGTGAAAATTCGCATGACGCGTGATGCATGCATGTCCGTGTCTGTTGTGAAGTTTCGGATTTGAATGAACGTTATCTATATATTACTGGTAAATTATTAAGTCTGGGATTTCGTTACCACAAATTACTTAAAACCTTTACTAAATTCTTCCATAGGCGCACAGATTTGGTTTGGATGTTTGGTTGTACCATTAGAAAACTTATTTCAAACGGGATAGCACATCCTAATTTTTACGGAGATGTTGTTTACCGAGCCCGGAAATTTAGATACGATCTGGGTAAACTTATCGATCCTTTAAATAAACTTATCCATTCTAAAAGGTTACCAATTCAACACTGTAATTAGATCTTTGAATATTGATTTTAATGGTATTAATATGGATTTTGTTATCAGTTAATTAAAATCAAACTAAATATTATTTTTATATACATATGCACATTCATGGCTCTACAATCTGTCGATACATGTATCTTGTCATTGCACAAGGTCATGTTTTTCTCTGACTGTTAATGGCGTCTTTACACTAAACTGATCCATTGGATGTTGGATGTGTACTGATTGATGTTGTAGTCTTAGGCGTATGAATTTTTAATAGTTGTTATTGGCTTTGAACTAGCTGTCAGTAACTGTGGGTACTCTCAGATCTGTACTTAGTGTCTTTTTGTTGTGGGGATGTAAAAGTACTCTGCCACGTCCACTCTGTGTTTTTGTTAGATGTATTTCTATTTGTATCCATCTGATGAGTTAAGCCTTTTTCAACTGATTTTTATTGTTTGTTCTTATTATGTACTGTTACACCACTGTCTTGTTTAACCCCGTCACATTCTGTCCCAAGGCAGGAGCCTGAAATTCAGTGGTTGTCATTTGTTGCTATGTATTATATTTGTTTTTCGTTCATTATTTTATACATAGAATAGGCCGTTAGTTTTCTCGTTTGAATTGTTTTACTTTTGTCATTTCGGGGCCTTTTATAGCTGACTATGCGGTGTGGGTTTTGCTTATTGTTGAAGGCCGTACGGTTACCTATAGTTGTTAATTTCTGTGTCATTTGGTCTCTTCTGGAGAGTTGTCTCATTGGCAATCATACCACATCTTCTTATTTTTATATATAACAGGAGACGCTTACCCTGTTGAACCACCCAGTCTCGACCCTTTTGGAGTTCATGCGAGTCCCTCGGGTTGTGTTTGTTATCTTGATGGTCTCTTCCTAACGTCACAAATTATAAATATAGATAAATTAATTTCGCTTCAGTTTATAGCTCAGTTTTCTTTCATTATACGGGGGTGGATACTATCAGGGCATTTTTCTTTGGAAGCATTTTTATTCTAAAGCAACATTTTACTCTTTTGCTGGTAACAGTGAAGACCAGTATTTCATTAGAGTTTGGTGTAATATATTTCACAGAGTCACATATTGTTTGTGTTAAAACGCTTGAAAACGGTTGGTTAAAAGTTTCAGCTTTCTCACTGATAGTTTTGGCTATTTTTCCATTTTTTTTGGTTAGCTTTCTGCCCTTTGATGTATCAAGAGTAGTTTAGCATTTTGTTTGATATCGCATATCAGACTTTTTAAATGGCTTTCGTTAGCTTATTTGACATCTTTATTTATGATGTTCTGAATGCTCTGCCAATTTGCCTGTAACCTTAATGGACTGCTCGTTTTCTGTAATAACATAAACGGTACCAATTTTTCTGCACCAGATGCGCATTTCGACAATCAATGTCTCTTCAGTGATGCTCGGGGCCAAAATATTTGAAAATCCAAAGCTTTTTCAAACATGAAGAGCTATAAACCAATCAGGACAAAAAAGTATAGCCAAAGCTGAGCAAGGAATCAGAGATTTGCATGAGGGAGATACATTCCTTAATTTTAAATAATTTCCAAAATTTTGTAACAGCAAATTTTAATAACACAAAATCCGTATTTTCATGCCAGTACCGAAGTACTGGCTACTGGGCTGGTGATACCCTCGGGGACTATCAGTCCACCAGCAGAGACATCGACCCAATGGTAGTAATAACATAAACGGTACCAATTTTTCTGCACCAGATGCGCATTTCGATAATCAATGTCTGTAAGTGGCACTTGGTTTTCTTCTGCCGGTTTATTAATCGTATAATCTGTTGTTAATCCACGGTAATGACTGATTTTCTCCTAATGTTTTTTTTCCTTTGTTATTTTAAAATATGCTTGCCCTCAAAAATAATTTTGACAATAAAATATAATAAACGGTTCTCGTGCGGACTGAAACGAATGTTTTATCACTTCAGGACTTGATTAAAGACCAGAACACGGAGGAGATGGACAAACTGGACCGAACGATAAGTCTCTTAGAAGCGGAAGCGAAAAGTCTCATTCAAACTGTTGTTAAGAAACTGGAAAGTCTGGAGAAGAATGTTCATATAGATGGGTCGAGCAATGAAGATTTCAGAAAGGTAAAAATTTAACTTAGCCACTTGGATATGGGCTATGCATATACAAACGTATATGATAGTATATAAAACTTTTCGATATCTGATTAAAGGAACTAATATTACAATACAATTAAAAGGTCTAACCTTCTATGTTTAAAACATATTAAGACGATAGAAAAAAAAAACACACACACTCAAAATATATAATAAGAATTGTCCTTTTAATATTTTGTTCATTTCTTGGGGTGTTTTAAGCGTTCCCACGCTTCCTTTATTCCTAACTTCCTGTCATGTAAAAATCATGTTTGTTGACATAAAATGGCATTATATAACGCAGTGTTCTTCCCTGGGTATTTAAGCATCATGGTAATGTAATGCTATCAGAATATCTTTTTCTTATAGACTGTGTTATGGATGTGATGTTATAATTTTATAGAAATAAGATGTTTACCAGGATGATAGTATATGTAGTTGGTGAGAATTATGTAACGATGTATAGTTATGTACAACTAGTCCTTAGCATACTTTTGACTTCTATTTACAGATGGTGAGAAGTCATATATCTTCAAACAAAGGCTCTTCGGAGAGGTTTGAAGAGGAAGTAACAGAGGTTAAGGAAGGCCTTGTGAAAAATATCAAAGAAACTGAAACGAGATTACAAACATTCAAATCTGACATGGAAACTAATATGGACTCTAAGATTGAAGACATCAAAATTGATAGTGATATACTCGATAAACAAATCAAATATCTCTCTAGATTAGTGAGAATTCTACTTAATCACGTCTCAAAAAGCACAAAGTAATCAAACACCTTTTCAATCTTATAATGGTTTAAGAATTCTGTACTGTGTGCTTTATTTGATTGCGTTTAGCTCAAGAAAGTAGATAGTTTTGTACTTGTTAAATTATGTCATGGTCCAACCACTTCTTTCTACCAATTCACGGACCAAAAAAAATATACGACATTTCGGAAGTCAATGATAACGTTAATAACAACTGATGCATTCATTTTCATTTGTAAAAAAGAGATGCAGATATAACCAAGGGGACATTCAAAACTCATTAGTCGAAGAGAAACTGACAACGTCATGAAAAGAAGCGAAAGACCACGAAAAGACAAACTAAGTTCACAAACCACCACATAGAAAACTAATTAAGACTGAGCAAAATGAACCACACAAAAGTCTGCTGAACAAATTAATTTGAAGCGTTACTTTAATTGTTATATTTCGGGAATTTTCTATATTTATCACAATACTGGACCAGTGCATTTCTTTTCTTATAATTTGTTTAGTAATACAAACTTATAATTTGTTTAGTAATACAAACTTTGATAAAATTCGTTTTGTTATTGCTGTTATTACAATGACTATTATTCAAATCGTTTAATTAAAATATTGAAGGAGTATCTTATTTTATAAGATCATTTCACATTCATTTAATAATACATACAGTGGCAGATCAGGGAGGGAATTTCAATGAGACGTCTACTCCCTGTAGAAGATTACTTAAACCATGTCATACATGTTTCGGTGACACTTGTCATTTCATTAAATTTGCCCGAAGACATATATTATACTCTCTAAATCATTGTGGAAGTATGGTTCCATTTGCTGCAATTTAACAAATTGGTTATTCGCGTGCAGCTTTTTACGGTGATATTGTGTATAAAGCTAACGAATTTGGGAATTGTCCATTAAGTCTAGCCCATGACTTAAGAGATTCATTAATAAATGTTATGGTTATGTTGTAGTTGTTTAATCATTGCGTCTCATATATTTTGAGAAAAATATCAATTCGCTATAGCATATAGTTTGAAGCAATACTGAACTGTTTCTTTTGTTTTGGAAATTGCACAATCTTGTAGGTGAAGTTGCTGTATGATTTTTTTTTATGAAGAACAGCAACTGTTAGTATTTGTAGAACCTAATTTTCTTATCAGAAAATTAATTACTTCGAGCTCGCTTTCAGTAACTGCTAGAATTTTTACTCGTAATACGGTATAATTTGTCATTTCTTATTTTTTTCGTTACCTATTATACCAGTTTTAGAGTTAAAAGCTTTTCCTTTACTGGTTTTTATTTATGTTATTTTATGTGAGTTTTATATCTACTGATTGGGATTTAAACAAATTGGAGGATTGTAATCAAATAAAAAAACTAATTTAACACCTCCACATTTTCATGTGCACGACCAAAGTCAGGGTTCTTGTCCAAAGTTTTCGTATGTCATATCTGTTCTGTTTTTTTGTTTTGTTTCTTTTGGGGGGGTTACGTTATTTGGAGAGGTGAGATTTAGATATTAGCAGATCTTTGATTGTTTCTGCTCTAGATTTATTCAATTAAATTATTATACTATTTATATTGACTGGGCTATTTAGAGCTTGGCATATTATATTGTATAATAAACATCTGTCTATTGTTGGAGACTGTGTGTTGTCCTCTATATGTCTTTTTGTTATTGTTGTCGTTGGGTTGATGTCTCATTAACTTTTGGTCCAGAGCATACCAGATTACGGTTGTCTATTGACTGACACGAGAATAACTATTATATATCTTTTAAAACTGTTGAGTATTAGTATACCTCAAGAGACAGCAACCCTATGGTCAACCATAGATGTATAAACCCATATATATACATCTATGGGTCTACAAATATAAGACATCTAGAGGTCAACAAACGATCTTGACGTAAGAGTTCCATATAGTACCCCCCACGGTATAAACGTTAATATGTAAGTTTGTTCCTTTAGTATGGTGGGATGCAAAATTGGACTCTTGAAATCCACACAAATCAGCTATCGTCTACACAGTACGTCAGAATCTACCTTGCTCAGAATTTGTGATTAAAAATAATAGACTATCTTAGATTAGCCATCCAAATTCCCGAAAAGACAAGGGCATTAAGATATAATAAGACAATCATTATAGATGTGACTGGCTTGAACAGACCACGTGGACAGTCATCTGAACATGTGCTAGAGGAAATCTAGTTTTCAAGTTTTGTCTTGTTAACTTAACCCCCCCCCCCCCCCCCTTTTGCATTTAATCTCTACCATTCGTATAACAAAATATATCCCATCCGTCAGTCACCCCGTCGACCTATCTTGTTAATTTGTTCTCGTCCTGAAGCTGCATGAAATAATTGCAGCTGAACGTTAAGCAATCAACATCCATCAATAAATCTTGCTTGGACGTTTCAAATTTTAATTTTCGTTTGAATTAAAAACACAAAGTATAAAAATTAAGTTTGATGTTTTTACTTGTTTAAAAGTTAGTTGGTTGTATGATGCGGTGTTGCTTTGAAATTCGTGTATTCTTTCAATGGACAACATAATACACTTGCTAATATTTATATTACGAAAGTAAACAAATTATGAACAAAGGAAGAAGTGCCAAAGTATTCCGTAATTATAGGTTAATAATACCCGGATAAACTGCATATAACATTTTCATTATTGAATATGTAGTTATCGTTATCCGGTCGGTTTAAAATCTTTGATTTCCAACCAGGCTTTAGACGTCAAAAGTAGCAATTATTCACTTTCGTATCGATCATTTTAAATGTTCAGATGAATTTCACTTTGGTAATAAAACATGCGACTACCTTACAACACATTAAAAACCGCACGACAAGCCTGCAATGTAAGTACTAATACATTTGTATAATTTTGATATTCTCTGTTTGTGTGACAGGACTTTCTAAAACGAAGACCTCTAATAGCAAGAAACATGTTGCATTGTTGCACAACTCCCTTTTGAACCACATGTTCGTTTATGTCTAGACTTATTCCGTCAACATAAATGGCATGCGTGGTTAAGAAGAAAATCTTTCGCAAGTTGTCTTTGTTTATGGAATTTAGAGTTGTTAGATTATTTTTTTAAATGGGACACGTCGGAGCTTGCAATTGTCTGTGAGCTTGCTTTTCCTTTTAACAATACGAGTTTGATTAATAACATGCATGTGATGTGTGTGGAGTAAACTCAAGTGAAACGACAGTAACCTGATAAAACAAGACCTTATTTGGTCGTGCAGTGTTTACCATACGTCAGATGATTCGCTCCAGGGCGTGTTCCGTCCCCATATAGTCATGCAGTGTAACTTTTCTTCAGACGAATCACACAGGGACCAGATGTCATCCCATTCCCCCTACCCTTTCATCAGAAGTGTCTCCCGGACATCCCGAAAACAGGATGGAATAGTGTCGATCCCTAAAGTGACGTCATGTCTAAGTGACACATGACTCTCATAGTCAGCATTGTTGGTACGTTCATCATAGAAGAGCATGTCTCCCAATTTGGATAATTAAAATTAAAAAATTATAAATTAAAAAAGATCACAAAATTAAAAAAAATTATAAAACACAATTAGGATAAAAAAAATAAAGAAAAGAAAAAGAAAAGAAAAATTACAAAGAAAAAAGAAAAATGAAAAAAAGATTAAAAAAAATAAAAAATGCGAAATATTTTGAAAATCGAAAAAAATCACTGCATAAAATTGATCAACCTATCAAAAGTCTATAATAAAATTGAGAATGGAAATGGGGAATGTGTCAAAGAGACAACAACCCGCCCATAGAGCAGACAACAGCCGAAGGCCACCAATGGGTCGTATATGAAAAACCAATTTACCTCAAAGTAACCAGAAACGAATTGTACCAATCCGAATTCGTCTTGAGGGATGATAATCTCAAGGTATGTCGCCCGAAGGATGACCACCTGTTTTGCTTGCTGCATTTTCGCAAGAAACCTATAAGAGGAGATTGTATACACATGCAGAAAAAGTGAAGATGTTTCAGTGCAAACTATGTCGACGCGTTAGCATACGCAGCAGCAGCAACAACAGCAGCAACAGCCTCAACAGCAGCAATAGTTCCTTCCTCTGAAAGAGGAATACGAATTTTCTGGGTGGCAGCAGCAGCAGCAGCAGTTCCTTCCTCTGAAAGAGGAATACGAATTTTCTGGGTGGCAGCAGCAGGACCTTCCCCTGTATTTATACAACAGACCTAAATTGTAAACAAGCATATCACTGCCACTACCCAGCTTAAAGCCTCTTCCGAACATTTGAAAGTCCCTTATCAGTGCTTCTAACTACCTCCCTTACTACTATCAAAGAACTTGTTATTAACTTTTGTAATAAAGCTTATGAGAATAATGGTATTAATTATTTTTGGAGTGTTAATTAACAGCTGCACCATGAGCGCATGATACGCCCGTCGTCTTGTGTGTGAATTTTTATGCAATAATAATGTAATAAAATTTTGAATCAAAACCAAAAAGTATACAGATCTTTAGATTAATATAACTAAGAAGTGTGTAAAATTTTAAGCAATAATCATAAATCGTTTTTGAGATACGGCGCGACATGTGAAAACCCTCCTTTAAAAAAAAATATCAATATCTCAAAAATAAAATTTTGAATCAAAACCAAAAAGTATACAGATCTTTAGATTAATATAACTAAGAAGTGTGTAAAATTTTAAGCAACAATCATAAATCGTTTTTGAGATACGGCGCGACATGTGAAAAACCCCTCCCCCCTTTTTTTACAAAATACTCAATAACTCAAAAATAAAATTTTGAACCATCACAAAAAAGTATACATATCTTAAGGTTAATATAACTAAGAAGTGTGTAAAGTTTTAAGCAATAATCATAAACTGTTTTTGAGATACGGCGCGACATGTGAAAAACCCCTCCCCCTTTTTTAACAAAATACTCAATATCTCTAAAATAAAATTTTGATTCATCACCAAAAAGTATACAGATCTTAAGATTAATATAACTAAGAAGTGTGTAAAGTTTTAAGCAATAACCATAAATTGTTTTTGAGATACGGCGCGACATGTGAAAAAAAAACACACACCTGTTTTAGTTACTAAGTCCCGTTACTCAAAAAGTTTTAATCTTATTTTCACCAAAAAGTATACAGATCGTTTGACCATCATAAGAAACAACTATGTTAAGTTTCATGAAATTTGGATAAGTCATTCTCAAGTTACGGTGCGACATGTTTACGCCGGACTGACAGACGGACGGACGGACACCGGACATTTGTATACCATAATAAGTCCCGTCAAAAATTGACGGACGTATAAAAATTCTTTAGAGGTTTTAGATAAAATACATGCTTTTGATGGTCCTTTTAATTCTGTTGACAGTTATGATTTTTCTACTCTCTATACTACACTTCCACACAATCTTATCAAGAAAAAGTTTTCATATTTAATTAAATGGTCTTTTGAAAAATCTCATTACAAATTTATTTGCTGTAACTCGTTTAAAGCCTTTTCTGTAACGAAAAAGGAAAGTATGCTAGATGCACTTACTGGAAATGTGAAGATATGATTGAAGATTTAAATTTTCTCCTGGACAACATATATGTACGTTTCGGCGATAAAGTGTATCGACAAGTAGTAGGTATTCCTATGGGCACTAACTGCGCCCCTTTAATAGCAGATTTATTCCTGTATTGCTATGAATCTAAGTTTATGACCAAACTCAGTAAAGACATGTCATTGTTACATTTGGTTGATACATTCAACAATACCTTCCGTCATCTAGATGATATTTTTTCGTTAAATAATCCAGAAGTTCTCTAAATATACTACCGAAATTTACCCAATAGAACTTACTTTAACTAAATCTAACATAAACAGCAGTAGTTGTCCTTTTTTGGATTGGGACATTTCAATATCTTAAGGAAAACTCCATACGAAAATTTACGACAAAAGAGACGATTTTTCATTCCCTATTGTTAATTTTCCTTTTTTAGACGGCGATGTTCCTTTGGCTCCATCATACTGTGTTTATATATCCCAACTCGTTCGTTATGCCCGTGTGTGTAGTGATGTCATAGATTTTAACGAACGCAATCAATGCATCACTGGTAAATTATTAAGTCAGGGATTTCGTTACCATAAATTACGTAAAACTTTTGCTAAGTTTTTTCATAGATACAAAGATTTGATTAGTAAATTTGGCTGTACCTGTAGAAAACTGATTAAAAACGGTATTTCACATCCTAAATTTTACGGTAATATTATACTTAAAGCGCGGAAATCACTATGTGATCCGTGTAAACTCATCGAACCTTTAAACAAACTTATTAGTAAAGGTTATCTTACCAATGTTGTAATTAGATCTTTGAATATAGTTTACATTGGCACTAATATCGATTTTGTCATCAGCAAATCAAAACATTACTAAATTTGTATTCTTTTCAAACGGGATGTATAAAGACACACCCACGTTCATTTTGATCTATAAAAAGGTTAAACTCCTAACTATCCTACTGCCTGTTGATACATTTATTTTTGGCATTACACTAGTCATGTCTTCTTTGACTGTCCATGACGTTAAAATACTAAATCCCTGGGATGTGTTTTAGTTGATTTTAGTCTCTGATGCATGATTTTTTATTATTAATTGTTTTGGCTTTTAACTAGCTGTCAGTAACTGCGAGTACTCTCAAATCGTACTTCCTTGTTTATTTGACCTGTTGATACTATTTGTAATGCTTTTTTGTTATTTAATGTTATTCAGGGTTATATCTGGTCTATATACCAGCTTTGATAAGTGTTTGGTATTACTATAAATTTTCACTTCGTACTATGAACATCAAAATTATTTATTTTGTAAAAATATTTCCTTTCTCTATTGGAACTGTACACGTATACCTAACAACAAAATTATTTTCATTTACCTGTGTTTAAAGTTATTGCAAATGGCTGATATTTTTGTTCGAGCATATTGTTTTTCTTAAATTGTTTAACATTTCATACCGATATAACATGTTACTTTTATTATTCTTCCCTTAGTTTATTTATTTTGTATTTGCATTGTATCATAGGTCATATTTATTTGTTCAGTGTATGTTCACTGGTGTTAATATGTCCTTTGATTGAGTTAAGCTATTTCAGTTGATATTTTATAGTGTGTCTTTCTATGTTGTGATGTTACACTATTGTTTCAGAAAAAGGGTGAAGGTTTGGTACCATTAAACCGTTTAAACATGCTGCATTTGTTTGCACCTGTCCTAAGTCAGGAACCTGATGTTCAGTAGTTTTCGTTTGTTGATGTGGTTCATAAGTGTTTCTCGTTTCTCGTTTTTTATATAGATTAGACCGTTGGTTTTCCCGTTTGAATGGTTTTACACTAGTAATTTTTGGGGCCCTTTATATATTACTGTTCGGTGTGAGCCAAGGCTCCGTGTTGAAGACCGTACTGTGACCTATAATGGTTTACTTTTATATATTTTGACTTGGATGGAGAGTTGTCTCATTGGCACTCATACCACATCTTCTTATATCTATCTACAGACGTGTAATGCAACAAGGTAGTCAATATATGTTCCAATATCATTATCTGTATATTTTTTTTTATCAAACATAAGATCAATCCTCATTTCAATCTTAATTTTGTCATTATGAAAACAGAAAACAGCTTTTTCGCTCGCTTAGTTAAATCTGACAGGGAAAAAAACAAAGCCGAGGTAAAGTATTTTGCATGTCTCTTTAACCGATGTAAATTCATTCTCTGATCTTAATGTTGATTGGTAAACGGTCAGTAGTTGACACTCCCGACACATTTTCACCTGTTCTATGAGAATATGTGTCTGAATATAATACGGTGGCTTTTATGTTGTTTACACACACACACACACACACAGAAAAAAAGGAAAACAAAAACATGATATGAGCAAAAGTTTTATTACGATCAATATTACACCAAAGCTGATTGATTGTGTTCCAAAATATCAGAATGAAAATAACGCAATGAGTTTTCTGTCGTTTGCATCCAGGTCGACCGATGAAAAGTAATTCAATACATCTTCCATCTTGATACTCTGACATCTCGTTTTCATGTAATAGGCGCAGTATAGTACACATGTTTCCGAAAAGTCGGGTTGAATTTAACATCGAGAAAAACGGTCCTGGGATCCGTTAACGATGAGAACATTTCTAAAATGTTGCTGGTATGTCTCTGGTGCTTCTCCTAGAGAGTGAAAAAACTCGGGCGTTCCCAATATAGGAAAATGAAAGAGTTCCTTCCTGGTTACAGTTGTCAGTGTTGACCACATATGTTTTAGGTCTGTCACTCATATAGGCTGGTAAGTTGTCTGCACAGCAAACGGTGGCCGACGTTCCGCTCAAAAATCCCTCTAGTGCCTTGCCAGACATTGGTATGCGAATCGATTTCTTTCGACAATTATAGTCCTCTAAACCCTGATAGTATGCAAAGACCAGTCCGCAATCTAGACAAGCTATTATATCCTCTCTGTCATCTATTATATCTGAAGTTGTACTTTCAGTGTCGGAGTTATCATGGCCCTCCATTTATTCAGAAGTGACAACTCCATTGTACGTCTGCAAGACATCAGTTCGAGGTCTTGAGGATTCTGAACTATCGTGGCCCTCCATTTCTTCCGAGGTGTTGACTCCGTTGCCCGTCTGCAAGACATCAGTTCTCAGTCTTGACGATTCTGTCGTTCCGGGTTTCAGATCAACCAGGAGGAATCCGTAGGGTCTGCTCGTCGCCTCTTCAAATGTCCGTAGAAAGAAGTCCGACGGATACATATGTCGTCCTAGGGCGCCGTTCCACTCGTGGGTCGACGCACTGTTTTCTGTATTTCTCCATAGAGTGGCTGCCATCTCTTGTACAACCAAATGATTCTTTCTGGGCACGGATGGCACATCCTCCTTACTCGTTGTAGCATGTTTTTCATAAAATACGTTTTTTTCCGCACGAATTCGGTCCAAATACAGTCATGGTAAACGGGTGATTAAAAACAAAATCTCGGTGCTGAGAAAAATTCTTGCTCCTCTTTCAGAGAACGGTTCTGCTGCTGCTGCTGTTGAGACTCAGTGTCGGATCCAGGGGGGGGGGGGGGGTTGTTCCGGGGGTTGGAACCCCCCTTTTTTTGACGATCAATGCATTTGAATGGGGACATATAGTTGGACCCCCCCCTTTTATCCTGGGTTAGGAACCCCCCTTTTATAAATGGCTGGATCCGCCCCTGAGACTGTTGCTGCTGTTGCTGCTGCTGCTGCTGCTGAGGCTGATATTGGTGTTGTTGTTGCTGTTGCTGTTGCTGTGCATGTTTGTTTTTCATATGTCTTCGAAGATCATGTGGCCAAGCATAAACGCTTCGACATAGGTTTCACTGAAACATCTTCACCTTTTCTGCATGTGTATACAATCTCCTCTTATAGGTTTCTTGCGAAAATGCAGCAAGCAAAACAGGTGGTCATCCTTCGGGCGACATACCTTGATATTATCATCCCTCAAGACGAATTCGTTTCTGGTTACTTTGAGGTAAATTGGTTTTTCATATACGATGTCCGCGATATCTTGATATCTACGTTCTAAACCCCTGCCGATTGAAGTATCGGCAGAGACTTTTCCCGGGCGTACGTGTCGATCACAAAGTCCAAGCAAAAGAAGACCCGTCTCGTTGGTATTGGAAATTTCTGTACGAACGATAAATCTAGCAGTGCACATTCCCATTCTCCGTCCAGTATGTAGATTTTGTGAAGTTGAATCCTAAATGCGCTACCGTTATTATTTTCAAAAAGCGAAAGAGAATCCGCGCTCGATACGTAAAGGTAAAATTCATCCATCTCTTAGTTACAAGTTTTGCTTCAGGCATTCTTATAGACTTTTGATAGGTTGATCAATTTTATGCAGTGATTTTTTTCGATTTTCAAAATATTTTGAATTTTTTTTTCGAATTTGAATTTGAATTTCATTTTTATCATTTTTATTTTTTTAATTTTTTATTTTTTTTATTTTTTTTATTTTTAAGTTTTTTTAAATTTTGAAAAAAACTTGAATTTTGTGAATTTTAGATTTTTTTAATTTTTATTTTCCAAATTGTATAATGAACGTACCAACAATGCTGACTATGAGAGTCATGTGTCACTTAGACATGACGTCACTTTAGGGATCGACACTATCCCATCCTGTTTTCGGGATGTCTGGGTTTCTCTTCTGATGAAAGGGGTGAGGGGAATGGGATGAGATCAGATCCCTGTGTGATTCGTAAAAGTTACACTGCATGACTATATGGGGACGGAACACGTCCTGGAGTGAATCATCTGACGCAAGGTAGACACTGCACGACCAAATAAGGTCTTGTAGTGACTCGTTTTGGTGCGGTATATATGACAAAATATAGAGTCTACTTCCGGAATGATTCATACGAGGATCCATGTATAGACTTCCGTTGAAGGGAGAGGGAGGGGGGACATGATCATATATGGAATCCAGACCATATTTGTGAACGCCTAATGCCTAACTTGCATAAAACTGATCGCACCCTACTACTAATTTGGTATCATCTTTCCTTTGACCATTCCATACCGTTGATGCGTTTTACTGTGACTGTAAGTGTTGCTCTCCACCTATTGCAGTTAATTCAAATTTCGGACCAAATTGCAATTTTTTTTTTTATCATATGAAATTATTTAACTGATCAGAAATTTCAACTAATTGCTGTTGAAGACCCACAGTCAAGTCGTGAAAGTGCAAGGAGATCATATAACGAATACTTACAATCCTATAAGACTTTAACTTCATTGTTGTAATCAAAATATTTTTATCCTGCAATCAGCCAACTATTGTACAAATAACAGATACACAAATAAATGTTTGCTTTATTTGTACTCCTGTTACCCCTCTTCCATGTTGAGCAAGCGGTAATGTGGATATTTCTTTTTGCGTACCAGTTCATTTTGGGGTCCTCTTCGCGGTCCGCGTTTAAACTATGTCGATTTCTTTGAAAAAATAGAGACAATGATTTAGATTTTAACAACTAAAGTTTCAAATGTTGGGTGTAAATTTCAGGATAAAAACAATATATGTACATTGTCGGAAAATATAAAATTTATTTGTACTCGGCGAGCCTCGCTTTTCGTCCTGTTTCTGAAGCTCATACAAATAAATTTTATATTTTCCGACAATGTACATATATTGTATATATATACTACTAGGGGGTATTTAACGACCTTGACTGGCTGTTAAGCCTTCGCACGGTAGGCAAATATTTATAAGAATTTATATTCATACTTTTATTATTATAGTAATTGTCATTCCAAAGGTGAAAGGTAGTAATTGTTGATTTGCTTAAAAAAATGTCCAAATTTAAGTTTTTGAATTATTTCTTCTCAAATGGTGTTTTTCTATGCATGCTACAAAGATCTCTTTAAATTATTCTCTAAAATACTTCGTGAAATATACTTTAAGATTGAATATGTTTTCTTGAAGTTTTAAAGGGAGATAAGATCAATATTTCAAAAGATCAATGATTTTAGATTATCTCCCATAGAAACTTATTACCAATGTATTGTAATGTCACATACATTTTACTGAATATAACATGACTTAATTCAAACTGATGTCTTATTCGTATGAATTTAGAAGATTTTATAAAAGAAAAATTGTATGAAAGCTTAGTTTGGACATTTTTACAATCTGACTAAAATTCTGATCAATATTAACTCGCGTGCTCGTATATATGAGTATAACGAAATCGGAGAACTATATTTTAATAAGATTGGACATTTTTAAAGCAATTTGAAAATTACTACCTATCACCTTTCAAATGACAATTACAATAAAAGTATGTATAGAAATTTCAAAAACATTTTCATAATATCAATTAAGTGGAATTGAAGTCTATATGCTTTATTGTATCACCTTGCACTTTCATGACTTGACTGTGGTTTTCTACAGCAGTTTTTTTTAGAATTTCTGATCAGTTGAACAGTTTGATTTGATAAATGAAATTGCAATTTGTTCAGAATTTCTAATAAACTGTAATAGGTGGAGAGCAACACTAACAGTCAAGTCACAGTAAGATACATTGTTCTTCAGCTTTCTATTTAAAAATATAGAAGATGTGGTATGATTACCACTGAAACAACACTCCACCGGAGACTAAATGACGTAGAAGTTAGCAACTATAGGTAACTCAACGGCCTTTAACAAGAGCAAAACCCATACCACATATCAAAATATAAGAAGCCCCGAAATGACAAATGTAAAACAGTTCAAACTCGAAATCTAACGGCATGATTTATGAACAAAACAATAAACGAAAAACAAATATGATTTAAAGCAACAAACGACAACCACTGGATTACAGGCTCCTGACTTGGGAAAGGCACATACATAATGTGGCGGGGTTAAACATAGTTTATGGTGCCAAATCCTCCCCTAACCTGGGACAGTGGTGTAACAGTACAACATACAAAACAACTATAAAAATTCGTAAGGGTTCCCCGGAACCCAGTGTCTCGCCTACTTTTGCTGTTTATGTCTTCAGTGTGGTAGGGGAATGCACATAATAGATTTATACAGTTAATGAAATAAAACGTTTGAAATGTATGAAAAAAGTTATGCTTGTAAAATGCAATCAATCTATAGATTTATAAAAGAGTTGAAACATAAATTTATTGAATGAACAAATGATAAAGAAGATAATTTTTACATTTTCCTCTATATACTATCTTTTGATTGTAAGAAGCTTCTGTCCAAGTTTGGTTAAAAATCAAGGATGGTTTATGAATCTAATAAATGTTTTAAAAACTTTAACTGCACACTGTATGTAATGTTAACTGGAAGAAAAACTAAGTACATTTATAAGTAATATACGGAAAAACAGGAAATAAATTTTTACAAAATTTCCTTTTAGATACTAGCTTTTGATCATAAAAAAGGTTCTGTCCCAGTTTGGTAGAAATCAAGGATATTTTAAGAAAGTTATTAAAATTTTAAAAACTTTAACCACAGAGTGAAGGTAATGTTAACTGGCAGAAAAACTAAGTTCATTTATAAGTAAAATACGATAAACAGGATTTTGTTTTTACATAATTTACTTCTGGATACTATCTTATGATCATAAACAAGCTTCTGTCCAAGTTTGGTAGAAATCCAGGATAGTTTAAGAAAGTTATTAAAATTTCAAAAACTTTAACCACAGAGTGAATATTTTTGGCCGCCGCCGCCGCCGATGACGACGACGACGACGGAATGTAGGATCGCTATGTCTCGCTTTTGCAAAAATCAGTTGAGAAGGGTTGAACTCACCAGATCGATACAAAACGCAAATAACTAACAAAAACACAAAAGACATGTAACGTACAGATCTGATATAACTCGCAGTTACTGAAAGCTAGGTAAAACCCAATAACAATTAATAAAAAAAAAACATGTATCTAAAGACTAAAATATCAATCAATTGTACACTTCCAATGGATTTGGTGTAAAGAGGTCATTAACTGAAAAATATGACCTTGTGCAATGCCAAAAATAAAGGTATCGTCAGATTGTAGGACCGCGAATGTACATATGTGTGTACATGATAACAATGATATTTAGTTGGGGTTTGATTTATTGATAACAAAATCAATATGTATACCGATAAAGCAATATTACAAGATGTTATTAGTGTTGAATTGAAAAGCTTTTAGAAAAAGTTTATTTAAAGGATCGACAAGTTTACACGGGTCGTATCCAAATTTACGGCCTCGGTAAACAACATCACCGTATAAAAAATATGATGTGCTATTCTGTTTGTAATAAGTTTTCTACGGGTACAACCAAACATCCAAACCAAATCTGTGCGCTTATGAAAGAATTTAGTAAAGATTTAAAGTAATTTGTGGTAACGAAATCTGTGACTTAATAATTTGCCAGTAATGCATAAATTACGTTCATTGAAATCTAAAATCGTCACTACAGACACGGGAATAGCGACGAGTTGGGATATGTAAACACCGTAAGATGGTATCAAAGGAACATCACCGGAGTTTCCCGTGTAAAACTGAAATATCTAAATATAGGAAAGGATAGCTATTGCCGTTTATATTTGATTTCCTTTGGGTAAAGTTTAGCTTTATATTAAGATAAATTTTGATTATTTAACGAAACAATATCATCAATAATTAAGAAAACGGTTAGCGTTGTTCAATTTATCAATTAAATGGAATTTAGACGGGTCTTTACTAGGTTTTGCCATAAAGTGTGATTCATAACAATACAGGAACAACTCTGCTATTAAAGGTCCCCTAAAGGGGTGTACTTGGTGCTAATAGGAATACCTACAACCTGTCGATAACCTTTATTGCCGAAACGTACATTAAATGTTGTCAAGGAGAAAATTTACAGCTTCATCTCATCTCACCTCCAGTAAGTGTATCTAGCATATTTACCTTTCTTAGAGAAGAATGATTTATATGAGTTGCAGCAAATAATTTCAAATCAGATTTTTCAAACGACCATTTCATAATAGGAACAGTTTAGTTTGATTGTGTGGATGTGTAGTGTAAAGAGTTGAAAAGTCAAAACTCAGTGTCACAAAATAAAAAGGACCATCAAAAACACGTAATTTGATAGTCTAAAACATCTAAAGAACTTTTTAAACTAAAAACATTGTTAATTTCACTTTTTTGTATGTTTGATATAATATTATTTTATTGTATTTTCTGAATTTGAATTTTCGTCACGAACCTAATCAAAAAGTGTTTTATGACAATAACATATACCTGCCAACTTTTCAAACCCTTCATGGGGGAAGTTTAAGCACACTGAGTGGACCTAGTTCATGTTTTATACATGTCTAAAGTATATTTAATCAGATATACTATGATTTCTGAGAAGTATATATGTACTTAAATGCCATCAAACACATTCGAATAACTATTTTGAGGTATTTTTTTTAAAAGTTCATCATATAATAAAGGATTTAAATAGTCAGGCCAACACTCCCATGGGGGATATCCCCATAAATCGGGATAGTTGGCAGGTCTGCAATAAAATATTAATTGTACATGTAGTAGTAGTATTTTTATTATCATTATTTTCGATAGTCGGGAGTTCAAGCACCTGGTGACCGGTAACGGTTTTATATTTTACAATCACTGTTTTCATAATATAGAAATCATCTGAGCGTTTTATTTTGTGTTGTTTACCTTGACGCTTTTCAGAAAAATATGTAGGGTCGATTGTTAAAATTAACACAGATAACGCATAGTATATTGATATATTCTTACTAACCGCCTAAACATGTAACATTTAAAATTGTTAACCCTAACACAGTGGTGTGGTGTGGTGTTTGCTTTCACGAGTGTATTGGTTAAAGTCAAACATCTATTAGATAGAGATCCATTTCCATATCAACGTGAAATTGTTTACATTTCTGTAGGGAAAACCGGAAAAAGCAGACAACAAAATCAGCCAAGTGTGGCGGATGTAAAAGTGGCAGAAGAAGAAAAAAGATGACACCTGACGGAGAACAAGAGGAAAAAGAAGTCGAAATTCTGCTTCCAAACACCACAATCGTTACACACTGTATTTTGAAAAATGATTCACAAAGATTTGTGAGGTGTTTTGAAGATGATGAGGATGCTTACAAAGACACCGTTGCTGAGTTGATAAATCAACGTGGAGAAGATGGAAAATCGCCTCTTGATCTTGCAGCAACTTTAGGGCGTGGTGATATTTCGAGGGAATTGATTCAGCGAGGGGCAGATGTTTTGGCAGTTAACTGTCAAGGTACTACTTACTACATGTACATATACAAGCAATACTGGGTGCTAATCTTGCATTCTGGTTCAACGTTTTTTTTATTGAAATACTTTAAATACTAATCTAGGGCAAAGGCAGAACTTTCAAAATTCCATGAGGGTCTGGATGGGGTTTACAGAAAAGAGAATAGAATCATGGGCTAAAAATATAATGAATAGAGAAAAATGGACCAAAACATACAGATAGAAAATAATGGGGTGCTAAAATATAATGAATAGAGAATAATGAGCAAAAATTATATAAAATAGAGAAAAATAGCCTAAAAAAGTAGAGAATACAGAAATGAAGGACCCCATCCATACATTTGTACCCTCTTCCTTTGGCCAACTAAAGACTTATGACCCCTTCTGTAGCACCATGTACTACAAAATTTCAAAGTGTAATGATATCAAAACAGCAAATATACTGAATAAAAGAAACATACCATTTTGTACATATACGATACATGCATGTATCAAATTGAAAAGTCGTTCAAAGAAATTGAATTTATTGTTTAATTGCATTTAATATATAGGAAATGTGGATTTTGTGTCAACTCAAGCCAAAATATTTGCAGAAAAACCACAGATTTTAATTCATAGACTTTCGTTATAACTTTTGAAACCTAGATTAATCACTAGTTTATCAATGGTGTGCTAGCGTTTATTGTTTACAAAAAGTCCTAAACAACCTTTACAATCCAAAAAACCTTGCCCTGAGTTATTAAAGTCGAGCACCCTAGAAGGTGTACTTGAAGTGGTCCATATTTATACTTGTTTTAAATAATATCTTTATTTCAAAACTTGTTTTAGGGAAATCATTGCTATATAAAAATAAGAAGAGGTGGTATTATTTCCACTGAGACAACTCTTCACATTGACACAAGAGACCAAATGACACAGAAATAAACAACTATAGGTCACTGTACGGCCTTCAACAATGAGTAAAACCCATACCGCATAGTCAACTATAAAAGGCCCCGAAATGACAATTGTAAAACAATTCAAACGAGAAAACTAACGGCCTGATTTACATACAAAATAATGAACAAAAACAAATATGATATACATCAACAAACGACAACCACTGAATTACAGGCTCCTGACTTGGGACAGGCACTGCATGCATTAATCCCCTTTCTATTTAGTACATAATTGTAAAATATAAGAGTACACAGGAAAAGGCAATGGATTTTCTATAAAATTTCCATAGGGCATTGAAACAACAAAGGATACATAATCGATTTACAATAACAGATACAAACCTTGTTTGACTGTAATTTTTACTTTCTGAATCAATAAAACATTATTTTTCAATTTTAATTTATTCTTGAAGTAAATCTTCACAAGACAACAATTGGTGCAAGGCATCTTATGTGTCTAAAAGTCTGAGAACAAGTAAGAAACTTATAAAGGCTCCTGCCTTGCACCGACATGTACCTACCCCATCTAACCAAAAATGGAAATTGGGGTACTCATTCATTTTCAAACAAACTTATAATTTTTCAATAGATATGTTTTGATTGGCACAATTTGAGCAATACTTACTTCCATTTTGTCATCATGTTGAAGGTAAATGTAGATGTGAGCACAAATTCCTTCATAAATCAGCCAAATTCAACTTGTCAAACTGACCACTAAACTTTAGATTTTAGAAAATGTTGTTTCTGAACAATTCTAATTTCTTTTAATAGCCTTGCTTGATTAAGCACTAGGAGCTAGTAAGGATCTCCCTTATCAGACTTGGTTGTATCACATGTTTCAATTTGGTTAGTCAAATAGAAAATCAACCATTTATCCCTAAAAAATGGTGGCCCAGAAAATAATTCAAAATCAAATAATGTCATATCAAAACCTATCAATTCATTTACATTTAATGAGAATATGAACATGCAGTGTTCATGCTCATTTGCTTTATTTTGAACTAAAAAAGATTTTCTTTGGTTAATCAGTCCATTCATGTACATGTACTTGCATGACCTTTCAGTGGTTAATAATCATCAAGATGGATAGAAACAATCAAAGCATTGTTCCTTTGAATATACATAATGCATGTACAAAATGTACATGTACACAATGTACATCTACAAAATGTACATCTACCAAATGTATGTCTACTCACATTGCAGATATTTTTGTAAAACTAGTAGCCTACATATAAATGCATTTCAACTCAACCAGTGGTGGATTCAGGAGGGTGTAGAGGTTATAGCCCCCATTTGATCCCAAAAATATAATTTTTTGCTTAAAATTGTCCAAAGAATATTGCTTCTCTACTCTTGGCTGCATTTTAACCATTTTTTTTTTACAAATTACACCCCCACTTTTCTCAGAACCTTGATCTGCCCTTGTAAATCTTATGCTTAAAAGATATTTAATACAAGGGATTGCTGTCTTGTGAATATCCATGAATTTATTGCATACATGTACAAATGTATACCAGCTTTCTTTACTAGTGATATCATAGGATTCCTGGAAGATATTTGGTTTGATTGTAGTTGAAAAAAAAGGGCAAAGCAGTGCCCCCCCTTTTTCCTTTGAAGTTAAATGGTTGTTTCCTTAAAATAATGGTTTATTTTTAAATAAGAAATCTATGAAAATTTGTAAACAAGGAATAATAATTAATCCAAAATAGGCAGGTTAAATCAAGATAATGTCACCAAACTTACACAATACATTGTACATTTTTAGGTTAATAATATTTCACCAACATAAAATTTAACACTATATTTTAGGTTATTGTGCTATGCATCATGCAGCTGCCTGGGGAAAGTTAGGTGTACTGAAAGTTTTGGTAGAAGCACTATCAGATTTACAGCAGAAGAACATTCATGGAGAAAGACCAAGAGAAACAGCCCTCAGATATAACAAAACTGAATGTGTTGACTTTTTAGACTGGGCTGGTTCGTATATACAATTCATTCTGAGATAAAAAAATTAAAATGTCCTGTAAGGGTCATTGTTTGCAAATTGCTTAAAATAAACAAACATGTCTGTCTTATTACCAATACATGCATTGAATAAAATAATTTTATTGCGTAGTCATCCATCTAACTACATGCATGCAGAACATTTCATTACAATTCAGTTTCGATCCATCTCTAAAACAATGCTTATTGCTTTTTATGAATTGTGGTTAATGACTTTACACATTGAGTACCAACCAAGCATGTCCACTATTATTACTGAGATAGAAAACAGTATAAAACACTTACAATTTCTACTACAAATGTACCTTTTCCGAAAGATTTGTGATTGATAACCTCCGACCTTCATCAAAAATGGGTCATTGTTTTAATATGGATATAGTAATCAGTCAAATTTTGATCTTTTATATATTGAAAAATATGTATGTTGTGTGATTGATAAGTAAAGAAAATATAACATCCATGTATGAAGTTGCATCCTTTCTGCTGTTTTATGCATTTGAATGATTTTTTGAACAGTCAAGTTAAATGTGATATTTTCTGCAAATGTTGTGTTTATCATGAAGATTGACTGTTCTTACACCTGTCCCTTCTCATGAGCATTGATGTTGATATTTTTGTAGAAGCTAAAGTTGACCTGCAAAACTTCATTAAAACAACACAAGAAACTCTGGCAGATGGAGAGAAAGTCCAAGGGAGGTTAACCAAAGATGACAAAGTAAGATGAAAAAAAGTTTTTCAAAATCATTCATGTCTGTTTGTGAAAAAATACCAACATTGAAATGATGAAAAAAATGTAGGAGGTGTATTTTTTTTGTGTGTGAAGTAATAGATTCAATTTTTATTGTTTTTACATGCTTTGTTAAGTATTGTTAAGTTTAAATTCTGTGATAATAAGTAAAATTTTGTTTATTTGTGTAAGTATTAATAGAAAGAAATTTAGGGTATACCTCAGTAAGACAGCAACTTAATGACTCAAAAATGATCAAATGACATTAATAATTCAACATATTATCTTCAACAATAAACAAGTTTCTATACAATATGTCAAGCTCTTAAAGTTGCATTTCCACGATCCTCTTAGTACCAGTATAAGGGTGCATCAATGACAGGCTTTCATATTTTGATTCTGAATAATATGAAATATATTGTAACAAAAAGCTCATTCTAATAAAAATTAATATTGATCTATGCATGTTGCCAATGTTGCCTGAAGCAAAAACCAGCCAACTTAAGGCCAAAAGTTAGTGAAATGAAATCCATAACAATGATGTGTGCAATCATGATACCTTTTTTTTTTTGCAAGATGCTTTTACACATTTGTCATCATATGTATGCTTATGAACTTACATGTCATGGCCAATATTGAACCTTTTTGAACTTACTTCTTGACTAATTTATACTTGCATTATAAATATTGATAGTAATTTTATAAAAAGCAAAAAGTTAAATGATTTTACAGGTTGTCAAAGATCTTTTAAGTGTGATTTTTTGTAGAACATCATAACAAATACCTGTAAAGAGAAGGCTGAATGGGTAGATAGGACAACTGATGCTACAACTAAAGACTTTATAACACAGAAAATGGCACTCGAGGAAGTTATCAATCCTATCATGCAAAAACTCAATGAACCTCGTATGTACAATTTATGTTTACATTTTTCTTGTATTTTATGGGCAGGTTTGTGTAACTTTTTGGTTTTGGCAACTGGTAAAGGTTATTTGGTGAACTTTGGGGTTAAGCTGATTTATGGTAAAAATTTCCATTGTTCATGCCTTTGATGATATTTTGTTTGCCATTTAAAAAGCAAAGGAAGCCTGTAAATTTGCACTGATTAGGATTTCTAAGACAAGCAAAGGCCTCAATACTTACATTTATCCCTCAAAATGTATTCATAAACACTTGAAGATATTCTGGTACATGTAGATCATGGAATTGCATTATATCATTTTACTAGACTTATTCAGTTGTTTATATGATATATTCCTTAATTTTTTTTTATCAATGTTGTGTCTGCTTTAGAGAAGACCCAAGTCATAGACATCATCACTTGTTTGATGTGCCTGTCATTGTTTGAACATATGAGTAAAAACCTGTTATGACATATATACATATGTCCATCACTATAATCTTGATGATTAATTTCAAAAGTTTCATGGTACAAAGATTTAAGTACAGTTTACAGAGATGAAAAAAAATAATGTAATTAATGAATGAAATTCCTTTCAAAATTGAATGAAAACAGACTGGCCATACTTGCTTATAAAAAATTTCTGAAAAATGTATATTTTTCTGCTGAAGAAATAACTCAAAATACACCTGTATCCTTTACCATTGATTTTCTTTAACTGGAAGTACATGTCTGCATGCAGAAAATGTAAATGAACTAAATTAATACTTGGGCAAAAACTTTTTGAACTGACCTAAAAGTTTGCTGTTGATAAAAGTCATAATATATTGACGACAATTAGAGTGTCCTGCTAGGTTTTCAGATTTGTTCATATTGGTTATATTATAAATTAATACTTCAGTAGATATAAGTGCTCTTTCATTGGGTGAGTTAACGATTAAAATCCTTGATATTGTTTAATTTATGTTAGATTGTTATGTATTACAACCTTTCTATAAATAATTGTAGCTCCATTCCATTAAAGGCCAATTTAATGAAGTATAAGATATAGAGTTGTCCCCCTTCAGCTTCCACCATTTTCATTTCAACTAATGTTGGAATATACTGAATAACCCTCTCTTTCACAACAGGAATCAGCTGTTTGTAACATTAAAACCTTTATAAACAGAACTCTGGATGAAAGGGAAATTTGTTTAAAGAACTTTAAACTGAATGTGGGTGTCTCAGGACATGTATTGGATTTTTATCATACATGTAGTGTAGCAATTTTGTACACCAATTTTCTTCTCCAAAGACAATCTCAATTCCTGAAGGGCTTCAGTATAGACTGTATCATATACTCTAGTAAATGCTGAATAGACACAACATTATTTATAGTTTCAACCATGGTGATGCTGAGATAAGAAACAATGTATACTAAAAACATTAAAAGACATAGGATATGAGTGATACCTGTGTACAATGGAAAATTAATCTCTAGCAGTATACAGCATTAAATCACAATCAATTTGTTTTGCCTAAAAATTCTGTACTGTTGAAAGGGTTGTTGAATTTATTTTCATGTTTTTTTGCATGTGTTGGCTCTTGAAATATAATGTTTGTATAATTTCATTTTAATCACAGTTGAATCAGTAAGTAGACTAATGTGTGTATGTCAATTTGATTCCTGTGTGTTTGTAAACTTGACTTTACACTCAAATCGCTCTGTTCATATGAATCAGAATAAAAATTTAGTGTGATCATTCTCGTTGCCCAGAGTTTCTGACTATACTGTGCATACTATTTATTATCTTTTGTTAAATCTGAGTCAAGACATTTTGTGTACTTCACCATACAGCTTAAGTTGAAGTATTAAAAGTTTATTAAGTGAATTTAGAAGTCACAAAAGTTACTCTTGCAGTATTCTTTAACATTTTTAGTGATTGTTGAATTATCTCCTTATGAAGATAAATTTATATCTCTTTCTGAAAAAAAATGCTTTATTATTTTTCTGAAAAGGTCATTTGAATTTAAAATTTACAATTAAAATGAACAACAAATAAGATGTTTCTTTAATTTATTGTATAAAGTTAAATCTGACAGTATTAAGCTTTAAGTAAATGTACTGGCTATTGTTTTTTTTCCATTAAAGCATGAACTAATAACTAAGTGAAAAATATCAATTTGATGAGCCTCAATGCAGAATTTCAGGAGAACTAAACCAGATGTTCATGATTTAGACCAATATGTGGACATGGAACTCTGGTTTCACGAGAATGTTATGTAGTGTTGACTTCACCATCTGTTTTTGTAACATTCTACAAGCAGTATTAATCATTGCAGTGCACATTTTTCTGACAGTAGTTGAACATCTTAATTAAAACAATTGAAGCTTTTTAATAGATTTAACAAATTGAATTTTAATGTTTAGTGCATTTGTAAATGACAGAATAGAAAATTGAATTTAGAAAAAATTAATATATGAAAATTATCCTGTAACAGACTTTTTTGCTCATATTGCCCCAATGAAGTATGGGTCTAAGAATTTTTTTTGGGAAACATTACAGAAAAGACTGAAAAAAAAATTAAGAATAAGATCAATATGATTTTTGTGCTATGGGAACTATAGCAGGCAAAAGTTTGTCTAACTTGGTATTGGAATTCAGCTAGTGAGTCTGCTTTTTCTTAAAATGGGGTTTCCACTATCTGTGTCCTGTAGTTTATTGACACAGATAAAATTCTATATTCTTTTACTGTAATTATTAATTTGGTACAAGAAAATTAAATTGTCTAAAAAGTTTGAATCATGACAGCATCTAACCAGAAGTAAAGCAACCCTCATTTATATATGCCTCATGGATTTCGCAAAAGTTTGCATGTCCAAATTCAACTCTTGGCTACCTAGTGACAAATAGTGTTTGTCTCGTCTGTGACCAAAGTAGCAGAAGTCACAGAATGCTATACATACGTACATGCAGAAGGTCAACTATATTTGTTGTTTGGAATAATTGTAAGGTGTACTTGTCTGTTTGGCAGGTTTAATCTGACCTTGACCTCATTTTCATGGTTCATTGTTCAATGTTTAAATTTTTGTGTTTTGGTCTGTTTCTCAAACACTATAAGAAATAGTTCAACTATATTTAGTTTAAACGGTGATTGTCAGGTATATATATCTGTCTGGCAGGGTCCATTGGTAAATTTTATGTTTTCCTGGTTAAGTCTGTTTTTTAGAGACTATAAGCAATAGGTCTACTATATTTGTTGCATGGACTGATTGTAAGGTGTACAAGTTTGTCTGGCAGGTATCTTCTGACCGTGACCTCATTTTCATGGTTCTTGGTCAATGTTAAGTTTTCCTAGTTGAGTCTGTTTCATAGATATTGTAAGCAATATATGTCAACTATTATAATAATAATAGTCAACATTATAATGTTTCGTGAATGGATTGATTGTAAGGTGTACATGTTTGTCTGGTAGGCATCGTCTGAACTTGACCTTATTTTCATTGTTCATTAGTCAATGTTAAGTTTTTCTGGTGTAGTCTGTTTCTTGGAAACAATAGACAATAGATCAATTATATTTGATGCATGGAATGATTGTAAGGTGTTCATGTCTGTCTTGCAGGTTTCAACTGACCTTGACCTAATTTTCATGGTTCATTGTTCAATGTTAAGTTTCGTAGTTTTGTCTGTTTCTTGGATACTATAAACAGTAGGTCAACTATATTTGGTGTGTGGAATGATTATAAGATGTACATGTCCGTCTAGCAGGGTTCATTGGACATTGACTTCATTGATAATGTTAAGTTAATGTGATACTTGTATTCAAACCTATATCTTAAAGACTTTTAACATAAAATCAATCATGATCAGTAAAGCTGGCAATACATTACAGTATGTGCATTATTGTGTAACTTCGTATTTATGGGAATGCATCATTTTAGAAAAGCTTCCCAGAAAAGTTTACAGTCTGGGCATCTGTGAGCTAAATAAAGTCTGGATTGAATGATCGCTTGTTTTAGTTGATTTCAAAAAGTTGACAGAAACTATTAAATCATCTTCTGAGTTGCATCCAAGTTAAGAATTGTCTAGAGTGTATCAGTCTCAATCAGAATAAGGTCACTCTAACCTGCATTTCCCTTTCATTCACCTAATTAAGTCTACATTTGGGTTCAATAAGTGACCTTCAATCTTGAATAAGGAAATCAGATAAAATCATGTCAAAGAAGTCATAATATGACTTAAACATGAAACATTAATGTCCTTTAGATTTCAGTTATAATGACTATACGTAATTGGTTTCATAGTGGCTTTGTGATGAACTCATTGAATTAAACCTTATTTTAACCGTGAAGGAGTATCAACTACTTGCTTGATGTTGCATTGCAGTTATACTTTTTCTGGGAAAAATATCAGCGACTCTCTGGTTACAAATGTGATTTGCCTAGAAGGTCTATAGAAAAATCAAGTAACCATCATCAGTGACCTCCTTATATATATATGAATACAAATGATACAATTGCCTACCGTAATAAAAGATAAAACATCCTCTTTCTTTATTGTCCTGTGAAATCTACAGTTTAACATACGCATGATGATTATATGTTATGGTTGAAAATGTCAGAAAAGTTTTCTCCAGATAAGCAGGGCAGCATGAAAAAGCTTATAGGAAACTGTGCCAGTGCATGTTTTGCTGGACTGAAATGAGTTGGTAAATGTGTGTAATGATTCTGTTCATGAAGAATGAACTATACACTATAATTTGGAAATGTTTGATGATTATTTTGTTATTTAAATTCTTACAGGCTTTTTGTAAATGCATGCATTTGATTTTAATCTAATCTTGTATATTAATCATTTCCAAAAGATACATCATATCATGTCAAAACAAATAAACATAAAATCAGTCAATTTTAAATTTTGTAATTTTTATACGACCGCAAAAAAATTTTTGTGGTCGTATATTGGTATGACGTTGGCGTCTGCGTCGTCGGCGTCGTCCTGCGTCGTCCGAAGACACATTGGTTTTCGCACTCTAACTTTAGTTTAAGTGAATGGATCTCTAAGAAATTTTACCACAAGGTTCAATACCACAAAAGGAAGGTTGGGATTGATTTTGGGGGTTATGGTACCAACAGTAAAGGAATTAGGGGCCAAAAATAAGCATTTTTGTAACTTCCAGACATAACTTGTGTGTTAGTGTATGGATCTCTCTGACATTGTACCACAAGGTTCCATATCACAAAAGGAATGCTGGGATTGATTTTGGGGGTAATTGCCCAAAATTTTAGGAATTAGGGGCCAAAAAAGGGGCAAAAAACAAGCATTTTTCTAGTTTCATGACAATAACTTGTGTGTAAGTGTATGGATCTTTCTGAAATTGTACTACAAGGTTCCATATCACAAAGGGAAAGCTGGAATTGAGTTTGGGGGTAATTGCCGAAACGTTTAGGAATTGGGGGCCAAAAAGGGGCCAAAAATAAGCATTTTTTTAGTTTCAAGACAATAACGTGTGTTCAAGTGTATGGATCTCTCTGAAATTGTACTGCAAGGTACCATACCACAAAGGGAAGGCTGGGATTGGTGATAAGGGTAATTGCCTCAATATTTTAGGAATTAGGGGCCAAAAAGGGGCAAAAAACAAGCATTTTTCTAGTTTCAGGACAATAACTTGTGTGTTAGTGTATGGATCTTTCTGAAATTGTACTACAAGGTTCCATATCACAAAGGGAAAGCTGGGTTTGAGTTTTGGGGTAATTGCCCTAAATGTTTAGGAATTTGGGGCCAAAAAACACATTTTTCTAGTTTCCAGACAATAACTTTTGTTCGAGTGTATGGATCTCTCTGAAATTGTACTGCAAGGTACCATACCACAAAGGGAAGGCTGGGATTGAGTTTGGGGGTGATGAATCATAAGGGGGTTTGAAAAATTTGGGGGGGGGGGATTTTTTTTTTTTCCTTTTTTTCCTTTTTTTTTAATTTTCCATTTTAAGTTGGTTATTTCTGATTTATATTTAAAAGCAAATAATAATGATATGGTAGGAGATACACACCAAACAGGATGTGTAAATTATTATATAATAAGTATTGTGCAATAGCAAGAAATTTTCAATTGCACAGTATTGCACAATAGCAAGAAATCTTCAATTGCACAGTATTGCGCAATAGCAAGAAATCTTCAATTGCACAGTATTGCGCAATAGCAAGAAATATTCAATAGCACAATATTGCGCAATAGCAAGAAATTGTCAATTGTACAGTATTGCACAATATCAAGAAATATTTAATTGCACAGTATTGTGCAAAAGAAGATACTTCATATAAATTGCTTATTTCTTGACCAATTTCAATGGGGTTTTATTCTTGAATTCTTGGGGTTCTTTAATATGCTGAATCTAACCGTGTATTTTGTTTTTGGATTTTGGGCCCCGTTTTTTAATTGGTCCACATTGAGGTCCAAAGGGTCCAAAATTAAACTTTGTTTGATTTCATCAAAAATTGAATTATTGGAGTTCTTTGATATGCCGAATCTAACCGTGTATTTAGATTCTTAATTTTTGGTTCCGTTTTCAAATTGGTCTACATTAAGGTCCAAAGGGTCCAAAATTAAACTTAGTTTGATTTTAACAGAAATTGAATTCTTAGGGTTCTTTGATATGCTGAATCTAAACATGTATTTAGATTTTTTATTATGGGCCCAGTTTTCAAGTTGGTCTAAATCGGGGTCCAAAATTAAACTTTGTTTGATTTCAACAAAAATTGAATATATGGGGTTCTTTGATATGCTGAATTTAACCATGTATTTAGATTTTTGATTTTTGGTCCCCATTATCAACTTTGTCCACATTGAGGTCAAAAGGGTCCAAAATTAAACTTTGTTTGATTTCATCAAAAATTGAATTCTTGGGGTTCTTTGATATGCTGAATCTAACCATGTATTTAGATTTTGGATATTGGACCATAATAGGTGAATGTCCAATTTAAAATTTTTAAGTTCTTAGACCACATTCATTCTGTGTCAGAAACCTATGCTGTGTCAAATATTTAATCACAATCCAAATGCAAAGCTGTATCAAGCTTGAATGTTGTGTCCATACTTGCCCCAACTGTTCAGGGTTCGACCTCTGCGGTCGTATCAAGCTGCGCCCTGCGGAGCATTTTATTTTGTAATGTTTTGTTAAAACATATTAAAGACAATAAGAGAAGTACAATGTATACTATTTTTCCTGAATTTCATTGTTCTTTGTATAGTTTGTCTATGTGCATATAGAGAAACAGAAGAGTTATCTCCCATATCATATGAAATGCTTTATATTGTAGTAAAAGTTTGATAATGGGTGTATTTCATGATTTTTAAAAATATGTTTAATAGCAATTTCATAAATGCATTATTTTAAACAGAAAAAGTGAATTTGGGTACATAATAACTCAAAATTGGATATATAATAATATACACTAAATTCTTGAACTATTTCATGGTGGTGAACACCAAAATAATTAAGTACAAATGTAGCTACTTTATGATAATCAGAGATTTTTTGCTTCATCAAGTTCAATGTTGACGGCCAGTGTCAACGGGAGGCTGGCCGTCACTACCATTAGAAGAAAAAAAGTTCACTTTGGTATCTGATTCGTATATATTTTATTTATTTCAAAGTTATATGCAGTAAGGATTATTTTTGTTGAAAGCATCTAGGTATATATATATTTCCGAAAAAATTAATTGTTTTCTTTTCTACTTTTAGCCTCAGAAAGGAGCGAAAAAAGGTAAATAGCAGCCACAGCAGCTACACAGTGTCCAGAAGGAGGAGTTTACTGTGTGAAAAGACTTTATTGATACATCATTGTGTATTTCGTTATTATTTTTAATAAAAAAAAAAATGTTTTGAATAAATTGTTGAAATTACAGTACATATTTCAGTAAATCTACTATAAGTACAGAAAATAATATGATCCCCTTTAATAGTAATGGTTAATGACCCCCAGCAACCATCATCATTAGTAAAAACTTGAAATTTGATCGATTGATTGCTTGGTGTTTAACACCTTTTTTTAGCACTGTTGGCTATTTTGTGGCAGCCATTTTTCATTGGTGGAAGAAGCTGGTGTCACCAAAAAAAAACCACCGACCTTGGGTAGGAAAACTGACAATCCTAGTCAATTAAGATTGGAGTTGAACACACAACCTTTTGACAGGCTAGTGATAAGTAGTTGAACTACTTAAACCACTCAGCCACCAAGGCCCCCTGAAGCTGAAATTTGATCGAAAGAATCATGTGAACTAATAATTGCTACCAAAGTTTATACAAATTATACTTCCATAATCATATGTATAGGAAGTATGGTTGATATCCCATACCACTATCAAACAAAGCTGCAACCATTAGTAAAAAGGAAAAAAATGACTAAAATATTGATTAGGAAGTCTATAAGTCATAGTCTTGGAAAACATGGTTTATTTATTAATTGAAAGAAGCTTTTATCTAGCTTTCAGTAACTTTCAGTACTCTAAGATTATACTTTGTGTTTTTGTGTTTTTGTTAGTTTTTTTTGCTCTATCAATATGATGATCCAAGCCCTTTCTAACAGATTTTTTCAGGTTCTTATGTTGTGCTGTCACACCACTGTCCCAGGTATATACCAGTGTTGAGTGGTTACAAATATGATTAACCCTACCACATTCTTTAGCTGCCTGGCCAATAATTCAGTGGTTGTCATTGGTAACGCTTTCTGCAATATTTATTTGTTTTTCATTTATTGTGTTTTGCATAAATCAGGCTGTAGTTTTTGTCGGGCCTGCGACTTTTGTCGGGCCTGCGACTTTTGTCGCAGAAAGCTCGACATAGGGATATTGATCCGGCGGCGGCATTAGCTCACTTCTTAAAAGCTTTATATTTTAGAAGGTGGTAGACCTGGATTCTTCATACTTTGTATATAGATGCTTCATGTTACGAAGTTTCTGTCTGTCACATGTCCATGGTCCTTGACCTCATTTTCATGGTTCAGTGACTACTTGAAATAAAAGTTAAGATTTTTTGTAATGTTAATTTCTCTCTTATTATGAGTAATAGGATAAATATATTTAGTATGTGCGTACCTTGCAAGGTCCTTATGCCTGTCAGACAGTATTCACTGGACCTCGACCTCATTTCATGGATCAGTAAACAAGGTTAAGTTTTGGTGGTTAAGTCCATATCTCAGATACTATAAGCAATAGGTATAGTATATTTGGTGTATGGAAGGACTGTAAGGTGTACATGTCCAACTGGCAGGTGTCATCTGACCTTGACCTCATTTTCATGGTTCGGTGGTTATAGTTATATTTTTGTGTTTTGGTCTGTTTTTCTTATGCTGTATGCAATAGGTCTACTATATTTGGTGTATGGAATGATTGTAAGGTGTACATATCTAGCCGACAGGTGTCATCTGACCTTGACCTCATTTTCATGGTTCAGTGGTTAAAGTTAATTTTTGTGTTTTGGTCTTTTTTTCTAATACTATATGCAATAGGTCAACTATATTTGGTGCATAGAAACATTTTATGATGTACATGTCGGTCTCGCAGGTTTTATTTGACCTTGACCTTATTTTTACGGTTCATTGCTCAGTGTTAAGTTTTGTGTTTTGGTCTGTTTTTCTTAAACTATAAGCAATAGGTCAACTATATTTGTTGTATGGAAGAAATGTAAGCTGTACATGTCTACCTGGCATGGTTCATCTGACCTTGACCTCATTTTCATGTTTCATTGATCAATGTTTAGTTTTCATGGTTAAGTCTGTTTCTTAGAAAGTTCAAACTATAAGCAATTGGTCAACTATATTATGATATTTAGTGTATTGAATGATTGTGAAGTGTACATGTATTTCTTGTTTGGTTTATACGACCTTGACCTCATTTTCTTGGATCATGTTAAGTTTATGTGATAGTTGTAGTAAAGCTTTATATTTAAGACTATCAACATGATATCAATGATAAGTAAAGAAGGCGAGACATTTCAGTGTGTGCACTCTTGTTCTGGTTTGAATTGTTTCACATTTTGTCATTCCACAGCCTTTCTATGTTTTCAATAAGGCATGGGTTTTACTCATTGTTGAAGGCTGTATGGTGACCTATATTTGTTGAGCCTTCGACTTTAGTCGAAAAAGCGAGACATAGCGATCCTACATTCCGTCGGAGTCGTCGGCGGCGGCGGCGGCGTCCACAAATATTCACTCTGTGGTTAAAGTTTTTAAAATTTTAATAACTTTCTTAAACTATCCTGGATTTGTACCAAACTTGGACAGAAGCTTGTTTATGATCGAAAGATAGTATTTAGAAGGAAATTTTGTTAAAATTTGTACCTGTTTATCCATATTTTACTTATAAATGGACTTAGTTTTTCTTCCAGTTAACATTAAATACAGTCTGCAGTTAAAGTTTTTAAAACATTTATTAGATTCATAAACTATCCTGGATTTATACCAAACTTTGACAGAAGCTTCTTACAATCAAAAGATAGTATCTAAAGGAATATTTTTATTGATTTTTTTCCTCATTTTTATTGATTTTTTTCCTCATTTTTGTTGAGCCTGCGATTAACAGCAAAAGTAGGCGAGACACCAGGTTCCGCGGAACCCTTACGAATTTTTGTTTACATCCTCATCCTTTGGTCTCTTGTATATATTTGTCTTATTGGCAATCATACCACATCCCCATATTTTATATATAAGATACTTTTAAAATCAAACTTTAAAAGAGTTTATTGATATGAAACTACCAATTGTGAAGATTCATGTAAAATTTTGCATTACATAAGGTATTTGGATATGAGGCTAGTGTTACCTGTGATAGATGACTTGAGTCGCCCTTACAATGTTGGCTATATGCATAAGTATTTTTAATGTTTGTTAATTTTTTGATCGATCACATTCAACAAGCAGACTTACATGTGAATAAAGAGCTGCACCATGAGCGCATGATACCGTCCCGTCGCTTTTTCAAAGAATAAAGTTCCATAACTCCTCAATGTCATATCAGAAATTTATAAAAACTAAAGGGAGGTTATTTTAATAAATATAAACCAGTCACAAAAGTTTCATGAAAAATACTTGAAGCATTTTGGAGTTATTGTCCTAAAACTGGAAAATCCCCCTTTTTTATGAATAAATCCCATAACTCAGAAACGTAAAATCTAAAATTTATAAAAATCAATAATGAGCTTATGTCAATAGATATAAACAATTCACCAAAGTTTCATGAAAACTGTTCAAAACCTTTTAGAGTTATTGTCCAAAAACTGGAAAATCACCCTTTTTTAATGAATAAAACCCCATAACTCGAAAACGTAAAATCTAAAATTTATAAAAATCTAAAAGGAGCTCATGTCAATAGATATAAACAATTCAACAAAGTTTCATGCAAATTGGTTAAAGCATTATTGAGTTAGTGTACAACATGTTGACGACGGACGGACAGACGGATGAACTGGCAGACAACGGTATAACATAATACGTCCTGTAAACAGGCGTATGAAAATAGGTACAAAGTTTTGGTCACCAACCTTGACTTCATTTTCATGATTAAGTGACTAAATAAAAAACTAAAGGTTTTTTACAATTCTGTAGACTTTTTTACTTTAAATAAAAGGATGGACTATATTTTGTCTATGTAAGGCATACATGTCTATCTGCCAGGGTTCATCTGACCTTAACCTAAATTTAATGGTTCATTTATCAAGTAAGTTTTTGTGATAATATCAGTTTCTCAAGGACTCTAAGTAAAAGATCAACTATATTGGTGTGTTATAAGAATCACTATAAAGGGTACAGACTATATGAAATAGTTCACTTGCTCTGGACCTCATATTCATGGTTCAGTGATCAAAGTTAATTTGTGTGATTATGTCGGTTTCTAAGGTTTGTTAAGAAATAGCTCAACTCTTGTTAGCCTTATAGTACTGCAACCAGAGTTCATTTTTTTAAACTTTAATGTTCCGGAAGAACACACACCTAAATCATATATCGATGGAAAGAGGAAAACGTGTACAATAAGAAAAGTTTGGTCGTAAAAATCCAGAGTGGTCACATTTTTGTAAAATTGAGGTCAAAGATCAGACCTAAAAATATCAATATTTCAACTACAAGGACAAAAAGGAGAAATTTTCTGATATATAGTCAATGGAATGCTACAAAAACGGTTCAATCATAAGCTACAAACGATGATAAAACGACAAATTTGACTACTTATATGAAGAGCTGCCATTACAAAATGGCGTTGATTTGGAACCTTCTGATTTTTTGCCATTTATGACATAGCAAAAGAAGAGGTGGCCTTGACCTTTTCAAATCCATAAACTTTCATATTGTTTATACTTTTTCACTTCAGTATATTACAAAATTATTTTCTAAACTATAAAACACCAGTTTATCAAACTATTTCAATATTTTTCTATCTTTGAAAAAAACAAAATTCAAGCACTGAAACTGTTTTTAATTTTGTATCTAAAAGGTTGTGTATTTTGTGAAAATTAGTATCTAGTTGTAGATAGGTACATATTGTGTATTTGCAAAGTCTGGACAGATCAGTTATAACACAAAAAAATACCATAGTCAACCGAGGCGAATGCGAGGTTTAAAAAAAATCATATGTGTGACTTGCATTGAGTAAGCGTTTGTTTGAGTGTAAAACAAAGTCAGTTTGGTGCATGAACATTGTCTTAGTGGGATTATCTGTGCAGAAAAGTGTAGACTCATCAATTTTTTAGAGAAGTGATAGAAAATAATACAATGTAATGTCAATTTGCTAATGTTGTAATTTAAAATCAGTCATGACCCTTATATAACGTGTCTTATAAAAGCGAAATACAATAGCCTTAGTTTCATTAAATACTATTTCGCTTTTCGGAGGGTCGACAGAGGGTGCAAAGATTTTATAATTTCTTTAGAAATATTATCTTATCAACTTTTTCTTGGACGAATCGTTTCTCAACTTTGTAACGTAACTAACAGTCCTGCTGAAAATATTTGAGGTAATAGAATGACTTTAACACGATTAGTCATCAGCGTAAGCCATGGCAATGTTCTCTTGTTTATAGCCTACCTTTGCCAGGAGGAACTCTAATTGACAATTAAGAACAAACATTTTAAACGTATTTTGATTTTAAATAATTTCTCTTAATAATTTTTTTTTCATAATAGATGGCAATGTGCACCATTCTAACAAAAACCGATTAGTCGAGTATAATTTTGGTATTCGATACTCGGTACTACCGAGCGATACTCGAGTACTCGAGTACTCGTTGACATCCCTATTAAACAGGGATGTTAATCAATCAATTCGTCATCATATGCGGATTCAGCACGCATATTATATTTACAACAGAGTTTGTTGAAAGCGTTCATTATCACTGAACTAGTATATATATTTGTTTAGGGGCCAGCTGAAGGACGCCTCCGGGTGCGGGAATTTCTCGCTGCATTGAAGACCTGTTGGTGACCTTCTGCTGTTGTCTGTTCTATGGTCGGGTTGTTGTCTCTTTGACACATTCCCCATTTCCATTCTCAATTTTACAGCTTTTGAGCACAAAGATTTGCCTTAGCAGGTACAAAGATAATCCTGTAAGTAATCTGATGACATTTGTCACATGACAAATGATGGGGTTTATCCATTTTTGTCTTCCCGGTCGAATTTTTGAAAGAATTCGGAACACGAACAGGACCTCTATTACCTTTGGTATAATGAAACAGCTACCAACGATGATGCACTGTCAGTCAATTGAAAAGTGTTATCTTGACCTCTCTTCACTTTCATCTGACGCATTCTGGATTCAATTGCGGATTGATAATAAAATTGAAAATGGAAATGGGGAATGTGTCCGAAAGAGACAACAACCCGACCATAGAGCAGACAACAGCCGAAGGCTACCAGTGGGTCTTCAATGCAGCGAGAAACCTGAAAGTCTGCTCGTGCCATGGAATGAAACGTTCCTTACTATCAATTGTCTCCGTGTTGGTGACTATATTGTCAGCACCTTTTTGTATCAAACATCCCCCTTGGTGTTTTGCAACAATGCTATCTGGAGCGAAAATACCGTCTTGATTCGGCCAAACTCGTGCATGGCAATGCTTGTCAGGTATAGTCTTACCTTTGCATAGGAAACACAAAAGACATGCGAGTTCAAAGTTTCTATCAATATTCGTGACCCATATTCCCATATTCATGATATAACTGCACGGTCAATCCCAAATGTAATGGGGCGAATGTTGATACAGAAACGATTTATTTTCTAATAGCCATACATTTACGATTTTTTGTTATCTTTAGGGATAATATACGGTTCAGAAGCGCAAAGTTTGTGTGATTTTTTATCAATTAACTAACAAATGAACTACAAAAGCGATACAGGCATCTTTTCCATAGAAACATCCAACGAACTCATTAGAGCGCTGGCGGCACAGTGAAGTAATTGTTCTTCTTTTTATGTATCCTTGATATCTTCAGACAGACCTTGGTGTAATTCTGAAAGTCTTAACATAGACTTCAATTTTCCTGCAACAGATATGGCATCCCCTACATTGAATTCAGAGCTAAACTCTATATTTGATATCCATTGGCCTTGCTGTGTCTGAATTGAAGGTGCCATTATATCTAGTTAGTTAGTTCTGGAGTTTTGCAGTTTGGTAAGCATAAGAGACAATCTTGGGTGAAAGTGATCGGTATATTTCGAGGATGTGCTACATGAGAAAGGCCTTTTTATGGAAGAACAGACCATTACTTACAACCAATTTCAAATTCTAATTTTTAGTAACTGTTTTACCTGATTACACAGGTGTTGACTTCAATAAGTACTTGGTGATGCATGCTGAAAGGTAGACTGAATTTGAAAATAAATTTGTACTCGCGATTATCTTTACCATGCCATGCATGGATATATGATTACTCACACAAGCACACCTCAAATGACCGTCAACACGTTCAGACGACTCAGTTTTGAGTAGTTTTCTGTAATTTTTAAAGCCAAACTACAAGGAGGAAACTGAGCGCGAGATCGAATAAAAGTGTCAGGTTGTGAGGATACATGTGCATCAGTTTGATCACATATATGGCTTTCTGTTGTTTCTAATTAAAAGAAGCAACAATTTTGCCTTCTGGTGTAAGTCTTATAACATCACTGATGATTCACAACTCTTTCGCCCAAGAAAAGCAGAATATCAAGAGAAGTTGGTTGTATCATTACCTTGTTACACACCAAATCTCTGCAAAACTTCAATAGTACTTTCCCCCGAACCGCTTGCATGCATATTAATTGCTTTGAGGTTGAACATTGACATACAATGTATTTTTCCCACACAATATCAACTAGTCATTATCCGGAAAAACAACTTATCCGAAGGATTTGGTTAACTTTTATAAAAAGTCAAAATTTTATTAACTAAAATATAACTTATTAACAGAAAATACACGAAAGAACTACTATATATATTCAAATCTCTCAAAAATAAATTAACTTATCCTAGAAAATGTACATAATTTCATCGAAACTATCAAATTCATTGTTAAGGAAAAAATAAATGGTGGAGCTGATTGACGGATAGGGAATTTCCGTAATTAAAAAAGGTACAAATGATGTTTTTATTTTTGAGTTTTTGACAAAATTGTTTGGAATTTGCCCAACAAAATTTGCATGCAGTATTGCAATAATACATTTTGTCCTCTCAAATGTCAAATACTGTTTTTGAATCATATGTTTTCTCGTTTTCAAAGAAAAACGCGTTAAATTTCCATCTGAAAACAGTCAACTTTAAGTTTGAAAGTTTTACTCGGGGATGGTATTATATTTATGGCTTCATCATTCAAATGATCCTAGATGATATGTGCATTGAAAATTTTTACGAAAGTGGCGGGAAATTTAACAAAAACATTTAGTTTTGGGATTTTAAAGTGACTACCCAAAACCGTAAATTGAGGGGTACCCCATTAAAGGACTAAAATACAAAAATGTGACCATAGAAACTTTTTACGACCAGACGGAAAATAAAATATAGATATTATTCTATCATTTAAAACAATTTGCGGCCGTGTGTTATTCCGGAACATTAAACTCGTTAACTAAAAAATTGTCCCCCAGCCCCACAATTTCTTTTTACCCCCCCCCCCAATATTTTTTCACCTCCCCTCCCCCTCCCCTTTTTTCAAAAACAAATCTTTCCCTCAAGATATGGTCATTATCTCAATTCAAATTTCCAATGGAGTTTGCAACCATAACTACCCATTTAAATACATCATAGAAGTCTTAAAATAGAAAATGACATACATAATCATGTCTAAAAATAATATATCTTTAATCAGCATTTTTATCAGTAACTTCTAAAAATAAATTGACAGCTAATCATCTCAAGAAAATACAAAATTTCTTTATACATAATTTTAAAGCAGTGTTAGGGAGGTAATCCAAATTTAACATTGTACTTTAAAGTGATTGTCCATTAACCAGGAAACCCTTGTTTTTCCCCCTTTTTTGCCCCAAATTCCTAAACGGTTTGAGCCATTAGCCCCCAAAGCCAATCCTAACCATCCCTTTGTGGTATGGAAACTTGTACAATTTCAGAGAGATCCATACACCGTTCCACAAGTTATTGTCTGAAAACTAGAAAAAATGCTTATTTGGGCCCCTTTTTTGGCCCCTAATTCCTAAACTAATAGGACCATAACCCCCAAAATTAATCCCAACCTTCCTTTTGTGGTTATAAACCTTGTGTTTAAATTTCATAGATTTCTATTTACTAATACTAAAGTTATTGTCCGGAAACCAAGTGTCTTCGGACGACGACGACGACGTGATACCAATATACGACCACAAACATTTTTTGCGGTCATATAAAAATTCAAGGATGACTGTCTAATTTCTTTCAGCTTGAAAAATCATGTTAAAATCAGAGAAATTGACATGCAGATTTTTGGGGAAAATGTGAATTTTGTCTCGCCTTCCAGGATGTCTGGCAGAGTGCAAGACATAGGGATGCTTATCTGTTGGAGTTGGCATAAACTATTTGCCAAAAGCTTTATTTTTCAGAAAGTAGAAGTAACTAGAAGACCCGCATACTTTATTTCTTGTATACAGATGCTTTATGAACTGAAGTTTCTGTCTGGCGAATATTCATTGTCCTTGACTTCATATTCATGATTCAGTGACTGCTTAAAAATATTGAATGTGTTTTTATCATGTGCTTTTCTCACTTATTTTGTGTAATATGACTTTATTTGGTATATAGAATCTTTACATGGTATAAATGTCTGTCGTACAGAGTTCGTCTGACCTTGATATAAAAATAAGGAGATGTGGTATGATTGCCAATGCGACAACTATGCACCAAAGTTCAAATTAAAAGTGGATGTAATCAATTGTAGGCAACCGTACAGCCTTCAACAATGCTAAAAACCGATACCGTATATTCGTCTATAAAAGGACCGACATAAGAAATATGAAAATTCAATTGAAAAATCTAACAGCCTAATTTATAACAAAACATTTTATGTATTAGTGATCAACATTAAGTTTTTGTGGCTAGATCTGTTTTTTGGTGTATGGAATTTATTGATAGATTGTTAATTACAGGTGTCCATCTGACCTTGACCTAATTGTCCTGGTTCATTCGTCAGCATCAAATTTTCCTGGCTTGATCTGTTTCTCAAATACGTACTATAAGTAAGGGACAGCCCCGATATTCTGACACCCCATTAGTCCGACCCGCGATTGGTCCGACACCCCAATAGTCCGACGCCCCATTAGTCCGACACCCCAATAGTCCGACCCGCTATTGGTCCGACACCCCAATAGTCCGACGCCCCATTAGTCCGACACCCCAATAGTCCGACGCCCCTTTAGTCCGACACCCATTGGTCCAACACCTCAAAATTCCAACACTGAATAATTGATCAAAAGTTATATCTCTTTTATATTTGAAAGCATGATGACGTGTTCATTTAATACTAATTAAAACTGCGTTTAGAAAAGAAGGCATTGTCTATCAACTGATCAAGAACAGTAAATGCAAGTTATCAAGGTAGGTTTGTAGACATGTATTAGTGAAAATAGTAGGATATATTCACCCATAAAAAACATAGATTGATAGAGGCCTGGGCCTCATGTTTTGCGTAACTAAAAAGGAGTATCAATTTCTCAACTATAGTGAATATTTTGTCAAATTATGTTTTTTCGAATTACTTACTAGTACATTTAGATACTTAACTTTGTATCTCTCCCAAAGCAGAGAACTAAAAAAGTTTAGGTTATAATGAGGCTTTTCTCCTTCATGATTGTGTGTGTGATGTTGGCTTCATTGTACAGGATGGACACATGTTTCTGGTAAATGCTAATAGTACTTAACTTGAACACATGAATCACACTTTTCTATATTAATAGACTTGTTGACAGCTAAAATGAAACTCTTAAGCCTGACAGCTAAAAATGGTAAAAAAGTATCCACGGACGTACGGATACAAGGATGGACAGACGGACGGACGCACGGGTGCACAGACGGGCCCTCGGTGTTTTGTGTCCCCTGCAACGCGTCGCGTAGGGGTCAATTAAAATGGGTCACCAAATTAACATTTCATAATTTTCTAAACGTCTAACAAACAAGGAGATCAGAAGGTTATGGAGTTTTTTTTTATGAAATCCGTATGTTGCTATGCAATGAACAACTTCCCGATCCAAGCGGACCAACATCTAAGAGGAAAATTAAATTATAGCAAAGATTAACTCTTTTATACGAAAGCCTATTAGGGTCACAAAAAAAATATTTTTATCTCGTAATTACGAGAAAACTATCGCGTAATTACGAGATAAGAAGTTTTTATCTCGTAATTACGAGATAATTATCTCGTAATTACGAGATAACTATCGCGTAATTACGAGATAACTATCGCGTAATTACGAGATAATAAGTTTTTTTTATCTTGTAGTTTTTTATCTCGTATTTACGAGATATTTATCTCGTAATAACGGGATAACTATCGCGTAAATACGAGATAATTATCGCGTAATTACGAGATAACTATCGCGTAATTACGAGATAACTATCGCGTAATTACGAGAAAACTATCTCGTAATTACGAGATAAAAATTCATTTGGCCAAGTAGATTAAGAGGAGAAAGATTTTTGTAAAAGATTAAAAAAATTTACTTAATTGCAGAAATGACTTTAAAGGGCAATAACTCCTTAAGGGGTCAATTGACAATTTTGGTCATTTGACTTATTTGTAGATCTTACTTGGCCAAGCATTTTTGCTCCTACAGTTTATATCTTTCTATTATATTATTCAAGATAATAACCAAAAACTGAAAAATAATCATTAAAATTACCGATTCAGGGGCAGCATCCCAACAACGGGAAGTCTGATTCGTCTGAAAATTTTTACCCTGTCATATTTGCCCTAAATGCTTTAGTTTCAGAGATATAAACCATAAACTACATTTTACACCCCCCCCCCCCCCCCCCACACCCATGTTCGATTTTTAGCCATGGTGGCTATCTTGGTTGGTGGGCGGGGTCTTTGGATACATTTTTTTAAACTAGAAACCCTAAGGATGATTAAGGCCAAGTTTGGTTCAATTTGGCCAAGTGGTTTCAGAGGATAATGATTTTTGTAAACGTTAACGGACGACGGACGCCATGTGATGGGAAACGATCACTTGACCCTTTGGGTCAGTTGAGCTAATAAAAACGGGCGTTTTATCAGGTGCCCCGGAAGGATAATCATGATCTGTATATCTATATATATATATATATATATATATGTGTGTATGTAATTTTATCTCGTAATTACGAGATAATTTTCTCGTAATTACGCGATAGTTTTCTCGTAATTACGAGATAAATATTATTTTTTGTGTGACCCTAATAGGCTTTCGTACTTTTGGAAGGCAAATGTAAAGAAATTATATTTGGATATATACAATGCGAATAAATCAAGAAATTTCAAAACGGATAATCTTCTCACCAAAGTATGTTGTAATAATTTGGCATTGGTGACATGCTACACATTTTCTTATCGGTATATAGATACACCCACTTGCGTAATATTAAATCTGCGTCAAAAGATAACAAAATTCTGCAACAAAGATAACTGCATTAGGAAATGTCCGAAATGAAAATCAACACGAAAAGGAAATTAGAAATTCTTTATAATTGGTATTTGCTACTTTTCCGCCAATCAAACGACATTTATAAGGACGAGCAAATGTAACAGTAAATTTGGTCCGGTAGTAAAATTTGTCCGCCAGACTTTTTTTCCTAGGTAATCAAGTCCATGACCATGATTTTACTAGGAATGTAAGTCCCAGGACAAATTTTCCTACGAAAATAAATCCATAGCTAGTAAAATATATCTGGTAGGAAAAATTGTCCTAAGACTTGTTTTTCTAGTAAAATTATGATCATGGACTTGATTACCTAGGAAAAAGTCTGGGACCCGTTTACATTCAGGAAGCAAAAAAACATACTTTCTTAGTTAAGATTGGAAAGTTTCATTAATTTTTTCCTAGTAAAATAAAGGGCATGGACGTTTTTACCTAGGAATATTAATGACATGGACATGATTTCCTAGGAAAATTAGTCTGGTGTCATGAATTTTATTAAAATATTAATGCACAACTCTTTAACAACATTAAAACATAAAAAATGAATTTCCATTGTTTACATGTAAATAATTTGTTTCATTAAATGTTACCTTTTAAAATAAAGGACATGGACGTTTTTACATAGGAATATTAATAACATGGACATGATTTCCTAGGAAAATTAGTCTGGGGACATAAATTTTATTAAAATATTGATATACAACTCTTAAACAATATTAAAACATAACATTTATATAAACCTTTTAAAATAAAGGACATGGACGTTTTTACATAGGAATATTATTGACATGGACATGATTTCCTAGGAAAATTAGTCTGGGGACATAAATTTTATTAAAAATATAAATACAGAACTCTTAAACAATATTAAAACATAACATTTAAATTTCCATTTTTTAACTGTAAATGATTTGATTCATTAATATTTTTCCTATTAAAAAAAAGGACATGGACGTTTTTACCAAGGAATGTTAATAACGTGGACTTGAATTCCTAGGAAAATTAGTCAGCTGGGGACATAAATTACTAACATCGGACTAAAAATACTAGTAAATTCTGTAACTATATACTAGTAATATGTGTCCGCCCGGACATATTTTACCAGGACAAATGTATCTCTTACACAAAGACTGGTTGCAACAGAGTCGGAAATGCAATGTAAACAGGTGTCAGACCACCAATTCAAAATCCCTATCTATTCAACCAAATTTTGCAATTTTCACAGCTTTCTTAATATTTTACCTTAAGTTTAACTTCTTAGAAACCAGGTATAATTATCCTGAAATGTACATGTATCACCTTTCTACATCTCAATTTTCAACCCATGTTTAAAGTCCATAAAGTCTTATAAGAAAGAACTGCCTTTCGGAAGACAAGTACTACTAAAAATAACCCCTGGTTTTCTGGAAATCTTAAATTAGTATACTATGGAGCGCATTAATCCTCAATTTTTAATGCAAACTCATAGACAAGTAAATTTTGGCTCAAAATGGTCTAAATATATTTCTCTTTCACCAAAAGTTTCATTTCTGCAAATTTGTTGGTTTGTTTAAGTAAACAATGACATCAAAAGCACTATTTTGTGTCAGAGTAGGGCTACTTTTACATACGTTCTTAATTGGAGGGAGTGAATTGGTGGAATATGTGATAAAATGATTGCAGGACATTAGTTAAACCAATATGTTTCAATATGGTTCCAAACATGAACCTTGCATTGTTCTATGAAAACAATGATAGTAATTGTGTGAAGACGAAGAGGGAAGCCGTGGACGTTGGGTTTCGCTTTATTTTAATCATCAAAACAAAGAATAAGGAAGGTCATGATGTAGTTTCAAGGCAATCCCACCTCAGGATATCACTTACCAAAGACTGTTGACCAGACAGAATAAATGATCTTTAACCAATTGATTAGTTCAAGCTACTCAAATTAAATAACAGAACTATAGTGTAGAATTTATCATCAAAAATCAGTACAAAATCAAGGAAAATCAGTACTATAATCGGGGGAAATCACTTTCTGCCGTATTCGGTAATAGGTAGTGATATCTGAGACATATATACACATGTATATCAAGCAGGATATTTTATAGTCCGAGATTGCTCCGTGACATCTGACGGCTTTTTAAAAAGGACTTGCTGGGCTGTTAATTGACTATTTAATGTTTGACGTTAAACCGCTGCAACTAAAAAATCCCATATTTTTCTTTTATAGTATGTAAAAACCTTTACGAATAAATTGATTATCTAACTAAACGTCTATCCGAACAAAATCTGCCATTATTTGGAATGAACTATAGTAAGAAGTTAAGTCAGTTTCGATCGAAGTCAGAAACATTTAAAACAACTAAACGATAAAATGAATGATGACTGTTTGTAGAAATTTTTGGAAAAAAAAGAATGAAAAATGAATTAAATTTACAGGACAGTTTTAAAAACATATATAAAGCAATATCAAGGATAGAATTTGAAGTGATTTCCACATTTTTTCTACATAAATGGACACAAACAGCTCTGACCTGTCAAGAACTGATACAAAATTCTCCTCGTACGCCGGTCAAAGTGTTTTTAGATTTTACCTTGTGATAAAGCGTACTAGCATGAAGACATGATAATCTGTTCGTATAGGTGGAAAATGAAGAGTTCATGTATCCCCACCTTCACGAAGCATATTTTTTTTTCGTAAAAAAAGATCCATAATTGTGTGGACATGAAATGTCTTGTTTTTGTTAAAATTTTGTACTCGTGGGGCGTTTTTGCGTTCTAACTCTCATTTCATTCCTGTGTCAATGTCAGAGAAGTGGTGTGGGTTGCTAGAGTTAACTTATTTTCACACAGCATGTTTGCTTGTGCTATTCAATCGATCAACATTTCGACCGATAATCGATTAATCGTAAAGCGGAAAGAAAAGACAAACGATTAGTTGTGTTTTTAAGAGACAGCAAGGAACACGAATGAAAATAACAATGTACAGAACAAAAACTTTGTTGTTTTATGAATATGCAATTACAAATCAAATCGTTGATGTACATTCCCATGGCTGTTCGTACATGATCGATATTTTTTTTTGTTTAATGTCCAGTGTCAAATGTTTCATTGCTATTCAATACAAGTTCATTCTGACAGCAAAATTAATCCGTTTTATCGATGTTTCAACCTCAACAAAATATATTGATCAATTATCATCGATTGAACAATTTTACTAACAAACTTTTTAACTCACTAATTGTCAATTATATAATCAATTAACATTCGACAACTTTCAGTAGTGAAAGTTTTCGATCTATACGTTCGTGTACAGTGTAGATGACTAGAAATCATCATCATGCTTGAAAAATATGCTAAAGTCATGGTATTTCTTAAATACCAAATGGGTAGTATGATATTATCTATTTCCGTTTCTTATAAAAAAAAAGAGTAGTTCATATACCACGTCAATAATGAATCTATGAAGATTTTCTATTACCACAGTAATTTACCTTTGTCGGACTATTGGGGTGTCGGACCAATGGGGCGTCGGACTAATGGGGTTCGGACCAATGGGGTGTCGGACTAGTGGGGTGTCTGAATATCGGGTCGACCCCATAAGGAATAGGTCACCATTTGGAGTATGAAATGATTGTAAGGTGTCCATGTCTGTTTGACAGGATTCACCTGGCCATGACCTAATTTTCCTAGTTCTTCGATCAACTTTAAGCTTTTATGAATAGGAATGTTTCTCCAAAACTGTAAGCAATTCAGATATATTTGGTGTATGTAATTATTGTAAGGTGTTCATGTCTGTCTGACAGGGTTCATCTGATCTTTACCTCATTTTCCTGGTTCATTGGTCAACGTAAGGTTTTCATGATAATGTTTGTTTCTCAGATACTGTTAGCAATAGGTCAACTTTGTTTTTTCTGAGAATGACCTAATTTTCCTGGTTCATCGGTCAACGTAAAGATTTCGTGAGTAGGTTTGTTTCTCGGATACTGTTATCAATAGGTCAACTTCAGGATTAAAGATTGATTGTAAAATTTACATCTCCGTCTGTCAGGTTTCTAACAGATATTCATGGTTCAATGATAGTGTTTAGTAATATATCGCCTGTAGGAATCTCTTGATCTTAAAGATCTTTAAGACTTTCAAAAACATAAGATTTAACCATGATCAGGAAAGCAGGCAAAACACTTCAGCGTGTGTAGTCTTATTTTAATTTCCAAAAGTGAAAATTTAAAATGCGAGATAAGGTTCGGAAATTGTTAGCATGAAATTAACAAAACATCCTGCTAAATCAGGCGGATATCCAGTTGAAATAAAACAATAGAAATTGAAATCTTATTTGTAGAAGGTAAAAAATAACAAAGATGACACATTTTGACTGTTTACATTTATTTCCTTGGGCTCGGGTTACGATTTTGGATATTGTTTTCTATAGTTGTTTCAATGAATTTCAAATTTTCTACTTTTATACCAAATACGTATAGGTTAGCTTATACTTGGTAATGTTTTATGAATATTTAAAGCCCGAGGCGAAGTCATTCATGTATAGCATTTTGGTTCATTCCTCCTATTCCCACTTTTTATAAATCTGGTAAGAAAAGTTAAAATTTCATGTGTGAATTGGAGGAAAACCTGTGCAAACAAAGGATTATACCGTATAAATATTGTTTATTCAACTTTTAATTGACAAGTGTTCTTTTGGATAGGTAATAGGTTATTTTTTTATGTGTATGAATTCAGTGTTTTTAATTAAAATAGATATGAAAGAAATGGAAACAAATATAAGAAAATTATTTTATTTCTTTTATAACACAAATCCAACAGTAGATTCAAGCAAGCATTATAATATGAAACAAACAATACAAGTTAACAGCACTAATAGTGTTTATTTATCTAAACATCTATTGTTATTTGCAAGTGGGAATAGACGGAATAGTGATGTTTTAAAAGTGGGAATAGGAGGAAGACACCAGCATTTTATAGTGCATGGGAAGCCATGTACTATTAAAATAGAGGACAAAAAATACTGATTTTCCATTGGACGAAAATGTGTGAGTATGTTCTAATTAAGACTACTGTGCTTGTCTAACCTTGTTTTGGCTGAACTTGTCAACTCTGATACACATCCTTATTATACTCTCCACATGTACCAATGCGCCTGTGACTCTGTTTCTATGTTTATCTAAAGTTATTGCAGTCGCATAATTTAGTTTTTTCCCCTATATTATATACTTATTTATACATGTATACCATTATCAGTGACGGATCCAGAGGGGCATATAGGACATACCCCTCCCCTTTTTTTGATCACCAAAAAACAATCTCATGTTTTTCACGGTTTATATGATTTTCAAGCATAAAATGGTCAACATTTTATTAGCCTCGCTCGCTCCGCTCGCTCCGCTCGGCGGTATATATTCAATTTTCTGGAATTACGCCCCCTTGATCCGCTGCATTATAGTGTGGAGTTAATAGATATTTTTTATGCATCATTTTGATATTGGACATTTGATTCTGGTCGGTCATTTTGGATCTAAAAGATGCATTATCATAAATTCACTTGAAAAAAAAACCACGCAAAGATCTGACAAAACAATTAATTTGCAGCACTGACCATGGGCAACCATGGAAGAGTAAGTCGGGAACACCTTTTACATTCCAGCGTGTTTGTGTTTCCTTATTTGTTCTTACAGCAAGTATAAAAAAAAGTGATGATCATATATCATCTCCCTTGATCAGAGTCCACTGTTTATATTTTAGGGATAAATATTGATTTAATAACATTGAAAATTAGCTTTACTTTAAAACCAGTTTTTCCATGTTTAATTAATCTCTGCCTAATACGTGAAATTGTGAACGGTCAAATCATCTCTGACAAAGGTGCATTTCACCGTAGCAATTACAAGCGCCTGTTTAAAAGCAAGGTTATACACTTAAGTTTCATTGGTTATTTTAACACGCGTTTCCCGGGGAGGACAAGAATTGGTTTTTTTTAAAGTATATCCTTAATCCATTGCTTAAATATTTGATAATTTAGTTTATTAATTATTATTGTCAATATACTGACATACTGAATACGCGTTTCTTTTCTTTTCTAGGGTATATCTACGGTATGAAAAGTGCTATTTAGTTTAATATTACTGTGCTTATCCTAAAGGCTTTTCCCTCTCACAATATCAATTGCTAACATGTTTTACCAAATTTCACTTTGAATCCATCGCTATACCAACTGATCAACTGGTAAAATAGTTTAGCTCGTTACTAGTGAACGGTTGTAGTATGAAGCCGCAGTGTATTCAAAAATTATACTTACAATACTTTAAGATTTGAATTAAAATAATTAGGCAATTGGTATTGTAAATGGGCAAAGCCTTCAGGATAAGCACACAATCTGGTTAAAATTCAGATCTACAACAACTCGCGTGCTCGTATGAGGATAGAAAAATCAGAGATCCATATTTTAATTAGATTGCATAAGCACAGTAAATGTTTGAAAAAAATAATTACTGGTTCTATCCATAATGGTTCTGTAATAATGCCACGTTGGCTGTAATAGACACTGGTTTGGTTTTAGCTATTTAATAAAAATATTTACACTTTTAAGTTTGGTAATAAACGTTTACTGCAATGGGTGTTTTCATCATGATCATGTTATATGTCCTCGCTCGGTAATAGGTTATTCGTTGCTGGCGCATACATTATTAGGTCTGTTTGCCTTCTATTCTGGTACACGAATTGGTTCGATTAATAAAATTTTACGGTACCAATTTTACTTCACCAGATAGTTATAGGCATTTTGATAAGTAGTGTCCCTTCAGAGATGCTCGAACCGAAATATTTTAAAACTTAAAAAATTAATACAAACGGTGAAGAGCTGATAGAATAAAAATAAAAAGGACAAAAAGCATAGCAAATCCTGGACGAGGATTCAGAGCGTTGCAAGGGATATACGTTCTTGGTTTTAAATGATTATTTTTTTTCGTGACAGCAAATTTCAATAAAAGAATATCCGTATTGTTATGCAGTACCGAAGTACTGGCTACTGGAATTAATGGTGATATCCTTGGGAACTAACATTCCACCAGCAGAGGTATCGACCTAGCCACGGGTATTAACTTAATACCACAAATGTTACCAACTTAACTGCACCAGATAGGCATTGTTACAATTAATGTCTCTTCAGTGATGCTCGAACCAAATATATATATAAAAAATATTATACGATATGTACGGAGTTATATCCTTTTCATGAGAGGTTGTATGGCAAGGAAACGGAACAGTTGATTGTTTCTGAATCATGTGTTACATCTATTTGATGAATAAAATTCTAAGATAGGCCAAAGTCCAGTTTTAATCGTGTGTGTGTGTGTGTATGTATGTGTGGATGTCGTATATAAGGTTACGGAAAATTCAATAATCTGATTTTACATTCTTTGTCCCTTTATTTTGAACTTTGTTCAAACCATCAGATTTGAATCGCACTTAGGGAAGCACATACTATAATTATGTTTCTGATAAAATCAAAGTATTTCCCTTTTCTGCAAACCTGGCTACTTCAAAAGTATTTTCTTTTTCTTCTCAAATCTGGCTACTTCAACAGAAGGGGACCAGTGGGGTTGAGATTTGACTAAATCGATATTTATTAGTAAAACATTATTAAAACTCAAATTGTCAAAATAGATGTTTTGTCAACCATAAACCTGTTTCAGTTTTTAACTATTTTTCTCTAAAGGATACGGTATATTGGTGAATGTTAAATATTTTAAACCTTATCACCCCCTTCGCTATATTGGTCAATTAAGTCAATAAACTACAGGCATGTACATAAAGTAAAGCTGACAAAACTGAATTAAAAGATAATCATCAAGGAATCCATGTATAAGATTCTTAAAAAGTTTTAAAGAAATGAGACATAGTGGTCAATGAACGAATCTGATAGTTGCGCCAAATTGTTTTTTTTTCACCAAAATATTTAACAATCATAAAAATAATAAGATGATTTTGAAAGGATGTTTGACCTTTGTCTATATGAATATTCTTAATGAATGATTAGCTCAAAATAAGAAAATTATATAATAATGTTTAGTTTGCTAGAGAAAAGTTTTGAAAAGAATAATTTATGTTAAAAATTGCATCTTATACTGTTGCATGATTCTATTTTTTATTTGTTTGTGTGTTTCTTGAAAGTTTGATTTAACGCAGACACAAATTGAAAAAAAACACGGCCTTATTGCATAAAGTAGAAAACAAAAGAGTACGGTCGTTAATGTAAAATTAAAGTATGGGACAGCCCAACAAGTCTAGGAGAATATTGATCTATTTATGGGTTGTATTGGCTTATAACTAGCTTTCAGTACTGCGAGTACTCGTAGGTCGATACTTTGTGCCGTTTGTCTTTTTATTTGTTGTTTGTTTCGTGACAATCTGATGAGTCGAGCCATTTCTAACCGATTTTTACAGTTTGTTCTTGTGTTGTGCTGTTACACCACTGTCTAAGGTTAGTTAAGGGGAGTTGATCGCTCACAAATATGTTTAACCCTGCCATATTATATATATATATGTGTGTCTGTCCCAAGTCAGGAGTCTGTAATTCAGTGGTTGTCGTCCATTGTTGTCTGTTATACTTGTTTTTTGTTTATTGTTTTGTCATTAAATCAGGTTGTTATCTTGTTTCACATTTTGTCATGTCGGGGCCTTTTATAGCTGGATACACGGTATGGTATTTGGTCATTGTTGAAGGCCGATGACCTATATTTGCTTAAATTCACGTCGGATAGTTGGATAGTTATCTCATCGGCAATCATACCACATCTCCTTATTTTATAAAGACAAATACCAGTAAGCAAACAACCACGATAATATGAACACATGCCAACAAAGCGTGGGTACTATTTAACTTCAGACAATACTTAGCATATACTTCTCTGCGTAAAGGACTACAAAAAGGGTACAGGTTACAGGGGCGGATACAGCCATTTTTAAAAGGGGGTTCCCAACCCAGGATAAAGGGGGGGGGGGGGGTTCCAACTATATGTCCCCATTCAAATGCATTGATCGTTAAGAAAAAAAGGGGGGGGGGGGTTCCAACCCCCGGAACCCCCCTCTGGATCCGCCACTGGGTTATGGAAATTCACCATTTTTTACTGATGTCTTTCTATTGCGAACAAGATAAATAAAACAAATATGATAAATAAAACATGATAAATGGACATTACTATTAATCATGCAAGCATTGTTTAATCCAATTTACATTTGTATGGTGTAAAATGACTGGAAAAACAGTTCGATAAACTGTAAACTACATCCGCATAATTTGTTGTAGCAGCAAAAACATATACACCAGTATTGTTATTGACACTCTACAATGACGTGATTATTGGCGTTTACAAAACGCGGGTGAGAGTATATATGCAGCAAAGTAAAGCTTGGTTGCCTTATTCATTCAGAAAAGTAAAGCTGTATTGCCTTATTTATTCAGAAAGTTAAGCTTGATTGCCTTATTCATTCAGAAAAGTAAAGCTGGATTGCTTTATTCATTTAGAAAGTAAAGCTGGATTGCCTTATTCATACAGAAAAGTAAAGCTGGATTGCCTTATTTATTCAGAAAGTAAAGCTTGATTGCCTTATTCATTCAGAAAAGTAAAGCTGGATTGCCTTATTAATTCAGAAAGTAAAGCTGGATTGCCTTATTGATACAGAAAAGTAAAGCTGGATTGCCTTATTCATTCAGAAAGTAAAGCTGGATTGCCTTATTCATTCAGAAAGTAAAGCTTGATTGCCTTATTCATTCAGAAAAGTAAAGCTGGATTGCCTTATTCATTCAGAAAGTAAAGCTGGATTGCCTTATTCATACAGAAAAGTAAAGCTGGATTGCCTTATTAATTGAGAAAATTAAAGCTGGATGCCTTATTCATTCTGAAAAGTGAAGCTGGATTGCCTTATTCATTCTGAAAAGTAAAGCTGGATTGCCTCATTCATGCAGCAAAAATGTCATCTCATTACCGACTAAAACAGATCGATTGTGACATTTTCGCCTTTGAGGGCATCTAATCTGATGTTAGTAATGCCCATTAAATGTGCTTCATCGTTGTATTAAGCAAGGTTGGTATTTGAAGATGCACACACAGGTTTAATTTGCGAAGAACCACACTGATTCCAACAACAAATACTCCGAAGATGATATCAAAATACTGGACTTTTTGATTGACAACATTTTTGTTGTTGTTTGGTAGATTGATAGTTTAGCGACAATCGGTGTTACAATTGGTACTAACTGTGCACCACTACTGGCCGACTTGGTTTTGTATTCATATGAAGCAGAATTCATAGAGATCCTTCTTAAAGACAAAAAGAAAAAGTGTCTTGTAAAGTTCTTTAATATCACTTTCAGATATATTGATGATGATCTGTCACTTAATAACCTACATTTCAATGAGTGCTTACATCTCATATATCCTAGTGAACTTGAGATAAATGATACTACCAAAAGTAGACCTCCTTCAGACCTTGATCTTTCCCTCGATATTGACGACTTCCAACTATAAATCTTTCCAATTTCCAACTTCCCATTTCTCAGCAGTAAGATACCCTCTGCTCCGTGGTATGGCGTTGACATATCTCAGTTAATTCGTTACGCTCGTGCATGTTCACAATATACTGACTTCATTAACAGGGGTGTGCTCATCACACAAAAACTGCTCCAAAAGAGATATGAGGAAGAACGACTGAAATCGACACTACATAAGTCACAATCACAAATCGGATGATCGATACAATGTGTTGGTGCCTGAACATACTAGCGACATGTTCTCGTGATTTTAGATCTAATGATACCAGTATAGTCGTTTAATCTGTAATTTAGCCGATTGTGTATGTCCTATTCCCGATTGTGACATTTTGACAGAGTTTGGGTTTTTAGAAACAAATGTAAAACCAGTTCAGGTTTCGAACTAGTTCGTAACAGGTTTGAAAGAACAAATAGAGGTGTGTCAAACCGAAACCAGTTTAGAGACAACAAATACGCCCCTAATTCAGGCATACTTAGGTCACAATTTGAGTGACCTCTAGTGGTCCTTCTATAAAGCATGCACGATACTGTATGCCTCCTAGCTAGAATCTGGGAACAGTATATGTCAATATATATGTTCCTGCTAGAATACACTACTATAACTATATATAACTATATAAATGAAATGAATGAAGCAAAATGTACACCAACGGTCGGTTTTAAAAGTAACAAATAATATAAAAAAAAAATAAAAGGATTTCATGTACTGGTATTTTTTTTTTGTAAATAAAGTAAAGTTTATTTTACACATCTTGTTCCACAAGGCATTTTCATTGTAACATGTATGCGCCTTTGGTGGGTCGATGATTGAAGTCCAACGGCAACTATAACATGTTTATTCAGGATAATCGCATGATATGCATATATCAATATACAACGCGTACACGTCGAGCTCCAAGCCAACTAGTCTTTGCTGTGACCCTAAGATGTTTTGAGCCTAGCGCAGAAGCAGTAAAATGTTTTGATATGCTAGCGGATCGAAGCCACGACTCCCGCAGTCGAGGCCAGTATGCTACCAAGAGACACCCAGAATACACGACTTTGATAAATTATGTGAACGTGTATGGTATAGTTTCTTAAAGGTTGTATTTTTTTAATGACACGTCTTTGACATACAATGCATGGAAACTATATCCCATGTCCATCTGGTGTTTTCTGAGATGAACTGTTTGTCATTAGAGTTAAATTTGTCCTAATGTGTCAAAATAAATCCACTAAAAATATTGATAGCCCCCGATTTTGTACATGGCTAGAATGTATTTGCTTTCAAAAACCTTTTAGCTGAGACACAATTAATGTCCCATGAAAATAGCACTTCAATAAGCTGTGTCGAAACTTGTGCTATATCCCAAACTATATTTGTAATTTTCTTGACATACATTTACATACTTTTATTTTACAATGTGTGCAATTATAAGTAATCTAAAGAAATTTGTTATGTAGCAGAAAAACTAGGCAGTAATCAAGATGTTTTACAAGAGAAAACGATACTTCTTCACGGTGTCTGCAAATCATACAGAGAGGGTCAAAGTTCGATAAAGATCTCACAGACTGTGGTGTTTTATCTTTTTTCTCAGCTACCTAATTCCTCGCTTACTCTCTCTGTTACAGAAAATTGTTGCAGTTAGAGAGCTACGTCATCAAAAAATTTAAACGTGTCAAGTAGTCTGCAATTCAAACCTTCCGCCATTTTGAGGCACTACTGCTAGCTCGCTCCTGCTTTTTTTAAACAGGAGAAGAGAGTCGGTAGTCGCTTAAAAGCGGCAGAAAGCAGGAAAGGACACCGGACGAGCCTTTGACAGGCTTTAAGCTGAATGGAAAGATCCTGAAATGATTTAAGACGAAGAAAAAGGCAAAAGTTTTATTCCTGAAAATCATATGACAGGGATTGTGTCCGGGACTATGCGAAAATCTTTACATTCATATAGTTATTCCGCTTCCAGTTTCTTAAAGCGGAGTTCATTGATATTATCGCCAAACATGGAAATAGTTTTTATTTCAATTCTTTGTATAATTCCATCAGTTTTAGGAGCCGTTGTACCGTTTCCATCTGGTAAGTTTTAGTATGCATACTTTATTTTGCATTTCTTTCTTTTGAAGAAAACTTGTTTGGTTCTTTTTACCTTTTCCATTTTTGTAAAAGCTATCTAAGCATACATATGATAGTATTTCATGAAATTGATTATGCAAATTATGAAAATTGTACTTCTTTTCTTAGTGAACTTATTGCCCAAACTTCGCGTCGTTCTACGTATTGCAACCTAAAACATTAATTCATATAAGATTCGAATGGCATCCATTATAATTGAAGAAGAAGAAAAAAACGTAACAAAAGAAAAAAACGTAACAAAAGAAAAAAACTTCCAATATTTAGCGCAATTCATTCCATCACTGTCAAGACAAACAGCCGGCTTCATTTTTTCCCTTATGTTTCTGCTGTTATAACAAAAAAAGTTATTCCAGACAATCGCACAAATATTTTTCGGTGATAGATTAAAAAATATATACAAAACTACATTTAAAAGCTACGCCTAAAAACTAAATCTGTGGAGCGCCAACAACCAGCAGTACAATGACCTCGTTACAAAACATTTTTTTGTTAATGATTTATCCTGAATGTGTAGTCGTTGGTCAATCTCCCAGATCAATCAATGTAACTTGTGATCTCGAGCTTGTGATCGACTCTTTAAGAAAAGCTGAAGAAATGTTTTGTTTGCCACGTATACTTGCATCACGAGAGTAATCTTGATAAAGTGATATATTCAATATAAGTGTGAAGATTAAAACATATACGTGCACAGCATGGAAACACGTGAGGCATGGGATATGTCTCGCCTATTTTATTATAACATAAATTGATTTACGAGTGCTTGGGTTTGTTCACACAGTTTAACTGCTTATACAGCACTTTTTGGAAGTGTAACGTGGTATCAATTAACTTATGAAACATTTGTTTACCATTAGATACATCAAATTCAATAGACAGTGGCAAAAATGTACATTTTTTGAATTTTGTGGTTTTTTCAGGAGTCACGATGTTGAGAATATATAAGGTAGTGATTAATAACCACGAAGACATAACATAATCTTTCAATCAAAGTGAAATGAGTACCCGGCATGTAATAAAAAGATGTGTAATCACACTTTAAGGAGCTTGTACTGAAGTCCTTCCAAAAACAGTTCAGATGAATGATAACGATAAAGGCATGGCTCATTTGAAACATTGGTTATTTTATTGGAATTTTGTCTAATGGACACCCAACCTTACTTCCTTTCCCATATCAGGAAACTGCTTAAGGGTGTCTAGAGTTAAGAATATTATTTAAACATTTTGAATTACAAAATAAATCTCATCTTCAATTTTTTATACGACCACAACATTTTTGCGTTCGTATTATGTTATGGCGATGTTTTGGTCGTCGTCAGAATAAATTTTGGTTTTCAGACAATAACTTCAGTATAAGTGTATGGATCTCTATGTAATTGAAGCACAAGGTTCCATACCCCATTAGAAAGGTTGGGATTGATTTTGGGGGTTATTGTTTTAGCTGTTTAGGCATTAGCAATAGGGGCCAAAAATAGGCCAAAACAAGCATTTTTCTTATTTCAAGGCAATAACTTGTGTATACGTGTATGGATTTCTATGAAACTTAACCACAAGGTTCTATACCTCAAAAGGAAGGTTGGGATTGATTTTGGGGGTCATGACCCAAACCGAGTAGGAATAAGGGGCCGAAAAGGGGCAAAAAATATAGGATTTTCTGGTTTCTGGACAGTAACTTGCGTATAAGTCTATGGATTGCCATGAAATTGTACCACAAGGTTTTATATCATAAAAGGAAGGTTGGGATTGATTTTGGGGGATATGACACAAACGGTTTATGAAAAAGGGGCCAAAAACAATACTTTTGTAATACTTTGCTTATTTCTTGACCAATTTCAATGGGGTTTAATTCAAAGTCTTGAATTCTTGGGGTTCTTTATTATGCTGAATCTAACCGTGTATTTAGAATTTGGATTTTGGGCCCTGTTTTTGAATTGGTCCATATTAAGGTCCAAAGGGTCCAAAATTAAACTTTGTTTGATTTCATCAAAAATTAAATCATTAGTGTTCTTTTATATGCTGAATCTTACCATGTATTTGGAAATTTTAATTATGGGGCCTGTTTTCAAATTGGTCCACATTAAGGTCCAAAGGTTCCAAAATTAAACTTTGTTTGATTTTTAAAAAAAATTGTTTGGGTTCTTTGATATGCTGAATCTAACCGTGTATTTAGATTTTGGATTTTGGGACCGGTTTTCAAAATGGTCTACATTAAAGTCCAAAGGGTCAAACATTTAACTTAGTTTGATTTTAACAAAAAATCAATTCAAGGGGTTCTTTGATATGCTGAATTTAACCGTGTATTTAGATTTTGGATTTTTGGCCCTGTTATCATATTGGTCCACCTTGAGGGCCAAAGGGTCCAAAATTAAACTTTTGTTTGATTTCATCAAAATTAAAATCTTAGGGTTCTTTGATATGCTGATTCTAACCGTGTATTTAGATTTTGGATATTGGACCATAATAGGTAAAAGTCCAATTTCAATTTTTTCAGTTCTTTGACCACATTCATTCTGTGTCAGAAACCTATGATGTGTCATGTCAAATATTTAATCATAATCTAGATTTAGAGCTGTATCAATGTAATTAGATTTTTGATTTTGGGCCGTTTTCAAGTTGGTCCAATTTAGGGTCCAAAATTAAACTTTGTTTGATTTCAACAAAAATTGAATACATGGGGTTCTTTTATATGCTGAATCTAACCGTGTATTTAGATCTTGGATTTTGGGCCCTGTTATCATATTGGTCCATCTTGAGGGCCAAAGGGTCCAAAATTAAACTTTTGTTTGATTTCATCAAAATTAGAATCTTAGGGTTCTTTTATATGCTAATTCTAACCGTGTATTTAGATTTGAATATTGGACCATAATAGGTAAAAGTCCAATTTCAATTTTTTCAGTTCTTTGACCACATTCATTCTGTGTCAGAAACCTATGATGTGTCATGTCAAATATTTAATCATAATCTAGATTTAGAGCTGTATCAATGTATTTAGATTTTTGATTTTGGGCCGTTTTCAAGTTGGTCCAATTCAGGGTCCAAAATTAAACTTTGTTTGATTTCAACAAAAATTGAATACATGGGGTTCTTTAATATGCTGAATCTAACCGTGTATTTAGATCTTGGATTTTGGGCCCTGTTATCATATTGGTCCATCTTGAGGGCCAAAGGGTCCAAAATTAAACTTTTGTTTGATTTCATCAAAATTAGAATCTTAGGGTTCTTTTATATGCTAATTCTAACCGTGTATTTAGATTTGAATATTGGACCATAATAGGTAAAAGTCCAATTTCAATTTTTTTCAGTTCTTTGACCACATTCATTCTGTGTCAGAAACCTATAATGTGTCATGTCAAATATTTAATCATAATCTAGATTTAGAGCTGTATCAATGTATTTAGATTTTTGATTTTGGGCCGTTTTCAAGTTGGTCCAATTTAGGGTCCAAAATTAAACTTTGTTTGATTTCAACAAAAATTGAATACATGGGGTTCTTTAATATGCTGAATCTAACCGTGTATTTAGATCTTGGATTTTGGGCCCTGTTATCATATTGGTCCATCTTGAGGGCCAAAGGGTCCAAAATTAAACTTTTGTTTGATTTCATCAAAATTAGAATCTTAGGGTTTTTATATGCTAATTCTAACCGTGTATTTAGATTTGAATATTGGACCATAATAGGTAAAAGTCCAATTTCAATTTTTTCAGTTCTTTGACCACATTCATTCTGTGTCAGAAACCTATGATGTGTCATGTCAAATATTTAATCATAATCTAGATTTAGAGCTGTATCAATGTATTTAGATTTTTGATTTTGGGCCGTTTTCAAGTTGGTCCAATTTAGGGTCCAAAATTAAACTTTGTTTGATTTCAACAAAGATGTTTGTGCTTCATATGATAAAAATATAACAGTTAAGATTTGTATGAACTTCTTAAATTTCCAGGGGCGTAGGAGCCGGTGATAAGCCGGGGAGCAATTGTCCCTTTTTAAAGTGGGGGCAAAACATACTGCCCGGCTTTTTCTGGCCAAATTTTCTGCTATCAAAAATGAAAGAGAACACTGAATAACTTCTAGACTATTAAGCATTTTATTTTGGTTACCAATGGAAATTGTAAAAAGAAAAGATCGACATTCAAAAAGATGTCCCTCTTAACCTATAAAACTTCTATCATTCGGATCAATTACAATCAAAGTGATCGCTAGTATAAACCAGACAGTTGGTTTTCTCTTTTGAAGTGTTTCACATTTTATCATAACGGGGCCTTTTAAGCCTATAGCTGAATATACGGTACGAGTTTTGCACATTGTTGAAAGCCGTACCCGGTGACCTGTAACTGTTAACATATCTTTATTCTTTGGTCTACGGATAATTGCCGCTTCAAGTCACTGTGTAGCCCGTAAACCAGTGACATATAGACACTATTTCAATGATGAAAAGATGGTACACATGTATCTGGACACCGCAAGATTGCTGTTTGGTCACCCGCTACCTTGACGTCTCATGAAGGTCTCGCACGGTCGGTTTGACGATGCCAAAAATTCCACTTATTTTGATAAACTACAGCGTTAATAATAAGTATTCGTCGTCTTAATTTGTTATATAGATATAAGAAGATGTGGTATGAGTGCCAATGAGACAACTCTCCATCCAAGTCAAAATTTATAAAAGTAAACCATTATAGGTCACAGTACGGTCTTCAACACGGAGCCTTGGCTCACACCGAACAGTAAGCTATAAAGGGCCCCAAAAAATTACTAGTGTAAAACCATTCAAAAGGGAAAACCAACGGTATATATATATATAATTTGCGGGGCTCCAGTAGACCACAAGGTCACATTTGAAAATTTCCTCAGGTTACTTTTAAGCAAAATACAGGTCTAAACTACTCTGTTTCTCGGGATTGAAGATTCTCAAGGACCACATAGCCTTTTAAATGAGAATGCAGGTCGCAAGGTCGCCAGCCAAACCCCCACTGAAGTCGCAGGTCGGATCTGACGATGTTGGAGCCACATATTTCATATAAAACTACATTTTTTCTACTGTGAGGTCAGTTCTGGTTGGATTCTAATGAACCAGAACTCAATAAAAACAGAATTGTCTGGAATAAGCCTATATTTGTTTTCTGGTGATATCGGATTTCTGTTCGGAAATTTGACGCATATACTGATTTCAGCCAACTCAAATTGTGAAAAAAAATATCGTGCATGTTCACATCAGGAGAAAATAAAAACAACTGAAGACAAAATTATGACCAAACGTATTCAAGACAATTCTGCTTCTATTGAAGTCAATTTTATTAAAATCCAATCAATAATGCCTCCAAAATATTCTTTTTGAAAACACGTGGTTTCATATGAAATATTTGTAGACATTTGCTTCGTGCATTACCACAGAAACGTGTCTTAATATTAAATAAGGTACATATGTATTTTTGTCGGGGACTAGTCTAGTGCCTGCACTGTGAGTGCCTGTTAGCAGAGACATATATACACATATGTGTATATAATATGTCTCTGCTGTTAGTTATCTGTGGTGTAACAAACCGGATTTTCACGATTAGCCGTAACCAATGTTCTTGTTAGAAAATAGATTTCCGGTCCCTGATACCGCTCTCTTACCACCTGCGTCTCGTATGTAATACAGTAATATTGCAAAAGTCTGTGGCAAATAATATAGCACTTATACTTCAAATACATATTTAGGGGCGGAGGCATGGCGGGCGTGCGCCCCCCTAAAATTTGCAAAGCATGGGTTGCCCTCAGCTTAATAAAGAATCTTTCGATAATTTTACCTCAAAAAAGATTTAAGTTTGCGCGCCCACACCCTTCCTATCCTAAAATCCTGGATCCGCCCCTGATCTTTTTGTTGAAAAGACATATAATTTGGGAAATAGCCTACGTTTACGCCGATTGACCTCAGGTTCTTTCGTAAAAAACAACTCGAGATTGGTGTATAAATCGGCTTCTGAAGGCAGTGGCAGATCCAGGGGGTGGAGGTATTCCGGGGGATGGAACCTCCCTTTTTTTTTATGATCAATGCTTTTGAATGGGGATATATTGTTGGAACCCCCCTTTATCCTAGGGTTGGAACCCCCCACCCCCTTTTAAAAATGGCTGGATCCGCCCCTGGAAGGCATTTCTCAATTCGCCTTTTCAGAATCTAAAGGACTATGGGTATTATCTCATTGTTCGTTCCCCAAAATGAAAATAACATTACGTTATTGGTTAAATTTCCATTGTTAAGGACATTTATTACAAATCACTGTTTTGGTGAAGGTTTTTGAAAATATTACCCAGAATGCATTAGATTCTGAAACTGCAAATTAGTGAAGTCACAGCAAAAAATTAAAATAGCCTTTCAAGACGGTATTATTATTTGGACTATAGCTTGGTAGAAGCTTATTCACCCTGAGTGGCATTTTTTTTTTAAATATTTAAAAACCACAAAAAAAAACCAAACAAATAAACTGCAGAAACTAATTGAATTTTCCCATGTTGCGTTTTTACATTTATGTGTGTTTTCCAATTGACGTAATCTAAAGATTCGCATTTTGCTATGGAAAGTATTTATAGACGAGTACACATCTCTGTGTCATCAGTTTATTTGAAGTAGCAAGAAAGGGTCAGTGTGAGCTTTCACCACTGTCTGTTGTATATTGTCCATCTTTGTATTCAACTCATAACTTTTGCATTAATATTTCCTCTGAAACAACTGGGTCAATTGGAACCAAACTTGGGCACACTCATCCTTTAGGTATGTTTTAAAAATGTGTCTGATGATCCTGCCTGCCAACCAACATGGCAACCAAGGATCATCAGACTTGGGAGTAAAATGCTTATATTTTTGAATTATCTTGAAAAATATTACAGATTGATAAAATTTGGCAGGACAGAAATGTTCTGAATGTCAACAAGAATCGACATAATCAGATCTTCAAATATGTCAACAAGACCAAAACTATCAATGGACTCCTTATAGGTGTTGCCTTTGAGTGACGATAATTCTTTTTTTGTGAAACGTACAGTAAAAAGAGAAAGACTGTAAATAGCTTAAAATGATCAATTAGAATAGGACCTACATACAAGTCAACATGATTGTAATTATCAGTCAAATGGTTGCATTTGAATAACAATTTGTACCCATTTTTACAGAAACTGTAGTAGTAAATAACATAAATAATGAACAAAATAAGATACTGTGAATTAAGAAATTATTGCATGCATTTAGTATTGCGATTTTTGAAGAATGGACATCAATGCGAGATGCATACAGATATATGCATCAAATATCAGAATGCAAGTTCTTATTATTGCAATAGTCAACCAGTAGCATTTTTCACATTAATGAAAACCTAATAATTTCTGAATTATACAATTAATTTTAGAAGGCTGAAAATCTCATATGTTACTTCTTTTAGACAATTTAAAAAAAAGTCTTGTTCTTTTTTGCTGTAACTAAAGTAGATACAGTCTACAGAGAAACTGTAAATAACAAAAATCATGAGCAAAATATGATCCTCAAGTATAAAGTCAACCTCCATGGCATATTTGAATTTATTGGCCTTCACTGACAAATTTTACTTATTTTTGTGTTTGAAGGTACTTATTATAATAGAAGATAGAGAGAAAGTGTTAATAACTTATCACTGCTTTTGAATAGCATAATGAATTGCTGTACTATCTTGTCTTTCATTCTTTTTCTGGTTTAATTGCCAAAACCTGAACTTTTTGCTGATAAGTGATAAGTAACACTTCTAAAAGTTACATGCAAATTTGTAAACTTATACTTACATGCTAAATAATGTTCTCACATGCTAATTAAAATGCTCGCACGCTAATTAGTGTACTTACATGCTAATTAGTGTACTAACATGCTAATTAGTGTACTTACATGCTAATTAGTATACTTATACTTGACTGCTAATTAGCATACTTACTGTTACATAGCTGCAGTGTACTTCCATGTTCATTAAAGTGTACTTACATGCATGAAGGATTAATATTTAGATGAGAGTACCAAAAGTCATGCATTATAATAAAAGTGATTGCAATTCCGCTTTTGTATCCACATTTGGAGTTAAAACTATAAGAATTTTATATTCCATCATATATATGAAAACATAATGTGTATCATATCATGACAGTCATCATAAGCCTATTTAGCTGGCTGAAAATCACTTGTATATTTAATATAATTGTTTATTATAATTCAGGTTGCACTTTAATTTAAAATATTTATTCATTCATTATGAAAATAAGGAGATGTGGTATGATTGCCAATGAGTTAACTATCCACCAAAGTTCAAATGAAGTGGATGTAGGCAATAATAAGCAACTGTACTTACAACAATAAGAAAAACCCATACCTTATAGTCAGCTATAAAATGCCCTGACATGAAAAATATGAAACCATTCAAATGAGAAAACTAACTGCCTAATTTATAACAAAACAATTTCCAAAAACAAATATGACAGACATGAACCAAAGACAACCACTGAACCACAGGTTCCTGACTTGGGACAGGCACATAAATAATGTGATGGGGTTAAACATGTTTGTGAGTGCTCAACCCTCCCCTAACCTGGGACAGTTGTGTTACAGCACAACATAAGAACAAACTATAATAATCAGTCGCAATAGTCTTAACTCATCAGATTGATAGAAAGCAGAAAAACAACTTACAAAAAAATCACAGAACAGACGTTGCAGGGTATTTATAACCTTGTTCTTTTAACAATTTTACATCAGAAGTGGATTTTGGGGGCAGGGTGCCCCCTCCCTTATTTAGCTTCATTGATGGTTAATGCAGACTTTTTACCAGTTCCACTCTATACTTTGCCTAGTTAGTATTTTGTTCACAAGCATAATCTGCTCAACAGTTACCAATTTAAGGCCGTGTGTTCAAATATACCTTTTGAACATGATATTGCACCACATGAGCATAAAGTAATTGTTACCTGAAAGCAGTTGTTCATATTTTTGTGATTTTTTCCCAAGATGAAAAATATTCATTTGCATTTAATGATCCATTTTATGACATGCATACAAAATGAGATACACTGAAATCCAGAGGATAAGTTTGTGTAAGAGTTTGCATGTTTTCATGAATACAAAATAATATAGTTAGAAATAGATTCAGAGCTTCTACCATTCTCTTTTCAAACTAAGAGGAGTAAAACTATGTGATGGTTCAAGAGATCTGAAATTATTGGCATAGCATAACTAAGGATTTCCTGATGGTCTTTCTCATAAAATGGGTTCATTAATATTTGTTTGATTCCAATTTTCCAAGGCAGTGTGAAACCACAAAAATAAGTTATTCTTGAAAAATATATTTAGTTATATTGGTAAGAGCAAATTATTAAATCACGAAATTAGGTACCCTCAAAATAGCAAATATGTCTTCAACCAAGAAAATGGATGCTAACAAAAATAGAAATTAACAACATAAGTAAAGGAAGTACATCAGCTATTTGATATTTTGGGATACTTATTCCGTCAGTTTTGTTCTTGTCATCACAACTAGTCGTGTTCATATCGACAGGAAAATTTTGATTAAATTTATTTCCTAAAAGGTATGCCCCTTTTGAACTTAGAATTTGTTCATGATATACTACTGCAACATTTTGTAAGGCCAGCTTCTCTGAAACCACACAACAGAATTTCATGAAACTTTATAGATAATATAATCCGAATAATTCAGTCCCTCCCTGTAATTGATTTCTCCTACTTTCTAGGGCCTGAATTCCTAACTAGCTAAATCTCTTCATGAATCCTGGATTTTAATTGGTGCCCTGTAGGAGAGGTGACCAATCAGCAGTCAGCTCAATTTTATCAGATAGGTATATCTCGAGCTAATTCTGAATGATTGATTGACGATTTTTCATTGTCTATGCATTCAGGCATTAATGTGGTGATATTTTGTTTGCCCAGTGACAATATAGGGGCCTGGGGTATGTGAGCGTGCTCACAAAGGTTCTTTCAATATTTTTAAGCTGTACAAAACAAATTTTGTCTTTTGTTTCCAGGTGCAACAGATTTATTAAAGGTAGCTAATATAGAAACAAAAATATCAGGAACCCAAGATGGCATGTGTCCAGGTAGAGATGTGGCTTATGCCCTTACAGGCAGTGAAGAGCTCAACTTTCAGTTACAAGATGCATTTCCAGGTATTACAAAGTATTGTATAGATTGATTAATAATTAAATAGGTTTTTGTTTCTTTTTATTGATTCATTTTTTATCCCTTTCATCATCATGAATAAAGCTTAAATTATGAATAAACAGATTTGCTTTTGTTGTTATAATGTTTTTATTTCAGCATGTACTGTACTGATTATGGGAAAGACCATAATCAGTAAATTGGCATCAACTGACAGTCTTGAACCATTATAGATTTCATATGAAAAGTCATTCACCTTATCAAAAAGAATAAATCTTATCTTCTCCTGTTATAAATTTATATATTGCAGAAGGTAGATCTTTCTAAAACTGATGAACCATAAAGAAGAAAACCAGATGCCCTATATTGTAGTACTTAACATGATTGTTTGATGAAACTTAAGAGTGCAGTGGTTTTAAATCTGTTTTTTATCAGGTTTAGATTAATGTAATGATCCTTTTACTTGTAGTGGAAAGAATTTCATTGAAATGGACTAGTCATTACAAATTTTCAGTTAAATCTATATTATAATTACAGAGGGTATTTCAGAAACATTCACAATCATCACCACATTTAAACAGGGAAAAGTTGATCTTGCTGATGGGAAGAAAAAATTGAAAATTCCCTTGTTGACCATCTATAATCAGGAGGAGGTTAGAGAAATCATTGGTCTGTATGTTGGTTCACGGACAATGTTCCTCTATAGTGACAACACAATCAAAAATGACAAGCCAGCTAGATTCAACTTTAACACTAATGATGATAGGTAAGAAATTGTTTTTAGGGTCATAGTCTTCAATCTATCCATCTCTCACCAATTTAAACATCACAGTGTATCAAGGATGAATTGACATAGCTATGAGACATATTATACATATTCTTTTATTGTCATATGTTGAATTTCTCAATATGTGTCTAAATTCACACTCCGGTCCAGTGTTTGAAGTTCATCAAATGATCTTTTTTTTTGACACAGATGTCAAGGGTGTACCACATTTACAAAGCTACACTTTCATAATATATAAATAAGAAAATGTGGTATAATTGCCAATGAGACAACTCTTAACCATAGACCAAATGGCATAGAAGTAAGTAACTTGAGGTCACAATCAGAAAAACTTAACCGCATAGCAAGCTATAAAAGGCTATGCAATGACAAATATAAAACAATTCTAACAAGAAAACTAACAGCCTGATTTATGAACAAAACAATAAATGGAAAAAAATGTGATATACAGCAACAAAAGACAACCACTGAATTACAAGCTCCTGACTTGTTTATATTAGTCTGAATAAAAATAACAGTAATTGATTGTTATGTAAGGTTTCCTAATTGTTCAAATCGAAGTGGTTTGACATTAGACATTTTTATTAAACCAATACATTTGTATGTATAGTTTATATGAAACCATCTTTTGAAAGATGATGCATTACTTCATACTTAATTTGACTAACTGACTCTGCAGTTGATAATTGTTATGTCCTGGCCCAACAAAGTGATGAAAGACAACCCTAGAATTAAGTCATTTTGACCTTCATTATCAATTTTAAAGGTTAATTTTATGTACTTTTCTCCAAAGGTTATATATAAAGCACAAAATATGAAGTTTTACATCTCAGATTATGAAAGCTTTTCCTTTCTGTAATATTAATAGACATTAGAGAACTTCATCTTCTTTAATCATTATTAAAACAAATGTGTAGATGTTAAATTTTATAAGACAATACTTGTATAATTTTTTATTTTTCTAAAGCATAAATAATCATATTTGATCCCCCAAAAAATGATGAAAAACCAGGTTATATATTTTGTGAAATACACTCTCTCGAAATTTTCAGACCAGACATTTCAAGTTTTAAAAAAATCAGCACACACCTTGATGGTGTGCCCTTTATATTATGAAGTGTTCAACTAATTTATTTTCACCTTATATACATTGGAACTGATCATTTAAGTGAAATTTTCAAGTGCTTATCTATTCTATCATGTTAATACAAATCTATAGCAATATTGATGATTTCCACATTTTTTTACAATATAATAGTTTTTGACCATCTTCTATTGTAAGAAAATCATTCTGCTCTACCTAACCATTTAAGTATTTAAGAATTTTACTTGTTTTTGTTTTGTTTCGGTTGCAACAAAGTTGTGAAACAAAACGTAGGTCTGCTGTTTCTAGCAGCAACAACAATTGTGACTAAATATTTAAGTTTGTGATTAGATAAATTGTAAGAAGAAACACTAATAGTAAGTCAGTGAAATTTGGTATGCAGTTGTACTAGCATTGGCACAACTCATTTTCATTGGGTTTTCGTCCTACCTCCTCAGTCATGGTTGATTGACTTGAAAACATTTACTGAGTTTACATGTTAAAGTTTTTGATAAAGGCCAGTATAAGTTTTAAAGTGATTGATTAGGTAAGTTTGTATACAAATATATCAAGGGTAATAATGAGGACTGGTCATAACTTATTTAGAATTAAAATTATAAAGAGAGTATGTTAGTATGTTTATTGTTTGCTTTCATTTGTATGCCTCAGCTGTAGCGGATGGGTATTAAGGTTTACCCTTGTCCGTCGTACCGTTTTTTTCCTTGTTAGTTATCCATTTATTTTGTTTATTCCAGTTGGCATCGAGTTGCTATAGTAGTGCAAGGTCAGGAGATTACAGCTTGGTTAGATTGTGATGCTCAAGAGCCAAAGAAATTGAAACGAGACATTCCAACACAATTTAGCAGAGAAGGACTTGTCCTTATTGGCAGGGATTTTGCAGAATCACCCTTATTTAATGTGAGTATGAAAGATTTGTTATATCTCTCCAATATTATATAAGACCAAACAAGGGTCCTCTCCATCAGTTGGTCAGTAATGAAATCACACTATACATATAGATGAATCTAACCCTAACAGAAAGACCTCATACCACTTGTAACTGTGCATTTTTTTTAAATCATGTTAATATAGGTTTTTCATAGTAAAATAAGGATGTTGCCATTTTTATACGACCTCAAAAAAATTTTGTGGTCGTATATTGGTATGACGTTGGCGTCATTGTCGTCCGGCGTCGTCGTCGTCCGAAGACACATTGGTTTTCGCACTCTAACTTTAGTTTAAGTGAATGGATCTCTATGAAATTTTACCATAAGGTTCAATACCACAAAAGGAAGGTGGGGATTGATTTCGGGGGTTATGGTATCAACAGTTAATGAATAAGGGGCCAAAAAGGGGCCAAAAATAAGCATTTTTGTAACTTCCAGACATAACTTGTGTGTTAGTGTATGGATCTCTCTGACATTGTACCACAAGGTTCCATATCACAAAGGGAATGCTGGGATTGATATCGGGGGTAATTGCCTCCACATTTTAGGAATTAGGGGCCAAAAAGGGGCAAAAAACAAGCATTTTTCTAGTTTCATGACAATAACTTGTGTGTAAGTGTATGGATCTCTCTGACATTGTACCACAAGGTTCCATATCACAAAGGGAATGCTGGGATTGATGTTGGGGGTAATTGCCTCCAAATTTTAGGAATTAGGGGCCAAAAAGGGGCAAAAAACAAGCATTTTTCTAGTTTCATGACAATAACTTGTGTGTAAGTGTATGGATTTTTATGAAATTGTACTACAAGGTTCCATATCACAAAGGAAAAGCTGGGATTGAGATTGGGGGTGATTGCCCAAAACGTTTAGGAAAAAGGGGCCAAAAATAAGCAATTTTCTAGTTTCCAAACAATAACTTGTGTTCAAGTGTATGGATCTCTCTGAAGTGGTACTTCAAGGTACCATACCACAAAGGGAAGGCTGGGATTGATTTTGGGGGTAATTCCCTCAAAATTTTAGGAATTAAGGGCCATAAAGGGGTAAAAAAAACAGCATTTTTCTAGTTTCAGGACAATAACTTGTGTGTAAGTGTATGGATCTTTATGAAATTAAACTGCAAGGTTCCATATCACAAAGGAAAAGCTGGGTTTGAGTTTGGGGGTAATTGCCCAAAACGTTTAGGAATTTGGGGCCAAAAAGGGGCCAAAAAACAAGCATTTTTCTAGTTTCCAGACAATAACTTGTTAAGTTCTTAGACCACATTCATTCTGTTTCAGAAACCTATGCTGTGTCAAATATTTAATTACAATCCAAATTCAGTGCTGTATCAAGCTTGAATGTTGTGTCCATACTTGCCCCAACTGTTCAGGGTTCGACCTCTGCGGTCGTATCAAGCTGCGCCCCAGCGGAGCATTTTATTACATATGGTGAGGTTTGTCAACGCACTTACAGTTTACATTGGAAAGAAATGAAACTAAACCCACTTTCTTCATATTAATTGTAGTTTTGTACATTTAGTTAGATTTAAATTCTTTTATCAGAACTATGTTTCTCCTTTGACGAAAATAGTTTATTTTTTTAGGTCATTTTTTTTCAAGAACAACTTTTTTAGTCCTTTACAGATGGTAAATGGGTTCACCACCTAAAAATGATGTGTTGGTACCATGGAAGATGACATTTGACCTTGACCTCTGATCTCTAGGTCAAATATTTGATTTAAGTAACTTTTTCAAAACTATACTGGCTTGGTTTCCTTTACAAGACCTTTTCAGTGCACCTAAGGGATTGGTCAAAGAGGGGCTCATGCTCCAACCCTCATAAAAATTGTTTAATATCTTAAAAATGTTTCAGATCTCCACCTTTTTAACATTATATATTCTAAATTGCCTTGATGAGACCTTTCTAGTCAATCATTGGTTTTGTCCCTGGGAGACATGTCCTGCCCCTTTCATATCATTAATTGTTTAATATCGTGAAAACTGTTCAGATCCCCACATCTGAACCATTTATGTTCATTGTCATTTCAAAAGACCTTCACAGTACACAATACCAGTAGGTTTTGTCCTTGAGAATTGTGCCCCACCTAGAAATGGTAAATTGTTTAAATATATTATCACAATCTGTTTAGATCCTATCCACTTGACCATTTGTATTCTGAGATCTTTTAAGTAGACTGTAGATTTAGTGCTGTATGGGCACTAGAGGTCATGCCCTACTCCACATATCATCAATTGTTAAATATATTTAAAACAGTTTATATTCAAACTAATTAACCCTCTATATTTTTATTTGCCACGGCAATACTGTTTCAGAAATGACATGTGTATGTTGGGGCCTTTTCTTTACTTGAAGTGTTTTCCAAAACCTGTAAACATGTACTAAAACTAAAAAAAGTGTTAAAAAAATCAATAAAATTCTACAAAATACTGTAAATGTCTTTAAGGATATTATTATATTATTTTTTTGTGAATTTTTTTTTTGCAAATTATGGTTGACTAACCCAATCACCATCAAACATCATTGCTACTGTTAATAGAGGAAGAAAATTCTATAAAAATAAATAGATAAATGAAATACTAAAAACTAAGTCCTCTGATAATAGCAAGATATATAAAAAATAATACCAAAAGCGAGAACATTCAGTTTCTCTAGCTGATGTAAGTTATAAGAAGCTAAAAATAAAAGGGGATAACAAATTTACATTTTTAAATAGACTCAACTGAGTTAGTTGAATAAACCAATCCATTTAAAAAATTGTAGCAAATTTTTCTCAAACCAGAAAATTTGATCAGGTTTATGTCTAGATCCTAGATATTTATCAAAATTCCTCTGTTAATTATCCTTAGAAATCATCACAAATCATTATACATTTTATCTAACTATTGATTTATAGGGATTAATCCAAGATCTAGCAGTGCTACCAGGAGACCATGGTATGAAACATTGTATAGAGTTCTGTCCAGAATGTATGAAGGGTCCAGGTAATGGCGTTAAGTCTGAACAGCCACCACTTCCTGTCTTCACTGAAGATGGAGGTATGTATGTTATGGGCGGTGACAAAGTTGGAGGTGGAATGCCTTTACTTGGTAAAGATGGAGCTGGACTTCAAATGGTTGATAAAAATGGAGCTGGACTTCAAATGGTTGATAAAAATGGACAAGGACTTCCTTTAACAGAGAATGAAACTTTCGTGCCATATTCTCCAATGCCAGGGGGAGATAAAAATGGAGGCATGTTTGTGGATGGTGGATTAGGAATACCAGTTGTGGGTGGTGACAAAAAGACTGGAGGGCAATTTGTTGTTGGAGATAAGGTTTACGATAAAGAAGGATATATAGTTGGAAAAGATGGCAGCCTGGTAACTTTGTTATCTATACATTCTACATTTAGATTACTTAAGGAATGACTGTAATATTTTTTCTGTCTATGAATAAATAACATCAAAAATATGGTGCACACTGAATAACAGTGTGCACCACATTTTTGAGGTTATTTTGAATAGACAGAAAATTTTTTACAGTCATTCCTTATAATTTAATTCTAAATTCCATTTTTAAGGAGTAAATCATGAAAAAAAACCGTTGATGATGTCACGGTCAAATGATAAAATTATTTTAATGAGCTGATAGACAAAAAACTTTCAGCCAATCAGAAGACGTGTTACATCTAAAATTAAATAATATTCAAATTAAAATAAAAAATAAAATTAATTATCCATGAACAAGTGATTGAAGCAAGTTTATTGATTGTGAGGAATGCAACCTTATAAACCAAAAGGTATATCAGCAGGAATTTAAAAAGTTATTTTGGATGTATTATATGCCTGAATATCATACTTATGATTACTAGGCTTTAACTTCTTTTGGAGTTTTGACCTTAACTTATCCTTTTCACCAAATATATTTTTTGTACACATTTACCCTAATGTTATTTAATAATAGATAGTTATAATATTTACTTTTGATGAATTAGATTTATATGCTTTATCTTATATTTTCAGCTAGTAGAATATGATGCAGCAGCTGGAGTGTCCTATGCTTACAGATATGTAAGTACACTTTTAAACATATATGCTTTATCAGAATAAAAATTCCTATTACCATTTGTTTTGAAAAATGCTATAGTTGAGCCCAGTTGCCACTATCAAAGTATTTTTTTACCAATAATTTTTTTTTGCAATGACAGTAATCAGAAAAAAAATTGACAAACTTTGAAAACAACAGTGACAACCAAGCTGTATAGAGCCAAACATGACAATTAACACTTAAATATAAGTTTCCAGGGTAACAGCTTTCAAATTTCATTATTTTGTTTACTGTAGACTGACTTATGGAACTTAATTCAATGACTATTTTGTAGTTAGTTTGATGATTTAATGTTAAATTTTCTAACAGTATTTAATTTTATTCTGTTAATCAGAAAAATATTAGGAATTCTATATCACAAATTTTATCACAATAATGCTTACTGGCATATATTAGTTAATATTTTCCCTTTTTTCTTTATTTCATGGAATGTTGATTCAAATTCGCTCCCAAATATATTATATTTCAGGGCCCACCTGGACCACCAGGCCCAAGAGGACCAGCTGGACCACAAGGTCCAAAAGGAGATTCAGTAAGTTCAATACTATGATACTAAGGAGATGTGGTATGATTGCCAATGAGACAACTATCCACCACAGTTCAAATGAAGTGGATGTAAGCAATTAAAGGCAACCGTATGGCCTTTCAACAATGAGAAAAACCCATACCATGTAGTTGGCTATGAAAGGCCCCCACATGAAAAATATGAAACAGTTCAATTGAGAAAACTAACTGCCTAATTTATAACAAAACAATTATGGAAAACAAATATGACAGACATGAACCAGTGACAACCACTGGACTACAGGCTCCTGACTTTGGAAAGGCACATATAGAATGTGGCAGGTTTAAACATGTTAAGGTGCCAACCCTCCAATAACCTGTGATAGTGGTGTAACAGAACACTGTATTACAGAAACACCAATTTTTTCACTTAAAAAGCAAGCATGACCAGCTGTACAACTTTAGGTCATATATGATTAGTCCTTTCAGGGCAAGCATAAAAGACAAATACATAGGCTTGCTTGAGGAAATTTTTTTAAGATGGAAAAAACTGATAAAGAAAATTCAGGGGTGCATATCAAGCAGACTGTTATTATGAACACTTCAACACTATCGGATTGAAAGTAAACATTTAAGATTTTTGTTTTGTTGATAATGTACTTTCATTTTGTAGGGATATTCCGGCAGGGACGGAGTTCCAGGATCATCTGGTCTACCAGGAGCTCCAGGCCATGTTTTTGTTATTCCTGTAAGTCAGTTATTGTTGTCATTTATCTATATTATTTACTTTTTCAAACTGTCAAAAGCCTACTAGAAGTCAAGATATAAACAAACTTGGATTGACAGTTTCCTTTATTTGAAATTTCTTAAAGTTTTGGAACATGCAACGCTTTAAAATTGAAATGGGTTTAATGACTTAAACCTACATTTTCTGGGAATCAAACAAACTGAAATATGAAATAAAAACCAAAAATTTCAAGTTGATCATAAATCACAATGATTCTGGATTCATCTAAGGGGTATGTTCTGCTTATCAAATGGCAAGAAATGGTCTTATTTTATTTTTTTTTGCTGTAAAATATGTTTGAATTTGACTTAAAATAATTTTACTCATTTGATTGGGCATGCAATATTTGCATTTTATGAATGGGGACACTTGCCTGCAAGCATATTACAAAGTTAATGAAGTTTGACGTGAAAAATTTCTTTTTTCTACTGATTGATTCCAATATACTATTTGTGTCATTGGCCTCTTGACTGGCAAATATAACTGTATGGTCTGTCAGTACTCAAATCTCCTAATTTGGACAATATTGAATTGCTCATTTTTAGTCTAAATAAATTTCAATGAACTTATAAGCTACAATATCTTAAAGATGTGTTAATAAAGAATAAACCAACTTGTTATGTACATGAATGTTTTATTTTATTTCATTGCTTACCTTAATTTTTAAGTCTGATGCAATTAAAATAAGATAAATTTAGTTTGCCGTTCATAATGTATCATGAAAATACCATAAAACTGTTGCTTGTTTGGTTTACAGATGAATTGGGACCAAAAGAGGGCTCCACAAGCTGAGGCATTCAGACAAATGTTATCACAGCATATGGTAAGTATAAACACATTGAAAGTATACTGACAGAACATTGTGATGGTACATAACTATGATCCAACTATAAGCACAATCCAAATGCAATTATCTTAACAAAACAACTTCATCAAATGTGCTTTTGAGCCAAGGCTCTGTGTTGAAGACCGTACATTGACCTATAATGGTTACTTTTATAAATTTTGACTTGAATGGAGAGTTGTCTCATTGGCACTCATACCACATCTTCTTATATCTATTTTGTGGTCTTTATATATTAGAAAAGCAAACAATTTAAAACTTTAAATGTAGATGTAAGGAAATATTGTATTCATGACCTTTAAATGCATGATCAATTAGTTGATGTTAATGCATCATAATTGTTTCAGCAATTAAAAGTGCAGGTTGTTAAATAAGAGTGTTTATGAAGAAAGTGGTTAAAGGAACTGACTTCTTAAGATTCCATCATTTATTATATAACTTATTTTTTAAAATTATATATTCTTATTACAGATGTCTATGCATGGAGCAAATGGACCTCAGGGTATGACTGGAAATTCAGGACCTGTGGTACGTTAATTTTAGAACATTTAATGGCTTTTGCAATAAATGTAAAGGAATAAGTGATGTCTGAAATAAAAGAAATGATATCCAGTATTTAGTATTTATAAACAATATCCTGAAATAATTGAATCCCTAATGAATTGTCTCCTCTAGATATCTTAGTTGAGCGAAATAATGATTATGGTTTTACATTTTGTTTTTAAAGTGATTATAAAAGATTTATGGGTTAAAAAACAAAAGATTTATTCTTTAATCAGTCTGATAGTATCCAATTGGGTCATTCTCCTTGGTAAACCTCCAAACTGCAGAATGAATTCTTAAATTTTACAATCAGTTCTCAGTTCTTTCTAGAATATAATTGAACACAGGGGTTAATTTTTATGATGTGATTTGTAAACAAGTATATGTTTTGATTGTAGTTTTTTAAGCTAGCTTATGCATATAAAATAAAGATTTATTCATTTCAATTTACAGTTTCAACAAAGTTGAAATAGATGTTTGTTTTGACTCACTTTGAAAATATATTGGGAAGAAAAAAATACTGTTGTTTTATAATATATTATTTTTACAAATTTTTCAAACAAAAATTAATTACAGGGACCTCCAGGAGAATCAGGATTAAAGGGAGATATTGGACACCCAGGAGAACAGGTATTCTTTTCTAATGATCTCAACTTTTAATAATTGTTGCTTGATGGTCTAGATACTTTTTTCCATCAATCTTGAAAATCAAAAGAGCATTGTCTCTACATTATTTGGTTAAAGTTGGGAACATATCAATGACAAAAAAAGTCGGAAGCACTCAGAGTTGCTTCTTCTGATTGAAATTTTTTGTAATGTTTATTTATATTGTACAAGATGTATTTTCTTTTTATAGTAAAATATTGTTTACAATTAAATGCCAATCTGCCTAAGAATCAGGCAGTGGTGAAAACATGACAAACAAAAACCTGTTCAAGTTTACATTAATTTATGTTCAAAATGTTTAATGGTGCACGAAAATAACTTTCGTTTCCTTTTCCTGTTCTGGTATTTCAAGATATAATTTGGTTGAAATGCACTATAAATTAACAATTAAGGGGAGCTAACTCCGTAATTTGCTATCATTGTAATCAAAATGTATCTAGAGATTTCTCGAATTACCAGACACGCAGAAACAAAAGACCTACCATTTCTAACTCACGATGAGGGTAACTTCAAAATAGGATAGTTAGGTCAGTAGGTGTTTTTCGGCCATGTTTTGAAATTTTTCTAAATTGCCTGATTCTTACAAAGACTTGCACTTAAATGAGGACAGAGTTATTCAGCTACTTGTCAACTTTACCTTAGTCTCTCTAGCTATAAAATTTATGAGAATTTTGAACTATCATATAAAATTTATCAAAGCATATGTTGGTTTATTTATTTATTTATTTTAATGAAAATGGGTATTCTTGTACTTTTATATGTTTTTCAACTGCAATTCAATGTCAATTTGCACTGATATCCTTCCATGAGAATATGACCCATATCTCATCTTGGAACTTTTAATTTTAGGGACCTCAAGGAGGCCGTGGTGCACCAGGACCACAGGGTAATCCAGGAAAACGAGTAAGTTTTTGCAAATATCAATGACCGGTAGGCAGTAAAAAGCAATTTGTTAGATAATTGGATTATGATCATTTAGTCATACCACTCTGTCCATCAATCCTTCTGTCCATCAATCCTTCTGTCCATCAATCCTTCTGTCTGCCAATTCATTTTTTCCTCACTTTTTTTGTTATGACTGATTCCATTGATTGGATATTTGTTTACAGTCATATAATAAGAAGTGAGAGATTTTGAATTTCATTCTGCTTGAGTGATTTTTGCAGAATTTGTTCCCCTTTGGCATAGATAATTGCTTAAAATTGTGTGTTTCATCTTCTTTCCAGTAGGGGATATTGCATTGCATATATGCAATACCTTCAGAATGGTTTTCTGTGATGAAACGAAACATCCGGAACATCAATCAACTAATATTTATAAAGCTTTTTGTCTTAGTTGAAATAGATTATTTTTGAAGAAATAAATCATGTTAGTTTAATTCTATAATTTTTTAAAAGTTAATTAAGAATGAATGTGTTACAAAAATTTCATATTTATAACTTTTCTTGTTTCTTTTAAAGTTTTATCTATCATGTTATGTCAAAAAATTAGCAATTTTTGTCTCGCCTTGACGGAGTCAAAAAGCGAGACATAGGTATGCTGTTTCCGACGTCAGCGTCAACAATGTATTAGTTTGTGATTAGGTCTAGTTCATGGTGAACCACTAGTGGTAGGTCAATGATATTTGGTATGCAGTTGTATTAGCATTGGCACATTTCATTACCTTGGAGATTATTTGGCCCCGCCCCCTCAGTCAAGGTCTATTGACTTTGAAACTTTTCATAGTTTACATGTATTAGTTTGTGATTAGGTCAATTTATGGGGAACCACTAGTGGTAGGTCAATAATATTTGGTATGCAGTTGTATAAGCATTGGCATATCTCATTTCCATGGAGATTATTTGGCTCCGCCCTCTTAGTCATGGTCTATAGACTTTGAAAATTTTTCTAAGTTAACATGTTTTAGTTTGTGATTAGGTCAGTTCTAGGGGAACCATTAGTGGTAGGCCAATGTTAATTGGTATTCAGTTGTATAAGCATTAGCAGATCTCATTTCCATGGAGAATATTTGGCCCCGCCCCCTCAGTCATGGTCTATTTACTTTGAAACTTTTGCTTAGTTTACATGTATTAGTTTGTGATTAGATCAGTTTAAGATGAACTGCTAATGTTACCGTATAAACTCGCTTAATAGTCGATCCTACTATAAGTCGGGGGCCCTTTTCAGCTCCAAATTCTAAGGATTTAGTCTTGACCCTCGTATAAGTCGGACAAAATTTGGGCATTTTTTTTTCAGCTGACAGTAACTGAACGCCGGTAAAACCAATGCAAATCCAGGAATAATATTCATTTCTGCATTAATGTTTGTTTGGTTTGAATTTAGTTGATGCTCATCATGATAATTTATATTGCTGTTAATAATAAAGATGTATTCATTTCTCTTGTTTTGTTCACTGTTCAAATGTTAGATTAGCCATGTGTTGTTTACGTAATGCATCAATGATTTTGTAGGGTATGACTAACAACCTATTGTTTGAGAAAAGCGAATATAAACCAATATGAACCTGAAAAATTTAAAGTCAATCAACACTTGATGAAAATATTTTTCACAGCATACATAACTCGGTGTTAAATGAGCATGTACACTTCATAATTCTTATTATATTGTGATGATTAAAGGATTAAAAAAATTAAGTGAAGCTAATCAATATATTAAAATAACTAACTCCAACTCATTAGTGTCATCTGTTTACCTATCACTGATAGTTTTCACACCTTTAGTAAATACAACTCTTTGTCTCTTAATTGGGGTTATCAATGGATTATATTGGCTTGTCAATCAATTTTGTAATTTTTGTTTGCCTGAGACACTTTAATGAATAATATTTTGATTTTGGGAATGAATCTTAAAATTATTTTTTGATTATTATATGATTTATAAGCATTGAATTGATATCATGATATCACAATAATGACACAATAACTCCGCTGAAAACATCCTTTCACATATTTGGTACATTGTTATCTCCTTTTCAATTTTGGTTCTTGGCTCTTCTTTTGGGTTTATAGGAAAACCATGTGACCATGAAAATCAATACACAAACCGGAAACAGTAGAATTTCAACACGAATTTGCAGAAAATGTTTACCAAAGAACAAATAAAACACAAAGACAGTATTGTAGTCATTTATTTTCAACAAAAACTTTTTATTTATTGATTTATGGAAGTTTGGCAATCAAAAACGTAGTTTTGAACAGGAAATTCACTCCTGACCACTTTTCTCAAGCTTGGATTTTTCCTCGGGTCGCTAGATCTCGTCTATTAGTCGGTCCCCCTCTCTGGATTATGAATTTTACTCCCAATTTTCCGACTAATAAGCGAGTAGGAACGGTAAGTCAATGATATTTGGTATGCAAATTTATTGGCATTTGCAAGTATCGTTTCCATGGAGATTATATAGCCCCACCCCTGATCATGGTTCATCGACTTTTAAACTTTTACATAGTTTACAAGTTAATGTTTGTGTTTAGGTTTGTTTAAAGGGAACGACTTATAATAAGTCAATGGTATTTGGTATGCAGTTGTATTAGCATTGGCACATCTCATTCCATGGAGATTGTTTAGCCATGTACCTTCAGTCATGGTTCATCGACTTTGAATATTTGCATTACTTACATTGTTAAAGTATTGCTATTTTAATTTCAACATTTGCATTATCAAAATTACAAAAAGGCGAGACATATCTCTGCGATAACAGTTTATGTTTTTATTTTACTGGATCTCGAATTATACAATGGCAAAAAAAGTAGTGAATTTCATTTTATTGATTATTTTATGGTAATAATGATCCAAGAAATGTAGTAGAATGGTAAGCATACAAAAATTTCACAGTAAGTGAATGAGTTTGATATTTATTACAGGGAAGAGTTGGAAGAGACGGTGAAAGAGGAGCTATGGGATCACAAGGAGACAAGGTACAATATACATACTACAGATGACAAAATGGCCAGAGCTAGTTATACCCCATGCTACAAGGTAGCCTGGCTGTCAGTCATCTTGGCATATGGATAACAAATCAAACACTTCATACAGAATTGCAAATTTCCTCTGATATATGGTCACCATAATAAGGCTTTTATCTCTATTGATTTTTGAAGCCACTTCCTTTAAGGTCATGGTCATAGTTACTGACCAAAATAAGTGCAGGAATTATTAAAAGGTATTATTAGTTTCCTGATTATAACTCTATAAGAATATGTGGGATAGGAATATAGCTTAATGAGTGGAATACTTTATTCATTTTGATATCAATGTATCCAAGGTCAAGGTCAAAGCTAAAATAAGTCTGATAAATTTCTACTCCACTGCCATGGCAAAGGAGGCATTAAGTTTTACCCTTGTTCATCTGTAAGTCCATCCATATGTCTGTCCATAGATCCATAAGTCCCAAAATTAGTTTCTGTTCTCCAACTTTATTTTCTGCAGCCAAATGTTATGAAACTGGTACACAATGCTTATTACCACCAAACACAGATTAAATTCGAATATAATATAGGTGATGTTATCACCGTTCTCAAGTTGGCAAATTTGTTGTTTCCGCATTCTTACTTTAGTTTTTTTGAACCAAATGTTGTGAACCTTATACACAAATGCTTATTACCACCAAACACAGATCAATTTTGAATTTGGATGGTGATACTTTCACTGTTCTCGAGTTATGTCCCTTTATAAATAGAAAATTAATGAATTTGCCATATATTTTCAAGGAGGGCATCTGTGTCGCATAGACACATTCTTCTTTTATTTTTTTCTGGGGATTCATAGAAAGTCTGTCCCTGCATTCGTCCTTGTTAGCGATGTCATGTGTACAATTCTTGATAAATAGATCAATTATTTCTAAAAGAGTTATGCCCCATGGAAATATTAATTATATGGAAAATCGCATTGTTAGCACTCTCTAATGTACAAATTTTACCAAATTTTAATAAATTTGTATCAAAGGTTTATATCAGCAATGTCTCGGACAAGTTCCAAAATCTGTGCTGATCAAACTATTTTTAAAAGAGTTATGTCCCTTGGATATATTAATTATCAAGAAAATTGCATTGTAAGTGCTCTAAAGCCTACATTTCTTCAAAGATTTTTTTGAAATTTATATCTAAGGTTTAGATCAGCAATTTCTGATCCTAATTCAAAAAGAAGTGTCGATCAGTTATTTTCAAAAGAGTTATTCCCCTTGAAAATATTAATTCTATGGAAAACTGTATTGTAAGCATTCTAACATTCACCACTCTTGCCAGATATTTATGAAATTTATATCAAAGGTATATATAAAAATTGTCTTGGACAAGTTCGAAAATCAGTGCAGATCAACTATTTTTAAAAGAGTTATGCCCCTTGGAAGTATTAATTATATGAAAAAAGCTTACATTTCTCTGTTATTATAAAAATTTGAAGAATAAAAAAAATTTTTTTTAGTTATTGTCCTTGGACAGATTAAAGATGTGCAAAACGGGGATACTGGAACTATGTTCTTTTAATTTTTCAAAGGGTTTAATGAAGTTTCATTCAACATATCTCCTGGATTACTACCGGTAAACAAAATGATTTCATATTTGGTCAGCAGTCATAAATAACGAAGAGATTTTTGGGAGGTAATCATTTAATTGATTGGTTTGGATTGGTTTTTGTTTTATTGCAGGGGCAACTTTTTCCTGATTATTCAGAATAGCCATTTAATTGTGCTGATCTCTTAAAAGAGGCCCACACTGTTTGATTCTATTTTGTTAAGCAGAACATCTGTAACTTTAAGATTAAAGTAATTTTCAATTATAAAGGCAAAGGATTTTTTCCTTTGTTATCTTTGTATTTTATTTTGAAAGTGATATTTTGATCATTTCAGGGAGATTTAGGTTACAATGGAATGCCAGGAATGAATGGACATAAAGGAGATAGGGTATGTGGAAACAAGTCATTCCCAAGACATGTTTGTTGTGTGTTTTCAGATTAATAATGATTAATCAAAATTTGTGAAAGAAATTGTGGAAATTTAAATCAACACAATGTAGTCTGAATGCAATAAGTGTTAAACTATATAGCAAGGAACCAGTCTGTAGTATTTCTTAATGTATTAAGATATGGATGACCAGTTAATTGAAGGTTTGATTAAGTTGTGATTGAGCGATGAAAAATTACTTTTAGAATTACAATTCATATGTTGTTCAAATACAATATTTATGCTGTTGATGGTCATATTTAGAATTTTAGTATGCAGTTATATGTTATCTTTTTCAATATCTTACTTTATTTCAGGGTCATCTTGGAGCCTCAGGAACACCTGGACCAGTTGGACCAGAAGGTCCACAGGTAAACACAACAATGTCAAAGAGCATTTTTGCAACAACTTAATATGAAAGAGCAAATGAAGATTTCATATATATTTTCTACAGAAAGCCTTGTATTCTACACATTTATGAATTGCTGACATCCCATTGAATTGCTTTGAAAATGTGGGAAATCATTTTCCCATCTTTTGCTGAAACTTGGTTTAGTTACAACTTGTTTATGGTCTTGAGCAAATATTTCATCAATCAAATTATATCCTGAATATTAAATATTAAGTTGTTAAGAAATATTTTATAAATGATTTAAAGCTACTTCATAAGTTTTAACCAACAATGATTAATCTGTAATAAAAAAAAAAAAAAAAGGTTGGGCCTTTATTAGCCTAAATTGTATATATGATGGAATAAGATCAAAACAAATGCAGATATTGGGCGTTTATTAGCCATAGTTGTATATATGATCATGGAAGTATTATATTGACAGGAACTACAACGATTTATTAGCACTTATTTATAACCCGGGGAGCGCTTTAGAAAAGATATGGAAACTGTCTAATTAATACGCTATCGTTAATTTCCTTTTGTGACTATCTGCGATGCCTCGGTCATAAATTGACCAGAGATACTTCTTATCAATCACATGGTTTTTATCGAGACACGTTAACACCAATACCTGTTGGAAAACACCTTTGCTTATTTCAATTGCGTCTTTTGACCTTTAATCATAAACAACTTATTTAAACAAATCGACTGATGCATAAAAAATTTATACTATAATCTTTTAAAGTAGTAAGTGACATTATTTTATTTCTTCAGGGGTTAAGTTAAAACCGTGATAATGGTGTGTTCCAGTTACTGTCGAGTCACGAAAATGTTCCTGATATAAATATACACCTGCGACGAATCGATTAATATATATAGTAAAGAGCCTAGATTATAAGCCTGGAAAGTAGAAATTTTCAGTTTTATATGCGAAAATTAATCCATCAAGGGCTGAATAACATAGAAATTATATATAACAAATATAGTAAAAAAGACGCACCTCGTTATTATACCCCAGGCAAATTTTTCTATTTCTATTTGTGCATTTATGAATATGCCGATCATGACTTGTGATTTGATCCGTATTTATCAATTTGAGAAAAAACGAAGACATATAAAATGTTATGGAATGGCTAAACTATCTCTATCCCATAAAATATTTTATCACTTTCTGTCCAAATGATACTAGTAAATATTACCATATATAATTCAACACACCGGGGCTCAACTGAAACATTCTTATACCAACCAATGATCTTACCCAGGATGTAAAGCGAAGCCTTATAATTCTAACATATTTAAAATCTCTATGATTTTTTTTTTATTTTAATCAGAACAATCAGTTTACAATTGTCCTAAATATGCATGAAATGTATGCCACTGGACGTTAAACAAACAGTAATTAATCACAACTTGCCATATTCTACAGAAAAATAAATCAATAAACATGGTGTATTTATTCAATTAATATGGTACAAATTTCCATCGTCAATGTGTTTTTTTTTCAAGAATTTTTAATAATGTCTCGCACAAATCAATCAGCATATATAGGCAAATGTAGGGTAATGGAATCTGCCAAGGTTTGCCGATTGCTGTTTCCTTAGAATTTATGACAATTTTTACTTCGTTTATTTCCGTAATCTCAAAAGCAACCGAGAATGAGAATAATGTAGGGTCCCACACGCTGATGTGTAAATAACGTACCATGTTTCAAGTTAATTAACATGTCATTAAATTGCGCGTGGCATCGCAGATAAAACGTTTGAAGTCGGGTTGTAGTAGTTCCTGTCAATATAATACTTCCATGATATGATGGAGTAAGACCAAAACAAATGCAGAGGTTGGGCCTTTGTTAGTCTAAGTTGTATACATGATGGACTAACATCAAAACAAATGTAGAGGTTGAGCCTTTATGAGCCTAAGTTGTATATATGATGGAATAAGACCAAAACAATTGCAGAGGTTGGGCCTTCATTAGCATATGTTGCATATATCATGGAATAAGACCAAAATAAATGCATAGGTTGGGCCTCTATTAGCCTAAGTTGTATATATGATGGAATAAGATCAAAACAAAGACAGAGGTTGGGCCTTTATTAGCTTTAGTTGTATATATATATGATGGAATAAGATCAAAACAAAGGCAGAGGTTGGGTCTTTATTAGCTTTAATAGTATATATGATGGAATAAGATAGAGGTTGGGCCTTTATTAGCCTTCGTTGTATATATGATGGAGAAAGACCAAAACAAATGAATTCAATGGTTGGCATCAACTTAATTGTTTCAAATGGTAGAGAGTAGTAGGTGAACAAATTAAAACCAAAATATAGATAAGATTCATTTCTTATGTTTCCTTATTTAACTGTAAAAATTATATTAACATACAAAACCTCTTAATACTAAGTGTGTGTCAAACATAGAACTGATTATTTAACCAAAATTTAGTATGAAAATCACAGTATTTTACATGTCATTATTTATTTTAGTAAAACAGTGTCTTGCTGATAGTTTATCTTAATATTTTTGTTTTGTTTGTTTTCTTTTCTTTTTGGAGTTGAAATTAATTTTAAAGATGTTTGTCAATCATGTGACCTTATTTCAGAAACCATTCAATTGAGTATCTTTTATACTGCAGTTCTCATACCTTGGAAATTGTACTTTGAGGATTAGAGAAAATATTAAATAAAATATTCAAAATAGATATGAATAGAAAATGTGAATTATCATTTCAGGGAGACATTGGCGAGCCAGGACCTGTGGGGCCACCAGGGGAATTGGTAAGTCGGATGTTGGTTATTGCTCTGAAGTATATATGGCTCTAACATGAAATGTGTGGTCATCATGCAAAAAGAAAATAGCTCCACATAAGAAAAATAAGTACAAAATTCATCTACACAAATAAAATTAATTTTTATTAGCGAATTCTATATTATGTGTGCATATTTGATAGCTCTGCTTTTATGTCATATAATGCAAAAACTTCAAAACTTAAATTCCTTATAAACTTAAGTCTTGATTGTATCTTATGAATGTTATTAAGAAAATTATGTCGTGCATACAGAACTTGGTATCAAAGATTTATATGGTATAAATGTCTCCAGCTTGGTTCTATTGGTAGTAGATTGACAGTTTATGTGGGTTCCATCTACCAAAAACCATTGCTTTTGGTGTTAGCATGTTTGAATTATAGCCTTTGACTGTAAATTTTCAGTTGATAAATGTGTAGTGATGCTAAAACTTAGAACTTGATCAGACAAAGATGACAATATATGGTGTTTGATGTTCTGTTTATGGCCATTTGTTTGATGCCATGAAACATTTAATTTTAATACTTTGCTCCCAAACTAGAGGGATTGATGAAAGTTATACTATAGTTATGATCATGCAAACCAGATAGAAAGGATCTGATTATTCTAGATGATCAAGCTTTTCTGCACTTTAATATGGTAAGATATCAGCTGCAAGTTACAATGTGAACCATATTGGAGAGTGAGACAGCTAGTGGAACAACAAGCATCAAATTGTGTTAAGCCTTGTAATCTATTTATTGTACTAATTCTAATAGTTTATATTTTACCTTGCTTAGTCTGTCCTCAATATTATGATTTGTTTGATATGAGATAAGTTCTCTTCTCACATTGTAAAGTTGCTGATAAGTTCTTCTTGGTTCTTCTCTGACATCACAAAGCCATCAAATGAGATAAGTTCTCTTCTCACATTGTGAAGTTGCTGATAACTTCTGCTTGGTTCTTCTCTAACATCACAAAGCCATCAAATGAGATAAGTTCTCTTCTCACATTGTAAAGTTGCTGATAAGTTCTGCTTGATTCTTCTCTAACGTCACAAAGCCATCAAATGAGATAAGTTCTCTTCTCACATTGTAAAGTTGCTGATAAGTTCTGCTTGTTTCCTTCCAACATCACAAAGCCATGATTTGAGATAAGTAGCAACTGAGTAGGGTAATATAGACATTTGAAGTACGCTAAATCAATTGTCTGTTTTTTCTTTTTCCCTGACTTACCAGAAAGTTTTTACATTCGTATCAATAGGATAATTTATTTGACCACATTCTAAAAGTTGGGACTATATATTGCATTCACTTTATAAAATAAGGAGACGTGGTATGATTGCTAATGAGACAACTATCCAACACAGTCAAAATGACATGTATTTAAGAAATTTTAAGTCACACTACGGCCTTCAACAATGAGCGAAACCAATACAGTATATTCAACTATTAAATGCCCAGACATGACAAAACTTGTAACAATTCAAACGAAAAACTAACTGCCTGGTTAATGACAAACTATGAATGAAAAACAGATATAACTAGATAACAATCAACAACAACCACTAAAATACAGGCCCCTGACTTGGGATAGGCACAAACAAAATGTGCCATGGTTAAACATGTTCTTTAGTGCTCAACCCTCCCTTAACCTGGGACAATGGTGTAACAGCACAACAAAAGAAAAAATTGTAAAAATCAGTTGAAAATGACTTGACTCCTCAGATTGGCACAAAGCACAAAAAACAAAAGACACAAAGTACCAGTTTAAGAGTTCAAAGCCAATAACAACTAATAAATAATTCATGTTCTCCTAGACTAAAGTATCAACCTTATCCGGCAGTCTGTATATAGACTAAATTATCAACCTTATCCATTTGTTCATCCAACACATATTTCAATCACTATTTTCTCAGGAACTACTGTACAGAAGGATTTCAAATTTGATCAGCAACTTGACAGTGATGAGTTGTTTGAACAGTTTTGAGATCTGTCAGGCACCTACGTACTTCTTGTTTTCCAATACTTTGAATTATGAGTAGCGGTATGCTAAGCATTACAATGCATGCATTCTTGTTTTGTTTCTTGTCAATCAAGGCAGTTCTTTTTATCCTGTACTGCAGTGTCAATTTATGAATACTCCATGTTACTTGTCAATTTTTTTTTATTCAGGGTCCAAGAGGTTTTATGGGAACAAGAGGAAGAGGTGGACCAATGGGAAGTCCTGTAAGTATAATAGCTGTAAAGCATCCCTCAGTGTGAACTTATTGAAGATTTGATTCATTTATAGTTTAATGTATAGATAGTTTAAAAGGCAAAATATGAACATAAAAATAGTTCATTCTTTTCCAGAAATAAGAAAATAATATGAAAGTGAAGTAGTGTTTATTATATTACATTAAAAAAATATAATTTGTGAAGATTGTTGTTTATTTCACAATAATAATTCTTTAAATTTTAGAATTTACATGCATAAAAGTCAAATACGAGCAACTAGATTATTTTATACATACTGTACATTGAATTTCAGGGTGTACCAGGAACTGAGGGACCACCTGGGCCAAAAGGCAATGAGGTAAGACTATCTAAAACATTGTCAGAAAAAAATAGTAATTGGCATAAACAATATAATAATGTTGTATTCCATCAATATATCATGTTTTTTTTTCATCATTTTAATTTGTTACCGGTACATTTTAATTGTGTCAACTCATAATACAAAATTTGTACCTAAACATTGTCTTTTCACTGTCTTAGAACATTAATAAAAGCTTAATGAGTCATTTGATATTCAAAATTATCCCAGTTCTTCAAAGTCTTGGTGACATTGTTAAATAATGACATAACAAATTTATACATGAACTATTTTTTACAGGGAACAGTAGGAGCACCAGGTGCCCCTGGTAATGGTGGAGCACCAGGGCCAACTGTAAGTATTCCATGTGTCATGTCTCAAAAATCCCAAAGCAGTCTTACTTCAAAATTTCTTTTCTTTTGTAAATTTCAGTACAGATCTTTTAATCTGTTGTTTAGTGATTTTTTGTTCTTTCTAACGTGCTAATTAAGCAGATGAAATGTTTTGATTTCCACTTTAAATGTCCCAAACATTTTTTATAGTTTGACCATTTGATCCTGTAGTAAATGTATGGTCAGGAGACATTGTCTGTATGTTGATTTTCATGCAGTCAAAGTGTCCAAACCATACCTTACTTTATGATGTAATCACATGAGTGGTTTCTGTAAAGTGATATAGGATACTGAAAAACAGACCATCTTAGAATTACTATATTAAATATTTTATATGTACTGTACCTGCTACAAAGATTATTTAAAACTTTAAAAGACCTCTCTCACTTGAATTGGAATAAATAATAATTTTCTCAAATGTAGATTTAATATAGATATGAATGTGTTAGACATAGAATATATTAGTGAATGTGTGGTTTCAAGAAAATATCTCTGACAATATAAAAAGTCTTAAAAATTTGCATATATACACATTTCTGGACAAGGTACAAGTGTATGTGAAACTGCAAGTAACATTTTTTGGCAGCAGATATTTAGAATACTAGTTTTCTTTTTTAGGGTCCACCAGGACCACCTGGACCAATGGGACCACCAGGCATTTCTGGTCCTGCAGGAAAACCTGGACTTCCTGGTTTGCCTGGACCACTTGGACCAGCTGTAAGTAAATTACATTAACATTTTTGTTTCTTTTTTTTATAGAATTTATTCAATTAGCTAGATTTAATAATCTTGGCAACAAGATTTCCCTCTTTTTATAGTATACAAGAGCTCACCACACTAGATGATTTTAGGATCCATGTTTTGGCTGTAAAATATCTTTTCTTATTAAATTTATTTATTGTTATTTAGCACAAATATGAGCAAATCTTAATAGACTTTTGTTTGGATTAGGTTTGCGATTCTGTAAAATTCAAATGCTTTATTTCAACTCTTTTAGACAACAAGGAATTTAAATAAAATCTGAACATTTGTTGTGAGAAAGACCCCTTAAAGCAAGAAGAAGGTGTCATGTTGGCAAAGTTATCACATTAAAAGCATTATATGTTCCCCAAGTTCACCATGTTGGGTCTTCACTTCTCTCTGTTTGGCTACCAGGGAGAACTCAGTTCTCCATAAAATTCTGAAGTATGACCCCTGGTATACATGTATATTGATGAACATTTTTGGGGTAAATCAGCACCTTATAAAAGGACTTCTAGTTTAACTCTTTAAGCACTATGACCCGGTTTACCAGGAAATCAATTTTACTTCCGTACACACTATAGCCCGCTATACCGGGCTGCGCATGCTACTTTTTTTAATCCGAGATTTCCATTGGTCAGTCGTTGGGATAACCCCTCTAAAGTAACATACTAGAGTCATATACATTCATTTGAGTTTCTCTGGCTTTTTATGTACTTTTAACGGAAAATAAAGTAAATATTGGTCTATTATTAGCGTCGAAAATTTTTGGAAGTTTTGTACACAAAATGGCAGATAGCGATAGTGAAAACGACCTGTCAGTAGACGAAATTATTGATTATGTCGGCCAATTTGACTTAATAAATGTTAATCAAGCTTACAGAAATGAATTAGAAAGGCAATGGAGAAATATAGTGGGGGACAGTGATGATGAGGATGACTTTGAGGGGTTTGAAGCCGCGGACATGTTGACAAAAATTTTGACACATGGAGAAAGACAGAAACTCGAAGAAACATTCGTGAATTTAGGGAACGTGTGGGCCCAGTTAGAAATTTTGACACTTCAGCATCTGCCCTGAACTATTTTCAATGTTTTTATACTGAAGAAGTCTTCACTTCTATCGTCAATTTAACTGATTTGAACGCAATCCGAAAATCATACATGAAAGTTTACAAATTTACCTGTGCTAACGAAGTACAAATACTTTGTCAATTGAGACAATATCACTTTTTTTTTTTTTAATAATCATAAACTATTAAATCAATATAAATTCAAACAAAATAAAAGTGATGTCATAGTTAAAACACCAGTTTATCAAAATTACCTGATTTACCTGTATTTTTACCTGTATTTTTACCTGTATCTCACCTGTATGTCACCATAAGTCACAATAAGACAAACAGGTACAGCAAGTACAAAGTATGCTGATTATTTTGATACCTCATATGATGGAATTGGACGACTGAGTACAAATATACATCAGTTTTAAAGTACCTTCCCTAAATAAATGAAAATTCTCAAAGTTACTTAGTGTTGAAGGGTATGATACATTGAAAGTTATGCAGTGTTGAAAGAGTTAACATGTTTAACATTTATTTCAATAAAAATATTGAGTTTTCATCGAAAGTGAATAGAATTGTTCCATAAAGATTTGAATGAAAATATATGAATGTTTTAGATAATAAATCAGAGAAAGAGGAAACATGATTTTTGTGAAAAATAAACCTATGATATCAGATTGTAATAAATACTTTAATTATTTCTTGACAGGGATTACCTGGCAGAGAGGGCGAACCTGGGCTTAAAGGAGATCAGGTAAGTAAAATTTAAGCAATTACTCCCTAGTTTATGTCAAAACAGTATTCCAATGGACCCAGCATTTAAAATTTTATTACTGAATGGGTCTATTAAAGGTCCTGAATTAGTGTCCAGAAACGGTATTTCCAATGGACCCAGCATTTAAAATTTTATTACTGAAAGGGTCTGTTAAAGGTCCTGAATCAGATTTCAGAAGCATTATTCATACCTGCCAAATTTTAAAAATCTCCATGGGGGATTTTAAGCACAAGAGGACCTATTGTTTTTAATCTACTGTTAAATTGTTTGAATGAATATGTATGTGCTTAAATATCCTTTTAACTCATTTGAATGCCTATTTGGAGGTGTTCAGTTTATTTAATAAAGAATTTAAAAATTCAGGTCAACACCTCTCCTGGGGGAAACCCCCTTAAATCGTGGAGGTTGGCAGGTCTGAGTATTTCCACTAACCAAGCATTTTATTACTGAATGGGTCTGTTAAAGGTCCTGAATTGGTTTCCAGAAACAGTGTTTCCAATGGATCCAGCATTTAACATTTTATTACTGAATGGGTCTGTTAAAGGTCCTGAATTGGGTTCCAGAAACAGTATTCCAATGGATCCAGCATTTAACATTTTATTACTGAATGGGTCTGTTAAAGGTCCTAAATTGGGTTCCAGAAACAGTATTCCAATGGATCCAGCATTTAACATTTTATTACTGAATGGGACTGCTAAAGGTCCTGAATTGGGTTCCAGAAACAGTATTCCAATGGATCCAGCATTTAACATTTTATTACTGAATGGGTCTGTTAAAGGTCCTGAATTGGTTTCCAGAAACAGTATTTCCAATGGACCTAGTATTTAATATTTTATTACTGAATGGGACTGCTAAAGGTCCTGAATTGGGTTCCAGAAACAGTATTCCAATGGATCCAGCATTTAACATTTTATTACTGAATGGGACTGCTAAAGGTCCTGAATTGGGTTCCAGAAACAGTATTCCAATGGATCCAGCATTTAACATTTTATTACTGAATGGGTCTGTTAAAGGTCCTGAATTGGTTTCCAGAAACAGTATTTCCAATGGACCTAGTATTTAATATTTTATTACTGAATGGGACTGCTAAAGGTCCTGAATTGGGTTCCAGAAACAGTATTCCAATGGATCCAGCATTTAACATTTTATTACTGAATGGGTCTGTTAAAGGTCCTGAATTGGTTTCCAGAAACAGTATTTCCAATGGACCTAGTATTTAATATTTTATTACTGAATGGGTCTGTTAAAGGTCCTGAATTGGGTTCCAGAAACAGTATTCCAATGGATCCAGCATTTAACATTTTATTACTGAATGGGACTGCTAAAGGTCCTGAATTGGGTTCCAGAAACAGTATTCCAATAGATCCAGCATTTAACATTTTATTACTGAATGGGTCTGTTAAAGGTCCTGAATTGGTTTCCAGAAACAGTATTTCCAATGGACCTAGTATTTAATATTTTATTACTGAATGGGTCTGTTAAAGGTCCTGAATTGGGTTCCAGAAACAGTATTCCAATGGATCCAGCATTTAACATTTTATTACTGAATGGGACTGCTAAAGGTCCTGAATTGGGTTCCAGAAACAGTATTCCAATGGATCCAGCATTTAACATTTTATTACTGAATGGGTCTGTTAAAGGTCCTGAATTGGTTTCCAGAAACAGTATTTCCAATGGACCTAGTATTTAATATTTTATTACTGAATGGGTCTGTTAAAGGTCCTGAATTGGGTTCCAGAAACAGTATTCCAATGGATCCAGCATTTAACATTTTATTACTGAATGGGACTGCTAAAGGTCCTGAATTGGGTTCCAGAAACAGTATTCCAATGGATCCAGCATTTAACATTTTATTACTGAATGGGTCTGTTAAAGGTCCTGAATTGGTTTCCAGAAACAGTATTTCCAATGGACCTAGTATTTAATATTTTATTACTGAATGGGTCTGTTAAAGGTCCTGAATTGGGTTCCAGAAACAGTATTCCAATGGATCCAGCATTTAACATTTTATTACTGAATGGGACTGCTAAAGGTCCTGAATTGGGTTCCAGAAACAGTATTTCCAATGGACCTAGTATTTAATATTTTATTACTGAATGGGACTGCTAAAGGTCCTGAATTGGTTTCCAGAAACAGTATTCCAATGGATCCAGCATTTAACATTTTATTTCTGAATGGGACTGCTAAAGGTCCTGAATTGGGTTCCAGAAACAGTATTCCAATGGATCCAGCATTTAACATTTTATTACTGAATGGGTCTGTTAAAGGTCCTGAATTGGTTTCCAGAAACAGTATTTCCAATGGACCTAGTATTTAATATTTTATTACTGAATGGGTCTGTTAAAGGTCCTGAATTGGGTTCCAGAAACAGTATTCCAATGGATCCAGCATTTAACATTTTATTACTGAATGGGACTGCTAAAGGTCCTGAATTGGGTTCCAGAAACAGTATTTCCAATGGACCTAGTATTTAATATTTTATTACTGAATGGGACTGCTAAAGGTCCTGAATTGGGTTCCAGAAACAGTATTCCAATGGATCCAGCATTTAACATTTTATTACTGAATGGGACTGCTAAAGGTCCTGAATTGGGTTCCAGAAACAGTATTTCCAATGGACCTAGTATTTAATATTTTATTACTGAATGGGACTGCTAAAGGTCCTGAATCAGTTTTCAGGGATAGGTTTCATTTTCCTCTATAATAAGATACATGCAAAGGAAATATTTTGTTCAAATCCATTGAATTTCAGAGTAAGGAAGTAAACAAAAGAGTACAAATTTATAATTTTGAAGGGTAGATATTATTTCTTCTACAAAGAACAGTGTAAGAATATATTTCTGGACAGCAAAAGGACCAGAGATATTTATAGTTTAATTAGGGCCATGCCTATTAATTAGTTGAAGGCCTACACAGTAATCATCTTGTCCCTCTGTATGTTTGCCAAATTAATACACCATTTTGACTCTCTAAATTTAAAACCAATAGGAGTTCAGTGCCGAAACTTGGCATGATTATTCACCACTTCTAAAAGATATGTTGTGTACATGGAAGAAAACGTACATTGAAGATCATGATTAAAAAGATAACTGAACCTAGACAAACTTGTGCATAAAAAATAGAATAACCCTTATTGCATCACACATTTATTTACTGTGATGTCTCCTATAACTATCGTCAAGTTCAACCCAAATAATCATAATAATTTTTATGCGCCCATCAAAGACGAACGCATTATGGTATACCAACGTTCATCTGTCCGTCAACACTTCATACAATAAATCAACTTCGCTGTATCCAATTTTCATTTAACTTTAACACAACATTGTTTTATTTTTTACTTTGTCAATCCAGAGTTACAGAACTTTGGCCCTTAGATTTAAGATAATTTTTCACTAATTGCGCACTAACTCCAGTATTTATTTATTAATTTCCTCCAAACTTTTTTTGAATATTTTGGTGTGTCGGAACTTTAACTTTTACATTTAAGGCAATTTTTCACAAATCTCGCTCTTACTCCTGTATTCCTCGATTGATTTCCTCTAAACTTTACATTATTGTGGTGACTGAAATAAGGAAGCTCCTGTATGTATTTTTTAAATTTTCTGGTCTGTAATTCCAGAGTTATGGGACTTTAATTGTCAGATTTTAGTAAATTTATCAAATATTGTACCATAGGATTGATTTAGTGGAAACTTTACTTGACTGTTGGAATTGGTGAACATAACAAAATGTGTGGTTTAAATGGTATCCTCAGGCATGTTTTTCTACAGATCCATTTTTATTAAAGAATCAAGTTTAAGGCAAAGCATACATTGTAACAAACAAATAATTTATGTGGAAAATAGCGGCCACAGTTCACATCGAATGATGAGATCTGACATGATAGCAGAATGCCAACTTACGGTAATTGATTTAATTGACAAGTCTGTGCACCATTGGTGACAATGGATGCTCGAGTTCCTCCAGGTTAAATACTAAAGAGAACAAGGGCCATGATCCCCAGATACGTCAGGTCATATTCGAATCACCCCCTGGTTTCACTTCAGGGGAGTGAAGATTAACAATTTCTAGATCATAAAACAGTTAAGCTCGAACTGGTACCAATTCAGAACCGGCCACTCATGGTAGCTATATATACATGAGATGGTCTCAACAGAACTTCCTGCGGTACCGCAGGAAAGTAAAAACCTAATATGATCCGACATACAATACAGGAGAGGATCAAAACCCCTTAATCTTGCCAGATCCCGACATACGTTTTTGACTGTGACTAATCATTTTATTACAATATAATGAACAAATTAATTTCAAGATAAATGCTGATCTTTAACAAAGGAAAATTAAAAGTTTAATGCATTCCTGGCAGACAAACTAATAACGCATATTGATGGTTCCATTTTCACTCTGCTGGTATCTGAATATCCTGGTAAAAGTACAAGCCACTCACTAAAATTAACATTAGCCTATAGTTCTCGAAAGTATGATTCAGCAAGCAAATCCATCGGCTTTGTTTGTCCTCTCTATTTAGTCCAATAACATTATGGATCAGGCTTTTTCTGGTCATCCTGAAAAATTAATAAAACAGCAGCAGACAAAGAAATTGTTATTAGATGGTAGATTGCAAGGGGAGGTGGTGGGTTTTTGAAACATTCATATATCTACAACAGTGGCTAGTTCAATGTAAGGCTGAAGAGTCACGTGAAGTTAATTAGCGGGAAACGAGATACGGATCCGAATGATGCATTAATCAAATCTCTTTCATTTAATTGGTTTATCTTATAAATGAGATAAACCGTACTATTTGCTTATGATTAAATGCCTTCGAAACATCCGATTTTATTCTTGTAACAATTTCAATATGCATAATAAAGGTTTATCATGCGCTCTTAGAGAAGCTGTTTATTTATCATTGTAAATATTTTATGAAAAAAACAACCTTTTTTTTTTTTTTAATAATTAGCCATTTGACTTAAAAGAATTCATTGTCTGTATTGCATTCTTAAATTGTTCCGATTTTTTTTAATTTCAGGGATCACAAGGAATGCAGGGCATTATTGGTTACCCAGGACCAAGAGGAATTAAGGTACTGTGATTTTTTAAGGTACACTTTTAATGTATAGATACAGACATTCGGACTTAGAAATAAATATTGCAAACCAGCCATTTAAGACTTTTACCTGTTTTTGTTCAATGTACTGTGTAGTTTGTAAAAATACTGTAAGTATTTGAATAATTGGAAAACATGATGTTCATATATGATTAATTTTCCAGTAAAAACATAATCTGAAACATTTATTGAATTGTTTAAAAATGATATATCTGTAAATATATTGAATGTATTGATATTTGTAGGGAGATACAGGTAACACAGGACCAATTGGGATCAAAGGTGACATGGTAAGTAATACAAGTAACATAATGTCATAAGTTCTCAAATCTCCTTCTTTTCATATTTTAATGGATTCTGAAGAACAAACTGTTATTGTTAAGAGAAGAAATGTTTGCAGAGAAAACATGAGTTCTTGAGGTACTCTCAATCGAAAACTTAAACATATATATTTGCTTTCATTTTTCATGGTTTCATTATATCATAAATGCATGGAAATAAGAAGTGCTGTTTTTATGGTCTTTAAGCTGTCAATGTGTATTTTTTTTCTAATTAAAAAAAACAGTGCATAAAATAGATCTTACAATCTCTTTTTCTTTAGTTTTGAAGTGGTCTTAAGTTTTCTTAAATTGTGTTTACTGTCAAGATATGGTATAACAGAAATTTTGATATTATTTGAGCTTGGGAGTGCAATTTTTATTCTACAAGAGATAATATTCACCAATACTCATGAAAGTACCCTTCTGTTGTATAGCAAAGCTTGAAAAACATAATTTTGTCACTGATAATGTTGATAATTTGAAGCTTCATTTGCAATGATGCAATATCATAGAATATTGCATACTTACTTTTAGTTATGTTCTTTAGGCAATGTTATGTTGCTATACAATAATATATTTTACCTATACCTATTGTTTTAGGGTGGCCTAGGTATGGATGGCATGAAAGGAGACTATGGATATAAAGGTGATAAAGGACTTAAAGGAACTCCTGGACCACTTGGATATGAAGGAATTGAAGGAACAAAGGTAATCAACATGGAAATGAACATTTCCCTCCATTCAAAATCCATTTCATATTTTACACAATTAGGTTTTAGACGATATAATTCTTGTTAAGCTGTACTTATTAAAAAATGGTAGCCAGAAATGAAAGATGGTATTTTAGATTTAGCTATGTTATTTTACCTAAAAAAAAGTACTAAAGTTTGTTTAAAAAGTATAAACAGACTTTTATGCAGGTGACAAAACTCTTCATAACCTAAGGAATATACACTAAGATATTTATTTTAGGAATTGTGCAAACTTAATTAAATCTTCATAGACAAAAATAAAACCAATTTCTGACTAATGAAACAGGAATCATTGGTTGAAATTTAACAAAAAATTGATGGAAATTTTAACAACTGTGTCATGAAATTTTAGGAAGTAGGAAAACCAGAAGATCTTGCACAAAAAAACAAATAATTTGTCAAATGAAAATAATATGAATGTTCACCTCAAACACTCGAACATGCAGCCACACAATGACCAGACAAACTCTTGTTGTATATATCAGTTAAGTCTGTACGAATTAAATCTGATAAAAAGATAATTTAAACATTTGTTTTTTTTAAAGGGAGATCCAGGACAAAGAGGAGAAGTTGGAGAACAGGGTAGTCAAGGAGAAAAGGTGAGAATCATTGAGGCAGGATAAAATAGTGTAATCATAGTTCCTTTTGAATGGAAATAAATAAATAAAAAAACAGACTTACTTAAAAAATCCTAAGATTAAGCGCCCCTGTTATTGCATCACCTCTCACATACATATTTAACAGAATGATAGATACTGGTATATATCCTTCTTTACTGAAGAATGCTAAGGTAACACCAGTTTTCAAGGATGGTGACAAGCTTTTAGCAACAAATTACAGACCTATATCTGTTCTTCCAACTTTATCAAAATTAATAGAAAGGCATGTTTCTAATAACATGTACAAATACTTATCTAAACTTAAACTTTTACACCCTACACAATCTGGTTTCAGGCCGCAGCATTCTTGTCAAACTGCACTTATTAATATCATTGACAAATGGTTGCAAGAAATGAATGATGGTAATTTAAACCTAGCAATTTTATTAGATTTTAAAAAAGCTTTTGATTTGGTAGATCATGACATTCTTTGTTTAAAGCTTGAAATTTATGGATTTAGTGAGGCTACTGTTAGTTTTTTCAAGTCATACCTGAATAACAGAAAACAGCAGGTAAACATTTGTAATGTTTACTCTGAACAACAACATGTAAAATTTGGTGTCCCCCAAGGTTCTATACTTGGTCCTCTATTGTTTGTGCTATTTATAAACGACCTTCCCTTATGCATTGAAAATTGTGAAACAGACCTATATGCTGATGACACCACTCTTCATAAATCAGGGAAAAACATAGAAAATATACATGATGATGTTCAAGAAGATTTATACAGGGTTGAAGAGTGGTGCAAAATGAATAACATGTTCATTAATGCAAATAAAACAAAATGTTTGGTTACTGGAACAAAGCAGAAACTATCAATTCAGACTTATCAACCAAACTTAATAATAGATTCAAAAGTATTACAAAATTCTTCATGTGAAAAATTATTAGGTGTTAAAATTGACAGCACACTTAACTGGAGAAATCAAATTGACCAAGTTTGTGCTAATATATCATCCAGAATATACCTCCTTTCTAAAATAAAGAAATTTTTAGATATAAATGCAAGGAAAACATATTACAATGGGTATATTCTGCCCCTGATTGACTACTGCTGTATTATTTGGGGTGAATGTAAAAATGAAGGGATAGCAAGAATTTTAAAACTCCAAAAAAGGGCAGCAAGATTAATTCTAGATGCAGTTCCTTTATCCCCCTCAGCCCCCTTATTTAAAGAACTTGGGTGGATGACAGTTGACAATAGAATAAAATACCACAAATATTTACTTCTATATAAATGTATGCATATGGAAGCACCAATGTACCTAGTTCAAAAGTTTAAACTGAAATCAGATAATAATCCTTACTCCCTGAGAGGCGTCACTCAAGGTAATCTGATAGTTCCTAAGCCAAAAGCTGAGCTATTTAAGAAATCTTTTGTTTATTCTGGATCAGTGTTATGGAATGGACTACCAAACAAAATGCGTAAAGCTCAAAACACTTATACTTTTAAACAAAGTATCAAGAAGTACTTAACACAGTCCTGATAAGATTATGTTTCTACAATGTATTTGTATATTCTTTTATTTATATTTGTATTTGATTTTTTGACTACATGTACATCTTGAACAGCCTTATATCTTATCATGTTAGTAATATTACATTGAACTAATTGACTGTAAATTAACTATGTGTAAATATCTGTTTTTTGATTGTATTGTAATTTGTATGTGAGGGCCTCAGGGAAGATTAGTTTATTGTAACTAACTGAGTTTACCCTCTTTAAATAAAGAATTTATTATTATTATTATTATTATAATACAGTTAACTACTGTGGAGTCATTATTATTCTTTCATCGGTTTTGTGGATATTGGTGTATAGTGGTACCACGAATTTAAATGTATCTTCGAAATGCAAATTTTATACAGGCTTGTATGCAGACTGGTGGCTAAACCACAAATCAAATATCCACGAACCTACATTTTTTCCTCAATCCACGAAAATTGGTACCCACGAAAAATAAATGAATCCACAGTATATTGTTTGTTTGAAAGAAGGAAATAATAAAATTTGAAAAAAAATGTAGAGGTAAAGATCTTGAAAATATCATTATGGCATAAAATAGTTCAGTTAAACTAAAAGGTTTTAACATAATGATATACCCTACCTTCTATAGATTTCAGAGAATTCAATTGAATGTGCGAAGTCACATGCTGACTGTGTACTGGTATATTTATTACACAGATTGCCCATTATAAGAAAGCATCTGTAAGATACTCATTTTGTATTGCAAGAATCAGATAGTCAGTAGGATATAAATATTACACAGTTCATCATTGGTATATACAAGGTCTGTAAATTTTGTAAGGGGACTCTAGCTATGCTCTCATCTCATATAAAATTTACTGAATGTGTATATACCCTATTAGGTCATGGACTACCTGTGTAGTAAATATTATTTAGATTATTTTACAATGTCTTATGAATGTACACACTAATTTAGTCAAATATAATTTCAGGGACGACAAGGCATGCCAGGTATAACAGGATACCCTGGACCGACAGGACCAAAGGTAATTGAACTATTAAAAAAACAAGATTCTTTCCAAATTAGATATTGAACTTTTGCTCCATGTAGTGAACTAAATCTATGAACTTAAAGTTTTTAGAAGCCGTTATGAATAGGTAAAATCTGACAAAAGCAAAAATGTTCAGAATGTTGAGCTCTACCAATTGTCCATATGCGTCAAAACTGTCAGATGACTTCTTATAGGAGTTATTGCCTTTAAATGACAAGTTTTACCATTGTTTTCAATTTTGCCTATTATCTTGAAAAATATAGTAGATAGAAAGAAACTGCAAACTGCAAAAATGATCCGCACTACAAGTTCTACAAATAAGTCCACATTGTCGAAATCGTCAGTCGACTCCTTATTAGAGTTATTGCCCTTTGATGACAACTTTTTACCAATTTTTGCATTTTTGCCTTATATTTTAAAAATTATAATAAATAGATAGAAACTTAAATAAGCAAAAATGATCAGCAAGACAAGACCTACAATTAAGACAATATTGTCTGACGACTCCTTATTGGATTTATTGTCCTGTAATGAAGAGTTTTACCATTTTTTTTTGCATTATGCCTTATATGATAAAAGTTATAATACAGATAAATAGACACTTTAAATCATAAAAATGATCAGCAAGGCAAGATCTACTAACAAGTCAAATTTTGCCGATATAGTTGGTAGACTGTCACTCTTTATAGGAGTGATTGACCTTAAATGAGGATTTTTTTTACCCTCTGTTATGTTTTGAGCAAGAACTAAAGAAGATAAAGAGAAACTAAACAGAATAAATGATCAGCAATACAAGATCAACAAAACAGAGATTTTTTGTCATGAGAGCCTCTAGTTTTGTCATACATGATGACAGATTAATTGTCCTACAACAGATAGAGTACTGGGTTCCATAAGTCTCTTCAATGGTTTACAGGTGTTAAATGGTTTTGAAATTAAGACAATTTTCTTTGTAAGCACCCTTTTAGTGTTGTATGAAATTATATTGAAGCCTTGCTACTTACATATTATCCTGAATAAGAATGTTAAATTTTTAGGTAGATATTAATCTGACAATTGGGAGGGTGACTTGGAAAAATATTGGGGTATTCCCATATCAATTCTTGTCACCACAACAACAACTTCATTTCTCATGAGATACTCTACATGTTTATGAAGGTTTCCACTTGACTTATGAAAACCTTGATGAGTTGAATAATCAGAAAAATCTGAAAATGGGAACTTTCTTTGGGGAGAGGGACTGGTCAAAGTATTCCATTTTAATTCTCATCGCCAGAATAGCACTTTCATTTATTATCAGATTGGCTTTAAATTTTGATGAAGGATTCAATCTTCTCTTCAAAATCTGAAATGAATGTAATAATCGGAAATATCTGATAGGGGGAACTGAAAAAACATCCCATATTACTTCTTGTCGCCAGGATAGCACATTCATTTCTTATCAGATTTTCTTCAAGTTTCTATGATGGATTCCATTCATCAAAACCTCGGATGAGTTCAATAATGAAAAAAAGTCTGAAATGAGGAACAATTTTTTTTGGAAAGGGGGACTCCTGATAATTTCCCATTTGAAATATGTAGAGTGTATGTATGTGAACTTGTTCACTAAAGGTTTTTCTTTTTTATATGCCAGTTTACGGGAATTATAATGGTATACCATTGTCCGTCTCTCTGTCCGTCCGTCCGTCCGTCCGTCAGTTCGTCAGTCCTATTTCTTGTAATCGCAACTCCTCTCAAACCACACAACAGAATTTCACGAAACCTTTTTAGATAATAAGGACATACTATGTAGTTGTGCATATCGACAGGAAATTACGATTCAATTTTTTTTCTAGGAGTTACGCCCCTTTGAACTTATTTACTTTAATGTACTACTGCAACCTTTTGTCATCGCAACTCCTCTCAAACCACACAACAGAATTTCATGAAAAATTTTCAGATAATAAGGACATACAATGTAGATGTGCATATCGACAGGAAATTACGATTCAATTTTTTTTTTCCAGGAGTTACGCCCCTTTGAACTTATTTGCCAAATATACTACTGCAACTTTTTGTCATCGCAACTCCTCTCAAACCACACAACAGAATTTCTTGAAACCTTTTCAAATAATAAGGACATACTAAGTAGATGTGCATATCGACAGGAAATTACGATTCAATTTTTTTTCCAGGAGTTACGCCCCTTTGAACTTATTTGCCCAATATACTACTGCAATCTTTTGTCATCGCAACTCCTCTCAAACCACACAACAGAATTTCTTGAAACCTTTTCAAATAATAAGGACATACTAAGTAGATGTGCATATCGACAGGAAATTACGATTCAATTTTTTTTCCAGGAGTTACGCCCCTTTGAACTTATTTGCCCAATATACTACTGCAATCTTTTGTCATCGCAACTCCTCTCAAACCACACAACAGAATTTCATGAAACTGTGCAGATAATAAGGACATACTATGTAGATGTGCATATTGACAGGAAATTATGATTCAATTTTTATACGACCGCAAAAAAATTTTTGTGGTCGTATATTGGTATGACGTTGGCGTCGTCGTCGTCCGTCGTCGTCGTCGTCTGGCGTCGTCCGGCGTCGTCCGAAGACACATTGGTTTTCGCACTCTAACTTTAGTTTAAGTGAATGGATCTCTATGAAATTTTACCACAAGGTTCAATACCACAAAAGGAAGGTTGGGATTGTTTTTGGGGGTTATGGTACCAACAGTAAAGGAATTAGGGGCCAAAAAGGGGCCAAAAATAAGCATTTTTGTAACTTCCAGACATAACTTGTGTGTTAGTGTATGGATCTCTCTGACATTGTACCACAAGGTTCCATATCACAAAAGGAATGCTGGGATTGATTTTGGGGGTAATTGCCTCAAAATTTTAGGAATTAGGGGCCAAAAAAGGGGCAAAAAACAAGCATTTTTCTAGTTTCATAACAATAACTTGTGTGTAAGTGTATGGATCTTTCTGAAATTGTACTACAAGGTTCCATATCACAAAGGGAAAGCTGGAATTGAGTTTGGGGGGTAATTGCCGAAACATTTAGGAATTGGGGGCCAAAAAGGGGCCAAAAATAAGCATTTTTCTAGTTTCCAGACAATAACTTGTGTTCAAGTGTATGGATCTCTCTGAAATTGTACTGCGAGGTACCATACCACAAAGGGAAGGCTGGGATTGATGATGGGGGTAATTGCCTCAATATTTTAGGAATTAGGGGCCAAAAAGGGGCAAAAAACAAGCATTTTTCTAGTTTCAGGACAATAACTTGTGTGTAAGTGTATGGATCTTTCTGAAATTGTACTACAAGGTTCCATATCACAAAGGGAAAGCTGGGTTTGAGTTTGGGGGTAATTGCCCTAAACGTTTAGGAATTTGGGGCCAAAAAGGGGCCAAAAAACACATTTTTCTAGTTTCCAGACAATAACTTGTGTTCAAGTGTATGGATCTCTCTGAAATTGTACTGCAAGGTACCATTCCACAAAGGGAAGGCTGGGATTGAGTTTGGGGGTGATGAATCATAAGGGGGTTCAAAATATTTGTGGGGGGGGGATTTTTTTTTTTTTCATTTTTTTTTTCTTTTAAAATTTTCCATTTTAAGTTGGTTATTTCTGATTTATATTTAAAAGCAAATAATAATGATATGGTAGGAGATACACACCAAACAGGATGTGTAAATTATTATATAATAAGTATTGTGCAATAGCAAGAAATTTTCAATTGCGCAGTATTGCACAATAGCAAGAAATCTTCAATTGCACAGTATTGCGCAATAGCAAGAAATCTTCAATTGCACAGTATTGCGCAATAGCAAGAAATATCCAATAGCACAATATTGCGCAATAGCAAGAAATTGTCAATTGTACAGTATTGCGCAATAGCAAGAAATATTTAATTGCACAGTATTGTGCAAAAGAAGATACTTCGTATAAATTGCTTATTTCTTGACCAATTTCAATGGGGTTTTATTCTTGAATTCTTGGGTTTCTTTAATATGCTGAATCTAACCGTGTATTTAGTTTTTGGATTTTGGGCCCTGTTTTTTTAATTGGTCCAAATTGAGGTCCAAAGGGTCCAAAATTAAACTTTGTTTGATTTCATCAAAAATTGAATTTTTGGGGTTCTTTGATATGCCGAATCTTACCATGTATTTAGATTCTTAATTTTTGGTTCCGTTTTCAAATTGGTCTACATTAAGGTCCAAAGGGTCCAAAATTAAACTTAGTTTGATTTTAACAAAAATTGAATTCTTAGGGTTCTTTGATATGCTGAATCTAAACATGTATTTAGATTTTTGATTATGGGCCCAGTTTTCAAGTTGGTCCAAATCGGGGTCCAAAATTAAACTTTGTTTGATTTCATCAAAAATTGAATTTTTGGGGTTCTTTGATATGCCGAATCTTACCATGTATTTAGATTCTTAATTTTTGGTTCCGTTTTCAAATTGGTCTACATTAAGGTCCAAAGGGTCCAAAATTAAACTTAGTTTGATTTTAACAAAAATTGAATTCTTAGGGTTCTTTGATATGCTGAATCTAAACATGTATTTAGATTTTTGATTATGGGCCCAGTTTTCAAGTTGGTCCAAATCGGGGTCCAAAATTAAACTTTGTTTGATTTCAACAAAAATTGAATATATGGGGTTCTTTGATATGCTGAATCTAACCATGTATTTAGATTTTTGATTTTTGGGCCGCGTTTTCAACTTTGTCCACATTGAGGTCAAAAGGGTCCAAAATTAAACTTTGTTTGATTTCATCAAAAATTGAATTCTTGGGGTTCTTTGATATGCTGAATCTAACCATGTATTTAGATTTTGGATATTGGACCATAATAGGTGAATGTCCAATTTAAAATTTTTAAGTTCTTAGACCACATTCATTCTGTGTCAGAAACCTATGCTGTGTCAAATATTTAATCACAATCCAAATGCAAAGCTGTATCAAGCTTGAATGTTGTGTCCATACTTGCCCCAACTGTTCAGGGTTCGACCTCTGCGGTCGTATCAAGCTGCGCCCTGCGGAGCATTTTATTTTTTCTGATACAATTTATTTTTCTTACACTTATATTATTTCTCCAATGACAATGTGGGGACGTGGGGTATGTGAGCGCGCTCACTAAGGTTCTTTAATTTAATCTACTTTAATCATAGTGTTTGATACTTACAGGGACCAACTGGTCGTCATGGACGCCGTGGAAGAAGAGGCACAAGAGGAAAATCTGTAAGTTCTTAATTCTTCTTTTACATTAATTAAGCTGAGCCAATTAACAAAAATGAAAAATTTTTCATTTAGTTTTATATGTCTTAGAAGGATCAAATGTTGGGTAAAAAAAAATTGTACTTAAATGATGAAGTCTCCCAACAGCTTAATCTTTACTACAAATAGACAATCATAGAAAATCATCAAGATGATATGATATAATAATAATATTGACAAATTTTTTTTTTTTTTCAATATTCAAAATCATCAAGTGAAAATGACAATATTTTTTATTTGCAATGATACAAATATTGCAGAACTTCCAAATTAATGAATACATCTTGTTTACCTTACAATAACATGAATTTCAAGATTTAAATAGGCTGCAATATTCCATAGTAGTTGTTCTATTTTTGTCTTGCCTGCGACTTTCCAGTATGCGAGACATAGGTATTACTATCCGGCAGCGGCGGCTTAAACTATTTGTATAAAGCTTTTTATTTCAGAAGGTAGAAGACCTGGATGCTTCATACCTTGTATGCAGATACCTTATGTTACGAATTTTCCGTCTGTCATATGCCCATTGTCCTTGACCTGAATTTCATGGTTCAGTGACTTCTTGAAAAAAATTACAGTTTTTTTGTCATGTGAATTTCTCACTTATTATGAGTAATAGGATAACTATATTAACTATATTTGGTATATGGGTTCCTTGCAACGTCTACATTTTCCATCAGACAGGGTTAACCTGACCTCGACCTCAATTCATGGATCAGTGATCAAGGTTAAAGTTACGTGATTAGGTCTGTTTCTCAGATACTACAAGCAGCAGGTCAACTATATGTGGTGTATGGAATGATTGTAAGGGGTACATGTCAGACTGGCAGGTTTCATCTGACCTTGACCTCATTTTCATGGTTTATTGGTCATTGTAAATTTTTTGTGTTTTGGTCTGTTTTTCAAGTACTAATAGAAATAGGTCAACTTTATGTGGTGTATGGAATGATTGTAAGGGGTACATGTCAGACTTGCAGGTTTCATCTGACCTTGACCTCATTTTCATGGTTCATTGGTCATTGTTAATATTTTTGTTTTGGTCTGTTTTTCAAGTTCTGTAAGCAATAGGTCAACTATAATTGTTGTATGGAATGATTGTAAGGTGTCCATGTCTGTCTTGCCAGTATCATCTGACCTTGACGTCATTTCCATGGTTCATTAGTTAACATTAAGTTTTTGTCTCGCCTTGACAGTGTCAAAAAGCGAAACATAGGTATGCTGTTTCCAGCGGTGGCAGGCAGCGTCAACAAGGTATTAGTTTGTGATTAGGTCTAGTTTATGGTGAACTACAAGTGGTAGGTCAATGATATTTGGTATGCAGTTGTATTAGCATTGCAACATCTCATTTCCATGGAGATTATTTGGCCCTGCCCCCTCAGTCATGGTCTATTGACTTTGAAACTTTTGTTTAGTTTACATGTATTAGTTTGTGATTAGGTCAGTTTATGGGGAATCACTAGTGGTAGGTCAATGATATTTGGTATGCAGTTGTATAAGCATTGGCATATCTCATTTCCATGGAGATTATTTGACTCCGCCCCCTTAGTCATGGTCTATTGACTTTGAAAATTTTACTTAGTTAACATGTATTAGTTTGTGATTAGATCAGTTTAAGATGAACTACTAATGTTAAGTCAATGATAATTGGTATGCAAATTTATTGGCATGTGAAAGTATCGTTTCCATGGAGATTATATAGCCTCACCCCCTCATCATGGTTCATTGACTTTGAAACTTTTACATAGTTTACAAGTTAATGTTTGTGTTTAGGTTTGTTTAAAGGGAACGACTTATAATAAGTCAATGGTATTTTGTATGCAGTTGCATTAGCATTGGCACATCTCATTTCCATGGAGATTGTTTAGCCATGTACATTCAGTCATGGTTCATTGACTTTGAATATTTGCATAACTTACATGTTAAAGTATTGCTATTCAATTTCAACATTTGAACAATCAAAATTACAAAAAGGCGAGACATATCTCTGTGACAACAGTTTATTGTGTTTTGGTCTGTTTTTCGATTACCATAAGCAATGGGTCAACTATATTTGGTGTATGGAATGATTGTAAGGTGTACATGTCTGTGTGACAGTTTTTATCTGACCTTGACCTCATGGTCATGGATATTTACGAATGTTAAGTTTATGTGATACTTGTAGTAAAACCTTTATCTTTAAGACTTTCAACATAAAATCAATGGTCAGTAAAACAGGCGAGACATTTCAGCGTGTGCACTCTTGTTTTAGTTATACACTATAAAAAATGTCATTTTGTTCTACAAGGAAACATATATTACTCAAAGAAACATTCATCACATTTTGAAGATTGATAGCATAATAATAATAAAAAAACATATCTTGACCCAAGCCAAGCATAAACTGAAAACATAGAGAATAGTTACAATGTTACAATCAAAAGGAATAGGGATACTTTCTAATGTAAGATAGACTGCAAATTTGATAACTTCAACATTGTTGAATCAGTATGTTCAATGAAAAAATGTCTAGTACAAAATGAGTTGTATTTAGATAAAAGATTTATCAGTACTTTTCATTCACATAACTTTTTTTTCAGGGAAAACCTGGACCAGTCGGAGACCGTGGAGAGCCTGGACCACAGGTAAATAGCTGACATTTATAATGATAGATCAGTGTTTTCCATTCGGCATTTAAGCCAGGTGTGCCGACCACTTTCTTTTGAAAACCGACCACCTTTCCATTTTAGGAAAAATTTAAATACTAATCGCGCCTCACATTTGTTTTCATTGACAAAAATGGCGGATCGTCAAATTTCAATGTTTTCTTTTTATTAATCGGGGGAAGAGAAAGGCAGGTGACGATGGTGATAAGGAAAATTCTATGCTAAATAAGTCAACTAAAACGGATAGTTGTATTGAAATTGTTGAAATTGAAAAAAAAGTATCAAACAACAGAAAAGGCATGCAAGGGATCGCGAAGATGAACAGGTTGGGAACAGTCCCCCAAATGAGGGATATCCCTTAAATGAGGGACTGTCTCTCTGGCAAAAGGTCATGTCAATACTGTTGAAGAAAAGAAAAGAGAAAAACTTAGATTTTTTAACTTAAAAGGGGGAAAATCGTTATATTTGGATCAACTTTTTTAAAAGAGGGTCCAATTATTTTTAATGATAAAGCAGATATAAGTCCAGGAATATTACAAATTTCTTGGACATGTTTTATAATACAATACCAAATAGATGTATAGTTCTTTGGGAAAAGTTTCTGTAAATAAAATAAATATGAGTTCATTTGTATCTCAGAAATATACCCCTCATAAAAGGGGTAGTCATTACATTGAGAGTTTACCCCTCATTTGAGGGGTTGTTCCCAAGCTGATGAATATGAATAGGACTTTAAATGGCTAATCGGCACAGAAAGAGGATATTTCTGTTCTGTGTGCCAAAAATACAACACTAAAGCGAGGAACAGGACAGAAACTTGGATCGATAAGCAATGCATATGCAGGAGAAGGGAGTCCTGCAAACACCATATCTGCTATCCGAGATGCTAACAACTAATTTGTCAAATAAAAGGCTAGCAGTGATAGCAAAGAACAGTTCAATTTTATTAAATGTGAATACAATACTAATCCTTCTTTTTGTGTCCCAAAAAACAGTAAAGTTAAACCCGGTTGGAAATGCTAAAACAAAAAAAAAACCAATCGGTTGCAAGTGATTTTTTCAAAACACCCACCTTACCTTAGTGAAAAATGGAGAACACTGTAGATTGAGTTATGCTACATAACTATTTTGTTTAGCGGCATTTTATAAAGAAATTAAATCATTTGCAATAAGATTATTGATTACAGAATTGATTGTCACTCTCTATTATATAGTTTTTGTTGACAATAGTCAGAAGTTCTGAAAGAAATATGTGAAAGCTCATTCAGATTCTTAATATTCTCATAGTCAAAAACGGCTAGAAGGGCTGTTTTAATTCTGGCTATGAAGTAAAAGAGACCTGACAACTAATATACTGATGACAGTTGATGTAAATAATAAGTTAGCCTGTACATATATACATTTCAAAGGAAGAAACTTTAAAGTTTTGGTGTGATTTCATAATTCTCTTGTTAAATTCATTATCTTATGCAATATATATATATACACTTATTACGATTTGTGCTTGTAAATAAAAAACTTGCATGCATGAAATTGTTGATCATTTACAATAAATTGATAGATCTATGAAAATAAGTGATGGTGTTTGATGTATTTTGTAGGGACCAAATGGTGAAAGAGGAAAGCAAGGAACACCAGGTCCCTTGGGACCAAAGGGAGATTCAGGTGTACCTGGTCCACCAGGTTTTCAGGGAGAACAGGGAATTCAAGGGCCTCCTGGACCACCAGGTTTGATGGGGCCTTTTGGTCCACCGGTAAGTAACAATTATTACTTGTTTGTCTTCTAGTACTTGTTTTTAGAACTGATTTCTTCTTGAAATTTCTTGATTTGTTTAATCATTTTAGATATTGTTATTTCTTTCAAGATAAAACAGTAGAACATATATATGATACCAGTTTGTACTGGTACAGAACTGAACCTTTTAAGCCATTAATGAGATTAACATGTAGAATTTCATCATTGTAGGGATTGCCAGGAAAAGAGGGAATGTTTGGACCCCCTGGAGAAAGAGGTGAATCAGTAAGTATAAGTAGTAATGTATACCCCACAAAGGCTCGATGAATGCTACAGGAACTAATTAATGACCTCATGTCCCCACATTGTTTCAGAGCAGATGAAAATGCAATTCTAAAAGTTTTTTTTTTTCAGATTGAAAATACTGATATTGAGAAGTAATTAATGGGCAAGTGTAACTCAAGAATATTATTTGTATATTTTTAGCCTATCTGGCCCCATTATTGGCCAAGTGAGCTATTGCTATCATTTGGCATCTATTTTTGTGCTCCATTGTTAACTTTATAAATATGTTCTAAAACCATCAGACAATTTCAACCAAATTGGTCTAATTGATCCTTGGATTCTTATGCCGCCATTGCATTTTCATTTTGTATGAATAGAATATAAGGAGATTTAGTATGATTGGAAACTAGACAACTATCCACCAAATGTAAATACTAACAGGTCAGTGTACTGCCTTCAAAAATGAGCAAAACTCATATTGTTTAGTATGTATATAATATAAGTAAAGTCTGTGGTTTTTTGCCTGCAAACCAACCAACATGGCCACTATGACTTAAAATAGAAAATACATGTAAAATGCAAAAACATTACTTATGTAAGACTTAAGTTTTTAAAAAAAAAAAAATCTCAGAGCAAAAAGGTTACGTAAGAAAATTTTTATGACATGATTAGATATAGGTTTTTGACAGGTAATTTATATATATTATTCTACTTGACAGGGTTTGCCAGGACAGCCAGGATTGCCAGGACAAGCTGGTGTTATGGGTGCATCAGTAAGTTATTAATTAGATTACAATGATTATTTTTACGAATATTTTATTCTCATAAACATAATGTTACAGAGAAATTAGTATACAATTATAATACAATAATAGTGCATGCGTAAACAAATATGAAACAAAGACAGTACACTATAGTTCAGAAATCTCTCTTTATTTCATTTTAAACAGTCTAATACATTTAAGTTATGCAATGTAAATTTTGATCTAAATTAGCACAATGTTAAAATATCTTGTTTCAAGTTTATTGCAAATTTTAACTTGACTTTCTGTTTCATATGAAGATAAAAAAAAATTAAACAACTAAATCAGGCACATATGTATATAAAAAAGCTTTGACCAATCTGAAACTTGTATTATAATGGTTTTTGTCTGGCCTTGACGGAGTCAAAAAGCGAGACATAGGTATGCTGTTTACGGCGTCAACAATGTATTAGTTTGTGATTAGGTCTAGTTCATGGTGATCCACTAGTGGTAGGTCAATGATATTTGGTATGCAGTTGTATTAGCATTGGCACATCTCATTACCATGGAGATTATTTGGCCCTGCCCCCTCAGTCAAGGTCTATTGACTTTGAAACTTTTCATAGTTTACATGTATTAGTTTGTGATTAGGTCAATTTATGGGGAACCACTAGTGGTAGGTCAATGGTATTTGGTATGCAGTTGTATTAGCATTGGCACATCTCATTACCATGGAGATTATTTGGTCCCGCCCCCTCAGTCAAGGTCTATTGACTTTGAAACTTTTCATAGTTAACATGTATTAGTTTGTGATAAGGTCAGTTTATGGGGAACCACTAGTGGTAGGTCAATGATATTTGGTATGCAGTTGTATAAACATTGGCATATCTCATTACCATGGAGATTATTTGGCTCCGCCCCCTTAGTCATGGTCTATAGACTTTGAAAATTTTGCTAAGTTAACATGTATTAGTTTGTGATTAGGTCAGTTCAAGGGGAACCATTAGTGGTAGGCCAATGTTAGTTTGTGTTCAGTTGTATAAGCATTAGCACATATCATTTCCATGGAGAATATTTGGCCACGCCCTGTCAGTCATGGTCTATTGACTTCGAAACTTTTGCTTAGTTTACATGTATTAGTTTGTGATTAGATCAGTTTAAGATGAACTGCTTATGTTAAGTCAATGATATTTGGTATGCAAATGTATTGGCATTTGCAAATATCGTTTCCATGGAGATTATATAGCCCCACCCCTGATCTTGATTCATTGACTTTGAAACTTTTACATAGTTTACAAGTTAATGTTTGTGTTTAGGTTTGTTTAAAGGGAACAACTTATAATAAGTCAGTGGTATTTGGTATGCAGTTGTATTAGCATTGGCACATCTCATTCCATGTACCTTCAGTCATGGTTCATTGACTTTGAATATTTGCATAACTTACATGTTAAAGTATTGCTATTTTTTTAATTTCAACGTTTGCATTATCAAAATTACAAAAAGGCGAGACATATCTCTGTGATAACAGTTTATTAATAATTAGTTGGTTCTAAAAAACAACAAAAAGTTTTCTACTGAAATTTGAAACCATTGTATTTTGTTATACTAAGATTACAGTATCTTTTTCAGAAATGATGTTATTTTTTACAATTTTTAAAAAATTGAGGTGAAAAGACTGTGTTTGTATTATTATATCTATTTAAAAAATAACGCTGACATGAAAAATATAAATATTTTAGGGAGCTTCAGGAGAACCAGGTGCTCCAGGAGATAGAGGCTCCCCAGGGAACCCTGTAAGTACTGGATTGATTATATTTGCTTTAAACTATAGAGGACAGCCATAAAGGCCAATTGAATTGCTTACATGCTAATTATTTGTAATTTAAGCACTAATTTTATTTCAATTTCTTGTGATATTTTGTTTTTGTCCTAGCCATGCTGGATGTATGTAATCACTACAGATTTTAAGATTAGGCAGAATTCTGAGTTGAAGACATATCATGAAACTAATGATGTGTTTTATAACTTGCAGAAAGTTTATATGTTACAGTGAATTTGTAAAATCCCTGGAATAATTAGTGATTTTGTAAAATCACTAATAGTTTCAGGAATTTTGTAAAATCAATGAAAATATTGCTAGGGATTTTGTTAAATCCCTGATTACAAATTTAAACTTGATATTAGAAATGTCAAGTTTAAATTTGTAATCAATGATTTTACAAAATCCCTAGCAATATTTTCTTAATACAAATAAACCAATGATTTTGAAATATATTTTTACATAATTAATACTAGTTAAAATCATTGTTCAGTGATTATGAATAATAGGCATATGAACTGATAATAAGACTACAATTTACTTATTTTTGCATGATAAGTTTGGGTGACATCTGTTACGCAATTGCCCTGCTTTTCAACAGGCACACATATTTTGTTCACATCTATTCTTTTCGGAACATCCACATTTTAAAAAACCTTGTCCATCACAAATGGAAGACAGTTTAACTGCTTGTCGAAAAGGTATGAAATTATCAATAGATACAGCTGACAGACTCAAAAACAAGGAATCAGTGGGTTCAAGCTGGTTTCTTGTGTATGACCCTTACAAAATGCCATGTTTGGTAACAAGACTATGTTGTACATGTCTTCAAGACATACATAATATTTGATATCTTCATCTGATGAATACCGTTTTTTTTTTACGATTTTGTTTACATCTCCACATTGAAGAACTTCATACATACATTAAACAAATATTTACTTTTAATTTGATTTGGATCTAAAGAGTGGAGAAAGTATAGAAATATAGATTCTACCACTGCATCGAGTGTGATACGATATTTATCCACTCGAGACAGTTAAATTATCAAATTTAAAACGCGAGGCTCGCCAAGCGTTTTAAATATTTAAAATTTAACTGTCGAGAGTGGATAAATATCGTATTACACGAGATTTGGTGGTGGAATCTGTTTCTCTAATGATTTTCAAACAATATGCAAGCAAACTTATTCCTTCTTTTTGAATGATCTGCAAAAAGATGTGTTCTTTCTATGTGACGTCATCAGGCATGGTCACCTTTTTTCATGCCGTCACAATAGGAAATTCAGAGGAAAGCAAGAAAATTCGACGTCATAATGGGATTGTAACCAATGAAGAACTGAGATCAAACGAACCACACGTTGATTAAATTTTTTTTATACAATGGGTGCAGAAAGGGATAAATTGACGAAGAATTAGAGAAACTTATTTAAAGTTTTATCACTTTGTGATAGAATACATGTATAAGACAGTATCTGAGATTTGACCAAAGTAAGAACAAAGTATTTTTATACGACTGCAAAAAATTTTTGTGGTCGTATATTGGTATGACGTTGGCGTCGTCGTCGTCGTCGTTGTCGTTGTCGTCGTCATCCGAAGACACATTGGTTTTCGCACTCTAACTTTAGTTTAAGTGAATGGATCTCTATGAAATTTTACCACAAGGTTCAATACCACAAAAGGAAGGTTGGGATTGATTTTGGGGGTTATGGTACCAACAGTAAAGGAATTAGGGGCCAAAAATAAGCATTTTTGTAACTTCCAGACATAACTTGTGTGTTAGTGTATGGATCTCTCTGACATTGTACCACAAGGTTCCATATCACAAAAGGAATGCTGGGATTGATTTTGGGGGTAATTGCCTCAAAATTTTAGGAATTAGGGGCCAAAAAAGGGGCAAAAAACAAGCATTTTTCTAGTTTCATGACAATAACTTGTGTGTAAGTGTATGGATCTTTCTGAAATTGTACTACAAGGTTCCATATCACAGAGGGAAAGCTGGAATTGAGTTTGGGGGTAATTGCCCTAAACGTTTAGGAATTTGGGGCGAAAAAGGGGTCAAAAAACACATTTTTCTAGTTTTCAGACAATAACTTGTGTTCAAGTGTATGTATCTCTCTGAAATTGTACTGCAAGGTACCATACCACAAAGGGAAGGCTGGGATTGAGTTTGGGGTGATGAATCATAAGGGGGTTCAAAAAATTTTGGGGGGGGGGATTTTTTTTCTTCATTTTTTTTCTTTTTTTCCTTTTTTTTTTTCTTTTAAAATTTTCCATTTTAAGTTGGTTATTTCTGATTTATATTTAAAAGCAAATAATAATGATATGGTAGGAGATACACACCAAACAGGATGTGTAAATTATTATATAATAAGTATTGTGCAATAGCAAGAAATTTTCAATTGCACTGTATTGCACAATAGCAAGAAATCTTCAATTGCACAGTATTGCGCAATATCAAGAAATCTTCAATTGCACAGTATTGCGCAATAGCAAGAAATATCCAATAGCACAATATTGCGCAATAGCAAGAAATTGTCAATTGTACAGTATTCGCAATAGCAAGAAATATTTAATTGCACAGTATTGTGCAAAAGAAGATACTTCGTATAAATTGCTTATTTCTTGACCAATTTCAATGGGGTTTTATTCTTGAATTCTTGGGGTTCTTTAATATGCTGAATCTAACTGTGTATTTATTTTTTGGATTTTGGGCCCAGTTTTTAAATTGGTCCACATTGAGGTCCAAAGGGTCCAAAATTAAACTTTGTTTGATTTCATCAAAAATTGAATTATTGGGGTTCTTTGATATGCCGAATCTAACCGTGTATTTAGATTCTTAATTTTTGGTTCCGTTTTCAAATTGGTCTACCTTAAGGTCCAAAGGGTCCAAAATTAAACTTAGTTTGATTTTAACAAAAATTGAATTCTAAGGGTTCTTTGATATGCTGAATCTAAACATGTATTTAGATTTTTGATTATGGGCCCAGTTTTCAAGTTGGTCCAAATCGGGGTCCAAAATTAAACTTTGTTTGATTTCAACAAAAATTGAATATATGGGGTTCTTTGATATGCTGAATCTAACCATGTATTTAGATTTTTGATTTTTGGGCCCCGTTTTTAAATTGGTCCACATTGAGGTCCAAAGGGTCCAAAATTAAACTTTGTTTGATTTCATCAAAAATTGAATTCTTGGGGTTCTTTGATATGCTGAATCTAACCATGTATTTAGATTTTAGATATTGGACCATAATAGGTGAATGTCCAATTTAAAATTTTTAAGTTCTTAGACCACATTCATTCTGTGTCAGAAACCTATGATGTGTCATGTCAAATATTTAATCATAATCTAGATGCAAAGCTGTATCAAGCTTGAATGGTGTGTCCATACTTGCCCCAACTGTTCAGGGTTCGACCTCTGCGGTCGTATCAAGCTGCGCCCTGCGGAGCATTTTATTACCTACATATATCTGTTGTCTTTTTATTTACTATTATTATTTTGTGAATATAAATGTCTTTTATAGGCTGCAAATTAATAATACAACACTAATTTGCACTTTTATTTATCAATTTTCATGTCACAATAAGATACTCTCTTCCTGATATTCATGTAATATTTGCCACTGGATCCCATAGCCTAAACCAATCAATTTCTTACTCTTTCCATGTGTGTTTTCTCCTCTCATAACTGCAATCACTCCAATTATATTTGATTTTAAAATTCGATACAATTCGTTTATACTTTTCAGTAATTACAGAAGCACTATATAATAAACTTTAACTTACTTTCGCAAAGAAATTATAAGAGATTATTATACCCCCCGCTTTAAAAAAGTGGGGGTATGCTGTTTTACCTCTGTCTGTCCATCAGTCCATCCGTCCGTCCCATGAATATTTTTGTCCCATCTTTCTCAGGAACTACATTACAAGGATTTCTGAAATTTGATTTCAGGGTTTATATAAATCAGTTATACCGTGTGATGCGTTTTCAGATTCATCACTCATCAACTTCCTGTTTACCGAACACTTGTATCATTTTACACATGATAGCCAAGTTGAAAATGTTCGTCACACTTTTCTCAGGAACTACAATACAAGGATTTTTGAAATTTGGTTTCAGGGTTTATATAAGTCAGCTATACTGTGTGATGCATTTTCAGATTCATCACTCAACAACTTCCTGTTTACCGAAATATTTTGGCTGGGGTATCATTAGTTAGCAGTAGCTCGCAGTTTCACTTGTTTTGTTTTCTTTCTGTGGCTTTTTAGCAATAAGTTTTGAAATTTCTTCATATTTTTCCCAGTTCCATAAGTTACATTTAAATTTTTTCCCTCAATCATTTGTGTGCAAGTTTGCTCTTGATTTAAAGACATATGTGCCTGAGCCATTTTCTCCAGTATGTCAGTTGTTTGATGAAAATTGCTCACCTAGTATTAATATAAAAGGCTAAATTAATCTCTAACTTGTTGAGTGTAACTGCTGTTGACTTTTTTTTAAAGAATTCTTTAATCAAAAACAACTATTTTGTTTTACAAATTCACTGAATTTAATCAGGGAATCTGTAAAAAAGATCTTAATTATTTCAGTGATTTTGTAAAATCCCTAGTCAAAATCAGGGATTTCATAAAATCCCTAATTTTACAAATTCACCATTTTAATAATCTACTGCCAGTTTTTGACATGTCATTTACCCTTTAATTAAGAAAAGAGAATTTCTAACAGCTGCTAGATTTTGGATATACAATTGTAAATAGTTCCTTTGTTAATAAAAATTTATAAAATATTACTTCTTATGAATTAGTTAGAAAAGGTAATATATCAAATTTAAGCAGCTGATATGAATTATTAAAGTATTTTATCAGTATTGTATGCTTGTGTAAGTAATTGAATACAATTTGGTAAAAGCTGTGTATTGATATCAATGTCAATTCCCACACTTTTTTCATATACATTTGTACTTTTATTCCTATTATTACTTTTTATCTACACTACATACAATTATTCTGTAAAATATGTGTCAATGATAAATAATGAAGGATTACTGAATCTGGCGTCATAGTGCAAATTTCCTTGCAATTATAACAAAAATTGCAAATTGGACATTTGAAACCCACTATTAAATTTTTCTGTTGTAAGCTATGTGGAAGTGAGATATTTCATTTCAGATTTTATTCCCAGAGTAATTTTAACAAAAGTTAAGTTTTACAAACCTTAAATTCTGATTTTAATTCACAGAAAAGTATTGATTTCTTAAAAAATTTGCCATAAGCTTCAGTTCTACAGATGACACAAAGGAGTGATAGCAAGCAAAATCTTTTTATCATTTTACCTTGAGACAATTTTCAATGAAACAAATCAAGATGCAATGCACCTTTTATGTTTGAAAAATTTTTGTCAATTTAGCAGTATATTTAAAATTGAACTTCATTAGATATAAGATCTTACAATATTTTCAGGGAATCAGTTAAACTAGTCTATACAGGAAATAAGTAAAATTTCCATTGTCTCCTTCGTTCGAAATTGATGGCAGTGAATCAAAACCACTTGAATAATTTTTTATCGTCCTAAATATATATTTTGCAGCACTCAATTGAGTTTTTGTTGACAAAACACATTTTGTCCCATACATCATTATACAGGGATGGGGTCGATTACTTTAAAAAGTAACTGATTAAATTACAATTACTTTGCTAATTTAATGTACCCCGTACAATTACACCTAAATTCAAATGTAATTGATTACATTAGATTACTTTTCTTTAACGTAATCATAATTTCTTTAGATTACTTATGATTACATTGTATACTGTGGTATTGAAAAAAACTTTTTTAACATTTGATCCTCACATGCATGGGGGTCTTGATGGAGTTTACAGAATAGAGAATAATAGCCCAAAAAATAATGAATAGAGAAAAATGATAAAGAATAGAGAATAATGGGTGCAAAGGAATAAAGAATAACTGTGAAAGTTAAAGAATTTTTAAAGAGTTTTTGGCAGGGTTGTTTGTTATTTAGTATAAACTAATTTTCTGAATGCTATATATATATATAAAAAAAAATTATGAAGAGAAATCCTTTAATTAGATAATAATCTATTTTAATTAAAAACTGATTACACAAATGAATCATGTACAGAATAATGAAATCATGTAATAACAAATAAATTTGATGGTAAAATGATTTTCATTTGAATTTTACAGAATAAGCATTATTTTGAAAGATAAAATAAAATTACCCAAAAAATTAAAGAATACAGAAATGAAGGACCCCCATCCAGACCCTTTCACATAAAAAAGCTAATCTTAGTTAAGAATTGAGTTTTTAATATTTTTAATATAAGCATGTTATTTATATAAAACTTAGAACAGGAGCTGTGTAATATTTGCATTGTTTTGATGACATAACTTTATTTGACAGATTTACTTGAATGTAAATATCTCTGTGCTTTCTCTGTTAAAGAAATAACATTGCTTTTTTAGTCCCCTATAGCTGAAGTCAAAGGGGACTTTAGGTTTGCACTCCGTCCGTCTGTCCGTCAGTCCGTCTGTCCATCCGTCAGTCCGGCAAATCAGCTTTCCACACTTTTTTTTCTTCTATCTTGAAGATATTGATTTAATATTTGGTATATAGTTTTATCATGACAAGTTATAGATCAAGTTCGACTTTTGTTCCAGTCTGATGATTTAGTCCAGAGTTATGGACCATAACTCTGGACCATATCTAATGTTAGAGTACTATGTTAAACCATATTTCTGTACAAAGGGAGATAACTCATTTTTTAAAAGACATTCTTTGTTAAATTATTTGAAGAATTTTTTGGCAGGGTTGTTTGTTATTTAGTATAAACTAATTTTCTGAATGCTATATATATATATATAAAAAAAAATTATGAAGAGAAATCCTTTAATTAGATAATAATCTATTTTTATTAATGTATATGTTTCAATACATTACATTGTGTAGATAAAAGTTGTTGACATTTTATAGATAAGTTACAAATCTATATTAGTTTGTGACAAATGAAAGAAAAAATATTTGGAACTATTGATTATATTTGATTATAATTTGAAAATAGATATACACTGACTGTATTGCATCATATCTTATTTTAGAGAACTATTAATCATATCTGATGTTTTTTTCATCATGCTTATAAGATATTGATTGATAATTGGTATATATATAGTTTTATCATGACAAGTTACAGATCAAGTTCAAATTTTTGTTTTGGTCAAATAATTTTGTGCAGAGTTATGGTCCTTGGACTTGAAAAATTCACGCATATAATCAGTTTTCCACACTGATTTTAGTCATGCTAGAAGATATTGACATGATATTTACTTTTTGTTTACACCATGACAAGTTATAGAACAAGTTAGCATTTTTTCCAGTATAATGAATTTTTATCCGAGAGGGGACTATGTATTGCCATGCAATACTCTCAGAATGCTTGTTTTTTTAAATTTTTTGCCAAAAACATATTTTTAATTGAAAAAAAAAGAAATTAACAAATAGTGACTATTTAATGATCTAGTAGCCTTTTGTCTGTGGGGACATAATTGACACTTGTATGTGTATTTACAGGTGTTAATCAATACTTCAAATTTTATGACAAACAATAGGTGAGCTGGGGTAATTAAAATGATTTATTTTGATTGGAATAATCTATGAATTTGTATGCAGTTTATTTTTTATTATATGCATGATTGTAAAATTTATATTTCTATACAAAAATATTAAGAAAACACACGATTAAACAATTATGGCTTTTTTTTAAATTAAAATTTAAAAAAAAAATTGTTGGTTCTAAATTCCATTATCATTTCAAGTTGACCATCAAAGTCAATATAAAGAGCAATAACCTTAACAGCTACCCAAGGGAACAACAAAGTATTTAAAAAGCAGACATCTTATATCGCAAAGACTCAATCTTAAAACTTTTGGAAAGGTAAATTCATGTGGTAAACTGTTAAAAAAGCCATACATCTACTCTCTACATCCCCTTAAGCAAGAGTATACTGAAACTAAAATTATTAAATAGTAAATAGGATCAATCATAGTGAACAATAGTTTGATGATTTTTATAATTTTTGTTTGTATATAAAAAAACAATTTTAATATATATAAAATTTGTAATCAGCAAGTAATTATATGAATGTAATCGAAAAGTAATCATGATTACAGCTGTTTTTGGCATTGTAATCAATTACATAATAATTATTTGTAATCAGAAAATGGATGATTACTGATTACATGTGATTGCTCTGCAAAATGTAATCGATTACAGCTGATAACGATTACTGATTACGATTACCCCATGCCTATGTCATCATATTGGAATCTGTAAAATGAGCAAAATGGAATGTTATACTAGTAATCTGCTGAAAACAACGTCATTGAGATTTCATGTCACAATCCAATTACGTTTGCTAATGAACAAAGGCCTTTAAGTGACCAACATGATGGATGACATGAGACTCCTGTTTGATGAATACCAGACCTCTTACAAGTTACTTTGATCCAGACAAAAACTGAATTATTTTTGTTATGAAATTTTCATGCTGATCCAAGTAAATAAATTTTGTTGAATGAAATTTAAAAATTTACAAAACGCACATTACAAACAGAACAGAATAAGGAGAAATCTTTAATTTTTTACATGTTATTAATTTATCAAGTTACTGACAGGGGAATTTTATTTCCTCATGTTTGCTTTTAATATAATGTAGCATACTGTAATACATGGACGTGTATTTATTACAGGGTCCACCAGGAGAAACTGGCGTACCAGGAAATACTGGAGAAAGAGGAGAGCAAGTAAGTTTGTTAGTTCCTCTATGGTAACACGAAACGTTGTTTTATCACTCCAGGAAAATCTTTTGAGCCATAAACAATATCTTTACCAAACCTGCTGTTATACTGTCCCATGGGGTGAGGAAAATTCTATGTATTTTGGGGTCAGGTTATTAGTTCAAAGGTCAAGGTCACAGCAGCTATTTATAGTTTGAAATTGAGGCAAATTTTGGTTTTATGGTGTTATCTTTTGAACCATATGTCCAACTTTTACCAAATTTGGTTCAATAGTACTCCATGATATGAAGAAGACCCTTTGATTTTTCGTTTAAAGGTCAAGGACACAGTAGAATATGAGAAAATTTTGGATTCAGGGTTATATCTTTTGAGCCATATGTCCAACATTCACCAAACTGAGAATGTTCTTTGGATTGAACAACAAACCTGCATTTTTTTGGTCCGTAGTTAAAAGGTCAATGTCATAATACCAATGGTAGAATTTTAGGTTTTATTTGTACCTCTGGCTAACAAATGTTATTACATTTTCCTAGAACAGACCAAAAAATTACTAAAAGAATATGTTGATTGTATATGAATGGAAGGCAAAATTAATTTAGTCCTACACTTGTGTACAAGGAATAAACAAGTAATGACTAGTAAAAAGTCAAATATGAACATACAAACTTGAAATGATTAAGAGAAATGTGTCTTGATTTCTCCTTGTATAGCTAGTCAGTTCCATTTCAATGGTGAAAATTAGTATCTCTGGTCTCTATATTGATGTTTTTCAAGATACATATACTGTACCATAAACTCATTAAGAAGGCTTCTTTTTTATACAAAAATTATAAGTGTGTATGCTTGGATCTTCATGACTTTATGTTTACATGTTGATGCTGACATTTGTTAGAGTACCACAAAAGTTCATGATCTGCAAAAATGTCTTGTTTATTTCTCTAATCATTCAAAAACAAAACTTCTGAAAAATAAATAAAGGAACAAATATTTAACTTTTCCAAACCATATGTTTGTTTTGTAGGGAAACTCTGGAGCACAAGGAGAAACTGGAGTGATGGGTCCTCCAGGCCCACCTGGTTTTCAAGGACCCAGAGGATATCCTGGACCACAGGTAAGTAAAGACATACTGTGAAAGTACTTTTATTCGTGGGGTACTAATTTTAGTGGTTTTCATGTAAAAAAATTGTTGTCCAAACCAAGACATGGAAAGATCTCCTGTAGGTTTGACTATATGGATACAGGCATATAATCTAGAGAAAACATCAAATATCAGCAAACGCACTATGAACTATATGCAGTGTCGTAACACCAGTGTAGCATGTACAACTTCAAATTTTTTATGCAACCTTTTTCTTTAAATGACATGTTTATGGCCCAATTAACACCTTTGAAGATCGTTAATCTGTTGATCATAACGATCTCGGGTTAATTAGTATCACCACTTCTGATTACACGTGTGCAACAATTAAAATGTTTACTTTGCAATTTCCTTCAATGAGACAATTTGTATTCAGAGATGAATCAGCTTATTTCTGAAAGCAACTATTTTATTAAAAATTTGATGAATGTTGTCAGAAATGAAAGACGATCATTCATTTAAGTGAAAATGAACACCATATGATTATTTTCATGAATCTTCGTTTCTGATGGGTTCAAATTCTTCACCCGAATGTTTTCTTTAGAAAACTAAAATCCTCGAATTTAAGAACCCACAAACAAGTAACTTTTGCTCAATCCACGAAAATTGATATCCACGAATAAAAGTAATTTCACGGTATATTATAGTCTCTATTAAAAGGAATCTCCTGGCATTACCTGCTAATATACCCTTGACCACAACCTAATATGGAAGTACAACGCAGTTCCTTCCCTGTCCACCTGGTATCAGGGGACACATTGAACTGCTATAAAAATGAAAAAAATCAGGTCTCTTTTCTTTATGGTCTTGAAAAGAAAGTTGTACTGAAGATGAGTTATCCTAACATTTTGGTATAAAATATTTCAGACACAGTTATTGATCAGGTTTGTTACTCTGTTTTTGACAAGAAAGTACCCTGATATTTTGAATAGGAAATAAATTTATATTCATAAATCTATACTGTCATTTAGATGGGGAAGTTCTTGCAAATTTTACTAAGATTATGTTTTAACTTTTAAAAAGGTTGAAGTCATAGTTACAGACATTACATTCTACATTATATACAATTTTCTATCATATGGTTATAAGTTAATGCTGAATTGAAATAAGTTTCTCCATTTTTCAGGGAAAAGATGGACCCCAAGGACCAACAGGACAAAGAGGAATAGTAGGGTCACCCGTAAGTAATTTAATGTCATTTTTTTATATTTATGTTTGCATTTATAAAAGCAAATTCTATGCTACCAACAAATAGGTTGAACAATTGGGTTTTAAATGACTACCAGTGTCATTGGGAAGTTTTGGTTATAGCTGGAAATAAAAAACATTCTATAAATAATATTTTGTTACTTGATGCATTTTTATACGACCGCAAAAATTAAAAATTTTTTGGTCGTATATTGGTATGACGTTGGCGTCGTCGTCGTCGTCGTCGTCGTCGTCCGGCGTCGTCCGGCGTCGTCCGAAGACACATTGGTTTTCGCACTCTAACTTTAGTTTAAGTGAATGGATCTCCATGAAATTTCACCATAAGGTTCAATACCACGAAAGGAAGGTTGGGATTGATTTTGGGGGTTATGGTACCAACAGTTAAGGAATTAGGGGCCAAAAAGGGGCCAAAAATAAGCATTTTTGTAACTTTCAGACAATAACTTGTGTGTAAGTGTATGAATCTCTCTGACATTGTACCACAAGGTTCCATATCACAAAGGGAAGGCTGTAATTGATTTTGGGGGTAATTGCCTCAAAATTTTAGGAATTAGGGGCCAAAAAAGGGGCAAAAAACAAGCATTTTTCTAGTTTCCAGACAATAACTTGTGTTCAAGTGTACGGATCTCTCTGAAATTGTACTGCAAGGTACCATACCACAAAGGGAAGGCTGGGATTGAGTTTGGGGGTGATGAATCATAAGGGGGGTTCAAAAAATTTGGGGGGGGGGGGATTTTTTTTTTTTTTTTTTTCTTTTTTTCCTTTTTTTTTTCTTTTAAAATTTTCCATTTTAAGTTGGTTATTTCTGATTTATATTTAAAAGCAAATAATAATGATATGGTAGGAGATACACACCAAACAGGATGTGTAAATTATTATATAATAAGTATTGTGCAATAGCAAGAAATTTTCAATTGCACAGTATTGCACAATAGCAAGAAATCTTCAATTGCGTAGTATTGCGCAATAGCAAGAAATCTTCAATTGCACAGTATTGCGCAATAGCAAGAAATATCCAATAGCACAATATTGCGCAATAGCAAGAAATTGTCAATTGTACAGTATTGCGCAATAGCAAGAAATATTCAATTGCACAGTATTATGCAAAAGAAGATACTTCGTATAAATTGCTTATTTCTTGATCAATTTCAATGGGGTTTTATTCTTGATTTCTTGGGGTTCTTTAATATGCTGAATCTAACCGTGTATTAAGTTTTTGGATTTTGGGCCCCGTTTTTAAATTGGTCCACATTGAGGTCCAAAGGGTCCAAAATTTAACTTTGTTTGATTTCATCAAAAATTGAATTATTGGGGTTCTTTGATATGCCGAATCTAACCGTGTATTTAGATTTTTAATTTTGGGTCCCGTTTTTTAAATTGGTCTACATTAAGGTCCAAAGGGTCCAAAATTAAACTTAGTTTGATTTTAACAAAAAATGAATTCTTGGGGTTCTTTGATATGCTGAATCTAAACATGTGTTTAGATTTTTGATTATGGGCCCAGTTTTCAAGTTGGTCCAAGTTGGGGTCCAAAATTAAACTTTGTTTGATTTCAACAAAAATTGAATATATGGGTTTTTTTGATATGCTGAATCTAAACATGTATTTAGATTTTAGATTTTTGGCCCAGTTTTCAAGTTGGTCCAAATTGGGGTCCAAAATTAAACTTTGTTTGATTTCAACAAAAATTGAATATATGGGGTTCTTTGATATGCTGAATCTTACCATGTATTTAGATTTTTTATTTGTGAGCCTGCTATCAAATTGGTTCATATTGAGGTCAAAAGGGTTCAAAATGAAACTTTGTTTGATTTCATCAAAAATTGAATTATTGGGGTTCTTTGATATGCCAAATCTAACCGTGTATTTAGATTTTTAATTTTGGGGCCTATTTTTTAAATTGGTCTACATTAAGGTCCAAAGGGTCCAAAATTAAACTTAGTTTGATTTTAACAAAAATTGATTTTTTGGGGTTCTTTGATATGCTGAATCTAAACATGTGTTTAGATTTTTATTTATGGGACCAGTTTTCAAGTTGGTCCAAGATGGGGTCCAAAATTAAACTTTGTTTGATTTCAACAAAAATTGAATATATGGGGTTCTTTGATATGCTGAATCTAAACATGTATTTAGATTTTAGATTTTTGGCCCAGTTTTCAAGTTGGTCCAAATTGGGGTCCAAAATTAAACTTTGTTTGATTTCAACAAAAATTGAATATATGGGGTTCTTTGATATGCTGAATCTTACCATGTATTTAGATTTTTTATTTGTGGGCCCGCTATCAAATTGGTTCATATTGAGGTCAAAAGGGTCCAAAATTAAACTTTGTTTGATTTCATCAAAAATTGAATAATTGGGGTTCTTTGATATGCCAAATCTAACCGTGTTTTTAGATTTTTAATTTTGGGTCCCGTTTTTTAAATTTGTCTACATTAAGGTCCAAAGGGTCCAAAATTAAACTTAGTTTGATTTTAACAAAAATTGAATTCTTCGGGTACTTTGATATGCTGAATCTAAACATGTGTTTAGATTTTTGATTATGGGACCAGTTTTCAAGTTTGTCCAAGTTGGGGTCCAAAATTAAACTTTGTTTGATTTCAACAAAAATTGAATATATGGGGTTCTTTGATATGCTGAATCTAACCATGTATTTTGATTTTGGACATTGGACCATAATAGGTAAATTAAAAAAATTGAAGTTCTTAGACCACATTCTTTCTGTGTCAGAAACCTATGCTGTGTCAAATATTTAATCACAATCCAAATTCAGAGCTGTATCAAGCTTGAATGTTGTGTCCATACTTGCCCCAACTGTTCAGGGTTCGACCTCTGCGGTCGTATCAAGCTGCGCCCAGCGAAGCATTTTATTATTGTTTTTATTTCTCATTTTCTGATAATTCAGGCTAAACTCATGCTTCGGCAGTTTTGAGATTTAAACATTTATTTGGTTATTTTGTTTATATTTTTCTTATAGTTTCCAGAAAATACTATTTAATGATATTAAGGGTTCTTTTACGATGTAAATCATTAAAAATCCGATCATCAGGATATGAAAGTGATTCATTTTTCTTTAGATTATCTGTGTGATGTCAAATATCTCATACAATATTTAAGGAATGACTGTAATATTTTTTCTGTCTATGAAGAAATAACATAAAAAAAGTGGTGCTCACTGAATAACCCGTGTAGCGGTTTATTTTAAAGTGTGCACCACATTTTTATGTTATTTCGAATAGACAGAATAAATATTACAGTCATTTCTTATAATTTAATCCTAAATTCCATTTTAAACCGGAGTAAACCATGAAAAAACGTTGATGACATCACGGTCACATGACAAAATTATGTCTCTGAGCTGATAAACAAAACCACGTCAGCCAATCAGAAGACGTGTTACATCCAAAATTAAACTATTAGGAAATAATCATAACAATTTGATTATAAATAGAGAAATACATTTTTTGTCTCGCCTTGACAAGAGTCAAAAAGCGAGACATAGGTATGCTCTTTCCGGTGGCGGCTGCAGCATCAACAACAATGTATTAGTTTTATGATTAGGTCTAGTTTATGGGGAACACCTAGTGGTAGGTCAATGATAATTGGTATGCAGTTGTATTAGCATTGGAACATATCATTACCATGGATATTATTTGACCCTGCCCCCTCAGTCATGGTCTATTGACTTTGAAACTTTGCTTAGTTTACATGTATTAGTTTGTGATTAGGTCAGTTTATTGGGAACCACTAGTGGTAGGTCAATGATATTTGGTATGCAGTTGTATAAGCATTGGCATATCTCATTTCCATGGAGATTATTTGCCCCCCTCCTCAGTCATGGTCTATTGACTTTGAAACTTTTGCATAGTTTACATATATTAGTTTGTGATTAGGTCAGTTTTAGGAGAACCGTGGTAGGTCCATGATAATTGGTATGCAGTTGTATAAGCATTAGCACATCTCATTTCCATGGAGAATATTTGGTCCTTACTCCTCAGTCATGGTCTATTGACTTTGAAACTTTTGCTTAGTTTACATGTATTACTGTAAATTCAGAAATTATTGCGTGCATTTATTATTGCGATTTTGTCATTTTAGACTAAAATGCGATTTTAATTTTTGCGATATTCAGAAAAATCCTGTTTGGATTCATATAACAAATTTCAAAATGCGAGTTTTAATTATTGCGATTATAACCCTGTCCCATTTTTCGCAATAATAAAAACATCGCAATAATTTCTGAATTTACAGTAGTTAGTGATTAGGTCAGTTTAAGATGAATCACTAATGGTCAATGATATTTGGTATGCAAATGTATTGCCATACATTTGCAAGTTTCATTTCCATGGAGATTATTTTGCCCCACCCCCTCATCATGGTTCATTAACTTTGAAATTTTTACATAGTTTACAAGTTAATGTTTGTGTTTAGATATAAGAAGATGTGGTACGAGTGGCAATGAGACAACTCTCCATCCAAGTCACAATTTGTAAAAGTAAACCATTATAGGTCATTTTAGGAAGGGAATGACTTATGAAAAGTCAATGGTAGTTGGTATGCAGTTGTATTAACATGGGCACGCACATCTCATTTCTATGGAGATTGTTTAGCCCTGTACCTTCAGTCATGGTTTATTCACTGAATATTTGCATAACTTACACGTTAAATCATTGCTATTTTAATTTCAACATTTGGATTATGAAAATAACATATAGGCGAGACATATCTCTGTGTTAACAGTTTATTTTTAATGTCATTCTTCTTTGCATGTTGAATTATCTTATTAAGAAAGTTGTAGAAACAATTGTAAGATATTGACCTCATTATAGGTAAACATAATAGACCTAATCCATTGAACTGAACTTTTCTTCCAAGAAAGCAAGATGTTTTTTTTTCTGGGCACATGATGAATTATTTGTACTTTGTCAAATATGATAAATAACTTTTAACATAGGATTTTAAATGTGAACATTTTATAACCCTATGTATTACCATAATTAATTTAAATACTGAATTTATGTTGTTAATTTTTCAGGGAGAGAAAGGATCAGTAGGCTTGCCAGGATCTGCAGGAACACATGGACCTCCAGTAAGATTTGTGATGATCTTAAGCCATTTAATTAGTCTGGAATTTTGTACCAGACAAGGGAAAGGAATAATGCATTACAGATGGAGATCTTAACTTTACATTAGTAAAACAAATGTATCAGATTGATTGTTTCTTATTTATTGTCCCATGGCAATTATTTCATGCATATTCAAGATGATCTCATGTATCAGAAAACTAAAGTGAATTTATTTATATTATATAAGAAAGATGACAAAGTTTAGAAGAGCAAGCTTTAGTTAAGTTTTATAAACGAAGAATACAATTAACTTAATTTGTTGTACAAATATATCTGCTGTGCTCATTGATTATTCTTTTCAATTGATCTCTCGATAGATCTAGCCCATGTAAAAATTGAATTTAGAATTTCAGATAATGCAAATACAAAAAATATCATTGCCCAAAAGACTGTTACTTTAACACAATATATATATTGTTATGTTTATAATTTTAGGGTCAACCAGGAGCCCCAGGACAAGAGGGACAGATGGGAACTAAAGGAGACATGGTAATTATATTTAAACATGTCATGTAAACATTATGGTTTTAAATGATATCTAGTACCATTTGTTAAACATGTGGGTAAAAACTGCTTTATATGAAATTTTCATGTGAAGTACAACATGTATATGTAACAGGCATTTTCTAAATTTAGGCATTTTGTAAAATGCCTGAAAACTTTAGGCATTTTCTAAAATGCCTGTAAGGTTCAGGCATTTTATATATTCGCTAATTTTCAGGCATTTTACAAAATGCCTAGAAAAATCGAAAGATATTTTACAAAATGCCTGAAATTATTGTATAGAATGAAACAGCCACAAAAACTGAGCAATTGAAAGTATGGAACAACAGAGCAGTTTTATCTATGATATTACCAATGTTTTTTTCAACTGATTGGGCGGAGCTTACATTTTAATTTGCATAAGGACAGTCTATTTAAAGATAAGGATAATTCCCATTATAATTATTATTACTGATTTCTAATGACCTATTAGTGTCACCAAGCGGATATATACAAAAGAGCTGAGTGTATGACATGGGACAAATATAATAGTTTTAGAATTTATAAATTTATAAAAAATAAAGGAAATAAGTAAGGTTGAAGTACCATTTGCATCTTATCCAGGTGCAAAAATGCCTAAATTTAGAAAAAGCCTGTAACATAACTATATCATCTTTAAAAATAATGTAGAAGGTAGATAGTGACTAAATCAGGAATTTAATTTTGTTTTGAAATAGCAGTTTTTGTTAGACGCTGCCAGAGACATATAATACAAGAGATTCGCAACTCGGCGAAATCCCGTAAAAACACACGGCCACTAGTTAAACCTCGCGAGATCTCCTTAGGTAATAAAGTCATGAATAAAAGTATTAAAATTACTCGAAGTAAGGACGAATGTTTAAGCATAACATAAACTGTTTCAGTGTTAAATTTATCATAATTAATTAAATAATTTGAGTTCATATATAAATATTTATTTTAATGTAATTTTGATTTTAGAATTGTATTATTGAAAAAGAGACCTAATTTGATATTGTTTTAAAAAAAAAAACTGATACTAAATAAGTAACACTTGATAAATTGTATCAGAGTTCATTTTATTTGATAGTTTCATGATGGGTTTCTATTGAATATACACCTGTCTTGGAGACATAATTTCACAGTGTGACATGTATATTAGGTTTGAATTATTCGATGACCAGGTAAATCACGAACATGTTATAAATAATGAGTTTTAATTGACACCTTGTAAACAAGAAGTTGTTACACCACAGGTGTCCACACACAATTTCCAAAAATACAATTCACAAAATGTAAAATTAATTAATGTGGAAAAAAACTTAATTTATTGGTAATTTAATTGTTAATCATGAAAGGCTTTGTTTTTTATTCTTGATATTTATTATTTATTAAAATTTTATTTATTTTTATATTCATCATTAACTGGGCTTGCATTGAGTTTTTTCTGTGGGATTGTCGGTAAATGTTTGATTTCTAAGTGTTGTTTGACAGTTTCATCATAGGCTTGCATTGAGTTGTTTTTTAATTGATTGTCGGTAAATTTATGGTTTCTTCATGTTCGAAGTGTGTATTGAGAATTAATATTTAAGAAAATTATAATTAATTTCTCATTTGAATAAAGCTTCATTCATGTGCTCGCAATATGGAAAATTCCGATTTTATTTCGTGGGATGACAATCTTAATAGTTACGACTTAGATATTCTCCTAGTTGAATAAACTGATAACGAACTCTTTGTTGATAGTGAAAGTGACGAAGACATAAGCGAGAGACCCACCAACAAAAACAATTGACAATACTGCATACATAGATGGATATGTGTGTCCTCGAAGCAACAAAAAATCTATAAAAAAACACAACATTAAAGTGGGAGCCGAGGTCATACATCAAAGCAACATGGAAGACACTATTTAAAAAGTTTTTTATAACCTTATTTCCACGAGACAATCATTTGTAGTGGTTTTTGTCTTTTAATCATTTGTAGTGGTTTTTGTCTTTTAATCATTTGTAGTGGTTTTTGTCTTTTAATCATTTTTAGTGGTTTTTGTCTTTTTTATTCTGGGGTAAAGAGATGGCAGTTTAAAAGTAAGATTGTTTATGTGTATACATATACAAATCCTTGGTGTAAATAAAATCTTTTATTATCAAATATATATATATATATATATATATATATAAGTCTAGAGATTTGCACAACGATACTAATATAAGATGGTATTATACGAAGATGTTGTTAATAAATCGTGTTGACAAATATTTCGGCTTAACAAATAGCCTTCTTCGGTGTCAATTATTTTAACAATACTGATAATATGTATAAAAATAGCTCAATAATACAGGTAAGTTTTGGTCTATTGATTTAATCCAAAATCCTGAACATCATAATATAAAACAAAACTCAATACTCAAATATACGTGACTGTGTATATTTACAACCCAAAATGAGTGAAAAATAAAACTTAGTATTTTTTATTGATGCCGTTTGGATGATGTACATTTAGTTCCTTTATCCAAAAGCTTTCCCGAACCTGTCGCTGGGCATCACTCCAGTGAATGTTCTGTTCAATCACTAGGATCTTCATGCGGTTAAAGTCATCAAGTGTGTGACCAGACTGTCTGAAATGCTGAGAAACTGGGAGAAGTGGCTTCTTAGAGATATCACTCCTATGGCCATTGAGGCGTTTGTGGAAAGGCTGCTTTGACTCACCAACATATTGGAGGCCACAAACCGAACATTCTAGAATGTAAATAACATTCATACTTTTGCAGTTAACATTGCAAAATATCTTATAGTTATTTTCGGTTGCCTTACTGTGAAAAGTTGATGAGTGATGCATCTGTAGGCAGCATTTGCAGCGTTTTTCATCACACGAACGACATTCTCCAGAAGTACTTCTATTATCAGACACTTCAGCCCGCACTAGCAGGTTACGCAGACTATTGGGTTGCCTAAAAGCTATCATGGGAGGCTCGGGAAAAATCTTGGATAGTTTGGAATTCTTTTCAACTGTTTTCCAATGCTCACGAATGACACCGAAGCTGTTTTTGAGAGATGGGTGGTAAGTAAGAACACATGGAGTCCTTTTATTTTTCTTTTTATATTTGTATTCTAACAGTTTACTCCTTGGAATAGTTTCCGCTTTCTGAAAGCCTTTTTGGATAGTTTTGTGTTTGTAGCCCCTTCTCTTCAAGCGGGTTTCGAGTTGACGTAGTTGTTTTTTAGTTGTTTCTGAGTTGGAACATATTCGCTTGACTCTGAGTGCCTGACTGTACGGGATGCTCTTAGTACAATGAGCAGGATGGCAACTTTTAGGGGACAGATATTGGTGAGTGTCAGTAGGCTTAGAATATAGATCAGTGGATATGATGCCATCTGTGAGCAAGCTGGAGGCATCGAGGAAGGTGATTTTGGATTTAGATTTCTCATGAGTAAATTTGATACTGGGGTGTATGTTGTTGGCATGAGTGATGAATGTATCTAAATCCTCGTCACTTTTATTCCATTTCATATCCACATCATCTATAAATCTAAACCAGGAAAGCGGTTTTTCGATGGAAGATTCAAGGAGTTGTTTTTCTAATTTGCCCATAAATATGTTGGCATATGATGGAGCCATTTTGGTGCCCATAGCAGTTCCATTAACTTGCAGATAATGGTCTCCATCAAAAGTGAAGTTGTTGTTTTTGAGTACCAGCGTGAGCATTTTGACCAGGCATTCAGTAGGTGGATATTTCACTGGTCGGGAATTCCAAACTTCTTTACATGCATCAATGCCATCTGCATGTGGAATATTCGTGTAGAGGGAGGTGACGTCCATAGAGACAAGTGTCGTGTCGGAGGGGAGTGGATTTAAGGCCTGCAATTTTCTAAGATAATCGGTAGTATCTTTGATGTGAGATGGTAAGTCCTCAACATGTTGACGAAGATGGAAGTCAACGAATTCCGATATTTTTTCCGTCGGATGACCGTTCGCTGAAACTATAGGTCTTCCTGGGTTGTTGGCCTTATGAATTTTAGGTAAAAGATAAAATCTGCCCGGTTTTGGATTTTCTGGTTTCAAATATTCTAGAGTCTTTTCATCGATGAAACCATCGTTGTGCATTTCTACCAAACTATCAGTTATTTCTCTGCTAAAAGATGTTGTAGGATCAGAGTCTAGTTTTTGGTAGAACCTTGCATCGCCAAGTTGTCGTTCAGCCTCTTGAATATAGGCAGATTTATCCATGACAACCACTGCACTGCCTTTGTCTGCAGGTTTAATGACGATATTGTCGTTAGATCGTAAGTTTTTCAGTGCAGTTCGTTCTTCATTGGTAAGATTGTCAAAAGGTTTATTGTTATTTCTAGTATTTCTAATAATGTCTGACTTAAAATTGTCAATAAATGATTCCAAGGTGGCATTTTTGCTCGGTTTAGGGATCCAAGTACTCTTTTTTATAAATTTGTAGTTGTTTTCGTCTTCTGAAATTTCTGAGTCGCTATCCGAGCCTCTGTTGTTGTTCTCCTTCGACGCGAAATATTCCTTAATGCGTAGACTTCTGGCAAAATTGTCAAGGTCTTCCGACAATTTAGTTTCATTTACAGGGGCAGGTAAAGGACAGAAATTTAAGCCTCTCGAGAGAAGAGATGTTTCAGCTTCCGTTAACTGGTGTTTGGAAAGATTGACCACAATGTTGGAGGGCGAATCAGTCTCTAGTGACCTACGTTTAAAGCGCCTTACTCGTTTTCTCTTTTTTTCAGATGGTAAAGAAGGATTGATATGTTCGATGCCATCCCTACGGAATTTTCTTTTCTGCCTTTCACTCAAATTTTGAGATTGTATGGTTGTTATGTCTTTAAGGCGAGCACTGATAGCATCACAATTGTCAGATGTGAGATCTTTTTTGCAGCTATTTGAAAGGGTGTTAAATTCGCCAGTAAGAGTTTTCAGATATTCTTCGCAGTGTTGTTTGAGGAGGACCATTAACCGCTTGGAACAATGGTAGAGGGTTTGATCCCATTTGCTGGTTGGTCCTTTTTATAGACTTCTATATATATATATATATACACATCTTTTGCAGTCACCATTGAAATGTCCTTAATACGATTTTAATTTAAAAATGAATTAGGTTCATGTTTTGAATGAGAAGCTTAGTCTGAAACGACAACAGATGCATGAAGCTCATTCATAATATTACGACCAGCAGAAAATTTTACTCCTTTTGTAAATTTACTGCATTCGTTCATCTTTGGCACGCCACCCTAAAAAGAAGAAAAAACAATGACTTCAGAATAGGAGAAAATAAACAACTTTGCCATAAACAGAATGAAAAATGAATAAATTGCCAAACAAAATGCAGGCTATAAATTTCATAGTGCACAAAAATAAAGAACTGATTTAAGGAAATTTGTCCATGAACAATTTCAATATTTAGCCAGTTTAATAAAAAAAAAAAAAAAAAGAAATTGGGAGTAATATATATCCCCATCATATGACATATTTATTTGTAAATTTCTAGTTTTGACGAAACAGATTGATAAAATTAGCATAGCTGGCTTTGTGTATAAATAACAAAATAATAGTCACCTTTGTTGATATTTTTAGAAATAACTGTTGGATCAAATTTTACGAAACTGGTCTTATTTTCACGACATAACATCTGAGAGTAATATAGCCCATACAATTGAATATTTATTCGCACATTTCCAAGTTTTACGAGATAAAATGATAGTACCAGCACAGCTGGCTTCGGGTATCAATAAGAAAAAATCGCCACATTTGTTGATAATTTTGGAAAAAAAAAACCATTGGATCAAATTTTACGAAAATAGTCTTATTTTCACGAAACAACATTTGGGAGTATTATTGCCCCATAAAATTATATATTTATTAGCATATTTCCAAGTTTTAAGATCAAATGGTTTCTTCGGCAATAGGAGGTGAAGTAAAATGGGCTAAGTTTTAACTTGGTTTGTATTTGATTAATCTCATCATTAGAACACATTTTATCAATAACAAATTATTAGAATTAGTTTTTTGTAACTTTTAAATATACTTGCATGCTTTAGCTGGGAAAGGTATCGGCATTATCCATTAGAAAAATCATGAGGCGTAGAACCTTTTTCACAACAATAGCGATTTTTACCCATAAATCCATCGGAATAATCGGCTTTCTGGTGGCCACGTCATTTCATTGGCTGTTATATAGACTCTACTAGAGTTGCGAATCTCTTGTATTATATGTCTCTGACCAAGCTGTCCACACGCATTACCCTGGTGCTATCCAAAAACCCCAGAGTTCGCGAAAACTTATTTTGACCCGTTGGTCATGGGACCGACAAAGCATGATTATTTGTCAGTCCTACAAAATCTGTCAATTTTATCCTGAGAAAAAATTGATAACATATTTTATCGAAAAATAACTTTATTAATATTAGTTTTATTCTTCGCACCCACAGGCAAATTAACAATGAAGGACCAGTTCAGGTCTTCTGATTGTTCTTATTTAAAGTCATCTTCACTATCCATTTCATCATCTGAATCACTTTCTCGGCTGTTACAGTATTTGTTTGCTTTATTGTAGGGTTCAATCGCCGATTATTTGCCAGTGATGGCTCTATGGACAAATTAAGTAGGCCACGTGTAGATCGCCGCTTTGGTTTGTTTATAATAAATCCGTAAACCAGTACCAGAAATTGGCAGCGGATACATCTGATAACCGATGTAAACACTTGTTGGAAACAGTTGCGGTACATCTAATAACCGATGTAAAAAAGTGCCGAAATATGCACTACAACGGTCGTTTTTACATCGGTCATCGGGACCGGCAATAGCCTTCAAAATACTGGTCCGAGCCTCATTTTGACCGACAGGACCGACAGGACCGACCATTTTCGTGAACTCTGAAACCCTGGGGAGAACACTGCCTCATGCAAATTTTATGAAGCTCATACACAATGCTACATACCTGTCAACCTCTGAAACTGAAAATGCAGGTCATGACCTGCATTGAAGAAGAAAATGTCAGGTCATAACTTGTACGAACTTTTTCGGTCCAATTTTAGTATCGAGTTTTTTTTTTTATATACTATTATATAAACATATACATGTATCACTTTTGTATTTGATAAGTATATTAATATTTATCATTAATTAAATATCTTTCTAAAGCAATGCCCTTTTATTGTTTTATTCACACTAGTTTACTTCTTTTTATTAATGAATGTCATAAACCCCAGCTAATCAATTATAGCTAATGTGGTCCTATACACAGGAGGAAGATAAATAGAAAGAAGTTAGTATGTTTCCTTTCAGTGTAATATCTATAGCATATGGATTTGATTTAAAGCATTTACATTTAAGTGATAACAAAATTATTCTCTCCAACAGAAATGTATTAAAAGGTTCAAATTGTTTTGAAATTATTTTTATAGGATATTTGATATTTGCAAATGGCAAATCTTTTAATCAGGACATAGAATTGTATGTCAAGCTTGACTGGCTTCAACTTTCTGTGGTACAAATAACTAACAATCCTCGAATTGTTACTTTTCAATCAAATGTAATGTTTTGATAGCTGTCATTGGCACGGTAAATAAGCAAATTCTAATTTTAATTGTTTACCTTTTCAAAGGAAAAACACAGAGAAAACCGAAGTATACTTGACTTCTAAATACCGGAAACAATACCGGTCAGAAATACGGGTGAAAACAGGTCATTTTCTGAAATCCCAGGGTTATTTTTGAATACCCGATGGGTATTTAAAAAATCCAGTGTGAAGGGGGAAATTCTCTGGTATAACCCACAGAATACAGGTCAGTTGACAGCTATGAATGCTAAGAACCAAAACTCGCAGTCAAAGTTTGATTTTGGGCAGTGAGACACTTACTGTTCTAGAGTTATGCTCTTTAAAACTCGGTAAATTGCAATTTTTTTCATTTCTGCCTTCAAAGTAAAGTTTTCCTCATCCAAATTTTATGAAACTCTTACAAAATGGTTAGAACCAAAACTAACCGATGGAGTTCGAATTTGGGCAGTGAGTCGTTTACTATTACTAGAGTTATACCCCTTTTTACTTGGAAAAGCGCAAAGCTTGATCGGGGGCGTTCGTGTCCTCAGACACATTCTTCTTTTATTTTGAAAATCTTATTTTCATTTTTAGATACATAGTTTTTTAAGACTAGAAAGGTTAATAGTTATTGTTTAAGATGGTCAGCTAGCATGCTAATTTTGTTTTTATAAAATGGTTATGCAAATGATTTCTGCATAAATGTGTTTATTGTTGGTTTAGCAGAATGTTATTTTTTTTTTTGTTATATTTTTTTTTATCTTACAATATTATGATAGTTATAAGAGTACAAAGAAGTAATCCCATATTTATTTTATTTACACACATATTTCCAAAATGATATTTTTCAGGGTGTTGAAGGCCAGGCAGGCTTACCAGGACCAACAGGACCTGACGGACAAAGAGTAAGTAATTATTTTGGGGGGCTTTTTTTATTGCTCACAGAGCCCAAGAGTCCACATGTGTTCTCTTCATCATTAAAATCCATAGTCTACAGTGGAGGTCTATCATTGTTCATGATTAAAAAAATAATCTTCAAATGAAATCATTGAAGTAATTGCAAATAATCTTGTAGTTTCCATATTATGACCGAGCCTTGTATTTTAATACATGTACCCTTTTAGGGGGTAAATAGATATAGGAATTACCCTGTCTGTTTGTTCATTTATGTACCTTGTCAGCACAACTAATTATAGAAAGTTACCGCTGCATACTTTACACAGTCATAGAAGAAACAAGGAATGATGACCAGAGTTCATCAACATGTTAGGGTCAGAAGAGACATGTTTGATAGAATAACAAAGTACACAACAATCATGGTCAAGGGGAGACAATTCTTATATATTAAAATAAGCTTGATTTAGTTTTTTTGTCGAGCCTGCGACTTTTGTCGCAGAAAGCTCGACATTGGGATAGTGATCTGGCGGCGGCGGCAGCTACGGCGGCGTTAGATAACTTCTTAAAAGCTTTATATTTTAGAAGGTGGAAGATCTGGATGCTTCATACTTTGTATATGGATGCCTCATGTTACGAAGTTTCCGTCAGTCACATGTCCAATGTCCTTGACCTCATTTTCATGGTTCAGTGACTACTTGAAAAAAAAGTTAAGATTTTTTGTAATGTTAAATTCTCTCTTATTATAAGTAATAGGATAACTATATTTGGTATGTGCGTACCTTGCAAGGTCCTCATGCCCGTCAGACAGTTTTCACTTGACCTCGACCTCATTTCATGGATCAGTGAACAAGGTTAAGTTTTGGGGGTCAAGTCCATATCTCAGATACTATAAGCAATAGGTCTAGTATATTTGGTGTATGGAAGGACTGTAAGGTGTACATGTCAAACTGGCAGGTGTCATCTGACCTTGACCTCATTTTCATGGTTCAGTGGTTATAGTTAAGTTTTTGTGTTTTGGTCTGTTTTTCTTATACTGTATGCAATAGGTCTACTATATTTGGTGTATGGAAGGACTGTAAGGTGTACATGTCCAGCTGGCAGGTGTCATCTGACCTTGACCTCATTTTCATGGTTCAGTGGTTAGTGTTAAGTTTTTGTGTTTTGGTCTGTTTTTCTTATACTGTATGCAATAGGTCTACTATATTTGGTGTATGGAAGGATTGTAAGGTGTACATGTCTAGCTGGCAGGTGTCATCTGACCTTGACCTCATTTTCATGGTTCAGTGGTTATAGTTAAGTTTTTGTGTTTTGGTCTGTTTTTCTTATACTGTATGCAATAGGTCTACTATATTTGGTGTATGGAAGGATTGTAAGGTGTACATGTCTAGCTGGCAGGTGTCATCTGACCTTGACCTCAATTTCATGGTTCAGTGGTCAAAGTTAAGTTTTTGAGTTTTGGTCTTTTTTTCTAATACTGTATGCAATAGGTCTACTATATTTGGTGTATGGAATGATTGTAAGGTGTACATGTCTAGCTGGCAGGTGTCATCTGACCTTGACCTCATTTTCATGGTTCAGTGGTCAAAGTTAAGTTTTTGAGTTTTGGTCTTTTTTTCTAATACTAAATGCAATAGTTCAACTATATTTGGTGTATGGAAATATTTTATGATCTAAATGTCAGTCTCGCAGGTTTTATTTGACCTTTGACGTCATGTTCAAGGTTCATTGCTCAGAGTTAAGTTTTTATATTTGTTGTATGGAAGAATTGTTAGCTGTACATGCCTGCCTAGCATGGTTCATCTGACCTTGACCTCATTTTCATGGTTCATTGGTCAATGTTTAGTTTACTTGGTTAATGTTAAGTTAATGTGACAGCTGTAATAAAGCTTTATATTTAGGACTATCAACATAATATCAATGATTAGTAAAGAAGGCGAGACATTTCAGCGTGTGCACTCTTGTTTTAAATTTCTAATATGATATTGAGGAGTTATGGAACTTTATTTGTTGAAAAAGTGACAGGTATATCATGGCGCAGTTCTTTATTGCCTATTATCTTGAAAACTGTAACAGATAGATAGAAAATTAAAAAAGCACAAATGATCAGCAAGACAAGATCCACAAATAAGCCATAATGGCTGAATTCTTCAGTCAAAACGTTATTTGAGTTATTGCCCTTTAATGATAATTTTTAACATTTTTTGCATTTTGTATCTTGTAAACTATAATAGATAAATTGAAAATTTAAAAAGGAAAAATTATCAGCAGGATAACATCTACAAAAAATATGTCAACATGACTTAAATTGTCAGTTAACTCCTGATAGAGTTTTTCCCCTTTAATGTTGATTTTTACTAAATAGTGGCCATTGTTGAAGATGCAGGTGAGCGACAGAGCCTCTAGTTATTGTCCCCCATGTGACGTGTTGCGGGGGACATAGAAATACTTGGTGTCAGGTCTGTCTGTCTGGTCTTGTTAGCGATCTTAATTCTTGCCAGATTTTTTATAAAACTTTTATCATAGGATTATATCAACATTGTCTCAGACAAGTTTGAAAATCAGTGCCGATTAACAATTTTTAAAAGAGTTATGCCCCTTGGAAAAATGCATTGTTAGCACTCTTATGTGAACAATTCTTCCCAATTTTTATGAAACTTATATCATAGGTTTATATCAGCAATGTCTCAGACAAGTTTGAAAATCAGTGCCGATCAATCATCTTTAAAAGAGTTATGACCCTTGGAATATCAATTTTATGTAAAATTGCATTATAAGTGCTCTCACTTGTACAATTTTTCCAGATCAAATTCATATCAAAGATTTATATCAGCATTGTCTTCAAAAAAAATTTCGAAAAGCAGTGCAGATCAAATATTTATATATGACTGCCAAATTTTTACTTTCGTATTATGTTGTGGTAATGTCTGCATCGTCGTTTGAAGACATTTTGGTTCACAGACAATAACTTGAGTATAAGTGTATGGATCTCTATGAAATTTTAGCACAAGGTTCCATGCCATAATAGGAAGGTTGGGATGTATTTTGGGGGTTATTGTCATATCTGTTTAGTAATTAGGGGCAAAAAACAAGCATTTTTCTGGTTTTGCAGACAAATACTTGAGTATAAGTGCATGGCTCTCTATAAAATTGTAGCACAAGATTCCATACCATAATAGGAAGGTTGGGATTGATTTTGGGGGTTATTGTCATAGCTGTTGAGTAATTAGGGGCCAAAAACAAGCATTTTTTTTTGTTTAGACAATAACTTGTGTATTAGTGCATGCATCTCTATGAAATTGTACCACAAGGTTCCATACCTCAAAAGGAAGGTTGGGATTGATTTTGGGGGTTATGGCCCAAACAGTTTAGGAATTAGGGGCCTAAAAACTAGGAATTTCTGGTTACCGGACAATAACTTGAGTATAAGTCTATGAATCTCTATGAAATTGTACCACAAGGTTTCATATCATTAAAGGAATGTTGGAATTGATTTTGGATGTTAAGGCCTTAATCGTTTAGGAAAAAAGGGGCCAAAACAGGGTCCAAAATCCAAATTCTAAGTACACGGTTAGATGTGGCATATTAAAGAACACTAAGAATTCAAGATTTTTGTAGTTTCCATATTATGAATTCAAGACTTTGAATTAAACTCCATTGAAATTGGTCAAGAAATAAGTAATTTATTCAAAGTATTACCAAAGTATTGTTTTTGGCCCTTTTTTCCTTAGGGTCATAACCCCAAAAATCAATCCCAACCTTCCTCTTATGGTATGGAACATTGAATTATTGGTGTTCTTTGATGTGCAGAATTTAACAGTGTATTCAGATTTCTAATTTTGGGGCCTGTTTTCAAATTGGTCTAAATTAAAGTCAATGAATCCAAAATTAAACTTTGTTTGATTTTAACAAAAATTGATTTCAAAGGGTTATTTGATATGCTGAATCTAAACATATTTAAGACTTTTTTTTTGGGGCCCAGTTTTTAAGTTGGTCCCAAATTAAACTTTTGTCTGATTTCAACAAAAATTGAATATATGAGGTTCTTTGATATGCTGAATCTAACCATGTATTCAGATTTTTGATTTTGGGCCCAGCTTTCAAGTTGGTCCAAAATCTAACTTTGTTCGAATTCAACAAAAATTGAATATATGGGGTTCTTTGATATGCTGAATCTAACTGTATTTAGATTTTGGGCCCCATTATCAAATTGGGCCACATTGAAGCCCAAAGGGTCCAAAATTAAACTTTGTTTGATTTCATAAAAAATTGAATTCTTGGGGTTCTGAATGCGGATTCTAACCATGTATTTCAATTTTAGATATTGGACCATAATAAGTAAATGTCAAATTTCAAATTTTTAAGTTCTAAGACCACATTCATTCTGTGTCAGAAACTATGCTATGTCAAATATATATTCACAATCCAAATTCAAAGCTGTATTGCACAATAAATAGAAATTTAAGTAGAGTCGTAGTTAAAAATAAAAAGCATTAAATCTAATGTTGTATAGATATAGTTTGAAAGTCACTCTTCAGTATTAGATATTTTGAATATAATTTAAGGTAAGTTTTATAGATTTTTTAAAGACTTTGTATTCAGTCTTGCATCTAAACCCTTCAGAATGAAAGTTTCATATCTTCTCTCAATTAAAAAATGGTTAAGTAGAGCTGTAAATATGTCACCTCATGCTGATAAAGGGACAGATAATATTACTTAACACACAGATGTTTAAAACAAAAAACTGAGCTTGTTAACATGTAGAGATGATTGTGTCCAGTTTCTAGTATTACCACTCCAGGACAGGAACAATGAAGTTAATTGAAATTTTGTTTATTTTAACATTTTTAAAACTAATCATGAAAATTAAATATTTAAATGAATGAAGGAAAGTTTGTGAAGTATTAATTCCCTACACACTAGCTTATGTGTGTATTTGTTTGATTATTTTGTAATTCTTTGTTTGATATATTTGAACGTATTTTATGAGGGCCTCAGTGATGATTAGTTTTACAGTTAACTGTGTAACCCTCTTTAAATTTAGTATTATTATTACATGTATTATTATTATACTTATTATTATTCTTATTATTTAAAAAAAAATTGAAATTTTTATTTTTCTTCCCATGAAAACTACACACAATTTGTATTACATATTTACATTTGTAATGAACTAAATATTCACATTTATGAATATGGATAAATGTTGTGTATTTACTATTAATTCATTAACACACTTATAATTGGAGTGACAAATTTATTTGAAAATTTTGTGTTTTCTCAGTGCCTGAGTGGTGTGGCTCATAAGCTGATTTTCAATCCATCATCATTTGATGTGATTTTGTAGGACTTTATATATTAATGAAGAATGATATTTTGGATTTTTAAAAATTTTTATACGACCGCATGTAGTCGTCAGCGTCGTCCGAAGACAGATGGTTTCCAGATAATAACTTTAGTATAAGTAAATAGAAATCAATAAAATTTTAACACAAGGTTTATAACCACTAAAGGAAGGTTGGGATTGATTTTGGGGGTTATGGTCCCAACTGTTTAGGAATTAGGGGCCAAAAAAGGGGCCCAAATAAGCATTTTTGTGGTTTCCAGACAATAACTTGTGTTAAAGTGTATGAATCCCTCTGAAATTATACCACAAACTTTCATACAACAAAGGGATGGTTAGGATTGACTTTGGGTGGTTATGGCTCAAACCATTTAGTAATTAGGGGCAAAAAAAGGGGGAAAACAAGGGTTTTTCTGGTTAAAGGACAATTGAGACAATTTAAAAGCAGTGTAAGGGTGGTAATCCAATTCAAATTAAAGAACACTGTTTGATTACCTCCCTTACACTGCTTGTAAATTATGTATTAAGAAATGATGATTGTCTTCAGGTGATTAGCTGTCAATTTATTTTTAGCAGTTACTATTAATTAATATTAATTTTAGCCATGACTATGTATGTCATTTTATATTTTAAAACTTTTATGATGTATTTAAATGGGTAATTTTGGTTGCAAACTGCATTAGAAATTTGAATTGAGATACTGACCATATCTTGAGGGAAAGAATTATTTTGGGGAATAAGGGAAAGGGGGGAGGTGAAAAAAATTGGAGGGGAGGGGGGACAATTTTTCTCATTTCAGATTTCAGAAATTAAAATAAAATTTCTTCAAACATTTTTTTTGGGGGGTTAATATTCAACAGCATAGTGTATTGCACAAAAGCAAAAAAACCGGGTTAGAATAAAAAATTTTGGTAGGGGGGGGGGGGGGGGGGGGGGTCAATTCACAACAGCATAGTGTATTGCACAAAAGCAATAAATTGAATATAAATTCAAATCATATAACCAATTTGAAGTTCTTTGACTACAGTTATTCTGTGTCAGAAACCTATTATGTGTCAAAAATTTAGTTACAATCCAAATTTAGACCTGTATCAAGCGTGAATATTGTGTCCATTTTGGCCCAACTTTTCAGGGTTGGACATCTGCGGTCGTATCCAGCTGTGGTCAGCGAAGCAATTTATTTTTTTTGGTAAATTTTTTTTGGTGGTAGGTTTGTTTGTTATTCTGTATAAATTAATTTTCAGAATGCTATATTGAACAGATATATCATGTTAAGGAGGGGTATTTGTGAAAAATACCAGTCGAGAGAATGTTAAATTTCGCGAGCCGTAAGGCGAGGGAAATTCATTCTCGAGACTGGTATTTTTCGCAAATACCCCTCAAGAACATGCTATATCTGTTTAATTACACCGAATGTTAACGTACAAAACGCATTGATGATCGTGACATAAAACGCATTGATGATCGTGACATAAAATGCATTGATGATCGTGACATTACAAGCGTCCAGTCGGATAGAGTATTTTTTGGCAAATACCACGGCAGAGAGGGTAAAAAAGGCATATCCTTTTTGCATATACCCCGGCGCTGTTTAAAAATGAACGATATTTATTTGATAAAAGTAAATTGGTGAAAAATACACTGGCTATCAACCAATCAAAACCCAGGATTCTTACATAAGGTGTAATTAACATATATATATATATACTGAAGAGACATTAATCGTCGAAATCTGGATATGGTGTACAAATTTTTGCACCTCATGTTTGCGGTATACCATCTTTTCCACAAGTTTATTGTTTTCTGTTTTGTATTAAATTAATAATAAAGATCCATTTTGTTACATTTTGTGATCTGTTTATTTGGCAATCGCCAATGGCAATCAGCAGGGTTTAAGAACATCCGTTGTTTGACCTGTTAGTCAAATGCGTTTTGTTTAAATATACTTTTTCACCTTTTTTGTTTTTTTTGGAAAATGTCGTTTGTGCTGTATTTAGACCCCTCTACCAAGAAATTTGTTTTGCATGCACAAGTATAAAAATTGCGGTTTTTATACGCCCGTTTACGGGACGTATTATGGTATACCGTTGACCGTCTGTCCGTCCGTCATCAACATGTCCGACATTTACTCAAAAAAGCTTTAACCAATATGCATGAAACTTTGGTGAATTGTTTATATCTATTGATGTGAGCTCCCTTTCATTTTTTATAAATTTCAGATTTACCGTTTCCGAGTTTTGGGGTTTTATTCATTAAAAAAGGGGGGATTTTCCAGTTTTCCGACAATAACTCAAGAATGCTTTCACCAACTTGCAAGAAATTTTGGTGAATTGTTTATATCTGTTCATGTAAGCTCCCTTTAGAATTTTATAAATTTTAGATTTTACATTTCTGAGTTATGGGGTTTTATTCATTAAAAAAGGGGGGATTTTCCAGTTTTTGGACAATAACTCAAAAATGCTTTCAGCAGTTCTCATGAAACTTTGGTGAATTATTTATAGCTATTGATGTAATCTCCCTATTGATTTTCATAAATTTCAAATATGACATTGAGAAGAAATTGAACTTTATTTGTTTATAGTCTGACAACAGATTTACTAAGTATTGCGCAACAGCACAGTGTATTGCACAACAGCAAGAAATCTTTAATTGAATATAAATTCAATTCATATAACCAATTCCAAGTTCTTTGACTACATTTATTCAGAAACCTATAATATGTCAAATATTTAATTACAATCCAAATTCAGACCTGTATCAAGCTTGAATATTGTGTCCATTTTTTCCCCAACTGTTCAGGGTTGGACCTCTGAGGGCGTATCCAGCTGCGCTCAGCAAAGCAGTTGATTATCCAACGCAATCATAGTTTTTCAATTTAGACTTATATATATATATATATATATATATATATATATACAACTCGTCTAAGCATCAGCCCAACAATGTTAGATCTGTAAATTTGCTTTCGCAAATTTTTAGTTCTTCCCTCGCCAGGATTCGAACTCATGCTACTGAGATATCGTGACACCAAATCGCCTGCACTGTATCCGACGCAATAGACCACATGACCACCTAGGCTTCATAATAAAGCTTTCAGTGGCCGGGTATTACCTTTCCTCCTCAGTTTTAATCTAGCGTCGTAATACAGTACATGATATATAAGGCATGAAGATGGAATTGTTACAGATCAGCTGAAATATATATTATAAAGGATCCTACAAATTAATGCAAGATACAGTCACAGAAATAATTATATTTATAAGTAGGTCTGAACCAGTGACAACTCTACAACAGATTTATCCATCGGATCACCAGCAGTGATGGTGATACATGGCTGTGTACATTCTGTATATACAACTCGTCTAAACATCAGCCCAACAATGTTAGATCTGTAAATTTGCTTTCGCAAATTTTTAGTTCTTCCCTCGCCGGGATTTGAACTTATGCTACTGAGATATTGTGACACCAAATCGCGTGCACTGTATCCGATGCGCTAGACCACACGACCACCTAGGCTTCATAATAAAGCTTATATATATATATATATATAATTACTCTAAATATCAGCACAACAATGTTAAAAACAATGTTAAATATATATATATATTTATTGAAAACCCCTTAGCTTATATTGTCCATTAATAAATAAATTGATTAAATTCTTGTTGTACTTAGATATGCTGAATCTGTCCAAATTGGGGTCCAAAATTAACCTTTGTTTGATTTTAACAAAAATTGTATATATGGGGTCCTTTGATATGCTGAATCTAACTTTGTATTTAGATTTTGGATATTTGGGCCCTGTTATCAAATTGGTCCACATTGAGGTTCAAAGGGTCCAAAATTAAACTTTGTTTGATTTCATCAAAAATTGAAAACTTGGGGTTCTGTGATATGCTGAATCTAACCGTGTATCTAGATTTTGGATATTGGACCATAAAAAGGTTCTGTGTCAAAAACCTATGATGTGTCAAATATTTACTCACAATCCAAATTCAGAGCTGTATCAAGCTTGAATGTAGTGTCCATACTTGTCCCAACTGTTCAGGGTTCGACCTCTGTGGTTGTATCAATCTGTGCCCTGTGCAGCATTTTATTAAAAGAGTTATGCCCCTTAGAAATATTCATTATATTGGAAGTTGCATTGCATATGCTCTCAAGTATTCATTTCTCTATGAAAAATATTTATAGAAAATTTAAAGAACAAAAAAAAATTTTGTTTATTTAGTTTTTGCCATTGGACAGATAAAATATGTGCCATGTGGGGGACATTGGAACTCTGTTCTTTTATTGATATGGAGTATTTTAAAAGTTTGACATATAATGTTAAATTTTAGAGATATTAGACATTGATCACTGTAAATTTAGCATTAATAAATCATTTGTTTTTATTATCTAGGGATACGCTGGACCACCAGGACCAATCGGCTCACCTGGACAAGATGGAGATAAGGTGCATTTATAAAATGATGACAAATTCTTTACAATTTTTCACTAGAATAATATTTTAAATATCATTATTTAAAAAGTTTTAAAATCCAGTAGAAAATTCACAGTTTTGAATACAGAATTTATGTATTAGAATGGTATTGATATATTTTTTTATTTCTTCTCTGTTGTTATCTTCATGACAAGAAGTGATAACAGTTGATAATACTGATAATAAACTTGATTGAAAGTCTTAAGGACTAACATAGATGCCAACTGTTACGATTTGAGCCTTAACAGTTACAAATTTTGGATCAAAATTACAGTCTTGTGATTAACAGCTGTCTACTTGATACAGATTTTCGTTCATTTCCGGCCAGAACAGTTCTCTGTTAAGATATCATTTTGATCATTGTAACGCTTCATTTTTGGTTATAATTTTGTAACAATAAGTGCTTGAGTGATTAGGATTATTTAATTCTTTTGGGTTTGTCCGGACTATGTATAGTAGAAAGGGATTCATCCATTTCTTGTTCAATTCCAAGGAATTGATGAAAGCAGCAAGTCGAAACAAAATTTCTGCAATAAGGAAAGAAAACTCAGACATTGAAATTGGAAACTAGAACATTATGCCTTTTGCCAATATTGTGAACAAGACTTCAATTCAGTGTGATGGTCGGTGTTCCTTTTTTGAATACTTTGAATTGTAGTTGTCATAATCAAGGGAAGTCATTTATTTGTCTCTGTGTGCCTATTTGTTAGTATTATTATTATTAAATTTGATGAAAAAAATCACACAAATTACGGAAATATAAATACTTTTTTACTGATTGCAACAAAAGGAGATTGGCATCTATGGACTAATTAATTCCAGTACTATTCTGCTTTTACCCAGGTTAGTTGAAATATATATTTGTTCTTTATTTAAGTTTCACTTTTATATTGATTATTTCTTACTTTTTCAAAGACAACTGTGAATACCTATGGGTATCCACTCGTTTATTATCCTACTGCACAATCACTACTCCAGGTGTTGGTTCAACATATAAATTACAGTTTATTTAAATTTATTAAAAGGGAGAACTTGGACCACCAGGACAAAGGGGACAGAAAGGAGAACATGGTGATATGGTACGTATTTATATTCTGCTATAGAATGCTAAAAAGTATTTCTATAATATATGAATTTGTTAATGATTATCACGTATGTGATGTAAATTGCAAGTACAGTCTTTATGGAAACAATTTATCATTTCTTCCCTTTTTATTTTATTGCTATAGTTTGAAAAGAGTTACTGAGCTCTATATTTGTTTTATTTTTAATATCAGATGTAACATTGAACATAAACGAGACTGACAATGGTATTGGAACATGTGTCACAAGCTGACTTTAATAGGCTTTAATAGACTGTGAACAGTATATGGTTAACATAGGATACTGCAATCATTTTTATGGATATGGAATATGATAAAATATAAAAATTGATACACAATGTTGAAATTTATGGCAATTAGATATTGGTCACTCTTAATATAGCTTAAGTCTTTGATGTATTTTAGATATGTATTGAAACATGAATATTTAGGTAACCATATGATTGGTAATTGTAAATTTCAGGGCCCACCTGGACCTCAAGGACCCCAGGGAATAGTTGGTGCACTTGGACCACCAGTAAGTTGTCACAAATGTTATTAACAGTGGTTTGTATTTGCACCATTTGACTTTTCATATGTGCCACAAATCACATATCATTTGTGTCAATAATACACATTAAGAAAATAATAATAGTAACATGTTTTTAGCTCACCTGGCCAATAGGTCCAAGTGAGCTTTTCTCATCACTTGGCGTCCTGCGTCCGTCGTCATTTACTTTTACAAAAATTTTCTCTGAAACTACTGGGCCGAATTTAACCAAACTTGGCCATAATCATCATTAGGGTATCTAGTTAAAAAAATTCTGATGACCCTTCCTGCCAACCAACATGGCCGACATGGCTAAAAATAGAACATAGGTGTAAAATGCAGTTTTTGGCTTATATCTCTGAAACTAAAGCATTTAGAGCAAATCTGACAGAATTAAAATGTATATTAGGTTGAGATCTATCTGCCCTGAAATTTTCAGACAAATTAGACAACCTGTTGTTGGGTTGCTGCCCCTGAATTGGTAATTTTAAGGAAATTTTGCAGTTTTTGGTTATTAGCTTAAATATTATTATAGATAGAGATAAACTGTAAACAGCAAAAATGTTCAGCAAAGTACGATCTACAAATAAGTCAAATGACCAAAATTGTCAATTGACCCCTTAAGGAGTTATTACCCTGTATAGTCAATTTTTCGTAAATTTTAAAAATCTTCTCCACTTAATCTGCTGGGCAAAATAGAATTAAACTTAACCACAATTTTCAATAGGGTATCTTGATTGAAAAATGTATCGAATGACCCTGTCATCCAACCAACATTGCTGCCATGGCTAAAAATAGAACATAGGGGTTTACTATAGAAGTCTAAGGGAAAATTGTAAAAAAAACAATTTCCAATGGTCACAACTTGAAAACTAATTTAAATAATGATAAGGGGTCTTCAGTAACTATTGTAAGACTAAAATAGGATAACCTGCTTTTAATTTAACTACTGGGCCAAATTAAACCAAACTTAGCCTCAATCATTATTAGGGTATCTAATACTATTTATTATGATTTTAACCTTATTTTACATTATTTCCAAAACCACAGTAGATACAGGTGAGCGACACAGGCTCTTGAGAGCCTTTAGTTGCTAATCAGTATATATTAAATACTCATATTAATCTCTTCTGTTTGCCAGCATTACATGTTACCCCATATCACCACAGCGAAGTGGATCCTGGATATTGAGTAGGATAAGATTAAAATATTTAAATAGTAGGGTAAAAACACAATATCTCCAGCTTCTGTTTTTATCAAAAAAAGGATCTATGTCCCCATGAGTTGCCACACATACTCTTCTTTGCATCTATAACACTTGTTTCTATTCTTCAATACACTGGATAATATTGTTGAATTTTATACCCAAGTGACTTTCAGTACTGTATGAAAATGAGTATAAACCAATTGGAATCTTTGGAAGTACTGTACAAATTTCTTATACAAAACCTTCGGATACAGCTTACAATGAAAGAAACTCCAATTGTCATTTATGTTACCTGTAAAATGGTGCAAAGTAATTAGTTTTTTTTTGGCACAAATGAAATACTACATATTTCAAAATTTTGCACAAATGCAATGTACCTGCTATTTTATGTGGTAGTACATGTAGTTTCTGTAAGTAGCTTATCAGATTGTAATTTATACTGATCAATAGTTCTTTGTGATGATGGTGATTATTTTAGAGAATGTTACAGAAAAATAAAATCACACAGATAGATTTATGATATGAGATTTGTATGCTGCATTTAAAATGTATAATGTATGTATCATTTTATTCTGGTAAATGAAGTCTATTATTTATTTTAGGGACCAATTGGTGAGCCAGGAATTCAAGGAATCCAAGGGCCAGTTGGAATGAAGGTAAATTTTATTATAAGGTGCTTTATAATGTAAAGACAAGGACATTGTAATTTGATATTAACTTTTCATACTTTTACAAGAGTGATTTCTTATCGAAAGCATAAGGATAATACATTTCTTTGTCCCATTGGAAATAGTTATATCTCATTTGGAATTTGGAGAAGGTTTAAGTTCATTTTGAGTACCATGGTACGAAATGAGTTAAAGGCAAAAACTCCCATGCTTGGGTTAGTAGACCATTTTTATCATTTTTCAACTTGTATTTTTTATGGTTTAATTGAATCGATTATAGGGTGCTGAGGGACCAAGAGGAGTAGTTGGACCTCCAGGATTAGAGGGACTGCAAGGGTTGCCTGGAGTAGAAGGATCTAAGGGAGAGCATGGAGATCTTGGAAAAGTTGGACCACCTGGCCCACCTGGACCTGTTGGAAAACCAGGAACATCTGGACCACCAGTAGGTTACACAAATTAGTACTTAAAATAATAGTTTCAAGAATATCAATATGTTCTTTGGTTTTGTTAATTACATCAGTATATTCCATAAACTTTAAAGCTTCCCGAACATATCAGAGTATGTTCCTTGATAATTACCCCTTTTCTAAAAGCATTAGCATCCACCCTGTCATTTTTCTATTGTCTCTGAACTTTCTTTCATGTAATGATGTTATAACTTTATTTAATTTAAATTCTTTAAAATTGTTTTTTTTGCATATACACTTTGTCAGAATATCAAATTAGAACAGTAAGGCACACCTTTAGTCGGCTGATCAAATAAAGGGAGATAACTCCCATGACAGGTTTTTATATGCCCGTTTACGGGACATATTATGGTATACCGCTGGTCTGTCTATCTGTCTGTCTGTCTGTCTGTCTGTCTGTCTGTCTGTCTGTCTGTCTGTCTGTCCGTCTGTCCGTTCGTTGTCAACATGTCGGACATTAATTCAAAAATGCTTTAGCCAATATGCATGAAACTTTGGTGAATTGTTTATATCTATTGATGTGAGCTCCCTTTCGTTTTTTTATAAATTTCAGATTTACCATTTCCGAGTTTTGGGGTTTTATTCATTAAAAAAGGGGGGATTTTCCAGTTTTCGGACAATAACTCAAAAACAATTTCACCAATTTGCATGAAACTTTTGTGAATTGTTCATATCTATTGATGTGAGCTCCCTTTTGTTTAAATAAATTACAGATTTACCGTTTCCAAGTTTTGGGGTTTTATTCATTAAAAAAAGGGGGGATTTTCCAGTTTTCAGACAATAACTCAAAAAAAATTTCACCAATTTGCATGAAACTTTAGTGAATTGTTCCTATCTATTGACGTGAGCCTCCTTTCGTTTTTTATAAATTTCGGATTTACAGTTTCAGAGTTTTGGTGTTTTATTCAGGGGATTTTCCAGTTTTCAGACAATAACTCAAAAACAATTTCACCAATATGCAAGAAACTTTGGTGAATTGTTTATTCTATTGACATGAGCTCCCTTTTGATTTTTATAAATTTCAGAATATATATTTATGGGGTTTTATTCATTACAAAAAGGGGGATTTTCCAGTTTTCGGACAATAACTCAAAAATGCTTTCAGCATTTTTTATGAGACTTTGGTAAATTGTTTATATCTATTTTTGTAAGCTCCCTTTTGATTTTTATAAATTTTTCGATTTTACATTTCAGAGTTATAAGATTTTATTTGTTTATAGTCTGACAACAGATTTACTAAGTATTGCGCAACAGCACAGTGTATTGCACAACAGCAAGAAATCTTTCATATAACCAATTTCAAGTTCTTTGTCTACATTTATTCAGAAACCTATAATATATCAAATATTTAATTACAATCCAAATTCACACCTATATCAAGCTTGAATATTGTGTCCATTTTTGCCCCAACTGTTCAGGGTTGGACCTCTATGGGCGTATCCATCTGCGCTCAGCGAAGCAGTTTATTAATGGGTATTGTAATCTTGTTCTGCATCAACAGTGCTAAAATTGTTTAAAAGTTCTAGAAGGAATTTTTCATCTGTATCTGTATTTGGTTATGCTGTTGTGCAAAAATGGTACATAAATAAATTTTCTTTAACTTGAGATATGACGAGAGTAAAACCTAATTGATGTATGAGGTCAAGAGGTCAAAGGTCCACTTCATAAGCTTGTCACATGATACAAACTATTATGCTTGGTTGGCCCTAATCAAATTATTTCCATTTTAACCATGAGACGAGAATATCCCCTGCAGATTGTTTTTTCACGGTGTAAGGTAAAACAGGTTTCAGACCTTTTCAGTAATACAACTTTATCTGTTCAGACTTACCCCAACTTGGTTTTTGTGATTACGAAGAGAAGATGACCTCTGCTGATTTTTATCCCTGGTGCATTGTGCTGCTGGAGATATGGAAATGGTCTCTGTACTTATGTGCATCTATCTGAAACATATCAATGCTTACAGACCGTTTGACATACAGCTTCCATACTTAAAGATAATTTTTCGTCATATTCTATTGACCATGCAATATCGTCATATTGATTTGACAGGAGTTATTGGACATTCTTTTTTTTGTATTCTAACATTGATACCTTGAGAATACAACTCCTCTGAGACCATACGACAGAAAGCAATCATACTTGGTAGGATTGTTTGTCATCATGTGTAGTTACCATATTGTACTGCCATCATGATTTGACTATTTTTATAGGATTTATGGGATTTTGACTATTTTTTGAAGTATTGTAACAATAACACCATGTGAATGCATTTTCTCTGAGATTATTTGACAGAAAGCTTTCATACTTGGTACTCGTGTTTGCTATCATGTGTAGTTGGCCACATTATATTATCATTTAAATTTGTCTATATTTATGGGAGTTATAGGTCTTTTACCCAATTTTGACTATCATACCACAACGACACATTTTTTTTAACAATTTGTTACCTCATTTATACATGTACAGTGTTGGGGATCTTTCCCTACTGTGTAGCAATCTTGTAGATTAAGGTTAAGCTTTGGTCGACTTTGTCACTACTTCTTTACTCAGTTACTTATAATCAGATTAAGGGAAAACATTTGTTTGATAACAAGAAAACAGTATTTCAAGCTTAAGAGTTTGCAAGGATTCTCAAAATGGGGTGTATTGTGATTTGATGCCTGTTTGTCTGTCAGCACTTTGTATACGTAAATTATCTGAACTGAAGACTGGATATAATAAAACTTTCAGAGAATCATTGTGCAACTCCTATTTTATTTTTTTTATTCCTATAATTATTTGTTTTCTCTGAGCAAAATATGTACTTTGTCATATATCTAAAAAAAGAAGAAAAAGACATCTTGTATTGCAGCTCTTAAACAACTAGTGTGTCAATGACACTTTGACTGAATCTTGTTTTGTATCATGCCATTGTTATTTTATTTGTTAGTCATAATAGTTTTGTATTTCAGAAATATATGGACTTGTTAAAATTTACATATCTGCAAAAGGAATAGGCATCATGTATTCATAACTTTCCAAACTATTAAATGGATTTCAGTGAAACTTTCAGATTATATTTCTTTCCCATTAATATTGCCAGTGTGGACCAGCCAATTTAGTTTCTGATATAAATAATTTTTGGACATTTGTCCATTGCAAAGCATCTCTACAACTTACTGGTCCGGTAAGTTGTAGAGATGCTTTGCAATGGACAAATGCCCAAAAAGCGGTACTAAATATTTTGTGTGCATTAATCAAGTACAATCTGAAATACATTTATACTTATTTCTTTGGTGTGCAGGCTCAGTCAGTAGCATTCAATTTCAGATGAGAAAAACTATATTGTTTAATTTTTGATAGGGTGTTCCTGGAAACGAAGGCCAATTAGGACCTGAAGGAAAGCAAGGACAGAAAGGAGAGCAGGGAACTCCAGGTGAACCAGGATACAGAGGATTAGATGGACCGAATGTAAGCTAACCAATTGCAAACTGTACTGTTTCTCCTTTGAACAAAGGTTATAAATCTTTAGCTTGTCCAAAAAAAGTGTCACAAACTGGATTAAGATGAACATTGATACATAGTAATGTAAGAATGTTACACACATGGGTTAGATACTTTTGTATTAAAGAAAGCTTTTCAAACTAGTTTATCCCCCGCCACATTCTGTATTTGCCTGTCCCAAGTCAGGAGCCTGTAACTCAGTGGTCGTCGTTTGTTGCTGTATATCCTATTTGTTTTTCTTTCATTATTTTGTACATAAATCAGGCCACTAGTTTTTTTCTTTGAATTGTTTTACATTTGTAAGCGTGGGAAATTTTGTAGCGGAGGGGGCATTAAGTTTTACCCTTGTCAGTTTGTACGTACGTCCGTACGTCCCAAAATTTGTTTCCGATCTCTTACTTGAGTTTGCCTCAACCAAATGTTATGAAACTTATACACAATGCTAATTACCACAAAACACATATCATGTTTGAATTTTGGTGGGGTAACTTTAACCATTCTCGAGTTATGCCCCTTTATAAATGAAAAAAAATGCAAAATTTTTAGTTTCCGTTCTCTAACTTAAGTTTGCCTCAACCAAATGATATGAAACTTATACACAATGCTTTTTACCACAAAACACAGATCAAGTTGAATTTTGGTAGCATCACTTTAATCATTATCGAGTTATGCCCTTTTATAAATCGAAAAATTGCAAAATTTTTAGTTTCCGTTCTGTAACTTAAGTTTTTATTATGAAACCTATACACAATACTTATTACCTTAAAACTCAGATCAAGTACAAATTTGGGTAGCATCCCTTTTATCGTTCTTTATTAGTTTGTTACAAATGTAAGAAAAAATATTGGGAACTATTAACTATATATTTATATAAAGTTTGATTACACTAAGTGTTTTTAAATGATTTTCACCTTTTATCAAGATAACACACCATCTGGTAATCTAGTAATTGTCAATCACCCAATTATAATTGTAGTGACAGATTTATTTGAAAACTATTGATTATATCAGATTATAATTTGAAAATAAATATAACATCATATCTAATTACATCATATCTAATTTTAGAGAACTATAGTTAAATCATATCTAATTTACATTAGTGGTTCATGGAAATAAAGTTATTTCCCTTTGAACAGAAATGGTTTAACTAAGAAGTATTTCATCAAAAATTGAATTCTTGGGGTACCTTGATATGCTGATTCTAGCAATGTACATAGATTTTGGATATTGGACCATAATATGTAAATGTCCAATTTCAAATTTTTCAGTTCTTTGACCACATTTATTTTGTGTCACAAACCTATGCTGTATTAAATATTCAATCACAATCCAAATTCAGAGCTGTTTTAAGTTTAAATGTTGTGTCCATACTTGCTCAACTGTTCAGGGTTCGACCTCTGCAGGAAAATCCGGTTTGCTGTCTCTCTGATGGTCTCTTGTTCGTTTCTGTTCTGTATCATAAGTTTGCCTCAACCAAATGTTATGTATCTTATACACAATGCTTATTACCACAAATCAAATTTGAATTTTGGTGGGGTCACTTTTACCTTTCTAGAATTATGCCCTTTACAAATGGAAAAATTGCTGAAATTTTCATTTCCGTTCTGTATCTTAGGTTTGCCTCAGCCAAATGTTATGAATCCCAGACACAATGCTTATTACCACAAATCAAATTTGAATTTTGGTGGCGTCACTTTTACCTTTCTAGAATTATGCCCTTTACAAATGGAATTCGTTTCCGTTCTGTATCTTAGGTTTGCCTCAGCCAAATGTTATGAATCTCATACACAATGCTTATTACCACAAATCAAATTTGAATTTTGGTGGCGTCACTTTTACCTTTCTAGAGTTATGTCCCTTTACAAATGGAAAAATTGCTGAATTTTTCGTTTCCGTTCTCTAACTAAAGTTTGCCTCTAACAAATTTTATAAAACTTATACACAATGCTTATTACCATAAAACTCAGATCAAGTACGAATTTGGGTAGTGTCACTTTTACCTTTCTTGAGTTATGTCCCTTTGTAACGTTATGTGCAAGCAGGGGCATCATCTGTGTCCCATGGACACATTCCCTATTTATCTTGAAAATAAAACAAGAAACAGTAAAATCTAGAATGATCAGCAATACAGACAGAATTGCCAATAAAATAAAAACCATCATTTGAATTTTGAGTAATTGCCAATTTACAGTGATTTTTATCCAGGTTTTCTAGTTAAAAAATGGGGAAGTAAGGCGGGTGGGGAGGCAGCCGTAAACAGTTTCTGTGCAGTAACTTATGAACTGTTCAACCAATTCTTTTCAAATTTTAAGAAGTTGTTAATGCTGACAAAATAAGTTCAATATTGATGATTTTTCACTTATACCCTTCAGGACATATGATTCTTGTTTGATGGAAAAATAGGCACAGAATGTGGCAGGTCAAACAAACCTGAAAGCCCCATACAGTAGAATACATAAGTTTAAATTGTACTATCTGTCCTATAAAGTTCAACAATGGTTACCTTCAATATGCTAAAAAAAAAAACCTTTGTCCATTTGATAGCTCATTTCTTAATTGCTATTTTTTGTGTTTATGTCTTTAACCTTAAAATTTATTCATTTACAATTGCATGCATTTGGTAGTTTTTATACGTTCGTTTACGGGACGTATTATGGTATACCGTTGTTCGTCCGTCCATCGTCAACATGTCGGACATTAACTCAAAAATGCTTGAACCAATTTGCATAAAACTTTGGTGAATTGTTAATATTTATTGACGTAAGCTCCCTTTCGTTTTTTATAAATTTCAGATTTTACTTTTCCGAGTTATGAGGATTTATTCATTAAAAAAAGGGGGATTTTCCAGTTTTCGGACAATATCTCCAAAATGCTTTCACCAATTTGCAAGAAATTTTGGTGAATTGTTTATATCTATTGACATGAGCTCCCTTTCCATTTTCATAAATTTTAGATTTTACGTTTCTGAGTTATGGGGTTTTATTCATAAAAAAAAAGGGGCAGTTTACAGTTTTCAGACAATAACTCCAAAATGCATTTAGCAGTTCTCATGAAACTTTGGTGAATTGTTTATATCTTTTGTTGTAAGCTCCCTTTCGAATTTTATCAATTTTAGATTTTACGTTTCCGAGTTATGGTGTTTTATTCATTAAAAAAGGGATGATTTTCCAGTTTTCAGACAATACCTCAAAAATGCTTTCAGCAGTTCTCAATAAACTTTAGTGAATTGTTTAAATCTATTGACAAAAGCTCCCTTTTGATTTTCATAAATTTCTGATATGACATTGAGAAGTGATTGACCTTTATTCTTTGAAAATGCGACGGGCGTTTCATGCGCTCATGGCGCAGCTGTTTATGTCAGTTAGCAAAACCATCAGACAGGCATTAGAAATGGTCTTTTTTTACTCAATATCAAAAAATGTTCATTTGCATAATGACCCAACAATTTGATCTTACTTGTTGGGTCATAACCAATCAGAGTATTTCCAAGGATTTACTAGTTTGTATCTTACTACTTTTAAAGAATTGCTAGTTTGTAAAAAGATATGCATTCATAAAAAGTCTCTATTGTAATGGTAATGTTATTGCTTCTGTTTGGTTTTAACCATTTCAACAAAACTTATATCTCTGGGAAATTTATAACAGTATGTGTTACAGAGAGGCTTCTGTAACGAACTTTTTTTTATGTTCAGCACATTTAGATATTAACAAATGTTAAAGTTACATACTGTGGATTCATTTATTTTCGTGGGTATCAATTTTCATGGATTGTGGAAAACTTGCATTTACGTGGATATTTGATTTCGTGGTTTTGCCAGTCTCTACCCATGAAACCCACGAAAATTGGTATCCAACGAATAATAATGAATCCACAGTACATGTATTGCTATTAGGTTGGGAAATATAATTATGCTTTGTTTATGTATCATTAATAGGGACCTCAAGGACCAACAGGAGACAAGGGTGATAGTGGAAGACAAGGTAATCAAGGACCAGCTGGTGAAAGAGGGGAAGTTGGACAATTTGGACCTAAAGGCCATGCTGTAAGTTTATGATCAGTAACAGCCTTATGTTGTCAACTGTTATTTCTTGGTCTTATTTACTTCTGACAGTTACTTCAGGTTATTTATAGTACATATTATAATTTTGTCTCGTATAAGAATAGAAACACAAAAACTCAAAATGGTCAAGAAATTACTAATAATTATTCTCACAAATTGCAATGTAATGTTTTGTATGGTAAGGTGAAAAGTAACTGTAATAAAATAAGTTATTATACATTTGTTTTTTCCTGATGGATGCATTTAGTTGACAATATTAGCTATAATATTTTGTATGCCCCCGCCGTAGCCGAGGGGGCATTAAGTTTTACCCTTGTCCGTCTGTCCGTACGTACGTCCCAAAACTGGTTTCTATTCTCTAACTTGAGTTTGCCTCAACCAAATGTTATGAAACTTATACACAATGCTTATTATCTCAAAATACAGATCAAGTTTGAATTTTGGTAGCATCACCCTCTAACCGCTCTAGAGTTATGCCCCTTTATAAATGGAAAAATTGCAAAATTTTTAGTTCTGTACTGTAACTTAAGTTTTCCTCAACCAAATGTTATGAAACTTATACACAATGCTTATAACCACAAAATACAGATCGAGTTTGAATTTTGGTGGGGTCACTTTAACCATTCTAGAGTCATGCCCCTTTATAAATTTTTGACATATTTGAATATTTTTTTTCCCTTAACTCTTTCAGCACTATGACCCGGTTTAGCGGGAAATCAATTTTACTCTTGTAAACACTATAGCCCGCTATACTGGGCTGCACATGCTCCTTTTTTTAATTTGAGATTTCCATTGGTCAGTCGTTGGGAAAACCCCTCTAAAGTAACATACTAGCATCATATACATTCATTCAAGTTTCTTTGGCTTTTCCCGTACTTTTAACGGAAAATAAAGTAAATATTGGTGTATTATTAGCGATGAAAATTTTTGGAAATTTTGTACACAAAATGGCGGTTATCTATAGTGAAAACGAACTGTCAGGAGACGAAATATTCAAATTTTGAAGTAAATTTGGATTTTATTACATAAATACTTACCATCATAAATTCTGAGTGTAACCCCAATTGCGTCATAGGTCAGATGGAAAATCCCGACTTAAAATAAACGTACTCTCACTGGTCAGGACATATACCCCTGTTTGCCCATATTCTCCCATTCAATTTCCTCAAGACAGAAACGTAAGGAAAGGGGATGAAGGGGAGGTGGGTGGGACCTATAATTTATGATGGTAAGTATTTATCTAATAAAATCCAAATTTACTTTAAAATTTGAATATTTTATAGCTATAAATACGTTACCATCATAAATTCTGAGTAACAGAATCTAACGTAAAGCTGAATCCCCTGTAACAGAAGAAACAGGAGGAAAGTTCAATCTTTGTGCTGAAACTATAGGTCCAAGAGAGTATAAACTCTCGGCAAAAGTAGCCATAGATTGGAGGTAATGAGATATAAAAGAGTTCTCATTTCTCCAGAAACCTGCAGACAGTACCTCTTCTAAAGATGCACTGTTAAACAGAGCCCAGGATGTAGAGATACCCCTAACATCATGAGCTTTAACATTAAAACTATTTAAAAGTTCTGCCTTAGAAGAACCATAAGCTAAAGATATGCATTTGCATATCCAAGTAGAAATAGTTTTAACAGAAAGATCTGAGATTCCTTTTTTAATAGGAATAAAGAGTCTTGAGTTAGAAACAGAACGTAAACTACTCGTTCTATCCAGATAAATAGAAAGGATTCTTACTGGACATAAAAGTACAGAAATAGAATCTCTAGGGAGTGCAGGAATCACGACTGGTTCTGCACCCTTATCTGGAATCTGATTCTTTGCCATAAAAGCAGGATCAGTTAAAAGAGTAAAAGAAGATTTATCCCTGTTAAATCGAAGGCAAGCATCAGAAATAGAGAAGGCATGGATTTCACTCCTTCTCCGTCCAGAAGCCAAAGCTAAAAGGAAACAGCATTTATAGGAAAGAAACTTTAAATCTATTGTTTCTGCTGGTTCAAAAGGAGGAAGTTTTAAAAAGGATAAAACTAGTCCAAGATCCCACCTAGGAACTAAAGTTTTTTGTCTTGGTCTTTTAAAGACTAAAACTACAAACCAAAAGAGAAATATGCTCATTGTTTCCAAAATCTGGGCCACCAGAAATATGAATAGTTCTTGAAATAGCTGATCTATATCCCTTAATAGAAGAGGGACATAATCCTTTGGATTCAAAAAGAAAAACTAGAAAGTCTGCTAATTGTTGTACAGTGACTTGGAAAGGATCAATTTCCCTCTCACTACACCAATCTGAGAAGATTGACCATTTTGCATCATAGACAATGCTAGTGGAGTCTCTGACAGACTTTGTGAGATGCTTGGTTGCTCCTTCAGAAAAACCTCTCTTTCTGAGGCTAACCCTGAGAGAAGCCAGGCATGTAGATGAAGTTTTTCTGGATTTTGATAAAGAAACTTGCCCTTGATTTGAGACAGAAGGTCTGGCCTCAGAGGTAGAACTAGAGGACAAGCACATGATAGGCGCAGAAGGTCTGGAAACCAAGACTGTTTCGGCCATGCTGGAGCAATAACTATGATCTTGCAATTTTCCCCTGCTATTTTCTGAAGTACTGGGGAGAGAAACCTGAAAGGAGGGAAGGCGTACCCGAACATTCCTTTCCAAGATAGGCTCATTGCTTCTACCGCAAAAGATTTTGTGATTGAGACTGGTCGCAAACAGATCTATCTGAGGTGACCCCCAATGAAGAGTCACAGCTTTGAAAACTACTTGAAGTAGTTCCCACTCCGTGTTTACTGGAGCAAGGGATCTGGATAGAATGTCGGCTAGAATATTGAGGTGCCCCGCAATATGTCTCACCATTAGATGAACCTGGATTTGAAAATACAAAAGGAGAATGTCTCTGGCTATCTGATAAAGAGAAGGTGAATGAGTTCCTCCCTGATTCTTGAAATAAGCTACAACTGTTGTGTTGTCCGTGGCCAGAATGACAGACTGATTCTTTAGAGACATTTGGAAATGATTCAGTGCAAACAGAACTGCTTTCATTTCCAATACATTGATATGCTCTTCCAAAAGATCTGGATTCCAGACTCCCGAGATTGTAAGCCCCTCCAGATATGCTCCCCAACCGAGGGTGGAGGCATCTGTGAATAATGTTAGACTGGGAACCTGAGGGGACAGACATAGGCCCCTCATTACATTTTCCAGTACTAACCACCATAGAAGGTTTGGAAATAAAGGCTGAGTGATTGGAATCAATGCTTCCCATTCTTGTGAAGCTGGAATCCATAACTTGTGCAGATAAAACTGAAGCGGACGAATGTGAAGTCGTCCCAATGGAATTACATCTGCCAGAGAGTTCAATAGACCCAGAAATTGCAAGAATTGACGTGCTGTGACTGATTGAACCGTCAGGAATAAATGTATTTTCTGACATAGTTTTGTAAATTTTTCCTCTGGTGGGAGGACTAGGCCTACACTGGTTAGGAAATGTTCTCCCAGGAAAACAAAGTCTTGAGAAGGAATTATCACTGACTTTTTCCAAGAGATTAGGAAGCCTAGGGACAGAAAACAATTGATGACCAAATCTGTCTGAACCCTCAATTTGATTGGGCAAAATTCCTTGAGAAGGGAATCGTCCAGGTAGGAATGAATCTGAATAGACGGGGAATGTAGGTGAGCTATAGCTGCCTGCATGATTTTGGTTACTGGCTTTTTTCCCAATAAAGATGACATAGATTTGTCACAACTGGGAACAAGTCTACCCAGTGAAGAATCAAAGATATCAAAATCCTTGTACTTAACCTGATCAGAAAAGGATGACATTCCAAATCCAGAGATATTGTTATTAGCAACCTTTTCACTAGCAGAATTAGCGATACCTTCATTAATAAATTGTAAAGCAAATGCCATATGGCCAGATTCAGGAAAAGAATTGTGAGAAGTCACAGTATCCTGAGAAATACCACAGGAAGCTTCAAAAGTTGAAGAAGGTTTCTTCGGCTTGGAAGGAGAGGCAAAAGGGATATGTGCTTCATCCCTCATCAAGGTATACACCTTATCCCTAAGATCCTTCAAGGATGGAGGATCCTCAGTCTCCTTGGTGGGAGGTTGTTGAGCTGACTTAGAAGAAGGCTCAGGGGCCGTCTTCGATACCTTGGGAGAAGAAGAACTTTCAACATCCTCACCAGTGAGGAAAGCCCTTTCATGACTCCCAGGGGAAACAGAAAGCTCATCATCCTCCCTCTCATCATATTCTACAGACTTAGCTGGAGAAGGTTGATGAGAAGAAACTCTATTCTCCAGTAGAGACATACGACTGGATAGAGTACTAAATTCAGCCTTGAAAGACTCACCAAAGTCCAAAAGTAACTTCTGAAAACCATCCAAAGATGATGCATGATCAGAACCCTGAGTACCACGAGAAGAGCTAGAAGATTGAGCTCAAGAGTCAGGTACAGTGGTAGAAGGAGCTACTGCAGGAGTCAAAGATACTGCTACGGGTGGAGCAGGAGCTAAAGGTGGTGCAGTAGCTACCCCAGAAGGGGGACCATAGAAATTGTCCCTATAAGGCCAAAAACCAGGTTGGTTTGGCATAAACCCACCATAAGGGTAAGACTGTGGCCAAGGTGGCTGAGACCATGAGAGTAAAGGTTGTGTGCCCGAGTTGGGAAGCATATACCCACATTAGGATAATGGGGCTCTAGAACCTGGCAAGTTCAAGCCCATAGCTGTACCTGGGACAGAACTAATAGTACCCGATGAATTAACAGGCCTAGATAAAGTATGTCACCGAAGCTGACGTAGGTACCCCCCCCAAAATGCATGGCCGAACCTTGTGAAAGGGTCGGATAGGTAGCATTACCAGACACCATTGTCGAAACTCCGGTCAATGTACTGGTAGTTTGGGGGGGACTTAAAGGTAGGGACCCATCTAGGAGATAGTCCGAACCAGGAATATTTACGTAAGGACTATTCAAATTAAAGTCCATAATAAAATTTACTTTAGTCAAAAAAACACAAATAATTTGTTTAGAAATTCAAACTAAACAAGGGAATAAATTTCCAATAATATACACAATATATGAAAAGCAATTAAGCTATTCAAAAACTTTACAAACAACTAAACACTTCTCTGTTGAATCTGTAATAATTTGCACGTGTGACCGATGTCGCAGATGGAAATTGAATGGGAGAATATGGGCAAACAGGGGTATATGTCCGGACCAGTGAGAGTACCTTTATTTTTAGTCGGGATTTTCCATATGACCTATGACGCAATTGGGGTTACACTCAGAATTTATGATGGTAACGTATTTATAGCTATAAAATTATTGATAATGTCGGCCAATTTGACTTAATAAATGTTAATAAAGCTGACAGAAATGAATTAGAAAGGCAATGGAGAAATATAATTGGGGACAGTGATGATGAAGATGACTTACGAGGGGTTTGAAGCCGTGGACTTGTTGACAAAAATTTTGACACATGGAGAAAGACAGAAACTCAAAGAAACATTCGTGAATTTAGGGAACGTGTGGGCCCAGTCAGAAATTGTGACACTTCAGCATCTGCCGTGAACTGTTTTCAATGTTTTTATACTGAAGAAGTCTTCACTTCTATTGTCAATTTAACTAATTTGAACGCAATCTGAAAATCGTACATGAAAGTTTACACATTTACCTGGGCTATAGAAGTACAAATACTTTGTCAATTGAGACAATATAACATTATTTTTTTTTGATAATAATAAACAATAAAATCAATATAAATTCAAACAAAAATAAAAGTGATGTCATAGTTAAAACACCAGTTTATCAAAATTACCTGATTTACCTGTATTTTTACCTGTATCTGACATGTATGTCACAATAAGACAAACAGACACAGCAAGTACAAAGTATGCTGATTATTTTGATACCTCATATGATGGAATTGGATGACTGAGTACAAATATACATCAGTTTAAAAGTACCTACCCTAAATAAATGAAAATTCTCAAAGTTACTTAGTGTTGAAGGGTGTAAAGATTGTTCTCAATCTTTCTTACAATACCTTTAGTCTCTAGATATTTATTCTATTCAATAGCCAGGTTTTCTAAATAAAATAACAACTAAACTACTATTTCAAGAAATAGAAATTATTATTATAACTTTAAATTACTACAAAGAATGAAAGTACAATATGTTTAACGGTTTTCTGTGATTTTTGTGCGTGAAGTATTTACCTATTAAGTTTCTGTAAAGATCAGTTCAAATTTGTTTTGCTATTCGGAAAATCCCCTTTTTAGCTCACCTGACCTAAAAGGTCAAGTGAGCTTTTCTCATCACTTTGCGTCCGTCGTCCTGCGTCCGTCGTCCGTCGTCCGTAAACTTTTACAAAAATCTTCTCCTCTGAAACTACTGGGCCAAACTTGGCCACAATCATCATTGGGGTATCTAGTTTAAAAAATGTGTCCGGTGACCCGGCCAACCAACCAAGATGGCCGCCATGGCTAAAAATAGAACATAGGGGTAAAATGTAGATTTTGGCATATATCTCTGAAACCAAAGCATTTAGAGCAAATCTGACATGAGGTAAAATTGTTTATCAGGTCAAGATCTATCTGCCCTGAAATTTTCAGATGAATCGGACAACCCGTTGTTGGGTTGCTGCCCCTGAATTGGTAATTTTAAGGAAATTTTGCCGTTTTTATACGACCGCAAAAATTTAAAATTTTTTGGTCGTATATTGGTATGACGTTGGCGTCGTCGTCGTCGTCGTCGTCCTGCGTCGTCCGAAGACACATTGGTTTTCGCACTCTAACTTTAGTTTAAGTGAATGGATCTCCATGAAATTTTACCATAAGGTTTAATACCACGAAAGGAAGGTTGGGATTGATTTTGGGGGTTATGGTACCAACAGTTAAGGAATTAGGGGCCAAAAAGGGGCCAAAAATAAGCATTTTTGTAACTTCCAGACAATAACTTGTGTGTAAGTGTATGGATCTCTCTGACATTGTACCACAAGGTTCCATATCACAAAGGGAAGGCTGTAATTGATTTTGGGGGTAATTGCCTCAAAATGTTAGGAATTAGGGGCCAAAAAAGGGGCAAAAAACAAGCATTTTTCTAGTTTCATGACAATAACTTGTGTGTAAGTGTTTGGATATTTCTGAAATTGTACTACAAGGTTCCATATCACAAAGGGAAAGCTGGAATTGAGTTTGGGGGTAATTGCCCGAAACGTTTAGGAATTGGGGGCCAAAAAGGGGCCAAAAATAAGCATTTTTCTAGTTTCCAGACAATAACTTGTGTTCAAGTGTATGGATCTCTCTGAAATTGTACTGCAAGGTACCATACCACAAAGGGAAGGCTGAGATTGAGTTTGGGGGTGATGAATCATAAGGGGGTTCAAAAAATTTGGGGGGGGGGGGGGGGGGGTTTTTTTTCTTTTTTTCCTTTTTTTTTTCTTTTAAAATTTAAAATTTTAAGTTGGTTATTTCTGATTTATATTTAAAAGCAAATAATAATGATATGGTAGGAGATACACACCAAACAGGATGTGTAAATTATTATATAATAAGTATTGTGCAATAGCAAGAAATTTTCAATTGCACAGTATTGCACAATAGCAAGAAATCTTCAATTGCACAGTATTGCGCAATAGCAAGAAATCTTCAATTGCACAGTATTGCGCAATAGCAAGAAATATCCAATAGCACAATATTGCGCAATAGCAAGAAATTGTCAATTGTACAGTATTGCGCAATAGCAAGAAATAATCAATTGCACAGTATTGTGCAAAAGAAAATACTTCGTATAAATTGCTTATTTCTTGATCAATTTCAATGGGGTTTTATTCTTGAATTCTTGGGGTTCTTTAAATATGCTGAATCTAACCGTGTATTAAGTTTTTGGATTTTGGGCCCCGTTTTTAAATTGGTCCACATTGAGGTCCAAAGGGTCCAAAATTTAACTTTGTTTGATTTCATCAAAAATTGAATTATTGGGGTTCTTTGATATGCCGAATCTAACCATGTATTTAGATTCTTAATTTTTGGTTCTGTTTTCAAATTGGTCTACATAAAGGTCCAAAGGGTCCAAAATTAAACTTAGTTTGATTTCAACAAAAATTGAATATATGGGGTTCTTTGATATGCTGAATCTAACCATGTATTTAGATTTTTGATTATGGGCCCAGTTTTCAAGTTGGTCCAAATCGGGGTCCAAAATTAAACTTTGTTTGATTTCAACAAAAATTGAATATATGGGGTTCTTTGATATGCTGAATCTAACCATGTATTTAGATTTTTGATTATGGGCCCAGTTTTCAAGTTGGTCCAAATCGGGGTCCAAAATTAAACTTTGTTTGATTTCAACAAAAATTGAATATAAGGGGTTATTTGATATGCTGAATCTAACCATGTATTTAGATTTTTGATTGTTGGGCCCCGTTATCAACTTTGTCCACATTGAGATCAAAAGGGTCCAAAATTAAACTTTGTTTGATTTCATCAAAAGTTGAATATATGGGGTTCTTTGATATGCTGAATCTAACCATGTATTTAGATTTTTGATTATGGGCCCAGTTTTCAAGTTGGTCCAAATCGGGGTCCAAAATTAAACTTTGTTTGATTTCAACAAAAATTGAATATATGGGGTTCTGTAATATGCTGAATCTAACCGTGTATTAAGTTTTTGGATTTTGGGCCCCGTTTTTAAATTGGTCCACATTGAAGTCCAAAGGGTCCAAAATTTAACTTTGTTTGATTTCATCAAAAATTGAATTATTGGGGTTCTTTGATATGCCGAATCTAACCGTGTATTTAGGTTCTTAATTTTTGGTTCCGTTTTCAAATTGGTCTACATAAAGGTCCAAAGGGTCCAAAATTAAACTTAGTTTGATTTTAACAAAAATTGAATTTTTAGGGTTCTTTGATATGCTGAATCTAAACATGTATTTAGATTTTTGATTATGGGCCCAGTTTTCAAGTTGGTCCAAATCGGGGTCCAAAATTAAACTTTGTTTGATTTCAACAAAAATTGAATATATGGGGTTCTTTGATATGCTGAATCTAACCATGTAAATAGACGTTTGATTTTTGGGCCCTGTTATCATTTTTGTCCACATTGAGATCAAAAGGGTCCAAAATTATACTTTGTTTGATTTCATCAAAAATTGAATTCTTGGGGTTCTTTGATATGCTGAATCTTACCATGTATTTAGATTTTGGATATTGGACCATAATAGGTGAATGTCCAATTTAAAATTTTTAAGTTCTTAGACCACATTCATCCTGTGTCAGAAACCTATGCTGTGTCAAATATTTAATCACAATCCAAATTCAGAGCTGTATCAAGCTTGAATGTTGTGTCCATACTTGCCCCAACTGTTCAGGGTTCGACCTCTGCGGTCGTATCAAGCTGCGCCCTGCGGAGCATTTTATTGGTTATTATCTTGAATATTATTATAGATAGAGATAAACTGTAAACAGCAATAATGTTCAGCAAAGTAAGATCTACAAATAAGTCAACATGACCAAAATGGTCAGTTGACCCCTTAAGGAGTAATTGCCCTTTATAGTCAATTTTTAACCATTTTTCGTAAATTTTTGTAATCTTTTACAAAAATCTTCTCCTCTGAAACTACTAAGACAAATTTAACCAAACTTGTCCACAATCATCATTAGAGTATCTAGTTTAAAAAATGTGTCCGATGACCCCGCCCGCGAACCAAGATGGCCTACATGGCTAAAAAATAGTTCATAGGGTAAAATGCAGTTTTTGGCTCATATCTCTGAAACCAAAGCATTTAGAGCAAATCTGATGAGGATAAAATTGTTCATTAGGTCAAGATCTATCTGCCCTGAAATTTTCAGACCAATCAGGCAACCCGTTGTTGGGTTGCTGCCCCTGAATTGGTAATTTTAAGGAAATTTTGCCGTTTTTGGTTATTATCTTGAATATTATTATAGATAGAGATAAACTGTATACAGCAATAATGTTCAGCAAAGTAAGATCTACAAATAAGTCAACATGACCAAAATGGTCAGTTGACCCCTTAAGGAGTTATTGCCCTTTATAGTCAATTTTTAACCATTTTTCGTAAATTTTTGTAATCTTTTACAAAAATCTTCTCCTCTGAAACTACTAAGACAAATTTAACCAAACTTGTCCACAATCATCATTAGAGTATCTAGTTTAAAAAATGTGTCCGATGACCCCGCTCGCGAACCAAGATGGCCGACATGGCTAAAAAATAGTACATAGGGTAAAATGCAGTTTTTGGCTCATATCTCTGAAACCAAAGCATTAAGAGCAAATCTGATGAGGATAAAATTGTTCATTAGGTCAAGATCTATCTGCCCTGAAATTTTCAGACCAATCAGGCAACCCGTTGTTGGGTTGCTGCCCCTGAATTGGTAATTTAAAGGAAATTTTGCCGTTTTTGGTTATTATCTTGAATATTATTATAGATAGAGATAAACTGAAAACAGCAATAATGTTCAGCAAAGTAAGATCTACAAATAAGTCAACATGACCAAAATGGTCAGTTGACCCCTTAAGGAGTTATTGCCCTTTATAGTCAATTTTAAACCATTTTTCGTAAATTTTTGTAATCTTTTACAAAAATCTTCTCCTCTGAAACTACTAAGACAAATTTAACCAAACTTGTCCACAATCATCATTAGGGTATCTAGTTTAAAAAATGTGTCCGATGACCCTGCCCGCGAACCAAGATGGCCGACATGGCTAAAAAATAGTACATAGGGTAAAATGCAGTTTTTGGCTCATATCTCTGAAACCAAAGCATTTAGAGCAAATCTGATGAGGATTAAATTGTTCATTAGGTCAAGATCTATCTGCCCTGAAATTTTCAGACCAATCAGGCAACCCGTTGTTGGGTTGCTGCCCCTGAATTGGTAATTTTAAGGAAATTTTGCCGTTTTTGGTTATTATCTTGAATATTATTATAGATAGAGATAAACTGTAAACAGCAATAATGTTCAGCAAAGTAAGATCTACAAATAAGTCAACATGACCAAAATGGTCAGTTGACCCCTTAAGGAGTTATTGCCCTTTATAGTCAATTTTTAACCATTTTTCGTAAATTTTTGTAATCTTTTACAAAAATCTTCTCCTCTGAAACTACTAATACAAATTTAACCAAACTTGTCCACAATCATCATTAGAGTATCTAGTTTAAAAAATGTGTCCGATGACCCCGCCCGCGAACCAAGATGGCCGACATTGCTAAAAAATAGTACATAGGGTAAAATGCAGTTTTTGGCTCATATCTCTGAAACCAAAGCATTTAGAGCAAATCTGATGAGGATAAAATTGTTCATTAGGTCAAGATATATCTGCCCTGAAATTTTCAGACCAATCAGGCAACCCGTTGTTGGGTTGCTGCCCCTGAATTGGTAATTTTAAGAAAATTTTGCAGCTTTTGGTTATTATCTTGAATATTATTATAGATAGAGATAAACTGTAAACAGCAATAATGTACAGCAAAGTTAGATCTACAAATAAGGCAACATGACCAAAATGGTCAATTGACCCCTTAAGGAGTTATTGCCCTTTATAGTCAATTTTTTACAATTTTCATAAATTTTGTAAATTTTTGTAAATTTTTACAAAGTATTTTCCACTGTAATTACCGGGCCAAGTTCATTATAGATAGAGATAGTAGTAAGGAGCAAGAATGTTCAGTAAAGTAAGATCTACAAACACATCACCATCACCAAAACACAATTTTGTCATGAATCCATCTGTGTCCTTTGTTTAATATGCACATAGACCAAGGTGAGCGACACAGGCTCTTTAGAGCCTCTAGTTATAATACTTAGCACGCCTTATCCTTGCGTGTAAGAAAATAGGTCGATACCGGTCAAGGTTAACTGTGTGTATTAAAACTAGCGAGTACGTAAACATTGGATTATATACTTTACACCGATTTGGGAATAAAAAGCAGGTAAAAATGCAGTTACTAACAAAATGTAGTATTAATAACAAACTGGAAAACAATAGATGTTATTCAAATGCCACATGTTGGCGGAATTTTGTAACGAAATAGGAAACTGTCAGTTTTTCCAGGAACAATATTTTCGGCTAAACAAAACTATGAAAGTATAATTAAACATTCATAACAAAGGGTATAATACATTGAAAGTTATGCAGTGTTGAAAGAGTTAAATATAACCAGATAAAAAGTGCTAACAGAATTCATAGATACAATGATTTACATTTTCAGGGTATGCCCGGAGATCCAGGAATGCCAGGACCACCTGGAGAACAAGGTCACAAAGTTAGTATTACTTCAGGGTATTGCCCATCTTAAGGTTTAAAGTTTAGTCAAGCATATCATTTCTCTAAAGGTCATCAAGTAAAATCAGCATTCCAGCATATTGGTGACTTAACCTCAGTTGTAGTAATTTTCAATATAGTACATAGATTGTTCATATACAGCTCTGGAAGCAAATATTTTTGAGTTTAAAAAGTTACTTAAATGAAATTTGGCTTGTTGTATGAAAGATTTATGACAAGGCAGTACATCACACAAAACTCAATGGTAAATGTTATTGTGAAACACTGAAACCTTTTATTTATTAATTTTTTTATACTACATGTTTGATTTGAAGAAATACTCATGTTGCAAAGAGACGAAGGTAGACAGATGTGATGAAATACTTAGATAGATCAATGGCAGAGGTTAACTAATTGTAACAACAGATTAATGTTAAAAGGTATTTTTCAAAATGTTTTGCCAACTGACATTTATATTAAAGTACAAATGCAAGCTATTAGTTCTGATAATTTTCTTCTGTATCCAGGACTTAGTAGGTATTCAATGTGTACAGTATCACAATTTATATTTTGTAGGGAGAGTCTGGCAGAGATGGACCAGAAGGACCTAAAGGACCACCGGGACCAGCAGTAAGTTACAAAATTCATTTATCAGACATTGTGAATGTAAAGATAAGAAGATGTGGTATGATTCCCAATGAGACCATTTATTTCTTACATTTTAGAAATTGATTGTAGAGATTCAAAATTAAATTTATGATTTAATCAGTAAATCAGTCAAAATATTAAAAATGTTCACTTTTGTTTTCCATGTTTATTTAAACTGTCTCTAACTTTCAAAACAAGTAACTTTCAGAACAAGTACACAAATGTTTTGCAATTTTGAATATATTCTCATATGGTAATTGTTGGATCATAACAGAATTTGTTAATTACAGGGACCTATTGGCTCTCCTGGTGACCCAGGATTACCTGGAAGAAATGGAAAACAGGTAAGACATACATACACATTTTAATTTCAAAATTGTTAGCACTCATGAATTGAGAAATGAGGTATGAATTCCGTTTCAATTATTAAGGAGGTATGACAAGAACCCTGCAGAAATTGCTTAAATAGTCAAATTCTTCAATCCTTTGAAATTATGTTAATTTATAAAATTTATAGATTTTTGAATTCCAGATGCCAACAAAGTTAACTTATTGTGCCTTCTCCTTTACCAATTTAATTAGTTAATGAGATTTACTTATCCTGGGTAACAAACAAACTAGTGTCCATTATTTTGCCATCAGGGTAAATTTCAAAACTTTCGTCCTAGACAACTTTTATAGGGTAGGTGGATGATTTTTGTGTGTGTGTGTTTTTGAGTTGCTTTCTAATTGATGTTTGACCTGCATATTATTTTATTTAATGATCTTTCATCCATAATGTAAAATTAAAGTTCTGTCACCATGTAAGAACTGAAATAAAATTATATAACTTTAATAAAATGTTCAAGTTTCAGCTTCCATTGATGAATAATTCAGGAAATGACATGAGTTATTTTAATTAGGCAAAATTTGAACATTTCCCATGTCCCTTTGGGATCAAATTCAATGAACAAAAAAATGAAATGCAGCACCATAAACATAATCTACATGCTACCAAATTTCAGATTTCTATATTTTCTCTCTGATATTTATTGGTAGTTAGATGTTCTAATGGATAAACTGCATTTCATGAGATCCCAGGATTTGTTGTGTAGGGCATGAAAACAGACATTCATTTCATACATCGTTTTCATGGATAAACATTGTATTTGACAGTAGCATTTAATCAATTTTGTATATTTCCAAATAATTTGAAAACTAATAAAAAATGTTTGAAATTTTTTCATCCATTCTGGATAATGTACATACTAGGTGCTACCTCAGATAGTTGATTAAGTTTGAGTTTAACGATAATTAAGAAAAAAAAAATCTTTTAATGTTGAATGGTGTAATTTTACAAATTTATCTTGCAGGGAGATGTGGGATCACCTGGTGTACCTGGGGCAGCTGGAGAAGTTGGAATTAAAGGAAGTCAAGGAATGAAAGGAAATTCTGGACCAAGAGGACCAGCTGGACCTCCAGTAAGTACTACTGAAAATACAACAAGAAATTCAAAGAATATTTGGACAGCACATATTTTATAAGAAAAATTGTGTAAAAAGTGTTTAACTTTGAAAATTTTTATCTGGGAAATTATTTCTGAAGCAATATAAAGTTGTACCATAAAAAAAATTAATGTACAGTTGAACCTCGTTATGTCGAAGTCGAAGGGACCGGACCAAAGTATTTGACTTATCCGAGGTCGATTGTGTCGTCATAAATTTGAAATGCATGAAATATGGTATGAGTTTTGTGTAAACTTGATACTTTGAACAGTGTGCCTTTTTTCAGTATGACACTTTATGATTGTGTATACACCTTATCACTATTTGTCCGTCATTACTGGACATCACAAAGGTTCCCGTAAAATTTTGACGTCATAATAGAAAATATCTGATGCCGCAATGGAAAAGTGATTGTTGTATGACGTCAATAGTTCAAGCGGCACAGATTCTTGTGTCAAGTGGCACAAATTTCCAAATAGCGATAAGGTGTATTTATTATCCATATTTTTTGGTCCTTCATATGATTAAACACACAAATACAGATACAAATCATGCACAAATGAAAACAATAGTACACACAAATGTTTACAAATGTCGGTCATTATTATGAAATCACTCGCGGAACGAAACAAGTTCTGAATGGTCTCTGATAAGGTTGTCTGCTTTACATGAATTATTATAAATTTATCATTATTGTCTTAGGTAATCCTTTAATTATTGTAATTAATGAATTTTAATTCTAACGATTCATTTAATCTCGGCTTGGGCCATTTAAATTCGTTTCGTTTTTTATGTCAGGTGAAATATGTTCAACACAATAATGTTCCGCTTGTACCATCAACAAAGGTCATCATAAACATGTCATTTTAACTGTTATAGAAACAAGTACGTTTACTCAGCTTAAATCTCATTTGAAAGTGATTAGGTTACATAAGAACTACATCCGATTTGAAAAATTATTATTAGGTCTGCATCTTTCGAAAATTCTTACTTTCGAAACTTCGTGACATCGGGGTCAATTTACATTAGTTTTACATCGACGGGACTATAAAATTTACTCGACTTAACTGAGTTTTCGAATCAACTGAGTTCCACTCATCAGAAGTAATTATGCATTGATCAAATGGGAATTTTGCCAGGACCAAGAAATTACTTCGACTGATCCGAGTTTTCGACACAAGGAGGTTCGACTGTATATCAGACTGCATAAACTAAGTTGAAGAGGACTTTCTGGTGAAATTAAAGTTAACAGAGAATCAACAAGTTTTCTTATCAAGGATTTTTTATTGGAAGATATACCTTTTGATGGAAATCCAATATTATAGCTTGTTACTTCTTTTACTTTAGGGCCAACCAGGAGTACAAGGAACTTCAGGACCTAGAGGAAATCCAGGCCCTGTGGTATGTATACAGCAGTGTTTGTCACATGTAGATGTAATGTATGGTAGCAAAATTTGTAAGATTGATTGATAAGTGTTTGCTTTATTCTGCCTAAGTGCAAAAAGGTAATATCACAGCAATAAATGGTAAAGAAATATTTAGATTTTTTATAAATTGCAAATATAAAGATTCAGATCAAAAAGGTTAATGATTTCAGGATATCTAACTTTTTAGTTGATTCCATATAATCTTATATGAAAATAAAGTAGAGTTGTGGTCTGTATTGCCAATTAGACAACTATCCATAAGACTATAGAGCAAAGATGTGAACAATAACAGGTCACTGTTCAATCTTAAACAATGAGCTATAATACCCATACAGAATAATAAGCTATAGGAAACCCCAATCAATTTGACATAATATGAAACTATGGGAAACAATTCAAAAGAGAAAACAAATGGCTGATTTATTATAGTACAATGAACAAAAAACAAATATGGACGACATCAACCAACAATTATGTGTACATGATGTAAGATTATCTGTCATGGAGTGTTCCTGATATCTCACATTCATTATGCCATGGTACACTACCTATAAATTATCTGTAAGAAAAAAGACTACTCAATTTACCATACTTTTGTACAATATAAGGCTTATGTCCATTTTAACATATAATGTATATTGTATGTTGTTTGTGTGTTTTCTCTTATGTTAGAACAGAGACATGGACAAATTCATATATGGTTAGAAATTTATGCCAAATGTAGTTTTAAAATTATGAATCTCTAATGAGTACAAAAAAATGTATAAAGTAATGAATGGTGAAAAGTATGAGTTTTTATGCAACCGCAAAAAAATTTTTGCGTCATATAATGCAATGATGTCGTCGTCGTCCGAAGACACATTTGGTTTCTGGACAATAACTTTAGTTTAAGTGAATGGATCTCTATGAATTTTTACCAGAAGGTTCAATACCACAAAAGGAAGGTTGGGATTTATTTTGGGGGGTGATGGTACCAACAGGTTAGGAATTAGGGGCCAAAAACAAGCATTTTTGTAGTTTCCTGACAATAATTTGTGTGTTAGTGTATGGATCTCTCTGAAATTGTACCGCAAGGTTCCATATCACAAAGGGAAGGCTGGGATTGAGTTTGGGGTTAATTGCTCCAAACGTTCAGGAATTAGGGGCAAAAAAGGGGCCAAAAACAAGCATTTTTCTATTTTCCAGACAATAACTTGTGTTTAAGTGCATGAATCTCTCTTAAATTGTACTACAAGGTTCCATACCATAAAGGGAAGGCTGGGATTGAGTTTGGGGTTAATTACTCAAAAAGGGGGGGGGGGAGTGGAGGGGTAAAAAAATTGGGGGAATTTTATTTTCCAATTTTTTTGGGGGGGTTCTTTTTTTTCCTTCAAAATTTTTGAAATCTTCAATTGCACAGTATTGCGCAATAGCAAGAAATCTTCAATTGCACAGTATTGCACAATAGCACAGTATTGCGCAATAGCAAGAAATCTTCAACTGTACAGTATTGCACAATAGCAAGAAATCTTCAATTGCACAGTATTGCGCAATAGCAAAAAATCTTCAATTGCAAAGTATTGTGCAACAACACAGTATTGCGCAATAGCAAGAAATCGTCAATTGCACAGTATTGCACAATAGCAAGAAATCTTCAATTGCACAGTATTGCGCAATAGCAAGAAATCTTCAATTGAAAACAAATACAAATGTTTTAACCAATTTCGATGGGATTAATTAAGTCTTTAATTTTTTGGTGTTCTAACCTTGTATAATTTTTTTGGATATTGGGCCCCATTTTTAAATAGGTCTACATTGAGGTCGAAAGTGTCCAAAATTAAAGTTTTGTTTGATTTCATCAAAAACTGAATTATTGCGGCTGTATGATTTGTTGAATCTTATTGTGCATTTAGATTTTATTTTGGGCCCTGTTTTCAAATTAGTTCATATTAAGGTTTGAAGGGTCGAAAATTAAACTTTGTTTGATTTCAACTAAAATTAAATTTTTGGTGTTTTTTTATATGCTGAATCTAACCATGTTGTTAGATTTTGGATATCAGACCATTCTAGGTAAATTAAATGTCCCATTTCAAATTTTTAAGATCTTTAGACACATTTATTTTGTGTCTGAAACCTATATTATGTCAAAAATTTTATCACAATCCATATTCAGACAGTATCAAGCTTGAATATTGTGTCCAAACTTGCCCCAACTGTTCAGGGTTTGACCTCTGCGGTCATATCAGGCTGCGCTCAGCGAAGCATTTTATTCTTTTTAAATCAATAATAAAAATTGGTATGTTATAGGGAGAAGCTGGATCCACAGGACCACCTGGTTTACCAGGAGAACAGGGACTTATTGTAAGTACACATCACAATACTGCTTTTGTTCAATTTCAAGTATTATGAAAGTATATGGAGTGTCACAAGTTGTTTTAAGAGGGAAAGGTTTTGCTTTGAAATTTTTTGGGACAAAATTTGGTGTCATTGTAAAGATTTGACCTAAAGAAAAGGAGGACACCCCTGAAAACATTCTGCATCAACCACCAACAAAGGATTTCTGTGAGAAAATAGACGTACAAATAACAACTAACAATGAAATCTATGAAATTATGTTTTGATGATAATTTAATGGACAAACAATTACTTTAACTTTAGTCAAACAGATATCAAAGTACTGAAGTACTGAACATCGGATGACCGCAAGTTCTTGTGGATGGTCACAAGCACTTGTCGCAGAAAAAAAAAATTACATCTCTATACCTAAAAGTGAGGTTAATGTACAGAGATATATGTTTTTCTGAGATAAGTTCATGCATGCATGATGAATAAATGACAGGGAATTCAACCTCACCGTAATAACTATTATATTTTAGTGATACAAATCAGTATACTTTGGTTTGTTGTTATATATTATATTAATATTTGTATATAACAGTTACATGTATATATAATTTTCAACCATTTGTATATCATTCTATTCTACTATTCTGATAATAGTGCAGTGCAAGTGCATGGTGGACACTCTTCTGTAATAATTCGATTTTTCTAATAGATTGGATTTGAGTAGGCATTCATATTTTCCCGCAAAACATTCTTGAGATATTCTTCCGCATGCGTTAACACAATTTTTCTGTACGTGTGCATAGATATTAATTATTTTTAACTTATATATATATATATTTCTTAACGACAAAACATTTTCATATTATTAATTTATGTTCTAAAAAAAAATATTTTTATGAGTATTCATTGAAGAAATGAATTTATAACAAGCGATAATGAATGTTATTTTGCACTCGATAATGTCCGCGTATTTATACGATTGGTTTTCAGTCAATAACGAAAGTCATATCTCTGTGGCAACAATACATCGGAATGCCCTCACGGTCATCGCGATGTAAAAATTGATAGAGATTTTTATGAGAATGTTTGAGATTTTACCTTCTTCTCAGGAGACCAGTAACCAGAGAAAGATTTTCAAGATAAGGAGATTTGACTCCTATTTATTTACAAGTTATGGCCCTTGAAAGATTTTAAAAAATAAATAATGGACTCTAGTTGATAAAACTTTGTTTTGCCTATACAATAAAAAACATTCAAGAGTTTGATTTTCAAAAGGAGTTGAACTGCATGAAGAGCTGACATGAAATTAAACTGGATAAGGTTTATTAACTCTTTATCTACCACTGATGGATATATACACGGTTTTTATCATCTTTCTGTCCGCAGTGACTGATAAATCCGCTTGCATAATCAAGCGTGTATTCACAGTGACTGATAGATCCGCTGTAAACATACACTTGCGCAGTCCCGGTGACAGATATTTCCGTAAAATATACCACTGTTAAAACCCTTTAGATTGGACAAAACTGTTCGGGAATCCTGAAATGAACCAATGAAATTTGTTTTACAAATGAATAATCTTTCAACTTGTACATTGCTTTTCTATAAAAAGTGTGTGTTTATACATATAATTATGATGAATTTTACACGTGTTCGGAATGCGATTAAACCAATGGCGTATGAATGGGCTTCTTTGTTCAAATCGTATAGCGAAAGTGAAGAATTTGAAGGATTTATGCAATTAGAAAGTAAAATTGGAAGTATAGGAAGGGATAATTTAGTTTGTCGGAACAAGATTGCGAGTCTTCCGAGGATGAAGAAGCCAAACATGGACAAATAATTTGAAATCTTTTTACGTCCATTTACGGCAGCTTTCAAGCTTGATAAGGAAAAGAAAGAAATTGTTTTGGTATTTGTTTCATTAACTGGATTTTTCGAAGTAAAAATCAGTTATTGATTTGGGGATGTACGGCGGGCAGGCATGCGGCTGCCAAACAGTGTCCGTTCATTTACATGAAAACGCTTTGAAGAAATTTTTTCAAATTTAGATATGTTGTTTCCTGTGACTACATGAAGGTAAAATTCAATTTTTATGATTTTAGCTTTTCTCGTTGATCAGTTATAGCCCTTTCCCAAGAATTCAATTTTTGATGATTTAATCCATTTCTGTACAAAGGGAAATAACTATTTTTTTAAAAGATTTTTAAAAGACATTGTATTAATGATAAATGACATTTTGGATTTTTTTTTCTTTTCTTTGGTAAATTGTTTGAAGAATTTTGTGGTAGGTTTGTTTGTTATTCTGTATCAACTCATTTTCTGAATGCTATATATATAATTTTTTTTTATGAAGTGAACTCCTTTAATTAGATAATAATTTATTTTTATTAAAGGATATATTTCATTACATTACATTGTGTAAAGTTGATAGATTAGATGCAGTTCTATATTAGTTTGTGACAAATGAAAGAAAAAATATTTGGAACTATTAATTATATTTGATTATAATTTGAAAATAGATATACATTGTGTTACATCATATCTAATTTTAGAGAACTATTTTTAGTAAAATCATATCTAATGTTAGAGTACTGTGTTAAACCATATTTCTGTTCAAAGGGAAATAACTCAAACTTATTCCATGAACCAGTAATGATAACATCAAAATTTCTCTATAACTATTTTCTTTAAGTCGTGTGTGTTATGAAGGTAGCTGTTTCATACTTGCTCAACTGTTCAGGGTTTGACCTCTGCAGGAAAATCCGGTTTGCTGTCACTCGACAGCCTCTTGTTTTTCAATTAATATACAATAAATACTGATTAATTAAACATTTAATTAGAGTACTCATAACACAGCCTTAACAATTTGTGAAACATTCTCTCACTGCAAATTATCTCTGGTAGTTAACCTACAATTCAGCTGCAGTATCTAACTAATCAGCAGTGTGTAGTAGTGAACTGTAAAGGTATCTGTGGTAGATAAGAAGTTAAGCCTTTATACTAAGGGTATCTGGGTCAATATGCACAATTAATTTCAGTAGTCTGTATTATTAACTTTTTCTGCAATTCCTCTGTCCATATAATTGTGAACTTCCTAATTTATGATGGCTTGTTTTGAAGCTGAGATATTTTCACATGTGGTTTAATATTAATGTTTACTATGTAAGATTCAATTTAGTAACCCCAAAGGGTCCTTTGTGATATGGCCTCTTGGAGTTAAAATCCCTTTTTCACACAATGAAAATCTGGTCTTCTTCTCTTCAAAACTGCACAAATGGTTAAGGTCAGTCAATTTATAAATATAGCAACATGTCCAATATCATTGCACAGAGATATTTTGTCTACATATTATAATTATGAGGGATGTCAACTCGTTGAATAATTACTAATCGAGTACTCGTTGGTTTTATCGAGCGATACTCGAGTACTCGCTCTGGAATATATCTACAACACGGAAACATGTATTTTACATTCTGTGGTTTGTGTTCAATGGACGAAAAACCATCTACATAAGTATGTGGGACAAGGAATTACACACCATAATTAATAGCTCATTACCAACAAGTACTAATAAAGTAAAAAAACAATAATCTAATCAACATAATTTAATGAGCACCTATTTAAAAATCATAACAAGGAAAAACCATATCAAACAACAGTACTTGTAATCATTAAGAAAACACATTTAATGCTTACAAAGGCGTAAGGATTAGAAGTTTAATTATTCAATGAGGCTCACCAGAGGATGCAACAAATTTATTTTATTTGGAAATATTTTCTTGTCAACTATTATTTGGGACAGTCGGTTTTGCAACTTTATAAATTATCTTTCAGACGAAAATATTTTCTCTGACGGTACCGATCTGACGTAATGGCTAAGACATGTTTAGTTTAAAGTACTCTAACTTAAGTTTTCCTCATTCAAATATTATTAAACTCATACACAATGCTAAGAACCAAAATTTGCAGACAAGAGTTTGAATTTGGGCAGTGAGTGACTTACTGTTCTAGAATTATGCCCCTTTATAACTGGGAAAATTGCAAATTTTACAAACAAAACAGTGAAACTATGAAAATAACACACAGCACAAAAATACCTAAGACTAGAACAATAGAACTCTTTAAAAACTATCAGTGACATCAAATGCTCTCAAATATTGTTATCATGTACTATCAGCAAGCATTCTTGTCCTCAGACACATTCTTCTTTTATTTTGTTCCTCACTTTCAGGGATATTGATCCATCTGAACTATTTATTAACCATAAGTTACAAATTTTGTTTTAAGAAAGCAGCATTTGCCAGTCAGAAATAACGACTTTTTAAAATTTTATAAAAGATAATAGAAGGTCACAGGTAGGATAACCGTTATTTGGCCCTTGAAATTAAAAAATTGGTTACTTTTTTTAATCCTTTTTGGTATAGAACCACTAATTCAGGCCCGGTCGGAAAGAACATATAAGAAAGTAGTACATATTTTAAACAAAATAGTTCCTACGCATAGCTGTATCTTTGTCAATAGGTGAACTATTTGGGTAGTTTTGGTATCAAATGAAATCTTGGGGACTAGGGATCACTGTAGAACCCTTGTTGAAAGTTTCTTTTGAATAATAAAAAAAATATATAAAATTATAATAGGTGGGCACATTTACCGTGTTGTTCAAATCAGAAGTACCTGTTTTTGTACTATCAATCTTCCGGGAACCAGTACGCTCTAATATGCAATTAAAGGTATGTTGTTTTTTTAAGCACAAGTCAGGATAAGGTTTAGTTTTGACATGAAATGACTGCCACTTTTTTGAACTTAAGACAAAGTAGCCATTAATGCTTGAAATTGCAGAATTTAACATAGAAAGCAATGGGGCTATGAATTAGTGGTTTTATACCTTTTACATTGTGGTAATTTTATATGTTGTAGGGACCACCAGGACCATCAGGCTCAAAGGGAGAAAGAGGAGAGAAGGGTATAAAGGTAAGAATATTCTATAGAATTCCAAAACAACTGTATAGTGAATAAAAATGGATCTAATTTGTAACTTCAAAGTGTTCCAACATTTACACATGTCTGAAAATTTGTTAAAACTTCTTATCTCTAATGGTTTTTTTAATCCTTACTTTAGTATCACTAAGAGGTTGTCTATGTGACATTTAATTTTCCTGCCTATCACAGCTGTGATATTCTTTTCAGTTTTTTTGCTTCTTAATTTTTTTTCAAAGTTGGGAGTTGATATGAGTAATTGTAAAAATTAGCATTTATCTGTATTTTATCAAAAATTATATTTACTTTGTTGGGAGGATGTTTTACATTTAAAAGAGAAAAGCAAACATTAGATAGATTAATCGGATGCATAGAAATTGATAATTTGGTTTTTGTCTCGCCTTGACGGAGTCAAAAAGCAAGACATAGGTATGCTATTTCCGGCGTCTGCATCAACAATGTATTAGTTTGTGATTAGGTCTAGTTTTTGGTAACTACTAGTGGTAGGTCAATGATATTTGGTATGCAGTTGTATTAGCATTGGCACATCTCATTTCCATGGAGATTATTTGGCCCTTCCCCCTCAGTCATGGTCTATTGACTTTGAAACTTTTGCTTAGTTTACATGTATCAGTTTAAGATGAACCTCTGATGTTAAGTCAATGATATTTGGTATGCAAATTTATTGGCATTTGCAAGTCTCATTTCCATGGAGATTATATAGCCCCACCCCCTCATCATGGTTCATTGACTTTGAAACTTTTACATTGTTTACACGTTATTGTTTGTGTTTAGGTTTGTTTAAAGGGAACGACTTATGATATTAAAGTCAATGGTATTTGGTATGCAGTTGTGTTAGCATTGGCACATCTCATTTCCATGGAGATTGTTTAGCCATGCATCTTCAGTCATGGTTCATTGACTTTGAATATTTGCATAACTTACATGTTAAAGTATTGCTATATTAATTTCAACATTTGCATTATCAAAATTACAAAAAGGCGAGACATATCTCTGTGTTAACAGTTTATTATCACTTAATTTATTGTTATAAAAAATAAATTGCACATACCTGTAATAGTCATTTGAATGTGATAAGTTTGTCATTTAGGGAAATACTGGTAGAGTTGGATCACCTGGTATAATTGGTGATCCTGGACCAAAAGGACAACCTGGACCTGTTGGCCCACCTGGGGAGAAAGGAGATCGTGGACCTTTAGTAAGTCATTCTGAAACTGATGATGAAAGTTTGTACAAATTGTAATTAGATACTTAGCAAGCACTATACTCAAGTACTCATTAGTGATTATTAGGGAAAATGAAAATATGGTTTTTAGCTTCTAATTGTCCACTTAATGATTTACTAAAATAAGATGTAAATTTATGGTTAATGTCAGACAACAAATAGTGTATTGATATTAATTATTTTTTATCTGCTTTACTCATTTTGTTCTGATCATGTTTCATAGAATACAATATAGCATAATATTATTACATTATAATCATGAGTGCCTCAATAATTTTTACATATAAGGTGCCATTATTTGAGCAGGAACTATTTACCCTTTGAGAGCTCCTGAATTCACTCTTGGATTTTGTTTTGATTTCTGTTGTTCAATTTTATTTTCAGTGTAGTGTTTTATGGATGATGATTGTCTTCTCATTTTTTTAGCTCACCTGACCGACAGGCCAAGTGAGCATTTCTCCTCACTTGGCATCTGTCGTTGTCGTCCGTTAACTTTTACAAAAATCTTCATCTCTGAAACCACTGTGCCAAATTTAACCAAAAATTGTCCCAATCATCATTGGGGTATCTAGTTAAAATAATGTGTGCGATGACCTCACCTTCCAACCAAGATGGCTGACATGGCTAAAAATAGAAAATAGGGGTAAAATGCAAGTTTATTATTTTGAAAACCGCTATAAATAAGAGAAATTCTGAAGTGAGCAAAAATGTTCAGAATGTTGAGCTCTAACTATAGTCCATTTAGGTCGAAACTGGAAGACATCTTCTTATAGGAGTTATTGCCCCTAAATGAAGAATTTTACCATTTTTGGAAAATATTTCCCTATTATCTTGAAAATTATAATAGATAGACAGAAACTTTAAATAGTAAAAACGATCAACAAGACAAGATCTAAAAATAAGTCATAATAACCAACATCATCAGAGGACTCCTTTTTAGAGTTATTGCCCTTTAATGACGAATCTTACCAAATTTTTGCCTTTTTGCCTAATATTTTAAAAACTATAATAGATAAATAAAAATTTTCAAAGCAAAAATGATCAGCAAGATAAGATCTACAATAAGGTAAACATGACCAAAATTGTAAGTTGACTCCTTATTGAAGTTATTGCCCTTTAATGACAATTTTTGCCATTTTTTTCCTATTTTTGCCTATTATCTTTAAAATTGTAATAGATAGATAGAAACTTTTATTAGCACAAATGATCAGCAAGACAAGAAATCTTCTAACCCGAATAATTCAGTCCCTCCCCGTAATCGATCTCTCCTACTTGCGAGGGCCTGAATTCCTTACACGATAAAAACTCTCCTAGAATCCTGGATTTTGATTGGTGCCCTGTAGAAGCAGTGACCAATTAGCAATCAGCTCAATTTTATCGAGATAGGTAAATCCCGAGCTAATTCCGAATGATTGATTGAAGATTTTTCGTTGTCAATGTATTCAGCCGTTAACGGAGTAATCGTAGATCAGCGGAATATAACGACTGAATTATTCGGGTTAGAAATCTTCAGTCTACTTGTTATTGGAGTTATTGCCCTTTAATGATAATTTTTACATTTTTTTTATAAAAAAAAATATAGATAAATAGAAACTTTAGAAAGAAAAAGTATCCGCAGGATAAGATCTACAAATATGTCAGCATGACTGAAATTGTTAGTTAACTCTTAATAAAGTTGTTCCCCTTTCATGGTGATTTTTACTCAAAAGTGGCCATTGTTTAAGATGCAGGTGAGCCACACTGGCTCTTTAGAGCCTCTAGTTTTATTTGGTGATGGTTTTGTCTGTTCTTTTTCAACTAATGATTTTGATTCCCTCCATTGTAATTTCTTACTATTTTCATGATAAACAACACTAAGCTCTCTTTCAATTGTCAAAATAATCTTCAGATTTTTACATTGTCTTTTACAATTAGTAGAAACTGCTTATATTCTGTGGTAATCTTAGTTCATTCATGTTTATGCCAGGGTTGATGTTGCTCAAGATTTAGTTTTTCAGTGTAATGTTTTGTGGACTGTTGTTTGTCTTTTTTCCTTTAGCTATAGAGTTGTCTATCTTTTTAGCTCACCTGGCCCGAAGGGCCAAGTGAGGTTTTCTCATCACTTGGCGTCCGTCGTCCATCGTTGTTAGCTTTTTACAAAAATCTTCTCCTCTGAAACCACTGGCCAAATTTAACCAAACTTGGCCACAATCATCATTAGGGTAACTTATTTAAAAAATGTGTCCGATGACCCCGCCAACCAACCAAGATGGCCACCATGGCTAAAAATAGAACATAGGGGTAAAATGTAGATTTTGGCTGATATCTCTGAAACCTAAGCATTTAGAGTAAATCTGACAGGATAAAACTGATTATCAGGTCAAGATCTATCTGCCCTGAAATTTTCAGACAAATCTGACAACCTGTTGTTGGGTTGTTGCCCCTGAATTGGTAATTTTAAGGAAATTTTGCAGTTTTTATACGACTGCAAAATATTTTGCGGTCGTATATTGGTATGACGTTGGCGGCGTCGTCGTCGTCCGGCATTGTCCGAAGACACATTGGTTTTCGCACTCTCACTTTAGTTTAAGTGAATGGATCTCTATGAAATTTTACCATAAGGTTCAATACCACAAAAGGAAGGTTGGGATTGATTTTGGGGGTTATGGTACCAACAGTTAAGGAAAAAGGGGCAAAAAATAAGCATTTTTGTAACTTCCAGACATAACTTGTGTGTTAGTGTATGGATCTCTCTGACATTGTACCAAAAGGTTCCATATCACACAGGGAATGCTGGGATTGATTTTGGGGGTAATTGCCTCAAAATATTAGGAATTAGGGGCCAAAAAAGGGGCAAAAAACAAGCATTTTTCTAGTTTCATGACAATAATTTGTGTGTAAGTGTATGGATCTTTCTGAAATTGTACTACAAGGTTCCATATCACAAAGGGAAAGCTGGAATTGAGTTTGGGGGTAATTGCCTAAAACGTTTAGGAATAAGGGGCCAAAAAGGGGCCAAAAATAAGCATTTTTCTAGTTTCCAGACAATAACTTGTGTTCAAGTGTATGGATCTCTCTGAAATTGTACTGCAAGGTACCATACCACAAAGGGAAGGCTGGGATTGAGTTTGGGGGTGATGAATCATAAGGGGATTCAAAAAATTGGGGGGGGGGATTTTTTTTTTTTCCTTTTTTTTCTTTTTTTCCTTTTTTTTTTCTTTTAAAATTTTCCATTTTAAGTTGGTTATTTCTGTTTTATATTTAAAAGCAAATAATAATGATATGGTAGGAGATACACACCAAACAGGATGTGTAAATTATTATATAATAAGTATTGTGCAATAGCAAGAAATTTTCAATTGCACAGTATTGCACAATAGCAAGAAATCTTCAATTGCACAGTATTGTGCAATAGCACAATATTGCGCAATAGCAAGAAATTGTCAATTGTACAGTATTGCGCAATAGCAAGAAATATTCAATTGCACAGTATTGTGCAAAAGAAGATACTTCGTATAAATTGCTTATTTCTTGACCAATTTCAATGGGGTTTTATTTATGAATTCTTGGGGTTCTTTAATATGCTGATTCTAACCGTGTATTAAGTTTTTGGATTTTGGGCCCCGTTTTTAAATTGGTCCACATTGAGGTCCAAAGGGTCCAAAATTAAACTTTGTTTGATTTCATCAGAAATTGAATTATTGGGGTTCTTTGATATGCCGAATCTAACCGTGTATTTAGATTCTTAATTTTTGGTTCCGTTTTCAAATTGGTCTACATTAAGGTCCAAAGGGTCCAAAATTAAACTTAGTTTGATTTTAACAAAAATTGAATTCTTAGGGTTCTTTGATATGCTGAATCTAAACATGTATTTAGATTTTTGATTATGGGCCCAGTTTTCAAGTTGGTCCAAATCGGGGTCCAAAATTAAACTTTGTTTGATTTCAACAAAAATTGAATATATGGGGTTCTTTGATATGCTGAATCTAACCATGTATTTAGATTTTTGATTTTTGGGCCCCATTATCAACTTTGTCCACATTGAGGTCAAAAGGGTCCAAAATTAAACTTTGTTTGATTTCATCAAAAATTGAATTCTTGGGGTTCTTTGATATACTGAATCTAACCATGTATTTAGATTTTGGAAATTGGACCATAATAGGTGAATGTCCAATTTAAAAATTTTAAGTTCTTAGACCACTTTCATTCTGTGTGAGAAACCTATGCTGTGTCAAATATTTAATTACAATCCAAATTCAGTGCTGTATCAAGCTTGAATGTTGTGTCCATACTTGCCCCAACTGTTCAGGGTTCTACCTCTGCGGTCGTATCAAGCTGCGCCCCAGCGGAGCATTTATTTGTTATTATTTTGAATATTATTATAGATATATATAAACTGTAAGCAGCAATAATGTTCAGCAAAGTAAGATCTACAAAAAAGTTAATATGACCAAAATTGTCAATTGACCCCTTAAGGAGTTATTGCCCTTTAAAGACAATTTTACACAATTTGTTCATCAAGTTTGTTAACATTTAAAAATCTTCTCCTCTGAAATACAGGTGAACGATTCAGGCTCTTGAGAGCCTCTTGTTCCTGTAGCTATGGAGTTGTCTATCTTTTTTGAAGTTATAATTTTGATTACCCCCACTTTATATTTTTTTAATTTTAATGATATAAAAAACAGTTAGCTCCCTATTAGTTTGTAACAATTTTTACCTTTGTTTTTGCCAGAGTTATTTAACTTTAATTATGAATTTTTCTACCCTGTTAAAATGGGGATGTTACTTATTTCATGTGACACTTTGTTTGAAATATTTTCAAATAGATATCCACAACTTAATCCTGTGTTTTCCTTTCAATGTGGAACTTTGCTATTCTTGATGAACTAATATATTCAAGAACTTAGACATGAATACTTATTATTGTATGTGTGTTTTAAAGACATTTATTGTTACAGGGTCAAAATGGACCACCAGGAATAATGGGAGTGGAAGGCATGCCAGGCTCACCAGTAAGTAATTTATTAAACATATATAGCTTATAAATATGCGATGAAAGGCCATATGTAATAAGAAATATAAATCTGTTTATTATGTGTTTTGGCATTACCTACTTTTTGTTTGCCATATGAAATAAGAGATATTATTTGGCTCCAAAAATGACCCTAGAAAAATGAAGAAACTATGAAAATTTGTTACATGAAAAATTATGAAAAGACTATAAAAACTACTGAAGTTGTAAATAGGTCATTGTTCTTGGAAATTAGATTGATTATGTTGGTTGCATTCTGAAATTGGAAATACTCAAAATAAAAAATAACATAGAAATCGTTTTACTTATATCTTATATCAAGATTAAAAGTAATGTCAGAATTTTCTTTCAAATAACTAATCATTTGCTTATACCATATATATGTATAGTAAAATCTTTATAAATTGGATCCTGAGTAAGTCTCCTTACTGTTCAAACATTTTCTATAAGAGTTTCAGTGGAAGAAAGCTTCCAAAAAAATCAGATCTTTATGAGAAAAACATGGATGAAAGATCTGAAGTCAGTTCCAAGATCTGTTACAGTAGGGGGCATACTATTTTATGGTTTCTGTGTCCATCTGTTTTTTAGTCAATTTGTTTGTCCGTTCCTCAGTCCCATATTGTTTAAGTTAGTTTAACATGAAGTTGTGGGCACATTAACTTGAAAATTGGTAGAAGGGAATTTCTAAAAGATATATGCCAAAAGCTATCCCAAGCTGACTCATTACTACAGGATTGACCAAAGACTTTAAAAGTGAGATTTTTTATTCTCTGCTAAGGACACATAATTTAGAAGTAGGAGCAAAGACTGGTGGGCCAGGGGTCAGTTTAATGTGTCCAGGTAGGACGGTTACCTTGTGAATTAGCATATTAAAACCTGGCACAGCATGTTGATCTAGTCCAGAACATTAAGTTCGAATTCATATCATATTAACATGTTCTCGTCCTGAATATGCATTTAATTTGCCACTGGGGATTAAACAGCCATCCATCATCATCACCAAATTAAGATTTTTACCGAGATTCAATAGTTCAATGGAGCATAGAATGTTGTCTTATGGACTAGCATTACCATCCCTGTAAACATTTTTTTTTTTAAGTGTGGGAGCGGGTTATTTAGGAATCTCTCTGTCCATCCATTTGTCTGTCTGCAGGGGGTCTTTTTTGACAACAAACTTCAAGTCTCGTTATTTTTTGGGAGGAGAGATTTGTATAAATATTACATAATCATTCTTGTTTCCTTGATAGTGCTTTCATATATTTTTGAAGGTGTACTTTAATTAAAATCTTTAAAAAAAATTATTATCAGGCAATTCATTTTATAGGGAGAAACTGATAATTTTGTTTGTGTTGGATTTGTTGTTCCTTCATTTTACTATTACTATTATTTTGGAGGAAGACTTTTCACTGATATTGAGGTATAGGTTATATTACTAAACATCCATCATGGAGGGTACACATGTGAAAAAAATAAACCAGTAAAAATAAATCACAGTACAAATGGTGAAAACAGAACTATGTTTAAGTTTTACTGAAGAGGTTCACATTAAGTAGCAACACAGACTGAAAATCTTACCCATTTCCATGGAGGTTGTTTGGCCCTGTACCTTCAGCTGTGATTCATTGACTGAATATTTTGCATAACTTACATGTTAAAATATAATTGTTTTTTATAGCCCAGCTGGCCAGCAACAAAGTTGTCGGGGCTATATAGTTTTACCATTATCTGTCATTCCATCATACCCTCATTCTGTCATTCCATCATTCCTCAATGAACAGTTATATAGACTTTTTTCCTAAACAGCTATACATATTGAGCTGATTTTTAGTATGTGAGTCTACTATGATGAGTTAAAGATGGAATTTATGTTTGGTTCTGCTCTGCTGATTTTTGCCAGAATTACGGGATTTGGTCTTTGATAATTTCGTGAAAACAGTTATATGGACTTTCATTCTCCTAAAAATAGCTTCAAGATTTTTTGCGAGCAGAGTCATTCATGTCGTTCCGACACATCTAGTTTAATTTCAACATTTGCATTTTTCTATCAAAATAACAAAATGGGGAGACATATCTCTGTGTTAGCAGTTTATTTTTTTCTTCAGTTAACATTTAGAGACAGTCTAAGGTTAAACTCTTTCAGTCATCACTAATGTTGTCAAACCGTCATGGAATTTTATGTAAATTGGACAGGTGCTTTTTTATGATCTAATCTCAGTGTCCAGAGCAAAATTATGAAAATATTTTCCATATTTTACTGATAAAATTACTTAGTTTTTTTTTTGCAGTTACTGTGACTTGACTGTAAGCGTTTCGTTCCATCTGTTGTAGTTCATTCAAAATTCTGACCTAACTGCAATTTGTTTTATCAAATTAAACTGTTCAACTGGTCATTTTAACAAACTGGTGATAAACACATTCAAGTCAACAAAGTGCAAAGTGATAGATAAAGCATAATTATTATTGCTGATTTTTTTTTAATTATATATTTCAAGTTTTATTTGTCAACATGAGAAGCTATAATGAATGGTGTATTTGAATATAACTCCATTTTTTAAAGCAGATTAAATATAAAGTTTATTTCCATTATGTTTTTCTATTGTTTCTGATTCAAAGGCAGACCAAAACTACTATCATTACTATAAAGTGTTTATTATATTTAAGGGCCAAGAAGGACCTTCTGGACCAAAAGGTGAACCAGTGAGTATGACAATATAATCAACATAAGGTTTTATATTGTTTGTTTCCAATCATCACAGTTCATGCATTTGTTGCTTAATTTGCTGCCTAATATTTCATATTCTAACATGACCAATTTGGACAGTCATTTTTTGAAACCATTTTGTACTTTAATTAGTATACCACTCTTAAAATATATACTACACTTATTGAAACATGGTCACCACCATATTTGCAAGCCAAGAGTAACAGTCCATCCTTGTTCCTCTCCAGGAAGTTGGGTAGACCCTCATCATACTGCTTGATTTGCATAGATAGATCATCTTAGTCACATTTTGTTTTGTTGTCTCTCCATGCTTTGTTTACAGATAATGAATTTTATTTAAATATTTTATAATTTATGTATTTACTGTGAGATGATTAAAAAAAAAATTCATTTCTCAGGAAACACAGTTCTTCGTGCAGTGAATTAGCATTTTATTTACAGGCATACACTTTTAATATCAACTTCAGGTGAATTTGCCAATATTTATATTCATATACTAGGATTACCTTTAATGGTGGAACTTATTAGAAATTCAACCTCTATCCTGTAAAATAATTGCATAGACTCATTAGCATTATACAAATGACATTTAATAGTTGTACTCTATGCTGGAGTTGCAGCAATCAGTTATTTAAAGTTCTTATTCTATTTTTAGGGACTTGTTGGTCCAAAGGGAAATAATGGTCCACCGGTAAGTTACTGTTCATTAAAGTTTTAGTCATTAAGAATAAATTTAATATAAACATTGATGTGATTTTATCAATAATGGAAATTGGCTAGATATTGATCAAACATTGAAGTGATAAATGTCTGATATATATTTGTATTTTTGCATAGAAACAAATTGATGTTATATTGTAATCACGTATTAGGTCTCCTTGTGTGAAAGGTGATGTATGTCAGTCACACCTTATTTTGTCAAAAAATAATACAAGATACATGTTCATTGCATCTTCACCAAATTGAAAACAAATATTTTCCCGGATAGGAAAGGTGATATTCCTATTTAATATGAAGGTCAGATGTCAAAGATTAAGCTGATATAATATTTTTAAGGAATTACTACAGATATGTGAGATTGAGGAGATGCCATTGTATTGGGGTCTAATTTTTAATTATCAGCAATTTTCACATTTTTTCTTTGATCCTAATACCTGATATTTTGTTTAGATCATGGACAGGATATGATACTGAAAAATATTCGACAATGATGTCACGTAACACTGCAGCAATGTCAAGCATGATGCCCATCCTATCAATTTATCAATGAAATTCAAGCGGCTTCATTCATATAATCCATTAACTATCGCAACTTTTTATATGACCACAAAAAAAATTTTGTGGTCGTATATTGGTATGACGTTGGCGTCGTCGTCGTCTTCCGAAGACACATTAGTTTTCGCACTCTAACTTTAGTTTAAGTGAATGGATCTCTATGAAATTTTACCATAAGGTTCAATACCACAAAAGGAAGGTGGGGATTGATTTTGGGGGTTATGGTACTAACAGTTCAGGAATTAGGGGCCAAAAATAAGCATTTTTGTAACTTCAAGACATAACTTGTGTGTAAGTGTATGGATCTCTCTGACATTATACCACAAGGTTTCATATCACAAAGGGAATGCTGGGATTGATTTTCGGGGAAATTGCCTCCAAATTTTAGGAATTGGGGGCCAAAAAGGGGCAAAAAACAAGCATTTTTCTAGTTTCCAGACAATAACTTGTGTGTAAGTGTATGGATCTCTCTGACATTGTATCACAAGGTTCCATATCACAAAGGGAATGCTGGGATTGATTTTGGGGGTAATTGCCTCCAAATGTTAGGAATTAGGGGCCAAAAAGGGGCAAAAAATAAGCATTTTTCTAGTTTCATGACAATAACTTGTGTGTAAGTGTATGGATCTCTCTGACATTGTATCACAAGGTTCCATATCACAAAGGGAATGCTGGGATTGATTTTTGGGGTAATTGCCTCCAAATTTTAGGAATTAGGGGCAAAAAAGGGGCAAAAAACAAGCATTTTTCTAGTTTCATGACAATAACTTGTGTGTAAGTGTATGGATCTTTATGAAATTGTACTACAAGGTTCCATATCACAAAGGGAAAGCTGGAATTGAGGTTGGGGGTAAATGCCCAAAAAGTTTAGGAATAAGGGGCCAAAAATAAGCATTTTTCTAGTTTCCAGACAATAACTTGTGTTCAGGTGTATGGATCTCTCTGAAATTGTACTGCAAGGTCTCATACCACAAAGGGAAGGCTGGGATTGATTTTGGGGGTGATTCCCTCAAAATTTTAGGAATTAGGGGCCATAAAAGGGCAAAAAAACAAGCATTTTTCTAGTTTCAGGACAATAACTTGTGTGTAAGTGTATGGATCTTTATGGAATTGTACTGCAAGGTTCCATATCACAAAGGGAAAGCTGGGTTTGAGTTTGGGGGTAATTGCCCTAAACGTTTAGGAATTTGGGACCAAAAAGGGGCCAAAAAACAAGCATTTTTCTAGTTTCCAGACAATAACTTGTGTTCAAGTGAATGGATCTCTCTGAAATTGTACTGCAAGGTACCATACCACAAAGGGAAGGCTGGGATTGAGTTTGGGGGTGATGAATCATAAGGGGGTTCCTTTTTTTATTTTAAAATTTTCCATTTTAAATTGGTTATTTCTGATAATGATATGGTTTGAATAGGTAAATTAAAATTTTTATACGACCGCAAAAAAATTTTTGTGGTCGTATATTGGTATGACGTTGGCGTCGTCGTCCGAAGACACATTGGTTTTCGCATTCTAACTTTAGTTAGAGTGAATGGATCTCTATGAAATTTTACCACAAGGTTCAATACCACAAAAGGAAGGTTGGGATTGATTTTGGGGGTTATGGTACCAACAGTAAAGGAATTAGGGGCCAAAAAAGGGCCAAAAATAAGCATTTTTGTAACTTCCAGACATAACTTGTGTGTTAGTGTATGGATCTCTCTGACATTGTACCACAAGGTTCCATATCACAAAAGGAATGCTGGGATTGATTTTGGGGGTAATTGCCTCAAAATTTTAGGAATTAGGGGCCAAAAAAGGGGCAAAAAACAAGCATTTTTCTAGTTTCATGACAATAACTTGTGTGTAAGTGTATGGATCTTTCTGAAATTGTACTACAAGGTTCCATATCATAAAGGGAAAGCTGGAATTGAGTTTGGTAGTAATTGCCGAAACATTTAGGAATTGGGGGCCAAAAAGGGGCCAAAAATAAGCATTTTTTCTAGTTTCCAGACAATAACTTGTGTTCAAATGTATGGATCTCTCTGAAATTGTACTGCAAGGTACCATACCACAAAGGGAAGGCTGGGATTGATGATGGAGGTAATTGCCTCAATATTTTAGGAATTAGGGGCCAAAAAGGGGCAAAAAACAAGCATTTTTCTAGTTTCAGGACAATAACTTGTGTGTAAGTGTATGGATCTCTCTGAAATTGTACTGCAAGGTACCATACCACAAAGGGAAGGCTGGGATTGATGATGGGGGTAACTGCCTCAATATTTTATGAATTTGGGGCCAAAAAGGGGCCAAAAAACACATTTTTATACGACCGCAAAAATTGAAAATTTTTTGGTCGTATATTGGTATGACGTTGGCGTCGTCGTCGTCGTCGTCGTCGTCTGGCGTCGTCCGAAGACACATTGGTTTTCGCACTCTAACTTTAGTTTAAGTGAATGGATCTCCATGAAATTTTACCATAAGGTTCAATACCACGAAAGGAAGGTGGGGATTGATTTTGGGGGTTATGGTACCAACAGTTAAGGAATTAGGGGCCAAAAAGGGGCCAAAAATAAGCATTTTTGTAACTTCCAGACAATAACTTGTGTGTAAGTGTATGGATCTCTCTGACATTGTACCACAAGGTTCCATATCACAAAGGGAAGGCTGTAATTGATTTTGGGGGTAATTGCCTCAAAATTTTAGGAATTAGGGGCCATAAAAGGGGCAAAAAACAAGCATTTTTCTAGTTTCATGACAATAACTTGTGTGTAAGTGTTTGGATATTTCTGAAATTGTACTACAAGGTTCCATATCACAAAGGGAAAGCTGGAATTGAGTTTGGGGGTAATTGCCCGAAACGTTTAGGAATTGGGGGCCAAAAAGGGGCCAAAAATAAGCATTTTTCTAGTTTCCAGACAATAACTTGTGTTCAAGTGTATGGATCTCTCTGAAATTGTACTGCAAGGTACCATACCACAAAGGGATGGCTGGGATTGAGTTTGGGGGTGATGAATCATAAGGGGGTTCAAAAAATTTGGGGGGGGGGGATTTTTTTTTTTCTTTTTTTTTCTTTTTTTCATTTTTTTTTTTCTTTTAAAATTTTCCATTTTAAGTTGGTTATTTCTGATTAATATTTAAAAGCAAATAATAATGATATGGTAGGAGATACACACCAAACAGGATGTGTAAATTATTATCTAATAAGTATTGTGCAATAGCAAGAAATTTTCAATTGCACAGTATTGCACAATTGCAAGAAATCTTCAATTGCACAATATTGCGCAATAGCAAGAAATCTTCAATTGCACAGTATTGCGCAATAGCAAGAAATATCCAATAGCACAATATTGCGCAATAGCAAGAAATTGTCAATTGTACAGTATTGCACAATAGCAAGAAATATTCAATTGCACAGTATTGTGCAAAAGAAGATACTTCGTATAAATTGCTTATTTCTTGATCAATTTCAATGGGGTTTTATTCTTGAATTCTTGGGGTTCTTTAATATGCTGAATCTAACCGTGTATTAAGTTTTTGGATTTTGGGCCCCGTTTTTAAATTGGTCCACATTGAGGTCTAAAGGGTCCAAAATTTAACTTTGTTTGATTTCATCAAAAATTGAATTATTGGGGTTCTTTGATATGCCGAATCTAACCGTGTATTTAGATTCTTAATTTTTGGTTCTGTTTTCAAATTGGTCTACATTAAGGTCAAAAGGGTCCAAAATTAACCTTAGTTTGATTTTAACAAAAATTGAATTTTTAGGGTACTTTGATATGCTGAATCTAAACATGTATTTCGATTTTTGATTATGGGCCCAGTTTTCAAGTTGGTCCAAATCGGGGTCCAAAATTAAACTTTGTTTGATTTCAACAAAAATTGAATATATGGGGTTCTTTGATATGCTGAATCTAACCATGTATTTAGATTTTTGATTTTTGGGCCCTGTTATCAACTTTGTCCACATTGAGGTCAAAAGGGTCCAAAATTAAACTTTGTTTGATTTCATCAAAAATTGAATTCTTGGGGTTCTTTGATATGCTGAATCTAACCATGTATTTAGATTTTTTATTTGTGGACCCGCTATCAAATTGGTTCATATTGAGGTCAAAAGGGTCCAAAATTAAACTTTGTTTGATTTCATCAAAAATTGAATTATTGGGGGTTCTTTGATATGCCAAATCTAACCGTGTATTTAGATTTTTAATTTTGGGTCCCGTTTTTAAATTGGTCTACATTAAGGTCCAAAGGGTCCAAAATTAAACTTATTTTGATTTTAACAAAAATTGAATTCTTGGGGTTCTTTGATATGCTGAATCTAAACATGTGTTTAGATTTTTGATTATGGGCCCAGTTTTCAAATTGGTCTACATTAAGGTCCAAAATTAAACTTTGTTTGATTTCAACAAAAATTGAATATATGGGGTTCTTTGATATGCTGAATCTAAACATGTATTTAGATTTTAGATTTTTGGTCCAGTTTTCAAGTTGGTCCAAATTGGGGTCCAAAATTAAACTTTGTTTGATTTCAACAAAAATTGAATATATGGGGTTCTTTGATATGCTGAATCTTACCATGTATTTAGATTTTTTATTTGTGGGCCCGCTATCAAATTGGTTCATATTGAGGTCAAAAGGGTCCAAAATTAAACTTTGTTTGATTTCATCAAAAATTTAATTATTGGGGTTCTTTGATATGCCAAATCTAACCGTGTATTTAGATTTTTAATTATGGGTCCCGTTTTTTAAATTGGTCTACATTAAGGTCCAAAGGGTCCAAAATTAAACTTAGTTTGATTTTAACAAAAATTGAATTTTTGGGGTTCTTTGATATGCTGAATCTAAACATGTGTTTAGATTTTTGATTATGGGACCAGTTTTCAAGTTGGTCCAAGTTGGGGTCCAAAATTAAACTTTGTTTGATTTCAACAAAAATTGAATATATGGGGTTCTTTGATATGCTGAATCTAAACATGTATTTAGATTTTAGATTTTTGGTCCAGTTTTCAAGTTGGTCCAAATTGGGGTCCAAAATTAAACTTTGTTTGATTTCAACAAAAATTGAATATATGGGGTTCTTTGATATGCTGAATCTTACCATGTATTTAGATTTTTTATTTTGTGGGCCTGCTATCAAATTGGTTCATATTGAGGTCAAAAGGGTCCAAAATTAAACTTTGTTTGATTTCATCAAAAATTGAATTATTGGGGTTCTTTGATATGCCAAATCTAACCGTGTTTTTAGATTTTTAATTTTGGGTCCCGTTTTTTAAATTGGTCTACATTAAGGTCCAAAGGGTCCAAAATTAAACTTAGTTTGATTTTAACAAAAATTGAATTCTTGGGGTACTTTGATATGCTGAATCTAAACATGTGTTTAGATTTTTGATTATGGGACCAGTTTTCAAGTTTGTCCAAGTTGGGGTCCAAAATTAAACTTTGTTTGATTTCAACAAAAATTGAATATATGGGGTTCTTTGATATGCTGAATCTAACCATGTATTTTGATTTTGGACATTGGACCATAATAGGTAAATTAAAAAAATTGAAGTTCTTAGACCACATTCTTTCTGTGTCAGAAACCTATGCTGTGTCAAATATTTAATCACAATCCAAATTCAGAGCTGTATCAAGCTTGAATGTTGTGTCCATACTTGCCCCAACTGTTCAGGGTTCGACCTCTGCGGTCGTATCAAGCTGCGCCCAGCGAAGCATTTTATTCTAGTTTCCAGACAATAACTTGTGTTCAAGTGTATGGATCTCTCTGAAATTGTACTGCAAGGTACCATACCACAAAGGGAAGGCTGGGATTGAGTTTGGGGGTGATGAATCATAAGGGGGTTCAAAAAATTAGGGGGGGGGGGATTATTTTTTTTTCCTTTTTTTTTTTTCTTTTAAAATATTCCATTTTAAGTTGGTTATTTCTGATTTATATTTAAAAGCAAATAATAATGATATGGTAGGAGATACACACCAAACAGGATGTGTAAATTATTATATAATAAGTATTGTGCAATAGCAAGAAATATTTAATTGCACAGTATTGTGCAAAAGAAGATACTTCGTATAAATTGCTTATTTCTTGACCAATTTCAATGGGGTTTTATTCTTGAATTCTTGGGGTTCTTTAATATGCTGAATCTAACCGTGTATTAAGTTTTTGGATTTTGAGCCTCGTTTTAAATTGGTCCACATTGAGGTCCAAAGGGTCCAAAATTAAACTTTGTTTGATTTCATCAAAAATTGAATTAATGGGGTTCTTTGATATGCCGAATCTAACCGTGTATTTAGATTCTTAATTTTTGGTTCCGTTTTCAAATTGGTCTACATTAAGGTCCAAAGGGTCCAAAATTAAACTAAGTTTGATTTTAACTAAAATTGAATTCTTAGGGTTCTTTGATATGCTGAATCTAAACATGTATTTAGATTTTTGATTATGGGCCCAGTTTTCAAGTTGGTCCAAATCGGGGTCCAAAATTAAACTTTGTTTGATTTCAACAAAAATTGAATATATGGGGTTCTTTGATATGCTGAATCTAACCATGTATTTAGATTTTTGATTTTTGGGCCCCGTTATCAACTTTGTCCACATTAAGGTTAAAAGGGTCCAAAATTAAACTTTGTTTGATTTCATCAAAAATTGAATTCTTGGGGTTCTTTGATATGCTGAATCTAACCATGTATTTAGATTTTGGATATTGGACCATAATAGGTGAATGTCCAATTTAAAATTTTTAAAATCTTAGACCACATTCATTCTGTGTGAGAAACCTATGCTGTGTCAAATATTTAATCACAATCCAAATGCAAAGCTGTATCAAGCTTGAATGTTGTCTCCATACTTGCCCCAAATGTTCAGGGTTCGACCTCTGCGGTCATATCAAGCTGCGCCCTGCGGAGCATTTTATCTAAGTTCTTAGACCACATTCATTCTGTGTCAGAAACCTATGCTGTGTCAAATATTTAATCACAATCCAAATTTAGTGCTGTATCAAGCTTGAATGTTGTGTCCATACTTGCCCCAACTGTTCGGGGTTCGACCTCTGCGGTCGTATTAAGCTGTGCCCAGCGGAGCATTTTATTTTATACTGACTTCATTAGCTGAAATATCGACTCACCCTGGTGGGCTTCCTTGATATTCTTACTAATAAAGCTATATCAAAAACAAAAATGCCATTATTCTATGTATACAGTGGTGGAACAAGGATTTGAAAGACAGAGTTCCTGAATGGGTCATTAAAAAAAGGGTTCCAGCAGTCAAAAATCAGAAAAATGTACTAAAAACAATTACTTTTTGCCATATGTGGGTAATTTAAAACTGAATAAAAATGTATATGATTTTATTTGAAAAATATTATATGTAATGAAATTTTGTAAGTCAGTTTTGTTCAATGACATTTAAAATTTGTCAGCTAATCCTTAAACCATCATTTTATTTTCTTTAGGGTCCATCTGGACCAATGGGACCACCAGGTGAGCAACAGGCCTTCCCAGCTGAACTTCTAGGTAGATACATGGCCACTGGTGACAAAGCTGGTGTAAATGGCCGTAGACGAAGGTCTGTTCCAGACTTCCAGAATGATATGGCTGCTATGGTAGAAGACATGGGTTCGAAACAGGTTGAACTGAAAGAAGGAGTAACTCTGGTAGTTAGTAGACTGTTTAGTCAGATAGACCAACTAAGAGCAGAGGTAAAGAAGATCAGATACCCTACTGGACAAGAAGACAGCCCAGCACCAACCTGCCGTGACATTCAAATGGTTAATGAAGATGCTAAAGATGGTATGTAAAATTCCTAAACACTCCTGGCTTCAACAACATTGTTTCCAAGAATGTTTTGTTGTTGATATGTTCATTAATTTTTTTTTTAAGGTTGTTTAATTAAGGACGACATCAAAAGTTCAATGTAGGATAAAAAACTTAATTCATGTAGTTTTTTCACTGACCCTCCCCACCCCCCAACTTAACTTAATTTGGGAAAAATTGATTGACCAATATGGGCATATGCTTTCAGAGTATATTTGTATCATGAGTCCTGTTTTTCCTCAACAATGTATGTTTGTTCTGTATATTGAGTTGGACATCACTTTTAAAAATATTGGAAAAAAGTGATGGGAATTTTTAGTATGCATCAAAAAAGGCACTGTTAAATTATAATTTTATAAACACTACAGTCAGGATGGATTCTGCATTTTTCATCTGCCCACTATTGGCATGTATAAATAGTGGGTTTATGGTTTTGATTGTTTTTGTTTCTTTTCTCAAATGAAAAACAGTTCATTGTTTCATATAAAATACATAGCTTTAAACTAAACAAGTGGTCCATTGAAATGTATGGTGATGACAGGGCAGTGCATTTGTTCTAACTGTGGAGAGAGGGAAAAGCACAATCCCAAATGAACGTAGTGAATGTGATATGATCTATGTAATTTCTATTCAATGTCTGTTGACCACTGTCATATTTTTCTACTATCTCAAAAAAATTCTATATAACTTTCAAATTTGTATTTATACCCCACGCAACAAGTTGCGGAGGGTATAATGTTTTTGACCCGTCCATCCGTCTGTCCATCCGTCAGTCCGTCAGTCCGTCAGTCTGTCAGTCCGTCAGTCCGTCAGTCCTGTTTCTTGTCATCGCAACTCCTCTCAAACCACACAACAGAATTTCACGAACCCTTTTTAGATAATAAGGACATACTATGTAGTTGTGCATATCGACAGGAAATTACGATTCAATTTTTTTTCTAGGAGTTGCGCCCCTTTGAACTTATTTACTTTAATGTACTACTGCAACAGTTTGTCATCTCAACTTCTCTGAAACCACACAACAAAATTTCATAAAACTTTGTAGATAATAAGGACATACTACGTAGATGTGCATATCAACAGGAAATTACGATTCAATTTTTTTTCCAGGAGTTACTCCCCTTTGAACTTATTTGCCCAATATACTACTGCAACCTTTTGTCATCGCAACTCCTCTCAAACCACACAACAGAATTTCATGAAACCTTTTCAGATAATAAGGACATACAACATAGATGTGCATATCGACAGGAAATTACGATTCAATTTTTTTTCTAGGAGTTATGCCCCTTTGAACTTATTTGATTCAATATACCTCTGTAACAGTTTGTCATCGCAACTCCTCTGAAACCACACAACAGAATTTCATGAAACTTTGTAGATAATAAGGACATACTAGGTAGATGTGCATATCGACAGGAAATTATGATTCAATTTTTTTTCTAGGAGTTACGCCCCTTTGAACTTATTTGCTTCAATATACCTCTGCAACAGTTTGTCATCGCAACTCCTCTGAAACCACACAACAGAATTTCATGAAACTTTGTAGATAATAAGGACATACTATGTAGATGTGCATATCGACAGGAAATTATGATTCAATTTTTTTTTCTTACAGTTATTTTATTTCTCCAGTGACAATGTGGGGACGTGGGGTATGTGAGTGCGCTCACTAAGGTTCTTTAATTGAATTTATATTTCAGTTTTCATTTTAATAATTAAATAATTAACACAATTCAAAGAAAATTTTATAGTTTGTTTTTTGAATGCCACCATGCCGTGTGGACCAAAACAATCTGTGTTGATCTGTATATGGTTTCATATTCAAAATTCACGATCAATAAAGCGTTTGAACGACATAGATACTATGATTCAAAATTGCTTTGCGGTACGATTTGATGGCATTCATTTGGTTTAAAAGTCCAAACATATGTTAGGGCCGAACTTGAATCCGTATTTTTCAATCCGAAAATCGATGTCGGATAACAAAACTTGCAGCGATTTTTATCCCCCCACACCCAAACTATTTGAATTAAGTTTTTTATCCGACATCGATCTTTTGATGTCGTCCCTTATAGAACAACTAAATCATAGAATTTTGAAGTTTTGAAAAAATAATCAGTAATTAGTAACTGAAAAAGTCATTTACTCACGTATGCTTGTAGTGTATGATGGATTTTTCACTGTTGTTCAGTCACGAGTTGAATATTCTTTTTGTTGCAAAGACTTTTAATGTAAATAAGTAGAAAATGAAAGGAACTAAATTTATTTTTCTACTTGGTTGTGATTGCACCGTCTACAATGTCTTGACAACACCTGTTGTATAACGATAGAGGAGTGAAATTACCGGTAAACGATTTCTTTGACATGTCAAATTATCATATTTTATTTGACTGGGAAATCATTGTATTTTATTGCAATGAATGAAATAATTTTTGTTAATCTTTTATTTTTCGAGATATATATTGTTATGCTTCCCCAAAAGTTTAGGGAGCATATAGTAATGGCTAAGTCAGTCCCTCCCATTGTCCAAAACAAATAGTTTCTGGATGGTAACTTGAGTATCTCTTACTTGATTGGAATGAAACTGATACAGATGAAAGATATGGAAAAGGGTAAGACGCTTTTTGATTTTGGGGGTCAATAGGTCAAAGGTAAATGTGACTGTTACTGAAATAGAGACAAAATAAGCGATGCTAAATAAAATATTACATATGGGATTGCGACCTTACTTACATATGATCACATATAATGAGAGAATGATCCCTATTGATTTTCAGGTCACTATGGTCAATCTTATATTTAAGATAAAAAGAATTTTATTGTCGAGCCTGCGACTTTTGTCGCAGAAAGCTCGACATAGGGATAGTGATCCGGCTACGGCGGCTGCGGCGGCGTTAGCTAACTTCTTAAAAGCTTTATATTTTAGAAGGTGGGAGACCTGGATGCTTCATACTTTGTATATAGATGCCTCATGTTACGAAGTTTCCGTCAGTCACATGTCCAATATCCTTGACCTCATTTTCATGGTTCAGCGACTACTTGAAAAAAAAGTTCAGATTTTTTGGAATGTTAAATTCTCTCTTATTATAAGTAATAGGATAACTATATTTGGTATGTGCGTACCTTGCAAGGTCCTCATGCCCGTCAGATAGTTTTCACTTGACCTCGACCTCATTTCATGGATCAGTGAACAAGGTTAAGTTTTCGTGGTCAAGTCCATATCTGAGATACTATAAGCAATAGGTCTACTATATTTGGTGTATGTAATGATAGTAAGGGGTACATGTCCAACTGGCAGGTGTCATCTGACCTTGACCTCATTTTCATGGTTCAGTGGTCATAGTTTAGTTTTTGTGTTTTGGTCTGTTTTTCTAATACTGTATGCAATAAGTCAACTGTATTTGGTGTATGGAAATATTGTACGATGTTCATGTCAGTCTGGCAAGTTTTATTTGACCTTGACCTCATTTTCACGGTTCATTGCTCAATGTTAAGTTTTTGTGTTTTGGTTTGTTTTTCTAATACTGTATGCAGTAGGTCAACTATATTTGGTGTATGGAAATATTTTACGATGTACATGTCAGTCTGGCATGTTTTATTTGACCTTGACCTCATTTTCAAGGTTCATTGCTAAATGTTAAGTTTTTGTGTTTTGGTCTGTTTTCCTAATACTGTATGCAGTAGGTCAACTATATTTGGTGTATGGAAATATTTTACGATGTACATGTCAGTCTGGCATGTTTTATTTGACCTTGACCTCATTTTCAAGGTTCATTGCTAAATGTTAAGTTTTTGTGTTTTGGTCTGTTTTCATAATACTGTATGCAGTAGGTCAACTATATTTGGTGTATGGAAATATTTAATGATGTACATGTCAGTCTGGCAGGTTTTATTTGACCTTGACCTCATTTTCATGGTTCATTGCTTATGTTACGTTTTTGTGTTTTGGTCTGTTTTTCTTACACTTTAAGCAATAGGTCAACTATATTTGGTGTATGGAATGATTGTAAGGTGTACATGTCTAGCTGGCAGGTGTCATTTGACCTTGACCTCATTTTCATGGTTCAGTGGTCAAAGTTAAGATTTTGAGTTTTGGTCTTTTTTTCTAATACTATATGCAATAGGTCAATTATATTTGGTGTATGGAAATATTTTATGGTCTTTATGTCAGTCGCGCAGTTTTTATTTGACCTTGACCTCATTTTCACAGTTCATTGCTCAGTGTTAAGTTTTTGTGTTTTGGTCTGTTTTTCTTAAACTATAAGCAATAGGTCAACTATATTTGTTGTATGGAAGAATTGTTAGCTGTACATGCCTGCCTGGCATGGTTCATCTGACCTTGACCTCATTTCCATGGTTCATTGGTCAATGTTTAGTTTTCTTGGTTAATGTTAAGTTTATGTGACAGTTGTAAGAAAGCTTTATATTTAGGACTATCAACATAATATCAATGATTAGTAAAGAAGGCGAGACATTTCAGCGTGTGCACTCTTGTTTCTGCAAAAGTGGTTTCTGGATGCTTCAAATCAAATACATTTGTTTACTAAATATGTGATTGCAACCTTACTTAGATACACATACTTTTCAGGCAGCTAAATCAAATACTATATATGCCATTGCAACATTACATGGATATATGGTCACATATTATAATAGGAAAATCCCAGTCAATTTGTAGCACCTTGTCTTAAATAGATTTATGTAAGACAATAATACTGTAAAGTTATATCAGAAAAGATTCATACCTTATAGAAAACTGAAAAGCTATGTCATCAGTCACGATTTTCATCGTATATAGGTGATGTTGGGTATGTGAGATTGCTCATTAAAGGTTCTCTAATTTCAATTCATATTTAGCATGACCACCCTATACCATATATGAGAATGCTCACATGACTCTTACACTATTTAATTAAAACTCCATTTAGTCTGAAAATTAGATTGATTAGAAAAAGAATCAAACTCATTCAAGCTTAAAAATCTAAAACATGTCTGTAGATTTTCAGTCAACTCTAACAAGCTTTTAATCTTACTTTCAGTTTTCTGAGACATTACTCAGATGAAACTCATTAAGGATTACATTATTTGTAATTTAGCTTGAGACATTACTCAGATGAAACTTATTAAGGATTACATTATTTGTATTTTACCATGAGACATTATACTCAGATGTAACTTATTAAAGATTAAATCATTTGTATTTTACCATGAGACATTACACAGATGTAACTTATTAAGGATTACATTATTTGTATTTCAGCTTGAGACATTACTCAGATGTAACTTATTAAGGATTACATTATTTGTATTTTAGCTTGAGCCATTACTCAGATGTAACTTATTAAGGATTACATTATTTGTATTTTAGCTTGAGACATTACTGAGATGTAACTTATTAAGGATTACATTATTTGTATTTTAGCTTGAGCCTTTACTCAGATGTAACTTATTAAGGATTACATTATTTGTATTTTAGCTTGAGACATTACTGAGATGTAACTTATTAAGGATTACATTATTTTTATTTTAGCTTGAGCCTTTACTCAGATGTAACTTATTAAGGATTACATTATTTGTATTTTAGCTTGAGACATTACTGAGATGTAACTTATTAAGGATTACATTATTTGTATTTTAGGTTGGTATTGGATTGATCCTAATCATGGTTCTCCAAGTGATGCCATCAAAGTCTGGTGTAACATGGAGTCTGGAGGCCAGACTTGTGTTCATCCTTTGAAAAAATCAGCAGGGGTAAGGTTTCTAAGGATACTTGTCTGACCTTTAGTGGTTCAGTTATTTTGTCTAGTAATTATTTGTAGAGTTGTCAGAATTTTTATGCCCCCGCCATACAGGAGGGGGCGTTAAATTTTACCCTTGTCCGTACGTACGTACGTCCCAAAGTTGGTTTCCGTTCTGTAACTTTAGTTTGCCTCAACCAAATGTTATGAAACTTATACACTACACAATGCTTATTACCACAAAACACAGATTGAGTTTGAATTTTGGTGGTGTCGCTATAACCGTTCTAGAGTTATGCCCCTTTACAAATGGAAAAATTGCTGAATTTTTCGTTTCGGTTTTCTAACTTTAGTTTGCCTCAACCAAATGTTATGAAACGTAAACACAATGCTTATTACCACATAATACAGATCAAGTTCGAAATTGGGTGGCGTCACTTGTACCGTTCTTGAGTAATGCCCTTAATAAACATAAAAACTGCTGAATTTTTCGTTTCTGTTCTCTAACTTTAGTTTGCCTCAACCAAATGTTATGAAACTTATACACAATGCTAATTACCATAAAACACAGATCAAATTTGAATTCTGGTGGCGTCACTATAACCGTTCTAGAGTTATGCCCCTTTACAAATGGAAAAATTGCTGAATTTTTCGTTTCCGTTTTCTAACTTTAGTTTGCCAACCAAATGTTATGAAACTTATACACAATGCTTATTACCACATAATACAGATCAAGTATGATATTGGGTGGCATCACTTGTACAGTTCTTGAGTTGTGCCCCTTTATAAACATAAAAATTGCTGAATTTTTTGTTTCCGTTCCCTTACTTTAGTTTGCTTCAACCAAATGTTATGAAACTTATACACAATGCTAATTACCACAAAATACAGATCAAGATTGAATTTTGGTGGTGTCACTTTTACCGTTCTAGAGTTATGCCTGTTTACAATTGGAAAAATTGCTGAATTTTTCTTTTCTGTTCTCTAACTTAAGTTAGCCTCAACCAAATGTTATGAGATTATACACAATACTTAATTACCACAAAACTCAGATCAAGTACAAATTTGGGTAGAGTCACTTTTACTGTTCTTCAGTTATGTCCCTTTATAACTTTATATGATATGCAAGCGGGGGCATCATCTGTGTCCCATGGACACATTCCCCATTTATTTTTTCTTGAAGTAATCAGTACATTTTACTTTGTTGCTGCCATATCGACTAGAGGAGCTATACATTTTAATATTACATCACAATGATGGCAAAAGTAAGTTTTATTCTTAATCTGTTTATTATCACACCCAACTTTTAATGGTAACCTTATTTTAAATCTAACAAAGGAAAAAGGCATTGAAGCAAAGAAATTTTTTTTTTTGAGAACTACATTTGTACTTCAAAGAACTGGCAAATATTCAGTCTATCTTTTTACTTAAATTTGAGCTTTTGATTTAATATATACAATTTATCTATTTTAAAGTTGAAATAATACCAAAATAATAACAGGTCATTTTCTATCCATGACTTCACAATAAATGCAGTTGTATCGTCACAGGGAAATCCCAACTAAGCTTTTTCTATGAAAAATACATAGATTTTGGTCAATTTTCAGAAATGTTTTGGACCCCAAATAAAGAACTCCTGCAAGTTCCAACATATAATTTATCATAGTGTTTGTCCATATAAACAATACCTTTCATGTAAATATTTTTGTGGTAATTGCATGTGCTCAATATTTCCCACTCGCAAATGTGTGCTTACATCAGCAAATTTTGTAGAAAATTCAAAAAATATCCTATATTTTGACAAAAATCTCTGGAAATATTCATAATATTTCAAACATCTTACAGATTACATTGTGCTTATAATTTTCAATAATCTAATATGCCAAAATCACATGATTTTCAGTTGTAACGCTAATTTTTTTAGGTGAAATAGGGAATTTTGAGCAAGCACCTCCTCCTTTAATCATAATTATAATGAAATGAATAAAATAAAGATTTATCAATGAATTAAGACTACAGTTTTGTGCATATTTCATGATAATGAAGATAGATGCTGAATTTATTCACTTTTACATCAGTATTTCCTTTGTGGAATCATTGTCCAAAGCCAATTATGATATAATGAATATAGAAGAGCTTTCTTACAGCTATTTACATAATCCCACCAAATACTCTTAAATAATGACGATTTTAAACTAACTTTTGAGTTCTTGTCTGTTATATTGAAAACTAGAATAAAAAAGGTAGATACTGAAAACAGAAAAATTATCAGAGATACAAGATGATTTTTGACTGTTGTCCTAGTTTTTATTATGGCCATGCCACTGTTTGTGTTTTTCCCTACTGTTTCTATGCAAAATAGAAAATCAAACAACATTGAACTAATTTTAAATTGCAGTCATTTGGTCCATCAAACTGATCACATGGTGAAACCAGCCTATTGCAGGAATGCTTCATTAATTTTTTCATTTCTGTTTCAGGTACGTCTTAAATCTTGGCCAAGAGTAAAAGATGGCAATCCATTCTTTAGTGAAATGAAAGGAGGTTCAACGGTAATACTAATTAATTTGTCTATTAACATATAAAGTGTTATATTTCTCTTGCATTTATTTCTTGCTATACACTTAATCATTGCAATTTATGGTTGAGCTCTTCATCTTAGTTGAGTACTGTTACAAATGAGATCATTTAATTTATTGGGTTTTTGCTTTTGGAGTCAGTGTGAAGATACATTTTTCTTTTTCTAAAGCACAAAACAAAGAAGGTGTTTGCAAATATTCTTCAAAACTATAGTATGTTACAATTAAAGATCACAAGAAAAAATCTTCTAGTCAGGCATTGGGCCAAACAGCCATTTTAGTTCCATAAGACCTTTGAGCTTCATGAGTCCTACATAGAAAAACACAATATTTTCATTAATGCAATGAAAAACATTATGTGAATTGAACTTGATGTAACAAGTTTGACCATTGCAACTTATATGCATAAATTAAATGATGCCATATATTTCAGGAAAAGTAAATTCTTAATTAATGATTGTCCTTTTCTTACTGTAATCAGGGGGCCCTATATATATTTCAATATTTCTTTATTTTAAAATTTAGATTTTCTTTGTTAATATGAGGTACATTTTTGCATTTACAGATTGAATATCCCGATGAAGTCCAATTGGCGTTCCTCCGTTTAAGTAGTCTGGAAGCATCCCAAAAGTTTACTTACTATTGTAAGAAATCAATAGCATGGTTCGACTCAGAAACGTCAAATTATGACCAGGCCATCACACTTGAAGGTTACAATAGAGAACCGATAGACACCTCTGATGTCAGCAATGTCAATGATGGATGTGCTGTAAGATATTTACTTTGACAAGCAAGACAGAAAATAAAAACATTGCTTTCTAAAGTCACTACAATCACATTTCAAAAATATAAAAAAAATAAAATAGAAAATAAGTATAATTATGCAGGCAGGGCTTTAAAAAATGAGGACAATTACAATTTTGTTTAAATGAGTGAAAATAGCAAAACTCTTGCTACATGTAACATACACAAACTTCACACATTAATTCTCACTATACAGCTACATAACACACAATCTTGCTCAATATTATGTAATTATATAAAAAAAATGAGTAAAACAAAGCGTTTCTAATGGTGTTAAATATAAGTTAGGTATGACTAAAAGCTGATGTAGTTTTAGCATGTAATAAGTTTTAAAACACATGTTATCTCATTCTAATATGACATTCTTATTTCACTTTGTAAACAAAGCTATGTTCTGATTAAAATAAAACATGTGGTACAAGTGCTTGATGTCACAATTGAATTTGCAAGGTCAGTGAATTTTTAACAACCCTGGAGTTCAAAATAGACATTACTGGAGGAGTTGCATTGCACATTTGTCTTTAAGGTCTGATTAAAAAAAAGTTGATTTTTTTTCTTTAAAAATTGAAATAATTCTTTCATTACATGCTCTATTCTCATTTTAACATGGATTTCCTTTGTGAATACTTCTGTATTTGTTTGTCAATATCCCTTCAGTATGTGAAAATTAAACTAATAAGATTTGTCAGCAGACAACTTTTATCTTTAAAGTTATATTTGCCTAATTCAAAACATTATTTTTCCAACTTATTTTCATGTCCATATTTTTTTATATTTGCAGGATCGTTCTGGAGAGGGTAAAACTATATTTGATGTCTATGCCTCTGATGTTTCCATTCTACCAATCATGGACTTTGCACCCAAAGATTATGGAGCGGATGGCCAAGAGTTTGGATTTGAAGCAGGACCTGTTTGCTTCTACTAGAACTTAAACGTCTGTGTCATGCAGTTCAAATAGAAACTTGGACAACGACAGCACTGCTTTATGTTTTACACACAGCAGAACACTTTATGTTGCTTTATTTTTCAGTAGATTTAAAATGAATGTACAAAACATGTCTTTAGAAATTTGCATTGCTCAATAAATTTGCTTAATTGGTGCTTCCAAAAAAAATGAAATAAAAACATTACTGAACATATTATTTATTTTTAAATATTACATGCCATGTATGTGAGATAATTGTATATGTTAGAAAGAGAAATGTTAGCTTTTGTAATAGAATACTCCAGCATAGACAAAGTTTATTGTCTCACTTTTGTTCTTTCCATTCATTTATTTCTTATTGCACATTTTACATTTCAAGTAACATATCAAAAATTTGAAGTTATACTTAATGTTATTAAAAAATGAAAAAGTTTTTGTATACTGCTCAACATAAAGCCAGGAGAATATCACACACCATATATTTTTGTCAATTTCTATTTATATTGGAATTAAGTTAGGAAGTATTGTTTTTGTAGAATTTCACAGCTGCTTATCTTAAATTGTAAATATTATTAGAATTCAGGCCTGTGAGAAATTTCTATGTGTATTTTCTTGGTAGATTCCTTTTTATTGTTGTTATTCTACCTTTCCTCTTTTCGTGAAAAAACTACACCCAAACTCATGCAAATGTTAACTAACTTTTCTGAAACTGATCAGATTTATACCTATAATTGTTTAGACATTTTTTAGGTATCAGAATATGTATTGCTCAGGTGAAACAGCTTGCTTTTTAAGTGACTTTACTTCAGTGACCTCTGAACACGTTTGTTTTTATATTTAAAAAAAAAAATGCTCTTTACAAAATCAAATACATAATTGACTAATTGCAATAATATTGGTTAATGCTTATGATTCAATAATGAATAAGGGAATACACATATTCTCAGACAAGATGCTTTATAGATTACTTAATATTATTCTGGAATAACAAAAGTAGATTTCTTACAGGCCTGATTATTAATTGTTTATATACAGCAGGCAGGGGCCAAGTGGAAATAAAACATATATATCTAGTCTATATAGTCTGTAAAGAGAAGCTGGTTCTGTGATTCAACATTGTATTTTGTAATTTTGTATCATTGTTTTTACTTTTTTATGAATTTTTTTATTTGCAAATGTTTAAATATTTCTTATTTTCTCAGAAAACTTGAGTAATCAATTGCTAAAAAGGAATGCATTTTAATTCAGTTTCTGTTGTATGTTGAACTTACTTTTAATTGTTAATAATGTTTTTGTGTAAAGTAAGGAGAATTTAAACATTTGTATTGTACTTATTATCCGTCCAGTCACAGAACAGCATGACAACTAGCTCAATCACTGCCACAGAACACATTTTTGCAAAATAAAAGTATTTACCTTTCATTTTTAGCTTGTTTTTTATGAGATGGGGTTAATATGGGATAATAGAAGTGATCACAAAGACTTAGCATATGTATTGTACAACAGATTTGACAGAATTGCCTACTTTGCGTTGTTTCTCTAGACAGAACACTGGGTTGAAAATTTTAATGATTTTCATTTCTGAAACTATTTGATCTATTATAGGCAGTCCTTATTGAAATGGTAAGGGATGACTGATCTTTCTTTGAATTATATTACTGACCATTCTATAGACATTTTGCATTTTGAATAGATTGCAATAGGTGGAGAGCAGCACTTACAATGAAGTCAGTAATTTTTACTCGTAAAACAAAATGTGTCAGTAGGGTATATCTGTAGTCTAATGAAGAAAAATCAAAATTAACCAAAACTAAAGGAAACTGTTCCCAAGTAATTTTTATACACTAATGTACCAAAAGTTAGCTCAAGATCTGAAGGCATCACAAAAAAAACCCAGACAAGTACAATTTTCATGAAATGTTTTAAGTTTTAACAAGCCTTACGGCTGTTATTCCACAATGATTTCATCAACCAGAAAGTCAATCTATTAGCCATCATAATACACTAAAATACTTAGAATCAGCTCCAGATCCGAAGACATCATAACAATAAGATGGCTGTAATAATTCCATTAACTACAAGGAAATGCAACTATTATCATTCTTTACATTATTATTATTCACTAATATCCCAAAAGTTAGCTCCACTTCCTCAGACATTTCACAAAAAAAACCCGGTCAAGTGTTATTTCCATGAAATTTTTAAAGTTGGTCAACCAGAATGAAATGCAAAACTAAATTTGAAAAGTATGAGGCAATCAGATACTTCTGAATCAAGGGCATAGCAACAATTGCATTACACAACTTGATTTAAAAAATTGTATTCATTGTATTCATAATCAGATAAATACATGATTCTCACTGAATTACTATTTATAACTTACCTGTACATCATGACCAATGTGAGCTATTACCATCAGTAGGTGTCTGTAATCTTTCCTCTAAAAATTTTTCAAATTTTCTTCAACTGCTCGGAAACTATACAATTTTATAGCTATAAATACGTTACCATCATAAATTCTGAGTGTAACCCCAATTGCGTCATAGGTCAGATGAAAATCCCGACTAAAAATAAATGTACTCTCACTGGTCAGGACATATACCCCTGTTTGCCCATATTCTCCCATTCAATTTCCATCTGTGACACGGTCACCTGTGCAAATTATTACAGATTCAACAGAGAAGTGTTTAGTTGTTTGTAAAGTTGGGGGTAATTGCCACAAAATTTAAGGAATAAGGGGCCAAAAAGGGGCAAAAAACAAGCATTTTTCTAGTTTCAGGACAATAACTTGTGTGTAAGTGTATGGATCTTTCTGAAATTGTACTACAAGGTTCCATATCACAAAGGAAAAGCTGGAATTGAGTTTGGGGGTAATTGCCCAAAACGTTTAGGAATAAGGGGCCAAAAATAAGCATTTTTCTAGTTTCCAGACAATGACTTATGTTCAAGTGTATGGATCTCTCTGAAATTGTACTGCAAGGTACCATACCACAAAGGGAAGGCTGGGATTGATTTTGGGGGTAATTGCCTCAAAATTTTAGGAATTAGGGGCCAAAAAGGGGCAAAAAACAAGCATTTTTCTAGTTTCAGGACAATAACTTGTGTGTAAGTGTATGGATCTTTATGAAATAGTACTACAAGGTTCAATGTCACAAAGGGAAAGCTGGGTTTGAGTTTGAGGGTAATTTCCTTAAATGTTTAGGAATTTGGGGCCAAAAAGGGGCCTAAAAACAAGCATTTTTCTAGTTTCCAGACAATAACTTGTGTTCAAGTGTATGGATCTCTCTGAAATTGTACTGCAAGGTACCATACCACAAAGGGAAGACTGGGATTGAGTTTGGGGGTGATGAATCATAAGGGGGTTCAAAAAATTGGGGGGGGGGGGGGGTTTTCCTTTTTTTTCTTTAAAATTTTCCATTTTAAATTGGTTATTTCTGATTTATATATAAAAGCAAATAATAATGATATGGTTTGAATATGAATAGGTAAATTAAAATTTTTTAAGTTCTTAGACCACATTCATTCTGTGTCAGAAACCTATGCTGTGTCAAATATTTAATCACAATCCAAATTAAGTGCTGTATTAAGCTTGAATGTTGTGTCCATACTTGCCCCAACTGTTCAGGGTTCGACCTCTGCGGTCGTATCAAGCTGCGCCCAGCGGAGCATTTTATTTTTGACTAAAGTAAATTTTATTATGGACTTTAATTTGAATAGTCCTTACGTAAATATTCCTGGTTCGGACTATCTCCTAGATGGGTCACTACCTTTAAGTCCCCCCTCCCCCCCCCCCCCCCCCCCCCAAACTACCAGTACATTGACCGGAGTTTCGACAACGGTGTCTGGTAATACTACCTATCCGACTCTTTCACAAGGTTCGGCCATGCATTTTGGGGGGGTACCTACGTCAACTTCGGTGACTCATACTTTATCTAGGCCTGTTAATTCATCGGGTACTATTGGTTCTGTCAAAGGTACAGCTATGGGCTTGAACTTGCCAGGTTCTAGACCCCCATTATCCTATTGTGGGTATATGCTTCCCAACTCGGGCACCCAACCTTTACCCTCATGGTCTCAGCCACCTTGGCCACAGTCTTACCCTTATGGTGGGTTTATGCCAAACCAACCTGGTTTTTGGCCTTATAGGGACAATTTCTATGGTCCCCCTTCTGGGGTAGCTACTGCACCACCTTTAGATCCTGCTCCACCCGTAGCAGTACCTTTGACTCCTGCAGTAGCTCCTTCTACCACCGTACCTGACTCGAGCTCAATCTTCTAGCTCTTCTCATGGTACTCAGGGTTCTGATCATGCATCATCTTTGGATGGTTTTCAGAAGTTACGATTTAGTACTCTATCCAGTCGTATGTCTCTACTGGAGAAAAGAGTTTCTTCTCATCAACCTTCTCCAGCTAAGTCTGTAGAATATGATGAGAGGGAGGATGACGAGCTTTCTGTTTCCCCTGTGAGTCATGAAAGGGCTTTCCTCACTGATGAGGATGTTGAAAGTGGGAGCGTCTTTTTACCACAGAACACTACAGAATACCACAGAATACCACAGAACACTAAAAATATACCACAGAACTCCGAAATAGTAACAATTTAAATATTTTAATAGTATCTTCCTCAAATTTCAAGTGTAAAATTCAAGAAACAAGTGTAGATAAACTTTATCTGTGGTCAAATTTCAATAATAAGAGAGATAAAATTTAAGTGGAAAATTTTAATTTGATAACATCAATAACAAAACAATTCAATAAATACATGGTTAAGGTGATTAATGTCTTTTTTCGGCTCTTTCTGTTCTTGTTCTCTTTCTCTGCATAGGTTTCCTGGCTATTGACTTAGCCTTGTTGACAACAGAATAAAGTCCATCTGAGGAAGTTATGATAGTATCATGTTTCTTTTCTTCCTGTCCTGTAGGAAATTAGTGAAGAGCTTTCGTTTTTCCTCATCTGATTTGGTTTTCCAGATGGCATCAGCTATAGTATACTGTTTGTATGAATGAACAAGCATGTAGTCCCGAGAATGATGACTGAAGGGTCGACCGAAGATTAATGAACTGGAAGTCCACCATGTCAAATAGTTTATCAACCAAATCTGGAGCATGTTGGGGCTTCCAGTTGACTGCAACTTTCACCACCCGTCTTATATACCATATACCATGTTACCATTGATTTGCGATCGGTGATGAATAGATTTAGTAATTACCGTCTAATTCATATTAGTTCATGCATTTTGTAAAGTTAAATTAATGTTATGTTGCATATTTATGTTGTTTTGTTGTTTGTTTTTATGTTCTGTGGTATATTTTGAGTGTTCTGTGGTATTCTGTGGTGTTCTGTGGTTTTCTGTGGTGTTCTGTGGTAAAAAGACGCTCCGGTTGAAAGTTCTTCTTCTCCCAAGGTATCGAAGACGGCCCCTGAGCCTTCTTCTAAGTCAGCTCAACAACCTCCCACCAAGGAGACTGAGGATCCTCCGTCCTTGAAGGATCTTAGGGATAAGGTGTATACCTTGATGAGGGATGAAGCACATATCCCTTTTGCCTCTCCTTCCAAGCCGAAGAAACCTTCTTCAACTTTTGAAGCTTCCTGTGGTATTTCTCAAGATACTATGACTTCTCACAATTCTTTTCCTGAATCTGGCCATATGGCATTTGCTATACAATTTATTAATGAAGGTATCGCTAATGCTGCTAGTGAAAAGGTTGCTAATAACAATATCTCTGGATTTGGAATGTCATCCTTTTCTGATCAGGTTAAGTACAAGGATTTTGATATCTTTGATTCTTCACTGGGTAGACTTGTTCCCAGTTGTGACAAATCTCTTTCATCTTTAAAAAAGCCAGTAGATGGTCTTCGTCTCACTCAACCTGTTTGGTCAAAGACTGAGAATCTCCTTCGTAGTGCTTGTCAGGTTCTTGGCACAGCCGAACATTTTCTAGCTGTACCGGACATTTGCTTAACAGCGAAGATTCGGTTATTCCAGCAGAAGTACGATCCTTCTTACTTCAACTGGATAAAGCTCTAGGTTCATCTCAGTTGCTTTTAATGGGTTCTACTGCTAATTGCACCCTATCTAAAAGAGCAGTTTCTGTTGCTGAGCCTTTGAAAGATTCTTTCAAGAGGAACTCAGCAAAAACCCTCCTCCAGTCAAAGTTAGTGTACAAGTTACTAATGGCAAGAGGTCGGTTAATGCTACATCTAGTTCTACTAGTACTTCCTCTTCAGGTGGTCCTCCTTCTTCTGCTAAGAAAAGGAAGAATAACTACGGCAAACCGCAGAACAAACCCCATAACTCCTGAAAAAGCTCAGGTAAGCCTTCTGGTGGTTTTAAGGGTCCCAAGAAACCTGGGTCTAGTACCTAGGTTCTTGCCCCCTCGTACGTTAATGACAGCTTCCCCAGGGGAAAATTTACAAGTTCCTCAAAAATCAATACCAGTAGGGGCAGGTTAAGTTTTTTCTTAAATCAGTGGAAGAAAATTACCTCAGACTGTTATGTGCAGTCAATAATTCGAGGGGGATTAACACTTCAGTTCAAGAACCCACCTCCTCTGTCTGCAGTTGCGATAAGTTTGTCTCATACTCAAGACCAAGTCAAGTATCAACTTCTATCAGTAGAAGTGGACACAATGTTACAAAAATCTGCAATAGAGGAGGTGTCGCTCTTAACTCTGTCTCCGGGATTTTATTCCCGTCTTTCTCTGGTTCCAAAGAAGACTGGAGGAATGAGGCCGGTCATAGACCTATCTATTCTGAACAACTTTCTTATTGTTCCCCATTTCAAAATGGAAACCAACAGATCAATCAGGGCGTCAATCCTTCCAGGAATGTGGACTACTTCTCTGGATCTTTCAGATGCTTATTTCCACATTCCCATTTCCCATACTTACAGGAAATACCTTCGCTTCGTTTGGAACAACAAAGTTTTCCAGTTCAAGGCTCTCCCTTTTGGCATGTCTACAGGCCCTTTGGCTTTTACCAAAACCATGCAGGCAGCTATAGCTCACCTACATTCCCTGTCTATTCAGATTCATTCCTACCTGGACGATTCCTTTCTCAAGGAATTTTGCCCAATCAAATTGAGGGTTCAGACAGATTTGGTCATCAATTGTTTTCTGTCCTTAGGCTTCCTAATCTCTTGGAAAAAGTCAGAGATAATTCCTTCTCAAGACTTTGTTTTCCTGGGAGAACATTTCCTAACCAATCTAGGCCTAGTTCTCCCACCAGACGAAAAAATTTACAAAATTATGTCAGAAAATACATTTATTCCTGACGGTTCAATCAGTCACAGCACGCCAATTCTTGCAACTTCTGGGTCTATTGAATTCTCTGGCAGATGTAATTCCATTGGGATGACTTCACATTCGTCCGCTTCAGTTTTATCTGCACAAGTTATGGATTCCAGCTTCACAAGAATGGGAAGCATTGATTCCAATCACTCAGCATTTATTTCCACATCTTCAATGGTGGTTAGTACGGGAAAATGTAATGAGGGGCCTATGTCTGTCCCCTCAAGTTCCCAGTCTAACATTATTCACAGATGCCTCCATCCTCGGTTGGGGAGCATATCTGGAGGGGCTTACAATCTCGGGAATCTGGAATCCAGATCTTTTGGAAGAGCATATCAATGTATTGGAAATGAAAGCAGTTCTTCTTGCACTGAATCATTTCCAACTGTCTCTAAAGAATCAGTCTGTCATTCTGGCCACGGACAACACAACAGTTGTAGCTTATCTCAAGAATCAGGGAGGAACTCATTCACCTTCTCTTTATCAGATAGCCAGAGACATTCTCCTTCTTTGTTTTCAACTCCAGGTTCATCTAGTGGTGAGACATATTGCGGGGCACCTCAATATTCTAGCCGACACTCTATCCAGATCCCTTGCTCCAGTAAACACGGAGTGGGAACTACCTCAAGTAGTTTTCAAAGCTGTGACTCTTCATTGGGGGTCACCTCAGATAGATCTGTTTATGACCAGTCTCAATCACAAACTTCTAACATTTGTGTCTCCGGTTCCAGATCCAAAATCTTTGCGGTAGACGCAATGAGCCTATCTTGGAAAGGAATGTTCGGGTACGCCTTCCCTCCTTTCAGGTTTCTTTCCCCAGTACTTCAGAAAATAGCAGGGGAAAATTGCAAGATCATAGTTATTGCTCCAGCATGGCCGAAACAGTCTTGGTTTCCAGACCTTCTGCGCCTATCATGTGCTTGTCCTCTAGTTTTACCTCTGAGATCAGACCTTCTGTCTCAAATCAAGGGCAAGGTTCTTTATCAAAATCCAGAAAAACTTCATCTACACGCCTGGCTTCTCTCAGGGTTAGCCTCAGAAAGAGAGGTTTTTCTGAAGGAGCAACCAAGCATCTCACAAAGTCTGTCAGAGACTCCACTAGAATTGTCTATGATGCAAAATGGTCAATCTTCTAAGATTGGTGTAGTGAGCGGGAAATTGGCCCTTTCCAAGTCACTGTACAACAATTAGCAGACTTTCTAGTTTTTCTTTTTGAATCCAAGGGATTATGTCCCTCTAATATTAAGGGATAAAGAACAGCTATTTCAAGAACTATTCATATTTCTGGTGGCCCAGATTTTGGAAACAATGAGCATATTTCTCTTTTGGTTCGTAGTTTATGTCTTAAAAGACCAAGACAAAAAACTTTAGTTCCTAAGTGGGACCTTGGACTAGTTTTATCCTTTTTAAAACTTCCTCCTTAAATTGAAAAAGCAGAAACAATAGATTTAAGGTTTCTTTCCTATAAATGCTGTTTTCTTTTAGCTTTGGCTTCTGGACGGAGAAGGAGTGAAATCCATGCCTTCTCTATTTCTGATGCTTGCCTTCGATTTAACAGGGACAAATCAGTAGTAGAGAGTGAGACTGCCCTCCTCAAGTGAGGATACTTCTAATCCCCCCTAATCTTCCAGCTTTCTCTAATCTTCTTAATCCAGCTTATGGTACGATTTTAAGCACTCTAATCTTCTTAAAGCAGCTTATGATGCAACTTAAAGCACATTATCATGTAATCAATTGGATTAAGATAAGGATAGTTAAAATACAAAAAAGTTTTTTCTTTCTTTTTCTTTGTAAATTCATGATATTATTTTTCTTTCTTTTCTCGATTAGTTTGTTTAAAAATAAAATACCATGTTGTCTCATCTATATATAGTTTCTTAAAACAAAAAAAATAACACCTTTCATTTGATAAACATTTATTTAAAATATTTAAAATTGTATTTGATTTTTAGTTGAAACATTTAAACTGCAACCATTTTTTTTCCTTCCTTTTTTATGATGAATATACTGTTCATGTCCTTCACTGTATTCATCTGTTTCCTTAAAATAACCTTTTTTGGTCATCCAACAAAGAGTCGAGAAAATCTACTTCCATCAATTCCTAAAACATATATACACTTGTAATTAAGTATTCATTTTTAGTAATAAATAATATTTAATTATTTGGTAAGAAAACAAACAAAATATGATGAAATTCTTTTTTTCTTTAAAATCAAAATAGAAGAAAAAAAATCGTTCTTTTAATCAGGTAAAGATAATAAAAGCTTTCCTTTATTCACCCACGTGACGTCACCTCTTCACACTCTAATTATAGAAATTGAAGATGATCGCCATGTTTTTGTTTGTTGTCCTGAGTTGTTTTTTTATCAATTACCTATGTGGGAAGTGATGTAAATACAGCAGATTGTTATACAAATGAAGAAATATTGGATTGTCGAGGTGGTGGTATTCAATACTTTAGTGGAGAGATAGATCCTTCTATTAACAGGGTGTTGATGAACTATATTCTGAAAAGTGACCAGATTCAAAATGTCCGCGTGAAAGCCACTTGTGTGTTCGAACTTACGATGTCAAATAAAGAGCTATGTGGCACAGTGGAAGGGAAAATTATAGTGGTGAACGGGGAAGAATGCTTATCGTATGTAAGTACATCGTGTTTGATTAAATTTTACAAGTGAAAAAATAGTTGAATAGTTAGCATGATTACCATATTAGGAAGTTAATTACATGACCATATAAGGAAAGCATGTGATATTTTGTATACCTTATTAGGAAATGTTAATCATGTGACCATATAAGGAAAAAAATAACCATGTGATATATATTTTGATTTCGATTATTGATAAAAATTGATTTATTGTTGAAAATAAAAAAATTATATACTCACATTGAGATATATCTCACTTGCTTCTTTTATATCATTTTCTAATGATATGTCCTGATAAGAAAATAATGTAGGAAATTAACATAGTGAGATATATGTCTATGTAAAGGAAGTAATCTATGTCATAAATTTGATTTATAAACTTTAAAAAAATCTTTTTTCATTAGTTATCAATCGCAATTACTCATGTTAAACAATATATTTTGATTATGATTATTGTAATATAAAGGATTATATTTATAAAAGAGTTATGCTTACATTTTTTTGTTTACTACATGTACTGCTGCTTCCACTTGCAACATTATTTTCTACCTCCATAGGCTCCTGCATGGTACTTTCTGTTAAATCAATTACTTGATTCTAAAAAGAAAAAAAAAATAATTAGTTAAGACAATAATCAATGTTTACTACTCATTGTTATGACTAACTTTTTCAGGACACAACCATTGAAACATACACTTCCAGAGTAGAAGAAGTAACGATGACAGAAAAAATTTCACTAGGTAAGATAAGTGTATATTTTTCATATATTTAAGTCAAGACAATAAAGATAATATACCTGTATGTCATAACCACACTTCTAACATGTAAAACAATATACAAGAGAAAGAGAAAAATGTTAGTGTACATGTAAAACAACATACAAGAGAAAGAGAAAAATGTTAGTGTTTGATAGCAAATATTTTTTATTTAATTAGGAATAAGCACTACAATTGGAGTGAAGGAAATTGAAGAAGAAGAAGGAAAAAGCACTTGCTTCAATGGATTATATTGTAAATATTAATTTTAAAGATTTGAAATTAAATAAAATAAGAAAATCATTTAATTTACATATCAATAAAGTTTATGTAAGTTGGAGAAAAGACAGAAAATAAAAAAAAAATATAGCATTCATTCCAAAATAAAGCTTTTATCATAAATTAAATGCACATTATCATTGATTACATTAACACTTGTCAATTTTGAATTTTAATTTCATTTGATGGTTAGTATTCATAAAGATTGGTTGTCGGGTAAAACATACTATAATCAAAGAATCAAAAACATAAAATTAGAACAATTTTAATCATAGATTTCATGTTAACACTTGCAAATTTTTTTGTTTGTATTTTTTTTTTTTTCATAGAGAGAGATTATTTTATGTTTCCTTCATACTTTTTCATTTTTTTGTATTGGTCTTTTTTTAGCTGTTAAACATAATTTTTTTGAACATAAAATGATTGTCTATCATTGTATTAGTGTTGATATTTTACAATGATTGTATATCATTGTATTAGTGCTGTTATTTGTTACTCAATTAATGCTCACAAAATTCATTCCTTTTCTTCTAGTGCAAAAGAATATATTATGTTTGTTTTGGGGTTTATTTTTTGTGAAGAAATATGTAGTTTGTAATTGGAATTGGTAACTTAATGGACGTCGACCTAATGCAAGTAAGTAATTTATCACAATGGAACTCTGGATATAATTTTATACTAGTTGCCATAGATGGTATCAGGTCGTTCCGGCCCAAAACCGATCCGGCCCCAAGTCGATCCGGCCCTAAGTCGATCCGGCCCTCGTCGATCCGTCCCACGTCGATCCGGCCCCAAGTCGATCCGGCCCCATCATAAAAAAATGAATAGTTTATATAAACTTCGGAGGATTTGGTCACAGTGGTGACATATTTGAATCAGGATAAATGGAATTTGTAAAAAGTATCGATGATTAATGACATGTGACAGCAGGTTAGTGAGGTATGCCTTATATTGGAGTAACATTTAAAATTATTTTAAATCGACATGAAAATTAGTATGATTGGTACTGTTTGTAAGCAGCATCAGCATATACATATAAATTTATTTTCCATGATACCTTGGAATATCATGGGGGAAAAACGTTTTTATTTAATTCACACATAGAAGAGATAAATAGATATTTACAATCCAATGGAACATAAAAAATTATAATTATGACTTGTTTAAATGAAATCAGTATAGTCTATAATTGGGTTGTTTATTCAACAACTGTCTGATGATCGTACTAAATTCTGTTATATATGTTTTTATTATAACTATGCATGCCCAATTGTCTTGAAAACTTGTTATAAAAACATAATCAACATAATTGTTTTATACTGTATAAGCATCTGTATTCATTTAAGGTGATAAATCGATTTGAATTTAAATATTTCATATTAAAATAATATTATATTTCTACATAAAATTTTAATATAAATTTCAAAAAAATATTCAAACAAATGTCTCATCTTATGACAATTAAATATACAAATATTCGTCAAAGGCCAACTTCTTTACCGTTCACCTTTTATATTATTATAAAATTCATAAAACATTTATGAATTACAATTCATATATATCTTTATTTTTATACCTTATAGATATTTTTTTATATTGGGGCCGGATCGACTTTAAATATGGGGCCGGATCAACTTGGGTCGGATCGACTTGGGACGGAACGACTTGGGACGGATCGACTTGGGGCCGGATCGACATGAAAGCCCATAGATTGCTTTAGTCGTCGTCTTTGGATGCAAGAATCAAAGAGTAAAAATGGTGTTGACATAGCCAAAGCTTTTGGAAAAATTCTCCAATCAGCAAAGGTAGTCAAGATCCGCTCGGACGTTGATGGATGTTTCAAGTCGAAGGTTGTTCAAAAACTTTTCAAGGAAAGGGGAGTGCGACATTTTGTAACTTAGAACGAGATAAAAGCAAACTATGCAGAGCGTGTGATACAAACCATAAAAAACAAATTTTATCGTTACTTTACTAAAAAGAGAACGTATCGGTACATTGACAACTTACAAAAATTTGTAAAGAGCTACAATGCAACACCACACAGGTCCTTAAACTACATTACCCCCAACGATGTTACACCTGAAAACGAAGCGGATGTAGGGTTACACTAATGTCCTGACAATGTCCTGACAAAGTCCTGACGGATATGAAAATGCTAATTACGTTTTCATTATATAAAGGATTTACTTTAAATTTGGAACCAAGCAAGATGACAACATTAATCTAATAAATAAAAGAAAAAATATTAAAAAAAATATTTTTAAGAGTTAGAAAACTTGACCTGACCAACTTCGACTTTGAAATCACTAATGTCCTGACCGATATGAAACGGCTAAATACTTTTTTATTATTCACAGGATAGACTTCAAATTCGATATCAAGGAAGATTAAAACATTTAATCCAAAAATATAAGAAAAAAATGAAAAAAAAATAATTTTTAGAGTTAGAAAACTTGACCTGACCAATACGATTTTGCCGCGACTAATGTCCGGACCGATATAAAACTGCTAATTTCTTTTTTATCTTTGGAAGGATTAACTTCAAATTTAGTAGCAAGGAAGATTTCGACATTTAACAAAGAAATAAAAAGAAATGAAAAGAAAGCAAATATTCAAAAGACCAAAAAACTTGACCTGACCAACATAGGCTATTCACCAAAAAAAGACATGTTCGTTTAAAAAATAGAAAGACTATGTATATTTCTTAAATAAATGTCTTTAAGTTTGATAAATATCAATATTTTATTAAATATTTAAATGACAAAAAGAAAAAAATGTGAACAAGTATTGCAAGGGTAAAAATATATTGACCTGACATTGTCGAACTTGTCCTGATCAATTTTCTAACTGAAAGAAAATGTTAACCTCTTACCTTAAATTATTGAAATTGAAAATATCCGATCACAATGATATTACAACATTGAACGCAGAAAGATACTGTTGAAATGAAACGAAAGAGAAATATTAGAACCAGTTGCTGAATGTGAGTATTGTTTATGCATGTTAACTTTCTGTTATTGCTCTAATTGTTTATCTGATTAGGGGCTTGTTATGATTAGATTAATCACCTACTTGTTAATCCAATTAATTAATTATGAACGTGAACTGTGACCAGCTATTATTAAGACTGATAATTTATGATAAACAATACATTGGTATTTATGGGCTTCTACAAGCTTTGGTGATTGCTTTTTAAAAGTGAACATTAGTTACTTACAGTTATAAATATAATACATATTTTTAGTCTCTTTCAAAAGTTTTCATAGTGCTCTAATACATACAACCTCAGTGCTTTTTATTCGAATTGATATATTGCTTTAGTGCTATTTTTCTTTGTATATAAATCTCCTTGCTTTTGTTTAGTGTAATTAATTGTAGAAAATTGTAAATATATTTTTTGTGCTTTTGTTACATATTACTTGATTCTAATCATGTCTTCATTTCCAGTGCTGATTGCTGGCCATTCCCAGGCCAAGTATTTTAATCAATATTTATCTTTATCTGAAACTAATGTGCTTTCTTATTCAGGTTTTCGTATTGACCAGATGTTCAACGAACTGCAACCAACCATCGACAACTACAACACCGTGGTACTTCACGTTGGCGCCAACGACCTCTCCCGTGGTTCATCAGTAAAGACTCTACTCAGGAAATACCAACAACTGACATCAGACATTTGGCACAGCAACCCAACAGCAGACATCATCATATCTGGAGTCCTACCTAGAGCCGACAACCAATTCCCAGGGGCACTTCTGCGCACCAACTTCCTAACGGAACTCAACCAGAGAGCTCGGCTACTCAATACCAAACTACAGTTACTAGCTACCCGAGTTCCAAGACTCCACTACGTTGGTCACCCGTCATTCGCCCAGAAAGGTACTATCCAGAGACACCTACTCAGTCGAGATGGTCTTCATCTAAGCTACCGTGGTACATCAACTGTGGTGAAAGACATCGAGAGCGCCATTCGTCATCTACGCAAAACCAAGGATACTCATGACAGCATCTGGGAACTACCAACGTCAACACCAACGTCAACACCAACGCCAACACCAAAAGCACCTACACCAATGCCTGACCCAACTGAACCAGCTGTAGACCAATCACTGTACCGAACTGCACTACTCACTTTACCGATACGAACACCAACACCAACACCAACACCAAAACCAGTACTAACTTCAACAGGTATTCAGGTGATTGAAGAGTGGCCTGCTCTTCCACGGGTATGTTATCTGGTATCTTCTCTTATTAACACTTCATCTACCTCTAACACTGTGCATGTTCCTACCACCACGTCCTCATCTGTTCCAGCATGTACCATCTCACCAAATCCTGTTTGTGTCGCACCTACCTCCACTTCTAGCCGCTCACCCACTTCCACTTCTTACCGCTTGTCTACCTCCACTTCTAACCGCTTGCCTACCTCCACTTCTAACCGCTTGCCTACTTCCACTTCTAACCGCTTGCCTACCTCCACTTCTAACCGCTTGCCTACCTCCACTTCCAACCGCTCACCCACTTCTAACCGCTTGCCTACCTCCACTTCTAACCGTTTACCTACCTCCACTTCTAACCGCTTGCCTACCTCCACTTCTAACCGCTCACCCACTTCTAACCGCTTGCCTACCTCCACTTCTAACCGCTTGCCTAACTCCACTTCTAACCGTTTACCTACCTCCACTTCTAACCGCTTGCCTACCTCCACTTCTAATCACTCACCGTCGTCTGTTACTAACACTCCCATCTATTTTAAAGGTGCCGGTCATGTTTTGTCTAATTTTTATCCATGTATTCTTACTTTCCAGGGGTTAACGTTTTTGTTTGTGTATTAAGTTTAATAAATTGAAGGTGGTTAGGTCAAGTTTTTATTTCGTATGAAATATTGTTTTCCAATTACTTTATAAAAAGTATTAAAAAGAAAACGTTATAATTTGACTTGGTTTCAAATAAGAACTCAATCATACCAACAATGTTACAAGTATTAGCACTTTTATATCGGTCAGGACATTAGTCACGACAAAGTCGATGTTGGTCAGGTCAAGTTTTTTTACCCTTAAAGTATTTTTTTCCCAATTCTTTTCAAATAAGTATTAAATCAATATTACTTTCTTGTCTGGTGTCAAATTTGAAGTCAATCCTTCCAAAGAAAAAAAGGAAATTAGCAGTTTTATATCGGTCCGGACATTAATCGCGGCAAAGTCGTAGTTGGTCAGGTCAAGTTTTCTAACTCTAAAAATTATTTTTTTTGCATTTTTTTCTTATATTTTTGGATTAAATGTTTTAATCTTCCTTGATATCGAATTTAAAGTCTATCCTGTGAATAATAAAAAAGTATTAAGCCGTTTCATATCGGTCAGGACATTAGTGATTTCAAAGTCGAAGTTGGTCAGGTCAAGTTTTCTAACTCTTAAAAATATTTTTTTTAATTTTTTTTCTTTTATTTAATAAATTAATGTTGTCATCTTGCTTGGTTCCAAATTTAAAGTAAATCCTTTAAATAATGAAAACGTAATTAGCATTTTCATATCCGTCAGGACTTTGTCAGGACATTGTCAGGACATTGTCAGGACATTGTCAGGACATTAGTGTAACCCGCGGATGTATGGGTTCAACAATACTTGAACAAAAAACAATCACATGATAAGATGAGTCGACCAAATACCAAAAACATGAAACAACTTAAAACCGAAGCAGATTCGATGAGAAAAAAAAGAATGCAACAACGAAAGAGTTACAAATTTAAAATCGGTTCTCTTGTTCGAATTGCTTATACGCGACACATCTTTAACAGAAGTTATAGTCAAAAATGGACGGATGAGATATTTAAAGTTGTACGGAGATTTAAAAAGCAGAACATCAACATTTGTAAATTGGGTTCCTTTTATAACGATGAAGTGATTTTAGGTGAATATTATTCTTCTGAACTTCAAGCTGTTGATAAATCAGATGCATCACTCTGGGTCGTAGAGAAAGTTCTTAAAAAGCGTAAAAGGCGAGGGAAGACTGAGTTTTTATGTAAATTTCAAGGTTGGCCTGATAAATATAATCAATACATTCCCGAGGAAGACATTCAAACACTATCATGAAAAACGATGATATTGACGAGGAGCATATTATTTTCTTAATCAACGACCAATCAAATAAGTATTATCCCGAAAATACACCTTCAAATTTCAAGGTTCACCTAAGTGACACTTTGTATTTAGAGGGAAAGTGGGAAATAGCTGTTTTGGATTTTTATACCGAGGAGAAAATTTCAACTGTAAAAAAAAATAAACACGAACTATACATTTTTTGTGACGTGTGTATGGGTGTAAGCCTGTTTTACAATCAGTTTTCACTTTTACGACGTGTGTTTCCTACACCAAACAATACTTGGAATTACGTTTTTTCTAACCCTATTTTCGTCCCTGTGAACAAAACTGAAATCCGCGACATAGAAATACATATTTTCGATGAAAGTGGAGAACAAGCGTCATTTTTAACTCAACGTCTGTCCTGTACACTACATATTAGAAAAAGAACAGAGAAGCGTCAACGATGAATGCGGACAAAATGTACATTCCAAGCATGGAGAAGTGGTCAAAATATTACCAAAATGTTGTGCAGGGGAATAATAAAACGTATATAAATCACATGAAAAATACCGGACGTAATGGGTCTTTTATGATACCTATTCAGAATATCGTCATCGTTGTCGAAATCTAACTTACCTTACCGCTGAATCTTTCTCCGTCCTTCAGGACAACCTCTTAGTAGAGTGCTTTAGTACATACGACCCTCCACCATCCAGAATATCATACAAATATATATATACAGTTTATATACAGGTCCGCAATTGTTTGTTTAATTGCTATCACTAGTTCTGTTGAATCAGTTAATACTCAATCAGTATACACTCATTTTGAATGTTTCTTTTCATACTTATGGTTCTAGCTCTTATACTATGCAGTGCATAGCACAACTTTCTGGAAATTAGTTCACATAGTTGTTCTGTTTTTCTATCCAATAATAAATCTGAATTCTGATGTCTAAGTTTAGTACAGTCCATAATTAATTGTGTCTGAGTATTTGCAGACAATTTATAAAAGGAAATGGACGCATCTTTAAGTATATTATCTTCAATTTGATTTATGAAGGGACTTCTTATAGGTTCTAGAACCTTACATTTTAATAGTAGATGTTCAATATCTTCATCTTCATGATCATCGTCACAGAGTTTACATAAAGGAGATTCACTTTTTGTAAAGCTAGCACGTTTGTTTTGTGTCATAAAAGTTCCAGTGACTAATTTAAGTTTAATCGCAATCGATAGCGCACCTTTTGACGGATTGTTGTCATTATTGAGATCAATAATTGGATGATTTTTTCTTGGTAAAAATATATCACAATTCAAATATGTCAACGTTGGATAAGATCTACTGTTTTGAATTATTTTATGGATCCAATACAGATCTACTTTTTTCTGTATGATATTTTTCCATTCAAGTTTCTTCGGTGGATTATCAAGGAATTGAATGATATCAGAAAAGTCATATTTATATAATAATTTCTTGATGGCTATATACCAACTATTGCTATTGTCTGGTTTGATAAGCAGCTGTCTATATGCAAGTTATTTTTCTTTTGATCTATCATTTTGTCTGCATATGTTATTAAATAAGGTTAGACTTTTTGTGTCAATTTGTGCTTCTATAGGAAGTAAACCTGAGATAACGTAGATTGCTGGATCTGGGGTATTTGGAGGTAATGACAAAATTTTCTTCAATATTGTTTTTTGAAACTGCTCTAATTTTTGCATATTTGTTGAGTTCGGAAGTACTACTTCTAGACCGTACGTTAAGACAGGTTGGATGTATGTCTTATATATTGATACAGATGTTATCGGATCTAGACCGTTATTCCCATGAAAACCGGCTGATAGTAAACTGTATGCTGTTCTGCGAGCTTTTGTGATATTTTGTTCTATATTGAGATTATCTGATTTTGACTTAGTTGTTGAACGAATTATTCCTAAATGTGTGGATTTGTCCAAATTTGGCATTTCTTTGTTATCAAGATTAAAATTCCAATTGTGATTAGCTGTTTTCTTTGCTTTGTTCTCTACTTGGATAATGACACTTTTTTGAGGTTGTAGAGTATAATAATGGAGTTGGCTGTATTGTAAGGCATGGTTAACCAAAATTTGTAGGTCATAAGGATTATCACTGAGTAATGCAATGTCATCTGCGCATGCAACAGCATTGATAGTGATGTTACCTATCTTACAGCCTAGTGTTGAGTTTTCATATAATGATAACAAGTCTTCTATGTATAGTTTATACAGGTCAGCACTTAATAACCCACCTTGTTTGACCCCTTGATATACTTTAAATTCCTGGGATAGTTGATTCTTCCATTTGATACTACAGCTTGTATTTTTATGAAGTTCGTCAATTATGGACCAAGTTGCTGGGTCTATATCTAGTAAAAATAACTTTCTCATCAACATATTTATGATGACGACATCAAATGCCGACTTAGCATCGAGTAGCGCAATGTAAAAAGGACTATTACAGTCGGTGTACTCTCTGTATATTTCTTCAAATATAATTGCTGCATTTAATGGGGAAGTATTTGGTGTAAATCCTCTTTGTAGTGGGGATTGTTTCTCAAGTAATATTGGTCTAAAGTCTATTCTGGCGATATATTCAATGATTTTACATAGAATGGGTAACACAACAATTCCTCTATAGTTCTTGGAGTCATTCTTACTTCCTTTGTTTTTAAATATAGGAGATAATAGTCCTAATTTAATTATTTCAGGTAATAATTTATCATGAATAATGATATTAACCAGACAAAGTAGATAACCTGTGAAGTCATCTCCTGCATTTAGAATATGCTCAATTGATAGACCAAAGATATCTTCTGATTTTCCTGTATTTATAGATTTAATTGCTTCAAGGAGTTCTGATTTTGTTACTATTCTAGGTGAAGTTTGATTGCATAGGTATTTTATTGCTTGATAATCTACATCACATAGTTTCTGATGTTTGGAATCATATGTACTATTCTGGATTGGTTCAGCAAGGGTTTTAAAATGATTGTGCCATCCATTAATCACCCCCTCATTTTCATATGTTTTATCTGATACATGTAAATCATTAATAAAGATGTTTTTGTTATTTCTTTGTTTTTTAATAAGTTGGTAAAACAGTCTTTTATTCTGCGTATTTGCAGTTATAATTCTGTATCTTTCTATATGTTTGCGCTTATTTTCTTCCTTTCTCAGTTCAGTTCTAAATAGTTTTCTAGTTTCCTTTTTTTCTATAACCAGTGGATGTTCAGGGTCATTCGGTCTATCCGCATTTTTCCAATTCTTGTATGCTATTTTATTTTGATTGAAAGTATGTTTAATCTCCTGATTCCCTAATTTTAATTTCAGTTTGTTTTTCCCATACGTTTTTTGAGCGGAGCATTTCTTAGCCGTACTTGAAAGCATTTCCATGGTTTGTTCTATTGTGGTCGTAACTGAATTTTGTTGATTCTGTAATTTTTCCTTTAACATAGGAATTTCTTGTGCTATAATATTAGTATATTTGTTAATATCAACTTTGTCCCATCTAATTCTTGATTGCACATTACTCTCTAATATGTCATCTTTCTTTAAAAATTTACATGGAAGTGTGATCATGATCGGATGATGATCAGATACATTGGATGCAACATCAGTTAATCTTGAGGTTTTGTGAATGACTTCTGTCTTGTATATGAAGTAGTCGATTTCAGAGATTTCTTCTCCTTTAACATTGATGAAGGTTGGACCTTTAAAATCTACTTTCATGTTACATTCATCTATTAATTTTTTCAATTTTAATGCTCTTCTTGAGTTATTTATTTTTGAAATATCCTCATTGAAATCTCCTCCAATTACGAGGTTATGTGTAAGCTCATATTTTTGAATAATCTCAAATAGTTGGTCTATACATTCACTGAACTCTTCAAATTTGTCATTTTCTGCTTTTGTTGGCAGATATGCAGAGACTAATAAAATCGGATTTTTTAGGGCTCGTTCAATACATTGAATTCTATTGTTTCCATCAATTATGGGTTTTACATACTGATCAATTGAGCGGTCCCATATTATGGCCACACCTCCATATCCTCTGACTGATTTTACCAATAAATCACATGTGTTTTTCCCAGAGTTAATCGACTTTCCTTTGCCACAAAAATGTGAATTTAATTCATCTAAGAGATTAAGTTCATGATCGAATAACCAATGCTCTTGAAGCAATATAATATCTACTTGATTTCTCATGTTCTCAATAAATGGGGCTATAGTCTTTACATTTTTACAATTAAAAGATAAAATTCGTAGTTCACTCTGCTATAGCCGGGTAAAATGGCGTTCCGGCTAAATGGAAATCAAGAAGGAATATTTCGCTCCTTAAACTTTTATTTTAGCAGTCCGGCAAGACCGAACAACAAACTCCAAACCAAATGTAAAGTAACATACAATCAATAAATATATATAAGCACAAGCAATTAAAGGATTAAGAAGATTAACATATGCCAAATAGAAATAACAATAGATTAGAAGAGTAATTAATGTCCGACACCAATCTAATTAAAATATAGATCTCGGATTTCGTTATACTACGTTATACTACATACCTCGTATGAGAAATTTATGTATTACTGAAAAATTATTACACCAGGGTTATCGATATCACAAACTAGTCAAAACATTTACTAAATTTTATCATCGGTATAAGGACATCATTCGTAAATATAGCTCAACATGCAGACTTCTTATACGTTCAGGTATTTCACATCCAATTTTTTATGGAAATATTCTTTATAAAGCACAAAAATGTCAGTATTCACCTCTGAAACTAACAAAACCTTTAAATAGACTTATCAAGAAGGGATATAGTTACGATACTGTTGTCAGGTCATTAAAGATTGCATATTTTGGCGTTAATATTGATTCACTTATAGGGTCTTTGCATCGGCACTAAACACATTTATTTAAAAACCAGTTGTTGGCATGACACGGGTTATGTTCTTCTCATATATGTTATGATGGTATGATACTAAACCCCTAACGGGAAGGATTGTGCCTGATATTCATATGATGAAGACATAATCTTTCAATCAGTTTAATTGAAGTCTGGAGCTGGCATGTCAGTTAACTGCTAGTAGTCTGTTGTTATTTATGTATTATTGTCATTTTGTTTATTTTCTTTGGTTACATCTTCTGACATCAGACTCGGACTTCTCTTGAACTGAATTTTAATGTGCGTATTGTTATGCGTTTACTTTTCTACATTGGCTAGAGGTATAGGGGGAGGGTTGAGATCTCATAAACATGTTTAACCCCGCCGCATTTTTGCGCCTGTCCCAAGTCAGGAGCCTCTAGCCTTTGTTAGTCTTGTATTATTTTTAATTTTAGTTTCTTGTGTACAATTTGGAGTTTAGTATGGCGTTCATTATCACTGAACTAGTATATATATTTGTTTAGGGGCCAGCTGAAGGACGCCTCCGGGTGCGGGAATTTCTCGCTGCATTGAAGACCTGTTGGTGACCTTCTGCTGTTGTCTGTTCTATGGTCGGGTTGTTGTCTCTTTGACACATTCCCCATTTCCATTCTCAATTTTAACGTAGTATAACGAAATCCGAGATCTATATTTTAATTAGATTGAAATTCTTTTACTCTATTCATTTAATTATTTATTCTCTGTAACAGTTTAGACAATAATTTACTTATACGTGTCGGACATTAATTACTCTTCTAATCTATTGTTATTTCTATTTGGCATATGTTAATCTTCTTAATCCTTTAATTGCTTGTGCTTATATATATTTATTGTTTGTATGTTACTTTACATTTGGTTTGGAGTTTGTTGTTCGGTCTTGCCGGACTGCTAAAATAAAAGTTTAAGGAGCGAAATATTCCTTCTTGATTTCCATTTAGCCGGAACGCCATTTTACCCGGCTATATCTGGTGTTAGGACATCCGGGGAACGCATCTATCGGATACCTTGTTCTACCTGTGAAGCTGATCCCCCAGCAAACAGAAAAATGGATACGCGGAGAACCAGAAATTTTGGCCGAGACTGGAGATACCAGATGTCTGATCATGGAACTACCTTTCAGACAAGAAATTTTCAACATATGGACAACTACCTATGTAAGTTTTGTGGAAAGACTGCGGTGAACAACCAATTTCATTTTAGACAATGTATAGCAAAAACGTCATTTTGCTATAAGTGCAGAAGTTTTGGACATTACGCCAGAATGTGTAATTTTCACAGACAACCGGATGTGAAAGTTGTTAAGGTTAAATCGAAATCCAAGTTACGTCGTGACGCAGAAAGAATGAGAAAATTCAAAGAACAGAAAGCTATGTCAATGTTTCCTTGTGCGGAACTTAATACCATAGAACTGATGGACTTCTTTCCAACCTTAGAATATAACAAGGAATTTATAGATAACGTTAGACTCAGGCACGACCGATTGAATTCCGAGAGAGTAAAATTTAAAATCAAAAGTGTACACTACGAGAAGAAGTTTAAAGAGTTAAATCAAAAGCATAACAGTGTTGTTAGCAATCTAGAAAAACTTCAAAAACAAGGTGCAGATGATAAAAAAGATATGGAAAAATTACGGGAACGCATTACTGATCTTGAAGAAGCTAATTTTCGGATTTACGATCAAAGATGCGAAGCAATCGACCAGCAATACCAATTACAACGCGACAAAGAACATATGCGGGATCGAATCACTAAACTAGAAGACGAATTGGACAATTTTCGAAATAATACAAGAGAAGATAATCATCCAAACCAAAATTATCGTTACAGAGGACGCCACAATCACAGAAGAAACTTTCGGAACAATTTTCGATGAACATTAAGACCCGGGTCGTGTCTTCAAGGGCCGCGGGAATATATGACCGGACAATTTGGACTGTGCAATGAAATTAGTTTTTAAACAACATTTTATGAATTCAATTGTTTTAATGTGTATTCTTGTTTTGCATTTATTTTATTATTATGAACTTTGTCGTAAATTTAGGCATTAGTGTTTTACACGGATTATGTGTCATAATCTTGGACAAAGGACTTAAATTCTTTTACTCTATTCATTTAATTATTTATTCTCTGTAACAGTTTAGACAATAATTTACTTATACGTGTCGGACACAATCTAATTAAAATATAGATCTCGGATTTCGTTATACTACGTTATACTACATACGAGGTAATCCGAGATCTATATTTTAATTAGATTGAAAGAATTTAAGTCCTTTGTCCAAGATTATGACACATAATCCGTGTAAAACACTAATGCCTAAATTTACGACAAAGTTCATAATAATAAAATAAATGCAAAACAAGAATACACATTAAAACAATTGAATTCATAAAATGTTGTTTAAAAACTAATTTCATTGCACAGTCCAAATTGTCCGGTCATACTGCTGTGGAGTCGTCTTAATAGGAGTTGGGCAAGTTATAGTTGATTTTGACGTATCCCTAAAAAATGATTCTGGTTTTGTTGAGGTGGTTGATCAAACATATTATGGAAGGAATTTGGAGCAGTCAAATGGGACTTTCTTTCCATGTAGCTATTCTGTGACAAATGCTGGGGATTGTTGTAGTATGGACCTCTGTTGATTGTAGTTGTTTGAGGAATTTGGTTTATGTATCCATTGTGTAGAGGTTGATGTATAGGTATTGACTGTTGTTCATTAAAATATATAGGCTGTCCCCATAGCGGAGTCGGTGGTATACTAGTATTAACTATTTGGGGTTTCGTGCAACGTTTGCTTTGATTTTGAGTTTGTAAATTGTAGCTAGATTGATTACTTAATTGTAGTCGCTGTTTTTGACCTCGGTACTGCAGTGTTACTTGTAGGAACAGAACCAGTCATTGGTGATCCTTGGATGATTGGTGTACTATTTTGTATATCAGAGTTGTCAGTACATCTTGTATTCCTTTGATTAGTTGGCTGCGAGTTACAGGTATTATTGACATTTTCATTAAATTGTTTGATAATGTTGTCAAATTGGGTATCCATCTGTTTGAGGATAAATCCCGAGACTTTCTCATGTAGCTTCGTAACTGTTTGTTCAATATATTTGCTTGAGGAGCCATGATCATGAGGAGCATGTTGATTTTGTTTATCATCTGTAAGATTGAACAGCTCACATTTTTTCTGTAATATTTTATTTGAGTTTTCTAACTCATTAATTTTCATTTCGAGTTTTGTGACGTAGGATTGTAACCATATTCTTTCCGTTTGCATTTCTTCATTTAGTTTTTCTCTTATCTTATGTTCTTCCTCTCTTTTCTTTAGTTTTTGTTCTCTCTGCCTTAAGTCACTCATTTTGAGTTCTTTTGTTTTCTTGGATAGATCTCCATCTGTGTTTGGATGTTGAGTAGTTTGATTGATGTTCTCAGGATCTACATAGTTGTTTTGACTAATTGTCCCATTGTTACACTGTAAGGAGTCGTCTTGAGCAGAAACATTGGTACATGTTGTGGGTATCTGCGTTATAGGGTTTGATAGTATACAGTTCTCTTGACTTAAGTCAAACCCTGGATTTTTTGTAGTATAATGTGAGGCACTTGCCTGCGTTGGAGACGTTAATGTCATTACTTTTGTTTGTTCATCTGGATCAATGTTTATTTCACAACTTACACAAGTGTATTCGAAACCATTATATGACGCACAGTAAATATGACATGGTTGAGTACAGATTGAGCAACGTATAACTTGTGTATCAATAATGTTATTGCATATATTGCATACGTTGTGTACTTCTTCGTCTAATAGAGCCTGTATTCTATCATGACAGTTGTAATTCTTGTCTGATTGATTAGAGTCCATAATTGCATTAGCTATGAACTTTACTGTGTTTGATCCCATTATGTTGTTTGTCTGGTTATCTGTTAAGCATAGCTTACATGTGTAATAGTCTATTTCAGATAATTTTTCAACAGTTTGTATTTCAGATTCAGACAGTTTTATGCATCTATAGTGAATCCAGTGTTGCCCTTTGTCGCAAAAAATTGCCCTTGTTTGTACATTTCGCTTACATTTGCTACATTTAGCACCATTTTGATCTTGTATGATTTTGCAGGGTTTGTCCATTATAGCTTGTTGAGTCGGTAACTTTGTGTCATCTTGAGGTGTTTGTTCTAAACCAGATAGTTTATATAGTTCTTTTTCTAGTTTCTCGTTTAGTGATTTTAGATTCACTTTGTTGCCATTTAGGACTACCTCTTTTATGATTTTATGTATTTCTGGTATGTCTTCTTTCGTGAAGATATGGACTGCTCTTCCATTGACCAAAAATTTGCAGTTTGTGTAATATAGTGTGATAGTATATTGATGTTGTTCTTTCTCATATACTTTAATTACCTTACTAACAGTAAGACCCCTTGTATCCTGATCTTCTGTTACCTTCACATGACGATTATTTGCTATTGGTGTATTAAAGTAATGAGGGATGGCATTTTTTATGAGTTCAAATGTAACTGCATCTGCAGTGCCCACTACTCCACCTTTTGTTTGTTCGTAAATAATATGTACTTCTCTTTTCGTAGCCAGAATTTTTTTGGAGACTGCTTTATCCAAATTTAAAGTGAAAGTTTTTTGTCTACATACATCCGAACTAGTTGTTTTGTTCAGTGAGTGGTTTGCTATTGATATATCAGGTATGTCAGATCTATCATTCATGATTGAATATATTTTCCCTTCTTTAGTTTGTTTTATGTATATGTCCTTTTCTTTATATGAGTTTCTAGCTTAATGTTTAGAAAAACTCTCTCGGATTTGGTAAAAGTGTTTGTGGTGAAACTGCTAAAGTGTATCTATATTTACAATAATTCTATATGTATATCTAAAACTAAACCAATGATTAAAATCTATGCTCACTGTATAGAGATTAAGTATCTTTAGAGTGTTGTTTGTGAATAGGGCTTCCCTTTTTCACATAAAATAGCTCGTTTGTTGATATAAAATGTTAAAATTTTAAGAAATAAAATAATTCTCGTTACTCATATGTAGTCTCTATGTGACCAGTAATATCCTTATTAGAAATGAAATATCAGATTAAGTGGTCTTCGTGTTGTCCAATATGGTACACTATGTATTGAACAGGGCTTCCCTTATTCATATAGTGTTGTACCTTTTGTTTTTGATTAGTATGGTGTAGGTAAAAATAGGTTAATTACAGCGGAAATTGTATGAACTAAAAATATTTCCATGTAAAAATGGATTATACAGCTATTAAAATATTTTGTGACGAGTTTCGATCCTTTAAAAGATTCCAAATATTAAAATCTTACTGTAAATCAGATACTTGTATGATTGTAGTACTTATTCATGGGAATATCCTCTTCATATATGCAACAGGTAGAGCATGAGAGACAGTGAATAGGGCTTCCCTTGTTCACTGGTTGTTTCTGAGGTTTCTTGCTAACTTGACCAATCGGTGTAGCCAGAGGCGAGAGATAGGACGTTTAGGATGTATACCGTCAAATAATGATTTGAAGCTGATTTTATATTGAGTTCTGGAGAGTCGACGTTGTTTTGATGAGATGACTTGGTCTTGGGCAATATGTGGCACCAATGCGTTTCTATTGAGATGAGTTAACTGTTGGTTGAAATAATCGATAGCAGATTTTAACTTGGTATCCGTATCTTTGTATCGGATTGTACTTTCAGTATTGAATTGATAACCTCTAGATTGATTCCAGATATATATTGAGAAATATGGGCAATCAATTGCTATAACAGTGGCGGATGGATTGGCAAGGAGTATTTTGTTTTTCACTGTTCTATATTCTGTTAATATTTGTTCAATAGATTGATAGGGATGATTGATGATGTCTGAAAATCTACCAGTTTTTTTTTATATCTCACATGTACCAAACCAGAGAAATACTATAGGATTTGTGGCTGTTTGTATGTTTCGTACAGCTGTGTTGACTATGTTTGAATGTATAGTCGCACCTTTTTCAGAGAATATATGTATAGAGGATCTAAATCGCCCTGGTATCACAGGTTTTATATAGTTGCCTTTACTGTCTGTGATAAGATATATTTCCGGTTGATAGAGACTTGGGTCTAAATTGGATTCTTCAGCTATGAGTTTGCTTGTCTGTTTTTTAATTTGCAGTATAGACATGTATGTATATCAGTTTTAGTAGAGGTATACGGTTTGTCAGTGATAGCAAACACAAAATAGATATTCAAAATTTCTGTTCGTAGTAATATTGTTAAAATGTTATTTACACAACCAATATATATATACACATAAAAGTTTACGCTATATCACACTATTCTACACTAGTCTACATAGCCAAGCAGGAAATATCAGATTCACTAGCACGTGTCAAAGCAAATGTTAATATGATGATTATGATGATTATATGAAGCGGTTACAAGGTTATTACTGCAATCCGTTTATAAAAAGTATGAAGGTACAAAGCACGCTTTGTTTGAGTGGTTTTATACTTGTTAAACTACCTTTTGGTTAGCTTGATTTTCGGAAATTATTGTATAAACTATTTTGGAAGAAAGCCAAATGTACTTTCAAATAGATAGATAAATGTTTATATGCTTATAGTTGTCTGGAAATACTCTTCTATCAAATTAAATAGCTGCCATATTTAATGGCCGCCGTCCGGCGTTGTGAGTAGTTTTCAGCTACTTTCAAGTGAAGTTGAATTTCTATTTAAATCGTTTGTCACCTTGAAAAGTTTTTACTTCAATAATAGTATGATTGAGGTAGGACAGTGCGTGTATGTAATATTCCTGTTTACACCTAAAATATATCTGTAAAACGATAAAAGTATAAATTTATCCGCTCCCAAAATAAAAGACATCCACCATCACCGGAAGTCACGTGTATTTTCGAAAAGTGCAATCTTCGTCTAGTTAGTCCAAGTGCACAAATGGTCGAAATGGCTAAAGAGTCTTTTAGAAGATGAGGGTTTGCAGATAAAAGGAAAAAAACGTAAACGAAAGACCAGTCCTAAGGCAAGCAGCAGTGGAGCTAATATCCACAAAAAGAAAAGAGAACCGAAACGAGACGTATTTTCCAACTAAGAATGGCTTTACTAACATCACAGAACAACTTCACCGAAGCTATTCCTTCACAACTAGAAGTTTTCGAGATACCTCCATACCAGTTAGGAGTTGAGTCAATTTCGTTTGAAGAATGTCGTCCTACATCGCAAGTAACAGCCTACAACCCAATAGAATTTAATTTGTGTGCTCAGAACGGACTAGAATACATCGACCTTAAACGATCGAAACTGTATGTTAAGTTGCGTGTAAAACATAGCAATGGAGACAATATCGCTATAGATTCGAAGGTGGCACCAGTAAATGGATTTTTCTATGCACTTTTTTCTCAGGTTGACTGTTACCAGAGACATATAATATATGTCTCTGCTGTTACCTACAAGGTTCACTGAGATCATCCAGTAATACCAACTGCTCGTACAAATGCATGATGAAAACGCTACTCGATTATGGACAAGATGCAAAAGCATCACAACGAACAGGTGCGTTGTTTTATAAGGACAGAAGTGGACACATGGACTCTTTTGACACTAACACGGGTCTTTACGAAAGGAAAAAACTGATAGGTAATTCTAAGAGCCTTGATATGGAGGGAATGTTGTTTCACGATCTCTTTGAAATGGATCGTTACTTATTGAATATGGTTGACGTAAAATTGAAACTTTTCAGAAGTAAACCGAGTTTCTGTCTGATGTCGAGCGAAGACGATGCTGACTATGATGTTGTCATTGAAGATATTGTCGTTAAAGTGTGTAAAATTAAAGTCAATCCAGCAATCATTTTTGCTCATTCGGAAGCATTGAAATCAACGAATGCTAAATATCCCTATACAAAAACAGTAATGAAACATATCACTCTTATGATGGGTAGTACGAATGCAGTGTTGGAGAACATTTTCCAAGACGTGAAACCAAAACGAATTATTATGGGTCTAACTTCGACAAACGCCGTGAACGGTGATTATCAACTCAATCCGTGGAATTTTCAACATTTTGACTTACAACAAAATAACTCTGTACTGTGATGGAGTTCCTGTAGATGGAATTCCTCTGAAACTACAATTTAACGAAGACCGGGGTGCAACAAATGTTGCAGCGTACGTTAAAATGTTTGAAAACTGTGGAAAGTGGGGCGGAGATGCGGGGAATGAAATAACTAGATCAGACTTCAACAATGGATATGCTTTATTCTGTTTCGATTTACTGGCAACCTCACTTTTCAGATGCCAACTATCTGTCACTGGTAAAGCAAGGAAAAGTCAGACTTGAATGTCATTTTGCAACACCCTTACCAGAAACTGTCTCTTTACTCATTTTAGCCGAAAACTCTGGCTATTTTGAAATAACGGAAAATCGTCAGATCAAAGTAGAACACTAAAATTATACCTAATACTGTTTGTTGTATTTTCTTGTTATATTATAACACACCATAAGAATAAATAATGAGTCAATGATGATTTCTTGATTTTTTTTTTATTTGATTTTTCTTCTTTCTACTCAATACAAGAGAATACTCAGTGATATATAAATACAAATAAACAATCACACAAAACAAAACACTACGCATTTGAAAAAAAAAAAGACATACATTACAATATTTACAACATAACAAATATAATCAAACTAAAATATAACTAACGTATTTACAATGGAAAATAATTAAATATTAGTGTTGTTTTTGTGTCCATAGGCTCGTGTGGTAATTCCATCGTCCAGTATCCATCGTTTGTCATCGAAAGGAACTAGACTCTTCTTAATCATGCTTTGTGCAAATATTTTGTGGTTATCACTTCGTATTGTATTCATGCGCGTGCGATATACGCTTTTCTCTAACAAACACTGCTTATACATTTCATGTTTTAGTGAACGAGAGGCAGATTTCGTGATACCTTTTGCCGTATTTTTCTCTCCCCCTTCGAATGCATACGAGTACATTTTAGCTCGTAAACCTACGAATTCACTTATAGGTACACCTTTCGTTTCGTCTTTAAATTTCCCCAATACTTTTTTGTTATGATCGCTGTGTAACATGTGGGCTTAATTCATCATACTCGCTGGTGTCAAACATGTCTTGATATTCCATCATATCGTCATACATGTCTTCGGTTTGAATGTGGTACAGGAAACTATATATCTGTGTCGGTGAAACAGAGTCGTATTTTTTCACCATATAACGTCTTCATATGTTTGTAATGAAAGTCATACATCAAGTGCTTGGACAGGTCAAGAATGCTGAAACCTACGTAGATTGGTTGATTCATTAAAATATCTGTGCGCAGGTTTTCAACTGCTACTAGATCCTCGTTAAAAACTGTGCACGACTTGAAAGATGGTCTCGCCGTATATTTCAGGAACTTTTCTGTGTGACAGAGCTTGACGTTGACGTGTTTACGGATGTTCATTAACGACCTACCAAATATGCTGTTGTTTAATAACTTGTAGTACATTTTCTCGAACTCGTTTGTGGCTTGTTTCCTTTTGTCGGTGTTGAAATCGATGTAAGTTTTCAACCAGGTGCTCTGTCTAAACTTTAACACTCTGTGCACTTTCTTTAGTTGCATTCCCAATTCCAAATACAATTGTAGGTTGCGGTAGTGAATCACATATTTTTCCTTGTCGTGTAAATTCGGTACCAACTTTTCACACGACCCCAACGTCTTCTTTCCCGATAATTCCTCAAGCATCTTACGAGAGTAGGGTGAAAGGTCCTCAGTGCGAATGGTCTGTCGTTCGGGGGCCAACGGGAAATCAGAGTGTTCATCGTGTAAGGTAGGAGGGTACTCTAAATCAACTTCAAATATGTAACCCTCTTTGGAATCAGGTGCTAATGTTCCAATGTTGTTCTTGAGCTTTTCTAAGTTTTCTCCTTCATTCACCCAGTTGAAAAATCCGTAGGGAAGGTGTTGGCTCATTGCCCATCCATAAAGGTTATTGGCATCGAAATATCCCAAGTACGATGTTTCTTTACTCGGATCATAATCATCGATGAGGTAGGGATTGTTGGCTTTAGCATATCGATGGAATATGCTGGACACTCCTCCTCGCAACCCCTTCTCAATGAACAACAGCATATCGATGTCTGTAATGAGATCCAAAACAACACGGTCTCTTTTACCAAAAGTTTCATTTCTGCAAATTAGTTTGTTTGAGTTCACAATGAAATCAAAGGCACTATTTTTTGTCATAGAAGGGCTACATATTTTACAATATGTTCTTTTAAAATTGGAGTGGGTGTCGGACTCCTCCCTGCAATCCGGAAATAAAAGCCGCAATTGAGTACGTATTTATAACTTTCAACAATTACCTCCCTTCATAAGCAAGGAAAGAAAGAAATGTTCATCGATTGCTTGATTGCAACAAAGCCCTTGTAAGAATATATATTTAGAAAATATATCTTAACAGATTCTATGAATGTACGCTTTATAAAAATCCAAACGAGCGATTGACACACAAAAAAGAAAGCGTATTTTTCATAATGGCAAATGGTCAAACTCGATGTAGGTACGGAAAGTGATTTTTTTAAAATCAACTAATCTAAGAAAACTTTTCCTCATTTTAAAGGCATTGTGAAGACATTTTCAAAACAGTTACACTTTTATCAATACACATAATAACAACGAAGAAATAGAAAATTTTCAAAATGGTAATGTTGTGATTGCCGATATTAACCTAATACCGATAGATACCTTGGATGGTCGTTCCTGCAGTCAGGAACAGCCGGATTGCTCTTCAGTAGAATATCGTCTGTATAGCCATTTAGTTCATTACCGGAAGAGAGGGATTTCTGGGTAGTTCTTCGGACATCTCTAGATGGTCTGTCTGATGACCTAAAACTAACCCTACGAATACTACACTCCCCCCAGTTTTATTAATAAGGCCCCCTCTACTGAGGTGGGCCCTGTGAATTTCGCCAAAAATTAACAAAATACGGAAATCATACCCAATTTAGAGAAAATATGCATCAATTTATAATACACAGTATACACCCTATCCCCCCAACAATTTCAAAAAAGTATACAACCTACCCCCCAAACAATTTCAAAAAAGTATACAACCTACCCCCCAAACAGACCCTATTCACGGGTCTACTGATACACTAAAAAGTTAGTGCAATGGGTTCCCAACAAATTGGGAACCCAGCCAACTGTGAATTGTTCTTTGAATCGTATGCCAACTCTCCCCTTCCTTTATACAAACTATGCCCTGGACACTAAGTGGCTGCAAGTCTTCTATATAGTTGGACCCAGGAGGTTGTGCTGATCCCGTCTCCATTGTGAAGAGTTTGGTCTCATTTTTCCTCCCTTGCACTGTAAATATATCTTTGTTAAGGTAGGGAATTCCAGGGTCCCACTGTCTTCTGGTGGGACCCAACCTAACTGTGGCAATGGTCACACGTAAGACTGGTGTCCCACTGTCTACTGGGGGCGGCTGCAGATTAAAATAATTAGTGCCCAAATTATCTGCTTTCAAAAGTGACCCCAAACTCAAACTTGGATTGTCTGGATTAAAGTATGTAGATTCTTTGTCTAATAAAGATTCTACAGTAATAACTTTTTCTTTGTTGAGCGGACTGTTACTTTCAGTTGCGGCCTTTCTGTCAGTTTCTCCCGTTGAGGAAGGATCCTCAAAAGTGAGAGATGTATGACTGTTTTCAGTATTGTCAGTCATTCCTCCATCAACAATAGGAGTAGGACATGTCGAATCCTGGTATTGCGGACAAACTGTGACTATCTTCTCATCACTGGCCCCTTCTACCTCATCGTCTGAGGTGGAGTCCCAACTTTCTTGGGCCTCCTCATCACTTGCCAAAGTTGTCTCTGTGTGGGCAGCAACCTTGTGAATGCTACTGCTATTCTCAATTGCCAAGATAGCTCCTATGGGTTCCCTCATAATATTGGCTACTGGACCCTCCAGGTCCCCTGTGAGCAATGCTGGAGCAACTAAGTTGCTTTGGGGCACCTCACATTTCTCTACTAATGGTATGGCTGGGGTATCCACCATCAAGGAATACCCCTGGTTGGCCCTTATTTTCCAACAACCACTGTCTGTGTCCTTTATTAAAGTGAACCTCCTGTCCTCATCAACCTTGATCAGTTTATGAATATCCGGTAAAGAGTACCCGGCAAAGCCTGGGTGCCTTTTAAGGATTTCCTCCACCAACAAATACCCACCTGGGAGGAGGCTTTGGACCAACTCCAGTGCACCATGCCTCAATATGTCCGCAAGACATTTAAATAAGTAGCAGTCCAATCCGCCTGAAGGAGTTGCCTCTTTGTCAGAATTGGAGCACTGCTCTGACTCAATCTCTGCTCTAACCTTCACCGACACACTCGGTTCTCTGTTCCCCTCCCTGTCCCTGGCACCTACCCCTGGGCCCACTATAGCTACCTCCGCTACTCTGGCTTGGGGTACAGACGCAACTTCTGAGAGGCCTAACTTCATTTGCGGGGACTCACTCCGGCCTCCTGAGTAGTCCCGTTGAAGTTTAATGGTCCAGTTGCAGTTCTGCTTGACTGATTTATGAAGGTAACAGTTTTATCCCTCCCCTGGAAATCTAGACAGTCCTTCCTTACATGTCCAGGCTTAAAACAGTGGTAGCACACTCCCCTTGGAGGCCCTCTATGAGTGGAGGGACTCCCTGAGATGGACTTACCTCCCAAGTTTGGACAATCCGTTTTTAAATGGCCCCTCTCCCCACAGTGGTGGTAACCTTCCGCCCCTGTCTGTCTGCCCGGTGAGGGGCTTCCTGCAATGGGGCTTGTGACGAGTTTCTTAAATTGGTCCATCATGTCGTCCAGTTTTTCATGGACCTGACCAAGTTTTTTGTCAAACTTCTTATTGGACTTTTCAAACTCCGCTTCCCATGCACTGTCTGGGGCCCTCTCAGGAGCCATGGTAGCCCTTACATGGGGCACCTGATACTCATGGAAGGCCTCAGGGTGATCTTCATACCGCCCACCCATTACCTGCCTGACCTCACGCCTATTTGGCTTGCCATATATTGCCTTGGTGTTATGTTGGAATAGCCGTATTTTATCTACTGCTTCCTCAATACTTTGGGGCTGGAGGTTAGAGACTTGCACTCCCAACTCTTTGTTTTCAATGCCCTGGCACAGCCGTGTTACGGCTTGCTCATACATATACTCATCAGGGAGGTTACTAAATGCCCTGGTCGCCAAGGACAACACACGGTCAGCCCAGTCCTCAAGAGACTCCTCAGGGGCTTGCCTGGCATTGTTGAACTGGACCCGGGCAGTCTCAGGGAGCGCCTTGAAACCAAAACGCTTGTGCAGTTTTTCAACTAGCTCCCTATAACTCACCTCCCTGTCTCTTTCCGTAATGAGGGCATAATATTCACTTGCCTTTCCCTCAAGGCACCAGCAAAGTTGATCTTTGCATTCTTGTGGGCCCCACTCACAAACCTCTGCATACCTTGCAAATTTTGTGAAGAAAGCCTGCCAGTTGCTCTTCCCTTCATACTTAATATTTTTCGGGGCGTTGCTGATTTTTGAGGCGCTTCTTGAAACTCCTCGTGACCCACCTCTACTGTCGGGTCCCCTTGTATTTTCCCTAGGCCTATCCTCATTATATGCTACTGGGTAGGCCTGCTGCCCATAGCTCCCCCTTATAGTGACCCCTTCTGGGGGCACAGGTGTGTACCCTTGATTACACCAACCCAGGGGTTGTCTATCTCCATAGGTATGGGCTGGGGTCTGCCTTGTGTCCTTGCCCCTATTGTCTTGCCACATGCCATAACTACTACGGGGTGTGTCATACAGTCCCCCACCGGTGTTCACCGGTTGGGTACCAGGTGCTGACCCCTGACTAGTATAATTGCTTGCAATACCCCTGGGATAAGAAGGTGTGCCCCCTTTCGTTGGGGCACTCTTGTCCCACGCATGGTCTTCGCCTGGCCAATACGGCTTGTACCCAATAATACTACTACCCTCGGGGTGAGGGTTGTTACCCTGGTTTGGGTCACCAGCGTTGTGGTGGCCCATCTCTTTTTGCGGCAACTGTTCCCCGTAAATCCCGCTCCAATTAGCTGTGGTCTCAGGCCTAGATCTGGCCTCCTCAGAATATGTTCTATACTCAAGGGAGGCAGAGTCCATCTGGCTGGGCCTTCCCCAAGCCCCAGGACTTTGCCCCTGGTGCCATCTTTCTTGATTAAATACAGACTGGCCATGTGTTTGGCATGGCATGCCTGGTGCGACAACCACTCCCCCATCTATAATAGTGTTTATCTTTGATTGATGTTTGCCTCGGGCCTCAGGTGGTGGCCCAATATTTTGGCCACCCCCATTGGTGCTGAAGTCCAGCCTAGCTATGAGGGCCATAGTGATTCTTAGGTGGGATATAGTGGCTAAATCAGCCTCAGTCACAAAGCCCTTGCCATCCCTTATGTCCATTATTCGCTCCCCAGTTTTGATGCCTATACCTGGGAGCTGGAGCAACTCTTGAAAACTGCACTGGTTAATGTTTACCAGTGACATGAGTAACTGTAAATTACTGACAACAATTGATAACAAAGTTTATTAATTTAAAGAATAAACAACAACAAACAACACACTTAGAATACCACAAGTTATTTATTTAATAACACAAAAACCTCTGGTCAGCGGTTAACAGAAGTAAACTAAACAATAACACAACGACTGGTAACCCGTCCTTCTGGTCTGCGGTTAACAGAATAAACAAAATAATAACAAGTCGACTGGTAACCCGTCCTTCTGGTCTGCGGTTACCGGTGACTGGTACCCAGCTGTCCCTTCTGGGTCAAGCAAGGTAATGACGTCGTCTCCTGCCACAATCTTTCCCCCTAAACTACCGTGAAGTATTCCTCCAGAATACTCCACAAATGCCTGAAATGATTTATTCCCTCGCTGGAATAAACCAAAAACACCCTTTTCCCTCCTGTCTTACTATTTTTGCCGTCCACCACCGGCACGGCAAAAACATAAAAAAATATCCCTTAAAGTCCTTACACTGCCCGACAACACGACTGGTTCCCCGTTCCTCCCAGGTCACGTGATCCAAGTCGTCTTGAAAATACGAAAAAACAACAAATACTCAATACTACACAAAAAACAGGGGTTCTACCGCGCTGCAAAACCCCTGTGATGTTATGTAATATGCTCTCCCAGAGTATTACACAACAAAAAACGATCGGCAAAGGTTTCCCCCGAATCCTTTACCGCGGGAAATTCTGTTGAAGCGAACCTCGCCTCAACTCACAAAATGAGCCCTAAATTGCAAATCACCACGCAAATTAGTGCTCGCAGCGCCAATGTTGTGATTGCCGATATTAACCTAATACCGATAGATACCTTGGATGGTCGTTCCTGCAGTCAGGAACAGCCGGATTGCTCTTCAGTAGAATATCGTCTGTATAGCCATTTAGTTCATTACCGGAAGAGAGGGATTTCTGGGTAGTTCTTCGGACATCTCTAGATGGTCTGTCTGATGACCTAAAACTAACCCTACGAATACTACAGTAATTTTTTACTATTCTAGAAAAACTGTTTCCTCTCTTTAAAAAATAATAAAATACATTTTTTTAATCATTTGGGTTATAGATTTGTTTATATTGCTTCTTTTACATCTTGTTAATCAATTTCAATCCTCCATGTTAAGTTTTTTGGTTAAAATAGAAGCATAAAGCATGAAAATGTCAACCACTTTCATGAAATTATATCGTCCAAAGTCACATAAGATGATGATACCTTTATATATTCCTTTCTTCAGAACATCAGTTGGTATATTGAAAATGTAAAGTAAAACTTCATAAACATTTGAATGTAAAGAAACAAAATATAAATATGAATATTACTCTTTATTATATACAAATGTATATGTTTGTGTGTGTGTACCATGAGAGACGAGAAAAGCTTTGAAGTATGTCATCTATCTTTGTATAGTCATGATATTTTTAGAATGTTCCTTTTTATTAACATTCTAGTTAATGAAATATTCTTATTCTTATATAGCATGTATAGTGAATGCTTATAAATAAAAATAAACAACAACCTTCCAACAATCATGACAATTATACTACAGGTCTAAAATACCTGGTGCACTGAAAAACAATGAAAATAAATATAACATTATTTTTATTACAGAAATTTCAAACTAAAATACTTATGTCAGATCACTGTAAATACTTGTATGTATAAAAGTAAAGTAAATTCATATCTGTATATCAGTTACAATATTTATACAGTGAAATCTGTAAACCAATCTCATTCACGACTGAAGTTCAAAATGCATTGAATCTGAGATGAAGGGACTTCAGAACATGGTTTCCGGTTTATTCAGGGTTTGGTTTAGACTAGTTTCACTGTATCAAGCATTAGTTGTTAGTAAGACTTTAGCTTCCCAGATATAATATAATTATTATTTCAGGATATATATTAAATTGCATGGTGTTCGCTAGTGTTTTTTTTTTTCTCAACATGAAATTACTTCAATACTGATCAATACAGAAAGTGGTAAGTTCCAAGGTAAAACTTGATAAGTTCATGTATTCCTATACATGATCATGCTGAAATCATATTAAAAATTGCACTTCCGGTGCAACTACAAGCTAAACGAATCTTGAACAGAACTTCGAACATGGTTTGAGACCTACCATCTCAGGTATTATCTCAAGTTTTTTGGCTCGATAATCCTCTAACAGTCTGTATGTGTAGATAGCTGTAGTGTCCATTACGTTCCCTTATTTAATTATACCAGTGTTTTTAGAACATATATGTTGGGAAAATTTCAACAACTCAGTTAATGTGATCACACACACACAAAAATATGTATACAAAAAATAATAGTGTACTGTTAAATACAGTCTGAAAAACCACATTATTCAGTACCCTTACTATCTCGTGTGCAGTGGCAAATGGTTAAACTATCTTAAATCGCAATAAACTGACTGTATAATGCAAAAAAAAACTATTACGCTGATTTCCAATCAAAACTAAACCAAAAGTTGTCCATGCAAGGGAAATAACTATGTATACACAAAAAGGAGGGTTTTTTATAAAAATTAATTTTGATATGACCACAGCTATCTAGATTTATTTATTGGACATAATTATTTAATTAATAATTATATATTATACTTAATAAAAAAGTACATTTTATGGCTGTATAACGTTCCCTTGTATTTTTTGGAAACGAATGTAACTTTCAAACCCTTGTTTGTACCTCAAATATTTCATCGTATTCCCGAAAATTATAATATACAGAATCATGAATATTCATATGATATCTATCAAAAGCAATCAGAACCTTTTGAGACTTAACAAGTTAATAGAAGGCCGTAATCAGAGGTCATCCAAAGATTTTATTTTTACACACATCTGCGAACAATTATTTAGGGTAATTTGGAGTTATCTCCCATTGGTTTGCCATACCTACTCGATGTAACTGTGCCTCTGAGGCTCTGTGGTAAAAAAAAAACCAAACATGTTAAATGTATATTTTATAAGATTATTTTTACGTCTCTTTGTAAATATAAGATAGATGCTGTCTTTGTTAGAGGACGGTATTTGTAGATATGTTAGTATTGCAATTCCTGTTATTTCAGATCATCATCACGTAGATGACATTTCTGCTTGAATTAATTATACAGATCGTTTTTCTTATTTTGTCTTTCTAAATATTAACAGATTAAACTAATTAATTATATCTACTATTTACTCTAATGGTTTATTTGTTCTGAATAATGCTGCTGTCAGTAAATTTGTGAGTTTTATCATTTTAAAGATCTCAACTTATTTACAATCAAAATTGCGTTTAGTGTTTTAATAGTTGGCTTGTCTGTCACATAAAATAAGCTCAGTTATCATATCAAGTGAACTTATTTTGTTTAACTTTTGTCAAGGAATGCCAAGATGTTTTGTTTGTCAAATTTTCAGTAATTAATCCGTTGTTTATTTTAGACTATTAAGGCGTGATTGGATGTGATGATATTTTTTGGGTAAAGATTGCATAAAATCTGGGAACAGTATATCTAACGGGAAATGAATCTGATACGCTTTTCAGTATAAAATTGATAAAATCTCGGACTCCCCGAGACTTCCCAAGATTTACGGATTTTGGTAGCGTCTGACTGAAAAACTATCAGAACTGCTCAACAAATAAACCACATAACTCTAATTGTAAATAAATACAAGTTTTATCATTTAGTAGATATATTTTGTCATGTAAAATTACCAAAATAAGTTTGATTTATTTGATGTGAAGTGTTTTATAATAGTTTGGGAATTTGTAAATCATCGCGGCAATGGCCGCCATTTTTTTATTACCTGGTTTGCATTCTGCACAATTCTGTGATGAAATGCTTGCGATTTTAACAAATTTGAAGTGACAGAATACAAGTTTGATACACTAGCATCACTATAAAACTAGTTTGAATGACATTTTATTGATAATATCAGAAATTATTAGGATAATAGCGAGTCCGTTTTTAACACATGTCCGTTTCTGTATCGTATCTTTATTAACTATGGCACGACGATAAAATCAACTACAATCAGGTAGTGTCAAGTCCCGTCAATATATATGTTCCTGATGAAATGCAATCAAAACCCTATGGTACTGACTTGATTTCTAAATTTTCCAAGGTTTATCATTACTTTTGAGATACACAAAATATAGTGCATTGAACATAACATTCTAAACATCCTAACCATGATCATTTCCAGAAATTTATCAATGAAATATATGCTCGGATATTCAAGTTATAAAATGATGTTATACTTGTCAAGAAAATTACATAACTTGTGCAAGGGGCAGTAATGTAATATCTGTTCTAAAAATATCAATGATGTCATTGTTAAAGAAATCTGTAAAATTGGAGTTATCTTCCTTTGTCTATATATAATTGTAGTTGAATCCACTACAACCAATGATTTTACAATGCAATGTTTAATTTTACTTCCCACTAAAGCAATCTTTAACCTTCAGTGCTTACAAATGTTTTGATAAAAAATAAAATTGTACAAATACATTATTTGTGATCATGATGATTGGATGATGTTAAAAGTGACAGGTAATCCTTCTCAGTTCATTGACTTCATTGTAAGAAGACGTGTTGCTCTGGCCCGAGAACACAGTTATTTCGTAGTGCATTAGAAAAGACTTTTACAGTGAAGTGTACTACTATTGGTACATATAATATAAAAATTATAGAAAAGCCTACCAGCTCTAACTCAAAATATTGACAATTCTATGTTAAGGGGGTTTATAACTTACTTAACATAAAGATTCAGCACCCAAATTTTTTAAACATGTAATTTCATCCCCATACTTAATATTTCATGCATAAAATATAAATAAATAAATTTGGAAAGTGTATGAAAAAAATTTGCAAGTTATACACTGTCCACACTAGGGACTATATTTGTAGACAACGAAAATCTAAGTTTTCTACGTAGTGTTTTGTGAACTTGTTCATCTTTTCATTATTTTTTTTTGTTTTTTTTTTACATGGCATTTTCAGTTTACTTCTATTAATGAGTTTTGAATGTCCCATGGTATCTTCAGCCTCTTTTTGATTGAAAAAAAAATAATAACTACTTTGAGTCATCAAACCTGTTATACTCTGAGCTTTAAGATGCCTTGCAGAATCTAAACAATTCAACTGTCTATCTGCTGTGAGATTTAGAGCTGGAAACTGCTATGCAGAAAAAAAAAACATCTTCAACTAACTTACAATAATTAAACATGCTAGACATCTTTATATCTGAAATATTAAATGACAGTATCTGGACAATAAATAACAATTGAAAAAGTGGCAAGACAGTGGAAAGATTTTTTTTCTATGAGGTACATGTACAGGAAACTAATATCTCTGAAAGAACGAAGCTGAATTTGAGTAATAAAAAAAACAGAATAAATTTATTTATATTTGTTAATGTAAAAGAAAAATCAGTTGTAAAAAAGATTGCTTTGCAAAAGTGTCCATTATCTAAGACTGCCCCTCTGCCCTAAGTTTCTAGCTACAACATTGATATACAATGTAGCTCCATATAACAGTATAAACTATCCAGCAGTGGTGTGCACATTTATAGCAACTTGAAAATACTCAAGGGTAAAAATTAATAATAGACAGCTTGAAATATAGAATCTTTACCACATGAAAATGACAATATATTGCTAGTGTACTTTTTTGTAGAGAATGACTATCCCCAAAAGATATTTTCTACATTTTAAGAACAATTTATATTATTAAAATTGTTCAGTATTTATGCAAGAAGAATCTACATAATGATAATAATTCTATATCTTTTCTTTCTTTTTAGATAAATAGATATGAAGTTTGTTGAAGAATGATTAATTAGAAAATGGCAGAAGCTAATAGAGAAGATGATGAATTGTCTATACCCAGGGCTGCATTAAATAAAATGATAAAAGAACTTATTCCTAACATTAGAGTGGCTAATGATGCGAGGGAACTAATATTAAATTGTTGTACAGAATTCATTCATCTGGTCTCATCAGAAGCTAATGAAATATGTAACAAGCAACAGAAAAAGACAATATCACCTGAACATGTGTTACTAGGTGAAACATATTTTAGATTTTAAGCTATATATATATTTATATACATGAACGTTGTTTTCAATTTAGACTTGTTTATATTTATATACATGTACATAGTTGTATAATATTATTTTTGGCTGGTATGAGCTATTGCTATCACATGTCATCTGTTGTCTACTGTCTGTAAACAAGAGTCTTTGTCTACCAGTTGGACAATTATTTTTATTAATTGATCAAATGTTTTATATGTAACTGCTGTTTGGTAAAATTACTTATCTTACAGCAAAAGACAAGAATGCAACACTTACATTCAAGTAACTTTTTTTTTTGGTGTGTTAAATTGCTATGGACTGTAAATTAGATTGGTTTTGGATCTGTAACTACAAGTGTACCAAATACCTTGCCATTTCAAATTGAAGTTGGAAGAATAGTCCCACAATTTCCACCATTGTTTACTTTCAAAGCTGTTGAAAAACTATTGCAGCAAACATTATGGCTGTTGTTAAAACAGCAGAGCATGATTTGTCTTTCAAAATAAGAACTGTACAAGCCAGGGACCGCATCTGGGATCCCTGGCATAGTAAGCCACTGCTCTACCAACTGAGCTAAACACTCCATTATCTCAGTGGGTAGAGAGGCAGCTTACTGTGACAGGTATCCTAGGTTCAAGTCCAAGCTGGTATACTGGTAATTTGGGAAGGAAAATCATGCTTTCTGTTACGTATTTAAAATGATATGAGGTCATAAAAGAGTCTTGCCAGATTTTTTATTCCCCTCTGTGTAAGTGAGCCACCAGCATCAGATTTTCTAATACAAAAGTCTTAATACACAGCCATGTCCTGTCACAATGGGGATATTCAATCAAATGCCTCCTGTAGGGAGAATGCAAGACTCTTTGCACTCAAAGAAACATTGAAACACCACTATAAGGGGTACATATGTGACCTGTTGCAAGGCAAAACTTTAAAAAATCCATTAATCCATGATAATATAAAAAAGTATGTATGAATACAGGAATCATAAAAAGTAGAGGAGTTCATAATCAACAGACATGATCGTTCATAAACAATTTTACACAATCTGAAAATTAGAACAATATTTAAATTTATATGTGTTCTAGCTGACTTCATTTTGATGGTAAATATAGATTCTACCACTGCATCGAGTGTGATATGATATTTATCCACTCGAGACAGTTAAATTTTCAAATTTAAAACGCGAGGCTCGCCGAGCGTTTTAAATATTTAAAATTTAACTGTTGCGAGTGGATAAATATCGTATTACACAAGATTTGGTGGTGGAATCTGTTTCTCTAATGATTTTCAAACAATACGCAGGCAAATTTATTCCTTCTTTTCGAATGATCTGCAAAAAGATGTGTTCTTTCTATGTGACGTCATCAGGCATGATCGCCTTTTTTCATGCGGTCACAATAGGAAATTCAGAGAAAACAAGAAAATTCGACGTCATCGAATTTTAACCAATGAAGAACTCAGATCAAACGAACCACACCTTGATTAAATTTTTTTTATATAATGGGTGCAGAAAGGGATAAATTGACGAAGAGTTAGAGAAATAGCATTATCTTACCTACTATACACTTCTAGAAATATCATTGGTTAAAGCAAACACATGGAGAACGTGTATATTTGACATCATGTTATATCTTAATACACAGTTAGTAGTGGTATTCCCTTTATAAAAACAATACATGGTTACTTTAGTAGTAGTAGAGTTATGTTCCTTTAAAAAGAGGGTGTTGTTCTCAAAGTTACAGACATAATTCTAATATTTTCATGCTTTTAAACATAACATGTCTTGAAGATGCTGATTTTCTCACTGTAAATAATTGAATGTTCTGTTTAATGTTGTGCTTAAATTATGATATCAAGGTTTACAACTATGTCTAAATTCCCCATATTAGATAGTCAGTAAGATAAATTTGTTACAGAGTGGACCAGTGACCTAATACAATATATACAGGGTCAGTATATTCCATATGGAGATCTAGATTTTGCTTGATCTCGCCCCATATTATGGAATTTACTGAGCCTGTTTATATCATATTAGGTTACTACATGTAGCACACTGTGTAAGTAATAATACTGTTCCAAATTTACAAATTCTTGTCTTTAGCTTCTGAAATTTACTTATTCATGTACATGTACCTTTCTTTGGTGAATACTTGAATCTTACTTACATATTTCTATTAATAATTCTAGCCTTAGATAGTCTTGGCTTTGGTAACTACAAAGAAGATGCAATGAGTGTGATGCAAGAAGCAAAAGCTGTAGCTGCAAAGAAAAGAAGAGGAAGCTCAAGATTAGAAAATTTAGGAATTCCAGAAGAAGAATTATTACGACAACAACAAGAATTGTTTGCTAAGGTATTTTACTAAAGCTAATGTTTTATGGATATAGTACTGTGGATTCATTTATTTTCGTGTGTATCAATTTTGGTGGATTGAGGGAAATTAGCATTTTCGTGGTTATTTGATTTCGTGGTTTTGCAAGTCTCTGCATATAAAGCCTATAGAAATTTTGTAATTCGTTGAAATTTGAATTCGTGGTTCAACTGTTCCCACGAAACCCACGAAAATTGGTATCCAACGAATAATAATGAATCCACAGTAAGTATATTGGATAGCGAACAAAACATTATTGGATAAATCCAACAAGGAGAATTGATAAGTAAGCTAAATTTTTATTTTCATTATTTGTTGTCTTGTCTGCTGGAACGTTGTGAGTCACATAGAGGATCATTTTCTGATTTGTCATTGTTAACACAACGTTCAGTTTTCTGATTAGATCAATTTCAGATTAATATTTGGTGTGCTCTTACATTAAAATCCAAATGTCAGATTAAACCAAAAAAGGAAATCTAAACACTTACTTTCATTAAAGTACATTGTAATATGGTAAACGTGCACTCTTCTAAACAGAAAGGGCTAGTTTTCAGTTGATGGCTGATGAATGCATGGAGCGTATTTCCTGCTTTTTTTGTGTTATTATTATGGAACTTTATTCATTGAAAATTGAAGTTAGTTTAATGTTCTTTGCTTTAACAATTTTCTCAACATTTAGGGAAGTTTTGAGATTTAATAAAAGCAAGAATACTCATAACTTGCTCCCATTTAGTTTAATTATATGCTACATTTCCTTTTATTTATACACTATGACATTTTTTTTTTTTCTGGTTAAACAAATTTTGGCAGAATTACAGCCCATAAACTTTCATGAAAATTGTTATTGTCTGGAATTTTTTATGCCCAGGGGGCATTAAGTTTTACCCTTGTACGTACGTTCCACAATTGGTTTCCGTTCTCAAACTTAAGTTTGCCTCAACCGAATGTTATGAAACTTATACACAATGCTTATTACCACAAAACTCAGATCAAGTACCAATTTGGGTAGCGTCACTTTTACCATTCTTGAGTAATGTCCCTTTATTATGTTATATGCAATTGGGGGCATCATCTGTGTCCCATGGACACATTCCCCATTTATTTAATTTTGTATTGCCCAACTCTGGTGCTAATTTCTGGTACATTTAGTGTATTTATTGGGACTTACAGATATAACTTATCTTCATGATCTAGTTATTCAGGAATAGGGATTCTTGGCAACTTATCTCTATGTTTTAGTTATTCAGGAATAAGGATTCTTGGCTACTGATCTCCATGATCTAGCTATTCAGGAATAAGGATTCTTGGCTACTTATCTCCATGATCTAGTTATTCAGGAATAAGGATTCTTGGCAACTTATCTCTACATGTATGTTCTAGTTATTCAGGAATAAGGATTCTTGGCTTCTGATCTCCATGATCTAGTTATTCAGGAATAAGGATTCTTGGCTACTGATCTCCATGATCTAGTTATTCAGGAATAAGGATTCTTGGCTACTTATCTCCATGATCTAGTTATTCAGGAATAAGGATTCTTGGCTACTGATCTCCATGATCTAGTTATTAAGGAATAAGGATTCTTGGCTACTGATCTGCATGATCTAGTTTTTTAGGAATAAGGATTCTTGGCTACTGATCTCCATGATCTAGTTATTCTGGGATAGGGATTCTTGGCAACTATTCTTCATGTTCTAGTTATTCAGGAACCTTGGCAACTTATCTGCATGTTCTAGTTACTGTCAATTCAGAAATTATTGCGAGGTTTTTATTTTTGCGAAAAAAGCAACTGGGTGATAATAGCAATAATAAGAACTTGCATTCTGAAAACTTATACATATAAGTGTATGCAGATTTTCCTGAAATTGCAATAATAAATCTCGCATTTTTGTTCTTTTTTCGAAAATGACAATAATACATGCACACAAAAATTTTGGAATTTACAATATTCAGGAATAGGTATTCTTTTAGCAAAGGTATACTGTTCATGACTTTGTACTCATCAACTGTCATGTATTGTATGAAAAATCATTTTAAACATCAGAGGTATATGTATCAACTCTTGTGTATATTTTCAGGCTAGACAAGAACAAGCACAGCTTGAACAGCAACAATGGATACAAATGCAGCAAGCTCTACAACAACAACAACAACAGCAAATGTCACAAAACACAGACGATGATGACTATTCATAGCAAATACTTTTTATACAGTTATTATTCATATTTTGATTGTACTAGGTCATATTTAATGCAAATGTCTAATAAAAGTGTTCATTTATTAAGATTTAGGAGTTTATCTCACTTCAAAAAATATTGCTTAATTGAGACGTATGTATTTGTCCTGCATATGTCAGTTGTCTTAATCTCGTTTCATGGTTCTATGGCATATAATAATCATTGTTTAACCTTTTGTGTGTATCTCCAAGGTCCAAGCAGATAAAATTGCTGCATATAGAAAGTAGTATTATAATAGCTGAAATTTAAATTCAGTATAATTCCAAATTTACAAACCAGATAGTTTTATTCAAATCAAAGAACTTGCATAATCTTAGTGTTAAGTTAAAATTGAGGAATATGAATCAATATATGCTATAGTACAAATAATACAATTCAGAATAAGACTAGTGTTTGACTTAAAATGTTTGACAAAAACACAACTTTCTTGTAAAATTGTGTTACTGAATTCATTTACACTGTTGTTCTATAGGACATTTCAATCTCAACTAACCTTTAATTCAGTTGAATTTTTATATGCCCGTTTACGGGACGTATTATGGTATACCGTTGTCCGTCTGTCCGTCCGTCCGTTTGTCCGTCTGTCCGTCTGTCCGTCCGTCGTCAACATGTCGGACATTAACTCAAAAACGCTTTAACCAATTTGCATAAAACTTTGGTGAATTGTTTATATCTATTGACGTGAGCTCCCTTTCGTTTTTAATAAATTTTAGATTTTATGTTTCTGAGTTATGGAGTATTATTCATTAAAAAAAGGGGGATTTTCCAGTTTTCGGACAATAACTCAAGAATGCTTTCACTAAATTTCAAGAAATTGTGGTGAATTGTTTATATCTATTGACATGAGCTCCCTTTTGATTTTTATAAATTTTAGATTTTACGTTTCCGAGTTACAGGGTTTTATTCAGAAAAAAAGGGGGATTTTCCAGCTTTTGGACAAAAACTCAAAAATGCTTTCAGCAGTTCTTATGAAACTTTGGTGAATTGTTTATATCTATTGATGTAAGCTCTGTTTAGAATTTTATAAATTTTACATTTTATATTTCTGAGTTATGGGGTTTTATTCATTAAAAAAGGGGGGATTTTCCAGTTTTCAGACAATAACTCAAAAATGCTGTCAGCAATTCTCATGAAACTTTGGTAAATTGTTTATATCTATTGATGTAAGCTCCCTTTTGATTTTCATAAATTTCTAATTTGACAATGAGAATTAATTGAACTTTATTTGTTTATAGTCTGAAAACAGATTTACTAAGTATTGCGCAACAGCACAGTGTATTACACAACAGCAAGAAGTCTTTAATTGAATATAAATTCAATTCATATAACCAATTTCAAGTTCTTTGACTAGATTTATTCAGAAACCTTTAATATGTCAAATATTTAATTACAATCCAAATTCAGACCTGTATCAAGGTTGAATATTGTGTCCATTTTTGTTTAGTCTCTACAAACATAATGCAAGTTTGTAATGGTAGGGGAAAAAAAATGTACGTCACAGTCCTATTTCTGCTGTACTCTGATATGGTTAAGTTTTAATGCAGTTTCTAACAGTGAAACTACTGTAAATTCAGAAATTAATGCGTGCATTTATTATTTCAATTTTTCAAAATAGACAAAAAAACGCCATTAATTATTGCAATTTCAGGAAAATCTACATACAGTTATATGTATCTGAAATCAGAATGCAAGATCTTATTATTGCGAATCTCACTCAGTTTCATTATTCCCATTAATAAAAACCTTGCAATAATTTCTGAATTTACAATATTTCCGCATATGTTAGGTTATTGTTACATTAGGTATCAGGTTGCCTGTATTTGGTCTATAGAGTTATTGCAAGGTGAACAGGTCTGTCTGAAAGGGATCTCTTGGCTGACCTCTTTTAAAATGTTCTATGATCAAAGTTGAGTATTTTTGTAATACAATGTTGGTGATGTTTAAGTTGCTGTAAGTAATTGATCTTGCTTTGTATAGAATCCTTTTAGAATGTACATGTTCAATTTTGGTAACAATTTAGTTAGTAGGTCAATAATCAGATTGCAATGCCTCACCCACTGACTGTTTGATACATAATATGGTAGTTTGAGCTTGATGTCATGGATTTCAACATTATTATTGTCATAAACAATAAAGGGAACATGTCATTGAAGCCCACTCTTGTTTTTATACGACCGCAAAAAAATTTTGTGGTCGTATATTGGTATGACGTTGGTGTCGTCGTCGTCCTCATCGTCGTCGTCTGGCGTCGTCGTCCGAAGACACATTGGTTTTCGCACTCTAACTTTAGTTTAAGTGAATGGATCTTTTTGAAATTTTACCATAAGGTTAAATACCACAAAAGGAAGGTTGGGATTGATTTTGGGGGTTATGGTACCAACAGTAAAGGAATTAGGGGCCAAAAATAAGCATTTTCTAGTTTCCAGACAATAACTGTGGAACGGTGTATGGATCTCTCTGAAATTATACTACAAGTTCCATACCACAAAGGGATGGTTAGGATTTGCTTTGGGGGGTTATGGCTCAAACCGTTTAGGAATTAGGGGCAAAAAAGGGAGAAAAACAAGGTTGTCCTGGTTAATGGACAAATACTTTAGTACAAAACATAATTTAAAGCAGTGTAAGGGAGATAAATACATCATTGAAATTATCTCCCTTACACTGCTTTTAAATTATGTATAAAGTAATGGTTATTGAACAATAAAGATAATTTAAAACAGTGTAAGGGAGGTAATCCAAATACAACGTTTTGGTTACTTCCCTTACACTGCTTTTAAATTATGTTTAAAGAAATGCATATTTATAAAGGAAGACCAGTAAAAATATCTGCAAATGTTGCATCATTTTTTTTTACAAAAAAATCCATATGAAAGATTTGACACTATATTTTTAATTCTATTATAAAATAGATTAAGTTAGCACTATGGTAAATTTAAATGGGTAATTATGGTTGCCAACTCCATTGGAAATTTGAATTGAGATTATGACCATATCTTGAGGGAAAGAATTTTTTGGGGGAAAAAAAGGGGGGGGGGGATAAAAAGAAATTGTGGGGGGTCAATTTTTTCTCATTTCAGATTTCAGAAATTAAAAAGAATTATTCTTCAAATATTATTTTTTTTTCAAATTTCAAATATTGAAAAATTTCAAGAAGTAATCTTTAATTGCACAGTATGGCGCATTAGATTTGTAAAATGTTTGATCACATTTATTTATTTGATATGCCGAATCTAACAGTGTATTTAGATTTTTAATTTTGGGTCCAGTTTTCAAAATGGTCTACATTTAGGTCCAAAGGGTCCAAAATTAAACTTTGTTTGATTTTAGCAAAAATTGAATATATGAGGTTCTTTGATATGCTGAATGTAAACATGTATTTAGATTTTTGATTTTTGGCCCAGTTTTCAAGTTGGTCCAAATTGGGGTCCAAAATTAAGCTTTGTTTGATTTCAACAAAAATTGAATATATGGGGTTCTTTGATATGCTGAATCTAACCATGTATTTAGATTTTTTATTTGTGGACCCCATTATCAAATTGGTTCATATTGAGGTCAAAAGGGTCCAAAATTAAACTTTGTTTGATTTCATCTAAAATTGAATTATTGGGGTTCTTTGATATTCCAAATCTAACCGTGTATTTAGATTTTTAATTTTGGGTCCTGTTTTTTAAATTGGTCTACATTAAGGTCCAAAGGGTCCAAAATTAAACTTAGTTTGATTTTAACAAAAATTGAATTCTTGGGGTTCTTTGATATGCTGAATCTAAACATGTGTTTAGATTTTAGATTATGGGCCCAGTTTTCTAGTTGGTCCAAGATAGGGTCCAGTATTTAAACTTTGTTTGATTTCAACAAAAATTGAATTCTTGGGGTTCTTTGATATGCTGAATCTAAACATGTATTTAGATTTTTGATTATGGGCCCAGTTTTCAAGTTGGTCCAAATTGGGGTCCAAAATTAAACTTTGTTTGATTTCAACAAAAAATTGAATATATGAGGTTCTTTGATATGCTGAATCTAACCATGTATTTAGATATTTTATTTGTAGGCCACGCTATCAAATTGGTTCATATTGAGGTCAAAAGGGTCCAAAATTAAACTTTGTTTGATTTCATCAAAAATTGAATTATTGGGGTTCTTTGATATGCCAAATCTAACCGTGTTTTTAGATGTTTAATTTGGGTCCCGTTTTTATACGACCGCAAAAAAATTTTGTGGTCGTATATTGGTATGACGTTGGCATCGTCGTCGTCGTCGTCGTCGTCGTCCGAATACATATTGGTTTTCGCACTCTAACTTTAGTTTAAGTGAATGGATCTTTTTGAAATTTGACCATAAGGTTAAATACCACAAAAGGAAGGTTGGGATTGATTTTGGGGGTTATGGTACCAACAGTTAAGGAATTAGGGGCCAAAAAGGGGCCAAAAATGAGCATTTTCTAGTTTCCAGACAATAACTGTGGAACGGTGTATGGATCTCTCTGAAATTATACTACAAGTTTCCATACCACAAAGGGATGGTTAGGATTTGCTTTGGGGGGTTATGGCTCAAACCGTTTAGGAATTAGGGGCAAAAAAGGGGGAAAAACAAGGTTGTCCTGGTTAATGGACAAATACTTTAGTACAAAACATAATTTAAAGCAGTGTAAGGGAGATAAATCAAATACATCATTGAAATTATCTCCCTTACACTGCTTTTAAATTATGTATAAAGTAATGGTTAATGAACAATAAAGATAATCTAAAACAGTGTAAGGGAGGTAATCCAAATACAACGTTTTGGTTACTTCCCTTACTCTGCTTTTAAATTATGTTTAAAGAAATGCATATTTATAAAGGAAGACCAGTAAAAATATCTGCAAATGTTTTCATCTTTTTTTTTTACAAAAAAAATCCATATGAAAGATTTGACACTATATTTTTATTAATTCTATTATAAAATAGATTAAGTTAGCACTATGGTAAATTTAAATGGGTAATTATGGTTGCCAACTCCATTGGAAATTTGAATTGAGATTATGACCATATCTTGAGGGAAAGAATTTTTTTGGGGGAAAAAGGGGGGGGGGGGATAAAAAGAAATTGTGGGGGGCCAATTTTTTCTCATTTCAGATTTCAGAAATTAAAAAGAATTATTCTTCAAATATTATTTTTTTTTCAAATTTCAAATATTGAAAAATTTCAAGAAGTAATCTTTAATTGCACAGTATGACGCATTAGATTTGTAAAATCTTTGATCACATTTATTTATTTGTTATGCCGAATCTAACAGTGTATTTAGATTTTTAATTTTGGGTCCAGTTTTCAAATTGGTCTACATTAATGTCCAAAGGGTCCAAAATTAAACTTTGTTTGTTTTTAGCAAAAATTGAATATATGAGGTTCTTTGATATGCTGAATCTAAACATGTATTTAGATTTTTGATTTTTGGCCCAGTTTTCAAGTTGGTCCAAATTGGGGTCCAAAATTAAACTTTGTTTGATTTCAACAAAAATTGAATATATGGGGTTCTTTGATATGCTGAATCTAACCATGTATTTAGATTTTTTATTTGTGGACCCCGTTATCTAATTGGTTCATATTGAGGTCAAAAGGGTCCAAAATTAAACTTTGTTTGATTTCATCTAAAATTGAATTATTGGGGTTCTTTGATATTCCAAATCTAACCGTGTATTTAGGTTCTTAATTTTGGGTCCTGTTTTTTAAATTGGTCTACATTGAGGTCCAAAGGGTCCAAAATTAAACTTAGTTTGATTTTAACAAAAATTGAAATCTTGGGGTTCTTTGATTTGCTGAATCTAAACATGTGTTTAGATTTTTGATTATGGGCCAAGTTTTCAAGTTGGTCCAAGATAGGGTCCAGTATTTAAACTTTGTTTGATTTCAACAAAAATTGAATATATGGGGTTCTTTGATATGCTGAATCTAAACATGTATTTAGATTTTTGATTATGGGCCCAGTTTTCAAGTTGGTCCAAATTGGGGTCCAAAATTAAACTTTGTATGATTTCAACAAAAATTGAATATATGATGTTCTTTGATATGCTGAATCTAACCATGTATTTAGATTTTTTATTTGTAGGCCCCGCTATCAAATTGGTTCATATTGAGGTCAAAAGGGTCCAAAATTAAACTTTGTTTGATTTCATCTAAAATTGAATTATTGGGGTTCTTTGATATGCCAAATCTAACCGTGTTTTTAGATTTTTAATTTGGGTCCCGTTTTTTAAATTGGTCTTCATTGAGGTCCAAAGGGTCCAAAATTAAACTTAGTTTGATTTTAACAAAAATTGAATTCTTGGGGTTCTTTGATATGCTAATCTAAACATGTATTTAGATTTTTGATTATGGGCCCAGTTTTCAAGTTGGTCCAAGTTGGGGTCCAAAATTAAACTTTTTTTGATTTCAACAAAAATTGAATATATGGGGTTCTTTGATATGCTGAATCTAACCATGAATTTAGAATTTTTATTTGTGGGCCCCGCTATCAAATTGGTTCATATTGAGGTCAAAAGGGTCCAAAATTAAACTTTGTTTGATTTCATCAAAAATTGAATTATTGGGGTTCTTTGATATTCCAAATCTAACCGTGTATTTAGATTTTTAATTTTAAGTCCCGTTTTTTAAATTGGTCTACATTAAGGTCCAAAGGGTCCAAAATTAAACTTAGTTTGATTTTAGCAAAAATTGAATTCTTGGGGTTCTTTGATATGCTAAATCTAAACATGTGTTTAGATTTTTGATTATGGGCCCAGTTTTCAAGTTTGTCCAAGTTGGGGTCCAAAATTAAACTTTGTTTGATTTTAACAAAAATTGAATATATGGTGTTCTTTGATATGCTGAATCTAACCATGTATTTTGATTTTGGACATTGGACCATAATAGGTAAATTAAAAAAATTCAAGTTCTTAGACCACATTCTTTCTGTGTCAGAAACCTATGCTGTGTCAAATATTTAATAACAATCCAAATTCAGAGCTGTATCAAGCTTAAATGTTGTGTCCATACTTGCCCCAACTGTTCAGGGTTCGACCTCTGCGGTCGTATCAAGCTGCGCCCCAGCGAAGCATTTTATTTATATTGGTCTTCATTGAGGTCCAGAGGGTCCATAATTAAACTAAGTTTGATTTTAGTAAAAATTGAATTCTTGGGGTTCTTTGATATGCTGAATCTAAACATGTGTTTAGATTTTTGATTATGGGCCCAGTTTTCAAGTTTGTCCAAGTTGGGGTCCAAAATTAAACATTGTTTGATTTCATCAAAAATTGAATATATGGGGTTCTTTGATATGCTGAATCTAACCATGTATTTTGATTTTGGACATTGGACCATAATAGGTAAATTAAAAAAATTCAAGTTCTTAGACCACATTCTTTCTGTGTCAGAAACCTATGCTGTGTCAAATATTTAATAACAATCCAAATTCAGAGCTGAATCAAGCTTGAATGTTGTGTCCATACTTGCCCCAACTGTTCAGGGTTCGACCTCTGCGGTCGTATCAAGCTGCGCCCCAGCGAAGCATTTTATTAAATCATTCTGTTTGTAGAGACTAAAAAATTCAACTGAATCGATTTATGTAACAATATGTCACTGGAATAAAAGGAAAAAGATCCATAGCAAGACACAAAATACAACCAAAAACAAGACAAAATGCCAACATCCTGTTAATCACGGAGACATGAACATGTGTAAAGAAAACTTGAAGTCAGCTTTATGAAATGCCATTAAAAGAGGTAGTGATGTAAAAGTGCTCAGGAAGGCCATGCTACAAGGAGCACATATAACATTGCCCTGTAGTCCAAGCAAAAAATTCGATATCAGGTAATAAGTCTAATCTTGAATTAGAATTGGATACATAAGGAAATTTTTCTATAAATACTTGGGGTACACCAGTCCTATTCAGTATTGTGCTCTCAGTTGATAATCTGAAAATTGAATGTAATTGAACAAGTTTCTCAAATTCTGCAATGAAACTTGCACTGAAAATAACTCCTTAATTTTAGCAACTGCTGAATTTAATCATTCTGTTCTTGGTACAACACCTAAAGAAAACTGTATTGAAGAAAGATGTGTACCATTACCGGTCCTTCCTTCTAAACGAACTTTGGCATCATAACCTCCTTTCTGTTTTAGCTATAATTTCTTTTATATCTCTGCTACAGCCTTGTGTGCATACTCCAGACTCTTTAAGGTTGAGGATGTAATCTTGTTTGTCTCTGATTTCTCTCAAACATAAAAAAATATGGTGGGTAGCATGTGGAATAATGTCTGGTGCTGTGGTAATAATATGCCATTGGTCCAACCAGAGACATATAATACAATATGCCTCTGGTCCAACATAAGCCTTCCAGTTCCTTTTCTGTTCAACTTCCAGGGTTAGCATACTCATCAATTTCCGGTTAAATCTGTCCATTCCCTTGTGGATGGTAACTGTTGGTGAACTCCTTTAGTTAATTAGCTTGGAATCAAACTTAGCTCCTTCGTCTGAGTGGTAGTCTTTCAGGATGTCCACAGTGAACGATGTAATGGTTGTAAAATGATTCAGATGTTGTTCTAGCGGTCATATTACTTTTTTGTATGGCTTGTGCAAACCTGGTGAGAAGTTTTGCAATAACCAAGACGTACTAAATACGTACTACTGTCCTCCCTTTGATTGCACCAGGATTTATAAAATAATCCACGCATAGAAGGTGTAAAGGTACATTGGTCTGAACACTTTCAAGTAGTGCTCGGTGTTTATGGATGTTTTTTTTTACGTACACATCTGCAACAGTCAGATAGCCATTCATCTACGTATTTCGCTATACCAGGCAAATAAAATCGGTCTCTGAGCAATGAGAGAGACTCGGGCTATCCTTTCCTTATAATTAGTGTCCTATATCGTGGTAAGCCTGTAATATGGTGGTGACTAGCTGTGATGCCAATACAAGTTGGTTTTTTTGCGCATCAACTTCACTGTTGAATACTTTTTAAGATTTCATCAATGACCTATTATAATAGATGGTTGAACTGTCTCTTCAATATCTGGTCTCTTTGATTAGGTTTTTGCTGTTTCTCTAACATATTTATCTAATGTGTAATGTAATCACCGTTTCCTGTTGTAGAGCTCCTTTCCAAATTATAAAGTCAGTGGTTGATTATACATTTACCGCAACCGTCATCTTCATCCTGGACTAAGTTGAGGTTTTTGGCTAGACATATGGCAAAATGTGTTGATACAGCTGCGTTACAGATGGATCGTGCTGAGGAAATGTTGATGTCTGTTCTGTCTGTGACAGTCGACTAAGTCCATCTGCATCAGAGTTGGTATTTTCCAGGACGGTATTTTATGTTGAAGTGGTAGCTAGCTAGGTCTGCTAACCAACAGTGACTGATAGCATCTAGCTTCGCCGTTGTCACGACATATGTAAGTGGGTTGTTGTCTGTCTATACTGTGAACTGTTGTTCAAACAGGTAATCTTTTAATTTGTTTGTAATGGCCCACATCAATTCCAAGAACTCCCGCTGAGTTTATGGGGCTGGTTATTCTTCTCGACATTGGTTAGACCCATGCTTTCATAACGTTCCTAAACCTGTTGTTTCTGGTATACGATTGCTTCTAATCCAATATCTGAAGCATCAGCGTGCAGCTTAAACGGTAGTGTTGAATTGGCATATCCTAATAAGGATGTTAATGTAAGAAGTCGCTTCAAGGTAGCAAAGACTGTCTCTTGGTCTTGTCCCCTGTTCCACTCTAGATCTGCGTCTTGGTCTTAACCATACTTCCTTTCTTGTCTTTATATTGATGATGGCACCAAACAAGTTAGTGGTCTACTAATCTGACTGAAGTTCTAAATAAACCATCTGTATTAGAATACGAACCCAAGAAAGCGTCCTCTTGCGATGTTGGTGTCGACCAAGTAGTCACTTTGTCTTCTCTGGGACAATCTCATTTTCTGCTTCTTACACTTTTGTGGTAAACAAACTTTACTCGTCTTTTAAAGATGAACACTCCTTTTGAGCTAGCTTCAGGTTTACCGTCACTAACTTGAGGTTCTCTAGATGTTCTTCATTATCTTCCCGTAAACAATAATTTCATCTTTAACGACAAGGCAGATCCATAGGTACCAAGAAACTTAGGTTTCAACTCCCTCATGCAAAGTTGGCCTTATGAGGATTTGGCTATTATTTTAGGTCTTTTTTGATTATATAACTCAACTGTTCAAGTTCGGTTCTTAAACATCCTTGGCTTTCAAATATTCGGCTTTTAGCGTTCCTGATGAAGGTAAATCCAGAAACCGCTTCGGACGCATAAACTTTATAACGTGTTGTTTTCATTTTTGGAAAGTTTGCTATAGCTTGCTATAGCAATAAACTTTCCTAAGGCATCGGACTGAAACCGGAAGTGACAGACTATCTTACTTTAGGATGTGTGTTCTTCTCCTAGATAATGTAGTACTGGTGTTTGAAAACTAATTCTAGGAAGATGCTGTTGAAATTTTGTGTTACTTCTATTTTGATTAGCTTACAGCTTGAATTAAAATGTACTGAATGTTCATCGATAATTAAAATAATTCAACTTCATTTTGAAAATGGCTATCACAAACACTACTTCGCGGATCTGCGCTGCGCGGAAAGTAAAATCAATACACACACGAGACAGCAGTTTCTACGTCATGCTTTTATCGGTATTCTCCAGACATGCATGAGATCCATATATGTGTGCCCAGTTAGATATACTGTTCCCAGGTGTGCCTCCAAACGGGAGTACTATAATCCCGGTTTCAGGGGTTTCTTCCCGTCCTCTGGTTGAAGAGAAAATTAATACTGTGTTTTAAATATTTCATGAATGAACATTTTTCGACGCTTACTACGATTTTTATAACCCGAATAATTCAGTCGTTATATTCCACTGCTCTACGATGGCTACATTAACGCCTGAAGGCCTAGTCAATGAAAAATCGTCAAAAAATCATTCGGAATTCGCTCGGGATTTACCTATCTCGATAACATTTAGCTTTTAGCTGATTGGCTCTCTCTCACAGAGAGCACCAATCAAAATCCTGGATTCGTGACGCGTTTTTATCGTATAAAGAGTTCAGGCCCTCGCGAGTGGGAGAGTCGATCACGGGGAGGGACTGAATTATTCGGGTTACGATTTTTACAAATGTTTTTTAAAGACGTAAAAGCCCGAGTGTATCGAAAGTATCCTGGTATCTCATATCGGCCCACAACAAACTCGGACTATAATAAACTCTGCCTATTACATAATCGGCATCAGAAAATCGGACCATAACAAAATTCGTAATTATACTACTTGCTATTAAGTCTCCCAAACAAAGTTTGGAGACTTATTGCTTTTGCTCAGTTTTTATTATTTTTCTTCTTGGTGTCTATTTAGGGGTATTTTGAGGGGCCAACAGAAGGGAGGGAATTACTATAGAACCCTATGGGATTTTTTTTTTTAAATTTTCAAATGACTATTACTTGAAAACAGTAAGTGATAGACACATGCGGTTTTCAGTAATGATCACAGGGGAGGGACTGAATTATTCGGGTTACGATTTTTACAAATGTTTATTAAAGACGTAAAAGCCCGAGTGTATCGAAAGTATCCTGGTATCTCATCTCGGCCTACAACAAACTCGGACCATAATAAACTCTGCCTATTACATAATCGGCATCAGAAAATCGGACCATAACAAAATTCGTAATTATACTACTTGCTATTAAGTCTCCCAAACAAAGTTTGGAGACTTATTGTTTTTGCTCAGTTTTTATTATTTTTCTTCTTGGTGTCTATTTAGGGGTATTTTGAAGGGCCAACAGAAGGGAGGGAATTACTATAGAACCCTATGGGATTTTTTTTTTAAATTTTCAAATGACTATTACTTGAAAACAGTAAGTGATAGACACACGCGGTTTTCAGTAATGATCACAGGACCATAAAACAAATCAAATCAAATATAGGTCGAGTCCCTGGGGTCAATCCCACCCACCCCATTATGTTTGAGAACTTGTAAACGGTCAAGATCCCCACCCCTAAACCATATATATTCTTGTATGGGGCAACAAAACAAATCAAATGAAATATAGTGAGAGTCCCTCTGGGTCAGCCCCACCCCCTCCTATTTGAGAACTTGTAAACGGTCGAGATTCCCACCCTAAACCATATATATTCTTGTATGGGACAATAAAACAAATCAAATGAAATATAGGGGGAGTCCCTGGGTGTCACCCCCACCCCCTCCTGTTTGAGAACTTGTAAACGGTCAAGATCCCCACCCCGAAACCATATATATTCTTGAACGGGACAATAAAACAAATAAAAAAAAATAAAAGGCGAGTCCCCTGGGGTCACTCCCAGCACCTTCCTGTTTGAGAACTTGTAAACGGTCGAGATCCCCCCAATAAACCATATATATTATTGTATGGGACAATAAAACAAATCAAATGAAATATAGAGGAAGTCCACAGGGGTCACCCCACCCCCTTCTTTGTGAAAACTTGTAAACGGTTGGGATCCCTACCACCAAACCATATATATTCTTGTACGGACCAATAAAACAAATCAGATAAAAAATAAAAGGCGAGTCCCCATGGGTCACTCTCACCCCCACCCCCTTCCTGTTTGAGAACTTGTAAATAGTCGAGATCCCCACCCCTAAACCATAAATATTCCTGTTCATGATTTCAAGAAGATTTGAATGACATACATGGGTAATCCCTAGGTGTCACTTATGTATATCACTTTACTAGACCAAACCAATTTGTACTGGACTTTGCCCAATGTCAGGCGACCGTGGAAAGGACTAATTATGGGAGCTTTGTTTGGGAGATTTCGTAACAGCATCCTGTTACAATTATTTCTTGTATTAAGTAATTTTTTTTTAAAGTCGGAAAAAAATTAACCTACTCATTTACAACCTATTTGAAATATTTCAATCTACCGTTGCAAACTTTCCACAGGTGCTATCCAGCACTTTGATTTACAATCGGCTAGACAGTCTCCCATTTTTTTCTAGTAATTATATAAGTGACCGAGATGTTGTTTAGACCAAACGGCATCCTGTATAATGAATAAAAACTGAAAAAAGGGAAAAGATAGCAAAGAATGCAAAAGATATTAAGAAGTATAAAGATGCAAAATCAGCTGTACAAAGGACTTTGCGTAAGACATACTGGGAGTATGTAACAGCGGTGTTGCACCACTAAAAGAGAATGAACAAATGCATGAAAATCCACAGGACAAGACTGACATCCTAAATAGACGGCATGAATCAGTATTTAGAAAGGGTGATACAACTGATATCCCAAAACAAACAGGGAATACCTTTGCACCGATGCCTAAAAGTAACATCACTGAAAAATGGATTAACAAAACTATTGAACAGGGCCGTAACTACCGATGAGGCAGACGAGGCAATTCAGACGAGGCAATTGCCTCGTCTGAATTTCTGGCAAAAAAAAAAAATAATAAGGAAAAAAAAAGAAAACGGAGAAAGCTTGCTTTTTCATATCAAGAATGAAGTAATGCATACTTCGAATAGTAATTAATGTGGACATGCAGCTTCTGTACTTTTATTTCAACGTAAGTTATCGAACTCTCTGCCTGATTACTATAGCAATGAAGAAATACAAATTTTCTGAGTGGATCGGAGCCTTTCTCACAGACAGATCTCAGCAAGTTAGTCATTGTAGATGGAGTAACCTCTGATTGAGCATCAGAAGTGAGTAGTGTGTCTAAGGAACCGTCATTGGCCCACTTTTATTCCTGCCCTTCATAAACGACTTGCTATAGTGCGTTAAATCCAAGACTCGACCTTTTGCTGATGGCGCTATTGTCTACAGACAGATAAAAAACCAAAATTACTGTGAGGAACTACAAAAAGACCTAATTGAGCTCGCCACTAGGGAAGATAAATGTAATGTACTACAAGTAGGAAACCAATCCTTTACAAATACCACATGAAAGGTAACCAACTGGAAATAACAGAAACAGCCAAACACCTAGGAGTTAATTTAAGTCATAATATGTCATGGAACCACGGCATATATATAGATCGTACTGGAAATTGTTTTCTCGCTGTCTTTCCTTCAGCCTATTACTGTTATCTTATTCTTTTCAGTTTAAATCTCAGTTAACTTCTAAACCAACCACGCTGTATTTCCAAAACATTAGGGTCTAAAAAGATAGTCCTTTGTAACCTGTAGATGTAGAAAGTTTGAAATTAAAAACCATACGTTGAAGAAAAAAAAACATAAAATAGGAAAAAAAAAAAGAAAAGCAATGAAAAGATAAAAAATATGTAACAGAAATCTGAAGATTAAGCAAACATGCACATAAAAATAAAAACTCGGGGGATGAAAACAATGCAAGGTTCGTGTCAAATCACAAGGCTTTTGGACATAGACCCTGGACCTTTCATAAGTTGATGTCAATAATGATTTGTATTGATGTCACTTTTAATTTCTGATGAATACATGCTGCTATTTTGAATTTCAGCAGAAGAGGATATAAATTATTATTTTCTTTTGTTGAAAAAAAGAGTAGTGAAGCTGACCAAGGTTTGGTACTGGTATACGTTAATAAAGGCACTACAGATAAAGCGGATAACAGAACTGATAAACGAGGGTCGTAATGGGGTAGCTTAATGACGAATAACGATAAAAAATCTTGCCAAATAACGTTAACGGTAATTGTTGGTGACGATAAAATGTACAATTTCTTTAAGACGATAAAAAAATCGACTGATTTTGACCAAGGATTTGTATACAAATCCTTGTTTTGACGAATCACGTTAATTTTTTTCCAAAATAACGGTAACGGGTAATTATTTTAGACCTCTGACGAATCACGATAACTTGATATTTTGACGAATCACGATAAAATTTTAACCAATTTGACGATAACGGTAGCCGAAAATGACCGTTTGACACCTGACGGCAAAGGGCATTCCTACCCTCATAAACGGTTGAATTATTAATTAAAAGATGATGAATTGTTAGTGGATAGCTTGACGCTATGAAAACTTGTCTGCAAATATGATATGTTATAGACTCGCTAGCTGAAATTAAAAAAAAGACGATCTTTTCCGCAAAGCGTCTTTTCTTTATCAAAGCGAATTGCTCATTTACCTTTTAACAGGGTCAATTAGCCCTAGTACTTGGATAAAAAAAGAGAAATATTTAAAAAGTAAAATCGATCACGTGACTTAACACTGCAGTGTTTGTATATACATGTACACAAGCGTGGCGGATTTTTATTTGTGGTAAAATAGGCAGTGGTTTAACAAGTTGACCTTTATACTGATTCTATATCTCAATATGGCATCCGACACAGTTGCTGGTACACAACTTCACTATGGCGATTTTATCGTTATTATTGGATATTTTGTATTTGTTCTGTTTATTGGGCTTTGGGTAAGTTGTTAAATAACACAAACTTTTCCATTAGAAAGGCGTGGAAAATTCCTAAAGACTTTGGGGAAATTATAGAAAAAAGTTAATAATTTTCGCGCAATAATTAAAAAAATTTGTTGCATCGGTGAAGGTTGTATTTCTATCTTAATGATTCTATTTATAGAATTTAGGGAATTTCCACTCCAGTTACATTATATGATTTGTATAGTACTACATCCTTGATGCTACTTTAATAGCAAATTACTCAGTAACAGTTTGTGCAATACATTTCATGAAGACATTGTATAGAAATATTATATTACACAACAAGCTCATATGGCCATTTCATTATTCTTACTGATTATTTCTGGATTTTTTTCATCTATTGTTGTAAATGTACCACATTTCTCCTCCATTGCAATCATTTCTTGCAGATGATGAGTAGGTACATTTGTAGTTGCATTTCATATGCGAGTTTTGTCCTAGCTGCTTTAAACCATTTTAACCTAATCAAGTACTTGTTCAGATGGTAGCAGTAGACACATGTCTTGAATGTATATACAATGTATGAACCCCAAGTTTCAGATCCTATGAAAGCATCAATGGTAGACATTGTTAAGCCTTGATTAAAAGTACTTTAGGCTTGATACAGAGTCCCCATCCAATACATTTTAAATGGTTTCTCAGAGATTTTCTTTCATTTTGATGGTCAATTATTGCAAATAACATATAGTTAAGCCTTTTTTTTAGCAATATTTATAATTTAAGGGATTGCCAAGAAAGGTAATGCCAGGTTTATGGTCATTGGATTAAGTGATGGAAACGCACAAGACCCCATGCATTAGATAAGCTAACAAGAGACAATACAATAGTAATGTAAGAAAACCTATGTCAATTTTGAAATAAAAAGATTAATAGCAAATTCATTTTTTGAAGGCAAAAATTGCAATAAAATTTGGACATATTGAATTTTCCTCCATGGATCTTTTTTTGTCTCATATTAACCCTATTACCTCAATTTAGCCTTTTATCATTGGCATTGTCTTTTTTGTCGAGCCTGCAACTTTTGTCGCAGAAAGCTCGACATAGGAATAGTGATTTGGCGGCAGCGGCGTAAACTAACTACTTAAAAAGGTTAATATTTCAGAAGGTAGAAGACCTGGATGCTTCATACTTTATATATAGATACCTTATGTTATGAAGTTTCCGTCTGTCATATGTCCTTTGTCCTTGACCTCATTTTTGTAATGTTAATTTCTCTCCTATTATGAGTAATAGGATAACTATATTTGGAATGTGCATACCTTGCACAGTCCCCATACCCGTCAGACAGTTTTCACTTGACCTCAACATCATTTTATGGATCAGTGAACAAGGTTAACTTTTCGTGGTCAAGTCCATATATCTCAGATACTATAAGCAATAGGTCTACTATATTTGGTGTATATGGAATGATTGTAAAGTGTACACATCTGTCTGGCAGGGTTCATCTGACCTTGACCTCATTTACATGGTTCAGTGGTTAAAGTTTTTGGTTTATTTCTAATACTGTATGCAATAGGTCAGCTGCTATATTTGGTGTATGGAAATATTTTATAATGTACATGTCAGTCTCGCAGGTTTTATTTGACCGTGACCTCATTTTCACAATTCATTGCTCAATGTTAAGTTTTTGTGTTTTGGTCTGTTTTTCTTAAACTATAAGCAATTTTTCAACTATGTTTGGTGTATGGAATCAGTGGCGGATCCAGGGGGAAGGGGGAAGGGGGTGGGTTCCGGGGGTTGGAACCCCCCCCTTTTATTTTGACGATCAATGCATTTGAATGGGGACATATAGTTGGAACCCCCCTTTTATAAATGGCTGGATCTGCCCCTGATGGAATGATTGTAAAGTGTACATGTCTGTCTGGCAGGGTTCATCTGACTTTGACCTCATATTCATGGTTTATTGGTCAATATAATGTTTTCATGGGTTGGTCTGTTTCTTGTATACTATAAGCAATAGGTCAACTATATTCAATGTATGGAATGATTGTAAGGTGTACATGTATTTCTGGCATGGCTTATCTGATCTTGACCTCATTTTCTTGGATCATGATAAGTTATATGATACTTGTAGTAAAACTTTATATTTAGGGCTATCAACATAAAATCAATGTTAGTAAAGTAGGCGAGACATTTCAGTGTGTGCACTCTTGTTTTTCTTCAACACCTAAATATATCTCTTAATACAGATTGGGTTGTTTTACATAAAATTGAGAATGGAAATGGGGAATGTGTCAAAGAGACAACAAACACAACGAGAAAATCCCGCACTTGGAGGCGGGCTTCAGCTGGCTGCTTAACAAAAATGTGCACTAGTTCAGTGAAAATGTCAGCTTCAGCTGAAATATATTCACTTCATTATTGTATTCATTGACCTTCCTAACCATTATGAACAGTTTCACCATCATTGAATACATTAGATGGGTTTCAAAGTGGTGAAACAGAAAACTGGTTGGAACTTAACATTTACACCAATTTACTTATGGTACTTCTGTCTAATAGGACTCAACACAATCGACTATGTTCCAAAAATATTTCAAACAGAAATATTAAACTTTTTATACAATAGTTTTAAAATCTAAAATGATCAGTAAGACAGATTTTGGTCTACATAATTTTGTTGCATGTTGGCATAAATACTAGGTGAGTGATACAGGCTCTTGGGAGCCTCTTGTTTTTTATTTAAAAGATTCTATCAGATGCATTGTGATTGCTCTATTAGAGTTGAATTTATCAATTTATAAACTTTTAAAGTTATTTTCTAGTTTTGAATGATTTGTTGTTTTTGTTTATAATTTCAGTCCTCAAGGAAGAATAGAGGCAGTGCAGGTGGTTATTTCTTGGCTGGAAGAAATATGAATTTCATATTGGTAACTATAGATAGTGCACTACAGTTTTCTGTTAAAGATATAGAATGGTCAAACTACATACATGTATTAATTTTATTAAAGGACTGCAGACTTTTAAGGTCATATAACAGGTCTAGTTGACCACATATTTATTTAGAAGGGTCAGCCATTTTGTCTCGCTTGTGAAGATAGTTGCAGGATGCTAGACATAGGAATTACTATCTTGTGGTGGTGATGGTGGTGTAAACTATTTGTATAAGACTTTATATTTCAGAAGGTAGAAGACCTGGATGCTTCATTATACCTTGTATGCAGATACTGATTACTGTTAGTAAGACTGTTAAAACCATTGATTCCAAGCTAAACTGTAATAAAAACCAAAACCTGTGGTCGATTTAACTGGATTATGGTATTGTCATTCATGGTTGTATAACTGTTTGAACTTGGTTTTTGTGCTGTTACTTTCTAACTATTGAACAGATCCTCTGTACATCTATCTTTTTTTACTTTTGGTAATTCCTGTTATCCTTTTTTATCTCCCCTCAGTGGCCTGAAGATGTGTTTTCCCTCATCCATTGTCTGTTGGCAATTGTACCTTAACTTTTCTTTAAAAATCTTCTTCTCTAAAACCACGATATGGATTGAAACCAAAGTCTGTCTGCTTCATCTGTAGAATGTCTACTATAAAGTTTGTGATTTTCTTCAAGGTTGATCAACTAATATTGTTACCATAGATGGAAATATAATAATTTTTATACCTCGAAAACTATAGCAATTAGATAAAAATGTTTAGGACCAGCCCTGTTACCCCAATTTTTTAGACAAATCTGTCAACCAATTTTGAAGTTATTGCCCCTGTAATGTTGATTTTAATTTTTTTGGTATTTCTTGGCTATTGTTTTGATCACTTAAGAAGCTTGTTTAAATTTGTAAATTGCATGAATAATCTACCTGAAAAATTTCAGAAAATTCAACAACCCCATTTGGATTCTTTATTAAGTCTCCCAAACTCATTTACCAAGTATAATAAAGACCTAGGGTAATATGATTAAAGGTCCTTGGTGTATGACCTTGAAATTGAGCTCAATGTCAAAGTTAAATTTGATGTTCTAGATTTTTACCTTTGCTTTAACTTCATATTTAAACACGATAAAGCCATGGGACTTTTTTTATTAGGTTGCAATTTACATGACCTTGAAAAGCCAACCGGAAGTGACCTTGTGTAAACGGGAAATAGCTTTGTTTTGTACTTATTTGATGTAAAGTGTATTGAACAATATATTTTTGGAATCAGTATCAAGTAAACTATCAAATAAAAGGGGAAGTGACATATTTCAAACCGGAAGTAACAATTTATCTCCTTTATTTAGAGAAAAATGTATAGAAACCATATATTTTTGGAATCAGTTTACAATAAGCTATCATTTGACGCTGGATATGATATTTCAAACTGAATTTTCATAGTTCTATTTCAAAATTGATCTGCATGGGTGGAAAGACCTTCAATTGTTCTCTGAACAATTAGTTTTTAATTATTATTATTTTTTTCTTCCGCCTAATTTTGTTCTCGCGTAAAATTTTTGTTTCGCAAGATGTCGCTTAGATATTTCTTATATAGTATCATACAGTTTATGCGCTTTTTATTTTCACCCATTCTAAGCCGAACAATTTTCTTTGTAGGAGTTATCTCCCTGAACACTGTTTTCCTTGTGACTGCATCTCCTCCGTAACCGTAAAAGAAAGCGACAAATTTATTTTATAAAATTGCTCGTTATATCCTTTGCATGATTTGTCCTATTTTGACCAAAGCAATACGAAGACTCCATATGAGAGTTATTTCCCCTAATGCATTTGAAATAAGTGATATGCATTTGTAACTGGTAAACCATAAGTGATAGAGACCTAGGGTCTGTTGATTTGAGGTCCTTGGTCCTAAAGAATAGAAAACTAGGTCAAGGTCAAAGTTCAAGGTCATGCTGTGATTATTTACATTAAGTTCATATCGCTTCTTCCTAGAAAGAGTTATAGATATCGACAAAACAATTTAACCAAAAAGTTTGTCACGACACGTGTTTACCAGAAATTTTATGTCGAAATGGTACGCGTCATTTTATTGCAGGGTCAATGTCCCTGTTATGGTCGAATCAACAAATTACTTATCAAAACTTCAAACTTTGCAGCTATCATGTTGTAAATGTTTCTTATCTCAATTATCAACCACAGTCTACCACTACACTCCCCCCCCCCCCCTTTTTTTTCAACTGACTTTTTTTTTAAAGTTATCCCATTTCTATGATAAGAAAATCGCTTTTAGTCCCGTACATTATACTGTAAAATGCTAATCCAGCTTATGTACAAATTTCTTTCTGAAATAGAAATCCATCCCTTCAAAAATCTGCTACAATTCATGTATTTTCTGAAATTAATCGATGAGACACGTGCGGTCTGCTTGATTGCGAAATTAAAATCAATGTCGTAGAAATCCCTCCCAAGTTCGTAAATATTACTGAAATCCTACAATCAAATTTCTAAACATGCATTAAAATACAAACCTGTGCTCCTGTAAACATGTGTACGTAATATGTATGCATGATCCGACATCAATGACCTGTACAAAATAAAAACAATAGTTATCGTGTTTCTCTGATCAATACACATGTGCTCTGTTCAACGGTCTCCCCTGAAAAGATATTAATATTCTAACTCCAGACATATATATTTGAGTGTCACGTGACTTCACAAACACCACCGCGCGCGCGGACCTAAATTTAGAATAAAAAATTCCATATCCAAATAAAGAAAATGGAACTTCCACAACAAAATGTTTCTCAGTTTTCCTACCAGCTCAAATAAAATGCACACACAACAAATAAAAAGAAAACAACCTGAAGTCAGAGTTCCCGTAGAAAAAAAGAGAACATTTATAAAATGAAGATATAAGGATTTTTATTCATAAGGAAATCCTGGCTGTCCGTTTGGCTGTCCGAGATGTACAAATACGCAGCCACGTTCGCTCAGAATATCAACGTTAAGTCCAATACCTCGCATAGAGAGAGTGCCATGCAAACTTTCAATCAATCAATCAGTCAATCAACTAATCAATCAATCAATCAACCTACCTACCAACCAAACAACCAAACAACCAACCAACCAACCAATCTGTTTAATACGGGGCCCAAGATCTCATTTGTTTCTTTTTCGCTTGTTCCAAGAGACCCTTTCCCATGTGTTTAATTACTATATCAGCCAACCAGCCAACCAACCAACCAATCAATTAATTAATCAATCAATCATGTTTCGGAGAGGAAAGACCGTTAACAATTGTTTTTAAAACAATTGATTTATATTTATTATTATTCTTCTTCTTCTTCTTCTTCTTCCGCCACTTTTAAATTTGAACTTGTCCGCACCCGTTCTCCAAAACCGCTTGTCAGATTAACTTAGGGTTTCACAATATGTTAGACTAACAATCAGGGTTTTGTTTGTGCAATGGGGTTTATAAAGGGGTAAAAAAGAAAGGAGGGTTTTACTATAGAACCCTATGGGATTTTATTTTTTTAAATTTTCAAATGATTATAAATTGAAAACCGTTTGTGATAGACACAATCTTTTTAATTGAAAATGTTCTAAATGATAAAGCACATTAAATGAAATACAGGGTGAGTCCCCAGGGGTCACCCCCACCCCCTGCCATTTGAGAAAGTTCTAATATCTTGTAAATGGTCGAGATCCCCACCTCTAAACCATATATATTCTGGTTTGTCATGATATAGCACATCAAATGAAATACAGGGTTAGTCCCCAGGGGTCACCCCCACCCCCTGCCATTTAAGAAAGTTCTAATATCTTGTAAGTGGTCAAGATCCCCACCCCTAAACCATATATATTCTGGTTTGTCATGCGAAGATGGTTTGAATGATATACAGGGTGAGTCCCCAGGGGTCAACCCCACCCCCTGCCATTTGAGAAAGTTGTAATATTGTAAATGGTACAGATCCCCACCCCTAAACCATATACATTCTGGTTTGTCATGATAAAGCACATCAAATGAAATACAGGGTTAGTCCCCAGGGGTCACCCCCACCCCCTGCTATTTAAGAAAGTTCTGATATCTTGTAAATGGTTGAGATCCCCACCCCTAAACCATATATATTCTGGTTTGTCATGATAAAGCACATCAAATGAAATACAGGGTTAGTCCCCAGGGGTTACCCCCACCCCCTGCCATTAAAGAAAGTTCTAATATCTTCTAAGTGGTCAAGATCCCCACCCCTAAACCATATATATTCTGGTTTGTCATACCAAGATGGTTTGAATGATATACAGGGTTAGTCCCCAGGGGTCATCCCGACCCCCTGTCATTTGAGAAAGTTCTAATATCTTGTAAATGGTCAAGATCCCCACCCCTAAACCATATATATTCTGGTTTGTCATACCAAGATGGTTTGAATGATATACAGGGTTAGTCCCCAGGGGTCATCCCGACCTCCTGTCATTTGAGAAAGTTCTAATATCTTGTAAATGGTAGAGATCCCCACCCATAAACCATATATATTCCTGTTAATCATGTCTAGAACATTTGAATGACGTATATGGTCAGTCCCCAGGGGTTCCCCCCACCCCCAATGTTCTAATATCTTGTAAATGGTCGTGATCCCCACCCCTAAACCATATATATTCCTGTTCCTCATGTCTCGAACATTTGAATGACGTTTAAGGTCAGTCCCCAGGGGTTCCCCCCACCCCCAATGTTCTTGTATCTTGTAAATGGTTGAGATCCCCACCCCTAAACCATATATATTCTGGTTTGTCATGCCAAGATGATTTGAATGATATACAGGGTTAGTCCCCAGGCATCACTAATGCATATAACTTTACTGGACCAAACCAATTTTCACAGGACTTTGTCCAATGTCAGGCGACCCTGGGAATTACGAAATATGGGAGCTTTGTTTGGGAGACTTCGTAACAGCATCCTGTTACAATCATTTCTTGTTTTTACTAATTTTTTTCAGTTTTGGGACATTATCTTGAGTATTATAGGAACAAGGTTTAACATGTAAATTAAAAAATTGGTCAGCACAACAAGATCTATTTTACATGTACCTGAATACTTCAGAAATATATGTCCACCAATTTTGGAGTTATTTCCCCTGAAATATAATTTTTTCCCAATTTTTGCAGGTTTTTGATGTTATCTTTAAAATAAAAGAACTAGGTTAAAAGTGTACACTGAACATTTTAAAAGAATATTTGTCAACTGGTTTATTTGTTGAACCAAAATAGTGATTTAATTTTTACTGTTTTTGACATTTTATGGCAGTTATTTCAGAAACTACAGGAGCTGGGTTAAAAATTTAAATTGAAAATATGACCAGCCAGTCAGCCTGGTGACACAAAAAATAACTATAAAAGATCCTCATAAGCAGAATGGCACTCTTTTACCATGTGAGTGATACAGGCTCATTTAAGCCTCTAGTATGTTTATTAACAATTTTTACTCATCTTCAACAATATTCTGCTGTTCAAAATTATTGTACAGAAAGTAAACATTTGCATATTTTAAGGGTTTTGTTTCATTCATTTTTGTTGAGCCTGTGACTTTTGTCGCAGAAAGCTCGACATAGGGATAGTGATCCGGCGGCGGCGGCGTTAGCTAACTTCTTAAAAGCTTTATATTTTGGAAGGTGGAAGGTCTGGATGCTTCATACTTTGTATATGGATGCCTCATGTTACGAAGTTCCCGTCAGTCACATGTCCAATGTCCTTGACCTCATTTTCATGGTTCAGTGACTACTTGAAAAAAAAGTTAAGATTTTTTGTAATGTTAAAATCTCTCTTATTATAAGTAATAGGATAACTATATTTGGTATGTGCGTACCTTGCAAGGTCCTCATGCCCGTCAGACAGTTTTCACTTGACCTCAACCTTATTTCATGGATCAGTGAACAAGGTTAAGTTTTGGTGGTCAAGTCCATATCTCAGATACTATAAGCAATAGGTCTAGTATATTCGGTGTATGGAAGGACTGTAAGGTGTACATGTCCAGCTGGCAGGTGTCATCTGACCTTGACCTCATTTTCATGGTTCAGTGGTTATAGTTAAGTTTTTGTGTTTTGGTCTGTTTTTCTTATACTGTATGCAATAGGTCTACTATATTTGGTGTATGGAATGATTGTAAGGTGTACATGTCTAGCTGGCAGGTGTCATCTGACCTTGACCTCATTTTCATGGTTCAGTGGTCAAAGTTAAGTTTTTGAGTTTTGGTCTTTTTTCTAATACTATATGCAATAGTTCAACTATATTTGGTGTATGGAAATATTTTATGATCTTTTTGTCAGTCACGCAGGTTTTATTTGACCTTGACCTCATTTTCAAGGTTCATTGCTCAGTGTTAAGTTTTTGTGTTTTGGTCTGTTTTTCTTAAACTATAAGCAATAGGTCAACTATATTTGTTGTATGGAAGAATTGTTAGCTGTACATGCCTGCCTAGCATGGTTCATCTGACCTTGACCTCATTTTCATGGTTCATTGGTCAATGTTTAGTTTACTTGGTTAATGTTAAGTTTATGTGACAGTTGTAATAAAGCTTTATATTTAGGACTATCGACATAATATCAATGATTAGTAAAGAAGGCGAGACATTTCAGCGTGTGCACTCTTGTTGAATATATATATAAATATAATTGTATGTCAGTGTGACATTTGGTCAGACAAAATCTTAAAATTGAATTGTAGCTTAGCATGGAGGGACAAGCATGAAACATTTTGTTATTGCTCAAAGTCATTTAAGTACTGATCCTGCATCTAAACTTTGCTTATAAACAGGATCTGTATGTTAATCAGATTTCACTTAAACTGCTTAAAGAATTTGACAAATAAATAAGTAATCCCTGTACAAGAATTTGTTGCTATATATAAATGTAGAAATACATGTAAATAGTGTATGATTTAGTAAAGTGAGGTACTGTATGTAACAGCCATAGTAACTACTGTGGATTCATTTATTTTCGTGTGTATCAATTTTCATGGATTGAGGAAAACTTGCATTTTCGTGGATATTTGATTTCGTGGTTTTCCAAAAGTCTGCATATAATCACATAGCAAATTCGTTGAAAATTTAAATTTGTGGTTTCCCTGTACCCACGAAATCCATGAAAATTGGTATCCAACGAATAATGATGAATCCACATTACCTGTAATTAGAAAATAAGAGTCAATCAAAGATGTTACATTTTTTTTGAAAAGATGTTATTTTTTTTTACAAGTCTCATGTTTTAAATGTATGTTTAACCTTAATTGTGTCTTCACCTGATTACACACTTCTTATATTAGTTGTTGATTTATGAGACAGAACCTCCTGCACTTTTGAAATTTCAGTCAGACCAATACATATATGTATTTCTTTTGCTGTTAGTAAATGTGGGTCCTGAATCAAAACATAAGGTCTACCTGATCCATCCAGATGAGAATTAACTAGCTGCAGCTGTTACAGATTAGGCAGCCGATTCTTTGTTGTTTGAAGTATGTCATGTTTTTGTTGTAAAGCCATGAAAAAATGTAGTCATTTCTTCACATCTTTTATCTAAATGCCTGTTGTTGCCTTCACATCTTTTATTTAAATGCCTGGTGTTGTCTTCACATCTTTTATTTAAATTAATTTCTTCACATCTTTTATCTAAATGCCTGTTGTTGTCTTCACATCTTTTATTTAAATGCCTGTTGTTGTCTTCACATCTTTTATTTAAATGCCTGTTGTTGTCTTCACATCTTTTATTTAAATGCCTGTTGTTGTCTTCAAAAAAAAAAAATCTGTAGAAAAATGGATCACGATAGCGAAAATGCGCCGATCACGAAGAACGAAAATAACCCATCAGGCCCCTCCTAAATGCCTGTTGTTGTCTTCACATCGGTATCTTGTATTTTAAATGCCTGTTGTTGTCTTCACATCTTGTATTTAAATGCCTGTTGGTGCCTTCACATCTTTTATTTAAATGCCTGTTGTTGTTATTGTCTTTACATCTTTTATTTAAATGCCTGTTGTTGTCTTCACATCTTTTATCTAAATACCTGTTGTTGTCTTCACATCTTTTATTTAAATGCCTGTTGTTGTCTTCACATCTTTTATTTCAATGCATGTTGTTGTCTTCACATCTTTTATTTAAATGCCTGTTGTTGTCTTCACATCTTTTATTTAAATGCCTGTTGTTGTCTTCATATCTTTTATTTAAATTCTTATCTTCATATCTTTTATCTAAATGACTTTTGTTGTCTTCACATCTTTTATTTAAATGCCTGTTGATGCCTTCACATCTTTTATCTAAATGCCTGTTGTTGTCTTCACATCGATATCTTGTATTTTAAATGACTGTTGTTGTCTTCACATCTTGTATATAAATGCCTTGGTGCCTTCACATCTTTTATTTAAATGCCTGTTGTTGTTGTCTTCACATCTTTTATTTAAATGCCTGTTGTTGTTGTTGTCTTCACATCTTTTATTTAAATGCCTGTTGTTGTCTTCACATCTTGTATTTAAATGCCTGTTGTTGTCTTCACTTCTTTTATCTAAATGCCTGTTGTTGTCTTCACATATGATCCTTTATTTAAATGCCTGTTGCTGTCTTCAGATCTTAAAAAGACTTTTATTTTAATTCATTTCTTCACATCTTTTATCTAAATGCCTGTTGTTGTCTTCACATCTTTTATCTAAATGTCTGTTGTTGTCTTCACATCTTTTATTTAAATGCCTGTTGTTGCCTTCACATCTTTTATCTAAATGCATGTTGTTGTCTTCACATCTATTATTTAAATTCTGTTGTTGTCTTCACATCTTAGAATTTAAATGCCTGTTGTTGCCTTCATATCTTTTATCTAAATGCCTGTTGTTGCCTTCATATCTTTTATCTGAATGCCAGTTGTTGTCTTCACATCTTTTATCTAAATGCCTGTTGTTGTCTTCAAATTTGTTATTTAAATGCCTGTTGTTGTCTTCAAATTTGTTATTTAAATGCCTGTTGTTGCCTTCATATCTTTTATCTAAATGCCTGTTGTTGCCTTCATATCTTTTATCTGAATGCCAGTTGTTGTCTTCACATCTTTTATCTAAATGCCTGTTGTTGTCTTCAAATTTGTTATCTAAATGCCTGTTGTTGTCTTCAAATTTGTTATTTAAATGCCTGTTGTTGTCTTCAAATTTGTTATTTAAATGCCTGTTGTAGCCTTCACATTTGGATCTTCTCTTCTCAATCTGTATTGTTACCTGTCTTGAACTTGGATGAGAAAATTTATGGTTCATCCTTAAGTTGTTGGGTTGATATATTGTTGACATATATATTTTGTCTTGCCTGTGACATATTTATTGTTGAATGCAAGACATAGTGTATGCTAATTTGTCTTAACCTTGACAGCATAAATTATTTGAAAAAGCTTTATGTGTCAGTTGGTACAAAATCTGGATAATGCATATCACAGATGCCTATAATATATGTTACAGTCGGAAGTTTCTGTATGACATATATCAGTTAACTTGACCTCATTTTCCTGATTCTGTGACAGCTTCAAAACTGAAAAGCTTTTTATCACTTGATAATAAAGCTCATCTGAACTAAGTACAAGGACATCATTCGTAAATATAAATCAACATGCAGACATCTTATACGTTCAGGTATTTCACATCCAATATTTTATGGTAATATTCTTTACAAAGCACAAAAATGTCGGCATTCAACTCAAAAGCTAACCAAACCTTTAAACAGACTTATTCGGAAAGGATATAGTTACAATTCTTTTGTCAAGTCATTAAGGATTGCATATTTTGGTATTAATATCGATTCACTCATAGGGTCTTTGCATCGGAAATAAACACATTTATTCTAAAACCAGTTGTTGGCATGATACAGGTTATGTTCTTCTCATATATTTTATGATGGTATGATACTAAACCCCTAACAGGAGGGATTGTGCTTGTTTTTCATATGATGAAGACATAATCTTTCAATCAGTTTAATTGAGTTCTGGAGCTGGCATGTCAGTAACTGCTAGTAGTCCTTTGTTCATTTATGTATCATTGTCATTTTGCTTGGTTTCTTTTGTTACCTATTCTGACATCGGACTCAGACTTCTTTGAACTGAGTTATACTGTACGTATTACTATGTGTCTCTTTATTCTACATTGGCTAGAGGTATAGGAGAGGGTTGAGATCTCACAAAACATGTTTAACACATTTTTGCGCCTGTCCCAAGTCAGGAGCCTCTGGCCTTTGTTAGTCTTGTATGTTTTTTAATTTTAGTTCATTTATATGTTTTGGAGTTTAGTGTGACGTCCATTTTCACTGAACTAGTACACAATTTTATCGGAAGGCCACTGTTGTCTGCTCTTTGGTTGGGTTGTTGTCTCTTTGACATATTCCCCATTTCCATTCTCAATTTTAAGACATGTCTTTACAGGAGCTTTTGCTATCACTTGTAGTTTATTATACATTGTCGTTAGTAAGTTTTTACTGTTTTCTTCTGTGAAACTATAGAAAATATTGAAATTAAAAACTTTTCTATAATCTTCAATTAACTTTTGTTCTACAAACATTGTTATATGTGATTGAATAAATAGGAATGAGTTAAATTTTAACAAAATTGTCTTTTTTTGGCCAAATTGGTACCTTATTTGTCTAATGAACTGACATCCTACAGTTTTCGTTCCAGAACACTCAGCTAAACTTTATAGAAAAATGAAAGACATGTTTAAGTTGTGCTCCTGCTATTATGAGATTGTTTGAAGAATTTTTTTCTTATTTTTCCTTAGACTTAGGAACTTAGACATTTTTCCGCAAAATTTATTAAAGACGGTACTTGTTTTATGTAATCAACTCCTATAGTTTTCAACCCAGATCCCTGAAACTTCATAGAAAGATTCCACACCTATTGAAGTGTGCACCTGCTATTATGAAATTGATTGCAGAAAACAATTTTTCTCACTTTTCCGACATTTGAGAACTTAGTGATTTTTCATCATTATAAACAAAAGACTGGGCCAATTAATTGGATGTAGTCAGCTCGTCCAACAATTTTCAACTGACAGATCCTTGAAACTTCCCAGAATGATTGCACATATATTGAAATTGGGCACCTGCTATTTTGGAATTGTTTGAATAATTTCCCATTTCCCCATATTTTAAGGAACTTTTTTCAGTGAATGTACTGAGGATTCATTTATTTTCGTGGGTACAAATTTTCGTGGATTGAGGAAAACTTGTCTATTCGTGGATATTTAATTTCTTGGTTTTGGCAAAGTCTGCATACATTCTTTTTGAAAATTTGTATTTCGTTGAACATTTAAATTCGTGGTTCCCCTGTACCCACAAAAATTGGTATCCAACGAATATTAATGAATCCACAGTAACTTGAACCTTAGCCATGCGTGAATGGCTAACCCTTTAAAAATGGGTTGTTTTAACCATAAATTTCTTATCAGTTTTCCAGAATTCAAATTATTCCAGTTTTGAATAATTCCTTGTTGTAACTATTTCTATATCTGCACAACCCAGCCAGTTGAGTCTCTGATCTGTAGTTTATAATGACTATTGTGACTCAATGACACCATGTGAAGGCAACTCCTCTAAGAAAAGTTTGACAAAATATTCTCATACTTGGTAGGATTGTTTTCAATCATGTGTAGTTTACTTTTTTATACCATCTATTGATTTGATCATTGTTTTGGGAATTATGTGATTTTGACCTTTTTTTTCTATCCCCACTTCAATGACACCTTGTCAACACAACTCCTCTGACACTGTTTGACAGAAAGCTCTCATACCTGGTAGGATTGTTTGCCATCATGTGTAGATTACCATTTAATACCATCATTTTGATACTACTATTTTTATGGGAATTATGGGATTTACCTTTTTCTTTACTATCCCCACTACAATAACACCTTGTTACCACAACTCCTCTGACACTGTTTGACAGAAAGTTATCATACTTGATAGGATCGTTTTCCATCATGTGTAGTTTACCATTTTGTACCATCATTTTGATACGACTATTTTAATGGGAGTTAGGTGATTTTGACCTTTTTTTTCTATCCCCACTACAATGACACCTTGTTAACACAACTCCTCTGACACTGTTTGATAGAAAGCTTTCATACTTGGTAGGATTTTTTGCCATCATGTGTATATGGCCATATGTTTTGCTGTCATTTTGATTGACCATTTTTGTCTTCTTAAACGTGCTGTTAAGGGACATCAACAATACATTAGCGTGTGATCAGGTTGGTGTAAGGGGAACCACTAGTTGTAGGTCAATAATATTTGGTCTTCAGATGTATTATCATTGGCACATCTCATTTCCATGGAGATTATTTGTTTGGCCTTTCGAAAGATGATACCTTGTGAATGCATCATGATCTACATGTATGTTCCTGTTTTACAACTCTATTCTGTACATGCAATTATTTTAATCCCTTATTTACGCAGCTCAAAGGAGGAGGACATTTCCCTGCGATGTTCATAAATTCCAATATAAGGTTGTTGTAGATTCATACTGTAGGAGAAGTATATAGTGAAGGATTCATGGTCTAAAATTTTTTTTTATTTTAATAGTGGAAACTCAGTGTAAAGGTGCTGCTTTTGAGAAATTGTTTAGTTTCATGTCTGTTTCATTAAATTTGATTTGTTTTTAATAGAAATAATAAGGGTTAGGGTTTCAGATGGTATCTTTAGTGCATCGTTTATAAATATCATCCTTGAAATTAAAATAATGTCATAGATGTAGGTTAAAAACATCTGCATTACATGAGCATTATGATGTTCCTATCTTATTAAACATGAATAATGCAGTTTATAAGCTACAATATATGTTATTCATTTAGTATATATCTTTGATAATTATGTAATGACATGAAGTTGTTTTTTTCCTGTCGTTTATCATTATTGTCTTTATAATCAGTATTTAGATCAAGATGTAGGTAACATATCTAGAGCACCCTAGATAGAACTGTTAATATGTTGTTTTTTATCTGCTATTTAAGTAGACACACTCTCTTTATTCTTAAAATATTGCTTTGCTCTTTGTGACAGTGAAGTCGCCCCTTGATTATCTTTTTCTTGATAAGGCTCTTATATACAAATATCCTAGCAAGCTACACCAGAGTGAAGATGAAGAACATCAAGCATTAATGAAATATTCTTAGTCATTTATAATGTGGCACTTTAACTATATATATATAAGGCAATATTCGTGTTAGCAAAATTATAATCTATCTGATTAGGCATTTGGGACAAAAGTATATCATACATTATCACAGAATCAAAAATAGAAAAAGACTATAGTACAGTCAAACCTGTATATAAAGGTCACCATCAGGATAAAAAAACCTGACTTTATAAGACAGGAGACCTTTGAATTGATCTTCAAAATGCATAGTTATTATTGCAGTGGGACAAGAAGAGGGCGACCTGGGGAGACAGGATTCCTTTTAAAAGAAATTACTTTTATAGCAGGTTTGACTGTATATTTCTTTTGTGTATTTTAGGTTGGATCCTCATTGTTTGCTAGTAATATCGGAAGTATCCACTTTGTTGGCCTGGCAGGATCTGGTGCTGCATCAGGTATCTCTGTTGGACTGTATGAAATTAATGTAAGTGCATGTTTGGTATTAACAGTGGATAGGAATGGAAATTTAATCTCTTTTTGGGCTGAGTTGTCTGGATCATTACAGAATTACAGTTACAAAACTAAGTACATCTTTATAAAAGTAGAGGTGTGGTCAGTGAGACAGCCAACAACCAAACAGGACAGTCCAAGATGAACATGGACTTCCTTTGAAAAAGGGAATCACCTGGATTGTTACTTATAAGAGATCTCATACTTGTGATTTGAACTTTTGACAATTACCTCTATATATTCACATCTTGAAAAATCGTGAAATATTTATTACTTTTGTCAAAATAATTCCCGCACAATATATATTACATTGTCCACAAGTTGTGTAACATTGAATGGTCATACTGGGTATCTTTAAAGCAAGTTATATGCTTCTCTAGTGACCCTGTGTTACTCCTATTTTAAAAAATCCATTGATCAGCCATAATCTGCCTTAAGGCACAATAAGTCTCTTGTCTTAAAATAAGATCACCAAATTCATTGGTAAAGAAATTGTGCCTATAGAATTATTGTTAGGTGTACATGTCGACGATCTGACTGAGATCAAATGACCATGACCTCATTTTCATGGTTCAATGATCAATGCTATTTGTGCTAATTTCAGTTCTTCAACTGCTATCAATAATACTGCAACTATATTTGGTCCATAGAATTGTTGTAAGTAATGCAGTCAATAAGACGGGGAAACTAACCTTGACCTCAATTTCATAATTCAGATATCAACATAAGATTTTCATACTTAATATGAATAAAAGGAGATGTTGGGTATACAATGAAACAGAAATCTAATGACACAAAAAACCACCAGACAGGATTTAGAGGTCAACAGTCATTGCAGTCTTCAACAATAAGCATTATAATCATCCTTCCCTACCGCTATATCAGCTTCCTCAACATATCTGTAAAACTCGTATCCAGTTAGCGCGTGCAAGTGAGGAGACATTATCAAGTGAGCAGGACTTATCAACAAATTCTCCCAACATATTGCCTTGTATTGTAATGGTGATAAGTCACCAAATAAATTCTTTTAATAAAATAAATTACACTTGCAGTACATATTTTACAATGAACCATTTCTTTTTTCCTAAAATTACTTTACATTATGAAACGAGATGTTGATAAAATGGTGTCGACGGCAGTCTTGATAAGTTCTGCCGGGACTACTTTTTTTCAGAACTGAACTATTTGACCTAATTTGAACTATTGATCTGACCTGTATTGAGATCAATCTATCGATACAAATGTCAACAATGCGGGGGTGGCAGTTTAAATTATTAAAAACATTTATAGTGAACATAAATCTGTCTTTCTCAAATTAACTTCTTTTTTACGAATTACGACTACTTAAATATATATGTGTACTTTTAGTCTTGAAAACAAACAGCATTTTGTTTGATGCGTTTCTGACATTTTTTATGAAGCGTATGCTGTTCAGCAGTCATCGAGTAGAAATTTTCTTCTTCTGGTGATATGAAATACTACGATCTTTCAATATAATCTTTAATATTTCTTTTTTTTTTAGTATCATCTTCAAATATTATACTCTCATATATGCATTATCATGTACACGAAACATTTTTCTTCCTCTAGTTAATGGGAATAATTTACCCTGCGTATTTTGGCCACAAGGTGTATCCGCGGTTTAATATTTTGATGACGTGTGTTGCCTAGTAATAACAGAGACACTCTGGTAACTCTGGTAATAACAATTCCCGCAAAATTATTGAAAAAGGAAATTTTGATAAAAAACATTGCTTTGAAAGATGATAAAAATGTTATCTGAATGTGGATTGTATAGATATTGAAAAATATCAGCCCCCTCGACAAAATATGAAGCTAAATGGCTTGTTCGCTACGCTCACTCGACATTTAGCTTCATATTTTGGCTCGCGGGCTGATATTTTTCTATATCTACATATCCACATCCAGATAACATGTACGTATAATGCAGTCAATAAGATGGGGAAACTAACCTTGACCTCATTTTCATAATTCAGTTATCAACATAAGATTTTCATACTTAATATGAATAAAAGGAGCTGTTGGGTATACAATGGAACAGAAATCTAATGACACAAAAAACCACCAGACAGGATTTAGAGGTCAACATGCAGTCTTCAACAATAAGCATTAGTATATGTAAAATGAATTTCAGAAAAAAAAAGTTCTAAATCAACTTGAGGCTAAAAAATACTCTATAAACAAATAGTTTTAAGAGAGACTATCAAATACTTGCATCAATATCAAATTCTCTTAACATTCTAAATGACCAAAAAAACCTTAAGATATAACAAAAGACAGAATTGACTTGGCAATATGCCAACAAAAAAATTATACAGATACAGTGCAGAATAGTAATAGATCAGTTTTTCCAGTCATTTGAGTTAAAGTTCAACTATTTTTTATTCATAGAATCAATTGGAAGATGTACCTCTGTCTGATAGAATCTCTTGACTTCAAGGGCTTGACATTGTACTCTTGGTTATTGTAACATTAAGTTTTCTTGATAGTAAGACATTTAGCTCGAGGGTTATGTATTTATAATCGAATAAGATGCAAAACAATGCAGTGTGTCTCCTTTGAATAATTTTTCCTTGTTAAGTTTAATCTAATATCTAAAGTTGCTTAGTTTGTTACATTTCTCAATTGTATGCTTAATGGTTCACAAACGGGGTTGGGGATGGGGTATCCCATATGAGGATTAAACTGATTTTTTAGGGCTGAAATAACATGAACAATCAACATTTTACCCTGTTTCAGGCTAACATCAGCTAAAATAGGAGGATTGGCAATGATGAAAAAATATGTAGGTTAATTTAAAGCGTGACAATAAAGGCAATTTCATTCCTTGTGTAGTAATACTTAAATCTAATATAGTTTTACTAGAAACATATTTGTTCATAATTTGTTATACAGGTATTAACTTTCAGTCAGCCTTATCCACAAATTGTAAAATCCAGCATTTGATTGATTTATTGATTGTTGGCAATGCTTAATGTCCAGTGGCAAATATTTCATGCATGTTCAGGACGAGAACAAATTAACAATAAATTTAATAGGTAGTTCCTGAAATAGAGTCTGCTTGGAATGAAGGTTGGGGGGAAATTCGGATTACCACTGGAAATTCAAGCATTTGAAGGAACTGCATGTATACATTCAAACATGCATAAAAGTGTATCATATATTTATATGTGCCTTGTAGTTTTCTGGGAAAGTGCTGTATAATGACTGAGACTGCTTATTAATTTTCAAAATCTATCAAAATATTCTTAAGCATATCTGTCTTAAATTTTCAAAAATGATCTTCTAATTTTTTGATTTAGTTAACGAACATTGGGTAAATTTTTATTTACATTGTATGATTTATGGCTAACATTTTAAATATTTGATATTTTTAAATTATATTTAAGTGAAACTGTCAAAAGATTTAATGCCAAATGGCATTAATTTAACTTTACCTTAATTACACTGACTCACACATAGATTTAGGTCTTTTATTAAAAAAAATCAAAAGTGAGTAAAAGGTGAAAGTTGGCTCTAATTTCAGGAATAATACATAAAATACACATGTTTATTAAATGATGTATTTAATTTGATATATGGTAATATTCATCTTTTAGGCTATGTATATTTTGCTGATATTGGGATACCTGTTTCTGCCAGTATATATTTCTTCAGGGGTAAGAATTATATTATTACTTTTACTATATATATATCATTGGTTAATTGATAACATTTTAAGAAAGATGCACAAATATGCATGCCATTGTGAATTTTAATTGTTTTAGGGATCAATTGGTCTAAGGTCTTGTGATATTTTATTGTCTCTTGTTTTTTGTCATAAAAAGTATGAAGATCATCTTCAAAACAAATGAGGCAAATGAAACCAAATTTTTTCAGATATCATTCTTTTAGGTGTAATACCACCAAATCATAGTACGTCACATCCGGTTGCATAGGAAAATAGGTCGAAAAAAAATATTCCCTTGAATTTGACAGTTGTAGGTAATTGATCCTACATTTCATTGCAGTAAAACATTTCTGGGTCATAAACATATATCTTGGGTATTTCAAAGCACAATTATCTTTTTATTTGGGGTTTCTATAGAATATTTTGGAAACTTGGGGTTACATGGTTACTAAAGCTTGTACACAGGTTAAAAAAGGGGGAAAATTTGATTGGTTAACTTCCAGTGATGGTTATTTTCCTATATGCAATGAAATGTTATGTGAAATTTTTCCTATAGTACTGGACAGGATAAAACTTTACTCATGCCAAGTATTTCTTTATTTGAAACAAAGATAAATTCTGCACTATTTTTTGAAAAGTGCAAATTTAACAAAGACTAATAGGGGAAAATCAATGGTGGTATTACACCTATATGGAAATAAGAAGAATTGGCATGATTGCAATGAGACAACTATCCACCCAAGAGCAAAATATAAGGAAGTATTTAACAACTATAGGGCACTGTACAGCCCTCAACAATGAGCAATTCCATACCGTTATGATGGTTCAAAAGCTTGTTACTTTTAGTTCTAATTGAATAACTAAACATGGCCACCTAGCAAGATAATAGGGTTCTGATATTCTGAAAATTGAAAGAACTGAGAACTGCTAAATAATTTGAGACCAAATATAAGAGACAGGTTCCCTTTATGATACTGGCACTATCACATTTCTATATCAAGTACTCCTAACCATTTTTTTGGTGGAAAGAAGACTTTAGATTGTTACATAACTGATGTTTTGGAAAAAAGAGGCGAAAGATACCATTTGGACATTCAAACTGAGACATGTCGAGAGAAACTGACAACATCATCGATGGCAAAAAATGAAAGACACAAAAATTTCACAAAACACTGTATAGAAAACTAAAGAAACCCAACAAAAATCTGGGTTGATCATTAGATTTGGTAGAACCCATGCATTGGTTACATTTGAAAGCAAAGAGACAATTCCACTTTGCCCTTCTTTAAAAAAAAATCAAACTTCAACCTCTTAAGTAGACAAATAAAACTATGTTTAAGAGACCATTTTTGTTGAGCTTGTAGGTGCTACTATCTTATGGACAATGAATTTGTCATTTTTATAGAGTGGCCAAGTTATCTTCTGGCAGAGTTAACTTGTACTTCAGTGCAAACCTAGACAAAAAGACAACCTGTTAACTCGCTTGTGTGTCTACATCAACTTAGTTGTTGTATCATTTTTGAGAGTCTTATTATCTTAATTAATCATGCTAAACAATTAGAAAAGTAGGAAATCTGACAATTTTCTTATTTTGAAGACCATTTACCAATGCACAGCGATGAAGAATGAATAATTGTAGAATATCAGATGATCAGATGTATACAATTACATTGTTTGCAAAGATGAACGTTCTTGCTTTTTATACCGTTATTAAAAAGCATTTTAATGAGTCGTCTTTCCCCTTCAAAGCTATTAAGATCTTTTATTTTAAATGTCAGTAGTAAGGCTACAAATTCCTTTCCTATTGATTAATACTTATAGAAATAATCTGTATAGATAGATGTTTACCAGTGTCCACATAGACCACTCAGACACCAAGACCTTACCCTTACATGGAACATTTAAACAGAACCAAACTTGTTAATAACTGAATCTGAAAATAATCAAAGTACTGAAGTACTGAGCATCGGATGACCGCAAGTTCTGGTGGATAGTCACAGGCACTTGTCTCACAAAAAAAATCATATCTCTATACCTGAAAGTTAGGATAAGAAGGTACATAGATATATTGTTTTTTTCTGAGACAAATTCCTGTATGGATGATGAATAAATAACAAGGAATTCAACCTCACCGTAATAATTATTATATTGTACATGTGTAGTGATATAATCATGGGACAATCATTTGTTATCAATATAATATATATCATATTAATATTTGTATAACAGTTATATATATAGCAGATCATCTTAATAACTCTACTGGCAAATTATCATCCATTTATACCATCATTCTATTCTACTATTCTAATGATAGTGCAGTGCAAGTGCATGGTAGACACTCTTCTGTAATAATAGGTTTGATTTGAGTAGGCATTCATATTTCTCCCGCTGTTGTTGCAAAACTTGGGCATCCTCAAGATATTCTTCAGCATGCGTAACACAGATTTTCAGTATTCATGATTTGTTACTGATATATATATTTCTCACGACAAAACATTTTCATATCATTTATCTATGTTCTTAAAAAAATATTTTCATGAATATTTATTGATGAAATCAATATATATTAACAAGCGATAAGAGATATTCATCCTAAAACACAATTTTTCGATATTAATGATTGTTTTACTTATATATATATATTTCTCACGACAAAACATTTTCATATTATTTATTTATGTTCTTAACAAAAATATTTTAATGAGTATTCATTGAAGAAATGAATTTATATAACAAGCGATAAGGAATGTTATTTTGCACTCGATAATATCTGCGTATTTACACGAAATACGTTCAGTTTTCAGTCAAAAGCGCAAGGGACATGTGCAGAAATTTCTGCGGCAACATAACACCGGTATGACCTCTCAAGGTCACATCCGATGTAAAAATGGAAAAATATTGTAGTATTATTGTGTGGCTTAGTTCTTTGTAATGTGACATACATGATTTATGAGTTGACAAATATTGTTTCTCACTCACATTAAATTAGGAATTCATGTTTTTAAGGTGTTTACAATGCCAGAATACATGAAGATGAGATTTGGTGGAAAAAGAATTCAGATTTATCTGGCTATTTTGTCATTGTTTGTGTACATCTTCACCAAGATTTCAGTAAGTAGTTTCATCATCTATTAATTCAGCATTTTTAGCTCACATGACTATTAGGGCCATTGTGGGCTTTCCCCATCGCTTGGCATCTGTTGTCTGTAGTCAATAAATATAGTCGTTTGTTAATTATACCCCCGCTTTAAAAAAGTGGGGGTATACTGTTTAACCTCTGTCTGTTCGTAAGTCCGTCCGTCTGTTCCATAAATATTTTTCGTCGCATCTTTCTCAGGAACTACATCATAAAGATTTCTGAAATTTGGTTTCAGGGTTTATATAAGTCAGCTATATCATGTGATGCATTTTCAGATTCATCACTCAACAACTTCCTGTTTAACGAACACTTACATATTTTTACACTATTAAAATTATCCATTTGCGGAGGGGGTATCATCAGTGAGTAGTAGCTTGCAGTTTCACTTGTTTTTACAGATATCTTCTCTGAAACTACTGGAGAAAATTAAACGAAACTTGGCCATAATCATCTTTGGGGTATGATGTTTAAAAATAGACCCAATGAAACTGCTTGTCAGAAAACTCCTTATTGCCCATAATGTAAAGTATTTGTAATTAAATTTTGAAGATATTAAGGATTTTGATAACATTTTTATGCAATTAAAACTCGTTTAACTGCCTCTTAATATGAAAAAAATTATATGTGTAGCATTTATACTTTCAAAAATATAGTTGATTAAAAATTTGTGAACTATTTCTATATAGACAAGGTTCACTTTAGACCAAATATGGCCTTGAATTTTAACTTTATCATTAAATTTCAAAATGGCCATAATTTGGTTCTTAAATGGATCTATTTCAAAAACCTTACTACTAGGTTAAACAATTAAATTATGTTAAAAACTGTTAAGAATTATTGAAACTTTTACCAAAACTGACGTTACAACACAAATAATGCATACTTGAGGGGTAATTTCTTCAGCATTTTTCATGTGATGTGCCAAAAAGACGTTTTTTTGTATTAATAGTTATATCACAACTATTTCTATGTGAAATTTGTAGTATTATGGCCTGATTAAAAAAACATCAAAATCTTAGGACCAAATTTAACCCTTCGTGAACTTACTCCTTTATAGAATGTTTGTAAAAAGTGGGGAAAATATGCATTTTTCCACTTTCAGTATGATTTCTAAAAAATCTGTCAACAGAATATTGTTGAAAAATTGTAATGCTGTAAACTTTCCTTTTGAAAGATATGAATACATATTAGGTATGACAAGCCGTTTTTATATTTATTCAATTTCCAGATATCTTTTTAACTAAATAAGATATCTTATAAACTTTATTGTATAAAGAATTCAGGCCCTCGCGAGTGGGAGAGTCTATCACAGGGAGGGACTGAATTATTCAGGTTACCAGTGTAGGCACACCTCCAATGGAGTAGAATAAAATAGTGTCCTTCACCACACAATATTATAAGTTAAGAATATGTCAAATCCTCTACACAATAATATATCAATAAAAATGACTTCTTCTGTTCCGCCACCGTTATGTACAATTAATATATAATTTCACGATAAAAAGATAAAATTATCTTTGATTTTAATCCGTATGCACCCATATAATAACCAAAATTTATAATTGGTTGATTACTGTCTGATTTGATTACAACTGATGATGCCTGTGGAGATTCCCACCCTGATCATCAGCATAATGTCAAAATAATTACTGTGCACTTCAGCTTTATTTCAATACTTGTTTTCTCCATTTTTGTTATCAAGCCTTAAATTTTATTGGCAAACATTTATTCTTGGCTGTATTAAATGTAAAGTGCATGTTATTGACATACAAATTCCTAAAAATGGGGGTTGTGTGCATTTCCACGGAGGTTGTAAATTATCATTTCACGATAAACGAAAGAAAACAAAGCAATTCCTTGCTCCCTATCAATATGCATGAAACTTGTTTAGGTTACAAGGAAATAATTATTTACATAGGCGACAATGGTAGCCTTTTTTGGTCCTGCGTTTTCCCTATCAAAGATCCATTGAAAAAAATGTCGAAATCTGAATTATCAACACCTTTGTGTGTAATTGAAACTGCAAAACACATATGGTGCCGCAGCTTTTTTGATAGAAAAATGGCATTTTTTAAGGGTCTTCAACGGTTCCGGAATTTTCGAAATAGTATAAATGAAGAACACTCCTTGCTAAATTTGGCACAGAAAATGTTTCTCGTCACAGAGAGTTTTCTCTAAATTTCTCGCTATTTCTACACCAATGGCCAACACTCATTTCAAACTATTTCAATTTTGATTTCTAATTACTAGGGCAGCAGAAAATAAATTTACTTCTACCTATTATCTTGGATGTGAAATCTAGGTGGCGCCAATCATCTTTATTTACTTCCTTTTAACCTTTAATGTTCTTCAAGCAGGAAAAATTGCAATCATATGGAAATGACAGTTTACCACCAGCAAAGAAGATCCCAATATGAAAACAGGGATATTGGTTTTGTCCTTTTTTCTAGGTAACCCTGCTTTTGATATCAAAAAGATTTAAACAAAAAAACTTATCACATTTAGTTTGTAAGAAATCTTAATTGTTTATTTTTTTCTTATTTAATATATAAGATACATTATTTAGTATATAAGATATCTTTCTTAATATATAAGATATCTTATTTAATATATAAGGTGTCTTATTTAATATATAAGATATCTTATTTAGTATATAAGATATCTTATTTAAAATATAAGATATCTTATTTAGTTTATAAGATATCTTATTTAATATATAAGATTTCTTATTTAATATATAAGATATCTTATTTAATATATAAGATATCTTATTTAATATATATAATATCTTACTTAATATATATAAGATATCTTATTTGATATATAAGATATCTGATCAAATATATAAGATATCTTATTGAATATATAAGATATCTTATTTACTACATAAGATATTTTATTCAAAATGAAATATATCTTTATAAGTCTATTTAAATAAGTTTGTAAGATATTTTATTTAGTATATAGGATATTTTATATTAAAGAAAGTGGGGGCTAAATTGAACTGACCTTGTATGGTCGTCCAACTTATTTTCGTCGCATTTTTATCAATGCTTTCACACCAAAGGCAAATAAGAGCACCAGGCAATTGAAGGATTCTAATATATATATAGTCTTTTATGGATTTCTAAAACTGTCACCTGTCAGATCAAGTCAGGTAAAAGTTTTTACTTAAATCCCAAGTTTAACTTAAATTTCTTTCAAGAGGTTGTTAATAGGTGAAAGTTTGGGTTAACATTTCCATCTACTTTATTATGCCTCCATTGTCTGTTCAAACATACATGGGAATCTGTGTTTCAGTTAGATTTGAATAGGACAAGGGATCAAAAGATAAAAAATTGTATTGTCAATCTTATTTCAATCTGTATTCGGTTAATCTAGAAATTAAAATTTACGAAATTATTATAAAGATTTAAAAATATATTATGAAATTCCAGTGGGGGAAAAAATTTCCTTGAATAAGTTAAAATGTTTTTCCTTCCAGAATTCGGCAGCCAGAAATATTAACAGGAATGAGACAATGTCCACAAACCAACATGATACAGAAATTAGGATATATGTTTCAAATTTTTTAAAGCAGTCACTTTTGCTGGCATGGTCATATTTGATCTACATTTTTTATAAACATACTTTTAATGGTTAACATACCCCTTTTTCATTCTTTCCAAATATGACAAAAACTGTTTTTGTTAGCTTATTTTTATTATATTTTGATAGTGTTTTTCATCACAATCCTTCCATGATTATCACTTGCATCAAAGTCAACAGATTTTATGTACAGTAACTGGTTTTTGAGATACATCATATTTCAAATAGCTTGAAAAAATGTTAAATCACAAAAATGCTGAACTCCGAGGAAAATTTAAAACGGAAGGTCCCTAATCAAATAGCAAAATCAAAAGCTCAAACACATCAAACATAAACTATACAAGATATCTCATAAACCATACTAAGTCTTTAGGACTCCAAAAAATCATATTTATTCTGATTGTAAAGTTCATATACACTTTTTAATCTCAAGGCCCACTAATTCAGGTCGCAGATTGTCATTTCTAATACACCTATCTGCTTTCTGGATAACATCACAAATATTTATTAATAAACGACTCTTCTCATCTGCCATTTTGAAAGTGCGATCACATGATCTATTTACTGCCATGTAGTTCCAGAAGGAGCGTTCATTGTTGAATTTATTTACTTATGTTATTTTAAATAAGATATCTTATATAGTCAATAAGATATCTAATAAACTAAATAAGATATCTGTTAAATCGATCATATGAGATATCTTGTATAGCTTATAAGATATCTTATATACTTTTAAAGATATCTTATAAACTATACAAGATATCTCATAAAGTATTTGCTTAAAAGATATCTTTAAAAAGATATAAGATATCTTATAAACTTTACAAAATATCTAATAAGTTAATAAGATATCTTATAAAATAAATAAGATATCTTATTAACTTCAAATTAAATAAGATATCTTATAGACATTATAAGATATCTTGAAATTGAATAAATATAAAAACGGCTTGCCATAATTAGGGGTCTTTTTTGCCCTCTAAATCATTTAATATAGATATGAAGATGTGGTATGATTGCCAATGAGACAAAAGTATAATACAGAAACTATAGATGGTAAAAAATTATCAGGACAAGAGCTACAAATAAGCCATCATGGCTGAAAGTATCAGTTGTTTTAGTGGAAACTATAGTAGAAAGAACAAATTTACCAGCAAGGCAAGATGAACTATTAAGTCAACATTGTTGAAAAATTGTCAGTTGAGCTTTTACAAGAGTTATTGCCCTTGAATGATAACTTTTAACCATTTTTGTGTTTATTTTCAAAAAAACTATGGAAGATGGAGAGAAACTGTAATAGCAAAAATTATCAGCAGAACATGATCTACAAGTTAGTACTCATGCCTTAAATTGTCAGATGACTCTTTTTTAGGAGTTATTTCCCTTGAAGAATGATATTATCACATTTGTTTTCATTTTTGCTTGAAACTATTTGAAATTTTCTCATTGCTTTGTATCAGTATAAAGATAGGTGAGTGAGAAAGACACCTTGGAGTCTCTAATTTTTAGTGGTTTAGATTTATTTTATTGGAAGACTTGTATGTAATTTCAATTATTTTACATGCAATCTTGTTTCACATTTTTGCACCTGTCCCAAGTTAGGAGCCTCTGGGCTTTGTTAGTCTTGTATGTTTTTTATGCCCCGCAACTAAAAGTTGGGGGGCATATTGTTTTACCCCTGTCCGTCCGTCCGTCCCATTATGGGTATATAGTTTTTCCACATAACTCCTCCTACAGTTTGAGTGCTAGGAAGTTTTCACTTTGCTGGCTGTTTGTACATATATTGAAGGTGTGCATGTGGTCAGGGTTTTGACTTTTATTAATATTTGCTCTTTTGGGAGATCGTTGAACTTTGTCATTTTGGAGTATAAGAGGTGCATAGAGTTTCCGGATAACTCCTCCTACAGTGAACCATAGACCTATTTGTTCCCATGCTCATCTTTGTGTATTTTAAAATAACACTTTCTCCCAGACACAATAATATCTCAAAGAAAGTCCTACATTGACTTGTTATAATACAGATACTTCAGAGTGGAGTGCGGGGGCATCACTTTGTCTAGTTTAATTTTGGTTCATTTATATGTTTCGGAGTTAAGTGTGACATCCATTTTTGCTGAACTAGTAGACATTTTTGTTAGAGGCCAGCTGAAGACTGCCTCCGAGGGTGCGGGATTTTTTCGCTGTGTTGAAGACCCATTGGTGGCCTTGTGCTGTTTTTTGCTCTTTGGTCGGGTTATTGTCTCTTTGACACATTCCCGGTTTCCATTCTCAATTTTGTTGTTTGCTTTGTTACTACTTGTATTATTTTATAGGCAGACATGTATACTTTAACTTTAATTTATACAATTATTTTATTAGAAATTATTGTCAGAAGTTTATGCTGAACTACAATTGTTTCAATTATTTAAAAAGTATTTTTGTTACTTAGTCTCTAATTATTTCAATTAATCTACTGAAAAATTTGTACGCTTTATAATATTAGTTTTACTATTTATTTCATAGGCAGATTTGTATGCAGGGGCTATATTCATTGAGCAGTCTCTAAAGTGGGATATATATGCATCTATAACATTGTTGTTAACTATTGCTGCCATCTTCACTATAGCAGGTAACAAAAGTTCAAATGTTCATTTTCTATTGATACCTTAAATACAATATGAATTTTGCTAGGTGAACTACTAAATATTGCAAGAGTCAAATCATGACAGAACAATGGAAAATACAAAAAAATGATTTTTAAAAGGTAAATACACGAGATCATGAGATGTTTGAATAATAATATATACAATATATTTTGGTTTTCTAACATGCACTTATTTATAAAATTTAATTCTACATAGAAATTATGTTTTCATTTCAATGAAAAAAAAGGGTCATCCAGCACTAAATATAATAATGAAACCAACAATTTTCTGTTATAGGTACAAAATGTTTGCTGTGAGACGTTGAGTTTTAGGCTTTAGTAAAAAAAAAATGGGATAATTTTATTATAAATAAAACAGAAGACATAGAAATTTAGTCATCTGTAACTTCCTAGGTTTTCTCCTATTTGCAGAATTATTCACACATAGAAGATTGTGAGAATTCATCATTTTAGATAAACAATTTCTTGAAACTGAATTAAAAGGCAGTTTGCAAATTTTCAGTAATAATTTCTGTATATTTTACTTAAGGAACTGACAGGTCTGTTTTTGAATTAGTAGTAATAGATATACAGAGAGGCTTTGAAAATTTGGGATGAGTCAATTAAATAAGTGAAATGAGTCACTTTTGAATTAGTTCAAAATAATTCATTTTTTTCTTAAATATTATATATTTTAGAAACAATTTTATGTTTTCAGTTTTATTTATACCTAGTAATGTTGAAGTGTGATAACATACATAAAGTAGCAATTTTACCAGTTTTAGCTATTTAGCTGAACTAAACTTACTGCCCAGTATTTGTTTGAAAGTATAGGCCTTTTCTTTAGTTCATTACTTACAGATGCCATCAGGTTCAGAGACCACATGCAGTGGCAAGAAAATAACTTTCTTTACATTGATTTTTGTACATTCAATTAATTATGGTGTATTTCATAATGCATAATGATACAATAATGTAAAGTACTTTCCCTTTTGGAATTTCTACACAAGAAAAAGTGAAATTTACAAGACATTTTTTAACTTTCAGGTGGATTAACAGCTGTGATCTGGACAGATTTTGTTCAGGCAATTCTAATGATTATAGGAGCTATAGCATTGATGATTTTGGGTAAGTAAAGCTATATTGTCTTGACAGATTTTGTCATTTTTGTTCAGATGATTTTAATGATCAAAGGAGTTATTGCTTTGATAATTCTGGGTATTAGGTAATAATGTAATATTTAAAATCTGTAATGATTTCGTTTAGGCGATTCCAATGATGGTGGGAGCAAAAGCATAATCATGATGTTTGGTTCTATTTTGACAAAATAAGCCAAAAAAAATATCAATGGCGGCTACGGCGTTAGCTAACTTCTTAAAAGCTTTATATTTTAGAAGGTGGAAGGTCTGGATGCTTCATACTTTGTATATGGATGCCTCATGTTACGAAGTTTCCGTCAGTCACATGTCCAATGTCCTTGACCTCATTTTCATGGTTCAGTGACTACTTGAAAAAAAAGTTAAGATTTTTTGTAATGTTAGATTCCCTCTTATTATAAGTAATAGGATAACTATATTTGGTATGTGCGTACCTTGCAAGGTCCTCATGCCCGTCAGACAGTTTTCACTTGACCTCGACCTCATTTCATGGATCAGTGAACAAGGTTAAGTTTTGGTGGTCAAGTCCATATCTCAGATACTATAAGCAATAGGTCTAGTATATTCGGTGTATGGAAGGACTGTAAGGTGTGCATGTCCAACTGGCAGGTGTCATCCGACCTTGACCTCATTTTCATGGTTCAGTGGTTATAGTTAAGTTTTTGTGTTTTGGTCTGTTTTTCTTATACTGTATGCCATAGGTCTACTATATTTGGTGTATGGAATGATTGTAAGGTGTACATGTCTAGCGGGCAGGTGTCATCTGACCTTGACCTCATTTTCATGGTTCAGTGGTCAAAGTTAAGTTTTTGAGTTTTGGTTTTTTTTTCTAGTACTATATGCAATAGTTCAACTATATTTGGTATGTGCGTACCTTGCAAGGTCCTCATGCCCGTCAGACAGTTTTCACTTGACCTCGACCTCATTTCATGGATCAGTGAACAAGGTTAAGTTTTGGTGGTCAAGTCCATATCTCAGATACTATAAGCAATAGGTCTAGTATATTCGGTGTATGGAAGGACTGTAAGGTGTACATGTCCAACTGGCAGGTGTCATCTGACCTTGACCTCATTTTCATGGTTCAGTGGTTATAGTTAAGTTTTTGTGTTTTGGTTTGTTTTTCTTATACTGTATGCCATAGGTCTACTATATTTGGTGTATGGAATGATTGTAAGGTGTACATGTCTAGCGGGCAGGTGTCATCTGACCTTGACCTCATTTTCATGGTTCAGTGGTCAAAGTTAAGTTTTTTGAGTTTTGGTCCTTTTTTCTAATACTATATGCAATAGTTCAACTATATTTGGTGTATGGAAATATTTTATGATCTATTTGGCAGTCACACAGGTTTTATTTGACCTTGACCTCATTTTCAAGGTTCATTGCTCAGTGTTAAGTTTTTGTGTTTTGGTCTGTTTTTCTTAAACTATAAGCAGTAGGTCAATTATATTTGTTGTATGGAAGAATTGGTAGCTGTACATGCCTGCCTAGCATGGTTCATCTGACCTTGACCTCATTTTCATGGTTCATTGGTCAATGTTTAGTTTACTTGGTTAATGTTAAGTTTATGTGACAGTTGTAATAAAGCTTTATATTTAGGACTATCAACATAATATCAATGATTAGTAAAGAAGGCGAGACATTTCAGCGTGTGCACTCTTGTTATAATAGCAATGAAGATGAATTAAAGTCTTATAGGATTGTAGGTATGCTTTATTTTACCCCCTTTTACTTTGATGATTTGACTGTGGTTTCTACAGCAGTTGCTAAAATTTCCGACCAGTTAGTTTGATAAATATAGATTCTTACATTGATACCAGTGGATTATCGGATTTATCCAATTGAGATAGTTAAAATTTATAATTTAACTATCAAGATTGGATAAATCCGATAATCCACGAGTAACTATGTAAGAATCTGTTTCTCTAATGATTAAAAAATAAATTTTCACCTTTTGTTAAACGAAAATCCCCTTCGCCAGTGCCTTCCACATTCCCCTAAGTTGTCAATTTCATTAACACCTGTTGGCAAATTTTGATACATCCAATGTGCTAAGCACGATAAAGGTTATGACCCTTAAATTCGTCCAATCATCTTCTGAGATCATCGGCAACCACACGTTGATTAAATTTTTTTATACAATGGGTTCAGAAAGGGATAAATTTCCATAGAATTAGAGAAAACAAATTACAATTGGGTCAGAACTTTGAATGGACTTTAACAGGTGGAGAGCAACACCTACAGTTAAGTCACAGTAATAACGCAGCAAAACTTCAAATCATATAGAGGAAGAAACATTATTTCTGATTTCTATTTTATATTACAGCCTTTGCCAAGGTTGGTGGATTGAGTGGTTTGATAGAGAAATATCCCAATGCCATTGCTAATCAAACCATACCAAACACAACATGTGGATATCCTAGGAAGGACTATATGAACTTGTGGAGAGACAACAATGCAGACATACCCTGGGCTGGAGTTATTGGACTGTCAATTAACTCCATATGGTATTGGTGTTCAGATCAGGTATTACTTTCTACAGAAATGTATACATGTATTTGGTACTTTTATGTTGGGGTATTAACCGTTGCCCATAACATTTTTTTGCCAGTGAATAGGTAAAGCAGAAAAAACCAGAGTTCTCAAAATCTTTTTTCCCTCAAGGTCCTTGAAGAAAATCTGCTGGTCCCCACTATTATTTCTATTGCAAAATTCAAAATTGTAGCAGTCCTATGCAAAATTTTAGTGGTCAGGACCTTTTGGACCACCAATTTTCCAAGTATTTGCAAATATTAATGAGCTTTGAATTTCAAGGGTAATATATGGTTTGCCTCACAAATTGATATAAAGATATGTGTTTATTGTTAAACAATACATACATTATGACAGCTCACATCATGGCAGTATAATTCAGTATAATTGCAAAAAGATTTTTGATTAAATGTAATCATCATAGTTTTGTCATGATTCAGGTGATTGTCCAGAGAGCATTAGCAGCTAAGAACTTTGATCATGCCAAAGCAGGAACACTATTCTGTGGTTATCTTAAGATCCTACCCCTGTTCCTGCTTATTTTCCCAGGAATGATTGCCAGAATTCTATATCCAGGTGAGTATGATAATAAAAGTCCTTTGTTAGTATAATCAGTAATCGATCTTCAGCAATTGTGATACATTGTGTGAATGATAATTGATGTAATCAGTATAATAATAAAAGTAAATTCAAGTAATCATTAATCACTGAAAATGATAATCAGATTTTGAAATGGTAGACAACTGAAATATTTTATAGCTTTTCAGATGGTTGTTTTTTTTTTAGTAATTTCATACATTATACAGTTGGTGACCTTCTGCTGTTGTCTGTTCTATGGTCGGGTTGTTGTCTCTTTGACACATTCCCCATTTCCATTCTCAATTTTATTTTAATTTTAATTTTAATTTTAATATACTAAAATAATAAAAAAAAATATAAATTGGTAGCTGTGTGGCTCTTTCCATCTCTTTGCTTCTTCACACTTCTTTACTCCCTCTGCAATTATTCTGTAAATGATATTCCTTCTGCTAACCTTAAAGATTCTGTTTATATTTCTAAGCAGATATACAAGACTTTCAGAATATTTCTGTCACTGTGTGAAACCCATTTCTATGGACTGTGGATTCATTATTATTCGTGGGATATCAATTTTCGTTGATTTCGTATGTACAAGTGAACCACGAATTTAAAATTTCAACGAATAACAAATTCTCTGTAGGTTTGTATGCAGACTTTGACAAAACCACAAAATCAAATATCCATGAAAAATTGGTACCCACGAAAATAAATGAATCCACAGTATATGTCACTTTGAAATGCATTTCTATATATATATGTTGGTAATTAATATATTTTCAGACAATTTAGAAGAAAAGAAAATCATATAAACAAGGAATATTTATTTTCCTGATGATTCTGCTTTCTTTTTGGGGTTGGTCAAGCCATGTCTGACATTCTTTTTGGGGTTGATCAAGCCATGTCTGACATTCTTTTTGGTGTTGGTCAAGCCATGTCTGACATTCTTTTTGGGGTTGGTCAAGCCATGTCTGACATTCTTTTTGGGGTTGGTTAAGCCATGTCTGACATTCTTTTTGGGGTTGGTCAAGCCATGTCTGACATTCTTTTTGCGGTTGGTCAAGCCATGTCTGACATTCTTTTTGGGGTTGGTCAAGCCATGTCTGACATTCTTTTTGGGGTTGGTTAAGCCATGTCTGACATTCTTTTTGGGGTTGGTCAAGCCATGTCTGACATTCTTTTTGGGGTTGGTCAAGCCATGTTTGACAACATTTTATATTCTTTTACATTATTATTATTTATCATTGTTGCATACTCTGCAATCAGCCATTCTTAATAGAACAATCCTACAGCTATAGCAAAGCTGCACTTTGTAAACCAAACATTTATAAAAAGTCATCACACCCTTTTTTCCTTTGTATTAAAGTCTAGTAGAAACTGCATAGTCAATTGACAGATGGCATTTCTTGCAGTTTTCTTTAGAATCATCAACATAACCCCTTTTCTATTATATTTTCTGTAGTATTGGTAGATTTTAAGCTTGAAAGATGAAAACATTCAGATATTAGCTACTTTTACTTCAAAAAAGGTTAAAAAGGTCTGCTAGCCTAGTATTTCTACCTGTATTTGGCCTTGTACAAAATGTAATTACCAATCAAAGTCATTGTACAGATATTGTCCATATCCTACATTTTGAAGTAGCCACAAATGACAGATTAGTAATTTTCTACTTTGGGTAGCTTTACCTTGTGATATTTCCGTCAGATCTAATCTTCTTTCTCATTGGACAAATTTCTGATGATAGCATTGTAGAGATTTAAAGATTATCGTTCGTCATCTCTATCGGTAAACAAGATTGATATGACCAATGATAATCTGTTTATCACTATTTTGCCTATGACGACGTTGATGTTTACATTGACAACGGCAAGTGCGCCCTTAGTTTCTAGCGATAATTTTTCATATCACTCTACTGTGCTGAGAAAGGAAATTATCAGTCAGTAAGATCAAAGGAAAATTTCGTAAAATAGCGATAAAACTTAATATCCTTAACTTTTGATTTGGCTGTTCAGGAAAATAAGGGTCATAACAAAATTGAAATAAAGGCCTTTAGGGGACTTCTAACGGTACACAAATTATATGCAAATGAGCTTTTCCTTTGAAGCTGGTATTTATTATTAATGATGAAGTCAACTTTGGTGAACACAGGCCTGGTTGGGTTTGGTGAGAACTGATGTTATGTGAAGGGGGACTTGGAGTGGGCCAGTCAAATGAAAAATTCTATTTTTTTTCTTTATTTCTTTACCTTCAAGATTAGGGGTTATTAGACAAAAGCTTTTACTAAGCACACTTACCATCCAAAGGCTTCTCATTTCATTGACATAAACTTCATAATAAACGCATTCAGTAGTTATTTTTCTGCAAGACTAGTTATATTTTGATGTCTTAGATCACACTCTAATTTGAGCAAGATTTGATTGTGTTTAAAAAAAAACACTGAAAAAAAAAATAATTTGAGCAAGCTGAAAATGGGCATCCAATAGTTAAAGATGCTAATTTTGCATCTGCTCCATATTTTTAAATCTGAATTTGTTCTCAGACTACCTCTTAACCCTAAATAAAAGAATCATTAATTGTCTTTAGTTGATGCTTTCTAGTGCAAGTAAACACAATGGGAGCTTAAAAAACAATTGTCTTTACGTTGATGGAACATGTCTTGATTTTGAAGTCATCATAAATCAGCTTTCTAGTGCAAGTCAACACAATGGGAGCTTAAAAAACAAAGGGATACTAACCCAGCTATAGCAACAGTATAAAAACTTATATTTCAGAAGGTGGTAGAGCTTGACAATCCATATTTTGTATATAGATAATTTATGGTCTGAAGTTTCCTATTAGCATATGTCACATGTAATTGACCTCATCTTCAGTTAATTGATTTATTGAAGTCAACCATAAACTTTTGTAAAAAGAGCAGTTTTGGGATTTGAATGGTCAAAGTTTCTGTGCTTAGTTTAGTTTCTCAGATAATATAATTAATAGGTCAGCAAATACATATAGATTATAACATGGCATTTTTCATATCAGACCCCTTATCAGCCCTAGGTCATGATATCAGCCCGAGAGCGGACAGGCTCGAGGGATGATTTTGACCATGGGCTGATAAGGGGTCTGATATGAAAAATGACATGTTATGTTCTTTTTATCATATACTTCAGCAGAAGCCATACAGACATGAAAATTTTTTTAAAACTTTATAAAATTCATTTATGTATTATTTGTTTTGTGTTTTTTAATAATATATTTTCCTGTTTCCTAATATTCCTTCTGTTATTCTACTTAGCTATGTTTTTCACTTAAATGTACCATTGGTGTTTATTTTCCGGAATTTGCAGAATGATGTTGAAATGCTTTGCGATTACGTTAAAGAAAGGCATGCGATAATAACAGGAAGCAGTTGATATAAACTGGAAACAGTTGATATATACCGGAAGCAGTTGATAACAAAAGTCATATCACACTGCTAAGACAATTCTTCAATTTTATTGAATTAATATATGTATAAATTAGTTTTATCAAGGGGTACAATTATATCATTATTTTCTACAAGTATATGATAAATAAATATATATCTGGTAATGCACTGACCGAACTGACACAGGGGATTCTACTTTAAAATGATATGTTATATATTATATATACATTGTATAAGGTTAAGTGAAACCTTCTAAGGTTTACATGTCAATCTGACAGGGTCATCTAATTTTGACTTTTTTTTTCCACTGCTGCTTGACTTTCAGTCCCCAAGAGTACATTTCTGCCAACTTTTAATAATGCAAATGCATGAGATTTGGCAAAAATCGTAATGATCAAAGAGAAAAAACAATAGATAAAAGGAAAATGCCGCCAAATAAGCATCAAAATGCGTGAGTCTCACGCTAAATGCGTGAGACTTGGCAGCCCTGAGAGTATCATCTGCCTTGCAGCAAGTCCTTCAATTCTAGCAAGATTTAGATGTCTAAATTTCCAGTTCATGCATTAATTATATAACTGTACTAGCACTAAGGTTGCAAGTCCCTCAGGCAAAGTTGACCTTAAACAGTTTTAGGTTCTGAGGAGGTCCTATTCATTTTTATGCTCTCCAAAGTTTGATTTTTTTGGCCTTCAAAATTTTTTATCTGGATGGTTATTCCAGTGACATGATGTGGTGTGCTGGAAATTCAGTATAAATGCATTTTATAATTACTAATGATGGTTTAATAATAAACACTAAGTTTAAGTTTATGTTAGTTTCTGAGTTTCTATGAGTTATAAGGTCAACTGTATTTGGTCTAGACTACATATCTGGCTAACAGAGTTAATCTGACCTTGACCTCATTTGCATGATTCAATGATAAATGAAGAGACTTTCAATATAGAAAGTTAAAACCAATAAAGGAGGGGAGACATTTCGTGGTGTCCACTTTTGTATCTATATGAAAATATAATACAATTTGAAAAAGATCAACACACTTATTTAGTATAGAACTGTTGGTCTGAGAGGTCTGAACACTAAATATTTAACAATATAATGCTTGTTTGTTAAATATCACTCTGTTTGACAGTAAGTTGACATGTTCAGTTTTATCTGAGTTTTTAACATTCACTTTAGTTATTTTTAAGTATTCCAGAATTACCATTATGTTTTTTATTATTATTTGATAACTTAATTATTCAAAATAGTAGAGTTACAATATATTTGTAAAAAAATATATGAACAGCTATATTGCACAGCTAAAAGAATGGCAAGTTGAATGAGTGATTTGAGTTATTTCGAACCCAATGAAAGTTTTCCACAGTGCCATCTCTATCTGGTCAAGGTATTTAAACTTTTGTAAGTTCACCTGTCCTATTGAATAAATACAATAGCTATTGTTCTCTGTGTAGTTTATTCTCTGGGACCTTTAAATTTCTTCAAGAGAAATCTGTTACTCATTGATTAATTTACCTGAGTAAAAAAAAATCTTCTAAATAGACGAAAATACATGTTTAATACTCAAAACTGCATGTGATGTTGTATTTATTCAATATTAATAAGATATTTTCAATTTGTTGATGTAAACAGTGATTCAAACATTAATAAAAGTTGATTTCTGACAAAACTTTAGAATTTTTTTTTTTTTTGTGTGTGTTTGACAAATTAAAAATTGAAAATGTTGATGTTCAAATTAAGACCTACTTAAATGTATTCTATTACTAAACAAAAACAAAAAAAAATGCAAATTTCAATGGGAACATTACTTAAACTTTTGTTAGAAATCAAATTTTTATGATTAAATCAGTGTTTATATTGTAAAGATTGATAATATATTATCAATTTTGAATTATGAAATACATCATCACAGGCAGTTAATGAGTATAAAAAAAGTAATTTTGTCTATATATAAGAAAATTTTTTCATGACTCAGGTAAATTAATCAATGAGTGATAGATTTCTTTTAGAAGAAATTTAAAGGTCCCAGTGAATAAACTACACAGAAAACAATAGCTATTGTATTCATTTGATGGGACAAGAGAACTTACAAAAGTTTAAATACCTTGACCAGATAGAGATGGCACTGTGGAAAACTTTCATTGGGTTCGCAATAACAGTGTGAAATTATGAGTTCTAAGGTCTCTAAATGATTGTAATTGAATCTTTGAAGCGAAAATTATACAGCCATCATACTTTAAATGGGACATTTTGCAGTTATTGTAAAAAAAATTTTTTTATTAATTTTAGCACTTTTTGTTATTACCATCTGTTCCTTTTTTTGCCAGTTGTAGGAACAGTAATGATGAAATTCAATACTTAAATTGTTTTACGTTATTGATTAATTAATATGTTAAATTTATGCTGTTTTGACACCTGAAATAGGATGTAATGCATTTATATAAACCACAGTATATCTCAAATATATCAATCCACTGTATTATATATTTTTTCTTAAGATTTCCTTAAGATATTAAAGTTTGTATATAGAGGAGATTTGTTATATTAGCTGCCACTTAAATAAACTACCAAAATTTCAACATATAAATTTACCTTTGAGAATTTCTTGTTTTATTCCTTTCCACATTTTGGGATTTTTTTTACTGGTGCTTTCCCTTTAAAACGAATTTGAAGGATCAACATTTAAAATACATTAACTTATGTTAAATCTTCTAGTATTGTTCTGGACCAGAGTGCACATGAGGATTTCATCCCATCAATTTTAACCATACCAATTGACTTTCATGAAATACAAAAGCAAAATTCAATAGAGGATTTTCAGTATGTGACATGAGGACCCATCTTGTGGCATTGGTATCTCTCTTTGTTACTTTTTTTTTAGAAATAACATTATGTGTGTCTGAACTTTCCACTAAAAATTTCTGATGATTTCTGTGGAGTAATTTTTACAGTTGTTATACAACATTGTCAAACAATATATAGAGATTATATACTACAATCTAACAAAATAGAATCTACATATATGAAAGGTTTGAAGTATTCCCTCCTTATTTTGTTGTCATCTGAAACTCAGCAGAGAAACCATTATGACAATTCATGGCATCCATGAACTGGTTCTTTCTTCTACCCCTGAAATAAATTGAAGAAAGAAAATATGTGATTAAAGAGACAGGAAAAATTTAATGAATTGTTTTATAATTTCTGTAAAAGATAGAAATTGGGTTTCATGAACATTTCATCAAAATATTAAATCCAAAGAAGTCTTCCAAGGTTATATAATGATATGTCAATTTTTTAACCCTTGAACTTAAAAATCAAAAAGTATTAAATCCATCAAATAGCATCCTTCAAATGTTCACAAGACATTCATTAGTCTGCCAGGTATAAAATTTTCTCTTACATATATGTGACCTGCCATGACATTTCCAGGCTTATGGTGGTGTAATGTCATTGTTAGAAGGTCAAACTGATAGTTTTCAGATAGTAATTCCTCCTGAATTAAATAGGTTTTTTAGTATTGCATCAATGTTTTTGTATAAACTATAGGTTTTGCTACAAAGTTTTATGTTTGAATTGATGATTAATTTTTAGGCATGACTTTACCTTACAGAGAAGGGTCAACATTTAAAATTAATAATCTATAGATTTATATAGTTCTTTCATTGTTAAAATTATTTAACCACTTCAATCGTATAATATCTGAGATGTTATTTTGTAAACTAATTGATAACTGTTATGCTTCGCATGCTATCAGTGTTAGAGATATGCATCATTACAGAACCCAATATAAAACCTTTCTGATCTTATAATTGTCCTGATCATTCTGTTCATTTATCCAAAAAGTTAGCATAGTTTTACAAGGCTTGTATGATTTTAATATTATTGCAATTTCGGGGGCCAAATAATGGCTCTTTTCAACAAGTAGAATGTAAACGCAAATTTTTGTCACACTTTTCTAAAAACACTACTAAAGTGGATGACTTCATATTTGGCGTGTAGCTTGACATTAGTGAGTTGTAAGATGTAAGCATTTTTTTTCATCTGTAGGACACATACTTTCTGTTTACCAATACTTTGAATAACAAGTAGGGGTATACATAGCATGACAATGTCTGCATTCTTGTTTTCAATGTATTAAAGAATTTTATAAAACTTTCAGTTAGAAGGGCAAGATAATGGCTCTTATTAAACCTCCTTAATGTGTAGACCTGAGAACATGTTTGTGTTTGTATTTGATTTTGCAAGTTATCTCCCCTGTCAGAGATATTTATTATGGTTGATATGATACAAATTAAAAATAATAAGCTATGAATAAAAAATGTTCAAAGAAAAATTATTTTTACGTTCCTGCTGAAATTGAGAAATTAAAATTTGCTAAAAAATTATATTTCTTTTATCATATTTATGTTAAATCACCATAATTCAGATAATGATTCAATATATGTTCAACTTCAGCAGGACACATATATACAAATCTGAAATATTACTGCAATCTCTGAGAATGGACACAGAGTATGCTGTTTGCATGCTGTACTTGTGTATAAATTCTTGATTTTTAGCCATTTCATGTTAGTACAAAAGAATAGCACCAGTATATGATTAAAAATGATGATATTAGTCGTCCATGATAACCAGACAGACATCAAAGAAAACCAGAAAGCAGTCCAAGAGCATGATTTGGTAAAATAAAATACAGTTATTAGTCCATTACCTGCAGAAAGATTTTTAAGAATTTTGAGTAAAATTGCACATGAAGTTTAGTTTCAGAAAAACATTAACAAATTTATGTGTATTTATGTTTACTATATTATCAACCTAAAAAATATATTATTATATCAGAATGCTTTTAAAATCTTTCTTTCATCTTAATTCTTTCTTTTGTTTAATCATTTAAGATGTTTATTTTTTCATGAACAGTGGCTCAGAGAGTAATGGAAGTATTTTCAGTTTTATTTAAATGTGTTCAGAGTAGTTTCTTATTCAAAGACTGACACAAATATATGCAGGTTTGAAAATTATAAAGCAATTAGCAGTAAAAAAAAAGTGTGAAAATCTATTTAGCTCACCTGATGAGGAGGCCTATTTTCTTGAAAAACTAATAGATATTAAGTAGAAACTGTAAACACCAAAAATGAATAGCAAAACAAGAGCTGCAAAAATGTTGTGACCAAAACCAATGGATGACTATAGGAGTTATTGCTCTTATATGACAATTTTTGACAATTTTTTAAAAGTTTTTTTCCTATTATCTTGAAAACTATAATAGATTGGTGGAAACCTTAAACAGCAAAAATGATCGCTAATACAAGATCATCATACATGCCAAATATGACCGAAACCATTATAGAAGTTATATATATTGCTCTGAAATGTCAATTTTTTACAAGAACTAAATTTTTTGCCTTTTTCTGGAATGATAACTGCAAACAGCAAATTGATCAGCAATACAATGACAGGTGGGTTATTTAGGTTCTTATGAGCTTCTTGTTATTGTTTCTTTGTTCAATGTATTTGCAATTACAAATTTCATTTTCTTAATTCCTTTTCTTAATTCAGATTCTTCTTTCTTTTCTGAATTTGATAATTTCAAGTTTATTAATATGCCTATATATCTTGAATGTTCATTTCAATATGTAAAAATAACTATAAATGTTTTTTGTGACAAATAAAGTAAATAATATTATTTCAACTTTGATAACTGGGTTTCTGAGAATTTGTAGTCTATCGTCAATCAGCTAACAAAACTTTGACCCATATACTGCTAATTGTGGTTATGAAATATGATAAGTAAAATTGTTAATCCACCTCTGTTATCATAAAAATACCTGCACTTAATATGTATCTTCTTGCACCAGGTCATTTATGAAATCATATGTTTGAAAATTGTCTCTTTTTAAACCAAAATTGTTCAGGTGAAACTGATTTGTGTAATTTTTTTAGGGTCTGGAGGGGGAAAGGTCTTTATTTATGTATTCTTAAATTTTTAGACCATTATTCTCTTTTCTTGAAACCCCTTCCACACCCTTCTTTATCTTAGATTTGCTTGAGCTCTGTCTATCTGCCTGGACAGTTTTTTTAGAAAAATGATTTACTGTCTGTTCCAATAACACAGGCTATCTGATATGTGTTACAAGGTATTTTGCCAATTTATTATGGATAGATCTATATTCCTCTTTTGTAACCTCCTTCTAAAGTCAATTATAATATTTCCTAGCCCTTAAAGTTTATGAAATTTCTTGTTAAAAAGATACAAAAAAATGTTCTTGAGATTGATGAATTGTTAAAGGAACATACTTGACATAAAAAAAGAGCTTAAACTGACTTTTTTCAATCAGAATGTTTATGAATGATTTGCAAACATTTAATTTTATAGCTTAGGTTTCCAGACTTATTGTGAAGGAAATAGAACCTTTCCCCAGAATCAGTTTTGTGAGGTGATTAACTGACCATTTAAATTTTTGCAAAATAAACTGTCCCATTGAATATATATATACAATAGCTAATGTTCTCTGTGGAGTTCATTGAATCAGAACTGCAAATTTATCCTTGAAAAACCAATCATTCATTGATTAATTTGGCTGTACAAAAAATAAACTCTTACTGCTGAAAATAAATGTACCAATCAATGGCGAAATAAGCTATTTGAGACAAAAAAAATGAATGTAAACCATCAAAGTGCACTAACTAGTTAAACACTGCCACATGTCAATACAGGAACCTTGTAAGTGGTAATCTTTTTGAAAATATGGAGATGTGGTGTGGTTGCCAATGAGACAACCATCCACCAAAGTTCAAATGTTTTATTGTATTTTTGTCTCTTAAAAAATTGATTAAATCTTTGGTATTAGTCTTGTTAAAACTTATTTACAGCATGAATGTTTATCCTTTTTGTTTTTGTTTTGGTTACCTGTCTCCCTAATTGGTTTTTGAGAAAAAACAATGCAACATTTCCATATTAGCTGATAATGTATTTGATATAACTTCCTTTTGCTAGAATCTAAATTTAAATGATTACCGTAGTTGCAAAAAAATATGGACCAGGTGGAGGAAATTTTAATGCTAAAAGCACTAAAGTGCCAGTCATTGTTGGATTCAGCAATTCAAGGGAAAGTCTCAAAACATGTTTGAAAAGCAAATCTGTCCTGCAGACAGGATCTTTCACTTGTTTTGAAATAGATATTTAACCTTCATAGGCATTGTGCAGTAGAATTTTTGGTATATTGGGTTAATTTATTAAGTTATTATGAATTGTTAGCCATTATTTGGTGGCTTACAGTGTATAATATAAAAGTTACCAAAATAACAAAATATAAAGGTTATTTTTTTTATATCACTACGCATTCTGCATTTCAGTATAAACTTTTATGGGTTTTCTGTCTTTTTTTTACTTACAGTTTGCACTTCAAACTTGGACCGGCACTTAAACTTCGACTGGCACTTAAAACTATGAACACTTCCTTGTAACAATCTATTTCCTATAATCTGATATCTAAGTACAAATAACTCTTTAATCACCAATTTGTCTTTTGCATGTCACAATCTGTTTTTATTATTATTAAATTGGTTCATTATGGAGAAAAAATGTAAAAACTTTAATTATCATGAAAAACAAATCACTTCAAACTTTGTATACTAGCTTCATGTGTTTGGGGGTCACTCATTATAAAGTTCACTAAAGAAATAAATTTTTTTGACATTTTGCTACAAAGTAGTTGTGGGATGACTATATGAGTACCCTCTGCACCAACATGTCCTCCTGTGTAGCAGCCAGTTATCTTACATACAGCTTTACAGTTTGATGTACAGATAAATCTTGGAGAGTCTTACAATACTGCAAAATAAAAAAATGGAGTGACCGATATCTTATAGCTAGTTTTTTCTTTAAATTTTTTTGAACTAGTATAAAAATGTTTCAACTCCATTTTTCAGATACTAATGGTTTACAATATATAAATTTTGTGAAATTATGCATCTTGGGGAGTATAATAGGATGTCGTCTTATAATTTAAAACTTTTTTTTATAACTTCAGTTTGATGTCCAAGTTCAATTATTCTTAGATGGAATGTTCAGTATAATGACATAACTTCCAACTTATTGTATGCTATTCTGTTTCATTGATTTTCAAAAAATAATGTTAGAATTAGTGCCCAAATACTGATGAGAGATTTATACAATCATGTACCTTGAGGTTTGAATGTATCTAATTACAAGTCCCTAAGTTTGACTTAAAGTTTAAGATTCAGAGGCTTACAGGAAATTTATTGACTGATTTTTGTTCTTGCAACTAAGTGACCTACAGTCATGTAACTTGGGTTTTGAACTAAGTGATCTACAGTCATGTAACTTGGGTTTGGAACTAAGTGACCTACAGTCATGTAACTTGGGTTGGAATTAAGTGACATACAGTCATGTAACTTGGGTTGGAACTAAGTGACCTACAGTCATGTAACTTGGGTTTGGAACTAAGTGACCTACAGTCATGTAACTTGGGTTGGAACTAAGTGACCTACAGTCATGTAACTTGGGTTTGGAACTAAGTGACCTACAGTCATGTAACTTGGGTTGGAATTAAGTGACCTACAGTCATGTAACTTGGGTTGAAACTAAGTGACCTACAGTCATGTAACTTGGGTTTGGAACTAAGTGACCTACAGTCATGTAACTTGGGTTGGAACTAAGTGACCTACAGTCATGTAACTTGGGTTTGGAACTAAGTGACTTTCTCAGTTATGTTACTTGAGTTTGATGACTCTTCTAATGCTTGTCTAATTGCTTCCAGCAAAAAAAATAAATCTCCAAAAACATATATAAATTTTGTTAACCTATACATCAAGTTCATCATTTTGAAAATAATTTCCAACCTAGTGTTATGTAAATATGTATTTGGGTGCACTTGTTGGTAAATGTCAATGTATTCCCTTCAACAAAGTCATTAGGACAAACATTCTATACCTATTTAGAAATAAAAAAATTACTTCTTTAACAGTTTTAATGATGTATTATAAGGTATACCTGTATATGTAGGAGAAGCAAGACAAACATTGTATTCCAAGATTACCTATGTTTTAAGACAGACAAGTCTGCTAATTCTTGTATTGGTATTTAAATTGCTTATAGAACTGCTATACTGCATGCTAACCAAATGTTATGGTATCACTGAGCATGTGCCTGTGTTCTGTTAATACACTGTTTTCCCATACATATTTTGTAAATATTTTCATTTCAATTGAAATAAAATACTAAAGGGATAAACAAATGAATAATGATCATTCTGATTGTTCAAGCTCTTTTCTTGAATGTATAATATATGTATTATCATTACAAATGTATAACTTTTGTATGGCAACTTTTATTCGGTCTATAATCAGAGGAAAAGAGATTGTGTACTATTAATCAAATAATATTCATGTGTGTCTTTGAGTTATTTGAATTATGAAATAATACATATATTTCATTTTTGCTATGTCAGTGCATTACACTAGAAACCTAAAAGAAACTTGAAATGTACTTCCATTTGGCCATACAGATTTATATCCATGTTTTCTGGATCATATTCTTTTGTTAAAAATCATCTACCAACCACTTGAAAAGGGAAGTTGTTGAGGCAAAAATGGGGTAAAAAAATATGAATTGTTGTAAGAAAGGTTACAATACAAAAACAAAAGAAGGATTTGTTTTGAAACAAATTATTTAAAAAAAAGAAATGCTAATGTATTGTAGAGATAAGTCTCAATAAAAGCTTTAAGCTGGGGTGTTTTGGTAGCAGACACAAAAATGAAATATATGTTAATGGTAATCCCAACTTGTACAATTAATAATGTGTAATATTTTGTAGATACTGTAGGATGTGCCACACCTGAGACTTGTATGGAAGTTTGTGGTAGTAGGTCAGGATGTAGTAATATTGCCTATCCTTCACTAGTCATAGATTTGATGCCACCAGGTAAGTGTTTGCCATAACTGTAAGGAGGTTTGTGGTAGTAGGTAATGTTGTAGTAATATTGACTATCCTTCACTAGTCAATATTTGATGCCACCAGGTAAGTCATTGCCATAACTATAAGGAGGTTTATGGTAGTAGGTCATGTTGTAGTCATATTGACTATCCTTCACTAGTCAATGATTTGATGCCACCAGGTACGTCATTGCCATAACTATAAGGAGGTTTATGGTAGTAGGTCATGTTGTAGTAATATTGACTTTCCTTCACTAGTCATTAATTTGATGCCACCAGGTAAGTGTTTGCCATAACTGTAAGGAGGTTTGTGGTAGTAGGTCAGGATATATTTATATTACCTATCATTCACTAGTCATTGATTTGAAGCCACCAGATAAGTCATTGCCATAACTATAAGGAGGTTTAATGTGGTAGTAGCGGTCATGTTGTAGTAATATTGACTATCCTTCACTAGTCATTGGTTTGATGCCACCAGGTAAGTCATTGGCATCACTGAAAGGAGGTTTGAGGTAGTAGGTCAGGATAAATTGATATTGCCTATCATTCACTAGTCAATGATTTGAAGCCACCAGGTAAGCCATTGCCATAACTATAAGGAGGTTTGTGGTAGTAGGTAATGTTGTAGTAATATTGACTATCCTTCACTAGTCATTGGTTTGATGCCACCAGGTAAGTCATTGCCATCACTGAAAGGAGGTTTGTGGTAGTAGGTCAGGATATATTTATATTGCCTATCATTCACTAGTCATTGATTTGAAGCCACCAGATAAGTCATTGCCATAACTATAAGGAGGTTTGTGGTAGTAGGTCATGTTGTAGTAATATTGACTATCCTTCACTAGTCATTGGTTTGATGCCACCAGGTAAGTCATTGCCATCACTGAAAGAAGGTTTGTGGTAGTAGGTCAGGATATATTTATATTGCCTATCATTCACTAGTCATTGATTTGAAGCCACCAGATAAGTCATTGCCATAACTGAAAGGAGGTTTGTGGTAGTAGGTCATGTTGTAGTAATATTGACTATCCTTCACTAGTCATTAATTTGATGCCACCAGGTAAGTCATTGGCATCACTGTAAGGAGGTTTGTGGTAGAAGTTATGTTGTAGTTATGTTGAATATCCTTCACTAGTCATTGATTTGATGCCAACAGGTAAGCCATTGCCATTACATTGAGGATTGAGGTAAAAGACCAGGATGTTGTAATATTGCCTATCCTTCATTAGTCATTGATTTGATGCCACCAAGTAAGTCATTGCCATAACTGAAAGGAGGTTTGTGATAGTAGGTCAGGATTGTATTATTGCCTATCATTCACTAGTCATTGATTTGATGCCGCCAGGTAAGTCATTGCCACAACTGAAAGGAGTTTGTGGAAGTAGGTCAGGATGTAGTTATATTGCCTTTCCTTCACTAGTCATTGATTTGATGCCACCAGGTAAGCCATTGCCATTACTGTTTTGAGGATAGAGGTTAAAGACCAGGATGTTGTAATATTGCCTATCCTTCACTAGTCATTGATTTGATGCCACCAAGTAAGTCATTGCCTTAACTATAAGGCTTGTGGTAGTAGGTCAGGATATAGTAATATTGCCTATCCTTCACTAGTTATTGATTTGATGCCACCAGGTAAGTCATTGCCATTAGCCCATTATTGTAAGGAGGTTTGTGGTAATTGAGGTTTTAGTAATATTGCCTATCCTACAATAGTCATTGATTTGATGCCACCAAGTAAATCATTGTCATATATATATAAGGAGGTTTGTGGTAGTAGGTCAGGATGTAGTCATATTGCTTGTCCTTCACTAGTCATTGATTTGATGCAACCAGGTAAAGTCATTGCCATCACTTTTAAGGAGGTTTGTGTTAGTAGGTCAGAATTGTATTATTGCCTATCATTCACTAGTCAATGATTTGATGCCACCAGGTAAGTCATTGCCATAACTGTAAGGAGGTTTGTGGTAGTAGGTCAGAGTGTAGTAATAAGTTGCCTATCCTTCACTATTCTTTGATTTGATGCCACCAAGTAAGTTATTGCCATTACTGGAAGGAGATATATGACAATAGATGAGGATTTAGTAAGGCCTAGCCTTCACTATTTATTGATTTGATAAAGGTTACCGGTAGTCATTGCCATTAGTGTAAGGAGGTTTATGGTAGTAGAAAGAAGCAGGGATATACCATGTTCATTTAGTTTTGTTTTGCATCAGGTTTATATAAGCTCGTCTTAAAGACAGAGCGTATTATGGTGTACTGTCAGTCTGTTCCTTTGTCCATCTGTCCGTCTGTTCATCAGTCTGTCCATTGTCAACACTTCTGAAAATTAATAAAAATGCTTTCACCAATTTTCATGAACATTGGTGAATTGTTTTTATTTATTGATGTAAGCTCCCTTATGATTTTTATACAATACTGTGGATTCATTAATATTTGTTGGATACCAATTTTTGTGGATTTCGTGGGTACAGGGGAACCACGAATTTAAATGTTCAACGAATTACCAATTTTCTAAAGGAGTGTATGCAGACTTTGCCAAAACCACGAATTAAAATATCCACGAATGTGCAAGTTTTCTTCAATCCACGAAAATTGGTACCCACGAAAATAAATGAATCCACAGTATAGATTTTACGTTTCTGAGTTAAGGGATTTTATTAAAATTTACAATTGGAGTATAAAAAAGGGGGATTTTTCAGCTTTTGGACAATAACTAAAAAATGCTTTCATTAATTTTCATGAAACTTTGGGGAATTGTTTATATCTATTGACATATAAGCTCCCTTTCAATTTTTATAAAATTAGATTTTACTTTTTCGAGGTATGGGATTTTATTCATAAAAAAAATTGTGTCAGTAGGTGTGCATGTCTATTTTTTTTCCTTTTTATTTGGAGGGGAGTGGGGTCTGTTTGAACAGTGCTCCCAGTATTTCTAGTTTGTCATAAAAGCATAAAGACAAGGTAAAAGGGAGACGGGCATATCATTTGCTTATCGCACAGCTCTTTATTGTATTTTGTTAACAGTACAGATATATGATACCTGAAATGCCCTGTTTGTACTTTATATGTAACTTTTTCATTTAAGGAGCACGAGGCTTGATGCTTGCTGTAATGTTAGCTGCCCTGATGTCCTCTCTAACTTCTATATTTAACAGTAGTTGTACTATCTTTGCTTTGGATATCTGGTTACACATTAGGAAGAAGGCATCTGAGTTAGAGGTCATGATAATTGGCAGGTAGATTGTAAATATAATTGGCACAAAAATGATTTACAGTTCTAAAATCTATGACATGAAATTAAACAGATCTAGAAAAATCGTGTTTATAAGATTGCACATGCTTGTCTGTATATTTTTATTTATATTTATGTTTCTATCTGTTGTATGACCATCGGTAATTCTTCTGAGGTCATCTTGATGGTTTATTAGATGGTGTCTAGTCTAAATTACCACAAATTTAATGCTGATACATTGTAACGAGTTCCGGCACTGTTTTTCCGGGACTTTTTGTAATTTGGATATTTGTTTTAGTATGTTATGAATCAAATATGAGAATTGAAGTCAAACTTTGAAGCCATGCTCTTATTTGGAGAATTAATTTTGCTCTTTGAAGAAAGAAAAGTATTATTATTTTTATAATTATCAATGTTATAATTATTTTTAGTCCTCTACCAACGAAGTCGAAGGGGACTTTAGGTTTGCACTCCGTCCGTCTGTCTGTCCATCCATCAGTCCGGCAAATCAGTTTTCCACACTTTTTTCTTCGTCCTTGAAGATATTGATTTGATATTTGGTGTATTGTTTTATCATGACAAGTTACAGATCAATGTCGATTTTTTTCCCGTCTGATGATTTTGTGCAGAGTTATGGTTCTTGGACTTATAAAATTCACTCATTAAATAATTAGTTTTCCGCACTTTTTTTCGTCATGCTTGAAGATATTGATTTGATAATTGGTATATAGTTTCATCATGACAAGTTACAGATCAAGTTTGAATTTTGTTCCAGTCTGATGATTTTGTGCAGTGTTATGGTCCTTGTACATAGAAAATTCACTCAAATAATCAGTTTTCCTCACTTTTTACATCATGCTTGAAAATATTGATTTGATAATTGTTATATAGTTTTATCATGACAAGTTATACAGATCAAGTTCGAATTTTGTTCCTGTCTGATGATTTTGTGCAGAGTTATAGTCCTTGGACATAGAAAATTCTCTTAAATAATCAGTTTTCCACACTTTTTTTCATCATGCTTGAAGATATTGACTTGATATTTGTTATATAGTTAACACTATGACAAGTTATAGATCAAGTTAGCATTTTGTGCCAGTGCAATGAGTTTTTTACAGTTAGGGGACTATGTATTGCCATGCAATACTCTCAGAATGCTTGTTATTATTATAATTATTTTTATAATTTCATTTGTGAAATACTGAGATTGGCAGTACAGTATAGTCATCTGACACACATTACACAAGCTGACAAAATAGAAAAAAATATGATACATTTGTTAATAAACAGTTATCATGGAATCATTATTATCTGCTGATATTCTATGCAAAAATGTTTTTTTCAGGATATTTGTTGTGGTGTTAGTTGTTATCAGTATTGTCTGGATTCCTGTTTTAAGAGCCTCAGAAGGTAGTGAACTGTTTGTGTACATACAAGAAGTATCCAGTTTTATGCAACCTCCAATATGCTGTGTATATCTCCTGTCCATTTTGTGGGATAGATTGAATGAATTGGTAATCACTGTAATAGAATACTGTGTATATTTTTAAGATTTTGATGCAGTGTTTGTTTTGTTAGGGTTTATTTCAAATTGTAAATATTCAGACAGTTTCAAGTGTGACATACCTGTCAATCTCTGAAAATGAAAATGAAAATGCAGGTAATGACCTGCATTGAGGAAGAAAAAGTCAGGTCATATTGCGTACAAACTTTTTTGAATTGAATTTTTTTTCTATATTCTATAACATAAATACATCAGTTTTCTACAAATATTCACAATTGTGAAGTATTTGCTGAAAATTATTTAAATTTCAATTTATGTTTTCATTTTTACTTCATAAAGTATTTGCTATGTTTATTATTAATCAAATATCATATGAAGCAATGCCCTCTAATAGTTTCATTCACACTATTTTTATCATTGAATTTTATAATAAACTATTGTCTCGCCTTGACGGAGTCAAAAAGTGAGATATAGGTATGCTGTTTCCCACGACTGCCGCGGCAGCAGCGACATCAACAATGTATTAGTTAGTGATAAGGTCTAGTTTATGGTGAACCACTATATATATGGGCTAGTGGTAGGTCAATGATATTTGGTATGCAGTTGTATGAGCATTGACACATCTCATTTCCATGGCGATTTTTTGGCCCCATATCCTCAGTCATGGTCTATTAACTTTAAAACTTTTGCTTAGTTTACATGTAATAGTTTGTGATTAGGTCAGTTTATGGGGAACTACCAGTGGTTAAAGTATTGCTATTTTAATTTATCAAAATAACAAAAAGGCGAGACATATCATTTATGTTAATGATAAGAAATCAGCTATAGCTAATGTGTTCCTATACATCAGAACAGAGGCGGAGTTAGGGGGGGCCCAGGGGGCCGGGGCCCCCCTTTTGTCAGAAAAATTTGGTTGATTATATAGGGAATCACTGAAGCATGACTGGAGCGGATCCCCTCTTAGGCAGTCAGTGGGCCCCCACTTATGAAAATTTATGGATCCGCCACTGCGGAAGAAGATGAAAAAAAGAAGTTACCGTTGTTTACATTCTGTGCAATTAGTAGAGCACATGAATTTTAAGTGACAACAAAAATAAATGGTTAAAAATAGTTTAGGGACTTGTATCCCTCCAACAGATATGTTTAAAGAGGTTCAAATTGTTTTTAAATAATTTTAATAGGTTAATTGATATTTGCAAACGGCAAATTTTATAAATCAGGACATAAAATTATATGTCAAGCTTGACCTTTCTGGGGTAATAAGCGAATTATTATTACTTTTCAATCAATAGTGTCAAAATTTTGTTTTGATAGCTGTAATTAAATCATTCAGTTGAGGGCAAATTATGGAACTTCCTGCCCAGGATAAATATGAATTTGCTATCTTTCAGAAGAAAATCTAGCATTTTAGACATTGGAAATCTCATGGCACTGGAATACAAGTGAAAATGGGTCATTTAATGAAACCCAGGGTTATTTGATTACCTGGTCAGGTATTGACAAATCTTGGGTAAGCTCTTAAATTCCAGGGTGTGACCCATTAAAATCAGGTCAGTTGACAGGCATGGGGTGAGCATTATTTGTGAAGATAACCAAAATACCATTAGTAAACCACCAACCAAGTAACCAAAAACTCTTATCACACGGGGGGGGGGGGGGGGGGGGGGTCTCAACATGGGATTTTGGGTACAGTTGTGCAGCTTGGATTTAAAAAACACCCTCCATTCATATATTGAATAATTGTGAAATCCCTACCTATACATATATTTCACAGTGAATTCAGTGAAGATTGTTGCACAACAAACTGAAAAATTATGACCCATTGATATATCACAATTGGTCAAATAATATCTATTGATATATTTCCTCTGTAAAATTGTACCCCATTGATATATTTGACGTATCAAAAAAAGGGACCCATTCCAGCGGCACATATGTATATACCTTCATATAGGAAGAGACCCCCCCGTGTCTTATCATTTACTGAACGATTTGTATGATATCTTCTTTTAAAATAATTTATTTTATTAAATAACTTGTAGATTTAATAGATAGAAAAAAAAACTTGGCAAATTGATAGAAAAATGATGTGCTGCAACTAATTAAATGTTTTTTTAAATTTTTTTTAGGGAGCATTCTTTGGTTTGGTGTTAGGAATGGTAGTCGGATTGATCCGGTTTATTGTGGAATATTCCTACTCTGTACCAGATTGTGGTGATCCAACACAAGATCCACGGCCAGCATTTATATCAAAGTTTCACTACTTGTATTTCTCCATCTTTGTTTTTTGCCTGACAGGCATTACAGCTATTGTTATCAGTTTGTTGACCAAACCTATTGACAAACAATGTGTAAGTAACAAAATATAAATGAATCAGTTAAAAAAAGCAATCATCTAATAGTTTTTTTAACTCTATGAAGTATGCTTTCATTTACTCTTAGACTAAACTCTCAAACTCACATGTATCTAAGGTGAAAATAAAGGCTGGAAATGTTTAATAATATGAATAGTACAGTATTTGAAAAATAACAAAGAAAGATATTTAATTCTAGTAAATATTCTTTTAGATCAAGCCTTATTATTACATCAAAAAGGAAGACTTAGTAGAACAGTTACTGACTGAGAGTTAGAAAAATTGTTATAGCTTGTATAACAAATTTTATCAACACTGGTAATTTTATTGTACTGTGTTAACACAAAGCAATAATTATTTTCTTTGCCTTCAAGAAAGTCAATTTTTTACACAAAAAATAAAGTAAAACTGTTTTCTGATAGGTTCTCTGCTGTGATAACAAGTTGATAAGAAAAACAACTTAAGTAATATTTGTTTTTTTCAATTTAAATAATATTTGATATTTGCGGCATTAATCTGGTCAGTTTATTTCTCTTATTTATCTGTTTAATTTTAGCTAGAACGTTTGACCTGGAAGACTCGACACAGTAAACGTCCAAGACTTGACATTGATAAGGTAATGAATGATGAACAGGAATCCTCTGTTGAAAATGAAAATAATGGTTCTGCTGAAATGGATGTTTTTAAAGAGAAAGACGCTATAGGAAACGAGGAAACAAAAGAAGATATAACTGATAACAGCAGTATTGATATGAAAGAAAAAGAGGCATTGAATGAACAAAATATTGTCAGTCCAGTGGAAGTGGTGTTAGAGGATAAACATAATGAAGTCACATACAATGGTAATTATAGAGATATTGCAGTTTACAATATTGATTACATTTATTACCATTTGAAGCAGAAGACCTCCAAATAAGGCAATATTTCACAAGGACCTTCTTATTGTCCCCCGCGTAAGGCGTTAAGGGGGACATGGAAATACAGGGCGTCCGACCTTCCTTTCTTGTTAGCGCTCTCACGGGTACAATTCTTGCCAGATTTTTATAAAAATTATACTATAGGTTAATATCAGCAATATCTTGGACAAGTTCTAAAATGGTGGACGATCGACTTTTTTTTAAAGGAGTTATGCCCCTTGGAAATAATAAATTTATGGAAAATGGCCTTGTTAGCACTCTCACAGGTACAATTCTTGTCAGAATTTTATAAAACTTATACTATAGGTTAATATCAGCAATATCTTGGACAAATTCTATAATGGTGGACGATCGACTTTTTTTTAAAAGAGTTATGCCACTTGGAAATATACAATATGTGCAGCGCGGGGGACATTGGAACTCTTGTTCTTTTATATTTATTGAGTCTATTTGGGCAAATTTAAATATTTATATAAAATTTATTGTTTACTTGCCATGGCTGAAGGCCATTTCAGCTTTTGCCATCAGTTGGCATTTGTCCTCCCAGGTTTCTGTCTGTTATCTTTCACATTTTGATATTTTTCTTGTGAATCACTGAACGGAATGAAATTAATTTAGCAGTGATGTTCCAATTAAGGTTATTTCTGAGTATTCCTATTTTGGTGCTTATTGGTTCACAAACATGGCTGCCATGGCCTTTCCTAATTTCTGATTGGCTAAACTTTGGGTAACTTCTTCTCAAAAACAGGTGAATCTATGGATACCAAACATGACAGAATAGACTATATTTTCATATTACTGACTTTTGACTCCGGAGTATATATTTTTTCGACAGGTTACCTTATCTGTGGAAGGACATCCTGGTACTCGGTCAAGTAAGAGCAACTTAGATTTGTAAAATCTAGCTTACAATCGGTACATTTTTGGGGAAAAGTTTACTGTTTCATGTTTTCAATAGACAACAAAATCATCGGAAAACAGCAAACTTTTCCCCTAAATTGCAACAAGGCTTCCAAAACAGTCATATATTCCGAACATTTGTATAATGTCCGGTAAAAGTCCGGCTGGGCAAAGCATGAAAGGGTCATCTACTTTTTAGGTTTCAAGGCTTTCTTAAGAGACGGTCATCTTAACATAATTTGTGATCTTTTTGACCCAACCTTTTGCCTTTAACAGCCACACATTTTCGGTCATAAAAGTGACAAGATCATTAAGTACTACAACAACAAATGGGAGTTTTTAACGACCTTGACTGGCTATCAAGTACTATCGAAACAACCCCTACTTTAATACCTTCTCATTTTAATCAAGACTAATTAGTTGTCGCACAGCTGAAATTTACCTGTTCAGGTGACAGGTAAACTATTTTGAACCGGACATTGATCGGTCTATTCAAAGTTATTTTCTTACATTTCAGCGGTTTGCATCTAATTAATTTAGTCAAAAAGATTTAAATTATCAGAAATACGTTTACAAATATGATTTGATGAAAAAATTAAAAAGGTGAAAATGAAAAATCATCATAACCACGTTGTTTGAACCAGAGACATGTCTCTGTTTGAACTAGTACATGTGTGCGCATGTGCGCAGGTGTGAAATTTAATTATGCATCCTAATTTCTTCAAAAAAAAATGCTTAAATTGTCATTGATACCTTTATCTCGCGTTTATTTCGAATATTTTCTTGAAAAAATAACGTAGAAAGATCTACTTACACTCATTCATGCTGAGCAAACGTACACGGAGTTTACGTATCCGTCTCTGGTCCATGTTTTACCATTGTCAAGATAACATCTGGTATTATATTTCCTTAAAAACGAAAGTAAAGTTTTTGCACAAATAAAGAGTCTAAGGCAGATATAAGTACGCTGATGTTGCACACTTCGAATGATGCACTGCCAATTTAACAGTTTATGTCAGAACTTCGAATTTGAATCAAAGAAAGTTCAATATCGTTTTTTTTTAATGTCAATCATTGGGATGGCCAACTCGGCAACTGATTACCATAATTGCCTTTTGTTTATTTAGTCTTAAGGGATTAAAATCGGGATAATATATAAAATGTCCGGCTGGCTAAAAATAATTTTGGAAGCCCTGAATTGCACTGATAATATGTTTTATTTAACTTCTTTTGGTTGCTCTTACTTGACTGAGTACCAGGACGTCCTACCACATAGAAGGTAACATGTCGAAAAATTATATAATCCAGAGTCAAGTCGGTTATATAAAAATAGTCTATTGTTCCCGTGAAGGTTATTAACTAGCAATGTTTCTTTAGTGCTGATAAGAAGTTTAAAATGGCTGCCACCAGAGGTCTCAGTAGCTCAAAGGGAAGCAGATCATGTTGCACAAATGGTACCTATCGTATTACTTATGGCTATAAGTACTTTTTGCAGAATATAAATGTAATACTACTGATATCTATGTTTTTTAAATGTTTTTTCCAGAACATATCAGCGTATTCAAGAGAATAGCCTATTGGTTATGTGGGATGGATGAAATGAGCAGAAGATCTTTAGCTAGTCATGGTGTTGTTCGACAAGATATGGTGTCAATAAAAGAAAACAGAAGGTGGAAGATTACATCCAATGTTTTAGCTGTAATATTAATGGGTGTGGTTGTCTTTCATTTTATATACTTTGCCTAAATGTGCCATACGTTTTACAAGCATTTTAGTGTCAATTCCATATTATATTAAAATTATATTTATTATAATTGGAGTTTATTAAGAACTTGTCATCTCACTCTATTGGGCAGTTAATTATCTTTGCACACGGTCTATGACGTCACAGTGCACATTCAATTCTAATCTAATTTTGCTACGTCATTACTTCACACGATGTTTGTGTAGGATATGTGTCTGCAAGTTAAACATGAACTTCTATTGTTTTGGTCAGCTCTTTGACATAAAAATGATTAAATCTATAGTACCATGGTACCATGGACTTTGAATCATGCTATCTGTAATACTTATACACGAATCCTAATTTTTATGAATCATTGGATGCACAATTATCCATGAATGTTGATTAAGGTTGTGTATCACGCTACTGAATAGCAAATTTAAGATCATCCTGTCTATTATTTTAAGTTATATCACAAGCTTTAAAAATTATATATTTACAAACATGCTTAGATTTTAAGATTTAAATAATGTAAAGCTTTTATATGAATTATATGTTATTTCATTATATTATGAGTGAAGATAGAGATTTTATAATTTAAGATTTATATTGATATACATTTTTTGGTGTGCATAATATACGAACGAAATTTCAATGTGCGGTGTGAGCTTTGAAATTGTCCATTTTATGTTGGCAAGGATTATTTCCCTTGCAGTAATTATCTCTTACTATTGCATAATTTTAAGAAAATATATTATGTTTTAATCAAAATTTGTTTATATTTATGATAATACATTTGTAATACATTTGTAATTTATGATATGATATGATAAGTAATTTATTGATTTTTACATTTATGATATACTTATTATACATTAATTATTTAACATATCATTTAATCATAGAAGTTATTATGTGCCATTTGGCAATTATTTGGATTTTTGGCAATAACAGTTATATGTCTATCTTATTCATCTGGTATAGAAAAATATGCCCTGCTTAGGATAGTAGAGGGGCATTGTGTTTTCTGGTCTGTCCATCTGTCCATCTATCATTATTTTGTCTGTTCGTACATCATGTATCATGTTAAAGTTTTTGGTTAAGGTAGTTTACCACCAAGTTGTGGTCACATCAACAAAAATCTTAGTACACATGTTCATTATGATGTGAACTTTTAAAATTGTATGCCAAATTATGGTTTTGACCTAGATTTCATGATTCACTGAACATGGAAATATTATATTGTGAAATCATGCCATTCTCAGGTTTAAGTTTTTGGTTAAGGTTGTTTACTGTCAAGTTGTGGTCACATCAACTTGAAACACACTACACATATTCATTATGAAGTGAACTGTTCAAACTACATGCCAAATTAGGGTATTGACCTCAATTTCATTGTTCACTAAACATAGAAATATAGTCTAAGGGCGGCATGGTGTCCATGGACACAGATTCTTGTCTTATGCTATTTTAATCACAAATAACTCATTTTTATAATACAATTATTAATCTGTTATTTATTTAGTTTGAACAGTATTAATTGTGCTATAAAAATAATGAATGTTTTCATTTTAAGTCATCTGTGACCTATCGGAATCACTTATTATCACTTGTCCACCATCCATTGTCTGACAGTGTGTTAACTTTGTTTTAAATCTCCTCTTCTGAAATGACTGTGCATATCAGAGCCAAACTTGGTCATAATGGTTTACGGTATCTATTTCAAAATTTGTCTAAATGTTCCTGTCAAACAAAGAACAAGACTGCCATACAACATAAAATGAAGGGGGAAAAAAAACCTGTCACAGACCATTGCTAAGAAATTTGTGAGAAATAATATCATGAATACTTTTATAGATAGAAACTATATAAACAGCAAAAGTAATCATTGATATATGATCCTCATGTGACATTTGTCATCTACTTGTCATTTCTTTGGCTTATATTTGTAATGTCTAGGTAACCTTCACTGTTCGTAGTTTCTTGACATGGAAAATATAAATATTTTTGATGACTTTTTAAACAAAAAGAAAGCATTTTTTGAAGATTATCAAGAACATGAAGTCTGCATGTGAATGATTTAAACAAGAATGTTAAAAGATTCTTTAAGGATGTTCGCTCCTCTTGTTTTTGAATTTTTGCCAGATTTTCGGAATCCTCTGGTTTTATCAATGTTTTGCCATTAAATAATTTTGTCCACTAACCCCTACTTTTCTTTTCATAATTTTATTTCATATAGTTTTAAAAGCCATGTTTTACCTTCCCATGAATAAATGCACCTACTAGTACTAATTAATGCCCGTTACCTCATTGTTTTCTTGTGACTGCTGTAAATGAAAAAAAATTATAAAGTTTTTATTTTTGCAGAAATTGCAACAGGATTGGTCAACTAAACATAAAAGCTACATTATATTAAATTATGATAGCATTATTTGTTTGCAGCATTTATTAAAATCACAAAAATCAATCACACATTTTTGTCCATTTTTCAAAATTGCAATAATAAATGCATGCAAAATATATTTACAGTATAATTAATAACTGTTCCGTAATTGAGAAGAACATAATCCACAGAAAGTATAGTTCTCAATTAAATATATTTGATTCATACATGCTATGCAAATTTTTCAGCACATCATGATACTGCAGTTTCATATTGACACAATAATCGATCAAAATAACGTGTCAGCTTAAAACCTTGACATTACCGGTACTAACAATTTTGTGCATCAAAAACATTTTCTTTGACAGTGACTTGTTATTCAATGCACGGAATACATCCTCAGTTAGTCATCATTGTACATAATATTTGTAATTTTTATACCTCAATTGTTTATACCTCAGATGAATTATAAGTTTACAAAGCAATCATGAAGAAAACCTGTTCCCTTTTTATTTCAAAAGCTTTTTATCAATTTGCCTTTGTCCAACAGTATTATTTTTATCATTTCTGTATTTTTGATATTGGCCATTTTTGTCAGTAGATTTGTTCAGCAATTTTCTTCAGCAAACAGCTATATGGACTATTTTGGACAAGCCAGACAATTGTATTTATTAGATATTTGGTACTTAAAAAACAACAGAAGATATTCTTGGCCAATAACACTAAAAAAAACTTCTTATAGTAGTTCCTGATGTTACTTAAAAAAAGACAGCAGATACCAAGCGAAAAAAAAACTAATGAGTCAAAGAGGTAACATGAGTGATGATTTGTTAAAGATAGCATGAAAATTGTTGCATATTTTATAAATCCAAATAACTGACTGATAAAACTTGTTAATGTTGGTGGTTGGAATTTCTAAATTTATACAATTAGGAAATTTATATAATGTTTTAGATAATTGTGTTGATCATTATTTTACAGTTAAACAGAAAACTGCATTTATCATTATGTTACAGTTCAACAGAGAATCAAACCAAATGATTTTTATAAATACCAACAATCAATCAGTGGGTTTAATTCAGGTAATTACTAAAGCAATGTTTAAATACTATAATAATGTATTGGTATAGATTGAGCAGTGTATGTATTTTATAATCAAAATATATACTTAACAAACTTTACAAGACAATATTATTTATATTCATAATCTTTGGAATAGATAACATTTATATATCGATCATTAATGGGGCCTCGGTGGCCAAATGGTCATAGTAGTTAATCTACAGTATCAATAGCCTGTCAACACTGAAGTTGTGAGTTCAAATTCCCCAGATGGCAGGTGTATTTGACTTCAATCTTAATTGACTATGATTGTCAGTTTTCCTGACAAAGATCAGTGGTTCTCTTTGGGAACTTAGGCCTCTGCCACCAATTAAAACTGGTTGCCACATTATAGCCAATAGTGCTGAAAGTTAAATTAAATCCCAAAATCAATCAATTACATGTCACCTTGAATGTGTTGATCAATACATCCATGAAATTTATCTGTTGTTTCTTGTATCTTGAAGATAGATGACCTAGTATACATAGATGTAAAGCATGTTGATCTAATGGAAGTCAATAGATCAGATGGATGATGTATGATCACAGTAAATCATGCATACATATATACCTCTAATCTCTTTTATGCAATGTGACTAGTGTTCAACATGTATCTCTTTTTTAAGGAACTTTTTTTAAACATCTCATTTTGCATAAATTTTATATTTACTTAATATTGTTCATTGTTATGTCCCACCTACAATAGTATCAGGTTAAAGTATTGGTTTATCTCAACTTAAAACATAGTACATGTACACATGTTCACTTGAGCATGTTCATATGTTCATTATGATATGAACTATTAAAAATATAAGCCAAATTTTAGTTTTGACCTAGTTTTTACTGTTCACTGAAAATGGAATTGGATAGTATGGGCAGGGCATGGTGTCCTATGGACACATAATTACTTGTTATATTTATTTACCTCAATCATGTGTATTGTGAGTATTTTTTAGTCATGGACTCATTTTGGATGTGTATTTTTACATTTTTATTTACATCCATATACTAAGGTGTATATAACCTTAAGAAAAAGTCCTTGGATCAATGCAATTTTTCATGAAAATAATTAAGTCCTAAATGGAGATTACTAGTACTCAATTAAAAGTATTTTAAGTATTTAAATTATTAGTTGTTGAAAATTTCATATTAATGTAACATGATGTTACATGATCATTTAACATATATTAATTTAAACACTTTTCAGAATAAATTTATTGCTTTACAAGATTTTTGTCTTTTATTTATTATAGGGAGCACATGACTGATCTCTCATGTAAGTTGATCATGCTATCCTACATTAAATCCTGTTTACGTGGTTCTTAACATTGTACATTAAGTAAGGTGATCATATTCTGTATTGAATCCTCTGTGTATGTGTACATGGTATATTCAGTAAGGTGATCTGAACTTTCTGAATATGTGATTCTTAACATGGTATATTAAGTAAGGTAATCATATCCTGCATTGAATCCTCTGAATATGTGATACTCACCATGGTATATTTAGTTAGTTGATCATACTATCTTGCATTGAATTCACTGCAAATTTGGTACTCACCATGGTATATTGAGTAGGGTGATCATATCCTGCATTGAATTCACTGCAAATGTTGTTCTCACCATGGTATAGGTGATCATTTCCTGTGTTGACTTTACTGCAAATGTGGAACTCACCATGGAATATTATCTAAGGTGATCATATCCTGCATTGAATCCTCTGTAAATGTGGTACTCACCATGGTATGTGTAGAAAGGTGATCATACTATCCTGCATGGAATCTTCTGTAAATGTGGTACTCACCATGGCATGTTAAGTAAGATAATGAGTGTTTTTATATTCCATTTAGCATTTATAATATATCGTTGTGTGAATCTTGTAATGATGTATCTCCGATTTGGTAATAGTGATAAAAATTTACATACATGAAGAGTAACTCTTTTCGATTGTTCTTTTTTAATAGACAAGCAACTTAGATAAATAAAGCATCCCTTTTTATTGATATAGAACATTTCACTTCAAACAATGTAGTTTTAGAAATTTATCCCTATACTTCCATTGGAGACAGACCATGGATTTTTAAGGTATCTGGCAAAAAGGAAGTAGATAAAGTGACAGATCTTAAAATGTGTCCCACTGTATAACTTAACAATATGAAATTTGACATTAGCTGAGAAACATGCCACAACACTTTCTAATATTTTTATGTGCATCAATATAAAGAACATGAAGATCTTAAAATGTGTCACACTGTATAGCTTAACAATATGATTGAATGATTGAGTGTTGCTTGCTTAATGTCCAGTGGCAACCTAATAATATGAAGTGATACCTAAAATGGAGAAGCTTTCTCTTGGCTGAGAAAAATTCTTCTATGTGCATCAAGGTCAAGAACATACATGTATGTGGTAAACATGAAGTAGATAATTGAATAAGTACTGTTGCTTTCATATTGAGGTATACCCTACATATCTCCTATAAATCATATACCATGCAAATCTATTTGTTTCTGGCAATGATACCGGCAATCAATTGATATTCCTAAAATGTCCCAATAGTAAATAGTAAAGTTCACCTGACAATAACTGATTTGACCAAAGATTTTATTATGACAGAATATGAACAGACTTGTCCAGATGTAAAAAATACTGAGCTTCAAACACAAATTTAAAAATGTTGTTCACTATTTGAACTGCAGCCTTTGTTGTTTTTATCATCCTATAAATAATTGACATCTTGGATTTCAACATCAAGCAAACAAAAATCAATTTACTGTACTTTGTGGCAATTCAACATCAAACTTCCCCATCAACTTCTCCTTACGAACAATGAAGATTAGGAAAATTTTCCAGAAGGTTATAAAAACCAATACAGCTTAAAAGGGCAGAAAAAAGTTTGTCAAAATTTCTTAAGAACTTGGTACCCAATTGAAATCAAACTTGGCAGATATATTCCTTTGAACTGCCTCTTGAACAGTCATACAGCAGTATGGGTTTTGCTCATTGTTGAAGGTCATACCAAGACCTACCATTTGGTCTCTGACGAAAAGTTAAAAGTCTCATTGGCAATCATACCACTTCTTCTTATTTTTATCTTGTATATTCAATAATCAAAACACATGATATTCATACATTTATGTAAATAAGCAATAACAATATATGGTAAAAGATTCACAGCCATTGTTATTATTGAGAGTATATGTGTACATACATTCATAACCAAAACAGCATGTTTTATATCAACTATAATTAAAGACTAGATTATTATTCTTGTTGCTCTATTCTGTACTGTTAGATGCCATTGGTGTTCACTTTAGGAATATGTACTTGTCAAATACATGTAAATAAAATTCTTAAAAGTCAGTTAAAGACAAAATTTTGAGATAAAACTGACTTTATAGTCATGCACTATAAATTTTATGATACAATTGTCAACATCAATACTAAAGTATTAAATGTAAATCAATGACCATCTCAGAAAGGGTTTAGCAGGTTTATGTTCAAAAATATTAAAGAGTGCACACACTGAAATGTTTCACCTCAGTGTTAACAGGCTAGTGATTACTTTTGATCAAATACTTAGACCACTTGGCCACAAAGACCCCTTTAATTTATTGTGAAAGTCTTTTTAGTCAAAAGTTCATACTATAACTATCACATAAGCTTATCAGTGATCCATGTAAATGAGGTCAAGGTCAGAAGAAAACCAGCCAGACAGATATGTACACCTCACATTTTATTTACCAAAAATAGTTAACTTTTTGCTGATAGTATCTGAGAAACAGATGTAGACAAAAGATTAAATGTTGACCAATGAACCATGAAAATGAGGTGAAGGTCAGATGAACTCTGCTAGACAGACATGTACACCATACAATCATCCATTAAAACATATATAGTTAACCTATAGCTAATAATATCCAAGAAACAGACCCAACAAAGAAAACTTAACATTGTGCAATGAACCATAAAAATGAGGTCAAGGTCTGAAGACAAACATGTACACCATACAATCATTTCGTACACCTAATGCTAAAAGTTTCTGAGAATCCTGACTTACCATGAAAACTTAACACTGACCAATGAACCATGGAACCACAGAGTTAGATGAAACCTACCAGACAGACATGCATACTCCAAATATTGATGATGTATTGCTTAGGGTATTTGAGGAATGGACTTAATCCACAAAATTGTAACAATAAACAATGAACGATGTAGAAGAAGTCAAACCCAGATGAAACCTGCAAAACAGGCATAAACTCTTCCTAATCAATCTATACACCATAGTTGACATATGTCTAATAGTTTCTGAGATATTGACTTGATCAGGAAATTTTAACCTTGATCACTGATCCATGAATTGAGGTCAAGATCAGGGGAACCACAAGGCCGTACTGTTGCCTTTAATTACTTATATCCACTTAATTTGAACTCGGTGGATAGTTGTCTCATTGGCAATCATACCACATCTCCTTATTTTTACATATTTGATGGACAAGTAGACCATGCAAGAATCCCATTTACCAAATATAGTAAAGTTATCCTTTTTACTCAAGTAAGAAATTCACTTGACATAAACACTATGCAGTTGCTCAACCATGAACATGAAGTCAAGGACAATGAACATATGACAAACAGAAACTTCATTACTTGAGGCATCTGTATACAAGGTGTGAAGCATTCAGGTTCTCTACCTTTTGAAATATTAAGCTTTATAAGAAATTTTAATGTCATTGCTACTGGATTAGAATGCCTATGTCTAGCATTCTGTGACTTTCAACACAGACCAGACAAAAATCCTTGTGCAAAAAATGGAGAATGTGTCCCCATGGACACAGATGATGCCCCCGCTTGCATACAACATTATATAGGGACATAACTCAAGAACAATAAAAGTGACGCTACCCAAATTTGTACTTGATCTTAGTTTTGTAAATAAGTATTGTGTATAGGTTTCATGTTTGGTTGGGGCAGTAACAGAATGGAAACTAAAAATTTTGCAATTTTTAGATTTATAAAGGGGCATAACTCAATAATGGTTAAAGTGACACTACCCTAATTCAACTTGATCTGTGTTTTATCAGTGGAAGGCAAAATTAAAAATTGCATTGTATTAAGCATTAGTTGTAGTTGATTCAACTATAATCATGGACAAAGGAAGATAACTCCAATTTTAAAAATTACTTGAACAATGACATCATTGATATTTTTAGAAAAAAAATGAAAAATTTAGCAATTTTTTCATTTGTAAAGGGGCATAACTCTAGAACGGTTAAAGTGACGCCACCAAAATTCAAACTTGATCTGTGTATTGTTGTAATAAGCATTGTGTATAAGTTTGATAACATTTGGTTGAGGCAAACTTAAGTTAAAGAAGGGAAACCAATTTTGGGACATATGTACGGACAGACGGACAAGGGTAAAACTTAATGCCCCTTCCTCTTCGGCGGGGGCATAAAAAACTTCATTCATTAATATCAAAATAAGGAGATCTGGTACGATTGCAAATGGGACAAATATCCATAACAAAGGTATTATGCTTTCATATGATAGGAAATCATATTTATTAGCCAACAGAAACAAATAATGTATCATCAACCAACTGTATGTATTGTGCATATGTATTTTGTACTTAATATCTTAAATAATTTATTGCAACTAAAAACATAGTAAAACCTTTTGTTATCATTGTCACTCAAAATATTCATCATTTGACAAATCATATAAATTTCATTGGTTTGCACCTGAATTGATGAAAAGATATTTTCTATTCTCAAACCATGAAAATAAAATGCTTGGAATGAAGTCACTGGGGATGCCATGTTATTCCTCATTTTGACCTGTGCAGACCCAAAGATTTTATCAAACAAGACAAGCCTCTTTTTCTACAGCAAGCATAATACTTCAACATTAAAGTTTGCAGTTAGCTACCAAAATTTATACAAAACCAAATAAACAGGATGGCTTGCTTCAACATCAAAAGTGTATTAATTCATAAAGTGATGACATAGTACACATTAATCAGAAGATATTAGAAATTTCATAGAGAATCTTAATAAAAACATTTCTTTTTTTTTGTCAAATGAATTAATAAAATGCTTCGCTGGGCGCAGCTTGATACGACCACAGAGGTCGAACCCTGAACAGTTGGGGCAAGTATGGACACAACATTCAAGCTTGATACAGCTCTGAATTTGGATTGTGATTAAATATTTGACACAGCATAGGTTTCTGACACAGAAAGAATGTGGTCTAAGAACTTGAATATTTTTAATTTACCTATTATGGTCCAATGTCCAAAATCAAAATACATGGTTAGATTCAGCATATCAAAGAACCCCATATATTCAATGTTTGTTGAAATCAAACAAAGTTTAATTTTGGACCCCAACTTGGACCAACTTGAAAACTGGGCCCATAATAAAAAATCTAAACACATGTTTAGATTCAGCATATCAAAGAACCCCAAGAATTCAATTTTTGTTAAAATCAAACTAAGTTTAATTTTGGACCCTTTGGACCTTAATGTAGACCAATTTAAAAAACGGGACCCAAAATTAAAAATCTAAATACACGGTTAGATTTGAAATATCAAAGAACCACAATAATTCAATTTTTGATGAAATCAAACTAAGTTTAATTTTGGACCCTTTTGACCTCAATATGAACCAATTTGATAGCGGGGCCCACAAATAAAAAATCTTAATACATGGATAGATTCAGCATATCAAAGAACCCCATATATTCAATGTTTGTTGAAATAAAAAAAAATTAATTTTGGACCCCAACTTGGACCAACTTGAAAACTGGGCCCATAATCAAAAATCTAAACACATGTTTAGATTCAGCATATCAAAGAACCCCAAGAATTCAATTTTTGTTAAAATCAAACTAAGTTTAATTTTGGACCCTTTGGACCTTAATGTAGACCAATTTAAAAAACGGGACCCAAAATTAAAAATCTAAAAACACGGTTAGATTTGGAATATCAAAGAACCCCAATAATTCAATTTTTTAAGAAATCAAACAAAGTTTAATTTTGGACCCTTTTGACCTCAATATGAACCAATTTGATAGCGGGCCCACAAATAAAAAATCTAAATACATGGTTAGATTCAGCATATCAAAGAACCCCATATATTCAATTTTTGTTGAAATCAAACAAAGTTTAATTTTGGACCCCAATTTGGACCAACTTGAAAACTGGGCCAAAAATCTAAAATCTAAATACATGTTTAGATTCAGCATATCAAAGAACCCCAAGAATTCAATTTTTGTTAAAATCAAACTAAGTTTAATTTTGGACCCTTTGGACCTTAATGTAGACCAATTTAAAAAACAGGACCCAAAATTAAAAATCTAAATACATGGTTAGATTTGGCATATCAAAGAACCCCAATAATTCAATTTTTGATGAAATCAAACGAAGTCTAATTTTGGACCCTTTTGACCTCAATATGAACCAATTTGATAGCGGGGTCCACAAATAAAAAATCTAAATACATGGTTAGATTCAGCATATCAAAGAACCCCATATATTCAATATTTGTTGAAATCAAACAAAGTTTAATTTTGGACCCCAATTTGGACCAACTTGAAAACTGGGCCAAAAATCAAAAATCTAAATACATGTTTAGATTCAGCATATCAAAGAACCCCATATATTCAATTTTTGTTAAAATCAAAAAAAGTTTAATTTTGGACCCTTTGGACCTTAATGTAGACCAATTTGAAAACTGGACCCAAAATTAAAAATCTAAATACACGGTTAGATTCGGCATAACAAATAAATAAATGTGGTCAAAGATTTTACAAATCTAATGCGCCATACTGTGCAATTAAAGATTACTTCTTGAAATTTTTCAATATTTGAAATTTGAAAAAAAAATAATATTTGAAGAATAATTTTTTTTAATTTCTGAAATCTGAAATGAGAAAAAAAAGACCCCCCACAATTTCGTTTTACCCCCCCCCCCCCCTTTTTTCCCCCCAAAAAATTCTTTCCCTCAAGATATGGTCATAATCTCAATTCAAATTTCCAATGGAGTTTGCAACCATAATTACCCATTTAAATTTACCATAGTGCTAACTTAATCTATTTTATAATAGAATTTAAAATATAGTGTCAAATCTTTCATATGGATTTTTTTGTAAAAAAAAAAGATGCAACATTTGCAGATATTTTTACTGCTCTTCCTTTATAAATATGCATTTCTTTAAACATAATTTAAAAGCAGTGTAAGGGAAGTAACCAAAACGTTGTATTTGGATAACCTCCCTTACACTGTTTTAAATTATCTTAATTGTTCATTAACCATTACTTTATACATAATCTAAAAGCAGTGTAAGGGAGATAATTTCAATGATGTATTTGATTTATCTCCCTTACACTGCTTTAAATTATGTTTTGTACAAAATGTACAAAAGTATTTGTCCATTAACCAGGACAACCTTGTTTTTCCCCCTTTTTTGCCCCTAATTCCTAAACGATTTGAGTCATAACCCCCCAAAGCAAATCCTAACCTACCCTTTGTGGTATGGAAACTTGTAGTATAATTTCAGAGAGATCCATACACCGTTCCACAGTTATTGTCTGGAAACTAGAAAATGCTTATTTTTGGCACCTTTTTGGCCCCTAATTCCAAAACTGTTGGTACCATAACCCCCAAAATCAATCCCCACCTTCCTTTTGTGGTATTGAACCTTATGGTAAAATTTCAAAGAGATCTATTTACTTAAACTAAAGTTAGAGTGCGAAAACCAATGTTTCTTCGGACGACAACGACGACGCCGAACGACAACGACGCCAACGTCATACCAATATAAAAACAGTTTGAAAAAATAACCATAATGAACCTCTTTGATAAGTAAAGGAAATAATATTAAAATTCCATGCTCAGTGGGTATGATAAAAGTTCAAAGTATTGTCAAACAGGGAGGCATATCTGAAAATCCCTTACAAGATATAACATACGTTACAAACTTCTTGACCAAAATTCAAATCATTCTTGCATACAGAAAATGAGTTATTTGTAAAAATTTTGTTTCAGAAAAACAAATGAACAATATTAACTGGTATCATTAACAATAAGCAAATCTGAAGATAAGGCAATATGTATGATAAAATGAATGAGTCCTTAATTGAGCAAGTGTCAAGTTTTTATTTTATTTTATTTCCATAACAGAAAATTATTGAAGGAGTTTAATTTATGATATGAAGAAAAATAGATTTAATTGAATATTTCATTTGCGAAATAAATGCATTTATCGTCCTTATCTTTACCATATCACCCTACTCAGTTGCTCCGTAATTCTCGTATCACTGCTTTGAGATGTGAGCAAACATTATCAGCGACATCACAATGTCTGAGATAAATTAATCAGCAACATCTTTATGTGTCAGGAGACCTTACCCATAAAACTGTCTAAAGGAGGTGGAAAAGAACAGTAATATAACAATAAACAGATTGTCAGGGTTTTATATGTATCGTTATCGTAAAATATCAAATTTCTGAACAAAAATAATGCTTGAGTTTAGAAAATGAAAACGCCCCATAACAAAAATACACCAATTAAACTTGATACAATTCTGCATCTATTGGTACCAAATTGATTAAAATCTAACCAGAAATGACTCCATAATATTTTTTTGAAAAACACAAATTTATATAAAATATATAGTGAAAAATTACACGTGGCGAATACCTATGGCCTTACACTGTACGGTAACTTAGAGATGAAAAACAGCAAGAAAAACACTTTTTCTTTGCTTTTGGTTTTGAAAAGTGCATGAAGGGATTTTGTGTCATGAATTAATACAACATGTCCTTTATTTTCAAAGGAAATCCATTGAAATATAATATTGGTAAAGCTTTGCTACTCATATTTATGTTCTGGAACAAAATTCTGGTCCATTGTTCTATTCTGAAACATCCATTAGGAGGATCTCGTTTTCCACAACATAAAAATTGCAACAATGGAGATAGCTGCACACATTCTAGATGTTATGTTATATGCTTCGCAATGTGAGCTATTGCAAGCATTGTGCATTCCAGAAACATTTCAAATTTGTATCTCTTTCTCAAGAACCACTGAAATATTTGCCAGCAGTCACTTTCTGTTTGGAGATACTTTGAATTTTTATTATACCTATATATAAACTCATTGTGATGTAATTCTTACAAAATGCAGTGTAATTTCTCTGGTGGTGCCAAATCAGGAGAAAATATTCTGATGAAAATCAAATGGCATTAATCATTTGACATATATACTCTCTTATAAATCACAACATTAAAATGGTGGCGGAATGTATTTTGATTTCTGTCCTGAGCCTAGTGCTGGTCGAATTCCAAACCATGACATTCTGTATTCTAATGTATCATGTAACATCTTTTGTTCATCTGGTGAGAAATGTAGTAACACTGATATAGCTCGTATTAAATGCACTGCCTGGATTATAAAAATAAAATAAAATACAAATAAGGCACAATTGTAGGTAGTTGATTGACAAAGTTGACAACATATCTGATAACTTAACAATGTACTGACATTAGATATCTGAATTTACATGTTGTTGTTGTTGACATACACTTGTATTCCAAATATTAATGTCAAGTGCCTGTAATTCAGTGGTTGTCCTTTGTTGCTGTATATCATATTTGTTTTTCATTTATTGTTTTGTACATAAATCATGCTATCAGTTTTCTCGTTTGAATTGTTTTACATTTGTCATTTCATGGCTTTATTAAGATTGCTTTTGCTCATTGTTAAAGGCAGTAAAAGACTTATAGTTGTTAACTTCTATGTCACTTGGTCTCTGGTGGAGAGTTGTCACATTGGTATTGAGACAAGAAATGAATGAATCCATGACAACATAATGCTCCCTCAGATTTGTTACAATTTGCTGCCTTAAAAAGTCTTTCTAATTGATCATTAAGTATAATATAAATAAACAAATAAACTACTAACCTCGGCTTCTCTACTTAACATAAATTTTAAAACCACATGTTTCAAATATTTAAAGTTCACATCATTTTCTAAGTCCTTTCTCAGTAAATGATCTGAATTGCGTGTCCGATTTTTATGAACATCTAAAGTATTGTCTGAATGATTGTTTGTGTCAAATGGCTTCATCACATGACTAATGGTTGCAGGATTATGATCCTTAAAATCAATATTGTCTCTGGATGGGGAATTCCGACTTTCACTAATTTTCCGCTGCATTGGTGGAGTAAATGAAGCACCATCAATAACAACTGGTTCATCACTGGGGAGAGGTTGAACTCTAAGTTCACGCTGTAAAGTTTTTTGAAGATCTCTAAGTCTTTGTTCCTGTTTTTTCAAAGCCTGATGAGCAAAAAAATTAAATCAAATTACTTTATACATAATCCAATTAAAACTGCAATAATACATATTGATAAAACCTTTATTTCTATTTCTAAAGGCTTTAAAAACAGTATTTTTACTTTTCAACAAAATAATTTCAAGATTTTAGACATTTGCTGAAGAAAGTATATAATTATAGCAACTTTTATTTTCTTTTCAATTTTGATAGAATGTTTTACTTAATTTCTGTTTACTGACACTTTTTTAATATTCAAATTTTGTGTCATTTTCCAATTCCTTTCTTTGTGAATCATCAGAATTATGTTTCCATTTTTATGAACATCTAAAGTTATTCTGTTTTTAAATTGTATAATTACCTTCTTTAAACAGAATTTATAAAAATTTGATCATATGCATTTTTCAAAATAAAATTTTCAGCAAAGTAAGTATTAATAACTTTTGAATTGTCATACTTTCTTGTGTAAGAGAAAGTTGTATGGTGCAAGATGATACAACAGTCACAAATTATAGTACTGTTTCTAACTGAAGGCAGTAAAGGTCACTTTGTGAGTACATGAAACATTTTTTTTCAATCTTTTTTTTTTTATTCTGAAAATGCAAATTATGCTGATTTTGGACATGATGGATAGCAATTGTATTGGTGTTTATTGCAGTTAAAATAATTACTGTATCTGAAATTGCATCCATATTAAAATAATGGTTCATATAGATGACTTTGTTTGTCTATTAGTGATACATAAAAAAAGATTTTAAGTTTTCACATTTTGTACTTAAAAGCTGAATAAAGCCATTAAACTTCACTCTGTTAAAGTAATAAGGCAATTAAGAAGAGAAAATGTGTGGAAAACATTCATTGATGATTTTTTTTTTCAGATAATATTGTTTTCCCATGTTTACAAAAAAGAGGGAATTTATCAGCTTTACTATGGCAGTAAAGCCTTAAAGGCTGTTTAAGCAATTGCTGTCAAGTTAATGTTTTTGTGACTTTTATTTTTCATCCACATGTAAAAGATTTAAACCTGACAGGAGTCTTGTCTAGTGAGAAATAAGGATGTTTTAACTTTATATCAATAACAGACTTATCCAACAGAAAGTCATTTTTACAATGTTTTACATTTCCCAGGGGGGACAACATGTTTACCAGGCTAACAGTGCGGAAACATATAACTCACCAAGAAATCATAATTGATTATCCCCTTTTAGAGAGTTTAATATTACTGGGCGATAATTTACATGACAATCCATGCACCTTCCAGGCTTCATTAACTTTATTGCTTTAAGTTTAATTAATGCTTTATCCCTTTCATCACTAAGGCCCAAGTTTTTTTAATTTGTTGGTTTACAGATTTTTCACATGAAAAAGTCCGGTCAGTCGTTAGGAAAAAAAGAATAAACAGCTGCGCCATGAGCGCATGATATGCCAGTCGTCTTGTGTGTGAATTTTTATGCAATAATCATAAATAGTTTCTGACATACGGCGCGACATGCGAAAACCCCCCCTTTTTTTTTTACAAAAAACTCAATATCTCTAAAATAAAATTTCGAATCAAAACCAAAAAGTATACAGATCTTTAGATTAATATAACTAAGAAGTGTGTAAAATTTTAAGCAATAATCATAAATTGTTTTTGAGATACGGCGCAACATGTGAAAAACCCCTCCCCCTTTTTTTACAAAATACTCAATAACTCAAAAATAAAATTTTGAATCATCACCAAAAAGTATACAGATCTAATGATTAATATAACTAAGAAGTGTGTAAAGTTTTAAGCAATAATCATAAATTGTTTTTGAGATACGGCGCGACATGTGAAAAAAAACACACACCTGTTTTAATTACTAAGTCCCGTAACTCAAAAAGTTTTAATCTTATTTTCACCAAAAAGTATACAGATTGTTTGACCATCATAAGAAACAACTATGTTAAGTTTCATGAAATTTGGATAAGTCGTTCTCAAGTTACGGTGCGAAATGTTTACGCCGGACAGACAGACGACATTTGTAGACCATAATACGTTCCGTCAAAATTTTGACGGGCGTACAAAAATTTTAAAAAATAAACATGTAAAAAATAAATATATATTTCAGTTTACTAACAATATTTTTGTAATGCTACTTTGTCATCATTTCTTAAATCTTAGTCCCAAAAATTATTGCTCAGTTGTTTTAAACATACAATATGTGCCATCGTCATATAATTTCAAAAAAGGGGGTATCACAGACAAACGTGAAATTAAATCATCATTTCACGAACAAAGAAAAAAACAGCTCCACGTTGCTTTTTATCTACTATCGGGAAACATGGTCAGTAATGATCTTCAAGCTCGAAAACATGTGAAATAAAATTGCAAACATGTCGACATTACCAGATCCTTGTCAAAAACAAAGTAGACTCGTCCACTGGAAAGACAAGGATATCTGTTTCATCATTTGTCATGCATTCCCGTTTTTGATATCCAAATGGACGTACTTTTTTTTCAATTTATGAAACAAGAAAAATTCCAAATTGTTTGTGAATATCTTGTACTCTTAACTTGGTGTCTCATGTTTGGACGGGTCCACTTCATCTATAAGATGGTCGATAAATCTTACGGAATCATGACAAAAAAGGAAAACAAACTTATTGTTATGTGTTTTTAACACAGGTTTCGTTCCCCAAACATAATTACAAGGTCAGTTATGGTCTATTTTTAGATAGTACAGGTAATCATTAGGGTTATTAAGACATTTGACACTGTCATTATATCATTTGTTTACAGAGTGGAGTCTGTCAGTATCAAGAGCAAAACCCTTAATAAATAACAGGGCCCGTTATTTCATGGAAGTATTAAAAACATGGTAAGAGTAATTGGAATGCGTAAACAGTGCTACTTTTAATTTAAAACAAATAATGCGAGATAAGATTACATTACTATAACGTGCGTAGTGATTTTACGATAATTTTATGAATGAACAAGAGCAACTTGACCTCTTTCAAAAAGAAACACAAATTAAACAACATAAAACTGTATAAGAGATAATTCAGTAAATTTTTTCAATATTAAATCAACAACTGACATGATTCAATATTTTGTTAAAATACTCAAGAATGAAATTACAAGTATAAAAATGCACTTTTTTTCACTCAGACTTCTTTGTTCTTTGACAGTCAAAAGGTTGTCCAATTAAATACTAAAATACATTTACAAGAACATATGTTTTTCAACTGTTTCAATTCATGTATTGCATTAGAAAATATACATAGGAGTTTTAGAATGACAGACCAGGAATCTGCTAAAAAAACTTTGGCTTGATCTGGGCAGAGTCTCTGATCTGGGTCACAAAGATGTCTATACGCTATAGCATGAAAGCAATTGCTTTAAAAACTCCCTTTCACTTGTTATGACACTGCTCAACTGAACAGCAAAATGCCAAAAAATTTACTTAGTGCTGAAGACTTGGTTTTCTAAAACCATAAAAAACATAAATTCCTGAAAATGATCATCATTCTTATTATCATCAACATACATTTCACATTAAATCTAAATACATGATTTAATATGTGTTGCTTCACTTATGATGTGGTGTATTTACTACAGACTAAACAGGTAATAATGATCACTAGAAAGATGAAATTTATAATCCTATTTTCTTTAATTAAAGCAAAAACAGACCATCTTTTCTGTATTTTCAGTTCTTAATTAATTATGAAAGCAACATGACTTATTTAAAAATTGTTGAAACAACTTTTTAGTGCAAATCACATCCAATTAGATTGCATACAAAAAAAATAATTGCACTGGCACCTTGCAATTCTAGATAGGTTGATAGAAAATTAGTTTTGAGTATGCAAAAATAATTTCCAGACTCATTATGTTGAATCTTTATATAATCATTTATTGGTTAACCCCTTTTCTTTACCATTCACAGGTAAGATGTAAAATACTGGAACATTTTTTCTAAAGAGAATTATTTTACCTTATTTTTGTCTGCCAGCTGTTCCTGTAAATCTGTGACAGTTTGCTCCAGAGTACTAACTTGTGTAGAAGTCTGGTCATTCTCTTCTTTGCCATCTTCCAGCTCTTTTATCTATTATTCAGATTTATAATGTTAATGCAACAACATCAATCTCAATCATAACATGTTACTGTTAATCAACATACAGAGGGCATAATTAATTCGTTCGTTCGTTCGTTCCTCCCTTCTTTTGTTCGTTCGTTCGTTCATTCGTTCGTTCGTTCCTTCATTCATTCATCAACATACAGAGGGCATAATTTCATTTTCCTTTATATCAGGGTAGTCAGGGTCAAATAAAATGTATTTAAAAATAAAACCAAAATCAGCATTTAGTCACAACAGTAGATTCTGTTCAAATACTTTTCTATAACCAATAAAATATTTCTTCTTTAATTCAGGATAACAGTGTTGTGTAAGTACAAAAAATGTATTGATCTTTTTGTGCAAGTGTAATTTGAAACTACTGTCACTTTTAAAATGAAGAAGACCTGTGCATATTTTTTGAGAATTACATAATATTTATCATAATCAGGTGTACATGATTACCAATAATTCACAGCAAATCAAATAATAGTTACTGTTATGATACATACATAAGACCAGAAAGTTCTGTGGAGAACATATTTTTTTTAACCTAATATAAAACCACTAACATTGATTTTCAACTGACTCTGATGCTATAAAACTATTTATTATATACTTAGTAGTAAATACAAATAAATGTATGTGTAATACAAACATTGGCAAGCATGCTGTATCAGCCACCCCTGATGATATCGATATCAGCACACCTTTAATCTGTATGGCGTCACGTCATCTATTGCAGTCACTGTTGCAAAGGCTTTATCAAACCCCTAATCTGTATGACGTCATGTCAAACCTATAATCTGTATGACGTCATTTCAAACCTCCTTATCTGTATGACGTCATGTCACATAAAAAACATCTACGTGAGGTATATGTATATATTAAAGTGTATATGATATGGCTTTTTCAATATCACACACCGTATCAACCCCCAACCAATATAATCCTTAGAGCAGAGCTCTCATGATTATATTGTTGTCTCAGGTTGATACAGATGTGATATTGAAAAAGCCATATGATATTCTCTATTTAAACACTTACTAAAGGTAGATCACTAAATTATCTTGATAACATCTAACACTAAATATTCTTCAATCTCACCTTTTTTTCATGGAAATCAACATTCTCTTGCAATGAATCATGTGACTGTTGTAAATTATCTAATTGATCATCTTGGTCTTTTATCTCTGATCTAAGCTGGTTAATAATACTATCTGAGCTGCTCTGAACAGACAAATTTTTCTGTGATAACTCAGCATTTCTCACTAACAACTCATCTTTTTCTGAAAAAAATATTTAACTAGAATGATCAAGGATACCCTTGCCTACAGCAACTAATTTTGCTGTTAAGAGGTCCAAAACATTCCAGTAAAATTTCAATCAATTTCAAAATGTGGTTCTCTATTTATCACTAGGAAACCACAAAATTTAGAATTTTTCCAACAATCAAGTACCATAACTCTGGAACAGTAAAAGTAAAATCAACGAAAATCAAAATTTAACCTGCCTTTAGTGGTCCAAAATATTCCATTAAAATTTCAACTAATTTCAAAAAGCAGTGTTCCAGCTAGGTCGTTTTCACAGGGCGGCCCGCCCGCCCTTTCCCCGAGTGCCGCCCTGTGCCCTTTTTACAGTTTGCAGGGCGCCCTGCCTTTTTTGAACATCTATTGGTATATTATTTTGTTCGTATTGATATGATCTGCCAATTACGAAAATTTACGTGGCGACAAGTATATGACTTTGTTTACGACCCCAAGCTAATCAACGGTTACAACAGGTGTCATAATCTGTTGTTATAGGTAATCCGTTTATCGGATGGGTCATTTAATGATCAACAACATTAATTCATTCCAATAGAATCGGTCAATCGGCATTTGTCTTTGAACTTGAAGAAATGTTCATATAATTTGGGCACAATTAGCAATGTTTACCGTAGTTTCATGGAAAAAACGTAATTGACAGAAAGTCGAAAACCATAATCAACTCGTTAAAAACATTGCTCTTATTGTTTTCCGTGAAATAAATAGCAAATTAAGACGTATTTTTCATTGACTGCCTTCATTTTTTATACGAAAATAACAAAATCGGCCGCCATATTGTTGATCGTATTTACATCTTCTACGTACTGTTTATTATCCTCCAAAGAAGGAGCACACCCAAATAAAGAAAGATAACCCAATCTTATTTTTTCCTAGCATTGAGTAACCTACTAAGATATTATAAAATATGTCTTCATACTTCTGGCTTTAGAATTTATATGTTTATGTGTTTTGAGTTATGGGAAAAGTTAAAGAGGGTCTTGGTAGCAGGGTTGGTAGGGTGCCTTGGTCATCTTTTTCGTTAAATGCCCTTTTTCATGATTGGCACCCTGCCCTTTTGAAATCCTAGCTGTAACACTGAAAAGCTTTTCTCTATTTATCATCTGAAAATCAAAGAATTTTGAATTTTCCAAACAATCGAGTACAACTATGGAACATTAAAGTGAAAACAATGAAAAATCTTATTCTGCCTTTAATGGTCCAAAATTTCATTTCACATGGTTCATCTTAAACTGACCTAATCACAAACATTTAACATGTAAAACTATGCAAATTTTTCTAAGTCAATAGACCATGACTGAGAGGGTGTAGCCATATATTCTTCCTGATTTTGAGATGTGTCAGTGGGAATACAACTGCATACTAAATATCAGTAACTAACCGTTAGTGGTTACCCATAAACTGACCTAATAAGCAAATTGTTGCCTTTGTTGACATTGCTGTTAAGAGCACGCCTATGTCTCCCTTTCTCGACTTTGTCGAGGCAAGGCAAGTATTGAAATTAGCACTTATCATTATAGCTCAGGAATACAACATAAAAACCAAAATTTATCAAAGGTAAGATAATTAACTTTAAGAAAAAAATGGACCTATTTTTACCACCAAAGGAAACCACTTTTATTAAAAGAATTCAAAATGCCCCCATCCCCTCTTTACTTCAAAGTAGTAATGGTTTTATCTATAAAAAGTATTTTATATTTCTGTGTTTAAAACCCGCAATGCATTTCAAAGAGCAGGTGCACAACATAAAAACTAAACCTTTTAGACCTAATATATATATAACCATCAAAGTAAACACATTATTCATGAGAATTTAAATTGCATCCCCCCTTTTCTGTTGTAAAGTTAAAGATATAACATGTATTTTTCTTATATCTGTCATTACCTGCAATGCATTCACAAAGCTCAGATTCTTTGCTCTTTAGAAACTGTTCCAGTTCTTCCATCTGCTTAGATGACTGAGTTAATTTATTCTCATGATCTGAAATCTTAGATAAAAAAAAAATTAAAACTTACTGTATATAATGCTTTTTAAAAACAAGTAACTAATAATTGATGATATAATTGAAAACTAAAAATTTCACAATCTTCTATCTTTAAAAGTTAGATATAAATATGTATTTATGCATATGTATTTTTAATTCACATTGTCAACAAACTTGCAACATGCAAAAAAACAACAAAACTTTATCACAGCTAGTCCAATTAAAACAGTAATTCCTGTATCTTGAACGTACACCAGTACCTTTCTTCAATGTAAACAATCAATCTGATCACTAAACCCTGAAATCAAAGTCATACTATCTTTCTAACATATATTTCCTATAGATATACTGTGGATTAATTTATTTTCGTGTACCAATTTTTGCATTGTGAATTGAGGAAATACTGCATTTTCATGGATATTTGATTTTGTGGTTTTGTTCACGTCTGCATACAATCCTATAGATAATTGGCACTTGGTTGAACATATAAGTTCGTGGTTTATCTATACCCATGAAATCCACGAAAGTTGGTATCCCATAAATATTAATGAATCCATGTATGAAATTTCATGTTAATAATATGTTTGAAACCTCAATCTAATCTAAATCCTATTATTGACCACTATCCCAAGACCATAGCATTGTTTCACATAAGTTATGTGTGAAATCCTCATTTTGTTACATGAATGGATGAAGAATTATAAAGATACCACACATTAGTAATATCAAACAACTGAAACTTTAACTAAACATTTTTCTACATGTTTGTTTCCCTTGTTCAATTCAAAATGAAGTTCCAAGAAGCAGTCATATGAACTAGTCTAACAAAATAAAATACTCTTTCAGTTACACTGAAACAAAAAGTAGCCTTTAAATGTTATTTGGTTTCAATTTTCTGAGCAGATCTCAAAAAGAACATTTTCTTCATACTTCCTTTATAATGCAATGTAAAAACGCATCTGGCAGTCATATTGTTTGGGTAATCAGTTACAAAGTAACACCCAGTTACTATCACATAAGAACCCTTTCTATCCTCTTTCATTTCAACTGGTTCAGCTATTCTCTAAAATTAAGTTCTTTGAAATGTTAGCCTTTTTTTTTTGCCATGGTGACCATTGTTGTTATTTTATTGGAACCAAATTTTTCAAATTTCCAATAAACATTTCTTAACATTTATAGTAATTTGTTTCCATATTTCCAAGTGCTTATATAAGAGGGTGGATGTCAAGAGATGGCAAAAGACCATATGTAATTTAGATGATAGATCTAATAAAAACAGAATGAATCATTATTTATTGACGATATGAATTTGAAGTTAGTATAACAATTTTCATATATTTGCAAAATATAACAGGATAACAATTGCATTAATCAATATATTTTTTTTTTTTTTATTAAAATTACAGAACAATTTTTGGGTAACTCACCAAAGAATCCAATTATAAAATATTTATTAATTTCTGAATATTGAGGGAATTCAACTAATCCTTAGGTGTTTGAGAAGCAGGCCAATATATATGTAGAACTAGGAGGTGTGATGGGGATGCTGAAATGCAATGGTAAAGCTGTAGTGCATTCCTAGCTGAAATGTGATGGTCTGTGCCAAAGTGTGATGGTCCTTCTGCTTAAGTGTGATGGTCCTTCTGCTTAAGTGTGATGTCTAGTTTAGTTAGTATATGCATTCATTATTGTCTATAAAACATTTATGGCATTTTGTTATCAATGATATGTATGTGTATGGTTGAAATAAAAGAATCATTAAAAGAATTATCCTCCTGCAATAAGCCTGTTACAGTATATTTTAAACTGTGTTTGCAACATTTGACATTCAGGAATATATCTCATATTATGTATGTCCTTAGTTACAGTTTCATACTAAATAAAAGATCATCCTCTTTAATTTTGCTGCATGTAGACATTATTCTGCATTAACAGTTTATCTTTACTTTGTTCCTCTCAGGAGTCTCTTATGACTGGAAATGTAATGTCTATTAATCATGGATGTTTTAATTTAAACAGGTTATACTCTCGATGCTTTACTTAATAACATAAAAAAACTGCTTCTAAAAACAAATTGACTTCTTAGGCAACATCAACATGTGAAAATGAAAACCATTGAAAATATAGTTGATGTAATCCATCGGACTTCAGCATTACCACCAAAGCACTTTGGTCCAACTATCAAAAAAGTAGCTTCACAATGCCATTATCACACTTCAGCGTCAAACAATTGCACTTCAGTGTTACCATCGCTATTCTACTACCACCTCGGTTCGGAGTCGTACATATATATATATGATAAGCTTCACTAGATGTTTACCATACTCCTCAATTCTGTTTCTGTATTCTCCATCTCACATACTTTCTTCTTTAACTTTAATTCATCATTTGATAAACTGTACTTTTCATTCTGAGGTAAAAGATAACTAATTATCAAAATTATGCATAATTATATAGTTTGTATTTTGGAAACTCACAACATTTGTGCAGTGTTTCAGATTAAGAGGAACTGTGACAAATATAAATTATATAAATATAAATATGCAAAATTGTCTACCTAATTGCACCACTAACTACCATTGTATAAATTATACAGGGTATAGGAATAAAAAAACAGAAATATTTTCTTTAATGTTATCAGATCTAGTATTTTGATAAAAGATAATGTCCACTTATTTTGTACTGCAAATTCACTATCTTTTAATTTTCATGGATTGAGGAAAAATGCGGTATTTTTTATGATACTTGATTTTGTGGTTTTGACAAATTCTGCATAAAAACCTATAAGAAATTTGTATTTTGTTGATCACTTAAATTTACTTTTAAACTTTATCCACAAAATCATCAAATAAATAATAATGCATCCACAGTATGATTCAGTAACCTGTTTAATTAGTGAGACTCCCAAGGATACCTTGAAGGAAATATGGAATGACCATCAATAAAACATGCCTGTTATAAGTGTGGATTGTTGCTTGAATATTTTTCTTGTCTATATTGAGATAAGATTTTTTCATATTGCCTTTGTGAAAGTTTCTCTGGCAATTTGTTGTTTCATTGAAGCACATTATCCAATCTGTAATACTCATGTAGTGCTATGAAGCTGATATCAAAATGACAAATATATATCCTGTGGATACTGCTATGAACAGTATTTATATTATTGTACATTTAAACATTTATTTATTAAGTGATAAGGAGTTCCAAAAGAGATAAGGGGTAAAACTCTACACATTATAATAAATTTTTATTCTTTTCACAAGTTTTTCACAGTAAATCGAATTTTACCAAGTTTATGGAATCTTGTCAGTACTTATTTTTAGTTAAATTGTTATGTTTTTAGTCCTTTAGAGTTGACAGCAGATATTTGATAGTCTTTAAAATCTTTCACAATTTATTGATTCTCTTTATGATTTAGAGCTTGACATATCTAAAACACGTTTATCTATTGTTAAAGACCTTATGTTTATCTCCAGATGTCAATTTAGTCTTTTTAGTTTTGCATCATTGGGATGATGTATTATAAATATGAATTCCATATCTGCTTTTCTTAATGTCTATTTATCTGTTTTAGTTATTCAAATCCAACCTGATTTTATATTAAATGCTAAATGACATACAAAGTACATAAAATATTCTTATATAAATAAATGCTGACCTCCAGTACATCTCTGTTTTTTTCTAACTGCATAACTTGTTCTTCAAGCTTTGTTGCTTTCTCCAGATAGTCATTTTCTTGCTTTTCCAAATGTTCCTATAGAAACAAAGACATAAGCCATGAAGTTATATCTAAATATATAAAACTACTACAGTTGTTTACAGTATGAAACACAACTAAAATAATCTACTTATTTTCTTTTCTGTGTCATAATTCTAAACACAAATTTACTTCAGACATTGGACAAGATCATGTTTTTCAGTACTATTGAATGAAATCTACTCAGATGTGCAGCAGTCTATGTTAAAGTTTTAGAAGGCATGGTTTCTTTATCAGCAGAATAAATGCTCTGTTTTTGTTAGTTGTTTTTGGGCTTTGTATCGATCGGATGAGTCAAGTAATTGTCAACTGATTTTTGTTGTTTGTTCTCATGTTGTGCTGTTGTACCACTATCACAGATAAGGTTAGAGTTGGATGCCTACAAAACATGTTTCACCCTGCCACATTCTTTATGTTCCTGTCTCAAGTCAGGAGCCTGTAATTATTTGCTTGTCGTTTGTTGTTTTGTTCATAAATCAGGCTGTTGGTTTCCTCGTTTGAATTAATTTACATTTAGTAATTTTGGGCTTTTTATAGCTTGCTTGGGTTTTGTTCATGGTTGAAGTTGGTAGGGTGACCTATAGTTGTTAACACATACTTCATTTAGTCTCTGGTGGAAAGTTGTATCATGGGTAATCATACCACTCGATTTTAATTTTTATTTTGAAGTTAATTTCTGTACCTGTTGTTTGAGACAGTATTATACATTATCGTTATACATGTACAGGTATGTGATATTGATGTGATATTGCTGTCTGTAATATCTAATAATACAATGTTAAGGGCTTAATCTGAACAGTTTTTTACTGTATATTCCATATCTACATTTTGTTATTATACTGATTGAGATAAAACAGGAATGACTACTAAAACCCCAGTTTAACCCTGTTGCATTCCTGTCCAAGTAAAGAACCTTGTCAGTTGCTGTCTTTAGTTCTATCTTAGTGTTTTTGAAAGTCAAAATATTTGATATTAATGGCAGATCTTTGGTAGTCTCTCTAAAATTCATTCACTTGTCTAAACAGGTGGTGATTTGCCAATGATATAGACAATTATCTATTGTTGAAGACAATATGATGTCTCCTTGATGTCTTTTTTTAAGTTGTTGGATTGCTGTCTCATTGACAAATACCAGACATTTCCTTTTTTTCTTCAATATGTGTATGACATGAATAGAATCAGTTTAAGGATTTTTTTACTACAAATTATTCCATACCTTTACAAAATTCTTTAATTGATACAAATATTTCACTAAAGTGTTTGGCTATAGTTGTAGAAACTTTATTATTGTCTCTTAGTAAACCTCCACTCTTAATTCAAAGGATTTGAAAACTGGATGAAGGTTACTGACAGATCCAAAAAGTGATCATACATTACAATTCATCACTGTGCATACAAAATATGAAGTTAGTACTTGAGTAAAGTGGGACAAAAAATTTGTTGAATGAACAGATGGATGCAAAGACCAAAGAACAAAACGTATGCAATAAAGTGCCCACTCCAGAGGTATGATAATTATCAAAAGTATCATACACTTTTAAATGAATTTAGACTAAAACAGCCATTAAGATCCAAAACTATCTTCAAATATTTGAACATAAACAAACATAGTTTTGTATGGTTTTAAACACTCTTTTTACATTGAACAGGTCATTAATGTTCAGATTTTTACTTACAGTCAATCTAGATCTGTTAAGTCACTTTTCAGACACTTTTTACATTGTACAGTTCATTAATGTTCAGATATTTTACTTACAGTCAATCTAGATCTGTTAAGTCACTTTTCAGACACTTTTTACATTGTACAGTTCATTAATGTTCAGATATTTTACATAAAGTCAATCTAGATCTGTTAAGTCACTGTTCAGACACTTTTTACATTGTACAGTTCATTAATGTTCAGATATTTTACTTACAGTCAATCTAGATCTGTTAAGTCACTGTTCAGACACTTTTTACATTGTACAGTTCATTAATGTTCAGATATTTTACTTACAGTCAATCTAGATCTGTTACGTCACTTTTCAGACACAGTCTGAACAGAATAGAATTAATCTTCATTATGTCATAAAACAGAAAAAAATTATAATATTTATCAGACATAAGATTATTTCTTACTATTTTTTGCTCTAGCAGTATTTTTTCATGTTCCTTTGACTGTTTTTCAGACATTAATTGGGATTCAAGGGAGGTAATTTTTGACACAAGTTGAGTTTCTAAATCCATCTTTTCAAAGTGTTCTTTATTCAGTTCTGTTTCCAAATCATGTTTCTAAAAAATAAATACATTACAATTTACAGACATAAATCAATAACTAATGAATGGCAAATATTAAATAACAAAATTAACTGTAAAGATATTCTTTAGTCAATGACAATGTGTGAAACTTTTAAAAATGTATGATACAAATTTATTGAAACTTTCAAAAAAGTTTCTCATCTTTTTAAATTTTGTATTACATTTAAACATAAAAATAGCAAAAGGAAGAATTTTGAAAAAGAGATGACAAATATTATGAGCAATGTTAACGGATACCATTCATCTTAATGTAGTTCATAGAGGAAGCTTCAAAGTTTGTACAACATGAAAAAGACTATCATGGAAAATTTAAGTTTAAGACTATGATTAAAAATAAACATTTCACAAATAAAGTTATTTTTTATGAAAATAGGTTAAGGAAAACCTAAGTCTTCAAACAGCATACAAGTTCCAAATGGACACAAATAGGAGTCAAAACAGAAAGAATAATTTATTTCATCAATCTTTATACATGTATCTATAAAAAATTATGAAAACAGATTCAGCCAAACTTTATTCTTAAAACATATAAAAAATAATCACAATTCAAATACATCAACAATAGACAACCAAGACGAACATTTTAAAAGCCAAAGGGAGTTTATTGTCCCCATTCAATGAATTGTGCAAAATTGTAAAAGCAAAAACCAATTAAGCAAGGTTGACGTATTGTGCAACTTAAAATATAGTGAACAGGCAGTTATTAATATACAGTGATCCCCAATACTTGACAGGACATTGATTAATGTTTTAAATATCTTCAATTCTAAAGGTGTACCTCTTTCTCAAACTGTTTTTCTTTTTTGTTGAGAAGATCCAAGTTTTCTTCACATCTTTGTTCAGCATCCTCTAGTTTTGTTTGTAACTGAGTTAGCTATAATTTATAAATATACTATGATAAGACAACTTAAAATGTGATGATATTCTGAATATCAGGTAATTTCCAATTTTATATTTCAGTAATAACTGTTTTAAGGCTAGGACATACTTTTCTTATTTGAAATTTCTAAAATACTTTATTTATGCTCTTTCAATACATGTATATGAAGTAACTTTGTCATTGAATAGATTTTCCTTATAATATTACTTCTGAGCTTGATCACTACAGTCAGGTGTGAAAATGCAGTTAAGAGGTGATTAGCTACCATTAACCAATATCTCCTGGCGGCATTGATAGGGTTTTTAAGACAGCTCTCCTGATTATCATACTATATCGAAGTGCCGAAAAAGAATTGCAAAACAAAACTTAGTGCAAAATAGTGATTAAATAAACTGTTAACACAGAGATATGTCTCGCCTATTTGTTATTTTGAAATTAAAATAGCAATACTTTAACATGTAAGTTATATATTCAAAGTCAATGAATCATGACTGAAGGTACAGGGCTAAACATTCTCCATGGAAATGAGATGTGCCAATGCTAATACAACTGCATACCAAATACCGTTGATTTTTCATAAGTCGTTCCCTTTAAACAAACCTAAACACAAACATTAAATTGTAAACTAAGTAAAAGTTTCTAAGTCAATGAACCATAATGAGGGGGTGGGGTTAAATAATCTCCATGGAAATGAAACTTGCAAATGCCAATACATTTGCATACCAAACATCATTGACTTAACATTATTGGTTCATCTTAAACTGGCCTAATCACAAACTAATACATGAAAACTAAGCAAAAGTTTCAAAGTCAATAGAGCATGACTGAGGGGGTGGGGCCAAATAATCTCCATGGAAATGAAATATGCCAATGCTTATACAACTGCATACCAAATATCATTGACCTACCACTAGTGGTTCCCCATAAACTGACCTAATCCGTCAAGGGGAGACAAAAAACCTGATCTCAATGAAATGACAATTGTTTCTGAAAAAAAAAAAAAAAAAAACCTAAATCCCAAACCATTTCAGTCAATAACTTATCAGATTTGGTTATGTTTGGCAATTATGACTGTTTAAGGACCCTTGTACCCTGAAGAAGGGGTTGAATTTATATACTGATAAAAATAGCTGGGAAACGTTGATGCCTCAACATCAAATGATCTGACTTATGGTATGGATCCAATTACTGGTCAGTATAATAACTAAATATAAATAAAGTAAACAATATCATATATTACACATGCCGTCAGTGACCTAATACAGTCTATACACAATCAGTAAATTTTATATGGGGTGATAGCTCGAATCCAAATTTACTGACTGTGTATATTCCGTATAAGGTCACTGATCATGAGTATCTAGCACTAATTTTAAATATTTCACCATTGCTGTCTTATATTGGGCGATGTCAATAACGATAATTTTGTACACACAGTGTTTTCAACATACACAGTATGTATGTGACATAGCACAACCAATTGTCCTCTCTGAAATCTATAGAAAGTAGGATATATTGTTCTATATTTTATGAATGATGTCCAGGTTAGAATCTTTTACCTATAGATAACATTATAAATTTACGTGTTATTGCCTTAAAATGCAATTCAGGATAATATTTTCACTGATTTTACAAAAAGTATTAAGTTACTGACAAAAAAAAAAATCATTAAGTATTCTTACTTGTGACTGATAACTCTCTCTAGAACTTTCTGCATTCTGCTCACTTCTTGAAAGTTCATCACTATCTTCAACCATTTTGGCATTTAGATGGGAAATCTAATAAAAAAGTCATGCTTTATCTATTTTCTCAATTATGTAACTTCATAAATGTCTTGGTGTAGTTTTGTTGTTTCTGTTGTTGAATCTTTTTTAACCTTAAACATGTCATTATCAAACTGAAATAACTCAAAAAGTAAATCATGAAGTTTATATTACTTTATATTCAGAAAGTGCATATCAAAATTGACTTTGTGTCAAAATTTTATAGAAAATAAATGTGAGATCTCTTCTGTATTGTATGTTCTTAAGGAAAATATCATTTTAGAATATCCAAAAATAATGTTCACAATATCACTCTAATATAAAAGTTAGACAAGTGAGGAAATACAAAGACATGAATCAGATGTTTGTCTAATAATCAAATCTGTATTGTTTTATTCTGTAGTTTCTTCCTTAAATGTATTTTTTTCTTGTGTCTTTTGTTCCTATAAACATGCTTGATATACTTGCATACAATAAGGTTAATAATCAAACACATTTTATTTATATAAGAATTTTATTACACCATACCTGTTCCTCTAAATGGGATATTTTATCACTCCATGTTGATTTAATTTCTGAGAGTTGTTCTCTGCATTCTTCCAATTTTTTCTCTAAACTGTCTCTCTAAATAATAAGAAAATCTTCAGAGGTTTGTTTTTTTTTTGCTTCTAAAGGAGATGATAAGTTTTCATTTGTTAATAAATCACAATAAGTTAAAATAAGAAATATACATATTTACTTTGAAAAATGTATGACACCCAACATGACAATATCATATAAATTTTTACAGCGCATGGACTTGAGTGTGCTTGCTAGCTGAACCATGAAATCATTATTAGCTAAGGTACTACATTCTTTTGGGTGGAGTCAATAGTTAAGCAGGGAACCAATCAAAAGTAGGAACAGTATGTAAATATTGTGAAACCAATTTTACAAAGTTTACCCCTATAAGAAGGATAAACGACTGTATGAGACCCCTCATGGGTAGTCATGTTCTACAAGTTAGTTCAAAAATATGTTTTCAGGTTTGTAGTTGTGTTTGATTTGTCAATTTTATTTCAATCAGTTACCTCTGTTCTTTTATAACTAGATTGTTCACATGTGTAATTCTTTATAACAATATGATAAAATCGATTTAAAAAAAAAACTTTTCATATCCTTATTATACATGTTAATATATATAATAAGTTATATATGTTTATATATATATATAGTAAGGATATCATTATCTTTGATTTTGATATGTATTTTGTTTGGGGGGAGTGCTACAGAAGGTGTAAAATAAACTTAGTCAAGTCAAATCTTTGAGATGTTCCTCTCACCATGCTACTGTAAAAATGGTATTGTATTGTTTAGATTAAAATGAAATTGACAAATCAAACACACCTACAACATGCTTGTGAATTAGCTTATAGCTGACACTATATCTTAAATTTAGATTGAAAACATATTTCTAAACTTGTTTCACAATGTTTATGCACTGTCCTTACTTTTGATTGGTTCTCTTCTTAACTATATAATAATGGACTCTGCCCAAAGGAAGGTAGTACCTTAGCTAATAATGATTTCATGGTTCAGCTATCAAGTAAGCTTACCAAAGATAGTCAGAAAGAGAGAAGTCCGAGTTTTGGTATAGTTAACTCAAAAATTCAATCAGATAAAAAATTAAAATGTCTTCTTGAAGAATCTGTGCAAGTTTGGTGGAATTCTAAACAGCAATTTTTCAAGGAGATGCGGAGAGACAGAGCATGTGATGAGGCCAATATGACAAAGACGACAGAGTCTACAGCTTCAATGTTAGGCAACACAATACTGTACCGGTATATTTAAATAAATTCCTTTGAATGATAACTTTAGTTCTAATCTTCATTTAATTTCCTTTAGGTCTTTATTTAATTAAGATTGCCTTTCAACATCTCCCTTAAGAATCAACTGTCAGTGATTGCAAATAAATTTAGTAAATAAAAGCAATACTAAAGTATCATTACGGTCAGCTCTTAAAAAAATCCTTAATAACATATACAGTAGTGATGTTAATCATATTTGACCTTACTGTTAATATTCTCACAAAAACTCCTCAATTGTAAGACTTGCATACAATCTCAGTGTACAGAAACCTGACACTATGTGTACTGTAAATTCAGAAATTATTGTGTGCATTTATTATTGCGAATTTAGAAGAATAAACTAAAATAGAGATTAATTATTGCGATTTAAGGAAAATGTGCATGCAGTTATATTAATAAGATATCAGAATGCGAGTTCTTATTATTGCGATATTCATACAGTTGCATTATTCGCATTAATAAAAACCTCGCAATAATTTCTGAATTTACAGTATTTACCTCTGGTTCTAAAGCTGATACCCTGTAATCTCCAGACAAACTCTGGTCCTGAAACCTGACACTTTGTGTATTTACCTCTGGTTCTAAAGCTGATAGCCGGTCATCTTCAGACAAACTCTGGTCCTGAAACCTGACACTATGTGTATTTACCTCTGGTTCTAAAGCTGACAATATGTGTATTTACCTCTGATTCTAAAGTTGATACCCTGTGACATCTCCAGACAAAATCTAGTCCTGAAACCTGACAATATTTGTATTTACCTCTGATTTTAAAGTTGATATCCTGTGACATCTCCAGACAAACTCTGGTCCTGAAACCTGACAATATGTGTATTTACCTCTGGTTCTTAAGCTGACAATATGTGTATTTACCTCTGATTCTAAAGTTGATACCCTGTGACTTCTCCAGACAAACTCTGGTCCTGAAACCTGACACTATGTGTATTTACCTCTGGTTCTAAAGCTGGTACCCTGTAATCTCCAGACAAACTCTGGTCCTGAAACTATGTGTATTTACCTCTGATTCTAAAGCTGATACCCTGTGACATCTCCAGACAAACTCTGGTCCTGAAACCTGACACTATGTGTATTTACCTCTGATTCTAAAGCTGATAGCCTGTCATCTCCAGACAAATTCTGGTCCTGAAACCTGACACTATGTGTATTTACCTCTAATTCTAAAGCTGATACCCTGTCATCTCCAGACAAACTCTGGTCCTGAAACCTCTGTTCTAGTACATGTATTCTTTCTTTTAATTGTTCTATGTGTTCATCTTTTTCCTCTATAAGTTTATTTGACTAAAATATGGAAATGTATTCTGAATAATTTTTTCAGTCATATATGGATACATATAATGGATTGTATATCCCCAAGAACATTATGGTGTTCAATTAAGCTGGAAACCTTTCACTAAAGATTGTAATACTGAAGAAGTGTCGTAATTTGTAGAGAAGATTAATTAATAAAGTGCTATATATGTTCTTATGACTTTTATTCTTTAATATAAGCAATACTGCCTAGATAGACACTAAGATAGACCTTTATTCTATATTCTCAACTTTATATTTGTTATAACTTTTTTAAAACAAATTACAGTTGCAAAAATCTTATTACCTGTGTGGTAATATTCATAGAATCATGTGCAAAACAGTGTAGCCGAGACCATTGATTGGCGCGCTAAAATATCCCATTGACTGGGTCAGATTAGGTGAACGTTCGTCTGTAACGCCCACAACTCACGACGTATTTATTATAGACATTTAAACTGTGGGGTCACCAAAGGGTCTCAACGCCTAAATAAAATAATTCGAAAAACTAATCAGGAATAACCTTTGTGTTTTGATTTATATTGAATACTTAAACGTTCTTTACTTGTGTTTTTGTTATGCTTTGATAATGAATTTTGATGATATCGGACGTTCTTTCAGCAAAAAAGGATTTAACTGGCTTTAAAAGTTACAATGGATGTGTTGATTATTATCTTTTTTTCGGACGTCAAAGCGATTTAACAATTGCGGTTGTCCAATTATGTCATCTTTTAACTTTTATCTGGTCAAAATTTTATTTTAGAACGAATGCATGATCAACTTTAAAAAGTGTGCAAACACAAAACATATAGACAAAATATACTTCTTTCCTGTCTTTTTCTTACTTGCAAGTTATTAGACAGTAAAAAGGCTATTTGGATCAAGCCTTATGAAATTTGCATTTACGTTTTTGAATAGGTACAGTCAAGTTTAGCGATTGATAATTCATTGATAACATTCTGGCGTATCACAAACAAACAACTTGTAACGTATCATTTCATTGGCCGAAAGATTTAAATACAACAACAATTGTAGTGTGCACGTAAATTGACACAGGTGACCGACAATGGAATGTACTATATTACGAACGTAAAAAACAATGATTTTTGGTCGAAATAATTAAATAAGTATTTTATGAATTTCAAATAGTGGGGTCGAAATATTATACTAATAATTTGTGTTAAGTAATATTCTTTATGCATGCAGCACTTGTACCGCACTATGAAAAATATAAGGATAAAATAAAATACATGTGCCGCTTTTATACGGATGAATGTATGAACCACTTTAATTTCTTTCATATTGACGCTAGGTTATTATCCTGACAATGTCGTAGTTACTTATAATAAGGATCTCATAATACTGATCCATTTCAAATTTATGATGGGTTGCACATTCCTCTTTTATTGTTTTCATGCTATAAAACGAAAATAAAGTAGCTAAGCTTTTGGTCATTCAGAAATGACGTGTCATAAACGAGCAAATTGTCCCCGAAAAATCGTATCATGTGTGCACGTGAATATAGATGTACTATGCAATGTACTATCATGGTCACCACGAAATTCAAATGAATTCAGTGAAGGCATGTTGGTGTAAAAAGGTTTGAAATGTTTCATCGGCGAAGATTTTATTTTTGCATGTGTGGAACTAAAAAATAAATAAATACTTGTGAGAAATGTCGTAGTTTATAAGGAACTATATAAATGTACTGTTATGATTTTAATTGGTTGAAAATTTATCCTTTAATTTCATACCGTAAGAATAGAGCTTTGCATAACATTGTTGAACTATCCGCCAAAGTAACGTGTGGCATGCGTGCGTATTAAAATGAAATACAAAATCATACATGATGATAAACTTATAAACGAAATATTAAGAAATTAAGGATGACTACTGTAAAAGTATGTACAAAAATGGAGTCACCTTTTATCAATACATTTAGTGAATAACCACACTGTTTAAAACTGATTGTTTTCTATGCAACTATTTAAATATTTACAATATATAATTTTCAACCGAGGATAGCAAAACAGTTAATTATAAATTAAGAAAGTATATCGCTGGAGTTTATAAAGTACATTTCCTTCCACTGTGCCATGGTTTGCCATCTCCATTTTTTCTCTAAACAAAGCATGGCTGGTTACATGTTCTGAATTTACTTAGAATTTCGGGATTTTTTTTTCAAAATCAAGTAAACTAAATCAGAAAAAAAATCACACTATCCTAAAACTTATGAAAGAATATGAATAATGAACATGACAGTTTATAACACAAACCCATTTACTATAAAAATCGAGCAATATCTTTAGTATGTAATTTGGTTATTTTTGTAGTTAAGTACGGTTTCATTTCAAGTACAACGTTAATTCATCAAGTCCATTGAATAAAAGATAAGGCAGGGTGAGCAACTTGACAAAAAAAAGGCAGGATGACGATTTATGTAAAAAAATCAGGATAAACTAATAAATATAGTCAGGACCTAACAGACTGAAAAATAGAAAGACAGGACAGAGATAACAACTAAAAAAAATGCAGGACAAAATGTTTCATCCAAGTCCCCCACCCCCAATCAAAATAAAATGGTAGCTCCCTTAATCCAGAACCAATTGAGAGGAGACAGTTGAATTAAATATTTCGACGTGACTGTTAAGATTAAAGTTTAAAATTTTACATGCACATGTATAAAAGCTAGAATTGCCATGGGATAATCAAGAACACAATCAAGTACGTGATTACGACGATGGAAGTTTTTAACCACCTTGACCGGCTACGTGAATACTGATCAGTCCATTCAGCTTTATAGTACGCGTGTTCTATTTTCGCAGGTGTGAGGTCAAAGGTTTGAATTGACCAATGAAAACGATCGTTCCTTAACGAGTTAATCTAATAAAGTTTGTTTGACTGATTATGTTGAACGACCTTTCGCTAAGCTTGGCCGCAGTTCAGTATACAATGTATAGTTTGATGATCTTTTCTGCTAACTACTATACTTGTGAAAAACCCTTGGCAACAGAAACATATTCAGCTTTTTTTTTAATCGACCCAATTTACATAGTAATGGACGACTTCGTACATTTTATGATCGCAAATAAAATATGTATATAATATACTGTGCACTGTAGTTCGTATATATACTGAGACCCTTTGGCAACCCCACAGTTTAAATGTTTATAATAAATACGTCGTGAGTTGTGGGCGTTACAGACGAACGTTCACCTAATCTGACCCAGTCAATGGGATATTTTAGCGCGCCAATCAATGGTCTCGGCTACACTGTTTTGCACATGATTCTAGTTTGTTGGAAAATGAATTATTCTGAAGTATGCATACAATAAATCAATGGTAAACCTGCCTTTCTTTATAGTTTTGTTGATTTACGAATAATGAAATACATAAAAAATAATAGCCACTGAAATTCATAAAATTTGTAAGGGTTCCGCGGAACCCAGTGTCTCGCCTACTTTTGCTGTTAGTCGCAGGCTCAACAAAAATGAGGAAAAAATTATTAAAAACTTTCCTCTAGATCGTATCTTTTGATTGTAAGAAGTTCTGTTCAAGTTTGGTAAAAATCCAAGAAGGTTTATGAATCTAATAAATGTTTTAAAAACTTTAACTGCAGACTGTACGTAATGTTAACTGGAATACTCTGTTATCACAGAGATATGTCTCGCCTTTTTGTAATTTTGATAATGCAAATGTTGAAATTAAAATAGCAATACTTTATCATGTAAGTTATGCAAATATTCAAAGTCGATGAACCATGACTGAAGGTACATGGCTAAACAATCTCCAAGGAATGAGATGTGCCAATGCTAATACAATTGCATACCAAATACCACTGACTTATTATAAGTTGTTCCCTTTAAACAAACCTAAACACAAATTATGTATAAGTTTTAAAGTCAATGAATCATGATCAGGGGTGGGGCTATATAATCTCCATGGAAACGATATTTGCAAATGCCAATACATTTGCATACCAAATATCATTGACTTAACATTAGCAGTTCATCTTAAACTGATCTAATCACAAACTAATACATGCAAACTAAGCAAAAGTTTCAAAGTCAATAGACCATGACTGAGGGGGCGGGGCCAAATATTTTCCATGGAAATGAGATGTGCTAATGCTTATACAACTGAACACAAATTAACATTGGCCTACCACTAATGGTTCCCCTTGAACTGACCTAATAAGAAAACTAATACATGTTAACTTAGCAAAATTTTCAAAGTCTATAGACCATGACTAAGGGGGCGGAGCCAAATAATCTCCATTGAAATGAGATATGCCAATGCTTATACAACTGCATACCAAATATCATTGACCTACCACTAGTGGTTCCCCATAAATTGACCTAATCACAAACTAATACATGTAAACTATGAAAAGTTTCAAAGTCAACAGACCTTGACTGAGGGGGCGGGGCCAAATAATCTCCATGGTAATGAGATGTGCCAATGCTAATACAACTGCATACCAAATATCATTGACCTACCACTAGTGGTTCCCCATAAATTGACCTAATCACAAACTAATACATGTAAACTATGAAAAGTTTCAAAGTCAATAGACCTTGACTGAGGGGGGGGGGCCAAATAATCTCCATGGTAATGAGATGTGCTAATGCTAATACAACTGCATACCAAATATCATTGACCTACCACTAGTGGTTCCCCATAAATTGACCTAATCACAAACTAATACATGTAAACTATGAAAAGTTTCAAAGTCAATAGACCTTGACTGAGGGGGCCGGGCCAAATAATCTCCATGGTAATGAGATGTGCCAATGCTAATACAACTGCATACCAAATATCATTGACCTACCACTAGTGGATCACCATGAACTAGACCTAATCACAAACTAATACATTGTTGACGCCGTCGCCGGAAACAGCATACCTATGTCTCGCTTTTTGACTCCGTCAAGGCGAGACAAAAACATGTCTTATCATTAGCTTCTTACTCGAAGTACAATTTAATCAATATTACCTTTGTTTTATGAGTATCATAATTATATTGCAGAGTTTGATATTGATTTTCTATATCTATTTTCTTTTCTTCTACTGTTGACAAAACTACACACTTCTGGAAAGAATATGTTATAATTGTGTGAACTATGCATGTAATTCTAATAACATAGGATAAGTTTCAATCTAATTCAATTTTACTTTCTTTATATTTTTACAATTTCACAAGAGTATGTTTCATCAGACTCATTTAGTAAACAATTAACTAACAGCAAATATAATATATTTCCTGATTATTAGGTGTTAAATTTTTTTCAGCAAACAATCATGTCAAGGCAATCTTTTCCTTGTTTATATACAATTATATACAAAAAATTATAATTATTTCTTATCAGAGACGTAAACTTGATCCAAAAGTTTTGTTAAGCTTCAGAGTCTATGGCAATGTTAAACAACAGTGCACACTATAAAATGTCCCGCCTGTTTTACTGACCATTGATTTCATGTTGAAAGTCTTAAAGATAAAGGTTTTACTACAAGTATCACATAAACTTAATATTTTTAAAGATCCATGACAATGAGGTCAAGGTCAGATAAAAACTGTCACACAGACATGTACACCTAACAAGTATTCCATACACCAAATAAAGTTGACCCATTGCTTACGGTAATTGAAAAACACACCAAAACACAAAAACTTAATGTTAATCAATGAACCATGAAAATGAGGTCAAGGTCAGATGACACTGACTAGACAGACATGTACACCTTACAATTATTCCATAAACCAAATATAGTTGACCTATTGTTTATAGTCCTTGAAAAACAGACCAAAACACAAAAACTTAACATTGACCAATGAACCATTAAAGGTCAAGGTCAGATGACACCAGCTAGACAGACATGTACACCTTACAATCATTCCATAGACCAAATACAGTTGACATATTTGCTTACAGTACTTGAAAAGCAGACCAAAACACAAAAAATTAACAATGACCAATGAACAATGAAAATGAGGTCAAGGTCAGATGAAACCTACCAGTCTGACATGTACCCCTTACAATCATTCCATACACCACATATAGTTGACCTGCTGCTTGTAGTATCTGAGAAACGGACCTAATCACGTAACTTTAACCTTGATCACTGATCCATGAATTGAGGTCGAGGTCAGGTTAACCCTGTCTGACGGACATGTAGACGTTGCAAGGAACCTATACACCAAATATAGTTATCCTATTACTCATAATAAGTGAGAAATTCACATGACAAAAAAACTGTAATTTTTTTTCAAGCAGTCACTGAACCATGAAAACGAGGTCAAGGACAATGGGCATATGACAGACGGAAACTTCGTAACATAAGGTATCTGCATACAAGGTATGAAGCATCCAGGTCTTCTACCTTCTAAAATATAAATCTTTATACAAATAGTTTACGTCGCCACCGCCTTAGGATAGTAATACCTGTGTCTCGCATAATGCGACTTTCGTCGCAGGCGAGACAAAAAGCATGGCAACTCGGAATGATTCAGCAAGTTTGGAAACAATGATGACCATCATAGACGAGTTTCCAATTTTGGTTTTATGAATAAACTGCCATGGTTGACCTGGCATCGATAGGAGAAAAATGTGTCATAGGATATTGTGACATGAAGCTAATTGCTTTGAGACATCAAATTTTCCCTGGAAATGCAGCAATTGTAGATCTTGTATTGTCAATGTTTTTGGTATTTAGCTAATGGATCCATTTTCAGTCTGATGTATGTGGTCATTCAATTTTATACTAATTATAGGGTCGTCTTATTTTCTAAAAATGGTATGAGTCTACCAAATTAGATAAGGTACAAAAGTATATCAGTTCCAAGTGCAATATGTTTGTACTCAATCCAGCAGCCAAGGGAAATTCAATGTCATACCTCATTTAATGTTTTCTGGTTTAAATCACTTTCCTCTTTTAATTTTTCTTTCTCTTTAGATAGACTGCTTATCATCTTTGACAAAATTCTGTTTTCCTCTGTTAGTTTATCACTGAAAAATCAACATAAACACATTGAACCAAATAATACTGTTTCTTTAAAATGCATGTTCTAGTTTAAAAAATGATTTTAGTCTCTAGTATTTTTGAACATGTTCAAACATTCTGTTAATGATGAAAAATATAATAATTTCTAATAAAAGTAAATTTTCACATCATCAGTTTTGTTATTTTTGTGTTTATAAGCTGAGTTTTCCTATATATGTATGTGTTCAAAATTGTGTTGACATTTTATATCATGAATATATATCACTGGTAGACCTATTTGGAAAATGCCCGCGATTTTTGGCCAATCTCCGCGAAACGGATAATAATTAGAGGTTCATCGTAAATTTGCTGTATTACAGAATATTATGCATGTTATCCAGAGATTTTCCGTGTCGGCGGGAATTAGCCGTTTGTCCGATAAAACGGGTGTGTATTGAGTCAGTGATAGAACCAGTGATGCGTGAGCGACGGTTATTAATAGATCGTTGTACATAGATGATTATAGAATCCGTTATGCGTGAGCGACGGTTATTAATAGATCGTTGTGATATATACAATGTTTACAGTCAGATTAAAAAAACTATCTTATTTCCCTTTTCGGTCGAGATAAAACGGTGTTTTTGATAATAAAGTTACTTACGATTTAAATATCAAATGTTGTCATTGTTCATTAAAGAAAAATCTATTTTAATGTGACCAATGAACAAGATGAATACACGTGTTATCTTTGCTAAAGACAACTACAATTTTTTTAATATATGAATGGAAATCGTATTTACGTTAAAAAACGTAAACTAATCTACTATTCATGATAGATTCATAATGTGAATCGATAGTTTGGGTCAGAAACTTTGTTCTCACTTTAAAAAATTCTTCACAATTGTCATGTTTAGAAAAAAAATCAGTCCTTGTACTTATAGAGTCTCCGGAAGATACCGTAATCGGGCAGGATGTCAAACTGATCTGACACTTGTCCTAGTGTATTTAACACCTGCTGTGATATTGCTTGTGCAATACCAGTGGAAGGTCGTAAATCAATCTGTACCCGATTGATCAGAATTTAATTTTACCTGTACATATATTTAGTCGTTACGGAGGATATCATAGATGCATGTTATATATTGTATTGTAATTAATGAAGATAATTTAAATATATTATATAATGAAGACCTATTTGCATATAAATCGAACATATTCATTCCAACCAAGAAGGTTTGAAATTGAAAGTTTTCAACGAACTTTTGATAAAATCTTTCCCGTAAATTACATACGAGTCATTGGTTTATAGTTACACAATTGTTACCCTTCTAACGTCTTATTTCTTTGTGCTATTAAAAGAACTCAAAATTTTCCATATCAGATCACATTTCGTACGAGTCCTAAAAATTATAATTGAATAATCTTCTATTTTCCTTTCGACACCACGTTCCCCATAGGAGCCTCAAGATCTAATCATACCTGTCAATCATTAGCCACAAGTTGGTCCGCCAGATAGATCACTCGTGCTTTCTATTATGACATCGTTGAGAAGGTTTTGTAATTTGATTTGTGATATAAATAAAGTGATGTGAAGTTTATTTTACGGCCGATCAAAATTTGATGTGATTCGATTTTTCTTTTACACAAAGATGTTTTTTAATATGTCATAAAATACATGGAAATAAAACATTTGAGTTCTTTTTTTCCCGTATATATATTCAATAAACCAAAATTAATTTCAAAAGGTAAACATTTATAATCATTACAAAGTTATAATTTGATTTTTATTTAAGTCGGTTAATGGAAACAATAAAATGACAACGTCTTTGCAGAAATATTAATCCAGACATTAACGTACTTAGACAGTCCATTTGTTCCACTGTGTAGGACAATTTATTCACGAACTACATCATTAATAATTACTAATATAACAGTTGCTGAAATGTAAGTTGTATATTATTTATTTTTTTACAAACATGCGTTTTGGTTCCGTTCAGATTTGCTATTACAGCATGTGTAGATTCCTTGATTTTCATCTAGTTTCAGTTATATATATACTAGTTCCAGTCAGTATAGGGCTAATCATTTTGCCTTCCAACAAAGTCAACAATTTAGCATCGGACGTATACGTGACTGCGTATTTATATGTTATATCTGATGTAATGGACTCCTAATTATGTTGTCCTTTTAAAGTTGGCTATACAATATTGGCTGTGCTCATTGTTGAAGGCTGTACAGTGACCTATAGTTGTTAATTTCTGTGTCATTTCTCTTGTGGAGAGTTGTTTTATTGGCAATCATACGACGTCTTCTTTTTGTCGAGCCTTCGACTTTTGTCGAAAAAGCGAGACATAGCGATCCTACATTCCGTCGGCGTCGGCGTCGTCGTCGTCGTCGTCGTCGGCGGCGTCCACAAATATTCACTCTGTGGTTAAAGTTTTTGAAATTTTAATAACTTTCTTAAACTAACCTGGATTTCTACCAAACTTGGACAGAAGCTTGTTTATGATCATAAGATAGTATCCAGAAGTAAATTTTGTAAAAAAAAAGTTCCATTTTTTCCGTATTTTACTTATAAATGGACTTAGTTTTTCTGCCAGGAAACATTACATTCACTCTGTGGTTAAAGTTTTTGAAATTTTAATAACTTTCTTAAACTATCCTGGATTTCTACCAAACTTGGATAGAAGCTTGTTTATGATCATAAGATAGTATCCAGAAGTAAATTTTGTAAAAAAAAAATTCCATTTTTTCCGAATTTTACTTATAAATGGACTTAGTTTTTCTGCCAGTTAACATTACATTCACTCTGTGGTTTAAGTTTTTAAAATTTTAACAACTTTCTTAAACTATCCTGGATTTGTACCAAACTTGGACAGAAGCTTGTTTATGATTTAAAGCTAGTATCTAGAAGGAAATTTTGTTAAAATTTTGTTCCATTTTTTCCGTATTTTACTTATAAATGGACTTAGTTTTTCTTCCAGTTAACATTACATACAGTCTGCAGTTTAAGTTTTTAAAACATTTATTAGATTCATAAACTATACTGGATTTTTACCAAACTTGGACAGAAGCTACTTACAATCAAAAGATAGTATATAGAGGAATATTTTTATTAATTTTTTTCCTCATTTTTGTTGAGCCTGCGATTAACAGCAAAAGTAGGCGAGACACTGGGTTCCGCGGAACCTTTACGAATTTTTTTATAACGTACCCGTTTTAATAGCAATGTTATATTCAAAACGGATGAGAAAACCCCATGGATGACAATTATCTATATCCATGTCAAGTGGGGTTAGGTAATAGGAGCGGAACTTATTGATTATGTATGTTTGTGAGGGTCTGGACAGGATTTATAGAAGAATAGAGAACACAAATGGACAAAAAGTGCACAACATAGGACCAGAAAAGTAAAGAAAAATAGACGCCAAGAAAATAAAGAATATAGAATAATGAGAAAAAAATATGAAGAATAGAGAAAAACAGATGACTAACAAATTAAAAGACAATTAGGATTGAAAGACCTCCCCCCCCCCAATATTCAAGACCTTCGTATGTGTTCAAAGAAAATCTGCATACGTTATAGTTCCTTGCTATAAAGTTACGTTCTCAAAGGCTTTTAAGGATTATGTACCCTTGTGTTGATTAAATGCTAAACATATGGATTTTTTTTTAGAAAATCCACAGCTTTTCCCTTGTACTGTCATATTTGGCGATTCGATGCTTTATTGATGAAGGATTATTGCATTCAGTGCTAGCAATGATTTTTTTAATTGAGTTATATATGTTTAAAATATTATAACAAAAATAAAATGCTTCGGCGCTGAGCGCAGCCTGATATGACCGCAGAAGTTGAACCATGAACAGTTGGGGCAAATTTTGACACAATATTCAAGCTTATTACTGTCTGAATTAGGATTGTGATCAAATTTTTGACATAATATAGGTTTCTGACACAAAACATGTGTAAAGGTCTTTCAAATCTATTGGGCAATACTGTGCAATTAAAGATTTCTTCTTGAAACTTTTGAAATATTTTAAAATTTGAAAAATTTTGAAAAAAAAATTAAACCCCTTTTAAAAAATTGGAAACCTGCAAACTTTTTGAACTCACAACCCCCCCCCCCCCCCCCCCCCCCCCCGCCCTTTGGAGCAATAACCTCAACACTTGATCCCAGTTTTCCTTTGTAGTATGGAAACTTGTAGTACAATTTCAGAAAGATCCATACATTGACTTAAACACAAGTTAAATTATTGTCTGAAAAACTAGAATAACTAAAAAAATGTTTTTTGGCCCTTTTATGGCCCCGAATTCCTTCATGAATGGGGCAATTACCCCCAAACTCAATCCCAGCCTTCCTTTTATGATATGGAACTTTGTGGTACAATGTCAGAGAGATCCATACACTTACACACAAGTTATAGTCCAGAAACTACAAATGTGTCTTCGGACGACGTAGACGACAACAACCACATCATACCATTATACGATCCCCCCCCCCCCCCCCAAAAAAAATTGGAATCGTATAAAAATCTCGGTCTTAAAATCTGTGGATTTTCTAAAAAAATCTTGGTTTTATTTTCACCAAATTTTCTTTTTCTACTTAATTCAATTAAACTATAAATAATAATGCTTTGCACGAAGTTTCCCCTTGGTATATGTACAAAATGGTCCATCTCTTTTTATAAATCTGGATAATTTCAGAAAAGGTATCAAAATTCATAGGGACTCCTGGAGACGGGACAATTTTTTTCAAGCCCTCTCCCTTTTCTCCAAAATGCATTATTTTTTTTGTTTTCTGTTAAATACCATTATTTTGGCGTTTCTGTATACTATGAACATACATTTATTATCAATAAAGTATATTTGATATAAACTATCAATTCCAAGTTTCTTCTACACGGCGATCACTGCTAAATTGATTTCTCCTAAAATAACCCAAACAGTAGAATCATAAGAATAGATGACAAATGCAACTATGCATGGAACCTATAGAACACAGAGTCATGATGATTAATTTATTGTGAAAGGAAGAGAAGCGACTAACAAAATGAGGTCTTCTCGTTTAAGTAGTATAGATAGATAGATACTATAAGTCGAAGAAGCTTTTGTAAAGAAACATAACAAGCTATACACAAATTCATAAACATCACACAAGTACATCCTTAACCAGGCTATATATCAAGTCGACAAACATTGGAAATGAATGGAAAAAAAAGGATGAGATGTGAACAAAAAAAAAACATAAATTCCCTGCTACATACATAGATTGCTTTAATGCATACTTATGGTCGTGCCTTTTTCTCTCGATTTTATGTACGTATATTTTGGTATCACACAAGTTCATGATTTTTCTCTGACTGTTTATAACTGCGTTACACTAGATCCAATGATTCTTATTGATTTTAACTTTAATATTCACAATTTGTGCATGTTATTACCTCACTGTCCAGGTTGGGGAGGCCCAGTCCTATCATATAAAGCAAAGGATATGGATTTTCTCAGTCTTACATTCCAGGATTGGTGACCGCATGAGGGTTGAGCTATCTCAAATAGGTTTAAACCCTCCTCATTCTATGACTGTCCTGGCAAGTCAGGAGCTTGTAATTTTTAAAGGTGTTGTCTTTTTAATTTTTCCAAATTATGTCATGTCGGGGCATTTTATAAATTCTATATGGTATGAGTTTTGCTCACTGTCTGAGAAGGGCCTACGGTGTCATACAGATCCTTAATTTCGAGTTCTTTGTTTTCTTTTTAATTCTTAAATTGATGTCCAGTGACAAATATTTCTCGAGTCATGTCATTCAGGCAGTATATAAAAAAAATGAAAATTGTTCATGCGAGTCGGTAGGAAATAGACTCCCTACACTCTTGTTTTAAAGAATATTTATTTTATTCAGTTATCTTGAAAGACAATATCTACTGCAGTTAAATGAAGTTGTGATACTGAGAATTTGACTGATTAGATTTTATTTTCAATTGCCAAAGTGTGAAGTGGTAGAGCCCATTTCTGTAACCTTTATTTGTTGCATTCTGTGTGATAAAATTTAGTAGTTTTGAACCTACTGAGATTTTAATAACTTATTTTCGAATGATGGAACCTTATCAAAATGTTTGTCAATTAAGATAAATTGAACATGGTGTTAACAGTCAGCAAACTGTCACACAAGAAATATATTTAATGTCCGAGAACATGTAAAATAAACTACCTTTGTGAGGACATTGAATAAAATGTGTCGCATATTTCTCAACTCCTCTTCGTGCCATGTCAACAGAATTTTAATTTATACCGTCTTAGATGACAATTTATCAGAGGCTGCTTCAGTGGTATATATGCATAATATAAACTTTATACATAAATCTCATTTCGAATGTTGTCTTTTCGTCCTCCAACATTCTTTGTCAAAATCCGGGATTCGCACTCGACTGTTTTGGAGTCAGAGATACATCTTACCATAGATGTAAAATTACATCTACAACCTTACACAGGTACACTGGCTAGTAAAGGGACAATAAACGGAAGTATAAATTGCCCCAGGTATTTTAAGTCGTATATTGAGTGTAATGTGTACACCGCCACGTGTGAGTGATTTCAAAGATAATCAAAATGATGTAATTCATGTAGTAACTTCCATGCAGCTACGCATCATCGCACGTAATATTGGACATCGCAAAAAAAACTAGAATTTTTTATGTGCCTTGTTAGATATTTAAAATGATATAACATCCAATGAAAAAAGAAATGTTTAAGATGGATATTTCTGATTTTCTGGTGAATTAAAAATTCCATAGAATATCTGTAATGATTTTAAGGAGCATGCATCTCGTTTATCTGATACTAAGTGAGTACAATAAGTCAACGTGTTAGTCGAACTATAAGTTTGTTTTGTCTTAAAATGTGTAGCCGTGTTATTTTGTTCACAGAACGATGGGCAAATTGAAATTGAAACAAAAGGAAAATAAAAAAATAAAAGTTATTACCGTACCATAAGTTGACAAATAATAAAAAATAAAATATATTAATTACCTATTCCGGCACACATGAGTTCAATTTATTAATCCCACAAGGGATACCAGCTACCAAGGAGACATTTCATATATCGGTACTCAAATCACTTCAATATTTTATTTCTCCGCGTGTATACCTGATGAAGTCTCGATTATTTCACAAAGACGGAGTAAGGATTAAAAAAAAATAAAGGAAGTAAAAAATATATCATTTATAAGCTAGCACACCAGTGGCGGATCCAGAAATTTTCATATGCACTGACTGCCTAAGAGGGGGTCGCTTCAGTCATGCTTCAGTGATTCCCAATACATGTATAATCAACCACATTTTTTTTCAAGAAAAGGGGTACCTGGCCCCCTCTAAATCCGCTTCTGTCACACTATTCCATTAGTACTTTAAAACTTCTTGCACGGTGAACTACTATTAAAATTAATTCGTAACCAGTCACTTATGCCCACCCCCCTTTCACTTATTTTTCATGCTCATCTTTTCCGTTTGTAGGAAGGGTCTAAAATGCCTTTAATTTTATGTTTTATTATTTATGAATTAAAGAACAGTTTCATTTAGAGTTAAAACTATGTCCGACACTCCCTTTATCTGAAAAAAAGCTTTCATTATTTAATAAAAAAAAGTTTTATCTTATCTTATCCCGTTAGTATAGAAAGTCCCTTTAGTCTAGATTTTTAGTTTATTGAAGGACCTTTTTGTCTGATTTTAAAAATATACCTTAAATTGTAAAAATATTGGAATAAGCTCTCGCCGCGATATAGCATTTTTGTGCTAATGCAGCGTAAAGCAAACAACAATCAATAGAAAGTCCCTGGATTAACTTAAAATGGTCATTCATTCTCTCTCATTGATTATCCAAGTTTATCTAATCACTTGACTATGCACCAATACCCTAAAATCTCATTACACAAGGACACCTGTGGTACAGCAAGGATTCGTATATATAAAATTTAGTTCGTTGTACGTTCATGGATATTCATGACATGTGACCATTTGTGTGCACTTAGAACTTGACGGTCATCTTTCTGACCATCGATCAGATCGTGCAAGGGCTGTTTCGCCAGTCAAGGTCCTTTCAAAATTCCATATATGTATCTGAACATCTACTCGCGCTTTAGCCTAAAGAAAAGACACGTGTATTCTCGGATGACGTAAGGAGAATTAGTATTTGTAATTATGATATTGTTATTATATATAAAAAAAGAAGATGTGGTATGATTGGCAATGAGACAACTCTCCACAAGAGACCAAAAATGACACAGAAATTAACAACTATAGGTCGCCGTACGGCCTTCAACAATGAGCAAAGCCCATACCGCATTGTCAGCTCTAAAAGACCCCGACATGTTCATATTAATGATCCACTCTTTGAAACCTAACCTTAGTATGACGAAAGTGCTATATATAACGAAAACAGCGGAGAAATGGATTAAATAGACTTGCTTTATTGTATAAACTAAAAAAAGGTCGGAGTGGAACTAACCCCGAAAAATTCAGTCTCTCTCCGTAATCGATCTCTTCTATATACTTGTTAATGAAATAATCGTAGATCAGCGGAATATAACGACTGAATTATTCGGGTAAGTGAAACAAGTAAATAAAAGTCAAAATTAACCATATGTAGTTCCATAAGGAGGGATCTGGACAGCCTGCCCCTAAATCAGCCTCCGAGTTGAGTCATACGTATTGACCTTTCTTGGCGCACACACGGTTTTCATTGCCTATGTGTTTTTTTTTTGTACAAATAAATAATTTGATAATTAATATGCCTTCAATCCATTTTCTTGAGACATATTACACGTACATGAATCATGAATTTTCTACGTTTTTATAATTTTGAACACATAGTATGCCCTGGGATCTGACAAGAAATATACATGAAACATTGAAAATTCACGATAGTAAGGTATATAGGAGCAACATTTAAATTCAAAGGGTTAGGGGTTTGTTCTGAGTCGGAAATAATTCGGAACACAACGTTATTCCCCACTGCCATGCACCAAACATTTTTTTCTTGAAATAAACGGTATGGGGAATTCTGGAATTCCGATTTTTTTTGTCAACTGCCAGACCACAATATTTTTTTCTCTCATCAAATTGGGGATCAGAATAGGCCTCCAGATTTCTTTTGGAAAATTTGGTGTTCACCCCAAGAACCGGGTTGGCCACAACATAACAATTTCAATTTTATTTACAATTTACACGGTGTGCATATGTTTAAGTATGTTTAAATGAAGATATTTGCATATAGTTTAGGACTTTATTCATTATAGGTTGAAAAATACAGGCAAAGTTCAGATGTTTATGAAGTGTTATATATTTTGACTTTTGTGAAACTTAAACAGAATAGACAATTGGGGCAAATCTGATGAAAAAAAAAAACTAAAATTCCTAGTAACAAAAAATTAACCCACATAACAGCAATTGAAATCTCCTCCCCAAGAAATTGTACCTCAGGACCTGTATAATGCTGGAAGTATTTTAATATGCCTTTGGAACACCCTTTTAAAAAATTGGGTATGGTTCTCCAGGCCACGGCTTAGGTAGCACTTCACAGTTAGAAAATAAAATTAAAATTGAGCCACAGAATGTCTGATAATCTTCCAATCCTGGCCTTCAAATACATTAGGCCAACTGTACTAGCACCCCCTTTTTTCTGAGAAACCCTGGCTAGCACAACCTTCCTTTTTTCACAGTGTCTGGATCCGCCCCTGACCGATACGTAGTACTCAACTATGATCAACTGTAGGTCATAATAAAGGACGAAATACGTAACGTAAATTAATTCAAGCGTGAGGGGCCCCCATATATCACGGCTAAAATTGTACTTAGTTTGTCCTTTTATACAACCTTTTGGCAAGTACCACCATCCCAGAAATGAGTTACCACGATCTTTCAAAATTAACATGAACAGTAACCATCATCAACGTCCTTTTTTTTTCACTCTCTCTATTTTCTAAGTAATGTACAACTGTTTACGCTTGTCAGTAGTGTTTATCATTGTTTTCATTAGTTTACAAGTTGTGACCTTCGAAATTGTTTTATTCAATGTTCCTATAGATTTTTATGGTAACTCCCTGTGCCCCTAAAAAACAAACAAAATAAAGTTTCCCTCCCACAAAATTTTACACTTAACGTTGATTTGAAAAAAAAACTTGATTTTATAATTTTGGTTATCAATTGAAATGAACCTTCTAGAGCCTCAACCTAACGCGCACAATAATGTCAATCATTACACATCAAATTTAACACTAAATTGACATTCCACAATAGTAACATCACCTGTGTTTATAGCTACATGATATTTCCCGCCGTTGGAAAATCTCGTGCAGTGACACAATTGATAAAATCTATTTTTAACATCTCTATTGTGAGCGAAATTTTTGACGTGCATTATTTCATTATTAAAAATGTTCGATCTACATTTGTTTCAGTCTAAAATTTAATTAAAAGAAACGTAATATCATTTCTTTTTCTTTGGCAATTATAGTAAATTAATCTCATCCCGGAATGTATATTCACTTTACCATTAGACCTGAAAGTGATTTCTAATAAATGAAGAAACTGTGTTTCACATTAAAAAATTTAAGAATATTATCGCTCAGGCATATTTATTTTATTTTAAGATGATTGATTGTTGGTTGCTTAACTTCCAGTGGCAAATATTCCATGCAAGTCCGGACAAACTTAGTTTTAAGATCGCACTTTCAAAAATCATTGTAAAACAAAAATGATCAGAAGAACTTTTATTCATAAGAAATAACCGTCCAATCTTTTAAAAAGAACTTATTTACATTTCAAAGTGTAACAGAATAGTTTACAAGACAGGCATTGACGTTAAATATACAATTCCTTGTATCATAGATATAATGGCTATTATATCTATGCTTGTATACATGTACGCAACTTTCATATCTTTTAAATTGAACTTTTTTGTCTAAAAAGACAACCCACGAGTTTGCGAAATCGAGTTTGAATGCACTGCATTGTGTGTAAATACATATACATATTATCAGAGACATATATACACAGAGATTGGCAACTCCGTGAAATCCCGTTAAAAAACGCGGCCCGGAATGAGATTATCGTCGATAATTATTCTACAACATGTAGACAAGTCAGGGATGAATAACCTCGATAGCTAATCAAGCAAAGTAATAGGAAAACTTATTTCAGATCAAATAAATTCTTTTTCTAAAAAACTACTTGAAATAGTTGTATTTTTTTTAATGTATTTGATTGAGAAAATATTTTTTTCTTTTTTTCGGCATTTCTTTTAATTTAAAAAGTAAAATCTGGTAATGATCATGATATTACAAGAAACATTTCTTTGCTAAAGTTTGCTTCTAAATTACACAGTGAAATTATGTGTGTCCGATTTTCCGGTCATTATTTCCTTAGAGTTGTGCCTGTGGATTCACAGGTGTGCGATTACGCAATTTATTGCCCTCCGATCACCTGAATTTTGCCGGAGGTGAAGTTCTAAGTGGATTATTACTTGGTAATTGTTTTTATTGTGTTTGTGTATATATGTCTCTGATATTATGCAACGACGGTCTGACTCTATGTATTACCAGGGTTGCGTTCAATATCGTAGCGGCTACGTAGTGCTATGTAGATTTTTACTATTGAACGTGTAGCTATAGATAAGCTGCTACATAGATATCGATAGCAACTACATAGCCGCTACGTAGCTGCTACGATATTGAACTCAACCCAGTTGACCCCTGATACCAACTAAGGTTACTAAAGACTTTCCCCTGGCCGTTCATTTAATTTTTGTTTCAATAAACGGTTCTAGAAGCAATTAAATGATCTGCGGCCTCTGACATATAATTAAAAAAAGTAACCATCTAATCCCCAGATATATATATAATCTGTTTCTCTCTAAATTTACAGAAACATTATATGATATATTTTTGAAAATTCCTTATATCTCAAATGATTATAGTTACTTTGTTTTTAATTCTGTAAACATCTATATATCATAATTTGTACCACACTACAAGGATCTATTAATAACCGTCGCTCACGCATAACGGATTATACAACGACCTATTAATAACCGTCGCTCACGCATCAGTGATTCTATCAATGACTCAATACACACCAGTTTTATCGGACAAACGGCTAATTCCCGCCGACACGGAAAATCTCCGGATAACATGCAAAATATCCTGTAATACAGCAAATTTACGATGAACCTCTAATTTTTATCCGTTTCGCGGAGATTAGCCAAAAAACACCGGAGTTTTTACAAAAATCGCGGTGATTTTCCAAATAGGTCTGCCAGTGTATACACAATATCCCTCCATTTCATAAGAGAAGTGAAAATATATATATTAGATGGATTTGGCTATTCTTTAGGTCCTTTTTGGTCTTATAGCTCTTCAACTATTTCGGTTCTTATCCATCCTTGGCTTTCAAATATTTGGCTTTGAGCGATCCTCATGAAGGTAAATCCAGAAGAGCGCTTCGAACGCATGAACTTTATAATGTGCTGTTTTCATTTTTTAAATATATGTATGCTATACAAACTAAGGACCTTACAGATAAATAAATGTTTTAAGCATAAAGCATGACTGTAAAAAAAGCAAACCTTTGAACTGTTACTTGTTTTCTATCTTCCTCAAGGTCTGTCACTTTGTTTTCTAAATCTTTTACAGTTCTCTCTGCTACTTCTAAACAAGATTGTGTTTCCTTTAACTCATTTTTAACTCTTCTCAATTCTTCTTCAGTATTCAAGAGCTGAAACATATATAGCAAACAATCTTAATATTTGTTAACAAATAGTTTATAAAAAGAAAAAGTTGTAAATAACATAACTACAAAAAGTCATAATGGGTTCTGTGGAACTCTGTGTCTTGCCTGTGATTCCTGTTGTCAGTGTAAAAGTGTAATGTTGACTTAAAAAGTGATCAATAAAATACAGAATTTAAAAAAAAATCAAACTGTTTCTTTGGATGCTATTTCTTGGTCTTGAAGATTAGCTTCTGTCCAAGTTTCATAACAATCCATCTATCAGAAAAATACTGAAAATGAAAAAATATATTTTCAAATGTTTTTTCAGCCATTATCTCTTAATCACAAAAAAGCTTCAGCCAAATTTTCATAAAATTCTATGAAGGTTTGACAAAGTAATTGATGTGTAACAAACTTTAATCTCAAGACTGTATTTAGTTGTTAACTGTAACAAAACTAAGTCCATTTATAAGTAAAATACAGAAAAATGAAAATAAATATTTTCAAAATTATGCACTGGATACTGTCTTTTTGGTCATCTACAAGCTTCTGTCCAAATTTCATAAAATTCCATGAAGGTTTGAGAAAGTTATTGATATCTAAAAAATTTAACCACAGACTGATCCTAAATGTTAACTGTAAAAAAAACTAGGTCCATTCATAAGTAAAATACGGAAAAATGAAAATAAATGTTTTCAAAAATTTGCTCTGTTTATTGTCTTTTGGTCATAAACAAGCTTCTGTTCAAATTTAATAAAATTCCATGAAGGTTTGACAAAGTTATTGATGACTGAAATAACTTTAATCACAGACTGATTCTTAATGTTAACTTTAAAAAAAAATAAGTCCATTTATCAGTAAAATTTGGAAAAATGAAAATAAATATTTTCTAAATTTGGCTCTGGATACTGTATTTTGGTCATAAAAAAGCTTCTGTCCAAATTTCACAAAATTCCATGATGGTTTGACAAAGATATTGATATCTAATCAACAGCCGACGCCGGAATCTAGGATTGCTATGTCTCGCTTTGGCGACATAAATGTTGCAGGCTCAACATAAAGTAGTTTAAAACAATACAACAGAGCTACGATAACCCATTTACCAAATTTTGTTATATGAAAACAATTGTTCTAATATGATGTTCTTCTCTCGCTTTAGAAACAAAGCAATTTCTCAATTCCAATAGATCATGGGCTGCTTTTGACTAACGTCACAATTGAAATTGCAACGTCAGTTGTAATTTGAACAACGCCAGAGATCAAAATGAACATTTATGTTGGTGTTGCTAGCTAGGAAATTAAATAAAATCATTTTAAAAGTAAGTTAACATCTATTTGTTCATTTTTTATCGTGAAACGGTTGATTTTCTATATCGCTGTGGTATCATCAAATAAAAATGTCTGCCTTTCGAATGTGTATTATAGGTTTGCTTCAAAGTACAAAAGTTCTTAACAGAAATGCACAAAAATGACATTCAAAAGCTAAAATGGCATTTATTTAGTTTACTGCTTTTCAAGTTAGGATATAGTCAAAATTGTCACATTTTGGAATCTAAGTTTACATTCACAAAAAATCAATTGTCATTTCTATACACTGGACAATGCTGAAGGTTTATCATAAATTATTTCAAAATTGTTTGCAATGACTTCAATCAATATATATAGGGTCCTCATTATGCTGCACTTTGTGCATATTTTTTTTTCTCATCTCAACTCATATTCTATTTGAATTCTTGTTGAATTTTTAGGTTAAAGAGACTTAATTCCTATCAAAGATAAGGAAGAAATTTGAACACCAGACTTGTGGCAAAAAGTCCCATCTTCATTTCCAGTTTTAAGATTTAAGTTCCTTTAGAGAATGATTTTACACCAGCTGTAGATGTGTAAACAAGGTTTAGAAATTCTGAATTAGGAACATAAGAGTCTCAAAGGTTTGGCAATCAAATCTTTAAATCCTTTTCTGTACTGCTTCCATGCTTTTTATTATTATTGTATATTAACTGCACAATGAAAATAACATTAACACTTCATAAATTGTATGCTTCCCAAACTTTTCTGGATTTTTGTCTTCAGTAATGCTTAAAGCCAAAAATTTGAAAGGCAATGATGCATAAGTAGCAAAACACAATGAAGAGCTATAGGACCAAAAGGGTCCTAAAAATAATAGCCAAATCCATCACCTTTAATTCCTTTAGAGAATAATTGTTCATCAAATTTCCCTGAGAAAGTTGGAACCTTAGTTTCATAATAATTTTTTATTCTATCAACAGAGAATTTAAGAAAGTATGTTGTAAATCATGTTAGTACTGAAGCACTCACTACTCAGCTAATGATACCCTCTGGGACAAATAGATCGCCAGCAAGAGGAATGCTCCAGTGCTAGTGAATGAAATAATACTTTAACAAGAATGTGTCCATAGTACACGGATGCCCCACTCGCACTACCATTTTCTATGTTCATTGGACCGTGAAATTGGGGTAAAAACTCTAATTTGGCATTAAAATTAGAAAGATCATATCATAGGAAACATGTGTACTAAGTTTCTAGTTGATTGGACTTCAACTTCATCAAAAACTACCTTGACCAAAAACTTTAACCTGAAGCGGGACAGACGTATTTTCTATTTTCAGTGGACCGTGAAACTGGGGTCAAAACTCTAATTTGGCATTAAAATTAGAAAGATCATATCATAGGAAACATGTGTACAAAGTTTCAAGTTGATTGGACTTCAACTTCATCAAAAACTACCTTGACCAAAAACTTTAACCTGAAGCGGGACAGACAGACGGAGAACGAAACAACGCAGAGACCAAAAAACATGATGCCCCTTGGTTGGGCATAAAAATTGTATGCATTCCAAAGAGTGTTAATGGATTTACCTTCATCAGAAAGGGTCAAAGCCAAAAAAGGTCAAATATGCAATAAAGTTTATGATTAAGATATATAAAGATTTCAACCAAAATATATACAGATTTTTAAAATTTTGATCAATGTTTTTATATTTTTGATTTTATGGTTTTAAGGTTTACTTCCTTTATATCATTAGTTGGTACTATTATAAACAATCAGGTTTCAGAGTTTTGAAATTTGCTTAAGGTCTGTTTAAATGACTGACAATATAAGAAAGTTTGTGAGATGAATTCCTTATGCATTTTAGGTTTTCAGGGATTTGATTTTTTTTTTAAATTCATATTTATTGTTACATCTGAATTAACTTCTTTTAATTCTGAGGTTAATAATAGGAAAAAAACATTTTTCAATTTCTTCATTTTGGAGAATGGTCATCTCCCATTTGCAGTTCCCCTAAACCAATGAGTAGAATTTTAAAAATAATCTTCTATTAGTGTTATCACCTTCTTTTCTATCTATTTCTATGGAAAGATTCTTGACATTTCCTGTAGTAATGAACGGACTATGCATTTTTTGCCTACAGAATATTCAACATTCCTTGTTTTTCTTAGCGACAATTAAAGTGGTTTATAAACTTCTTTTTTAATTTTCAATGTGGCACAGTCTATCTACTACAGAGGTCAACATTATTAAGAGTATTTACCAAATGTTTGACCTTGGCCAGCTCTTGTGTTGCCAGTCCTTGTAGTTCTTCTTTTTCTTCCTCTTGTTTATACAATTTATCTTTGTATTCCTCATATTCTGTTATTTTTGCCCATAAATCATCTTTTTCCTGAAAAGAAACTTATCATTGAAACATAAGGAAATAGTTGAATTAATATTTCTGGAGTTTAGTTTGAAATAAAGCTTTTCATATTGTTGCAGGTTTTGATGTAACATCTATGTGAACTTGTATCTAAAGAATAATCTTATCTATCAATACTATGTTAGTTTTTGTCAAGTGGCTAAAGACTAGTTGCATATAAGAGTTATATACCACATATAAATCATGTATAAGCCCTTACTTGGCTGTTAGAAACAAAGCAAACAAAGGTTGTTTCTATAGTGTTGTTCCGGGAGTTTGAGATGAGATCAAAACCTTTTTCCTCTAAAAATCTAATCAACTAACAAAATAAATAGTGTAATACTACATTTCTTTTTGAATACCTAATAGACAGGTGAACACACAGACATGCTGACTACAATTAATATGTCTGCTGCTGTCCCAAGCATAGAGATAAACATTCTGTCAGTAATTGTATTTGTATGCTGCAACAGACATTTCCTAGTAGAATGTGAACTTTCCTTACAACTTACCTCATCCTTTTTCTGTAGAGCCAGTGTAAATCCTTCAGCCATCTTTGATTGGTTCATCTGATATTGCTCGTTTAATTCTCGTATCTTCTGATCATGACCTGAAAATATGAATACAAAGTTTATTTCAGGTACATATGCAGGTTAATTGATAGAATTAGACCTATCTGAACATTTCTTTTGTTATTCAAGGAATTTAAAATTATTAAATTACCTGGAATACCTCAACTTTCTTTTATTATACCACTTTGAATTATTTACCTGTTAAAGTTATTTATTTATTTTACCCCATTTAACGTAAAATGCAAAATCAGTGAAGTGGATGAAAACTTTGACTTTTTTTCATATTTGGTCTTTTTGTTGAAGAATTCAATGTTAGTATTGACTTTTAGTTAGATGACTATTTTGTGCATAGATTAAAATCTTAAAGATCTTTCTATTGTATATGAACTTATTTCAAATGCTCTAACCACTGTAGATAGATTTGATAAGCAGTATACTATAGTAGGAATTTATCATATCCCATCCTTTTTTATCTTTTTAATCATATCCCTTGGTGGTAGGAATATATCTTATCATTTCCTATGGTGGTAGGATTTATCTTTATATTTCCTTTGTTGGTAGGATTTATCTTTATATTTCCTATGGTGGTAGGATTTATCTTTATATTTCCTTTGTTGGTAGGATTTATCTTTATATTTCCTCTGTTGGTAGGATTTATCTTTATATTTCCTATGGTGGTGGGATTTATCTTTATATTTCCTTTGTTGGTAGGATTTATCTTTATATTTCCTCTGTTGGTAGGATTTATCTTTATATTTCCTCTGTTGGTAGGATTTATCTTTATATTCCCTGTGTTGGTAGGATTTATCTTTATATTTCCTACGGTGGTAGGATTTATCTTTATATTCCCTCTGTTGGTAGGATTTATCTTTATATTTCCTTTAGTGGTAGGATTTATCTTTATATTTCCTTTGTTGGTAGGATTTATCTTTATATTTCCTCTGTTGGTAGGATTTATCTTTATATTTCCTCTGTTGGTAGGATTTATCTTTATATTCCCTCTGTTGGTAGGATTTATCTTTATATTTCCTATGGTGGTAGGATTTATCTTTATATTTCCTCTGTTGGTAGGAATTTATCACACTGCATCCTCTGGTTGCAGCGATTTACAAATACCAATTATCAACCTTTTTTATCATTCAGTCAAATGCTATAGCAGAAAATAAATTATGCACATTGATTTTGGGTGTACAGTGTTAAACAAAATTGGTGGCCTTGATCTTATAGATCCATCACTTATTCAGATACATGCTCTGATGATGGTATCTCATACCAAGTATTGTTTTTTTTCCTCTCAAATAATGACCTGAAACTTCAGAAATTCCAATATGATTAGATACACAACTTCTGATGAGGTACAATAATATCGACTATCAAGATTGAAGTGAAAGTTGGTCAATGTTGTAGATGAGTAAACACTTGTGAAGCATGGCCAGAAAACAAGATTACTATAGCCTTTTACTGATAATATCTGATGGATATAAAAGCCAAAAGTGAAGTCAAATGAAGTAAAAAATTAACCTGCTTCTTGACTCTGTAATGATGATTCAAGCTTTTCAATATTTTTGTTTTTCTCCTTTATTATTGCAGCATATTCTACAAAAGAAAGAATTTGCTAAATTCATAATCGTATATTATAAAGCAAACAATCACTACAAAATAAAAAAGATAATTATAGAATAACTAATCGAAGAATACAAATATAAAAAATATATTCAACAAGTGACCGAACAACACATTAAATCACGAATGCACGTAGCGCATGAGTTAATTATCAGTGTTGTTCGGTCAAAAGTTGAATATTTTTCGATAATTGAATTCTTTGATTATTTATTCTTTTTGATAAATTGACAATGAACTTTTTAATAAAATTAAAGTAGAAAATGTAAGAAACGATATCTTTTTCTACGCATTTACAATTTGATTTCATGCGACGTCATCGACAACACCTATTGTTGAATGACGTCAGAGGAGTGAAATAACCGAGTTTATTTCGCAAGTGAAATTATCGGTTTTTATTTCACTAGGAAATTAACATGGTAATTCATTGCAACCAATGTAATAAAATAATTCATTACTGGTAAAATTGTTTCATTATTTTTATTTATACACTGCAATCTTTAAAAACAAATTATTTTGTAAAACCATTACACATTTATACCTGTGATATATATATATATTTATCACTTATAAAATACATTATGGTATAGTACAAAACAACTTAAAACATATCCTCTTTAAAGAATAATCTTTTATGTTTACTCTAGTAATCATGGTCATAAAGGTTATTTTGAAATAATTGATTGATGTGAAAACTTTCATATTCCAACAAAATACGCTAAAATCATCTCCAGATAAAAAATGTTATCAGCACTTGCAGAACTACATTTGTATTTCACCTTTGTATGAATTCACACTCCTGATTTCATGAAATAGGTTTGTACTGGTACATGTATATACATTTTGGTTTCCATGATGTAAATAAATGAAATAAGACTTGAAATATATTTAATATACAAAAAGACTTAAGAATATTTTTCAAGCACCATCTAAAAGAGAGAAACAATGTTCCTTTATGAATCTTTAAATATACTAGACCATGGTCTTCTGCAATCTCATAAGACTTTTGTCAACCATATGAGACAAAGTAAAACCATTGTAAATTATGGATAGTTTTGAATTGCCTATCACGTCTCTTATACATTGTACTTCTGGAGCTGACAAGAAACTGGAAATGACTAGACTGGCGCTGGCAAGAGAATCGAACTAAACAAGCGATCTGATTATTCAATATAAGAAATTATCTTCCATATAAATATAACTCTGTAAAAAATTCTTTCATCCATAGGCTAATTGCATATTTGGTACATTGTAAATCATGCATTATTTAAAAATAATGCTCTCTATAACACACTAAAATAGGTATATAAGACTGCAACTGAGTCTTAGTTTTGTGGCGAGAACTGGTACTGTACTGAAATGGAGCGTTTGTTACTACCAGTGTTCTAAAAACAAATGAATTTATGTGTAGTTTATTTCTTACCAGTTATTTTTCCTTCAAATTTTTTACATTGTTCTGTTCTTTTAAGCAAGGAAGCAAGAACTTCTTCTCTTGAACCACCCGGATCTCGCAGCTACAAGTATAAACAATGAAATTAACATGCAACTTACTGTAAATGTTAACAACTATTTGCTTAAGTGGAGTTATAAAATAATTTTACTGAAGCATTTTTTTTGCAGGAGTGCAGACTAATGTCTTGTCATTTTGTTGTTAATCACCTCTTGCAAAATATCAATAACTAATCAGACAGATATCAACTAAACTTACATCTTCCCTTGAAGCACCAAATGGTGTTGGGGACTGTAAAGCAGAACTGGAACTATCTGATTCATATCCACGATGATCTTTCCATGAAGGACTTTGCACTGAGTTTCCTACACATTAATATGGAGAGAAAAAAGGATTAGTTAAGGCATAGCGCTATTTCATTCAAAGGTAATTCGCTGGCAAGCAATCTTAAATCACTTTAAACTTTGAACCCAGATCTCAATGACATGTCGATGACCTTAATTATTTATGTTATAAGAAAATTTCTTAGACCTATTCCCATTCTGCAATTTCTGTCAAACAGGTTTCAGTTTAGGTCATGTCCAACAAAATATGACCGTTTCTGGGCACTTGGAATTGACCCTACTTTTGAGACTGAATAGGCATGTACCTTGACCTATAATGGTTTACTTTTATAAATTGTTACTTGGATGGAGAGTTGTCTCATTGGCACTCATACCACATCTTCCTATATCTATGTATGATATGAGTAGTCCAGAACCAATCCTATATATATACAAAACATACTCCTAGTAATTTTGTAATATTCAGCTTCCTGATTTTTTTTTTAATACAAAATAAACTGGAAACTGTCATTGAAAATGTGCACACACTTGCCTCTGAATCTATTTTTATTATGTAAAGGTCATTACACAAGCATCTCTGGAATTTCCAGATGTTATGTCATTCACTAATTACACGGCCTGCATAGGAGCAACTTGTTTGTTGAGAAAGTTTATGTCAAAATTACCATGAAAGGTTTCATGATACAATCTATACAAATTTTATTATATCTTTGAACGATTGTTATATTTAGTGAAGCATTTTTTGTTATTTTCATGTTAGTGTATATGAATTTTGCAGCTAATTGCCCTTTAAAGTAAGAGGTGTATGTTGTGACTTAAAATAAGCAAGAAGATTTACAACTGTTTCAAAAATTTGTTCCATACCTTTCAGAGGACTTAATGTTCTATTTCCGTCACCAGCACCTCCATCCTGCTCCTCTATTTTCTTTTTTAATTTGGCAAACATTACTTCATGTAAATAGGCCTACACAACAGATGAAAATCATATCAGGTAATTACTTAACTGTATAAACTAGAACTGTCCACTAAGCTGCAATAATATCTCTGGCATTGTGGACTGACTTTGAAGTTTCATATTGATACAATAAACAATGAAGGAAGGCAGAATTGTGATGTACAGTTGGGGCAAGTATGGACACAACATTCAAGCTTGATACAGCACTGAATTTGGATTGTAATTAAATATTTGACAGCATAGGTTTCTGACACAGAATGAATGTGGTCTAAGAACTTAAAAAATTTTAATTTACCAATTCAAACCATATTATTATTATTTGCTTTTATATATAAATCAGAAATAACCAATTTAAAATGGAAAATTTTAAAGAAAAAAAAGGGAAAAAAATCCCCCCCCCCCAATTTTTTGAACCCCCTTCTGATTCATCACCCCCAAACTCAATCCCAGCCTTCCCTTTGTGGTATGGTACCTTGCAGTACAATTTCAGAGAGATCCATACACTTGAACACAAGTTATTGTCTGGAAACTAGAAAAATGCTTGTTTTTTGGCCCCAAATTCCTGAACGTTAAGGGCAATTACCCCCAAACTCAATTCCAGCTTTCCCTTTGTGATATGGAACCTTGTAGTACAATTTCATAAAGATCCATACACTTACAAGTTATTGTCATGAAACCAGAAAAATGCTTGTTTTTTGCCCCTTTTTGGCCTCTAATTCCTAAAATTTTGAGGCACTTACCCCCAAAATCAATCCCAGCATTCCCTTTGTGATATGGAACCTTGTGGTACAATTTCAGAGAGATCCATACACTTGAACACAAGTTATTGTCATGAAACTAGAAAAATGCTTGTTTTTTGCCCCTTTTTTGCCCCTAATTCCTAAAATTTGGAGGCAATTACACCCAAAATCAATCCCAGCATTCCCTTTGTGATATGGAACCTTGAGGTACAATGTCGGAGAGATCCATACACTAACACACAAGTTATGTCTGGAAGTTACAAAAATGCTTATTTTTGGCCCCTAATTCCTTAACTGTTGGTACCATAACCCCCAAAATCAATCCCCACCTTCCTTTTGTGGTATTGAACCTTATGGTAAAATTTCATAGAGATCCATCCACTTAAACTAAAGTTAGAGTGCGAAAACCAATGTGTCTTCGGACGACGACGACGCCAACGTCATACCAATATACGACCACAAAATTTGATTGCGGTCGTATAAAAACTCAATGGCCTGGAAATCTTACCCACATGCACATTTACATGTACATACAAGGATCTCACAATGTACAAAGCTTCATGTAGATATGATAAACCATGTAGGAGGAGTTGTTATGAAAAGGGGGACATTTATAATTTGAAACTTGGTATTATGTTAGTTTAATACATGTCCTAGTTTGAAAGGGATCTAATTCTGGATAAACTAAAAAGAATAAAAATTCCTTCACATGGTAATACTTGCTGCATACATGTATCATATTCTTTGATTCTTCAAAATTTGAAGTGAATCAAACAAAGGATTAAGAAGTAGGTTCCAGACAGACAAGCTGATATACCCTATACCTTATATCCTATATACCATCCCCTCCCCCCAAAAAATAACCTTCAACTGCAGGGGTATAGAAATCTTTGTTCACCTGAAATTTTCTAGTTGTTGTGGATAAAATTGTTTCTGCAGTGCCTGTTAATACCAAACTCTGCTGTCTCATGGCTGAATTGTATTTCTGCTTTAAATTTTGCTACCTGCTTTACGAATCATGATGCATGCTTCTACATAATTTCATGCTTACGTCACAGCTGAAGTTTGGTCAATCAGATAATTAGATTGTGTTTTTCTATTTAAATAACAGAGTTGAAGTGGGGACAAATCCTCTGGTTTTACTATATATAATAATACAAATTAAAAAATCATTTTAATTTTTGATGAATAACCAAAAAAAAATTTAAGATTGATTTTGCAAATCTCCTGATGATATTAGTCATGGGTATGAAATATCTTTGTAATATCTTTAACCATTTCATTTTTAAATTGGAGTTAAAAATTGTGAGTACTTCTACGTTAGCGCATCCCATGAAAAGTACGGGAATCTATAGTAAATACTAGTAAATAAGGATAGTAAATACTAGTAAATAAGGATTGGTCGCGCCAAAAAGTTAAAAAGGAAAATAGCCCCCCCAAAAAATAAGGTAAAATGAAAAATTTGAAATTGGACATTTACCTATTATGGTTCAATATCCAAAATCTAAGTACATTGTTAGAATCAGCATATCAAAGAACCCCAAGAATTCAATTTTTTGTAAAATCAAACAAAAGTTTAATTTAGGACCCTTTGGACCTCAATGTGGACCAATTTGATAAAGGAGCCCAAAATCCAAAATCTCTAAATAGATGGTTAGATTCAGCATTTCAAAGAACCCCATAAATTCAATGTTTGTTGAAATCAAACAAAGTTTAATTTTGGACCCTGATTTGGACCAACTTGAAAACTGTGCCCAAAAATTCAAAATTTAAATACAGGTTTAGATTCACCATTTCAAAGAACCCTATATATATTCAATTTATGTTGAAATCAAACAGTTTAATTTTGGACCCCGATTTGGACCAGCTTGAAAACTGGGCTCAAAATCAATAACATGCTACGCTGGGCGCAGCTTGATACGACGGCAGTGGTCGAACCCTGAACAGTTGGGGCAAGTATGGACACAACATTCAAGCTTGATACAGCTATAAATTTGGATTGTGATTAAATATTTGACACAGCATAGGTTTCTGACACAGAATGAATGTGGTCTAAGAACTTAAACAATTTTAATTTACCTATTCAAACCATATCATTATTATTTGCTTTTATATATAAATCAGAAATAACCAATTTAAAATGGAAAATTCTAAAGAAAAAAAAAAAGAAAAAAAAGGAAACCCCCCCCCCCCCCCCCAATTTTTTGAACCCCCTTATGATTCATCCCCCCACACTCAATAACAGCCTCCCTTTGAGGTATGGTACCTTGCAGTACAATTTCAGAGAGATCCATACACTTGAACACAAGTTATTGTCTGGAAACTAGAAAAATGCTTGTTTTTTGGCCCCAAATTCCTAAATGTTTAGGGCATTTACCCCCAAACTCAAACCCAGCTTTCCCTTTGTGATATGGAACCTTGAAGTACAATTTCATAAAGATCCATACACTTTCACACAAGTTATTGTCCTGAAACTAGAAAAATGCTTGTTTTTAGCCCCTTTTTGGCCCCTAATTCCAAAAATTTTGAGGCAATAACCCCCAAAATCAATCCCAGCCTTCCCTTAGTGGTATGGTACCTTGCAGTACAATTTCAGAGAGATCCATACACTTCAACACAAGTTATTGTCTGGAAACTAGAAAAATGCTTGTTTTTGGCCCCTTTTTCCTAAACGTTTTGAGCAATTACCCCCAAACTCAATTCCAGCTTTCCCTTTATAATATGGAACCTTGTAGTACAATTTCAGAAAGATCAATACACTTACACACAAGTTATTGTCATGAAACTAGAAAAATGCTTGTTTTTTGCCCCTTTTTTATCCCCTAATTCCTAAAATTTTGAGGCAATTACCCCCACTAACACACAAGTTATGTCTGGAAGTTACAAAAATGCTTATTTTTGGCCCCTCATTCCTTAACTGTTGGTACCATAACCCCCAAAATCAATCCCAACCTTCCTTTTGTGGTATTGAACCTTATGGTAAAATTTCATAGGGATCCATTCACTTAAACTAAAGTTAGAGTGCGAAAACCGATGTGTCTTTGGACGACGACGACGCCAACGTCATACCAATATACGACCACAAATTTTTTTTGCCGTTGTATAAAAATAAACCTGTCACTCCAATTATAATTTTGTTAGTTGATAATTACCACATGTTTGTTATCTTGATAAAAGGTGGAAATTATTGCATGAATAAATTAATAGTAAATACATTGTCCTAATCCAAATACATATACAAATGTGTATATTTAGTCAATTGTAAAAACCTATCATACAAATTTTGTGTAGTTTTATAGGAAGAATAAAAATACATTATTATCTAATGAAAATGATATTTGCAAATCTGGACCCCCAAACAGGATCAAGTAAAAAATATTTGCAAATTTGATCTACTATCTATCCATATACTTATTAATTACACCATTTCTGTTCAAAGGGAAATAACTCAAAATAAATAAAACTATATACCAATCATCAAATCAATATCTTCAAGCATGACAAAAAAAAGTGCGGAAAACAGATTATTTGAGTGAATTTTCTAAGTTCAAGGACCATAACTCTGCACATAATCATCAGACAAGAACTTAATTCGAACTTGATCTGTAACTTGTCATGATAAAACAATTCACCAAATATCAAAACAATATCTTTAAGCACGAAGATAAAAAGTGTGGAAAACTGATTTGCCGGACTGACGGATGGACAGACAGACAGACAGATGGAGTGCAAACCTAAAGTCCCCTTCGACTTCATCGGTAGGGGACTATTAATCATATAATAAGAATCACTTTTGCTACTGAAAGGTCTACAACTCAAAAACGAGAACAGCTAAAATCGTGAAAATTGAACTTGACCCTCATTTAGTGACAGGAAACAACATATCTCAATTTGAAAAGATTTCATCAAAGGGTTTTCATGTTAATGAACGGACACTGTTTGGCAGTCACCAGCCTGCCGTACATTCCCAAATCAACAACCGATTTTTCTTTCAAAAATCCGGTTAAAAATCAAATTCTCCAGGTCAAGTTTTGTTTAAAAAACTCTTGTTTTAAACAGTTTTTTTAAAATTAAAATTACAAAAACTATTAGAAATATGTCTTGGTAAGTGTACAAAATGTCCACTCTTCCATTACTCAGGTAGGTATATCATGTGATTAAAATTCCATTATCTGTGACCCCTAAGACATGAATTTTCATTAAATACATGATGTCATTCTCAACCACAATGTAAAATCAGCTGCATTTACAAACATTGCAATGAACATATGGAAATGCCATTCATGTTAAAAGATTTGTTTAATATTTGTGAGAGTATCGAGAAAATTATTCAGTGGTGTATTTCATTGGGATTAATGCTAGATTTATCTGGCAAGGTATGTAACAACTGTAGCCATGGACATTTTAGATTAAGAAAAGACAGTTCATTTTCAAACAACATGTTTTATTGGAAATGCAGCAATAAAAAATGCAGTAAAAAAGTTTCTATCAGTAACGGATCCTGGTTTCAAGGACATAATTTAAGTCTTGAAAAGATATTATTTATAACGCTTTTTTGGATTTACAAAATAGACCAAGACTTTGTGAAGCATGAACATTCAATTTGTAATCAAACAATCGTAGATTGGTACAACTATTGCCAAGAAGTCTGCATGAAAATTTTGGAAATATATAGTGAAAAAATAGGTGATAGTGTAGTAAATTTGGAAAAAGAAAATACCACAAAGGACGTCGCGTAGAAGGGCAGTGGGTGTTCACGGTCGGCTGTATTGAAAGACACAGCAAGAAAAATCTTTGCCACAGTGGAAAAGCAGATTGAAGAAACATTATTAAAATTAATAAAAGACAAAATTAAAGAACCTTAGTGAGCGCGCTCACATACCCCACGTCCCCACATTGTCATTGGAAAAATAAAATATGTGTAAGAAAAAAAAATTGTATGAGAAAAAAAAATTGAATCATAATTTCCTGTCAATATGCACATCTACATAGTATGTCCTTATTATCTACAAAGTTTCATGAAATTATGTTGTGTGGTTTCAGAGGAGTTGCTATGCCAAACTGTTGTAGAAGTACATTGAAGCAAATAAGTTCAAAGGGGCGTAACTCCTAGAAAAAAAATTGAATCATAATTTCCTGTTGATATGCACATCTACATAGTATGTCCTTATTATCTACAAAGTTTCATGAAATTCTGTTGTGTGGTTTCAGAGGAGTTGCGATGACCAACTGTTGCAGTAGTACATTGAAGCAATAAGTTCAAAGGGGCGTAACTCCTAGAAAAAAAATTGAACCGTAATTTCCTGTCGATATGCACATCTACATAGTATGTCCTTATTATCTAAAAAGGTTTCATGAAATTCTGTTGTGTGGTATCAGAGGAGTTGCGATGACAAACTGTTGCAGTAGTACATTGAAGCAAATAAGTTCAAAGGGGCGTAACTCCTACAAAAAAAATTGAACTGTAATTTCCTGTCGATATGCACATCTACATAGTATGTCCTTATTATCTAAAAAGGTTTCATGAAATTCTGTTGTGTGGTATCAGAGGAGTTGCGATGACAAACTGTTGCAGTAGTACATTGAAGCAAATAAGTTCAAAGGGGCGTAACTCCTAGAAAAAAAATTGAACCATAATTTCCTGTCGATATGCACATCTACATAGTATGTCCTTATTATCTAAAAAGGTTTCGTGAAATTCTGTTGTGTGGTTTGAGAGGAGTTGCGATGACAAGAAACAGGACTGACGGACGGGTCAAAAACATTATACCCTCCGCAACTCGTTGCGTGGGGTATAATAAAACTGGGAACAACGATAATTAGTGACTGTTGGAAAGCTTATGATTGTTTAGGTTCAGAAGGATTTGAACATTTAAAAGTTAGTCATTCTGTAAATTTTGTTGTCCCAGAAACAGGAGCACATACAAACACCATTGAAAGTACCAGGTGTGACCATAAAAAATTATTACCAAAATACTTAACAGTAAAATCCCTTTAAGATACATATTTTAGTCAATATTGTGTACTAAACAAATATATAATCTGCTCTGATGATCTTTTTATTGCATTAATAAACCTTATTTAAAAAGTGTATAATCCAGAGGAACAAAAAAAGACATTGGTTACAACAGAAATGATCACTAGTATCAGTGAATCTCATCGTGCTAATAACACAATGAATAAAAAACCAGAGTACTGCACGAAATTACAAACACTTTAAAATTCTAGTCTGGATGATTTTCAAGCTTAAAATGGGTAAGTACAGTAAATTTATTTATTTTTTTTCAATTCAAAAAGTTAAATACAATCTTAAAACATCATTTGCATCAATGTCTTTTGAAGCGGTGAAAACAATGGCAGCTATTTATGTTCTTGCATAGCAATGCAATTTGGAGTTATCGGTCATGTGCATAAATTGTGCATTTCCCAACTTTTTGGGTCCACCAAAGCAGATTCTACCCTTTTCTGCTTGTTGTATGTGAATTTTAAAATTTGTCATTACTTTTATTTCTTTCTTAGTTCTAAATTATTATTTATGTGCCATTTTTAAAGTGCTTCTGGTCCATCTTTTGTTATGGTTTAATCTGATTCTTATGTATATTTGTCTTATAATTATTTGAAAATAATATGGGGTCTTATATGTACTAACATAATTTTTTTATGTTTAAGTGTACTTGTCTTAGTTTAATCCTTGTTCAAGTTGTTGAATTGTGATGCTATGTATATATGTTAAAGTAATAGTCGTTTGTAACAGCTTTATTAAGCTCATGTTTATTGCTGATTGTACATATGTGCCGACTCTACATAAAATGTACTTACTTATTACTTACTGTCAAAAGTGTTTGTGCAAAATATATTTTTCAGTTTATTGATTAAAGTAACAGACACAAAGTCTTTACTGTAAATTACTTTTAAATAATTAGATATGTATTTTTGGCCTATCCATACCTAATGGAAATCATCGTAAGCACATAAGGGGATCATTTCTTATTAATCAAACCGGATCGCCAGCTTGGCAAATCTTTACATGTCAGTTATCTTCTCCTATTCTACTTCCGGAATTTTCAAAATTTGACCAGTTACCGATTGACGTATATCATTCTTTACACAACGGACTTAATTTTAAAGGGTCTGGATGGGGTTTACAGAATAGAGAATTATGGTCAAAAAAATAATGAATAGAGAAAAATGAGAACAAAAAAAAATTGAAGAATAGAGAATAATGGGATGCAAAAGAATAAAGAATAACTGTGGAAAATAAAAGAATTAGGTAATAATTAATATACTGATTACAGAAATGAATGATGTACAGAATAGAGAAATATAATCACAGAAAAAAATAACAGTAAAATTATTTTCATTAGTATTGAAAAAAATAAGCGTTATCTTTTAAGATAAAAAAAATGCATAAAAATTTAAAGAATACAAAAATTAAAGACACCTCATCCAGACCCTCAACAGTGGCATTTAAAATTTGATACCAAATATTGTGAATTTGGTATTCATTTCAATATCATGTTAAAAAACAAAGACAGAACTGACAAAAGCGAATTTTAAACAATATACATGTAAAAAAAATGCAGCAATAAATACATTAGTGAACTGTATACAGTTGATTAAAATTATGGTTGCTGCTAGGTAAAAGTTTATATGAACAGTAATGTCCTGAATATGCATTTGATTTGTCGCTGGACGTTGAACAGCCATCCATCATCATTAACAGTACTATTATAGTATTGTTGAAAGTGTTGTGAAACGTTGGCTATTAAGATACTTGCCGTTTATTCGTGCTGTTAATGATATATAGGATCAGTTAACTCGTGTGAATATAGGTCTATCTTTCTAACTTGAAAAAAACTTGATGCCTACTCTATTACTGTATACTGTACATTGATCATTTGAGAACTCTAAGTATTTCTCATTCAGCTGACAAAATCACGCTTTGTGTAAAATCTGTCATATAGTTATCACGGTAGTCCAACCCGAATTGCCCATTTCAACTTCGCTTTACTTATGTCAAGATTTTCTTCAATGGTCTGGAATATGATAATGGTCAAATTTAAAGATAGACGTAACGTAATCGGTCAACGGAAAGTGCGAATCGAGAAAAAGTTTCTTACGTGGAGTAGTGATATTTTCTAATGTAAAATTATAAATGCATATACTCCATGACAAAGATGTTTTCGGCAATGAAAAATATGTTTAATATTAAAAAATATCATTAGATTAAGCCCAGAACTACTTCACCTAACAAACAGGAGAGTTTTATGTATAACTATAAATCAATAGTATCTGAAATCGATTACCACCTGCCTTTCGAGGTCTCTTTAAAGTACATCTGTTAAACGAGAAACAAGGCTAGGTGTCTTTATGGTTATATAAACTGTCAACATATTGTTTAAATACGAACCAAAATTAAGTCCAGAAAAAAGTTTAATAGTTAAATACAGAAAAGTGTATGCTCGTAGACAAATTGTAGTGCTATGTTTTTCCTGTGTAAACATGGTAAATAAATGATTTATATGCTTTATATTTTATTGAAGATGCTGTATTTTTTAATGTAATTACAATATGTTTTTATTGTAACTTATCCGATTATAGTTTTATTTTATATGAGGTATCAGTTTTAGCTCAATGCTTTGAATATTGTTTTTGTTGGTATACATATTGATTTAATTTGTTATCAGTAAATCAAAATCAAACTAAAATATTATTGTTATATATGTTAGCGGCAATAAGTGAAATAAGGCATTAAGCTTAAATCCTAGGCAATGAGCTAACACCTATACAGTAAGTCTATTGCCTAAATAATGTTAGGCATTACTCGTAAATCCTAGGATTTAAACTTAAATCCTGAAAATTATGTCCAGGCATTAATGTTAATGCCTAAAATGAAAATGAGAGTAAATTAAAAGAAATTTATTTAAAATAAATTTTATACATAATAAAGGATTAAGAACTAAAGTTTGAAATTCAATAACATGAAATAACATCTTAAGTAAAATATTGATGTTAAAACACATTGAATATACCTCTTAAAATATATGTAAACTTGTTGGATAGTTGTCTCATTGGAAATCATACTGCATCTCCTTATTTTCATATTGATAGAAAATTGTTTTGAAATTTATTTGTTATCAATTGATGCGGAGCCATGGCACAGACTATTTCACAGTTTTATTTTTGTCTATCATTTGTACCTTGTGATCGTCCAATACCTTTGTGTGGAGCAGAATTCTTTTATATATGGACGAATTTGATTCCAATTGACCACTGTTAATTCATTGTTCCTCGTCCATGCAGTAAGTATGTCATGGATATTTCGGTTTGACCACTCAATACTAACCCGTGATTGTAAATGTATTGGCTTCCCGTGAACAATAACTAGTTCTGGTCACATTAACATTAATTAAGATATAACCTTAGATGTAAATTCACGACCTTTGTCACTTTGCTGTTTATGTGGCACATCAAATATTGTGAAAACATAAACTAATTTAAATTAAAAGCCACTTTTGAAGCACTTTTTGACGTAAGAGCTCTAGAAATATAATTTTTAAGGTGATTTTGGTACACCATAAAAAAAGATAGTTTCCATCTCACTTTGATTGGAAATCGATTAAATCAACCTGTCTTCCTAAATATCGCCATTCACCTCAAAAGCTAACGAAACCTTTAAACAGACTTATTCGGAAAGGATATAGTTACGATACTGTTGTCAAGTCATTAAAGATGGCATATTTTGGTACTAGTATTAATATTGGTTCACTCATAGGGTCTTTGCATCGGAAATAAACACATTTATTCTAAAACCAGTTGTTGGCATGATACGGGTTATGTTCTTCTCATATATTTTATGATGGTATGATACTAAACCCCTAACGGGAGGGATTGTACTTGATTTTCATATGATGAAGACATAATCTTTCAATCAGTTTAATTGAGGTCTGGAGCTGGCATGTCAGTAACTGCTAGTAGTCCTTTGTTCATTTATGTATCATTGTCATTTTGCTTAGTTTCTTTTGTTACCTATTCTGAAATCGGACTCGGACTTCTTTTAAACTGAGTTTTACTGTGCGTATTGCTATGTGTTTCTTTATTCTACATTGGCTAGAGGTATAGGTGGAGGGTTGAGATCTCACAAAACATGTTTAACCCCGCCGCATTTTTGCGCCTGTCCCAAGTCAGGAGCCTCTGGCCTTTGTTAGTCGTGTGTGTGTTTTAATTTAAGTTCATTTATATGTTTTGGAGTTTAGTGTGACGTCCATTTTCACTGAACTAGTACACAATTTTATTTAGGGGCCAGCTGAGGACCACCTCCGGCTGCGGGATTTTCTCGCTGCGTTGAAGACCCATTGGTGGTTTGACTATAATACTCCCTTCCCTATGCACATTTTATCATGTTACAATTTTCACAAAATGGAAGAAATAGTACAATGTAACCATGATAAATGTTTGCAAAGCCATATAGGTTAATTGTTTAATTTTATGGTCTATAATAATAATAGGCCGCTTTGATATATTTCTTTATGCGTTTTTCCCAAAATACCATACAGTTCCTCTAGAAAACATAAACATTGAAATTTCCCTCATTATTCTCTTTTACTTTAGTTACCAGTCTTTCAAACCGCAAATGGTAAAAAAATGTCATACCATTTTAAATTGTTATAGTCTATAATTGCCTTATTTTCTGATTTCGAAAATTTAATCTTTGCCAAATGATCATTGTACTTTTGTCTTGGGTATATGATCATTGTACTTTTGCCTTGGGTATATGATCTTTGTTTTCCCTGATTCAAATTTATATTCCGCAAAGATTCAAGATTTTTTTTTGTTTCTTAAATGCTAATAATCCAGATTAAGAAATGAAAAGACAAGATGGGTATTTAAGAAAAATTACATATCCAATAAAACAGATGGAAAGATGATGTGACTTGCAAAATTTCATATCTGCAGTTGTCTTTTTTGACCAGCTCAAACTGGCTAGACCAGTCCATTGAAGAGCAATACCACAAAGAAATACGAGTAAGTTCTGTTTTGAATACGAAAAAATACTACAAGACGAAGATCTTTTAAATAAGTTTATATTATTTTTTGGAATATAATTTTTTAAATATTGTTCATCAAGAATATTTCACCGAATTAACATGTATTTGGAAGATAAAAAAAAAATCCCAATATTAACTTATTGCCTGAAATGATGTTTGGCAATATGTTGAATAATCATCACCAGATTTCAGGAAATAAGCTTAATGCCTGGAAATTTCAGGCAATAACGTAATGCCTAGGCGTTAGCTTATTGCCTAGGATTTAAGCTTAATGCCTAATTTCACTTATTGCCGCTAACATATACATAATTATGCACATTCATGGCTCTACAATCTGTCGATACCTGTATCTTGGCAATGCACAAGGTCATGTTTTACTCTGACTGTCAATGGCGTCTTGTATGTTGGATGTGTACTGATTAATATTTTAGTCTTATATGCATGATTTTTATATTAATTGTCATTGGCTTTGAACTAACTATCAGCTCTCAGTAACTGCGAGTACTCTCAGATCTGTACTTAGTGGCTTTTTTGTTGTGGGGATGTATAAATACCCTTCCACGTCCGGTCTGTGTCTTTTTTGTTTGTTTTTCTACTTTGTATCGATCTGATGAGTTAAATCCTTTTCAACTGATTTTTATAGTTTGATATTTTGTTCTTATGTTGTACTGTTACACCAGGTTATGCCGGGGGGGATTTGGCGCCAGCAAACTAGTTTAATTCCGCCACATTCTATATGTGCCGGTCCCAAGTCAGGAGTCTGTGATTGAGTGGTTGTCGTTTTTTGCTGTTTCATATTTGTTTTTCGTTTATTGTTTCAGTGCCTAGTTTGGTATTGAGTTGTGCCGTTCCACCACTGTCCCAAGTTAGGGGAGGGTTGGCGCCTTCAAACATGTTTAACCCCACCACATTCTGTATGTGCCTCTCCCAAGTTCGGAGCCTGGTGGAGAGATGTCTCATTGGCAATCTTACCACATCTTCTTATTTTTATATTAACGTAAACATTAATTTTTAAGCATCTTTCTAAATTCTTAGTTGTTTTGCGAGCAGAATTTTATTAGATAAAAGTTATATATACATTGTTGGTAAATGATTGTCACGTTGTTTAAGCGTCTTGTTTGGATGTGGATTTATATCTTCCATGTCCGAGACAACGGTAACTGTTCATCTGTCTTTGTTTGGGATCCTATTTTTCCCATATATGAATTCATTTTCAGGTGTTATTGTAAACCGCATTAATTTGTATTGTCTCTTTGAATATTTCTTTCTCTTACAAAATAAAATGTCTTTGTCCCTGTGGTTATTTACAGCATGACCTATGATACAATCGAATAGTTACGAAGAATAGTGACAGTAGACACATTTAAATTCCGCAAAAGCGCCATCATTAAAATAGAATTACTCAGTCTAACCATGTGATCCTTGGAAGGTGGTAAATACAGTGCAATTTTGATAAGGAAAACGAAAATTAATCAATTCTCAGTCAAACTCAGTGAATTTCATTTAATTGACAAATTCAGTAATACTCGTAATGTTTTGCTTTGAATAATCAAGAATTCTGTTATTATACTATAGAAATTTACCCAAAGGAATCTAATAATATCAGCAATAATTGTCCTTTTTCTAGATCGATTTGGATATTTCAGTTTTATACAGAAAAGTCAATATGTTCCCTATTGTTAATTTTCCTTTTTTGGACGGGATTGTTCCTTTCGGTTTTCATACGGTGCATATATTTCCCAACTCGTTTGCTATGTCCCATGTTTGTAGTGACGTTTTTTTAAACAAAATAAACAAAAATTTGGAAAGATTTTAAAAGGGGTATTAGCTACGAGATATTAAAAAAAAATATTCATTTTGTTCAATCATTAATGAAAGTAAAATAATGAAATAATAATTTGCTTTTAGCAGCCAGTTTGGTTTAATTTTGTCAAAAAAGCTAAGAAACATCGCTGAGGATCACTTGCAAGTGAATAATTCGACCTCATTGAATTCGTATTCGTGTGACCTTCAATTTAACCCATTAGCTTGAGATGGGACACGCATGTATTCAACTATTGAAAGGAAAAGAACGTAAACATTTATAGTGAATCAAGAATGAACCATTTGGTTGACTGATTCGATCCATAAAAATTTCATTCTTATACAGATAAAAACGATGATAAACATACTTATTAACCTACAATATGAAATCAAACAGACTTAGAAAAACCATTTTGCATTTGGTCGCTATCTATTTATATTTTTATTTATGTTTATATCGGGTTATATGACCGTCGGCAGTTTTCGGAGGTCATCTCGATGGTTAATTAGATGACGTCTAAAAAAAAATTAAAAAACAACACGAAATTCTGATTCCTATTGTCGAGTCCATGCATCGTAAATTGTTTATTTTAGACTTTTTGTAATTTGGATATACGTTTTAGTAAGTTAAGAATCAAATGGCTGCTGCTAGGTGAAAGTTTATATTAACAGTATCGTCTTGAATATGCATTTAATTTGTCGCTGGACGTTGAACAGCCATCCATCATCATTAACAGTACAATAAGTATTATTGAAAGTGTTATGAAACGTTGACTATTAAGATATTTGCCGTTTATCCGTGCTTTTAATGTATTTATAGGATCAGTTAACTCGTGTGAATATAGGTCTATCTTTCTTACTTAAAAAAAACTTGATGCCTACTCTAATACTGTATACATTGATCATTTGAGAACTCTAAGTATTTCTCATTCAGCTGACAAAATCACGCCGTGTGTAAAATCTGTCATATAGTTATGTAGATATAAGAAGATGTGGTATGAGTGCCAATGAGACAACTCTCCATCCAAGTAACAATTTGCAAAAGTAAACCATTATAGGTCAAAGTACGGCCTTCAACACGGAGCCTTGGCTCACATCGAACAGCAAGCTATAAAGGGTCACAGAAATGACTAGTGTAAAACCATTCAAACAAGAAAACAAACGGTATAATCTATATAAAAAACGAGAAATGAGAATGACTTATGAACCACATCAACAATCGACATCCACTGAACATCAGGTAGTCCAACCCAAATTGCCCATTTCAACTTCGCTTTACTTATGTCAAGATTTTCTTCAATGGTCTGGAATATGATAATGGTCAAGTTTAAAGATAGACGTAACGTAATCGGTCAACGGAAAGTGCGAATCGAGAAAACGTTTCTTACGTGGAGTAGTGATATTTTCTAATGTAAAACTATAAATATGCATACTTTAACTTTGTTTAAACCTGTTTATTTACGTTTGACTTTAATTATTTATCCCTTGTAATTTTTTATTAACTGTGTATTTGCATTCAGGTGTCACAGGTTAAATTTATTCGTTCATTGTGTGTTAATTTACGTTTTTTGATTGAGTTAAGCCTTCCAATTGATATTTTATAGTGTGTTTTTCTATGTTGTGATGTTATACTATTGTTTCAGAAAAGGGAGAAGGTTTGGTACCATTAAAACGTTTAATCCCGCTGCAAATGTTTGCACCTGTCCTAAGTCAGGAATCTGATTACAGTAGTTGTCGTCTGTTTATGTAGTTCATACGTGTTTCTCGTTTCTCGTTTTTATATAGATTAGACCGTTGGTTTTTCCGTTTAAATGGTTTTACACTAGTAATTTTTTGGGGCCCTTTATAGCTTGCTGTTCAGTGTGAGCCAATGCTCCGTGTTGAAGGCCGTACCTTGACCTATAATGGTTTACTTTTATAAATTGTAACTTGGATGGAGAGTTGTCTCATTGGCACTCATACCACATCTTCCTATATCTATATACTCCATGACAAAGATGTTTTCGGCAATGAAAAATATGTTTAATATTAAATTATTTTCGTTGTCAGTGTAATGTTTATAAATAATGCATGACTTCCCTTTTAGGCATTTCCTTTATGGATTAGTTTTTGGGATATAAGGAATTTCTTATAATTTTTGAAATTATGATAAAAATTGTGTTTTAGACATTAGATGACAAAACAGTACAATGAAATGGTAGGAATTGTATATGTTTCCTGATTGTGAGTATGAATGTAAATCATGTAATATTTTAGTGAGGAATTATCTTTTTTTATATACAGTTCAAATCATTAAATTCAAAATTTGAGTTTCAACTAAATTTTATTCACAGCCAATACGTTAGTTCAGCTCTTTACATCAAATACTACTTAATTATATCAGGGAAACGTTCACATAAAATGCCTTTAAGAGTTTTAAATATATTCAAAATTTAATTAAATTCCTGTTTTTATTTTTTATCGGAATATTGGAAATTACTATTCTTCCCAACCGCGGATCCAGTAATATGAGTTTTGGTAGGCGTATTAGCTAAAGATTTAGTTATGTTTAATTTGATTTGTTTCTTCTTTTTTTGCATTGCTTTGATATTGTTTAATGTTTTAGTAATTTTAAGTTATTAATATTCTCACAATGTCATCAACGGATCCAATTTTACTGCACCAGTAAATTTCAACTTTTGATTTTTTTTGTTTGTTTCAAGATTCAACTTTTAGCCAGTTTCAATCACAAATCCTTTCAATCTGATAGGTGTGCTTGCGGCCAGGTGTAACTCATTTACCGAAAATCTCTGTTTTGAACTGTAAATAGACATAAGCAATAGGATAATCCCCTACTAAGAACATGCTTTACATTCATTCTTCACAATTAGGAGACATCAAAGCCTACAATTACATTAGTCGAGAGCACTTTGCTTTATTCAAAACATATTTTTGGGCATACTATGCCTTAATTTTTGTCCAAATGCACAGGTTTGTCTGCCCTCGGAGTAAATTTTGTGGTGGAATCGTTTAGTTTTCAAAATTGAACGATTCTCTACTTTCGGTTTAAGTTGGTTGTCGGCTGACTACTACATTTTTTTCATGGTGAGTGTAGCGTAAAACAAGTGGATTCCAGTTTACTTTCGGTTTTGGTTTGTTTATGCATTACTATGGAAATTTACCTCAGGAATAGATTACCTTAGCTGTATTTGGCAAAACTTTTAGGAATTTTTGGTCCTCAATGCTCTTTAACTTCGTACTTTATTTGGCCTTTTTAACTTTTTTTGATTCGAGCGTCACTGATCATGATGAGTCTTTTGTAGACGAAACTTCAATCCTGGTATCTACGATGAGGCTATTTATAATATTTAGAAACAGGTTATGGTTAGCAAACCCGGAAATATTCCGATCGGTAGTTGTAAAGTTAAGGGCCGTCATTCAAACGTTTTAGCAATAAGGGGTTTAGGTATTCTACAAACACTCATAAGAATAAGATATTTGGCATCGTCCAAAGTAAATGGTATGGTCCAATACTTAGTATAAAACCTGATGCGCTGTCAGAAACAGGCTGACCGACCGTGCAAGGGCTGTATAGCCAGTCAAGGTCGTTAAAAACTTCCATTTATTATAAACAGGCTAAATAGCCAGTCAAGGTCGTTAAAAACTTCCATCATCAAAAAGGCTCTCTAAGAGGATAATCAAGACGTCTAGAAGAAGCAAAAAGGTACTTATTTACATTTTGAAATTAATTAAATAGATTCTGAATAAGAATCTATCTGCGTACCTGAATAAGGTTGCAGGGAGTATATAAAATGAACATACGCACCGGGTAATAGGTGCATAGACGACTGTGCGATTATAGTGCACAAGCAGTAAAGTAGAGTGCTCTGGTTAAGCAGTGCACAAGTAGAACAGGCCAGATAGTGCACATGAATAGCAGTGCATAGGTAGAACACATCAAAGATCCGATAGTGCACTGGTTGCTGCACGACACATACGGACTGCAAAGTCAGGAACACATCCCGCACATTACTAGCGGATGACAGTGGCCAAAATAACAAGTACACGATAGATATTAGAAACAGTGCATATTCCAATATCTAGGGGTAAACTCTGGTACGATACCCATTAGTCACTACACCGAGTAACTTTCCATTGGACAAGAAGGGGTGAGTATGTTCAAAAATAACAAAAAGCTTTTGTTGATATACAATATCTGACTTTTGAATTGTATTTATAGTTTCATAAAACGAAGTTTTGCTATACAAAAAGCTTTCAGAATATAGTGCCATAAAAGAAATCTTACGAACAAATGTTAGTCTATATTACCGAGACTTGCATCAACCAGCGCAAACATTGAAAACAGATGTATATGTAAACATGTTAAATTGAATGTTCTTTGTTATTGAACTGCTTTATTAAATCAATCATCGGTCCATAAAGGGCATGTTACATAATAAATAGACATAAGTAAAGAATCAATAATGATAATGACAATTTGAAGTTAAGTTATAACTATAACAGTTGTTTTCTTATTGTAAAACATTCATAACAAATCAAAGCCACAGTGTTGCATATTTCTCCATGTTCACATGAAAGAAGCCAAATAAATTATTTTCTGTATTTACGATTTTAAAAATTAATACATATTTTAAAGCAGAATCTAACATAACTTATCGTTGTTGTTCGAATGTTGGGCATTCCGTAAGAAAATTAATTTTTATCTTCAATCGAATTTAACGAACAAAATTTACAAATTATTTTATCTTTGCCAATCTTGTTTTAACGACCCTGATCAATAGCTAATGTGACTTATCTATTATGAAAGACTGTTTGATAGTTATTGAACCGTCACACAGGTTCTTTAGTTTCATTGATTCTTTTTCTTCTTATCATTTTTACTTAAATGCTTTCGTCCCTTTCCCCTACTCCCTTTTCTGTTCTTTCTTCTTTTATTTGTCTTTTTTCTAGATTTCTTGCATTTAGACAAAATATTTTTATGTCTGGCACAACAACTGTTGCATCTTTTTATAAACTTCTTTTTACATCTTGTTGCATTTTCACATTTCTTGCATAGCTTGTTTAAACGTTTTCCACGTAGGTTGCACTTTTTCTCTTTAGCTTTGGTACATTTATTTGGTACATCTTTCCCTTTACAGCATTTTCGTTTGCATTTCTTTCCAAGCCTTTTTCTCTTTAAGCACTTTGTACAGAATTTATCCGAGATGACTGGGGTTTCAGTTGATAGTTGTGTATATGAAACAGGCATTTGTGTAGAAATATGATACAGAGACATCATTTGTTTACAGGCTTCGTCTTTTTCGCGTTCTTCGACAAGTTTGTTTATTCTTTTTTTCTTCAGACAAAAGTCATCTAAAACGAAATATTCCATATAGAATCGTAACTAACTTAAAGGAAATAAACTCTAGTTGTGAAAATTTTTATGAAAGATGCATAAATATATAGTTTAGGAAAGATTCACATCAATATACTTTAGGAAAGACACATATTTATATATTGAAGGAAGGTACATATCTATACCGTATATCTTAGGAAAGACACAAATCTATATATTCTTGCGGCAAAAACTTCACATCTGGTTTTAAATAAGAAAAGAAAATGCACACAAGTAAGATAAACCATAATGAACACACGATCTGCACAGATGTATACATATCTTTAGAATATGTGATGACCTAAAGGAACAATGATAGACATTTATGAATGCTGTGTTAAATTTAGACATAAAAATCATATAAATCACATCAGTTTTAAAATATTTTGTGTCTTCTCGGTTTGGTAATCCAAAAAAGCCATGCCTGTTCTCATTTGTTCTATGTTTTTGTCTCTGACCTCGTTTTTTTTTCTTTTCTACGATTTATCTAACTTACGCGTCGTTTGAATCATATCAACTGGTTGGTTAGCATGGTTAGCTGTTGATATAAGCCCATCACATGCCGACATATTTTTTGCTCCTCTCTCTCCAACATTCAATCCTGAAATTACCAGATGAATCGTATAAAAAGATGAAGTAAATGTAGAAAATATCTATCTATCTGTAGATTGTGCAGATAAGGTCATATATTCGCGAGTATCAATTAGTTCATAAGAAAAAATATTAAAATAAAAAAAGATAAGGATATTTTGGTCATAAAATAACACATTTATTAAGTGAATAATGCCAATGAGACAGCAATCACACTACCTACCCCCCCCCCCAAAAAAAACAAACACATATCCCCGTCCCCCCAAAAAATAAACATCGGGTCGTCGACAAGAGACAAATGTCAATACAATATGTAAAGCGCAAAATAGCACAGAGTCTGAAAAGGTTGTGAATACTTTGAACAGACTCAAAAGGATCTGCCATCAACCCTAAATTCCTTAAATACAAACTTAGAAAAGAAAAAGACCGACGCACGCAAAAGTACACAGAAAAAAATCCATGAACAACAGCAACATTAAGATTTAACTGAAAACATTCATACATTCTAGTGCTCAGAAAAGCACAGTCATCCATTTTAAAATTATGTGTTATGATCACTGTACGATACATGTATATTTTCTTTTGTTAATATGTCTATATCTATCTATCTTAAAATACATTTTATATGTTACCTTTCGTGTAATTAAAGAACGAGAAAGAGATAATGTTATATTAATGCAGTTAATCTTAAGGAAAAAAATATTATCTATTAATATAACTTTTTTATTTTTGTCTATTAACGTTTTCTATGTTTTGTTTTGGGTGAAGAACAGTAGTTAGTTTTAAACATTACGTTTGAAGCATATAAGAAAGCCAGATCCTCCTTTTGTTGTGGCAGGATCTGATGTAAAACTAAACACGATCTTCGTATCGGCAGCAGAAAATTCCCTTTGGTAACTGTTGTTTGACACTTGTACTCCATTAATACTAAAATGGTCATTGTCCTCATCTATGTTCATCAAGTCAACAGATACTAGAAATCGTTCATCTGCCACTGGTCTTAAGTGGATGGTTTTAGTACACCGAGCAGTTAACGTTGTATCTAGATAGTCAGTGAATGTATCTTTGCCATAAAGCCATGGAATGCTGTCGTGACTTCGTATAATTCCTTGTTTAATATTTGAACCTAGGTCTATTTTACTGTCACAGATTTGCCCTACATATGTGTGTGGACTTTCTGAAATAAGGTAAAAGATATACATGATATAGCAAAGGGGTTTATTACAGTCAGCGACCAAATGATATGATTTCCGTGCGTACAACAAGTATCTCTGGAATAACCTTCATCGGGTATGACCTTGACCAAACGTCTTGACAAAAAAATATAAAACGTTGGAGTGCTTTAAAAACAAACCATTTAACTTTAAAGACAAATTTTGACTGAGTTGCAATCTTAGTTTTTGGTACGATCACAAAATTAAATGCAGTATTTTTCTGTTATGCAAACTAAAAGAATCATTTAAAATCGTTCCAATACCAAAACATAAGCTATTTGGAGCACAGAACTATGCTTAGAACATCTATACAACACGTGGCATCTTAAGATTTTTAATCATAAACCCTTTGCTCATTCTGAAAATGTGACAAAGAAACCAAGAAAAAAATAGACGACAACAAGGTAACAATCATACAACCAAAGGACAGACCACAGAAGGTTTTTAAATTCATGTACTAGTAATTGGTAGTCTAAGTTTGAAAATCATTAAATCAAATAGTGAGTAGAGAAATAAATCAAGCGAAACTCAAATATTTTTTTTATCACTTTTTGATTAGAAATGTAAATTACATTGGGTTTACTTACTCGTCATATCAACACACTGCCAATTGTGGATGTACAGAGATTCCACTTCGGTAAAACATTTTAATAATGGCGTTGTCGGGAATCTAATCTTACAACGTTGCTTCCAGTAACATTCGGAAGTATCAACTAGGAGTTCTACCGTCTTTTCTTTGCAAGATGGGTTTTTGTTATTACAGGGTTCACTCGCTGCCTTTATATCAGGTCGATATATAACACTGCCAGATGGACAGCTGATGTTGACTCCTTGTTGCTGACAGGTATCTACAGTTGTATTTTTGTCTATACATATTTGCTCTGAACTAATCGCACTGGCTGTAAAAATGAAAGTAAAATGACTATAAATTCTTATCAATGTAATTTATTTTTCAAATTAATGTCTTTTATTGAATCAACGGAAAGACATGTTTTTAGCTTGTTAATTATTCAATGTATGTGAGTTGCAACAAATAAAATTGCGATCATATTTTTTAAGGCCCATTAATTCAAATAATACATTTTAAATTTATGAGAACATGACCTATAGCTGTAGTTGGAGATCGTATAAAAAGAACGAAGAATTGTGGAAAAAAACGTAAATTAAGTGGAAGGAAAACTTATAACTTATCATTTTATAAAGACATCCGAAAATTTCAGTTATACTCGTAAAATTAGTAAAACACAAAGGAAATGAGAAAATTTAAATCTTCAGACAATACAAAAGTAGGGTCGAAAGAACAACTATCAAGGAACTTATTATTTATTATCTTTTGTCATAACGTATATAAAACAAATAAATTAATACTTTTTGGAGTGTAAAACATTCTTTATATAAAAATAAGGAGATGAGGTATGATTGCCAATGAGACAACTATCCACCAGACTTAAAAAGAAGTGGTGTGTTTTGTATAACTTGTGTGCTTTTCATGGTCTTTTCAATTAGGTTGACAGTTATGATATTTCGACTCTCTCACTTCCACAAAGTCATATTAAACAAAACTTTTCTTATTTGAATAAATGGGCCTTTAAACATATGATCGCAATTTTATTTATTTAATTAATATATACAACAACACTTACTGTTAACTTGATGATATTTTTGCGTTAAATGCAAAGGAATTCTCTAAATATACTGCCGAAGTTTACCCAAGGGAAGTTACTTATATAAATTTAATATAAACAGCAATAACTGTCCTTTCCTAGATTTAGGTAATTTCAATTTCACACGGGAAATTCAAGACAAAAAATACGACAAAGGGGACAATTTTCCTTTTTTGGACGTTGATGTTCCTTTTGAACCATTTTATAGTGTTTATACCCAACTTGTTCGCTATGCCGTTGTCTGTTGTGACGTTGTGGATTTTAATGAGCACAATCTATGTAGCACTGGTATTTCAGGAATTTCGTTACCACAAATTACTTAAAGCCTTTACTAAATTCTTTCATAGATAAAAGAGTTGGTTTGACACTTTGGTTGTACCTTTAGAATACTTATTACAAACGGGATATCATATCCTCATTTTTTACGGCGATGTTGTTTTTAGAGTCCGCTTACTTAAACTTATCATTAGAATGAACTTATGCTTAAAGGTTTTAATTTTTACTCTTTGGTAAGATCTTTGAATATTGTCTTTATCAGTTCAAGCATTGAATTTGTTATCCATACATTAAAATATAACAAAGTATGTATTCCTATATATCTAGTCTAAACCAGGAGTCTGCATTTTAATGGTTGTTGTTTGTAGCTGTCTATCATATTTGATTTTCGTTTATTCTTTTTTTAACATAAACCAAACCGTTGAATTCGATCTGGTTTGTTTTTCATTTGGTCATTTCGGGACCTTTTAAAACTTTTATAAGGTATGAGTTTTGTTAGTTCATTGTGGAAAACCGTATGGTGACATATAGTTGCTTATTCCTCATCTACGTGATTTTGTCTCTATTGGATAGTTATCATATTGGCAATCATACCATCTACTTATTTTTTCTATGGTAACTGTTTTTTAAAATCAGTGATATTAGTATTAAGAAATTTAGAAACGATGCAAAATAATTATTATTATAATGGACTGTAATGTTATTGGCCGATAAGACATTCATTTTAAGTTTTAAAGTTTACGATTTTCTATCAATTCGTCAAAATGTAATAAAAAATTTCCTGATATACTGCTACCTTTTTCTTGATAAAAAAATCAATGATCATACGCAATACTAGCGTGCTAGAATTCTACTTGTATGTGTAGAGGCAAAATGTTAACAAAATATAAACAAATAAAACAAAATAAGAAAATATGAAAATATACTAAATATTGCTCTTTACATAGGTAAGAAAAAACCATAGAATTAAAAAATAACGATTAAATAAGTATTGTCAATATTGGTATTACAAAACACGCTGATTTTGATTATAAGTAATAACCAAATACAGAACAGTATTTGCTTTGCTTATTTATCTTTTTCGCTTCGGATACAGCCACTTTTCTGTAACGAAAGATGTAGTGTTCATAAAACAGTTTACCTGCTAAAAGGATAATGAAAGAAAACGACGCTGTCAGGTCCGTTAATAAAGCTCCCATTTCATATTATAAATATTTAAGAATTGATTTATTGCTATAAATTTATATGAATTTATACTATTTACAATGAAATTTACAAGCTATTCATTACAATTGGGATTCCCCATAATTGTTTGAGATCATATAAAATTTACATCCCTTCCGTGTCAGTGTAGAATGTCGCGATAAGTACCATTTCCCATCTGATCAATTGACATTCACTAATTTTCAAATTAAAATATATCCGATAATCAATGAATTTTGTATGTAAATATCAGTTTTGTTTGTTTGATTGGTAGGGAAAATGAAAATACGCAACATATATATTGTGTTAATGTTTATTTATAAAAAATTCAAAACTGAACTGTGAAATACATTGCAATCATTAGGAAATGCCGACGGAAAGTTGTCATATTTTCCTTAAAAAATTAGCATTACTGCTATTCATTTTTTAAAATTAAACGTGGGACAACAATACTCAGTTTATGAAGTGGAAATTTCTGTTTAATGTACTTAAATTCACAATTATGTCCCAGTACGAAACTTAAAGACATTGGATTCTTATGGGGCTACCAACAGTATTAACACGGTCTACCATAAGATATGGGTCATTCATCAGGTACAAGTCAAATTTTGCGTCATGTTTTGTTTATTGTTATGTAGTTTTTAAGTTAATGGACTTTCGATGGTATACGTTTCCAACTTTCAGTGATAAAACAATTAAAACAAAAATATACTGTTAATAAAAAAAATAGAACCAGATATGGTATGTATGATTGCCGATGAGACAACTATCCACTTGAGACCAACATGACGAGGATGTTAAAGAACTACAGGTCAGTGCCGGCCTTCAACAATGAAAGAAACCCATACCGATTAGTAAGCTACAAAAGGCATCGGCATACAAAATGTGAAACAATTAAAAAGAGAAAATATATTTATGCTACGACAATAATCTATTGAAACATTGTGCAGTCGGCTAACAAAAACAACCACTGGATTATATGCTTCTGACTGGACAGGCACATAGGCCTTTCGGAATTTAGGGTCCTCAGTGCTCTTTGGCTTCGTACTTTATATGGCCTTTTTACCTGGAGCGTCAATGTTGAGTCTTTTGTATAAGAAATGCTTGTCTGGCGTAAAAAATGTAATCCTGGTATCTATATGATGAGTTTATATACTGAATGTGGAGGAGTTAAGCAAGCTTGTACAAGCCCAAGGCAACCCTCTTAACATGGCGACAGTCGTGGTTTAACAGCACAGCATAAAAACTAACGGTTAAAACTACTTTGGAAATGGCTTGGCTCATGAGATCGGTAGTAAACACAAATACAACTTACAGAAAGACGAAGGACACAACGTACCGATAAAGGAATACTCACGGTTACGAAAAAGCTATAATTCAAAGCCCGATTTCAACTAATAAATAAATCATGTTTCCCAAGACTAATATAGAAGTATATCGATTATCAAAGAATTATGTGTGTAAAAAAGTGTTGTTTGGTTGATTGACAGGAAAACCGAAACAAGCAACACATATAGTGTTTATGTTATTTTTAAACAATTCAAAACGGTTCTGTCCAATATATTGCAATAATTAAGGAATGTCGATGGAAAGTTGTGAAATATTTCTTTTCAAAGCGTAGCATTTTAGTAATTCATTTTTTAGATTACAACGTTGGACTTAATTAAGAACTGAAAATTTCTGCTAAATATACCTACAATCATATGATTAATGTCCAAGTGTAAGCGTACTTTATTTCTGTGTGTAGAAATTCCAATGCATGAAATGCACTAGTGTATTCCATCTGCACACAAGTGTCGGAAATGAAATCCCGGGGAAATGTGTCAGGAACTGTTTATGCTATTGTTTTTCTTTCTTTCAAAAAAAGAGAACACTGCCGGAAAAGTTTCGATGTTACACAATCACGGAACTTAGACATTGGATGCTATTGCATGGGGCTCACAATCATCAATAGTGGTATTTCAAAACACAGTATAAAATAATATATCATGCAACAATGGAACTGAAACAACGTCCTCTCACTCAGATTTTCAGCAATCTCGACAGCAAGTATTTGACGATAAATACCAAACTTAGTTTACTCGTAAAGCTACAGAAGACTGCTTCCCAATGTGTACCTGAATTTTGTGTATTTTCACGTAATATTTTGTTCTATAGTTACATTTATTTTTGAATTAACATTGTTGTGAACAGACATTTTAAATAAGGTATGTTTTATTTTATTGTCAAATGTTATTTTAAGAAGATTTGTTTGTAAGGGTTAGGAGTGTGCATGGAAGACATAAGTTTGTTATCGCTCTTTGACATGCTCATGATTGCTATTTAATTAATAGGTGTTGGAAACCTTAATAGAAGTTATCATTTTGTACAAATTATAATTTGTACAACCAAATGTACAAATTATAATTTGTAATTTGACTTTGTAAAGTGCTTGTACAAATTATAATTTGTACAAAATTTGACTAAAATATACTTATAACTTGTACAATAAATCATAGTATGGATTTTGTTATAACAAAAGTATTGATACACACTATAAAAAAAATTGTATTCAATGACCACACAATAAACCTTATTTACAAAATACAAAAAATAGTTCTGTATCAGTTGTTTGAGCATGTGAGTGAATTATGACATCAGGAATTGCACAACATATTTTGCTTTTTACATTTACATGTAGAAGTGCTGCACCCCCTTTGCATTTACATGAAAGAAACCTCTGACCACCAGTTTTTGAAAGCTTTTTAACTGCTTCACGTAGCGAAAGTTGAAGCTCAGGAACCGTTACTGCGAACAAAGATATGTCTATTGATTTAATCCCAAATCTTGAACATCATAATATAAAACAATACTCAAAGGACGTGACTGTGTATATATACATCCCAAAATGAGTAAAATAAAACTGCTAGTATTTCTTATTGATGCCGTTTGGATGATGTACATTTAGTTCCTTTATCCAAAAGCTTTCCCGAACCTGTTGCTGGGCATCACTCCAGTGAATGTTCTGTTCAATCACTAGGATTTTCATGCGGTTAAAGTCATCAAGTTTGTGACCCGACTGTCTGAAATGCTGACTTACTGGGAGAAGTGGCTTCTTAGAGATATCGCTCATATGGCCATTGAAGCGTTTGTGGAAAGGCTGCTTTGACTCACCAACATATTTGAGGCCACAAACCGAACATTCTAGAATGTAAATAACATTCATACTTTGTATATATATATACAGATATATATAATTCGTCTAAATAACAGCCCAACAATGTTAGATCTGTAAATTTGCGAAAGCAAATTTTTGTTCTTCCCTGGCCGGTATTCGAACTCATGCTACTGAGATATCGTGACACCAAATCGCCTTGCACTATGCCGGGCGCGCTAGACCACTCGACCACCTAGGCTCGACAAAATCAAGCTTTCGGTGGCCGGGTGTTAACTTTCCTCGTCAGTTTTTATCTAGCGTCGTAACACAGTACATGATATATAAAGCATGAAGATGGAATATTACAGACCAGCTGAATTATCTATCGTAGAGGATCTTTCAAATTAATGTTGGATGCAGTCACAGAAATAATTAAATTATAAGTACGTCTGAACCAGTTACAACTCTACGACAGATTTTATCCATCGGATATATATATACACACACAATATTCAATGTTGATTACCTAGAACATTTGATACATCAAAATTGTTTTTTAGAGTACCTTATTGAATTGTATCAGGACTGGCTACCAGGTCATGAATTAAAGTTCTTAGTGTAGTGGATCTGTCACATACCTTAAAACTCATCAAAGAAACCAGGCTTATAATTTTATACGCCAGACGCGCTTTTTATGTCTACAAAAGACTCATCAGTGACGCTTGAATCAAAAAAAGTTAAAAGCCCAAAGTACGAAGTTGAAGAGCATTTAGGACCAACAAATCCGAAAGGTTTTGCCAAATACAGGTGAAGTAATCTATATTTAAGGTAAAAAATCCTTAGATTTTCGAACAATTCAAATTGTTTTAAACAGTTAATTTATTATTATAATTATCATATCAATGATAATTCATGTCAACACAGAAGTGCTGACTACTGGAATGTTGATAATTACATTTCGTTTCTTCTTTTCATCGATTATTTAGTGTCATTACACTTGCATCTGTAGTCATTCTTTCCATCAGTCAATACATTTAGGCAAAGTAGTTAACAGATGTTTAAACATCAATATTGAGTAAAAAGACAAATCAATGTACTTTAGTACGGAAGCCGATAAGGGCCATTCAAAATTTTTTTTTTATGTCGTAATAACGACATCACTATGTCATAATTTCGACATAACATATCGCTATGTCGTAATTTCGACATAACATGTCGTTATAACGACATCGCTATGTCGTAATTTCGACATAACAAGTCGTAATTACGACATCACTATGTCGTAATTACGACATAGCTATGTCGTAATAACGACATCGCTATATATATAAATCAATATGTATTATGATTGCCAAGAGACTAAGTGACACAGAAATAAACAACTATAGGACATCATAATGCCCTCAATAATGAGAAAAGCCCCCGCATAGTCAGCTATAAAAGAGGGACGAAAGATACCAGAGGGAGAGTCCCCGAAATGACAACTGTTTAACAATTTAATTCAAACGAGTGAAAATAACGGTTTTAATAATGTACAAACAAAGACCGAAACAGGAATATGTAACACAGCAACAAATGACAACCACTGAATTACAGACTCCTGACCGCTATCTGATAATAACGACAACCTTATAGTTTAACTTTTCACTTTTTGAAGCGATAGGAATTTCAAAATGGTCGCCAATAAAGGCAAAGTTTGTATCGTAAACAAATTCATCTTTATTTTTTGAGAATATTGAACACTTTATGCAATCAAGCTTAATTAAAGTTATTCACTAGCACCTCAGACTTGCACATACTAGAACTTTATTTATAATCAAGTCAAATGAGACCCAGTTGAATAGGGGAGCAATTCAAGCTCCCTGGAGCCTCTAATTATGTTTGGCATTGCAGGTTCTGAATAAGATGAATTTTAAGCTTTTCCCAATAAAGACTATGTTAAGCTTTGGACTCATAGTGCTCAGACCCACGGATCTCTGTACCTTCATTTGTACACACTTGAATCTTAATGTACTACTGAGGCTTGATGCAAATTATAACTGCATTGCTATTGTTGGTTCTTAATGAGATTCTTCAAGCGTCCTCCCCATTGAAACCCTATTAAAACTTTGTACCCCAATTTCTTTTAACCACTGTTCCCCAGGACAACTATTCCTACAAACTTAGAGGGAGGGTTGGGATCCCGCTAACATGTTTAACCCCGCCACATTCTTAATGTATGTGTCTGTCCCAAGTCGTTAATTTACATATTTGTTTTTCGTTAATTTTTGTACATAAAATAGGCCGCTAGTTTTTCTCGTTTGAATTGTATTACATTTGTCATTTCGGGGCCTTTTATAGCTGACTATGCGGTATGGGCTGTGATCATTGTTGAAGGCCGTACGGTGACCTATAATTGTTAATTTCTGTGTCATTTGGTTTCTTGTGGAGAGTTGCGTTTTTGAACAAACCAGCGTATCCCAAGGCCTTGATAACCTCTGTAGGCCCCAAATAAGACGAAAAAACATCAAAATTGGAGAGAAAACTGAAAATAAATGGTTTCTAACCTCAGGGATATTAACCCTTGGCATGCTGAATTGTTATCAGAAATTGTCTAAATTACGAGTATTTGTAAAAATATGCAAATGATATGCAAATGAGCTGTACCCTGATGCTGATGCATACTGATTGCATTAAATCTAAGATAGCCAAGCGTTAATATCCCTGAGGTTAGAAACCATTCAACTGGGTCTCATTTGACTTTTGAATTTGAATTTGTTTCCGCTACAAGCTTTGCCTTTACTGACAACCATTTTGAAATGCCTATCGCATCAAAAAGTGAAAAGTTAAACTATAAGGTTGCCGTTATTATCACATAGCGGTCAGGAGTCTGTAATTCAGTGGTTGTCATTTGTTGCTGTGTTACATATTCGTTTTTCGGTCTTTGTTTGTACATTATTAAAACCGTTATTTTCACTCGTTTGAATTAAATTATTAAACAGCTGTCATGTCGGGGACTCTCCCTCTGATATCTTTCGTCCCTCTTTTATAGCTGACTATGCGGGGGCTTTTCTCATTATTGAGGGCATTATGATGACCTATAGTTGTTAATTTCTGTGTTATTAATTCTCTTGGCAATCATAATACATATTCTTATATATATATAGCGATGTCGTTATTACGACATAGCTATGTCGTAATTACGACATAGTGATGTCGTAATAACGACATGTTATGTCGAAATTACGACATAGCGATGTCGTTATAACGACATGTTATGTCGAATTACGACATGCTATGTCGTAATTACGACATAATTTTTTTTTTGAATGGCCCTTATCGGCTTCCGTACAACATCAACAAGCAACAACCACTGAATTACAGGCTCCGACTGTGGACAGGCACATACATACAGAATGTGGCGGGGTTAAACATGCTAACGGGATCCTAACCCTCCCCCTAAGTTTGTAGGAATAGTTGTCCTGAGGAACGTTGGGTCCAAAGTTTAATACAGGCTTCAATGGGGAGGACGCTGTAAGAATCTCATTAAGAACTAACAGTATAGCAATGCAGTTATAATTTGCATCAAGCATCAGTAGGCCATTAAGATGCAATTGTGTACAAATGAAGGTGCATAGGTCCATGGGTCTGAGCACTAGGAGTCCAAAGTTTAACATAGTCTTTATTTGGAAAAGCTTAAAATTCATCTTTTTCAGAATCTGCAATGGAAATGCAGTCATATTTTACACGAATCTGTACATGCCAAACATAACTAGAGGCTCCAAGGAGCCTGAATCGCTCCCCTGTTCAACTGGGTCTCATTTGACTTGATTATAAAATAAAGTTCTAGTATGTGCAAGTAAATAACTTTAATTAAGCTTGATTGCATTTAGTGTTCATTATTCTCCCAAAAAAGATGAATTTGTTTACGCTACAAACTTTGCCCTCACTGACGACCATTTTGAATTTTCTATCGCATCAAAAAGTGACAACGCTAAGGTTGTCGTTATTATGACATAGCGATCAGGAGCCTGTAATTCAGTGGTTGTCGTTTGTTGCTGTGTTACATATTTGTTTTTTGTTCATTTTTTGTACATTAATAAAGCCGTTAGTTTTCTCGTTTGAATGAAATTGTTAAACATTTGTCATTTCGGGGCCTTTTATAGCTGACTATGCGGGGGCTTTGCTCATTATTGAAGGCATTATGATGACCTATAGTTGTTAATTTCTGTGTCATTTATTCTCTTGGCAATCATAATACATACTCTTTGTTTATATATATAGCGATGTCGTTATAACGACATAAGGATGTCGTTATTACGACATAGCGATGTCGTTATTACGACATGCTATGTCGAAATTACGACATAGTTATGTCGTTATTACGACATGCTATGTCGTAATTACGACATAAATTATTTTTTTCGAATGACCCTTATCGGCTTCCGTACTTTAGTAATACGAAAAAATAAGGGTATCGTATGAAATCCAAAAGAAGCGAGACAGGGTGCGTCGACAGGAGAAGCGTCTCTTCCTATGCACGCGTCATTCGTCATGCGAATTTATACTCGGTCAAAAAATGTCATAATCAGGAATAGAACACAATAAGTAAATTTACGGATTAGCCGATTAATCTGTAATCTAAAGATCTAAGCTTGCAAAAACATTTTGCTATTGAATTCAGACATAGATAACAACCAATTCTTGATGGTGACCGTAAAACTTATGTAGTGTCGATTTCAGTCGTTCTTCCTCATAACTCTGTTGGAGCAGTTTCTGTGTAAGGACTCTGGAGCATAAACCTGTTAATGAATTCCGTATAGTTTAAACATACACGAGCGCTGTGTATCAATTGATATATGTAAAAGCGATACGATGGGATAAATTGTATATTACTTGGAAAGTGGAAATCATCACGTTTGTCATAGAATTACTCAGAATTAGTAATATATCAATTAATTACGTCCGAGGAAAAATGCCTTTGCAAATTAACTCTTGGTTTTACTTGATTATAAGATTAAGTTCTTATTCTGTCTGTTTAAAGTTTTCCAGGTTAGTAGATTAACATACATCGACACAAATGTTCCACTGATTTCTGAACTCGTTATGGAATTAAATATTTCTGACACCCTCGGATTCATCCTAGTGTCAAATCTGATACTTTGCAAACCCTTTTTATCATCAGACGAAAAGAAATCATCGAATGGTTGTAAAATTTTATCGTCAGTCCCTTCATTTCTATAAATATTCTTCTAAACATCACTGTCCTGAGTAGGAGCTTCACACAATTCCCCATACACTATGTCAAACTATTCCCCCCGTTTAGAACCAGAATCTTCTAATTGACTACCGTCTGCAAGAACTGTATAAGAGGTGTAATCTATAGACTCTGTCCTCTATGTCTATTGTGCGTTTCTTGTCGCATCATTTTTTGGCATTAGTGAGATCATAGGTTAACCAATGTCTGATTTTGTACTTCGATTGTGTTTCATTATGGGTGGCCCTTTTTTTGCAAAAAGGTGTTTGCTTTGTTTATGAATTAAATTGGAAAACGACCACTGCTTTAGTCGACATTTATTTCCCGTGATAAAAAAATCATTTTTAAACTATGATTCCAGCTTCCTCAGGTAAAGTTAACATAAGATGAATTAGGCTATTCTTTGTATGTCTTATTTTTGACATTTAACTCCTAACATGTCTGCTTATTTTCACAATCCCTGGCTTTTAAATGTTCAAAAGTGTTCTGATGAAGGTATTTCCAGAAAAAGTGCTTCGGTCGCACACAATTTATTAAGTGACATTTTATGTTGATTCACTGGGTCGATTCCTCTGCTGGTGGACTGTCAGTCCCACACTGCATCATCAGCTCAATAGCCAGTGATTCGATACTGACATGATTCATAACATACATCGTTGATAAAATAAAATATATATATATAAAAAAATAGTCTAGCGAAATATTGCGTTTATTTTCATCATTTTGTAAATATTTTAAACATTCTTATATTTACATACTAAATAGTGTGTTAAAATTACATTGTTAGGCAATCTATAATTTTATTTGTGTAATTGAATTAATCTCTGTACTGATTAATCCACACTCCCATAGATTTGTATGTCATGTGCTGCTATTTATAGGCACTTATATATATATATATATATATATAATTTGTTAAATTTCATTTGCATGAAGTATCAGAGATGTATAAATTCCATTACGCTATAATTATTATTTGATTATTTATTCAATTCTTATGTTATTGTATTTTCAAGGTTTTTCATATCTTATTAGATATGACTTTTTCGTTTACATTTTTTCTTTAGCTTATTTGTCGTAAAGGTTATATTTCCGTCTTTACAATTTATTGTAGACTTTCATGAACATATCATTGCTATAAATGACGAATTATAAATACGTTATGTTCGTTAAGACTGACGTCGAAAATCCTGTGATAGATTTATATGTTAAAAGCTTTCTTCTGATTGATGATATTGTATTTCAGACGTTGAATTTTTATAATGAATTTCTTAATTCTAAACCTGAATTTCGACTTAAAACTCTTACTTTCGAAACTTGAATTGTAAACAATATAATAAGGAGATGATATATGATTGCCATCGAGATAAATATGCTCCAATAGAACTTCAAGTCAACGTACAGCCTTCCATGATGAGCAATACCTATACCACATTGTATAAAAGGTTTCTGAATAACATATATGGTAATATAGCCCCTCAAATAATCAATTATTAATTCTTCTTTTTCTTTTCTTTTTTTCTGTTTGAACGTTCCTGACGTTCGGGCGGACGAACTTAATAAACTATTATTTTCATTTTATAGTCATCGGTTGCTGTCTCCCATAATTGTTTATCGTTTGGTGTCTACATTTATTAACGGATGATTTAAGAAAGGTATGGTATAAATCATGTCAGTAAATAAGCACTTACTGCTAAGCCGATAATGCCATCGAGCAGGACTACATACTCCTGGTAAAGAAATTGACGGGTTATAACATGTTTCTTAGCGCTTAACATATGGCGTAACAGCACATCATTAAAATGAAACGTAAAAATCAAATGAAAAGTGCTCGATTCACTAGATCTCCCCTACATCACAAAAACAACTAACAAAAAGACTAAAAAACAAACTTTGAGTAATCGCGGTTCCTGAAATATAGTTTAATGCCCAATTAATAACAATATGCTATACGTGGAGGGTTAAACAAGATTTTCTTTAAAAGTTGTAATGAGAGTTAATGAACGTTACTGGTTTTTAGTATTCCTGGGGCACTTCAGACACTTTTTTCTATTGTCATGTATCCTTTTTAAAAAAAAAAGCGAACTATCCATCCGAGTTTTCATCCTGCAATGTATTTTCATATATCAATCTGTGTAAGATACCATTTTAAAATATTGTTTTTGTACAGTTAATATGTATGTGAACTGCACAATTTACTACTCAACTGCTAAAAGTTTATCAGATATATTTCCATTATCATATCCTAGAATGCGATTCCATCATGTCTTTCACTAATTTGGCAGCATGTATGCCTGTACCCCAACTCAATGCTATTCCATTTGAACCGTGTCCATAATTGTGTACTACCTAAAAGAAAAAATAGAATGCCAGACAAAATCTGATTTTTTTAACACAAATTTTCATCAAAGGTCATCTGATGTTCTTTGCACCTAAAGTCAATCATATCTTTTTTTCAAAATAAAATAAAATAAATTCTGTTTATGTACTAGCGTTACCGCCTCTTTAAATCGTTCCGGTTTCATATTAAATAATAGGTTTACCTTTTTAAACCAATATCTGGTTATTTTTTATAAATCAATAAAACAATCTATTCTATGCTGATACATAATGGGAAGTTAAGTCATTAACTATGGTTTCGACCTGTTGTGACGTAGATCCAAATGTACAGCTTGGCTACCAAATGATACAGAATATCGTATCGATATGAACTAAAAGCTAAAAATCATATCGTTTAAACCGTAAAATGTAAGAGATTTATTGAACATATGCGACATGCATATCTGATGCAATTTAGATCATATATATGTTTACTATATCTACTATAATAGAAAAACAAAGGATATTTGGGTATCCATCCATGACACAAAATCAGTACATGCACAGCAAAAACACACAAAAAGCAAAGGAACAGCGCTTTTATTGCTGTTCTTCATCTTAAAGTCACAATGAGGCCTTCAACACGAAGCAGAAAAAAACAACCCTCACCTCACTGCAAGTTTATTGAAATAACACATTTTCGAATGAAATGTATTATAAGTTGAGTCATTACTTACTTTTAAAAATAATTGTTGATTTACAATTCTAAATCATTTTTTGTTTATTTTGTCTAATACTTAACATGATTACTAAACTGAAATAGTTCATAGTCTTTAAGTAAGAGAATATGTAGTGAGCATTTATTGATACTATATATGCAATGAATATCCTATTTGACTTACACACATTTTGGTTTCATATGAAGGTTACGAATGAGGAAGTTACTGTTTAACTTTTAAATAAAGAGTGTGTATCATACTTTTATATATTATATTTTGATAGACTTAACCGCTTTTATTTGAGTGAAAACAACACACTGTCTTTTCTGTTATTCTTAATCTCACCTTCACATCAGTTTAGTTCAAAAACTGATTTGTAGGAATGTAAACGCCTTAAGTTCTTTTCAAGCTTAAAATAAAACTCACAAACTCTCACCTTCAGTGGTCCTTTATTTGTCTTTACGATTTCTGGCTCCAGTCGAAGTGGTGATCTAGAAGGTCTCAACCCAACCCACTCCTCTACTACAGTACATCCCTAAAATTTGAATTACAATTTCTATAGAAACAATCATTTACATAGTTACATAATGCAATTTTCATGCAATTGTACATTGAATATACCATAAAAATGTCTACAAATGATTTAAAAAATAAAAATACACTATAAATGTCATGCATTCGAGGCGCTTTTCTGGATTTTCCTTCATCAGGAACATTAAATGGACATATGATGTACGATAATCAATTATAAAATAGACATTTGCAAGAGGAGCGAAAGATACTAAAAGGATATTCAAACCTATAAGTCGAAGACAAACTAACTACGCCATGGCATAAAAAAACGATAAAAGACGAAAAGACAATCATCAGTCTACAAAACAAAACAGAAAACTATAGAATGAGAAACACGAACCCCACCAAGAACAAGGAATGTTTTCAGGTACTCCGGAAAGGTTAACAGATCCTTCTTTACATGTGGCACTCGTCATGTTGATCATGGAACTACAAATTCAGTAATAGGTCTCATTCGGTGATGTTACATTCGAGGAAAAGAGGACGGGAGCTTGGTAACAAAAATTGGAACATAACCATCGTCATCTGTTTAACAGATATTCCATAACGGTCAAGCAACTCGTGATGGCGATCATAAAATTTTCGAAGGGATGACTTCGATCATGTGTAATTGGCCATATTGTACTATATTCCTGTTCTACGATTCTTTACTGAACACATAATTGTAATCTTTATTTACACAGCGGATGCGAACATTTCGCTACGGCGTAGCAATCTTGTTAGATATGTAATACCTTATATTTTGAATGCGCTGAGCCATTATTAAATGTCCTTTTAAGCATTTCTCTTTTCATTTAATAAATTGTATAGATGTTAAGATTGCAACTCTTTCAAACAAAGACCTAAAACAGATTTAGATATTTTATTTTTGACCCTTTTAGTTTTTATGCTCATACAAACTTTATATATTTATTCGGTTCCTTTAACTGTTGGTTTCAATCGTGCATGATGACCATTATTCCCGAAACATGATTTGTGCGCACGCAAATTAGTGACAAATTAAAAAAATAACGCAACTTATAGGCCTCAATTCTTAAAAATGATAATCTAGATAGAAAAATCTAACAATACACTATGCTCCACAAAAATTACATAATTACAAAAAAACCTTCAACCCATTGACTGATATTGGTTACTGGCTCTGGTCAATATATTTGGTAAAGATTTTGCAATGTATAATTTTCTATGTATCAAACCTTTAATGGTGGCCATAGATCGAGACACCTGTCCATGACACCTTTACTATCTGTTTTGTCGATGTCCAGGTTATAGTTATCCTTTTGTCTGGTACCACCGATACTTATGACATCACCACTGTTGAAAAAAGTATACATAGTAGTAAGCTATAAAGCAGCAAGTAGAGGTAGAATACTTTATATGGCATTTTCAGTTTCTCTTCGACTCATGAGTTTTGAATGTCCCCTTGGTATCTTTCGCCACTTTTTTACTTTAATTTTGCTAAGTATATAATTTTGCAAAAGGGAAGCTTTAATATTTGATAGTCATTATTGTGACAAAATAGAATATTAAGACACGTTTCGCTGCTTTGAAGAAGGAGAACAAAATGCAGGTCTACAAAATGCTAGTATACCTTTTAATTTGTCTTTTTGCATACAATTAGGTTTCAGTATTTGGTGTCTCAAAACTATCGCTATATTTTTTTATAAATGGCAAAATGGCTTATCAATCGATCAATATAAAAATAAGGAGATGTGGTATGATTACCAATGAAACAACTATCCACACAAGTCCAAATGAAATAGAGAAAAACAATTATAGGCAACAATGAATAATACCCATACCGTATGATCGCCTATAAAAGGACTCGACACGAAAAATGTGAAACAATTCAAAAGAGAAAAATCACGGACTAATTTATAACAAAACAATTCATGAAAAACAAATATGACAGACATTATCCAACGACAATCTCTGAACTGACTTAGGACAGGCACATAAAGAATGTGGCGAGGTTAAACATGTTTGTGAGCGCTCAACTCTCCCCTAACATGGGACAGTCGTGTAACAGCACAACATCCATGTTGTAATATAATGTGCACAGGACAAGAAAACCAAACAGATTGCATTAAAATCTAGACTCACAATTGTGCTATATAAATAGTTAATGTTTATAAACCCTTTCAGAGTATATAGTAGTTGTCAGTCTCAGTGCTGTGGGTTGAATATGTCACGATAACCATGGACAAATAGACAAATACTAATGACAATAATATTGGTTCTTGATAATTTCATAAGGACTATATCTCGCATAAACTACAACATATTTGATATTTTTGCAGTACACAAACTAATATATTTGTTAATATACAAATACAGAAAAAAAAACTTACTTTGGAATAATATAAGCACCATCCTCTGTAGACATCCAGCACTTTATCCAATCAGCTTTTACCTAAGGAAAATCAATAACGACCATTACGAAGGATAGATACTAAGATTTATTTACAAACATCTGTTTTCTTAAATTTACTCTCAAAGAGAGATTTTTCTACCTATTACAAAATAATTCTCATTCTAAACTTAAAGATCAGAAAGAATTAATTCAACTTTATTTAAAAAATGGCCAAAGCCATATACAAAACATTGTGTTTTAGAAAGGGGAATAAACTGATTTAAATGAAGTTTTGGAACATGTAATCATCAAGATGCATGTTTTTGTTTTATGACAATATATTTGTTACATTTGTAGGAAGTGTTTTTTACAAAATCGGCATTCCTATGAGAACCAATTGTGATCTTCTTCTTGGCGACTTTTTTCTAAATTTTTACGAGACAAACTACATACAGGAATTTCTTAATAAAAATAAATGGAAGCTGCCATTGATCTTCAACTTTAACGTTCCGCTATAAAGATTATGTTCTGTGTTAAGTAAGCGTTTCAGATGGTAAAATAAAAGTAATCTTTTCGAAAGTCTTACGGGAGCCATCATGATTTGGTTGACCGTTATGAAAAATATGTGACACATATGACCACGGATGTTTTAATTGTTGTATTCAAATACACATCCTACTTTCCCCTGATTGTGAAATAATCAAATGCGTCCTATCATAATGATTACTTGCAACAACTAACACGAAGGATGCGACTATGAAGCTGTAACTGCCTACCCTTCCGACGGACCCGATTTCAATCAGTTTTCTGTTGGAATTCGTGTTGCTCAATCAATAGTTTCGTGGACTTGGTTGTCCTTAAGTCTTTTTTTACATGGGGTTATCTGTTTTATGTTACTTATGGTATTGATTGTGTCTTTGGCAGGCCTGGGGTTATGGTAATTTGTAATTGTAATGCATTGTAATATTACATTTTTTTGATATAATGCAAAGTAATTTGTAATACACATTTTCTGCATTACAATTACATGTAATGTAATGATTACTTTAGTTAGAAATCAGTGTAATGCCTCCATTACTGTACATTACTTTTCATTACAAATTGGTAAAATACATGAAATTGAAGAATATAGTAAAATAAAAATAAAATATTAACAAAAACAAAAGAAAGTATTGAATAAAACTATTGTCACAGTTAATTACTGTATTAAATCATTATAGATAGTTTGAGATTTTGCAAGGACAACATGGAAAATAATATATTAGACCAATTTGATTTACCACCTGACACTGATACAATTTTCATAATTCTATACACACCTTATTTCAATGAAAGATTGAATATGTCAATCAACATTTTTACACAAAACTGTTGTTTGGGTCCTGTCTGTGGTTGTTATTTCACCTATCCAACTTGCAAAGTCATGACTCATATTCGTATATTCATATAAAAATCCATAATGGTAGTTTATACTTCGCCTTAGCTGTTAGAATAATACAGCTTTAAGCAAGAGTATTTCCGAGAAAGAAAAACCCAACTAATTCAAAGCATAGAATGATAATAATGTTTATGTTGGTTAATTAATAAACATCTATTTATGATGCCAAAATTAAAAATCAAAGTACTGAAGTACTGAACATCGGATTTATGACCGCAAGTTCTTGTGGATGTTCACAAGCACTTGTCTCAGAAAAAAAAATCACATCTGTATACCTGAAAGTGAGGTTAATGTACAGAGATATATTTTTTTTCTGAGACAAGTTCGTGCGTGGATAATAAATAAATGACAGGGAATTCAAGACACCGTAATAACTTTTATATTGTAGTGATACAAATCAGTATACTCTGGTTTGTTGTTATATATTATATTAATGTTTGTATATAATTTTCATCCATTTGTATATCGATTCATTCTATTTCACTATTCTAATAATAGTGCAGTGCAAGTGCATGGTGGACACTCTTATGTAATAATATGATTTTTCTAATAGATTGGATTTGAGCAGGCATTCATATTTTCCCGCAAAACGTTCTTGAGATATTCTTCCGCATACGTTAACACAATTTTTCTGTACGTGTGCATAGATATTATCAATGATTTTTTACTTATATATATATTTCTAACGACAAAACATTTTCATATTATTAATTTATGTTCTAAACAAAAACATTTTATGAGTATTCATTTAAGAAATGAATTTATAACAAGCGATAAGGAATGTTATTTTGCACTCGATAATGTCCGCGTATTCATAGATCGGTTACCAGTCAAACACGAAAGTTACGTAAGTAGAAATCTCGTCGGCAACAATACATCGGAATGCCCTCACGGTCATCGCTATGTAACAAGCAACAAATGCAATATGGTATCCAGTAAATGCTCAATTTAACAGTGTCCATCTACACTAAATCGCAGGGCGCAAGACATTTGGACTAAATCATAAGCGTGACTATGGTATTATTTGGGCTAACAATTATAGAGTCAAGTTTACATTTGGTGTAATTATTTTCTTAACCTGCACAGACTTGTCTTGCTCAAAATCCAACTTCCAGAAACCCTCGGTGAGCAGGAAGCAGCCACTATCAGGCAAACGGAATGGGTACATATACATATCATAATACAATGTCATTTATTCCATGTAGATTATTAATAAATAATTAAAATATAGAAATGTAACATGTAATTTACCTTCGCATAGGAGGATTAGCCCACATGTCGACTTTAAAATTGAGCCATAATGTCGACTTGCCATATTTTAAGCCCAATTGTTACACCACTTAGCCCACACGTGCATTTCCCAAACTGCAATACTTACTCAAGTTTAATAATGTGTTTAAGGGTCAATTCGATAACAATTCAGAATCAAATCATAACTGCTGGTTATTATAAATAAAGGTAGAGGAAGGTAAATGCAAATAAAACTGCAACCCAAAGACACAAATATACAAACGTCATAGAGTGGTTTATATACAGTTTCCAACAATACAGAGGTGTGTATAGGAAAGAGGCGGGAGATATCTAAGAGATATTCAAACTCTTAAGTCGATGACAAACTGACAACGCTATAGCAAAAACAGTATACAAAACACAACATAGAAACTAGACTGAACACCACGAACCCCTTCCAAAAAACCGGGATGATCTCACGAAATCCTTAGATCTGAATCGCGGAAAAGACTAAACATGTCCGTTTTCGATCATACATTTTGTATAAGTTGTATAATGATAAGGATTGGCAAATGTAAATTATGGAAGGAATAAATCGACCGAAAATTGACACCAAGAGAAAATAACATAAGTACGACGAATTTTTTATTATAATATCTTTATTTCGTATGTTGACTAAAATCATAACTTCATTGAATCAGATTCTAATCCTGACAGGTGATTCTTCATTTGTTTTATTTTTTCTGATGCTCATTTAGTTTTTATTATACAAATGTAATGAATAACCACTATACCCTAATTAAATGTCCTCGACTTGGATAGACTGTGTCATCTTTAATCAATGTCTTACTTCTTAACCCTGTACAGTTCACAACAACGTCATATACATCTGCAAGCTTAAAAATAAAGAAACACCAACAGTAACATATATCACAACAATGTTATAATGCACGAATCTATAATTTTTCTAGTAAATATATGAAGTGCTCATTTGAATCATTTATATTTTAAAAAGTGCATAAACGATCAACCATTTATTGTCTTATTGAAGGGAAAGCAATGCATTTTAAGAATTGAAGTCAGGCTGAGATTAACTATCGAAAAGAAGCATGTTTGATTTCTATCACGCTATTATAATTAGCCAAGATTGTTCAAACCAAATTGAGAAAAAGCAACTTTTAGCAGAATCTATATAAAAATATGTAGAGTTTGATTCGACTTCGTTCTTCTCGTGCCTTTCGATTTTAAATTATTATTCTGCTTATCTGATTAGTTGATATGAAGTAGAATGGTGTATATTCTAACGTTGATATAAGTGAAGTCCATATTGACATATATCAAGACCGCTTCAATTATCTGATTTTCATATTAGTTCCATCCTAACAGGATGAGCACCGTACCTTCGACGGTTCCGAAGCAGGCACATAGTGTACCCATTCGGCGTTTCCGTTAAATATGATTTCTACATAATCCCACTTTAAAACTGTCCATAAGATTCTCGTAAGTAATGTATAATATATGCCCTGAAATGGGAGTTGGGAATTAACTGTCTTATAAAAATTGTTACCTGGTTAAAATCGTCAATGGTTTTACTCTCAATTATTCCGCCATTCTCTAACCACCTTAATAAATAATAATAAAAAAGTTAACAACTTAGTTCTCAACCTCTTTCATGTCTGGGAATTTCTGTTTAATGTGTCAAGTATTTTCCAGCTGAAATATATCCAAGGTGCAAAATGTTATGTTTGCAAGTCAAGGATTCATGAACAAACTTATCAAAGACAAAAATCTGCATGTAACGCAGATAAAACATTTTGACTAAGAACTACGTGTAAAACGGGGAATTAGCTACGATCCAGACAAGAACCGTTTCATTGGCTGATTATGCTCACAAAAAATTTGTTCTTACACAAATAAACGATGTTTTACATTTATTTTCAAAAAATTTATAACACCTTATCAAACATATTGAAATAAGTTGTCATCATACTATTGCACTTCGGCCTTGTCTGTTTATTCATATTGATGTTTACATCGGGTCACAAGACCATCGGTTTTCGGGGGTAATCCTAAATGCACATGAAACGCTGATACTGTATTACGATTGTACGTATTGTTTATTGTTCCCTATAGAACTTTTGTAATTCTAGTAAAAAAATTTAGTATGTTCTTAATCAAACAAAAGAGTTTGTGTGGTAATGAATATGGCAGCAAATACCCATTTCAATTTGAATACTTTATACATACTTGTTCATCAACCAAGGTATATAACGCGTACAACAGATTATTACTGTCGTCACATGATAGCCATGTCTACAAAAAAGTATAAAATTTTCAATTGTTTATCATGAAAAATATTGTATTGACTCCTTTTTTCTTGCGTACAAAAAAAACTAAATCTTGTATCTTTGATGAATTTTTTTTTTGTATAGCGACATAATATTTCCCATCGAACGTAACGAAAACTTAGCGTGCATTATTCTATAATTTTATACATGTGAAAATATAGTTACAAATTAACGACGTTGGTACCGTAACGTTAATGTTATCTGACAGTATTTTCAAGCTTAGCTAAACAATAAAAGGATCATTGCGTGAATATTGGTGAATAGTAATATCCAATCAAAATAGAAAATGGTTTGTAGTTTATTACTACCCGATGATTAACGCGAACAAATAGGTCTGAAAAAAATATAAAAAGAAAAAGACCTGAAAAATTAAACGCTAACAATTTTAATTTATTGGTCCACAAAGCAATGTTTGCTTAGAAATTTTGAAACTCATTTAGAAAAAAATATTGCATAATAAATAATCTGCTGTTTGTCAAAGAAATAATTCATACATCTTGAACGATTCGATTTTCTTTTGCTATGGTACAACATTAACGATACCAACTTTTCTGCACCAGATGCGCATTTCGACAATAATTGTCTCTTCAGTGATGCTAAAATTCAAAATATTTGAAGATCCAAAGATCCAACTATAACCAAAGCTGGGCAAGGAATCAGAGCTATGTATGAGGGAAATATATTCCTTAATTTAAAATAATTTCCAAAATTTTGTAATATCAAATTTTAATGACACAAAATCCATATTTTCATGCCAGTACCGAAGTACTAGCTACTGGGCTGGTGATACCCCCGGGGACGAACAGTTCACCAGCAGAGGCATCGAGCCAGTAGTAATGATAACATTAACGATACCATTTTTTTCTGCACCAGATGCGCATTTCGACAACAAATGTGTCTTCAGTGATGATCAAGGTCAAAATATTTGAAAATCCATAGCGTATTAAAAAGATGAAGAGCTATAAACCAAAAAGGACAAAACAGTATAGCCAAACAAAGCTGGTCAAGGAATCAGATCTTTGCATAAGGGAGATATATTGAATCCTCAATTTAAAATAATTTCCCAAATTTTATAACAGCAAATTCTAATAACTCAAAATCCATATTTTCTTGCCAGTTCCGAAGTACTGGCTACTGGGCTGTTGAAACCCCATGAGGACTAACAGTTCACCAGCAGAGGCATCGACCCAGTAGTAGTGATAACATTAACGATACCATTTGTTCTGCACCAGAAGCCAATTTCGACAACAAATGTCTCTTCAGTGATGCACGAGGTCAAAATATTTGAAGATCCAAAGTTTGTTAAAAGGATGAGGAGCTATAAACCAAAAAGGACAAAACAGTATAGCCAAACAAAGCTGGACAAGGAATCAGATCTTTGCATGAGGGAAATATATTGAATCCTTGATTGAAAATAATTTCCCAAATTTTGTAACAGCAAGTTTTTATAACACAAAATCGGTATTTTCGTGACAGTACTGAAGTACTGGCTAGTCGAAAGGTGATACCCCCCGGGGACGAACAGTTCACCAGCAGAGGCATCGACCCAGTTGTAGTGATAACATTAACGATACCAATTTTTCTGCACCAGATGCGCATTTCGACAATAAGTTTATCTTCAGTGATGCTCAAGGTCAAAATATTTGAAGATCCAAAGCTTATTGAAAAGATGAAGAGCTTTAAACCAAAAAAGAAAAAAACAGTATAGCCAAACAAAGCTGGTCAAGGAATCAGTTCTTTGCATGAGGGAGATATATTGAAACCTTATTTTAAAATAATTTCCCAAATTTTGTAACAGCAAATTTTTATAACATAAAATCGGTATGTTCATGCAAGTACCGAAGTACTGGCTAGTGGGCTGGTGATACCCTCGGGGACTAACAGTCCATTAGCAGAGGCAACGTATATGCTGAATATGTCATGTGGGAATACGATGCGTCATTTAGATGAAATAGAGGGTAACCTCAGGGACACTTATATACTCGTACCCCAAAATATACAGTACATTTCAGTTAAAGTATGAAAATATTACTTTAGAAAAACAGTATATCAGAATCAAAAAGTCAAATGATAAATCCCTCTTTTAATAAAGGTACAAAATGTCCGTGATAAACCTATGTTCCGGAAACCTTAGTAAAGTTGTTAAATTTTGCATTTTGCTTGTGTCCTGGATGACTATTCATCCAGGAAATATAAGAATAAGAAGATGTGGTATGATTGCCAATGAGACAACTCTCCACAAGAGACCAAATGACACAGACATCAACAACTATAGGTCACCGTACGGTCTTCAACAATGAGTTACACCCATACCGCATAGTCAGCTATAAAAGTCCCCGAAATATCAAATGTTAAACAATCCAAACGAGAAAACTAACGGCCTGATTTATGTCCAAAATAATGAACGAAAAACAAATATGATATACAGCAACAAACGACAACCACTGAATTACAGGCTCCTGACTTGGGACAGGCACATAAAGAATGTGGCGGGGTTTGAAGTTTGAAGTCGCCAACCCTCCCCTAACCTGGGACATGTTTTAGGTATACTGAAACCAATATCATACTTAGAGGGTACCGCTCCTGAAAGATACGATTCGCACAGTGGCCAGTGATGCGGTATTTACATGAATTAGTTGATAGATTTTGATTGGAAAAATTCAGCTTACGTAATGATATCAAAAGTAGTAAAACAAAAGCTGCAATGATTTTGGCAACGGTCATCTTAGACGGGGTTGATTGTTTTGTTCAGGTCATTTTGGTTTTTAAGCTCGAAATGTTAACTCAAAGCGCACTAAAAATCAATATAATAAGTTTAATTACAGTATATGCAAATACTTTGATATATATTTATATTTTATCTTACATGTTTCATTAAATCTCAGCATCTTGAAAACTACAAATATGTTCATCAAGCAAACAAGTTCAACAGTTTATATAGATATAAGAAGATGTGGTATGAGTGCCAATATTGAATATAGCATGATTTACAAAGATATTTCCATGTCCCCATCAACAATTTATATTTATATATATTGACAACTTCTTTTCAAACATAGCAACCAAACTAGTTTGATTGTTTGAATTTAACTATCATACATAATTAAGAGTTACAGAATTCAAGTTCTTAGCCTTTGGTTTTTTTTTTCTCTCGTAAACCAATTTGTTTAACACATAAATAAACTTTGCGCCAATACATGCAATATAATCAAGATTGACTTTAATGAGTTGCTGAGGCCAAGGAACACCTAAGCGCGACTCAGACTAGGGGTGGAAAGTTTCTGTTTCGAAATCTTGAAATATCCATTTTTAAGTAGATAAATTATACAACAATAAAACCCTGTAGTATAGACGAAAACGTTTTGAAATATCCCTTTAATCCTTCCCTCCCTCTAGCATGCTTCGTCCTTTCACTTTGAACAAGTTGTCACATGACTGAGTTATTTCATTCCGTGTGTATAGAATGTTTAGTAACTTTAGCCATATGATCACGATGACCTACATATATTAACGAAATTTGCCTATTCATCCTATTTATCGCATGCTTTATCACATGTCAACCTATTGCATTTATTTGCTCACGTGATTATTAGTGCTGTGATGAAATAACGCGAGATCGCAATACATTGTTCAAGGTGGAAGTATATTAAGGAAAATTGTTGAGTTGATTGAAATAAGACTTTTGCAGCAATCTCGGACTAATCACTGTCGGGCTGCTGACCAAAAATAAGTTATTCTGTTATGTAGTACCCGAGAAAAAGTTTGAATGACGAATAGACGGACAGAGAGACAAACGTATGGATAAGAGAATGCAATTTGGCCCCCACTCCTACATTTGGGTATAATTTGCTCTTTGTCTTGTAAAGAACATAATTTATTCAAATGAAGATAAAGAAGCAGTGTAAGAAACTGTAACATGTGGTTGTATTTATATATTATTGTCCCTTGATTTATGTTGAGGACATATGTAACAATGTTTGAAAAATCTGAAACTTAAGACTATTATCAGTTTAAAAATTGAAAAGGATTAGTCTGTATCCATGCCAGGAACAATACTGTTAGATTGGTTACAATAGGCATGTTGGATTTATTACGAAGAATAAATTTCTGTAAAAAGTTGAAAACGTGGGCTAAAATAATAAAGTTTTATTCGTTTTACTTAGGACTTTGCAAAACAGTTTTGTGAGATCATAATTATGAGAAAATGTTTATCCATATTGTGTCTTATGATATACATAACCTTCCATAAGCTTGAGTCAATGATACATGTACAACTCAAAGGTAGGAAGAATGACACTATCGCAAACATGACCTCCTGGAATATCACATTTGGACATAATTGACAATTTTAACAATTCTTTTTTTAATCTTTCACAATTTTGAGAGGATAACCTAACAATACGTTAGTGTACATTGTCTAAAATGACAATTTCTAGATGATTCCCCGACAGATATATTTGACTGGCTTTAATATTTTACTAGAGTCAAATGAAATTTTAAAAAAGAATTATGGACAAGTATTCTACGTTTAAAACATACTTGTACTTTTTGTCCATTCTCATTGCTTTGAGTTCAGTATCAGTCATTTTGGCATAGGAATAGACAAACTCAGCAAATAATTCATTCTGAAATTAAAAAAAAAATATTATCTTCATCTCATATGACCTTTGTCAAGTAGAGCTACATTCTTTTATATTCTTGAATGATAATGATGTTGATGTGAACCTCAGCTGCATCGCTGGACATAACAATCCCAGTATAGAATAAGTACAATTGGAATAATTCTTCTATATATAACAATATCTGTCACATTATATCATACTGTATAATATCATGTGTGTTGCTTTAATTGTATATGTATCTCATTATCAACGTTGTTTTTAAATATCCCCTGTTGGACCTTAATTGGAATAATAAACATTTGATTTGATGATTCTGTTTTCCCTGCAAACGAAACTTGATTTAAAAACCTCTATAATTAAAATAATACTAGATAAATTTGCTATAACTGTTTCAAAATCAAAGTGAATTAGAGTGGAAAGGCTTTTTGTTTTGTTATTAGTACAATTCGAGCAGCGCATGCATATATCTCCCAGTTGATACAATATCACAAAGCTTGTATTTCCTATCACGATTTCCTTGATAAACAGTTGCTGCTTATATATAAAATAAAGCTATTGAACCAAATGTTCCTTTGGTAAAGTCGATGCCATCATGATTTGATTGGCCGTTCAGAAATATATGTGTCAAAGATGAGCATTGATTAGCACTTATGTGTTGACATTAGTAATCATTGATATGACCATATTTATAAATTAATTAATCATAAAACTTTTAATTTTTCGAAATATTAAGGATTTTCTACCCAAGGAACTATAAACTACCCTAGCTGTATTTGGCAAAACCTTTCGAAATTTTGGGTCCTCAAAGCTCCTCAACTTCGTACTGTATTTGACCTTTTTAACATTTTTGATTCGAGCGTCACTGAAGAGTCTTTTGTAGACGAAACGCACGTCTGGCGTACAAAATTTAATCCTGGTATCTATGATGAGTTTATAGATATGTTCCAATTGTGATAACCTCAATCCATCCTCCTTCTTCAATTATGACATCAATAATAAGTATGACTGATTAACGGAAATTTCTTAGCTATTAGCAACACGTGAGGTTCAAAAAGTGTAGAAGGATCTGCTTAATCTTTCGGAGCACCGGAGACAACCCCGATTTTTTTTCCGGATTCGTGTTGTTCACTTTTTAGGTTTCCGTGTAGTGTTTAGTCTTTTCGTCGTTTTTATTTATCTTATATTCTACTTGATATCATTGAGATGTGAATTTTATTAAAGACGGCCTCCAAATCAAATTTTCTGTAAATTGTTGAACGATTTAGTCTTGTAACTTCAGATGAAAAATATTGAAAATCAACAAATGGTGATCATTTACGGGTTATTTTTCAAATTTGACTAAATACACTATTTCATCTGTAATATCATATCTTATTTCAGATCAGAGAGATATGTATATGATTTTACAGGAATTGTTTCAACCAAACATCACTTCCATGAAATCCAGAAGCTTTGATACATCCTTTTTAATCATTACATAAAAACGATAATGAAACTAGATATTGAATTAATCTAATTTACATGGTTAAGTGCAAATAACCATATTAACGTCCAGTTGTTGAAATTACAAAAATTACTCAGTTTGGTAGGAACACTTAAAGCCATCAATGAAATAACCTTCTTAAATTGTTATATCTAGATGAAACGATAAACGAAAGGAAAAATAATAATGTTGCATCAACACAAAACTTGCAAAACATACATTCTTGTCACTCTTTTTACCGTACTATCTTATATACTTGTAAAACCTCTTTGAACCGTACTATTTGGAAACACTTCGAACATGTCTTTCAACCGTACTAATTTGAAACTCTTTAAACATGTCCTTTAATTCTACTTTAAGTAAAGACTTCAAAACTATCTTCGAACATTTTTATATAAAAAGATTTTGGGGAAATTCTTCAACTGTCAGAAAAAGCTACTAAGGGGAAACTCTTCAAACAACAGACAACACCATGTCCAAAAAATACGACAGACAACACCATTGCCAAAAAAATACGACAGACAACACCTTGGCCCAAAAACGACTATCAACACCAAGGCCAAAAAAACACGACAGACAACACCATGGTCAAAAAAACCATGACAGACAACACTATGGTCAAATAAATACGACAAAAAACACCATGACCCGAAAAAAAGAGTGATAACACCATGGCAAAAAAAAAATACGACAGACAACACCATGACCCCCAAAAAAAGACTGACAACACCATGGCAAAAAAAAAAACGACAGACAACACCATGGAAAAAAAATAACAGACAACACCACGCCCCCCCCCCCCCCCCCGCCCAGCACCATGGTCAAACTATTTGAAAGACAACAGTAAGGCAAACAACAATAAAAAACATTATACAGAAAACTCAAGATTGAGCAACAAGAACTCCATCAAAATCCGGGGTTGAACTCATATTTTCGACTTCAATAATCAGAATATGTTTCATCTTTAGTAATATTATCAGATAAATAACCAGGGAATGTTATTATAAATAAGAAGATGTGATATGAGTGCCAATGAGACAAGTCTCCGTCCAAGTCACAAGGAATTTTTTACTTATTATATAATACTGCAGTATTTAGATCTCAATAATAGATTGGTAGAAATAAAATTAATCATCTAGAAAATAATGCATTATTCAGAAAATTGAGCAATATAATCCCCACTTTTAGCGGGATAATCTCAGGAATTTTACAAGAATTAAAAAGATGCTATGTAAAAATAGATCTTACGGTAAGAATTTCATTTGAGAAGAAGTAGCCAGGAACTAGCTGACAACCAGTTTCTGCTGCCATATCTGTCAAAGTCATATTGGAAAACCATTCCCATGAATCTGCTATCCATCTCCTAAAACAAGTTTCTTATGGTTATATTGTGATACAAAAATACATATAAAATCAGGTGTATTAAATAAAATTTCGCAACGAAACAATAGATATATTATAACAACAACAAAAATTTCAATGTCTTCGTATATTTATATCTCAAAACGGCATGTGTCTTTTACTTTTTTGTACAAGCTAGTGGTCACAAAAGATTACATTAGGAGGTTTGTGCCCACGTAAAGCTGGTTAAAGCTCCGCCACACTTTGTGCCTGTAACATTTCATGCTATCAGAACCATGTGTTGTTTATCTTTTGCATCAATTCTGTCGAATGATTTGGAAATTAGTGATTTATTGCGTTTGGCAGGTCCTTTCATCCTGTTTAAGTATTGACTTTCAAATGTTTCATATATCGCATTCTGAAGCCCGACTATCCATTACTTATATTACCTTAGTAAATCTATTGGAAGGCCTGGAATATGTTTCATTGTAGGACGAAAAAGTCCTCCCGCTCCATAACTTGTCGTTTCACTATTGAATCGATCAGCTATTACTGTCACTTTAGCAGAAGGAAGTAACTTCTTGATATTTATGGCTGTTGACAATCCTACTACTCCAGCTCCGAGCACTGCGATATTCACCATATTGTTTATCTGCAACAAAGACACTATGAATAATGGATGCAGGATAAAATATTTAAATACTTACCTTTGCTTTACATTTCCCTACTTTTTGTCCTTTTTTCATATAATATTACAGCGGTATGCTGTGTTTCGTGTATGTTTTACACCTTTTATTTTTTTTTCTTTTATTTTGATTCATATCATTTTATTAAAAAAAAAACCAACCCAACTTTTGTTTGTTTCAGATATACGATCTCATTAACGTTAATAACATACTATGAATAAAGGTTCAGACAGTGTTTACCTAGCCGAGTTTGGTTATTCTTTTATGTTCCTTTCTGAAAAATAACTCCGAACATTTCTATATATATAGATTCTACCACTGCATCGAGTGTGATACGATATTTATCAACTCGAGACAGTTAAATTTTCAAATTTAAAACGCGAGGCTCGACGAGCGTTTTAAATATTTAAAATTTAACTGTCGAGAGTGGATAAATATCGTATTACACGAGATTTGGTGGTGGAATCTGTTTCTCTAATGATTTTCAAACAATACGCAGGCAAATTTATTCCTTCTTTTCGAATGATCTGCAAAAAGATGTGTTCTTTCTATGTGACGTCATCAGGCATGGTCGCCTTTTTTCATGCCGTCACAATAGGAAATTCAGAGGAAAGCAAGAAAATTCGACGTCATAATCGGATTTTAACCAATGAAGAACTGAGATCAAACGAACCACACGTTGATTAATTTTTTTTCTATACAATGGGTGCAGAAAGGGATAAATTGACGAAGAATTAGAGAAATATATTTATCTACATATCTGGATTTCAAATGCTTGGGTTTGAACTTCAGATGCACGACATTAAAAAAGTGTTAATTTCATTGAATAATTTTCAGTAGAAATCATTCATATTTTACAACTACCAATCTTCAAAAGTAGTTTTAGTACCTATCTAACATCAAACTAAGACATGTATATCAAATAGAAAATTGTGGCTTTTAGCAAATTCATATCAATTAAAATACTCATAGAGTCTAAGAAGTAACAAAATACGCAATGGTATTTAAAATCATAAATCAAAGCACAGTCAACTCTACAGCTAAATATCAAAATAAAAAAAAAACAAAAAAAAAACAAAAATCCCAAACAGTTTACAAAACACATCAAAGCAAGATTGAACAGCAAGAACCACACAAGAAACAAACCGATGTGAACGTGCTCCCACAGGTACTAGATATCCAATTATAGTATTTAGCAAAGCGCTTATAATAAATGAAAGCTTATGATTTGTTATCTGCAAAATAAGCAAATAAAGAGCTGCGCCATGAGCGCAGGATACGCCCGTCGCTTTTTCAAAGAATAAAGTTCCATAACTCCTCAATGTTTCATGAAAACTGCTCAAATCACTTTTGAGTTACTGTTCAAAAACTGGAAAATCCCCCTTTTGAATGAATAAAACCCCATAACTCGGAAACGTAAAATCTAAAATTTATAAAAATCTAAAGGGAGTTCACGTCAATAGATACAAATAATTAACCAAAGTTTCATGAAAACTGCTCAAAGCATTTTTGAGTTATTGACCGACATGTTGACGACGGACGGACGGACAGACGGACAGACGGACGGACAACGGTATACCATAATACGTCCCGTAAACGGGCATATAAAAAGAAAAAAATATGTTGAAAAAATTTATTAGATCCTGCAGATTACGATTAAGATTTTCTTTTAAGTTATCTATACCGCCAACTTTAAGGAGTTGTCTGATAATTTTGGTGGAAAATCAAATAGTTACTAAATAACTTAATTTTGGCGGTTTTGCTTATTAATTTGAAACGTATATTAGATATACTGAACAAGTAAACAGTACAAATGAGCACAACTAACTCCTTAGAGAAGTTATTGTCATGTAATGACGACATTTGTCAACCAAATAAAGCATGTATATTTAGAAATACCTAAATGACCGAAACAACGATTGACTGCTTGTAATCATAACAGGTTATACTAGAGGAGCAGGATCTGTTTACCTCCAGGGCACTTAAGATAACCCCAATTTATGATGGGGTTCGTGTTGCTCTGTCTTTAATTTTTATGCAGTTTTTTGTTGAAATGTTGCCTTAATTATTTACTATGGCGTTGTCAATTCATTTCGACTTATGAGTTTTGAATGCATCTTCCTGCTCTTTTCTGTATATGATAGATAGACCGAAAATATAAAAGGGGCATTAGCTGTCAAATTCATGTCAACCGATTTGACTAAAGTTCTCATAATAGATTTATAACATACTAAAACGTATATCCAAATTATAAAAAGTCTAAAATAAACAATTTACGATGCACGGACTGGGTGATAATATGTATCAGCATTGTGTGTGTATTTTAGTCTAGACGCCATCTAATTAACCATCGAGGTGAACTCCGAAGACTGCCGACGGTCATATAACCGGATATAAACATAAACATAGATATAAATTGATAGCGAACTCGTGCAATTGGATTTTTCTAGGTCTGTTTGATTTCTTATTATAGGTTTAAAACATATGTTAATAATCGTTTTTACCTGTATAAGAATGAGTTTTTGTAGATCAAATCAGTCAACCAACCTTCCAATGTTGATAAAATTGAGAATGGAAATGAGGAATGTGTCAAAGAGACAACCCGATCAAAGAGCAGAAAACAGCTAAAGGCCACCAATGGGACTTCAACACAGCGAGAAAATCCCGCACCCGGAGGTAGGCTTCAGCTGGCCCCTAAACAAAAATGTGTTCTAGTTCAGTGAAAATGGACGTCACACTAAACTCCAAAACATATAAATGAACTAAAATTAAAAAAACATACAAGACTAACAAAGGCCAGAGGCTCCTGACTTGGGACAGGCGCAAAAAATGCGGCGGGGTTAAACATGTTTTGTGAGATCTCAACCCTCCCCCTATACCTCTAGCCAATGTATAATAAACAAACACACAGCAATACGCACATTAAAACTCAGTTTAAAGGAAGTCCGAGTCCGATGTCAGAATAGGTAAGAAAAAAACTAGGCAAATGACAATGATACATAAATTAACAAAGGACTACTAGCAGTTACTGACATGCCAGCTCCAGACCTCAATTAAACTGATTGAAATATTATGTCTTCATCATATGAAAATCAGGTACAATCCCTCCCGTTAAGGGTTTAGTATCATACTATCATAAAATATATGAGAAGAACATAACCCGTATCATGCCAACAACTGGTTTTAATGTGTTTATTTCCGATGCAAAGACCCTATGAGTGAATCAATATTAATACCAAATGTGCCATCTTTAATGACCTGACAACAGTATCGGAACTATATCCCTTCTGAATAAGTCTGTTTAAAAGGTTTGGTTAGCTTTTGAGGCGAATGCCAACATTTTTGTGCTTTGTATAGAATATTACCATAAGAGCTTGGATGTGAAATACTTGAACGTATAAGATGTCTGCATGTTGATTTATATTTACGAATGAGGTCCTTGTAACGATGATAAAATTTAGTAAATGTTTTGACTAGTTTGTGATATCGAAAACCCTGGTGTAATAATTTTTCCGTAATACAGAGATTTCTTTCTTTAAAATCAAATACGTTGTTACATACACGAGCGAATCGAACAAGTTGAGATATATAAACACCATAAGATTGTTCATTGTTAGTATTAGCTTTATTTAAAGTCAGTTCAGCAGGATAAATCTCTTTAGTGTACATACTGAAGTCGTCTTTATTGAGTGCCAATATATCATCCAAATGTCTAAAAGTGATATTAAATTTTTGTATCAGATGTTGTTTCGATGGATCTTGGCTTATTTTAGTCATAAATTGTAACTCATAACTATACAGAAACAGGTCCGCAATAAGTGGTGCACAGTTAGTCCCATTCGCATTCTGACTTTTTAAAAGCCCATTTAGTTAGGTGTGTGAATTTTTCTTGATAAGATTATGAGGCAAAGTGGTATATACATTCTTTTTTTTAATATCTGAACACGCCTAGTTCATGTGTAAACCATCTCTAGCTAAAGGGTTCAGTTGAAGTTCACATGAATACGGATCTAAAGAGGTTGAATTATTCACTTGCAATTGAATAATTCAATAGCGATGTTTCTTTGCTTATTTTAACAAAATTAAACCAAACTGGCTGCTAATAGCGAATTATGATATCACTATTTCACTTTCATTAATGATTGAACAAAAACAAATCATATTTTTTTTTTTCTATATCTCGTAGCTAATGCCCCTTTATTGCGTATAAAAGATATACAATATTAGCATTTCCACTTGTTACCAGCAGTAAAAAGACTTAGTTTCATAGCAAAACTGTTCGTGGACTTCTTATTGGAATCAAAGCTCTTCAATGCCATTTTTTGTACCGATTTTCGATAAAATTGAGAATGGAAATGGGAAATATGTCAAAGAGACAACAACCCGACCAAAGAGCAGATAACAGCCGAAGGCCACCAATAGATCTTCAACGCAGCGAGAAAATCCCGCACCCGGAGGTGGTCCTCAGCTGGCCCCTAAATAAAATTGTGTACTGGTTCAGTGAAAATGGACGTCACACTAAACTCCAGGTACAATCCCTCCCGTTAGGGGTTTAGTATCATACCATCATAAAATATACGAGAAGAACATAACCCGTATCATGCCAACAACTGGTTTTAGAATAAATGTGTTTATTTCCGATGCAAAGACCATATGAGTGAATCAATATTAATACAAAAAATATACAACCCTTAATGACCTGACAACAGTATCGTAACTATATCCCTTCCGAATAAGTCTGTTTAAAGGTTTGGTTAGCTTTTGAGGTGAATGCATTTTTGCTTCGAAGACCATCGAAATCAAATGAACCAATCTGAACAAAACTTGACACTATTGATGCTTAGTTGGTTTAGACTTCATTTGTGATTGCATTATGAGTTAACTACTAACAATGACTTCATAATCAAAAATAAAAATAGTAAAACAAATGCAAATAATTGTTTTTTTTCACAAAATATGAAGTGGATAGAGAAAATATGACGAGAGAAAAAATGGATGGAAATTTAAGATCATCTGCAAATCCACCAACTGTAAGACGATTTCTAATTAATATGACTGCCCCTGAATAATGATCTTCATGAACTTTAAACAATTTTGGGGTATCTTGGATCTTATAATAGATAGAAAAACAGTAAAAACAATAGCGATGAACAAGCATATAAAGATCTTTCAATTATTTTATTGGTCGTTAATTCATTTATTACTAGCAGTGCGCAGGAGGGGATCTTTTGATTTGGGTGGAGATTTTATAATATTATTTTATTTTTGTTTAACGTAAATATACCAGTATGACATATTTTTTCCCGACTGGTCGACTTAAGCTGCTTGAAACCTTTATAGTTTTAAGTAAAAGCAACAGAGGTTTACCGATGTTTAAATCTCGTAAATTCATATTTAAGATACAACCCAAGTGAAAACAACTGATGGAATCGTATATCAACCAAAAAGGAATGAGTGGTGGAGGGTGGAGGGTGGAGGTCCAAGCATGATTTGAATTCAACTTTAAAAAAATGTATAGAGAAAGCACGCAGATTGACGTAGATCTATATATATAGGCAGTCAGCAGGGTTTAAGAACATCACATTAAATAATGGTGAAACCACATCAAGTAATGACAGAACCATATTAAATAATGACAAAACTATATCAATTCAATACGAAACCATATCATGTAATATCGAAATATCATTATGTAATGACTATTCCATATTGAGTTATATCAAAACATCATTACGTAATGTCAAAACCATATTATGTAAATACAAACTATCATCAAGTAATAATAGAACAACATTATATAAATAACACATAGCTGAGAGGGTGATAGAGCAGCTTTTTCGAGGGGTACCAATCTGCTCTACCACCCTCTCAGCTATGTATTATTTAATTTATTATACTGAATGTCCTATCATTATTGTCTTTTACAGATTAATTTTATTGTAAAAGTATTTTCTATGACGTCACGTACATAACAACGTTACGGGTATTAGAAAAAACAACAAAAGTGAGGCAAGATGTTTTATTTTTTATTTTGACAGTCAAATAATAAAATCTGAGCCAAAACGTAGAACTTAAGCATTGTATTTAATAACTTGATGTAAATTCAATTTATTGTCCTTTAAATTATCGATTTTTGATTGGTCTGGACGAGAGGGTGACATTAAAAAAATTGTCACCCGCTCAGTCATGTGATAGAGTAAATTAGCACCCTCGTATTAGCCAATCAAAATATGGCATTTTAACGTGAAGTATAATAAAACGTAATATCAGAGTTCCACATAAGACAGCTGTGGCGTTCCATACTTTACCTATACTCCATAACGTATTTTGATTTAATACACATAATTTTAAACATTTTCATTGTAACAGAAAACCCATACACCAATACATATATCGAGTATAGTTATATGTAACTATTTTACCTTCACATATCAATGTGCCACATATTCTACTTTGACATGTATAATAGATTATTAATTGTTGTACAATGTATCTATAATAACGTAATAATATAATGGTAAATTGTGTAGCATTCACATTTACAAAATATGATAAGAATGATTAAGATTTTCTGTTACAAACGCAGTTCCACATTCAAAAAATGTTTAAAATGAATTTCTATAAATAACTTTGTTGCTTACCTGAACAGCTGAGTGGCAAGTACTGAAGTCCGATACATAGTTCTAATTTGCGCCCACATAAGGTCAATCATCTTATCTGAGTTAACATGTACATGTTGCATGTCAATAAAAATAAAAGGATCGTGTGCTATGTGCTTACACACAGTTTGTGTCCTGATATCATCATTTTACCTTTAATCGATAGAGACGGTTCATTGGGAATGAACTCAAACTAGCAACAAATCAAACTGTGTCATTGCATTATTTGGGGGAACCCATTTTGTATCTACAACTCCTCCTAAATCCCTTTATATAAATTATTGAAACTTTCTTACAATCTCATCAATAATGCTAAAGTGCATCAGAAAATTTTTGCGGTTTTCCCTTAACCAAAGCATACACTTTAATTACCATTGCTTCATTTGAGGGGGTACCCAATTTGTATTCGCAAGGGGGGATTCGCAACTCCTCTAAACTTGAACCCCTTATTATAATTTATTGCCTTTCTTTCTCAATCTTAACCATACTATAGGTTAAAAGGAATTAATTAAAGATGACTGCCACCACCTAGTTTTTCTTCCAAGATAATAGATAAAAGTAAATTTATGTTATGCTGCCCTGTAAATTAGAAAAGAAAATTGAAATAGTGAGAAATGAGTGTCGGCTATTGATGTAGAAATAACGAGAAAGTTGGAGGAAAATCTGTGATGAGCAAAATTTTCTGTGCAAAATTAAGCAAGGGGTGTTCTTCATTCATACTATTTCGAAAATTCCGGAACCATAGAGTACCCTTAAAAATGCAATTTTTCTATCAAAAAAACTGCGGCACCATATGTGTTTTGCAGTTTTATTTCCAATATATAAAAAAATCATACAAATCTAATACCATCTTTGAAAAATAAAAGCTTAATCCAGTTGATCAATTGCAACCTATCCAGAAACTAAATAGTGCTACATTTTGATAACTAAATAGCTATAGCCCATAAATAGTATCCAAAAATCCAAAGCTGTTGAAAATGTAAAATTTGTCACTTTTTTCAACGGATTTTTATAGTGAAAACGCAAGCCCAAAAAGGCTACCAAGTCACCTATGTAAATAATTACATCATTTTAACCTGTACTGGTATTACGCACCTCCTATCTTTTTTTTTGTTCTCTGCAGCAAATTATGTGAACACTACAGCACACATTTATATAGACTTTTCTTCTAAGTCCCTCATCAAAATTTGATGAAAATGTCTCAGAATCTTCATCATATAATGCCACTGTGCACCTCCTATTTTGGAACGTTTGCTTACCAAAGCACTTTGCAAAAGGTGGAGTATCATTTTGTGAGCTTTGCTCTAAGTACCTGTATTTTATTTTGTGTCTTTATACACTCTGACTACGAAAATCATGATGTTAGTTTAATGATTTCTCTACAACTAGTGAGAAAAAAATATTAGCATATCTGGTTAAAGAGGGGGAGGTTAAGCCCGCAAGCATGTTTAACTACGCCACCTTGTTTATGTATCCCGAACCAGTAGACTGATATCCACAGTGTGTTTGACGTTTGGTGTTTCACATAGCTGATTTTCGTTTATTGTTGAAGTATAAATCAGTTTGGTAGTTTTATCTATAGAATTGTTTCTCATTTTGTAAACATAGTGCCCTTTAACACCTACTATACGCTATGGGTTTTTATTCATTGTTGAAGGCTCTACGGTGTCCTACAATTTTTCACATCTTTGTCCTTTGGTATATATTGAAATTTGTCTAACTGACGATTATACCATATCTTAATGAGTTTCAATGTCCTTTCGGTAGCTTCCACCTCTTTTTTTTTGTAATTTTATATGTGATTAGACACGATTGAAATCAATGAAAACAATAAAGTGAGCTCAGATAGGTCTACAGTGTAATCATCTCCTGCAAGAATTTCATCGACTTAAAAAGATATTCTAGAATAATCTATGTCTAGACATACGGCTTACTGAAGAGTGACAAAATCATTAGAAAAATCCTCATTTGAACAGTTGACAATTGTCTATCATGTTCATTGCTTGGGACAGTTATTTTCGAATACTGTATTATTAGCATTTTTGTGTTGACACGAATTATCGTTGGCGTTTTCATTTTCTGTAAATTGAATCTTTGTAAAATGATGAATTATTCGAAACACTAAGGTTTTTCCACCCCAGTCATAGATTGCCTTAGTCGTAGTAGGCACAATTGTTCAGAATTTTCGGTTTTAAATGCTCTTTAACTTCGTATTTGATTTGGCCTTTTAAATATTTTTAAACATGCAGTGCCACAGATGAGTTTTATATAGACGTCATGCGCCTCTTGCTTAGCAAATTATACGCCTCGTATCTTTGATGAGTTTTTACCCGTCGTGCGATTTCAAAGTCAATACAGTGCTTCGTGTTGATGCCAAACCCAACTAAAACTAAATTAATAAAAAAATTAATGATATAAGTCATGTTAGATCTTTGATAGAGAAATCATGTATATAGAAAAACAACAAGCAGAATAATGATAGATAAGGATTTCTAAATTAACAATCGTTGCGTTGTTTAATCTTGATCAGGATATCCCTGTTGATAAATTATCCAAATCTTCTATATTTCGAAAACTCTATAAAAAAGATTTAAGATACAAAGAGGGCATGCAAAGTCCGAAGAGAAACTGCTGAAAACACCATGCCATAAAGCTAAAGACTACGAAAAGACAAATAAGTCCACACATCCGTATCAAATTGAGGCGACAGTAATTTACCAATGTTCAAATCTCTTAAATCAATTAGGAAGAGACAAACCAAGGTAACAAACAAAAAACTGAGTAAATCACATGAACTCCAAAAGGGCCAAGACCGGGTTGTCGACAGGGTATGCGTTTCCTGCTATACATGCATAACCCGCATCAGATTGTCTTGGTATAAATACTCATTTAACATCACTTTATTTAAGGTTTTATCATTTTCGGACAATGTGAATGAATTAAAAATAGAAGAGAGTGAATTCATCTCAGTAATTATTTTGCTAGATATCTAAATGCCATTAGAGAACTACATTTATTCAGTTCATGTCTGTATACCCCCTCTTCAAAGATGATGGTACATAGTGTTTCACATGTCCGTCCGTCTGTCATACGCTTTGTTTCAGAATAATAATCGAAGTACTTAAAAACAGGTAAAGTTTTATTTTGATGGTTTTGGCATTTACCGTTCAAGAATGATGCACCTTAGTTCCCATAAATTTGATTTTTTTTAAGAGGGGTTACCGGATGGTTATTGCAGTACCACATTTCCAAACCATTTGAAATTTTAAAGCAATGTCATGGCCCATTTATCATCAATATAGGTCAAGTGCAATTTTGATGGTCTCTAGAATTATTCCCCTTATGAACATGGAATGATTTTTTTTGTAAGTAATAATAAAAGTACTATTTTAACCCAATGAGAAAAAAAAATACAAGTCACGTTCAATTTAATTTGGATATTACCATTAACCGTTAAAAAGTAGGTGTATCTATATGATGAGTATATCAACTTATTCTGTTATTAGCGTTGAATATGCATTCTAAATTTTTACTCAAATGACTTCAGTAAGGTGTACTCAAACACATATACTACTGAAAACACTTGGTAATGTACAGATTGTTAAGTGAGACCTGGTGTCTATTTTTTCCAATTTGCAGCCCCAAAAAGATGTTTAAAGTTATTTATCATGTAACATACGACTGACATCTTTAATGGGTTGTCTAAAACATTTATGAAGAATGCATATTGTTTGTTTGTTAATGTTAAACCCACCTTTCACCTACCTCAGCTATATCATGGTGTCCAGTTTTTATTGATTGAGGAAACTGGAGTTCTAGGAGAAAACCACCGTCCTTCCGCAAGAAAATTGGCAATCCTTGTCAATCAAGATCGGTGTCGAACACTCCACGCAACTCAAAAAGTATTTATGTACAAAGTGTATTCCTATTTTCATCAAACTTTGTATGCATTAATTAAGACTATAAAAGTTAATAATTGCAACGGAAATCGAAAAATTATTTATGTAGCAATGTTACTTCCATAAGATATATTTAGATCTATAAATATTAATGATCTTCATTATAATTTGGTATGAACATGCATGTTTTTAATATTAAAGTGGCATTGGCTACAATTTAGACGGTACACTTTGAGAAAAATCCAATTATGTTCTTTTAAACATTTTCAAGAGCGGAATATTTTTAATAATTACTCCTATTAGTAGTCAGTTTGGTTTCAAAATGTCAATATAAGTTCAAAAACATCGCTGAAACAATATTGACCTGCAAGACAATAAACTAATTTTGGGTCCATATGCATACAACCTATGATGTGACCACAGTTGGATATTGATTGTGTTTAGCATGTTCAGTTATGATTTAAAAGAAACAAATGTCACAATCGAAAAAGAAAAACTAGGGAAGCCAGCATGATAACCGATTTCGTTGATTGGCCCGCCAAAAAAAAAACATTCTCTGATGCATGATTTTTTATTCTTAATTGTTTTTGGCTTTTAACTAGCTGTCAGTAACTGCGAGTACTCTCAAATCGTACTTTCTTGTTTATTTGACCTGTTGATACTAATTGTAACGCTTTTTGTTATTTAATGTTATTCAGGGTTATATGGTCTATATACCAGCTTTGATAAGTGTTTGGTATTACTTTAAATTTTCACTTCTTCGTACTATGAACATCAAAATTATTTATTTGTAAAAATATTTCCTTTCTCCATTTGAACTGCACACGTATACTTAACAACAAAATTATTTCATTTACCTGTGTTTAAAATAATTGCAATTGGCTGATATTTCTGTTCAAGCATATTGTTTTTCTTAAATTGTTCAACATTTCACAGCGGTATAACATGTTACTTTAATTATTCTTCCCTTAGTTTATTTATTTTGTATTTACATTGTATCATAGATCAAATTTACTTGTTCAGTGTATGTTCACTGCAGTTAATATGTCTTTTGATTGAGTTAAGCCATTTCAATTTATATTTTATAGTGTGTCTTTCTATGTTGTGATGTTAAACTATTGTTTCAGATAAGGGTGAAGGTTTGGTACCATTAAAACGTTTAAACCCGCTGCAATTGTTTGCACCTGTCCTAAGTCAGGAATCTGAAGTTCAGTAGTTGTCGTTTGTTGATGTGGTTCATAAGTGTTTCTCGTTTCTCGTTTTTTATATAGATAACACCGTTGGTTTTTCCGTTTGAATGGTTTTACACTAGTAACTTTTGGGGCCCTTTATAGTTTGCTGTTCGGTGTGAGCCAAGGCTCCGTGTTGAAGACCGTACTTTGACCTATAATGGTTTACTTTTATAAATTTTGACTTGGATGGAGAGTTGTCTCATTGGCACTCATACCACATCTTCTTATACTTATTATACCACACTATGTAAACGGTGTTCTCTATGAAATGTGTCTTCTCGTTTTCGGTGTACTGTGACTTCCATTTTACAACACAAATTGACAACAGTACATTCAATTTGGTATATTTATTTTCTAATCTATATTGATTCTTCACTTTTTAATGATCTGATGTATTACAGAATGAACTTTACATACATTAATTTGCATATTTACATAAAAGCAGATACAATTGATAAGGTATTTGGGTGTATTGTCTGAACGTTCGATTTTTCACGATTTAGATAGGACATATTGTTACTACTACTACTACTAGGGTGGTTTTTAACGACCTTGACTGACTTTTAATCCCTCGCACTGTCGGATTGGTTAAAATGTTGTTGTTGTCGTAAAGTTGAATGAAGGCGGCCATTTTGGATTTGCGTATGATGATTTGGTTTTTTGACTATTTTTATTTGAAGTACTGCCTTCAAAACGACTACTAGTATTTCCTGGACTAGATTGATCAGCTGGGTAGCCCACTAACCACATCAATGTTTAATTGGTGGATGAATCGTGGACACAGTAATAAATGTCTACAGGAAGCCTATTCAAGATCAGTGTGGTAGCTCGATATCACGTATAACTAGGCTTAGGTTGGGTACTACCACGGTGGAAAACTGGTCCATTACCTAACACCACGGATACAGGGCTCTCAGATGTCTGGACGAAAAAAACACTCTCCCATCCATCATGTGTTTTGGAGTATATGCTGACGCGGACCATTCTTTGTTGTACTGTAAGGCGTTGAGTTAGATTGCTGTAGACATGGAGTAGTGTGTCGTTGAACCATACGGCCAGCGTAACATGTTGTAGTTTGCGGATAATCAGGAGCTTATCCAGCACGTCCGTTCAGCTGTAAGGACTGAGACGTGACTGGATGATGTTGTCCGCCCTTCAGTTTTCTTTGAATATTGTTACAAATGCCAAAGCATGAATAAATTCCTCTTCAAAATCATTTATCTTTGATATGAAACAAGCATGATCCTTGATATTGATGTGTACTTTTTTATGGAATGAACATACATAGTCGGTTTAGTTTCCAAGGGTACTGTGACTCCGCGTTCATAATCTGTAAGACGGTACTGTGCCTTCACGTTTTAGTGTACTGTGACTTCGTGCAAACAGATTATGGCAGGTTTGCTCGACTCCATTTTCAATTGACTACGATTCACAGAAAATATTTCAAGCATGTGTGGAAGTAATCCTGGTTCATTTCAATACTTTGATACAGCTGTATTCTTGTAAATTTGACCTTGATGGCACGGCAAAGTTGAACTGTGTTGAACCCCCATTTAAAAATTACCCCCAATTTGCCAGAATGTAGCTTATCAATATATTTTAGAATGTAGTCGAAGCTTGCTCATTAACATAACTAAAGACTAAAAAGTTCTTCATTTATATTTTAATTTTGATGTATACATTCCCGTAATTGACACTGACACATGTATATTTTTGCATGTAAGAAAATGTTCAATGATTGTGTACATGTACATTGATTAGTTGAATTTTATTTGTGGTGTCTTACACCACTTTCAGTTCCATTTTTCGCTATATCAAGTTGGCCATTTGTTTGTGGGGAAAGCCGGAAAAAAACGGGCAAATCCGAGTATATTTTAATTTTAAAAGATCAGAGTCTACGGGCAGGATTAAACTCATAATTTCATTCTTCCCTGGCTAGGGATCGCTGTCGATGAACTACTAAGACCACTCCCTATACACATTGATATGCATTTATATTATGTGACAGGATGTATTTGAATAAGCTACAGTTATACATGTTCAATAGAGCTACAGAGGGAGAGATTATGCATGACGGCCTTGTTTTATTAAACATTCTGTATATAGGTTCAAAGTATTTTAACATTTTAGAAAAAATATATATATAATGTAACTATTGACTTGATATGCATGGAATTAATTAGTTAAAACAGCATTCTTGATGATCTTTGATGTCTTGTAACTATTCAAATAAGCATTGTATTGTGCAAATCATTCACAGAAAATACTAGCAAAACAACTCTAATGATGAAGCGGAATGAAAAGGCGATATTTGTCAAAGCGGGAGATTTTGACTGCCCTCACAGGTTACCGGTCCAAAAGGGAAGATTTCAAATTTAAAGAAAAGGGGAGTCTCCCCATAGATCTGGTATGTATATGATTACATTTAACAGTGTTTTCAGTATCATTGTCAAAATATTTTCATTAAGATCCTAAAGTATTGATACTTTAATCTTGCATTAAACATTAGATTAAATTCTATTGTTATTTGATTTATTTGAATTATTGTTTGGTCTTGTGTGTCTAGGCATGACAAAATCAAATACCAAATGCAAAAAAAAAAAAAAATACAGAATCACACCGCACATGGTAATTTTCAAGTGTTTCATCAGAACTTGCATATTTTTGTGATATCCTGAAGTCAATGTAAAGCAACTTGTCCACATTTGCAAACCAGCCAACAGAACATGACTTTAGAGCGACATATGCACATTCTAGCACACACCCGAATCCGCCCCTGCACTGGTCATTACCCTTCGCCCATTAGACAACGCAAATCTGTGTCCACACTTGTTGATAAAATAAAATTAATATATTTATAATTACATTTAATAAGTTGATTTCAACAAAGTTAACGCTTTTCTCAAACAATACAACTTAACTAAATATGAACTTAGATTAATCGTTTAAAGTAATATTCTAAAACTATTATTTGTATAATTAGCATTAAGGTAATCTAATTTATAACAAGAGTGGTAGGAGTTAAATACTGTTAAGAAGTGATAATAACGAGAGTACATTACTTTGTAGCTGGTTCAAAATGAAACTGTTTTTTCTTTTCGTTTCTTTGTTGTTTTGCCTTTTGCATGGCCAAACAATTTCCGATGTTAATACGTTGTACAAAGATTTGATGACAAATTATTCAAAAGGAGTGATGCCTACACCATCTACAGAGACATTAAACATAAGTATCGGGGTTTACATTGTATCAATCAATTACTTTCGAGAAGTTGAAGAAAGTATTTCTCTTACAGGCTGTTTTATACTCGATTGGCAGGACCCTAGACTTACGTGGAATCCATCAACATATAATAATGTAAGTGTGTTAATTATTGATATGGAAAACATTTGGGTACCTAATGTAGTTTTACTTAATCGAGTTGACAAAATTGAACCAATAGGAGATGGAATAAAATTCTTTGGAGGTGTAACTAGCACTGGTCAAGTACAATACGCTCCTGGACTCGTCGCTGATGTAAAATGTGTCACAGATATTTCCAAATTTCCATTTGACAGTCAAACCTGTACTCTTCACATAGTTCCATGGGGAACAAATCTGCCATACGTTATTTTCAAGAACTTATTCAATAGTTCTTGTAAATTAGATTACTACTCTGTCAACTCGGATTGGAAATTAGAAGAGTGCAATATACAAATAGATAATTCAAAAGAATATACTGAATTATATGTCACATTGAAAATCAAACGTTCATCATTGTATTTTGCAACAATGGTAGTCTTTCCAACGTTGCTGCTAGGTTTTTTGAACCCACTGGTGTTTATTCTTCCAGTTGAAACGGGCGACCGTGTAGGCCTATCTGTAACACTGCTTCTGTCATATGCTATTTTTCTCACTCTCGCTTCAGCATCCGTACCGGCAACATCTAATCCAATGTGTACTTTACTTATCATAATGGTTGTCATTATAACCATCAGTGGAGTTATTGTTTGTGGTACAACTATAACTATAAAATACCATTATACAGAAAGTATGGACGCTATTTGGTCTCCCTTGATTAAGTTAACAAGATGGAGATTAAGAAGAAAGTTAAACTTGATAGAACCGATGGATCCTGAAAAGGAATTTTCAATTACAAAAAAAGACGTCGTGGATTTATTGGATTTTCTGTTTTTCTATGGATCCTATATTATCCTGCTAACAGTTGGAATTGGATATTTTATACACGTTTTGATCTAATATGGTTTGTTTTATTCGTATAGGGACAAATACAAGTAATAATGTCTGCTGCAATAAAAAAACAAAAAAAACAAAAAAACATTTCGTTTCTGCATTAGTACACAAATTTTCATAAATGTATATGACAAAATGATGTTTGAAGAATAAATGTCACCTGCATTCACGAAACGAAAATTCAGACGATATTGTTCAAATTTAAAAAATCGATAGAAAACTTATCATTAATCTTTGTTTTTTTGGTAGAGCTAATGCGATTTCAGCAGAATGCCTTGGTATTACGAAATTCGCTGTTGGCATGCATCAATTCGACCTTTTGTACAAAAATTGGCATGCAATTATATGAAAAAAATATATTCATGGCAGTTATAGATTAAACAACGACACCGCTTAATATTTCAGGTATTCTTATTGATTTTAAGGGGGGGGGGGGGGGGGCTAGTAAGAGCTGAAAAATGATTTTGCCCAAGACAGGAAGTAACTGAATAATTTGCGACACAAACGCAGGAATCAATTGTGAATAAAAGTGAATCCAAACTTTCGCGCGAAAAAAAATAGCACGAGTAGCAACAGATAAAAATGAATGGTCAATCCGAAAAAATCCTCTCACTCCTGAATACCAAATTGTCGTCCCCTAAGCAATAAGATCGTTGACCTTATCTAGTTCGTACGGTGAATAGTAAAATCAATATTCTATCGGGTACTTAAATGGAAAAATTATTTGTTTCCTCAATACACAACAAAATCCATTGTGGAAACATACATCTAAGAGGTTATCGGGGGTAGGGGCGGACATGATGCTTATAAAATTTATTAAACATAACCGAGAACAAGTATGCACATCTCCTGAGATATATAGATAATTCAGCTGATCTGTAATATTCCATATTCATGCCTTATATATCATGTACTGTGTTACGACGCTAGATAAAAACTGACGAGGAAAAGTAACACCCGGCCAACACATTTTTTGTTCTTCCCTGGCCGGGATTCGAACTCATGATTCTGAGATATCGTGGTGGCACCTAATCGCCTTGCACTATGCTCGACGCGCCAGACCACTCGACCACCTAGGCTCGACAAAAATCAAGCTTTGGGTGGCCGGGTGTTACCTTTCCTCGTCAGTTTTTATCTAGCGTCGTAACACAGTACATGATAAATAAGGCATGGAGATGGAATATTACAGATCAGCTGAATTATCTATCGTAGAGGATCTTACAAATTAATGTAGGATGTAGTCACAGAAATAATTATTTTATAAGTACGTCTGAACTAGTGACAACTCTACGACAGATTTTATCCATCGGATCACCAGTGATGGTGATACAAGGCTGAAAACACATTCTGTATACATAATTCGTCTAAATAACAGCCCAACAATGTTAGATCTGTAATTTTGCGGAAGCAAATTTTTTGTTCTTCCCTCAGCGGGATTCAAACCCTTGCTTCTGTGACATCGTGGCAACACTGCCTATATATATATATATATATATATATATATATATATATATATATATATATATATATATATATATATTTACAAGTCTAAATTGAAAACAACGTTCAAACCTATGATTGCGTTGGATAAAAACCGCAATTTTTATACGTGTGCATGCAAAACAAATTTCTGGGTAGAGGGGTCTAAATACAGCACAAACAACATTTTCCAAAAGACCAAAAAAGTGAAAAAGTGAAAAAGTATATTTCAACAAAACGCATTTGACTAGCAGGTCGGACAACTGAAGGCAAATATATTACAAGCCCAAACGAAAAAATATAAACAAGCTTAAATTGAAAGCAACGTGCAAACATATGATTGCGTTGGATAAAAACCGCATTTTTCATACGTGTGCATGCAAAACAAATTTCTGGGTAGAGGGGTCTAAATACAGCACAAACAACATTTTCCAAAAGACCAAAAAAGTGAAAAAGTATATTTTAACAAAACGCATTTGACTAGCAGGTCGAACAACTGATGTTCTTAAACCCTATATAATTCGTCTAAATAACAGCCCAACAATGTTAGATCTGTAAATTTGCGGAATAAATTTTTGTTCTTCCCTGGCCGGGATTCGAACTCATGCTACTGATATATATATAATATCAAGAAACGAACCATGCTTGTATAATTCTAAAATTTCAAATATTTCAAAGTTCACACAAAATTAATATTTACAACAAAGGCTGCGCATTTATGTATCCCAAATGAAACTAATATACGCAAAATAACAAATTAAAAATTATTAACCAAAGGTTAAACATTAAAATAAATATTATGAATTGTATTTATAATTTGTACTTACAGTCTAATCACTATTTAATTTGAAAGTTGTAAAAGAAAGGAGAGTTTGAGATAATAATTTCAATAGTAAATACAAACAGGAATACTCAAACTGATATCGTTGCTGGTTCAGCATGAAACGATATTTATTTCTCTTTTTATTTTTCATTGGTCTCCCGTATGGCCAAACAATTTCATATATTAATACGTTGTACAACGGTTTAATGACAAATTATAAAAAATTAGTAAAACCTACACCATCTACCACTATAGATACATAAAACTTACGTATGGGAGTTTACATCACATCTTTTTCCTAAAGATTTTTTATATCCGTTTGGCAGAACTCGCGCCTTGCATGGGATTCGTTATATTATGGGAATAGTAGTATTTGATGATTGATACAGAAAGACACGGTTACCTGTTATAGTAATCATTAACCGAATAGACAAATTATAGAACCAATAAGAGATGGAACTTTACTCGTCTCACGATATAAAGTGTGCCACCGATGTTTCTTAATATCAAACATGTAACCTTGAACTAATCCAATGGGGAACAAGAGAATTATATTACTACAGTATTAATTAATACTGTTCATTAGAAGAATGCTGAATAAGAGAGGCAAAATATATCAAAAGGGATATTCAAACCCATAAGTCGAAAACAAACTGGCAATGCCATGGCAAAAAACGAAAAACAAAGAATAAATATAGATAATTCAAGAGAATATGCCACATTATACTACTCGTAAGTCACACCGAAGAACAAACGTTCACCATAGTCTTATACAATAATGGTAGTTTTCCTACGTTGCTGTTTGATTTTTGAGCCCACTTGAGTTTTACATATGGCGAAGAACTAAACATAATTTCATGTACCAGTTGTTAAATGAAATATTTTTTGCGGAAATTTTATAGTAAATACTAAAAAATCAATGAGCATGTTATAGCTTACATCACATAATGGATTAAGCCATTAAGACCTTACGATGACTTATAATATCGTATCAACTGTGAGATATATACTCCATATGCAGGTGCTGCTGGAATGATGCTACGTAGAAATGGAAAGTTCACAATTGGGAAGCTGAAATCATCACTTTTGTCGTTCAGCTTTGTTCCATACCGATCCTCATTGTCAATTTCTAGATGTAAGTCAAGATATGAGGTGGATGTAACTGTATCTGTTGTTTCCTTTATTTCATGTTCGATTGGATAGATGCGTTCAACATAGTCACTAAACTTTGAATTATTTAGCGGAGGGCATCATCTATATTGCGGAATGGAAGTTAAAGGATAATGCTAGCTTCTTCTTGTCATTCTTCCTAAGAAGCTCCTGTGTGAAGTAATTCCTGTATGAATATAGGAACAATACGACAAGAAGAGTAGCACGATTGGTTCACATGGGAATGCCGATTGTTTGTTGAAAAACATGTACACAAAACGTAACAAATAAGTTGCCAATCAAGATATCAAGCATCTTGATAATGAAAGTTTCCGAGAAGTTTTTGTTTGAGTCAGACTCTACAATCAATCAAATTAAAACCTATGCAGACGGAAAATATTATGTAAAATGCACAAGGAAACACTGCATTTTACACATGAAAACAGTTTAAAGGACTCGTTTTTCCCTTAGCTTGAACGTTTGAATAGGATGTATAGCATGTATTTCTAAGACCCGTGTTGTCCGTAACTAAGCTATAAAATAGTTATATATAATCCGGCAGAGAAAGTTTTCGCTGAATACACAATGACTTTATGTCCAATTATGTTTTATGCATAAATTACCAAGAAACGTTTGGTGTTTTTTGTTGTTTATATATCTTTTAAAAGCAATTAATCACTTTTCAATAAAAAACAAATAAAACCTACGTAATTAGTTTCCAAATTGAATTAATTATAGTTTACCTGACATGTTAGTTTCCGATAACACTCCCAACAAGTGCATGAAGGTAAGCAGTAACGATCTCATATTGCGCATGCAACTTTTATATTGTTTCGTACCTTTTAATTTCTAAACTAAAGTATAAACAGAAACATAGTAAGCACAAAACAAGATGATAATAATTAGCATATTGATGATACAATTTTATAGTTTTGAGGTTTTTAACTTGAGACGAAGTATACATAGTTTGGAGGTATATCGAATTTTTATGAAATTGCGTATGCATTTAGAACTCGTCAAGTTGCATTTTAGTATTGAGAAACTAATATTTGAAGCATTTAAACTACCAGAGATACAATTCAATTAACATTGTGTGAACTTGATCTATAAATGTATAGAATGTACGTTAAAAGAGCACATTTCTGCTGCGATATTTACCAAAATATTTTTCTTTATTCCCGCGAGCCTCTTTCGTCCAGAACAATTAGAAACGTTCCGTATTTCTTTTAAAGCAACACGGTGAATAAGAAAATAGGCTGAGACCACAATTACCGCCCTAGTGTTCACAATGTATTTTTCCTAATTATTTTCGCCCTCATCTTGTCAATATATTTCTATAGGTTTTACGCTTAAAATAGGCAATTTGCGAGATGCTATAACATTAGTTTTTGAAAAAAAACCAGGACAAAAATTTTAAGGTACAGAAGTGATTTGGTCAAGTTGAAAAAGAAAAAAAAAATGTAACTTTGATTCTGTCAAATATGATGCAAATTAGATAAATGTATCTATATTTTGAGTAAGAGCTTATAGATTTTGAAATAATTTTCCCTCAGAAGTAGTACAATTCAATGCAAAAACGATGGTTAGATTTTTTAAATTTACATTTATTGTTGTAAAGAAACGTATTTTCATAAAAAAGAATAGATGTTTTTGACATTCTTTGTAAAATTGGTACCGTTAATGTTATAACTACCGCTGTTAATCCTCATGGGTATAATCAGTCCAGTTGCCAGTACCGAAATTGAAATACGAAAATTGTCTAATTGAAATGTGATGTTAACGGCGGATATGTTCCAATTGTTGTAACCACATGGCATTGTCAGTTTGTTTTCGATTTATGAGTTTGATTATCTCTTTTGTATCTTTTGCGTCTCTTATAAATCATTTTAAATTACGGAATATATCTCCCTCGTGCGAAGCTCTGATTCCTTGTCAGGATTTGGCTATACTTTATGTTTTTTTAGATTTTATCAGCTGAGCAACGTTTGTATTAGGTTTTGTATTTTCAAATATTTTGGCCTCGAGTATCACTGAAAATACACTATAGTCGAAATTATCTTCTGGTGCAGTAAAATTGGTATCGTTTATGTTATTACTACCACTGGGTTGATACCTCAGCTGATGGACTGTTAGTCCTCGACGGGTATCATCAGCTCAGTAACCAGTGATTCGGTACTAGCATGAATAAACGATTATTGTCTGATTGAAATATGCTGTTATAAAAGTTTGTAAATCATTTTAAAACTAGGCTAGGAATACGTCTCCCTCGTGTAAAGCTATGATTCCCTGTCCGGATTTGGCTATACGTTAGATCCTTTTTGGTTTTATCAACCATGCAATGTTTGTATTTGATTTCGAATTTTTAAATATTTTGCATCACTGAAGAGACATTAATTATTGAAATTCCGGATTTTGGGTCTTATATATTTATATATTTTCAATCAGCTAGACGTGCAACTGTTTCACGTTGGAAACCAAAACTCCAATGAAGAATCTTGACATCAGATAAAAAAGGTAGCAATATACCAAGAGGTTATCAATAGCTTTAGTCACTAAAAGAAAGACAACACCAAGAAAAAAAAAAAAAGACAAACAAAAGTCAACACAAATCCTACCAAATCTTTGGATGAACTCAGGTGCACGCAAATGTTAAATGTCTCTTTTATACCAGTAATGGTTCTAAAATAACACCGATTTAGACATTTGTGATGAGTTAATACATTGCAGGGATTTTTACCTAAACAGGTTTTATCGTATGCATTGAGTTTGATGGCTGTACACATTAATGAGGATTTAATTTTAATATATATAACAATATATACGTGTGAAATGTATTGGTCTTAACGCTTAATTGCTTAAGTCATCCTAAATCCTAAGAGTATGGTTTATTGCCTAATTTATTTTATTGCAAAATACATATGTTAATGAAATGAATTATCTTAGCTTACACTGCTACTTTTTCATAGGTACTATTTCTGTACTAAAAATCTGTAGTACTGGAAATTAACTTTTAATATTTAGTACTATTTCTTTACTTTAAAATTATTGTAATATTTAGGTACCTGTATTTTACAGTATTTGATTTGTACTAAAAAAGTTGGTACAGAAATAATGAAATAGACAAACTTTCAAAATGCTGAAATGTAACGGTGTAACCAAAAACCTGTGGTACTTAAATTTCAAGTACAAATCAAGTACTGTAAAATACAGGTACCTAAATATTACAATAATTTCAAAGTTGATTTCCAGTACTACAGATTTTTGGTACAGAAATAGTACCTATGAAAAAGTAGCTGTGTATACCCTCTATTTCTTTTTTTTTCTTTTCTTAAATTATAGAAGAATCAAAGCCGTTTATTTAAAAACTTATTTTTAATTATTCCAGCCTTTCTCTCGTTATAGTACCAATGATTGAAATATAACGCTACATGTCTGGTATATAAAGTATATAAGCAAAGATATTTTACTAAGGTGCTTTAGATCACACTACAAACCAGTAAAGTCTGAAATGGCCTATATCTGTACTCGACTGTACTGATTTTTACTCGACCAGTCTGAATTGGTCTGAATTTTACTCGACATTACTCGACCCCAGTCTTAACCATACTCGACCGTACTGATTTGTACTTGACCCTTATCTTTGCCATTGAAAATAGTCTGAACTATTACTTGACCAGTCTGAAACAGTCTTAACCCATTCTCGACCTGTACTCGACCAATTTTTTCAGTCTAAACCATACTCGACCAAAGGTCTGAACAATACTGGACCAGTCTGAACCATACTTGACCAAAAAACCTATATTTTTTTTTAATTTTAGCTGTTAAAATTAATTTCTTTTTTTCTGACATGAAAACAGCCACAATAAAATAAAGATATATATAAAAATATATTTTTACATCCTTACATGATTCTCAGATTTATCAAATAGAGATAGTTAAATTAAATTATCTTATATAATAATTTAAGTATATTAATTTTTAAGTTTTAGAGTTTTGTTAAAAAAAAAGATTTTCTTTTAACTAAAAACCACACCTTTACTGAGGGTAATAAAACCTTATTAAGGTGCTTCTTGTTTGGCATGTGTGTGGTTTTTTTTTTAAACTTAATTTTTCTAAATTCCTAAAGAAAAACTATATAAGTTTCATGGTTATATACAATAGTTATATAATTATCTTTTTAATGAGGTAACAACAGCCAAAAAATCACTGAAATTGTTTAACCTTATATTAGAAATATATCTATTCTTATTATGATTTGGGATAATATATCAAAAGGGGATAGAAAAATTAAAGAAATAGATAAAAATTTTCTTCTGGTTAGTGGTAAAGTATAAAGTAATACCTCCTGCTTGGGGCAAACTCATAAAAAAGATCACACCTGGTCAGAGAGTATTAATTTCTAATTAACATTCATTAAAAATTGCAACATCCTGTAAAACTTAAATCGCAAGGCCTTTTGAATTCACTAGATAAGTAATACACGAGTTTAAGAAAAAAAGGGCTTTCTTTTTACCTGTAAAACACACATGTACTGAGGTAAATAAACCTTATTAAAGTGCTTCTTGTATGCCATGTCTTTAATTTTGACTAAAGTTATTTAAATTTAATTGAAAAAAAAATTTTCTGCAACTTTGGAACGCATTTCCTTAATTTTAAATGGTTATCAAGGATTGCTATGGAAGTTCTATTATCATGATTATCTTAAATTCTTGGTTTTACAAAACAAAGGTGTTATTTTTAAAATTTATTAAGTTGCTTTATATACTATATTTTAAATATATTTTAATAAAAAAAATGTTCACTACATTATTAACTAAACTCAACTGACACCATAAATCTATACAAGGCTTAAGTAAATGGTGAAAATTGTCCAGTAACCATAAAATATATCTGAAACATTAAAAAAATTTGAATAACTTTGAAAATATTAGTCACAACTCAGTTTTGAGATTATTTGATCAGCTTGTTTTATTTTTATTTTAAAGGTGATATATATATATGTAAGTGTTGATAAATATGGTGTTGAATTTATATTATGTTTATTGTGAAATTTTGGTTTCAATGCCATATTGAATACATTTTAAATTTCAAATTGTTGTTCAAATTTCTAGCCAGGGGAAATAACTGTTAAAAACAGTTCCTAAGTTGATGAAATACAAAAGATAGATACAAAAACTAGGTCTAGGTTGGTTAAGACTTAGTCGAGTATGGTTCAGACTAGGTCGAGTATGGTTCAGACTAGGTCGAGTTTGGTTCAGACTAGGTCGAGTTTGGTTCAGACTAGGTCGAGCATGGTTCAGACAAAAATAAAATGGTTAAGTACTGGTCGAGTACAAGTTCAGACTGTTAAGTATGGTTCAGACTACAGTCGAGTATTATCAAGTAAATTTCAGACCAATTCAGAGTGGTCGAGTAAAAATCATTACAGTCGAGTACAAATATAGGCCATTTCAGACTTTTACTGGTTTGTAGTGTCAGTAGAATTAGATACACTTTAAATCAAATAAATCACTTTGTTACCTAATAAAGAAGTCCGAAGAAGCAATTTAGGATAAAATATCTTATATAAATTAGGATTTGCCTATTTTTAGGTCGTTTTTTTGTTATATAGCTCTTCAGCTGTTTCGGTTCTTATACATCTTTCAAATATTCGGCTGTGAGCGTTCCTGATGAAGGTAAATCCAGAAAAGCGCTGCGGACGCATGAAATTAATAACGTGTTGTTTTCATTTCTTTAACCTGTAAAGAAAATGACGCATTCAACATAACAATCAGCTGTATAAAGCCATATTTTCGAAATTCAAGATTTTTAAGTTCGTTTCTCGTTCTAATACAAAATGAGAGCATTATTTTTCGTAATTTTCTGTTTAAACTAATCGATTGTATTCGATTGTCAAAACAATCATTGACCTGACATTCTATACAAAACGGTCTCCAAAAACAAAAGTCAATTAGAAAAAGAAGTTAAAAAAAAAGATTGCGTTTCATATAATAATATAGAAGAAGAGCAATATAGAATTAAGATTTAGTATCAAACCATTATACGACCATAACCAGAATATTAATCAAACTTCTGATGAACAGTTTGCTCGTATGACCCATACTATCTTATTTTCATGCAGCTTGAAACGATTCCGACACCCAAATTACTGCCCTTTTAAATATGATGCATAGTCTGCTCTCCAGGATTAACCAATATTTCGCTCACGCCTACTGGTCTTTGTGGATATTATTTTTAAAGTGTATCAATTTGATTACAATTGATAACATCCCTTGCTGACTTTACTGTTCCAGATCTTGCTTGTTAATACTGTACGATATTTTTTATACCCGAAACTTTACCAAAAACCCTTCATTACCCGCTTTACTTTAATCTCTAATGTCTTTGAAGTACAAGTATTTCAAGATTGAAGAAAAAACGGATACACCAAATTTTTTTTCGAGGCAATAGCTCTCATTTTGAAGCTATTCACATAGACCTATCGCTTCGAGTTGAACTTTTGTTCATGTTCGGATACATATTTTTTCCGCTTTCTCTGTCTCTTGTGTGACTTGTTTTGTTTTCTGTACCACACTTCATAAGGACATGTTAACTAGCCAATATAGAAAACATAATACTACCAGTAAAGGTAGACCATACAAAATGAGCTTTGTTTGCCTGTTTCGTTCGTTTTCTTGCAAGATATGCTATTAAATTATCCCTACGAAACTAAATGGAAATTGCAGGAATAAACTTGCTCCTCATTTTTAACCGATTGGGTTAATACCTAGCCTCGGAGCATTTTTTTCTTAATTCTGGTTGAATTTTTGTTCATCTACGGAATTTAATGACGAGATTCGTGTATAATTTCATAAAATTCTTTACAAGGAGCACTCATTCTGTAGTGATAAGATTTTAGAAAGGCGGCATGATGTCAAATAGTTTACCATTTAATCCTATGGAAAATTCTAAATCTTCATATCAATCTTGAACAAGAAGTAACAGGAATAATGTGAAAAAACTCATTAAAGATACCAGGCTTATAATGTACATAAGACTCATAAGTGAAGCAGATAAGGCTAAGGCAACCTATACCTCGTGGGGGGGAGACACCTTAGTGTTTCGATTGATTGATTGATTGAATGTTGATATTTAACGCCGGAGTGCTTGTAGAGATCCACCCACCATGGCAGGAAAACTGACAATCTTAGTCAAATAAGATTGGAATCAAGTACATCTGCCATGTGCGGGATTCGAACTCACAATATCAGTGTTCACAAGCTAGCGATACAGTAGTTGGACTACTTAAACCACTCAGCCACCGAGGCCCCTGACCTTCAATAACCGTAAACACTTGGTTTCTTTTCTTGCAAAATGAGATATGCGCCGAAGCAATTCCATATTTTACCCACATTCATATTTTTTATAAGACATCTTGAAGTATTTTTGAGGCTATTTGAGGAGTTGATTGCAGTTTTGAATTAAATGCAAGCAGTTTGAATCCATAAAGCAAATATGTAAAACACAATTTAAACATATCGATTCTGATATCTTACAAAAACTTGTGAAGATCTGAAGGATGTTATTTGATAGATTTATATAATTTTTTGATTTTCCAATTTAAGGGGAAAAAAATTGGCCTAATTATACCTTCTCCTTTTTTAAACTGTTACTACGAAGCCACATCAGTTAAAACTTTATAAAATGGCGATGAATTAGACATCTTATTCTGGACATTAAACATAGATACATGGTCAGCTATTTTACCCTGTAGTGTCTGCATTGTATATATTTACCTGTAGTGTCTGCATTGTATATATTTAAGTGATTTTTATTTTCTGTTTTGCTTTTGTTTTTGTTTTTATTATTCGTGTTAAAACTTCCGTTTGATATTTTTTTTAATTAAGCCTTTTTATGAACTTAAGTACAATGTCAGTTTTTATCTGTTATTTAATTAATCGACTAATATTATTAAACCACACAAATGACATATTTGTCATACAAAGTTGCTTCAACACTTGGTGATGCCGTGTACCGCCAGGTAATATCACTACGTAATTATAAAATATACAAGAAGGTATTCAGTGTAATAAGTAATGACCAACAAAATTGCTTAGAAATACAATAGAAATGGATAATGGAAAAAAAAACAACTTTTTGTGACTTTTATGTATATCAATATAAACATGTCCTTGTTAACACTATGACTTTTCTGCATTTTTTCCCAAATATGACTGCTATACCTTTCAAGTAATTATGGATTGCATAACGGGTTAAATCTAATATTAAGCGATACACGTTACTTTTCTGTAAATTTCCCGTTGAAACTAAAGAATTGCATTTGATTAAAAAAAACAAGGTTCATTTCTAAAATTACTAATTATCAAATCAGTCTCAATGAACAAAATCTATTACAGAAAAACATTGTTTTATGAATCACGATATTCTCGGGAATTTCCATTTCACTTTATAACTATTGGTTGCAGCGTGCAGTTTATGTCCAATAACACAAATTTAAAGTGCACTTCTTTAGTACAAATTAAATACAAATTTGAAAAAATCCCGACTGCGTTTTCTCTTTTAGATTTTTAAAGTGAAGTGTACTACTTTTAGGACAAAATATATCAAAATTATAGAAAACTTCAACGGTTCTTACCCAAAAAATGAACAATTATATGATAAGATGAATTTAAATCAAATTAACAGCTCCAGACGTACTCATTTTTTTTTGTACAAAGTCAATACTAACCTTAAAATTCATGACCCGTCTCTTTTGTAGTGTATTTTATACATGAAAACATAAATAAATAAATTGGGAAAGTGTATGAGTTTTTCTCAAGTAATACACTGTTTAATACAACGAAAATCAAAGGACGATAACTGTGTCATCGGGCAGTATGATATTCTTTATCTTAACTTCCAATGTGAAATTTTATGTTTCATGTATATTCAGGACGATAACAAAATCTATAATACTAAATGAAAGTTTTTTCCTATTTTTCAACTCGAACTTTAAATTGTACAACAAAATGTTCTTGCACTTGAAAGATTTCTCTCACTAGTAAACACTTTTCAGAGTTTATTTGCAAATGCATTTTGTTTGCACTTTTAAATGCGAAATTCTCTCATCAGTGGAGATTCTGAAATTATATGACGTCAGAAATATTCAAACTGAGTAGATGTTTCAAATTTGAAATTGCAGTGAATGAATAACTATTTTGACAAGGTCATGTTTTTCTCGGACTGTTGATGACGTCTTTACACTAAATCCATTGGATGTTGGGTGTGTACTGATTGATACTTTAGTCTTAGATACATGATTTTTTTTAAATTAGTTGTTATTGGCTTTGAACTAGCTGTCAGTAACTGCGAGTACTCTCAGATATGTACTTAGTTTCCTTTTTGTTGTTAGGAATGTATAACAAATATGTCAAATATTCAGATAGCTTCATTTGTGGTGTTTAACTATATTGGTTAACTACAAAACAAACAAAAAATGACATTGTATATTGTTAATTTAAGCATAATTTTAAATTAATCTGCAGAAAAGGGACTTCCGAATTCCTGTCTTCCCCACATTTCATCTGCAAGTAAACCATTTTCTATAGTTTTAAAAACAAAGGTTTTTTTGTCGCTGGTTTGTTGTCTAACTGAGATAAATTCCTAATATCGGTTTCTTTATATTTAAGAAACCAGCAGCCATCCATTCTGCTTGACATGAAAAATCATTGATGCGGTAATTTTTAGAAAAAAAGTAACTGTTCATAAAATCTTAAAAGCATTTGGAACATTACGGTGTTTCTACCTTACACATTTAGTCCGAAAATTTAGATAAGATCCATGTAAAGTCTTTAACTATTGAATGTTGTTTTTGCGTGAGGGGTTCACGCCTATATATTGGTGAGTTTTGGAAGTGTCTATGGGCCATTCGATATCCTCGGAATCAAGATTATCGGAACGTCTCGAAAATTTTCGATCATTTATACAGGTAGTTATCCATATCTTTGATACGGTCCCTCTATGGATAGGGTACCACGTGACATTGTATATTTCAACAATCAAAGTTCATTTGTAAATTGGATAGTAAAACAATAAAGACTAGGTTGCAGTCAAAAAATCATTTAGATGTTAGAACCTATTTGCACTTTGACAAAATATATGTGTTTTTAATGATGCGAATGTTTATTAAATATCAAGTATAAAGATACCGCAATTATATAATTCATGCTTTGAGACGGTCCCTGTACGCGTTGTGTGTGTAGTATTAAATACAGCGTGTTGTTGTGCATTGTGACAATAAACATGTGAATAGTTTATTGACATATAATTTCCCAGAATAAACTGACTATTTCTGAACGTTTATCATTTGATATTTTGTATTTCAATCATAGCATGGAAAAATGTCGGAAAGCATGAAGAAATCTAAGAAAACGATATTTCTGTTATAAATATTTATCTTAGGTCGGAAACACAGTGGTCGGAAAGCAGAAATTAAATAAACAAAAGGATTTTTCTGTCAAAAATATCTAATTTTATTAATAGATACTACCAGACCAAGAGAATATTCATTATTAGTTTAAACTGAGACTGAATTTATTCTTAAGAGAATATAATTAAAATTGTCATATATACGTGCAGTATATGTCTCACAGGTTTGAACAGTCATTACATTTATATGCAACGTATGAACACCAATGAACAGGGATGCGTACCCAAGGTTAGCTAAATATCTAAATTTAAACGGTCTTGAATGAAAAAATACTTGCATGGTTTCAATTCACAAGGATTTTAAATCCTTGCATCTGACAAAAAACCTAATTAATATTTTACAATAATCATAACAAAATTTAATTACTATGTTGATTATATTATACTGTTTTAGTATGGATTTATAAGTCTCTGCTTATATTTTGTATAGCAATATATTCATGTAGTGGAATGTTAGACTTTAAGAAGAGATTGATTTGATATTATATTCTAAATTTTCGGAAAAAATCATTAACAGGAATGTATGTTAATTATAAAATTCCAATTCTTTTTTTGTTTGTTTATTTTAATAGTTCAACCTTATAGTATCTAAATATTTGCACTATGGTACGGTTATGAAAATTGTATTCATTGTGTTGACCAGCTATCTTACACGTCTTGGTTCATTAACATTATATATCACCCTGTTCACACGCACACTATCGGTTTGCGTTCACACAAATTCCAGATTAAATGGCAATAAATCCGGAGTCAAAACACATGAGGTAGGTAGTTTGACATCCGAATTCAACCATTAGATTAAAATATGTGATGACGCAAATGCGTATTCTTATCCAGAGTATCAGTGCGTATGATTTCTATTAACTATTTCTTGCGCAAAGATACCATGTGCATGCATAAATACTAATTTCGCTCGCGAATGTGAATTTTCGCTTTTCTTATCTAAATGCAGGACACGGCAGTAAGAGCTTGACATGTGACTTTCAAGCACGGTCATCATTACTTACGGTATTCTGACCTCTAGCTGTTTCTCTTTTCTGTTCTTTTTTGAGTCACTGTCCTATTATAAACTTTGACATTTTCGAAATGCGAAGGATTTTCTACCCCAGAAATAGATTACTTTAGATGTATTCGTTTCAAAATTTTGGGTTCTGAATTCCTTTCAACTTCGTACTTTATTTGGCCTTATTAACGTTTTTTATTCGAGCGTTACTGATATTTCTTTGTAGACTTAACTCGCGTCTGGCGTACAAAATTTTAATCCTGGTATCTTTTTATATAAATTGGTTCTCTTGAGAGTATGTTCAGGTATAGTTGATTCATAAAGCTTCTGAAAATAAGATATTCTTCAAAACCAAGTTTTCCTGTAGAATATTTGGATTGATTTAAGTAAAATCAGGAAATCTTTAATATTTGAGATGTTTTATGAGACCAAAATAAGTCTCTGTATATGGGTCATTTTCAAAAAACGTCGAATTTTGAAATTGAAAAAATTATTAAAAGTTACTTATTCAAACAACCCTCTTCATTAGCAATTCAAAACAAACAGTACTTATAGAACACCATATTTAAAGATGCAATCTTAATAATGTCATACAAGAATATCTTGAAACATTTTATGATAGGTGGTACACTATTTTGCCTCTCCTGTTACCATGTTCAAAAGAAATTTCGGGTTATTAAGAAAAGGTTTAGATAAAATTTTAAGCTTGTTTTTCGTAGCCAATTAGATGGTTTTCAAGAGTTTTAACTTCTATATATATTCATTCTGTGAAATAATAGAGTATTTGCCAATTTTCCAGGTTGTACTGAAAAATGCCTCTAAAAATTGGTTTTCAAAGGTTATAAAATTTACCACCAGTAATGCAAGTCTTGGATAGCAATTCACATTGTTCAGCATTTTTGCTCTCTTTAAAAAAAACCTACATCAAGTAAATCCCTCACATGTTAGTTTACTTTTGTCTTTATTTCATTGGTAACAGGAACGTACGTTAATGATATATCACTATATAAAGTTCTATCCTGTTACCTTTTTGTCTATCCTATTACCAATATCAGTATTGCACCTGCAAATGCTAAATTGGGAAGATTAAGACGTTATAACCTTAAGATGAGTTTAAACAACGAAATATTTCATTATGTTTGCAACTATATGTTATGATAAACTTTTAAAAGACGTTTCTGTCTATAATTGTCTATCCTGTTACTGTAACCATAGCAACCATAGTAACAGGATAGACATAACAGGATAGACAAATTTCTTCATTTTTGAATGCTGTTGTGAAATAACTACTCCATTTGGTGAAGTGATAATGTTGTTCTGTAGTGATTTTGGTTTCCAACACGTTATTGAACTTTTTACAAGTAAATTTTTGGTGTAATTAATCAAAATGTTGGTAACAGCATAGACACGAAAAAAGGTACCCTCTATTTTTTTTCACTAAATGTCTTGAAATTTCTTGTTTCTTCACTGTGGTTCAAGAAACGTGCTGTGTTAAATGTTAAGGTTACTTTGCACTTTTGAAATCAACACTGACCAATTCAATATTCATAGGGAGGACAATTTAACGGCTGATTTAAGTAGCGGTAACAGGATGGACATGAACTTCATGTACGCTGATTGAACTTAGTTCGTAGATAAAATGTTACATATAATATTAAAGAAGCTACGATTTTTCGTTAGAGTTATTATTAATGTTCTTAAAAAGTCCTTTTTGCAGACATCACGGCGATTAGAAAATTGGAAAAAAATCATTTGAGATGTGTTACTCTGACACTGTACGCACACAATTTATCCAAATATCGGACTTAAATACATTTTAATCTTATCAAAACAGATGTAAATCGTGTTTATTATTAATGTTCGGAATCATAAATCCTACAAGCTTTCATTTAAACAATTCCAACTGAAATTTCAATTAGAAATAAATATTTTAGCATGGGTGTACTGAAAATTCGACATTTTTTGAAAATGACCCATATAAAGAGGACCCAATGAAGCTGGTGTGTTACTCTCAAGAAAAATATACGAAACCTTCTTATAAGTTGCATGCCACAGGGTTTCACTTCAATTGGAAATTGGATTTTAAATTTATCTATACACATCTACCATGAGTACAGACAGCTTAAATAATGAGTTAAGAATAATTGAAGGCATCCAGGAAACAAAATATGAAGATATGATAGATAAAATAAATGCATCCATGCAGATTATAAAGCAAACTGAGTGCTTAGATTTATATTGCGATTGGTTTGTGCAATTTGCATTAGACATCCGGTGTGCAGAAACTGGGATTTGCAATAGGATTATGAAAAAATGATGTACAATCCCAAGTAATAATTAAAATAGTCAAGCCTTAAAATGTATATTCAAATAGTAGCTGTATATATACACTTTTCTATTCACAACTATCCAACATTGCTTTCAACTGACTTGTGCAAGAATCTACAGACAATTACACAATTTTAATAAAGGTGTTTTAACATCATCATTATCTTATTCTATTCACAGTCAATTATTTCAATTCAAAAACAAACAAAAATTCAGCAACAATTTTTTGGTGACCAGTCAACGGTCTCGGGTTCACGTATTGCTTTTCTTTTTTTAAAGAAAGCAACTTGTTTTTCGAAACAAAAATTGATATTTTTTTTTGACTAATTAAAACATAACTAAATATGCATTTGCTATTCAGTTATGCAAACTTATGGTCCTACATTCTACTTATATTTTGACATTGCAAAATTTAAAAAAGCAAACAATCTATACATCTTCTCCATTTTCTATTTACATCAGGAAACAGGTGAAATGTCTCCTTACTCCCATCCCCACCATGAAAAACAAACCAATGTCCATCGAAATTTTCAAGATGATAAACGCTTTTAAAATAGTATTTATTTAAATACAAGTTATATTCGAAAATAAACAAACACACAAGTTAAAAGATCAATTTTCATTACAAATATAGTAATAATCACATACACATTAAAAACAAAACAAAACAAAACAAACAAAAAAACAAGAAAAAACTGAGGATCGAAACTGTAATCTTCCAATCTTTGCTCTCATTGTTCTGTTTATTCTTAATCTATCCAAAGTATTATGTGTCCATTGCCGTAATAAACGTACAGCTACCAAACCGTATTTGTTGCACTCTATTTTTTGCATACGTATCTTCATGTTTGCAGTATATAATAGCATATAGATAAATGGAAATTAACATTTTACTATTCAGGCTTTCCTTATTTCCACTAAATAAATGTAAAAATATAAATATCAAAACTGAAAATAAATAAAATGATAACAACTATATAAACGGTACCAATTTTACCGCACAAGATTATTTACTGAAAATTAATGCTCGAGGCCTAAATATTTGAACATACAAAACCTTTTACAAACGTTAAAGTGATAATAAAACATAGAAGATACATAAGGACAAGAAATCAGAGCTATGCATGATGGAGATACAGTACCATGATCTGCTACTAGTATTTCTAATAGAACACGAATTAAGTGCAAATGCATGTACTTGTTATCAGTGCCAATTTGAATTCGAATAATCAGACCTTTTCACCTTATACCCACAAAACATGCATGCAATGAATACATTGGTTCTTCTTACCTTTTAGAGGTCACGCCAGTGACAGGGAATTGATAAGAGAGCCGACCGAAAATACATAACAGAGCCATATGTATTCAGTTTACATACAAGTAAAAAACACAAATTTCATAATTGGCTGCAGGCATTAAAATAGGAGTAGCTTCACTTTCTCTGTATTTTGATCAATTATTTTAAGAAAATCACAGCAAAATGTTTTCTTTGTTGATTGTATAGAAGAAAAGCCAATCCTTAAATCCTGCTTTTGTGATAAGTAAGTACTTTTCTATCAAAATTAAACTTGTGGTTTAATGGACATGCATTTAAAAACAAATTAAATCGCCTTTTCATTTCTGTGTTGTTGATTTACATTGCTTTGACTATTTCTGTAAAATGTTGTTCACAAGAAGTGTGTTGAGTTAATGCGATATTACTTAATAACATAAGCAACACGACGGGTGCCACATGTGGAGCAGGATCTGCTTACCCTTCCGGAGCACCTGAGATCACCCCCGGTTTTTGGTGGGGTTCGTGTTGCTTAGTCTTTAGTTTTCTATGTTGTGGCATCTGTACTATTATTTGTCTATTTGTCTTTTTATTTTTGGCTATGGCGTTGTCAGTTTGTTTTCGATCTATGAGTTTGACTGTCTCTCTGGTATCTTTCGTCCCTCTCTTACTTAAAATGGGGAATATCTTTATTTATTTGTTTTATCGTCTAAAGGTTTCTATCCTTTCATTCAGATATAGTCCCCAATCGGTAAAATCTGTACAAACGAATGATCACCACGAAAAATACCCTTTCGAAGAATTCATATTTTATTTTTCATGAGCGGAATGAAAAAAAAAATATTTGCAAAATGCTTTTATATTCTTTTCATAGAAAAATTAAAGAGGTATTATGCATTTTCAGATGATGTATCCCGCTCACATACTGGCACTTTGTATTGTAATTGTTAATGTATGCTGTTATGAAAAACATCAGAAACTAATACCTAACGGAAATAATGTACCAAATCCATGTTCAAAAAACCAGAAGAGTATTTGGAGAGCAGTAGGACATTTTAATCCCGACCATGGAGGTGTAGATATAAATTCCTTTGGAAAGGTACTTTTTCGTCTACAGAAAATTATTTAATTCTCTTTATATACAAAATTTTCTCTAATCAACATTTTAGAATAGACAATACTGCGCAGATAAGGAAAAAAATATCAAAGTCTAAAGATTTGCGCAAGTCTTTAGACTTTTATATATATAAATATATATAATTCGTCTAAATAACAACCCAACAATGTTAGATCTGTAAATTTGCGGAGGCAAATTTTTGTTCTTCCCTGGCCGGGATTCGAACTCATGCATGAGCAAATTTACAGATCAAAAATTGTTGGGCTGTTATTTAGACGAATTATGTATACAGAATGTGTTTACAGCCTTGTATCACCATCACTGGTGATCCAATGGATAAAATCTGTCGTAGAGTTGTCACTGGTTCAGACGTACTTTGAATATATATATATATACTATTCCATCTTCATGCCTTATATATCATGTACTGGATTACGAAGCTAGATTAAAACTGACGAGGAAAGGTAACACCAGACCACCGAAAGCTTTATTTTTGTGAAGCCTAGGTGGTCGGGTGGTCTAGCGCGTCGGATACAGTGCAGGCGAGTTGGTGTCACGATATCTCAATAGCATGCGTTCGAATCCCGGCGAGGGAAGAACTAAAATTTGCGAAAGCAAATTTACAGATCTAACATTGTTGGGCTGATGTTTAGACGAGTTGTATATACAGAATGTACACAGTCATGTATCACCATCATTGCTGGTGATCCGATGGATAAATCTGTTGTAGAGTTGTCACTGGTTCAGACGTACTTATAAATATAATTATTTCTGTGACTGTATCTTGCATTAATGTGTAGGATCCTTTACAATAGATATTTCAGCTGATCTGTAACTATTCCATCTTCATGCCTTATATATCATGTACTGTATTACGACGCTAGATTAAAACTGACGAGGAAAGGTAACACCAGGCCACCGAAAGCTTTGTTTTTGTGAAGCCTAGGTGGTCGGGTGGTCTAGCGTGTCGGATACAGTGCAGGCGAATTGGTGTCACGATATCTCAGTAGCATGAGTTCGAATTCTGGCGAGGGAAGAACTAAAATTTGCGAAAGCAAATTTACAGATCTAACATTGTTGGGCTGATGTTTAGACGAGTTGTATATACAGAATGTACACAGCCATGTATTACCATCTCTGCTGGTGATCCGATGGATAAATCTGTTGTAGAGTTGTCACTGGTTCAGACGTACTTATAAATATAATTATTTCTGTGACTGTATCTTGCATTAATTTGTACGATCCTTTACAATAGATATTTCAGCTGATCTGTAACTTTTCCATCTTTATGCCTTATATATCATGTACTGTATTACGACGCTAGATTAAAACTGACGAGGAAAGGTAACACCAGGCCACCGAAACTTTATTTTTGTGAAGCCTAGGTGGTCGGGTGGTCTAGCGCGTTGGATACAGTGCAGGCGAATTGGTGTCACGATATCTCAGTAGCATGAGTTCGAATCCCGGCGAGGGAAGAACTAAAATTTGCGAAAGCAAATTTACAGATCTAACATTGTTGGGATGATGTTTAGACGAGTTGTATATACAGAATGTACACAGCCATGTATCACCATCATTACTGGTGATCCGATGGATAAATCTGTTGTAGAGTTGTCACTGGTTCAGAAGTACTTATAGATATAATTATTTCTGTGACTGTATCTTGCATTAATGTGTAGGATCCTTTACAATAGATATTTCAGCTGATCTGTAACTATTCCATCTTCATGCCTTATATATCATGTACTGTATTACGACGCTAGATTAAAACTGACGTGGAAAGGTAACACCAGACCATCGAAAGCTTTATTTTTGTGAAGCCTAGGTGGTCGGGTGGTCTAGCGTGTCGGATACAGTGCAGGCGAATTAGTGTCACGATATCTCAGTAGCATGAGTTCGAATCCTGGCGAGGGAAGAACTAAAATTTGCGAAATCAAATTTACAGATCTAACATTGTTGGGCTGATGTTTAGACGAGTTGTATATACAGAATGTACACAGCCATGTATCACCATCACTGCTGGTGATCCGATGGATAAATCTGTTGTAGAGTTGTCACTGGTTCAGACGTAGTCTACTTATAAATATAATTATTTCTGTGACTGCATCTTGCATTAATTTGTAGGATCCTTTACAATAGATATTTCTTTTTCATATTTTTGCCTTATATATCATGTACTGTATTACGACGCTAGATTAAAACTGACGAGGAAAGGTAACACCAGGCCACCGAAAGCTTTATTTTTGTGAAACCTAGGTGGTCGGGTGGTCTAGCTCGTCGGATACAGTGCAGGCGAATTGGTGTCACGATATCTCAGTAGCATGAGTTTGAATCCCGGCGAGGGAAGAACTAAAATTTGCGAAAGCAAATTTACAGATCTAACATTGTTGGACTGATGTTTAGACGAGTTGTATATATATATATACTCAAGCAGGCTCTTCGTCTGTGGGCTCTTGCAAGGGATGTCTTAGTTGCAAACAAATACTGGTTACCCAGACTTTTAACAGTCACTCCACTGGTACAGAATACACCACATTTTGCAATGTTAATTGCAAGACTACACATGTTGTGTATCTCCTACAGTGTAAATGTGGTAAACAGTATGTTGGCGAGTCAGAACAGCCGTTTCACAAGCGAATGAACGGTCATCGTAGCGACTACCAATGCAAGCCAGACCTCCCTCTCAGTCGACATTTGAGATCCCCTGGCCACACTAAGGCAGATCTCAATCGACTGACCATTACAATCATTGACCACAACTCTGCTTGGTCTAGGGAGGATAGACTCACTCGGGAAAGATTTTGGATCAGAAAATTAACAACTTTGGCACCAAATGGGATAAATGAAAAAATGTAGTTTGACTCCATGCAGTGCTTCACATTTGGGTTATATTACTTATTATTACAGTCTCTGTTTCTATTTCTTTACCTTACTCATCTCTAAAATAAATCTGTTGAATATACCAATTTAAATTGCTTAATATGTTGAGGGATGTAAAAGTACCAAGCCACGTTCAACTAGTTAACCTTAGTCAAAATTTATTATTATATTTTAACGGCCGTCTGTTTGCGATGTTTAAATACGCAGACTCTGTTGTAACTACTCTACCGTTGTCAAATTTGAAATATCTACAAATTTAGATTGTTCAGTGCTGTTTATTTGGAATTCTTATTGACGCAATCGTTCTTGTAACATCATAACTGTCGTCACCGTTAAAGCTTTAGAATTGTGCTAGTTCATATCGCACATTATTATTTTTATTTAAAGCATATATTTGAACTCTCTGTTGTAATTAGTCATATAACCTATGTCGTGTTTAACACATATTTAGAATTGTGCAAGCGTCTTACCTGATGTTCGGTTTGACTTTTTTATTGTATAAATTTCAAGATTGTTATAGTTTAATCTAAGTAGACTGATATATGATTCATTCAACATCACAATCATATTTACTGATGAAGGATATCTGTTATCCGAAATATTTATAAATAATTACATTTATAGTTCCTTTTTTTTTGTTATTGGTGTTGTTGTGTACACTTTTTAGGCGTTTATATATATATATATATATATATATATATATATAAGTGCCTATAAATAGCAGCACATGACATACAAATCTATGGAAGTGTGGATTAATCAGTACAGAGATTGCACGCTTGATAAAGCTAGTTAGTCTAGCGAAATATTGCGTTTATTTTCATCATTTTGTAAATATTTTAAAACATTTTTATATTTACATACTAAATAGTGTGTTAAAATTACATTGTTAGGCAATCTATATATATATATATATAAGTCTAATTGAAAACAACGTTCAAACCTATGATTGCGTTGGATAAAAACAGCAATTTTTATACGTGTGCATGTAAATCAAATTTTTTGGTAGAGGGGTCTTAATACAGCACAAACAACAATTTCCAAAAGACAAAAAAAAGTGAAAAAGTCTATTTTAACAAAACGCATTTGACTAACAGGTCGAACAACTGATGTTCTTAAACCCTGCTGACTGCCATTGGCGATTGCCAAATAAATTGATCACCAGATCTAACAAAATGGATCTTAATATTAATTTAATACCAAACAGAAAACAATAAACTTGTGGAAAAGATGGTATACCACAAACATGAGGTGCAAAAATTTGTACACCATATCCGGATTTCGACAATTAATGTCTCTTCAGTGATGTTAGGGATCGAAACGGTATTTGGAAGGCCATATAATTTACTTCAATTTAGGAAAGACTCTTGAATTTCAAATATATATATATACGTCTGAACAAGTGACAACTCTACAACAGATTTATCCATCGGATCACCAGCAGTGATGGTGATACATGGCTGTGTACATTCTGTATATACAACTCGTCTATACATCAGCCCAACAATGTTAGATCTGTAAATTTGCTTTCGCAAATTTTTTGTTCTCCCCTCGCCGGGATTCGAACTCATGCTACTGAGATATCGTGACACCAAATCGCCTGCACTGTATCCAACGCGCTAGACCACTCGACCACCTAAGCCTAAGTATATAATGTGTTACTTTCATTTACAATTTAATGGAATGTAACTAGCTAAGCTTAAGCCAGTTTAAGAATGTTTTTTTTTGTTCTGGAGAATGGTGTATATATGTTGTGTATAAATTGTAATGTTATACAAATTATAATTTGTACAGTATTTTTGTATAAGTTATCAGTATTTAGTTAATCTCTTTACATAATTAGATAAAATAAGCACAGTGTCTTTGGTTAAGCTTATCACTGTTTTATTTCCACAACTACATGCTACAGTCTTGCACATAGTACTGACACAAAGTTCATATAAAAACACTAAAATATATTTTGTGGACATAGCATTTGGTATTAGTAAAAAAATAAAAATATAATCTTAACCAATCAGGTGTCCTTATTTGTAGTTTGATGACATAGAGGACAGAGCTTAATGTTAGGTTGAAATTTATAAATTTGTGAGTAAAACACCGAACTGGATAATTATTAAAGATAAACTTGTATCACCTGGTGAAAGAAGGTGTGTGTCATAATACTGATAACTTGTACAAAAACCTGTACAAATTATAATTTGTACGAAATTACAACTTGTACACAGCATATATACTGTATATATTAAATGTCCCTTTTCAGTAGTCTTCAATTTCGGAATGAAGACTAATGCACGTGTTTTTGCAACAATCTTATCATTCCCTATTCTAGTTTAATACTATGTTATTAAATTGATAAATACTTTGAAAAGTTTACTTTTTTATATAGTACAATAACCATGAATTAGATATCTAAAGTTTGAAAAATTCAATATTCGAAGGAGCAAAACAAAAACGAGTTTTCTTGGTCATTTATCAATAATGGCTGATGAAATATGATTTAATGATAGTAATAGTTTTTCTTACTCAGCTATTCATGTTCACATTTGGAAATTTTAATTCTGAATTTCGAACTTCAGATTTTTATTCATGAAAGATTCCATAGAATTGAGCGAGAATTTATTTCAGGATTTTATGCTATATAACAAGACTTGGACTACAGAATTATGCCTTATTGATTCGGATGGTGATGGTAAGATTAATGGAGAAGAGCTAGGAGATCCAAGCTGTGATTGGACCCCAGGAAAAAAACCCAAAGGACCAGCAACAGATCATCCAGGTATTCTTTCTGTTCAATGCTGCTAAAATTTAGCGTTCCTTTCTTTATTCTTTCTGTTCAATGCTGCTAAAATTTAGCGTTCCTTTCTTTATTCTTTCTGTTCAATGCTGCTAAAATTTAGCGTTCTTTTCTTTATTCTTTCTGTTCTAACGTATAGTTATAGTAAACATATTTTAGAAAACTGTTTGCACCATACAAGAAAAATGATGAATTTCTTGATCAATAATATTGTAGGGTTTATACAATAACATAGATGAATACCAATTATCTGACTGAGTCAATTAATTCTGTTTAAAGATACTTTCTCTGTGTCCATTTTCAGTCAAAAATGATGTCTGCATCCGCAACATATCTTCATTACACGTTTAATTTAAATTGTATTTCATAAAAGGGTCCTACATTGTTCAATCTTCTTTTCAATACGCTTTAATTCAAATAACCACTTCAAGCAGTGCCTTAACCGTTTTAAGACCGTCAAACAGACGATAGTTCAGCAATCAAAATTGATAAGAAGCTCATGCATGAACAAAGGAAAACGTCGACAAGAAGATGAGCACAGTTGGTTCCCATGGGAATGCCGATTGTTCTTGAAAATCACGTCTTCCAAGCATAACAAATATATTGCCAATCAATTAATCAAGCATCATGACAAAGTCAGTTTCAGAGTATTGTGTGTATCATAGTGTTTCTTTACAAAGTACAATTATGATTTGTCCATTCCTAATACAAGATATTTGTATCTACGTTGGCCATAATTTTTTATGAATGAAAAGTCAAACCAATTCTTTCAATTTGTCTTGAAGTTTTGATTGCGAAATACTTGTCTTAAGGATAGAAAAGTCTAATTTTTATATCATTACAAGCGGAAAGAAACTTATATTGCATTAAATGGACTTTCATCAATTATAGTCGCTTATATCCACGTCATTTGGACTAGTAGTTAAATGTCTCATTGGCAATCTTACCAAATATCCTTGTTTTTATATTTCAACTTACTAACACAGCAATGGTATAATACTTTTAAGCGCCAAGACTATTTAATGACACGAAAATGAAAATGATACTTTATAAATTGCTTATGCCCAAAGTGCTTTGCTGGATTAACCTTCATCAGAAACGCTCACGCACAAACATTTGAAGGCCAAGGATGTATAATTACTTGAAAATAATAGAATGTAACATCTATACTACTAAAATAATGAGATCCAATTTGTAAGCCGGCATGACGTAAAAACGACGAATCAAAAAATTCAACTTTATATAACTAATATAGGACAATGGTGTTGATTAAAAGTTACACCATTCCAGGCCCTTTTGTTTTCCACATAATGAATATTACCAATAATAATAGTACCTGTTACCTGTTACCTGATCTGTTACGTTCCGCCTCTGCAGGCGCACCACCAAATGGTGTATTTGGGATTTGCTATATACACGGGTCATAATCACACCTGAACTTCGTCATTATACAGGGATTGACACTACTAAATTCAATCATGATTGACAAAACAAAAATATATCTACAAGAAGTTTCCGGTTGTAGTAAGAAAACCAGGACGGATTCAAAAAGAAAGATTTTGAAAGCAGAGAAAATTCTGCACCCTATAATCAGCATGACTTTATCAAATGACAATATGAATACTAAAAATCTAGGCTGAAAATAAGGTGTAGGTACTTTAACTCAGCCACGAACCCGCTATGTCGCGGGTGTGTTCTAGTTATCTAAGAACAAATCGGTATGTTGTGTTTGTGATATAGTAAAATACAGCATCGGGAATGAACCATAAATGACCCAAACAATTTCTGCTTTCATATAAAGAACTTTATAAAACCAAAGAGTGATAATTATAAAGGAATAATCATCGCTTCGAAAGTTTAAAGTGATTTGGTAACCGTTATGAAATATCTAGGTGACAGATAACCTAGGATATGTTTCAATTGTCGTTGATTCAAAACTTGTCCCCCTATCATCGTCTTTGAAATGTTTACGTCGAAATCCGTTATAGATAGGAACTGTATATCACATAGGGAATAACAATGAAATATACGTAAGGCCTACAACAATGAGAAAACCCATACCGTTTATTGAGCTATGAAAGGACCTGATTTGACCAAATGCGAAACACTTCATAATAGAAAATTAACGGTCTGATTTATAACATAACAAAAAACGAAAACAAAATATGGCAGACAGCAACCTATGACATCCACGGGATTTCAAGTTCCCGTTTTAAGAAAGACACATACAGAATGTGGCGGAATATAACATGTTTGTGAGCGCTTATAATTAACCCTCTTCCTAATCTTGGACAGTGGTGTAACAAAACAACATAACATGAACAAAATTAGTTGAAAAGGGTTTGATTGATTCATCAGATTGTAATAAGCACAATAACAAATATTAGTAAAACCACAATGAAAAATACTAGTAACACAAATACCATAGACATAAAGTACCTATCTAAGAGTACTCGCAGTTAATTATAGCTAGTTAAAATCCCCATGTTAACTGATAAATTACAATTTTCTCTCACACTTAAATTCATTTATACGAAGTTTGGAAAGGATTTCTATCCTGTTTTCTCCGAACTCCCTCGACACGTTGGCCAAGAAATTGTCGAAAGACCAATTAACGACGGCGAAGAGGTGCGGTGATATTTGTGACTCGCTGTAACATATAGGTATAGAGTAAAACCTAACGATGACTTAGAGGTTAAGAGGTTGACTGACAATTAACTATAATCCAAACATAAGTTTTACCACAGTTTAATGGATAGGTCACGCTGAAAAGATGTTCGACCTTTTCGGCCTTGAGACGACTCGTTCATTTTCCTATCACAACTGTACTGGTAACCAACGTGCGTCTACTGACGGGCATATTTAGAACCTTAGTGATGCCTAAATGGAAAACTACAACCTTGAGACAGCATGGTACGAAACAGCGCCCGGACTGGGATAAAAATTAACCACATGTATTTCTGAACCACGACATGTATTTCATGTCAGAGACGGTGATACCATAATATCACATGGACATTTTAATATTAACAAAATTATAGACTAGGTATCTTATAAACTTGGATGAGAACAACTTTTACGGATGTGTGCTTGTTAATTTGTGTCTTGGATACACGATTTTTTGAATTGAACTAGCTTTCAGTTACTGCTAGTACTCTCAGATCTGTACTTTGTGTCTTTACGGTTTTTGACAGTTGATTTTGTGCTTTGAATCGATCTAATGAGCCAAAACTTTTCAAATGATCACTGTCCCAGGTGACGGGAGGGTTGTGCGCTCGCAAACATGTTTAACTCCGCCACGTACTGTAGGAATGAAGAACCTGTAATTCAGTCGTTGGCGTTTGTTGAATATCATATTTGTTTTCGTTTGTTGTTTTGTACATAAATCATGCCGTTAGTTTTCGTGTTTGAATTGTTTTACATTTTGTCATTTCAGAGCCTTATATAATTTGCTATGCGGTATGGGTTTTGCAAATTGTTGAAGGCCGTTAGGTGAAATATAGTTGCTAACTTAAACGTTATTTGGTGTTTGGTGGAAAGTTGTCTCATTGGCAATGATACCACATATCATCTTATTTTATTTTGTACACGATCAATGCTGCACTAGTGTGACATGCAATCAATATATCCGACTATCCAAGCGATCTTCCATCGTGGATTGCAATGTGGGGGGTAACAAAAAGGCAGTCACTTATTACGTAACGTCGCTACATCGATATGAATTGTATATTCATTATTCATTATCAAAATACCATCTGAATAATCAAGTCTTGCTCGGATCTTTCAGGAATGGTCAAAGAAGACTGAGTTTGCAGGTTGTCGGGCGATGATTCACGCCTACGAAATGAAAATAACACTTTATTTCGTGTGTCCGAAGCGCTTTTCTGGATTTACCTTCATCAGGAACGCTCAAACTAAATCATTTGAAAGACAACGAGGTATAAGACCAAAACACACGAAGAGCTATATGATCAAAGGGTACCTAAAACAAACACAAATTCATCTAAGGTAGATAAATCTATAAGGCCATTGTAATCAACAAAGAAGAGATCACACAAAACAACACATTTGATGAATATAAAACCCGCATCAAATAGCAGTAGGTAAACATGCCGATGAACATCAACTGAAATATTCTGTACACCAACTTGATCTAGAAGAATACAAACGGCACACCATCTCGCATGGCATTCACACATTAGCTCGTGGACAACGAACGTCAAATAGAGCGTGGTATTATTGTATAGTCATAAGGATAAATTGACGCCCGTTTTACATGAGGAAGATAATTGAGAGCGGAATTCGAGTCATTGTTCTCTAACAGATGTTACAATTGGGTTTGAAGTATTTTTGCGTATCAGAAACAACAAACGAGTTTTCAAGTGTTTTAATCCTCAGACTAAAAAGAGATACCTAATTAACAACAAAGCTGCGGTGAAGAGGATGACATATATGAAGAAAATGTTCTCACATCGAATATGTTACAAAATGATAATCTTTATTTACCAAAATCATAACAACTATAGGCATAAAACATATAAACTACACACAGTATACATAGATAGCAGAAGGTAGTGTGAAACATATTACAACATGTTAGATCTTAATTTCTGTGTACGAAATATAAATTTACCCAAATTACATAGTTCTCTAAGATTATTTTAACTCATTAATTGTATATATTTATACATAATATGTTTTCTCCAATAATAAGGTTTAATAAAATAAGATCTAAGACCTTGATAAACGGGACATTTTAAAATGAAATGTATCTCATCCTCAATGTCATTTTTACAACAACTACAGCTCTTGCATGAACTTGTTATTTGATCGCAAAAAAATCAACGTAAAAAGATGTACCTACTATTATCCAGTACCAATGATTGCTATTTGTATTGATATTCTATCCAGGCCTTGGTACAACAACCATGTATTTCTGGAGTATTCGATAGAGAGATAGATCGGGATGTCTACCAGCTTTGTTTAATTGCTATGTATATCAAATAATTGAATAGAGGTTTGCAGTACATTTTAATAAAGATACCCCTATGATTAAGAGCTCGAAAAGGCTGTGAAAGATCAAAAGTGGACAAAAAAGACAATATCTGTATGCGCCTAATAATAATCCCTGAATCATCGAATGTGTTGTCGTTAATCCTGACCATTGGGATGTTTATCGATTTCATTCGATATGTTAACACAAAACATGTCAACAGAGGTGTATTCTGACTTTCACGAAGTTTTACCCCAAACGATATTGCAGAGATTCGAAGACTTGAAATCCAATACAACACAGATAAATTGCAGAATAGAGGAACAATGGTGTATGGACGTTTTGATCATGTTGGAAGAGGGCTAGGAGCTAGAAGAAGTACTATTTTGATGTTGTCAACAGATCTCAGCATACATTATCATCGTATCAACATTGGATTCATAAATGAAGTACACAAGTTTAAGTCTGAATCGTCCATTTTGACCGAAGATGTTTAAAATGATCTTAATATAAAAAAGCATGTCCTGATCCCAAATAAACATGTATTCTTTCTTGGGTGAAATTAAGCGTCATCAACTAAAATGTTGCACCCTCAATTTTTAATGGATATTTTACATTTGAAGTATATTTTAAATTTCAAAACGACCGGCTAAGGACAACAAACAAAGGTTCAAATCGTATTGTCATTTTGTTATTTTGAAATATGCTGTAGACCGAGGTTGCTGCTATGAAGAGTCATAAAATTAAAAGCAGTGTAATCGTGCTTGATTTTCAGATAAATTGGACTGGAGATTTGGACTGAATTTAACTTTCTGGCAGCTATAAACAAATTCTAAAACTAGTATATTTGGCAATGAAATAGCCGAAATTAATTCATTTAAGAGACCTGCAACCTGATTAAATTTTGATCTTTAACTATGTTAGAAATGCTTTTAGCACCGCTACATTCAATTCTAACGGAACAGAGTGAAATATCCGACATTAATCAGATGGAAAGACCTGATGAATTTGAAATAGGGTATATAATCTATAAGTCAGCACTTTTTTTTAAACTTTCATTTCAAAACTTTATTTACTTTTCATAATATATGGTGGTAGACGTTACATTTGCCGACCTTTGTGCAGTTTTAAAATGTTCTTTTTGTTATTTCCTAAAAATTGTTTATGAACTGGCCTTCATGTGTTATTTTGGAATTAATATAAAAAAAGTTTGTTTCACCGTGCTTATTTTAGTGACGACTTTGTTCTTGAATCTTTTTCAACATAACTATGCTTTAAATATTTTCATCTTGAATATCCAACGAACAAAGAATATTCATATGTAAACCCTTACATTTTCCAAGTCAGTATCACCCCCAGTTTTTGGTGGGGTTCGTGTTGCTTAGTCTTTAGTTTTCTATGTTGTGTCATCTGTACTATTATTTGTCTGTTTGTCTTTTTATTTTTGGCCATGGCGTTGTCAGTTTGTTTTCGATCTATGAATTTGACTGTCCCTCTTGTATCTTTCGTCCCTCTTCCAAAAACTAAACAATGGAATTAAATTTTCTTGGGCCTTTGAAGAACAGAAAATGATAAAACATGAAATGTTATGTCTTTAAAAATACGTAAGCTTATGTTTTGTATTGCGATACTTGAAACGGAGTCAAAAATATCCAGATAAATAAGAAACTACTTTTATAATTTACTTTAAACGTTGAAATGTCTCAACTGAATCGTGTCTCGGTAGAACAACCTTAACTTGATTTTAATAATTGGTTTTAACATACTAAAATTAGATTCATGTCAATGAATAATCAGGGTTGCGCAGTTAGGATCGTTTTATGATCATTTGAACCCATAGAAAAACTCATGCTTATGGGCGTTCTTTTGGATGTGCGGGATGTAGAAATACAAAATGTCTGTCCTTATCCAATCCAATGCTCCACGCAGCTTAAATTTTGAACTCTGCATCCCACTTTGCAGAAACTACCTATTGGATTTATTGTTAATTCCGTCTAGTCCGGATTATACACGAAATATTTGCCATTGGACGTAAAACAAATAATAAACCAATCAATTAATCAATCATGAAAATCGTGTCTACTTTCCAATTCTGAGTACGACTGTTTGAATACTATTAGCTACATGGTGTGCTAGTGACCTAATACGATATATATGGGGTCAGTAAATTCCATATGGGGTGAGAGCGAAGTCCGAATCCCAATATGGAATTTACTGACCCCATATATATCGTATTAGGTCACTAGCACACCATGTAACGAATTTATCTTACCGACTATCTTCACATGTGGTATGTAGACTAGCGGCCTACCAAAGTGATTAAGTCTTCAATACAGTATTAAGAACCTTCTTCCATTTGTATATACAAAAAACAAATGCCAACAATAACAACTTGTTAGCTTTAAATTTGTTTTATGAATTTATTTCAATCGTTCATCATCAATTTCTTCGTCTGTTGAAACCTTTCAGATTTCCGTTTTGTTTTAAAAGAGAAGTAACTCCTTACTAACCCTATATGGTAACTAACCCCATATGGTAACTAACCCCATATTTTTAGGACACCCTATATCAAATATATGTAGTCACCACGTGGAGTCTTTTAAGCAATCATATCCCCAGAAATCTATAGGAGGTAAGATAAGAACACATATTACTTGTATATCGTGTGATTATGATAATATTCAATTACAAAAACAAGGAAGGAATCTCATATCACAAACATTAAACAATAACATATAGAAAGAAAACAATTTGGTCGTGTCACTTTATACTAATTTAATCTTGATACCAATGTACAGCACTATAGCCGACATTCAATCAAATTTGAAGTTTATTTTCAGTAACATAATCTTAACATTTAAGTTTTAGTTATTATTTAGCTACAATAAGTATGTCGTTTACACCACTCTAGTATTAAAGGGGCACTAGCTACGAATTATATAAAAAATCTAAAATAGGAGTTTTTTTGTTCAATCATCAATGAAAGTGAAATAGTGAAATAATTATTCGCTTTTAGCAGCCAGTATGGTTCAATTTTGTCAAAATAAGCTAAGAAACATTGATGACGAATTATTCACTTGCAAGTGAATAATTCTACCTCATTGAATCCGTATTCATGTGAACTTCAATTTAACCTCTTAGCTAGAGATGGATAACGCATGAATTGTTCGTGTAAAGTTATTTAAAGGAAAAGAATGTCAACATTGAAAGTGAAACAAAAGTAAATCATTTGATTGACTGATTCGATCAACAGAAATCATTCTTATACAGGTAAAAACGATGATAAACGTATATTTTTAATCTTTAATACGAAATTAAAAAGACATAGAAAAAGCCCATTGCACGAGTTCGCTTAATCTATTTATATCTATATTTATGTTTACATCGCTTATATGGTCTACGGACGACTTCGGAGGTCAACTCGATAGTTAATAAGATGGCATCTAGACTAAAATACACACGAAATGAAGCTACATATTATCGAGCCCATGCCCTGTAAATTGTTTATTTTTGACTTTTAATAGTTTGGATAAATGTTTAACATTGTTATAAATCAAATATGAGAATTTGAGTCAAATCGGTGAACATGAATTTGACTGCTAGTGCCCCTTTAAGTGATTTGTAGATATATGTCAGTTTATAACATTGTCATTTGTCTTATTATTGTAGGTATTTGTGAACCAGTTGACAGTGACATGTGCAAACGACGTAATCAAGGATTTAAGCAATGTCCGAAGTGAGCACCACCTAATGTTCAGCCTGATTTTCAGCCTTTGTTGCTTGTTAAAGTATTTTATAAACATGAAGCATTTTCTTGCATCTCAACTTTCCTTGCTCTACTCAAATATGTGCTTCGCCGACTATGAATTGGATAACTTGGATCTAGTACTTTCAAAAGGAGATGATGGGTTAGGTTAAGTTTGTCTTGCCAAAAACAACTTTAAAGTTCACTTTTGACGATTATATGAACTACGTTGAATTATTGTGTCATTTTCAATTTTTTATCACCTTACATTGAAACAAAATGTTTCTAAAAAGCCTTAAGTTTACCATTTGTTTTATATAAAAAAGGTTTTTAATACCATGATATCCACGTCTGATGTATAATCTTTATTTGGATTACAGTTTCTGAGGGCTACCTTCTTCTTTGTAACATTTTCAAAACTTATAAATGATGTAGGGTTTGGGGTCGGCGGACTTAGGGTATCATGCGTCAATAAGAAAGCTTTCTCACGATACAAAAAACGAAAATAAGTCGACATTTGATAAAGTAAGACTAATGCCTTACATATTGCAAAATTAAAAGTTCTATAATTTTGAGTTCAGATATATTGATAATGTCCTGTCACTCAATAACCAATATTTCAATGAGTGTTTACATCTCATATATACCAATTAACTTGATATGAAAGATACATCCGAAAGTAGAAGGTCTGCTTCATATCTTGATGTTTTCCTCGATATTAATACTGATAGATCTAGAAAACTAGAATCTATAACAAACGTAATGATTTCAACTTCCAAATTGACCAAAACTTCCCATTTCTCAGCAGTGAAATACACTCTGCTCCATCGTATGGCGTTTTCATATCTCAATTAATACGTTTCGCTCGTGTATGTTAGCTCTATACAGACTTCGTTATCAGGGGTGTGCTCCTAAATAAAAGCAACAGTAGTATACCGCTGTTCAATAGTCATAAATCGATTAAGCGAAAACAAAACCGGATCACAATCCAAAACCGAGGGAAACACATCAAACTATAAAAGGAAAACAACGGAACAACAGAAACACTGAACTGCAACAAAACAAACGCCAACATACATAGAAACGGACTATTTGATAACAACTGCCATATTCCTGACTTGGTATTGGACATTTTAAGAAAAACTGGTGGGTTGAACCTGGTTTTATGGCTAGCCAAACCCCCATATGATACGACAATGTTAAAAATAACAGAAAGAATGCTCCTATAGGTTGCACTTTGTAAATACAGCTGTTTCTCAAACCACGCCGCCTTTGGGGAGATATAAAATATTCATAGATAATTAATTTTGTTTACATACTGGTTCCCAGTTATGATCTCTATGTTTCATCTCATAGAGACATAACTTGGGAATGTTACCAGTAAATATACATATGCATATTGTTTATATTGAAATCTGTGGTAATCCTACAGTTAAGGTAGGGGTAGTTAAGAAATTAAGTGTTAGTTTAAACTCTTAGAAGTTTGGGGCATATAAACGTTGAAAATATGCCGCACAGCCCTATAGTTTGACCTTTGAAAAAAATAGTAGTGCATATGAACATTCCATTCTAGGATATGATTTTTTTCAAAACTTCATAGTAAAAGTGATACAGTTTTAGCCGTAAAAGGAGTTCCTATGGGAAATTGCATTGTCAATATTTACGGAAATGCAACCTTGAGGGTAATTAGGACGAACAACTAAAATCGACACCATCAACAGTTTTAGATTCCAGTTAAGTCGTCTGATCTTTATGTAGTCTTATCGATTGTGTCCTATTCCCGATTGTAACAAATTGACTGAGTGTTGATTCGAATTGCGATTACCCTGTCAACTCACCCGGTCTCGCTCCTTTATGAGTTGATGCAATTTCCTCATTTTTGGTTTTTTTTACTTGGTTTGTCTCTTCGTACTCGATTTGAGAGATTTCAACATCAATAAACTACTGTCGCCATTATAAAGCACTAAATTGTCAGAAAAGTCAGAAAAGTAAATAAGAAGAAATGAATAGCTTTATCAGAAACTATCTAAAAATTCACCAGACTCCCAAAAGATTTCGGTGTAAGATATAGCTAGACAAAAAGTCCTGGTTACTGATTCGAAAAAAAAAAATGTGCACAGTTACTGAAGGCTAGCTCAAAATAGATATACTAATATTGAAAGACTTAGGTATTATGTTATTTTTGTGGGAATATATCTAATGTATATGGATTTGAAGTTTATCCACTTCCATTTGCAATGATTTTTTTTTCAAATAAAGCAGGATCTGTTGAACATTCTAGAGTAATGAGATCTCCCCTTTTTAGTTTAAACAAATTGCATTTGCTAAATCTAAGCAAAATTAGTGAGACACAAGTAAATTATACTTATGAAGCCTTCTCCATAATACAATATGAGAATATATAAAATAATAATATTATGATATACATAAGAAAATGTGGTATGAGTGCCAATGAGACAACTCTCCATCCAAGTCGCAATGTGTAAAAAGTAAACAATTATAGGTCATAGTACGGCTTTCAGCACGGAGTCTTGGCTCACATCGAACAGCAAGATATAAAGGGCCACAAAATGACTTGTGTAAATCAATTCATACAGGAAAACCAACGGTCTAATCTATATAAAAACGAGAAACACTTATGAACCACACCAACAAACGACAACCACTGAACAACAGGCTCCTGACTTAGGACATGAGCATGGTGATTATAAAATTCACCACAAGGACCACACATTTGAAGTATACAAGGCGGCATGAGATGTCAAATAATTTACCATTTCATCATATGGAAAGTTGCACTTTAATCATGATTCTAAATCTTCATATCAATCTTGAACAAAAGTTGACAGGAATAATGTGTAAAAACTCATCAAAGATACCAGGCTTATAATGTTGTACATCTACATAAGACTCATAAGTGAAGCAGATAAGGCTAAGGCAATCTATATCGCGTGGGGGGGGGGGGGGGGTGACACCGTACGTAGTGTTTCGATTGACTGATTGATTGATTGGATGTTGATATTTAACGCCACTTCCAGCACTTTAGGCTTTAAGGGGAGGTCAAATTTTATTGCTGGAAGAAGCCGGACTTCCCGGAGAGCACCATCGACTTAGGCAGGAAAACTTTCAATTTTAGTCAAATAAGATTGGAGTCGATCCCACGTGCCGTGTTTGAACTCACAAACTCAGTGTTGACAAGCTGGTGATAGAATAGACGAACAACATCGACCACTCGGCCACCGAGGTACCATATTAATGTTTCAAAAATCCATATTTTATAAACAGTAAATTTGCAGAAAAAATAACATATCAGTGATATTTCATGTCAACACACAAGTGCTAACAAATGGGCTGTTTAGACCCCCGTGGACGAAACGTCTACAAGGAGTGGCATCAACCCAGTGGTTGTAAAATAATTATAAAAGATACCAGGCTTATCATCTTTTACAAAATTCCCCATTTCGCTTTGAGAGAGCTTTGGAAGTCATTTTTTTATTCTCAGTATTCAATTTTCAAAAGAGAGGGTATGCATATGAGCTATTTTCTGGCCACTGATATTCCAATTCCCAAAATGGAAAAAAATTTCAATCCTCTCAGAAATATGTTGTCCATTGATAATTGAATATAAACTTATCATCTCAGGGACCATTTAGAACAGACATGTAAGTTGTGGTGTCACTAAAACTTCATAGATATATTTAAATTTATATAAATAATATTTTAAATGGTTGATTGATTGATCGCCTGGTGTTTAACGCCACTTTCAGCACTATTACCTATTTCGTGGCGGTCAATTTTTTATTGGTGGAGGAAGCCGGAGTGCTTGTAGAGAACCACCGACCATGACAGGAACACTAACAGTCAAATAAGATTGGAATCAAGTACACCTGCCACGTGCGGGATTCGAACTCACAATATCAGTGTTGACAAGCTAGCGATACAGTAGTTTGACTACTTATACCACTCGGCCACCGAGGCTCCTGACCTTAAATAACCGTAAACACTTGGTTTCTTTTCTTGCAAAATTATATATGAGCCGAAGCAATTCCATATTTTACCCACATTCATATTTTTTATAAGGCATCTTAAAGTTTTTTTAATGCCATTTTAGGCAGTTGATTGCAGTTTTGAATTAAATGCAAGCAGTTTGATCCATACAGCAAATGTGTAAAACACAATTCAAATATATCGATTCTGATATCTTACAAACTAATGACTTGTGAAGATCTGAAGGATGTTATTTGATAAATTTATATTATTTTTTGATTTTCGAATTGAAGGGGCAAAAAATTGGCCTTATCATACCTTCTCCTTTTTTTAAACTGTTACTACGAAGCCACATCAGTTAAAACTTTATAAAATGGCGATGAATTAGACATCTTATTCTGGACATTAAACATAGATACATGGTCACCTATTTTACCCTGTAGTGTCTGTATCTACACTACTAAAATAACGAGGTCCAATTTGTTTGCCGGCATGACGTAAAAACGACGAATCAAAGAATTCAACTTCATATATAACTAATATAGGACAATGGTGTTTATTAAAAATTATACTATTCCAGGCCCTTTTGTTTTCCACATAATTAATATTACCAATAATAAACAAGTTCCGGGTCGAATCCAATACCGGTACCAATAGTGTGTGTCACATGTAGTTTCCGGTTGTAGTTCTTCTTATTCTTCCCTCCACTATTTGGAGTACCACTACTATATTGTAGTGAGAAATCCAGGACGGGTTCAAACAGAAAGATTTTGAATGCAACTAGAGAAAACTGTATACCTTAATATAATCAACATGACTTTATCAAATGACAATATAAATACTAAAAATTCAAGGCTAATAATAAGGCTGGCATGTGAACTTTAATTCAGTCACGGAGTCGCGGGTGTGTTCTAGTTGTATATATATATAAGTGATTTTTATTTTCTGTTTTGCTTTTGCTTTTGTTTTTTTTTATTATTTGTGTTAAAATTTCCATGTTTGATATTTTTTTTACTTAAACCTTTTTATGAACTTAAGTACAATGTCAGTTTTTATCTGTCATCAAGTTATTCGACTAATATTATTAAACCACACAAATGACATATTTGTCATACAAAGTTGCTTCAACACTTGGTGATGCCGTGTACAGCAAGGTAATTTCACTAGGTAATTATAAAATATACAAGAAGGTATTCAGTGTAACAAGTAATGACCAACAAAATTGCTAAGAAATACAATAGAAATAGATAATGGAAAAAAAACTTTTTGTGACTTTTATGTATATATGTATATCAAGATAAAAATGTCCTTGTTAACACTATGACTTTCTGCATTTTTTTTCCAAATATGAATGCAATACCTTTCAAGTAATTATGGATTACATACTGGGTTAAATCTAGTATTATAAAGCGATACACGTTACTTTTCTGTAAATTTCCCGTTCAAACTAAAGGATTGCATTTGATTAAAAAAAACAAGGTTCATTTCTAAAATTACTATTTATCAAATCAGTTTCCATGAACAAAATCTATTACAGAAAAACAAGTAGAAAAAACAAAAATCACGATATTATTGGGAATTCCCATTTCACTTTATAACTGTTGGGTGCAGCGTACAGTTTATGTCCAATAACATAAATTTTAAGTGCACTTCTTTAGTACAAATTATATACAAATTTTAAAAATCCCGACTGCGTTTTCTCTTTTCGATTCTTAAAGTGAAGTGTACTACTCTTAGGACAAAATATATCAAAATTATAGAAAACGTCAACGGTTCTTACTCAGACGTACTCATTTTTTTACCGTTTTCAACTGAACAAAGTCAATACTAACCTTAAAATGCAACACCCATCTCTTTTGTAGTGTATTTTATGCATAAAACATAAATAAATAAATTGGGAAAGTGTATGAGTTTTTTTCTCAAGTAATACACTGTTTTAATACAACGAAAATCAAAGGACGATAACTGTGTCATCAGGCCAGTATGATATTCTTTATCTTAACTTCCAGTGTGAAATTTTTTGTTTCATGTATATTCAGGACGATAACAAATCTATAATACTATATGAAAGTATTTTCCCTTTTTTCAACTGGAATTTTAAACTGTACAACAAAATGTTCTTACACTTGAAAGGTTTCTCTCACTAGTTAACAGTTTTCAGAGTTTATTTGCAAATGCATTTTGTTTGCACTTTTAAATGCAAAATTCTCTCAACAGTGAAGATTCTGAAATTCTACGACGTCAGAAATATTCAAACTGAGTATTATTTTCGAGCAGGATAAGTCTGTTATATTAAGAACAAGCACTTAGTCCTGAAAATGTATACAGATTAAAATGTAAAAACATAAAAAATCTAAAGATTAAAAGTACTGATTTTACATGTTGTAACGTGCTGAATATTTGAAGCCCACTGCTTTATGAAAATACAAAAATACATGAATGTACTGAATAAAATTGCTCATTGTATTGAGCATGGAATGATTCCGGGTTGCATGTAGTACGCGTGGATTCTTCTGACGGTAGTGATGCCCAAATAGGAAATAAGGAATCTGGTGAAATACTTTGCAATCATTTAAGGTGCATCGACATGTTAAATTATTTACTAAATCAGTATAAAATTAGGAAATAGAATACAATTTACTCGGAAATATTTGCAATTAAGTAACATGTTTGTCTTAAGGTACTACGGGATTTATCATGACCAATCACTTAAAGTATTTTTTTAATATTCAATTTGAAAAAAATATTTGATTTGATTTTTTTGATATTTACCTGTGTTACCTGTCAAATGAATGCGTGCAAATGTAACTAAAAGCTGCGCGCAAACGTAAACAAATTTAATTCCCAAATGCGCTCAAATGTAATGCGCCCGTACCAAGTCAGGAGCCAGTAGTTCAGTGGTTGTCGTTGGATCATGTCCGTCATATTTGTTTTTTGCTAATTGTTTGGTTATAAATTAGGCCGTTAGTATTCTCAATTGAATAGTTTCATATTTTTCATGTCGGGTCTTTTATATCCGACTATACGGTATGGGTTTATCTCATTTTTGAAGGCTTGCCTATAATTGCTTACGTCGACTTTATTTGAACTTTGCTTGATAGTTGTCCCATTGGCAATCATACCTAATCTAATTTTTTTATATAGTTATCAGCAAGAAACTGCACTGAATCGGCTTGTATGGAATATATTAAACATGCAAATTCTCTCGAACAGATGCACTGTCATATAATTTGTAAGAACCCGTGTTTTTTTCGCCTCGAACGTCGTTCGTTCAAGAGCCGTTTCATTTAATGTAAACATACATAATGGTTCAGGATGTCCACTTAGTACACTTCGTCACATGTAGATAGATCAAGGATTATTAAAGGAAATGAGGATCTCGAGCATGCTAGATATTAAGAATAATTCAAATTCTAATTCGCAAATAGATAACTTTCTACATATCAAAAAAATTTAACTTGATATTTTCATTCAAATTCAGGCAGCACCTTCCTGAATCGCGGTTTCTGAATCAGATGTATAACAAATATGTCAAATATTCAGATAGCTTCATTTGTGGTGTTTAACTATATTGGTTAACTACAAAACAAACAAAAAAATGACATTGTATTTTGTTAATTTAAGCATAACTTCAAATTAATCTTCAGAAAAGGGACTTCCGAATCCCTGTCTTCCCCACATTTCATCTGCAAGTAAACCATTTTTTAAAGTTTTAAAAAACAAAGGTTTTTTGTCGCTGGTTTGCTGTCTAACTGGGATAAATTCCTAATATCGGTTTCTTTATATTTCAACATAATCTTTGTCCAAGCATAGATATCTGTAGCTCATATTTCATTCTAGAACAACTTTTGGAATTTATGATTTTTAATGCTCTTCAACTTTGCAATTTGTTTTGCATCCCAATTGTTTTGATTCGAGTCCAAGTATTGAATCTTGAGTAGACGTATGGCGCATCTGGAGAACTAAATCATGTGTCTTGTATATCTGATGACTTTTTACAACCAGGTCGATATCACTACTGGTGGGCGTTTCGTTCCCCAGAGTATCACCAAACCAGTAGCCATCCATTCTGCTTGACATGAAGTATCATTGATGCGGTAATTTTTAGAAAAAAATAACTGTTCATAAAATCTTAAAAGCATTTGGAATATTACTGTGTTTCTACTCTATACATTTAGTCCGAAAATTTAGATACGATCCGTGTAAAGTCTTTGACTGTTAAATATTGTTTTATTTTTATCGGAACAAACATTGATTTTGTTTTTGACTAATTAAAACATAACTAAATATGCATTTGTTATTCAGTTATAAAAACTTATGGTCCTACATTCTACTTATATTTTGACATTGCAAAATTTAAAAATCTATACATCTTCTCCATTTTCTATTTACATCAGGAACAGATGAAATGTCTCCTTACTCAAATCCTCACAATTAAAAACAAACCAATGTCCATCAAAATTTTCAAGGTGATAAACGCTTTTAAAATAGTATTTATTCAAATACAAGTTATATTCGAAAGTAAACAAACAAACAAGTTAAAAGATCTATTCTTATTACAAATATAGTAATAATCACATACAAATTGAAAACAAAACAAAAAGACAAGAAAAACTTAGGATCGAAACTATAATCTTCAAATCTTTTGATTAACATTTTCTTATTCAGAAATTACTAAATAAATGTAAAAATATAAATATCAAAAATGAAAACAAATAAAATGATAATAACTACATAAACGGTACCAATTTTACCGCACAAGATTATTTACTGAAAATTAATGCTCGGGGCCTAAATATTTGAACATACAAAACCTTTTACAAACGTTAAAGTGGTGATAAAACACAGGAGATACATGAGGACAAGAAATCAGAGGTATGCATGATGGATATACAGTACCATGATCTGCTATTTCTAAAAGAACACGAATTAAGTGCAAATGTACTTGTTATCAGTGCCAATTGAAATTCGAATAATCAGACCTTTTCGCCTTATACCCACAAAACATGCATGCAATGAATATATTGGTTCTTTTTACCTATTAGAGGTCACGCCAGTGACAGGGAATAGATAAGAGACCCGACCGAAAATACATAACAGAGCCATGTGTATTCAGTTTACATACAAGTAAAAAATACAAATTTCATAATTGGCTGCAGGCATTAGAATAGGAGTAGCTTCACTTTCTCTGTAGTTTGATCAATTATTTTAAGAAAATCGCAACAATTTTTTTCTCTGTTGATTGTATACCAGACTCAAGCTAGCGAACAATAAGGTGTATCAAGCTAGCGAACAATAAGCCATCGAACAATAAGAAAAACGCGCCAAACTGATCATGCCTAAAAACCGAAAACTTACATTAACATGAAACGTTCTTTGAAATCTGATGACAATCATTTCCAGTAGGAAGACGAAATGCAATACATTTTCACAGACTATTTATTGAAAATTATCTTTTTATTTATCTATTTAAACAATAACATATAGAAAGAAAACAATTTGGTCGTGTCACTTTATACTGATTTAAACTTGATACCAATGTACAACACTGTATAGCCGACATTCAATCAATTTTGAAGTTTATTTTAGTTACATAATCATAACATTTAATAAGTTTTAGTTATCATTTAGCTACAATAAGTATGTCGTTTACACCACTCTAGTATTAAATGATTTGTAGATATAATTATGTCAGTTTATTACATTGTCATTTGTCTTATCATTGAAGGTATTTGTGAACCAGTTGACAGTTGACGGACGCCATCACGAGTTGGTTGACCGTTATGGAATAACCGTTTCATAGATGATATCGGATATGTTCCTTATGTCGTAACTACAATACCCTCCCTTTTCACAAATGTACTTACCGAATTAGACTATTTACCGGATTTGTAATAACATAAGCAACACGACGGGTGCCACATGTGGAGCAGAATCTGCTTACCCTTTCGGAGCACCTGAGATCACCCCCAGTTTTTGGTGGGGTTCGTGTTGCTTAGTCTTTGGTTTTCTATATTGTGTCATCTGAATTATTATTTGTCTGTTTGTCTTTTTATTTATGGCCATGGCGTTGTCAGTTTGTTTTCGATCTATGAGTTTGACTGTCCCTCTGGTATCTTTCGTCCCTCTTGCATATGCAAATGACGTAATCAAGGATATAATCAATGTCCGAAGTGAGCATCACCTAATGTACAGGCTGGTTTTCAGCCTGTGTTGCTTGTTAAACTATTTTATAAACATGAAGCATTTTCTTGCATCTCAACTTTCCTTGCTCTACTCAAATATGTGCTTCGTCGACTATAATCGATTTAAATATAATTGGATACCATCATATTCCTAACTTGGATCTAGTACTTACAAAAGGAAATGATGGGTTAGGTCAAGTTTGTCTTGCCAAAAACAACTTTAAAGTTCACTTTAGACGATTATATGAACTACGTTGAATTATTGTGTCATTTTCAATTTTTTATCACCTTACATTGAAACAAAATGTTTCTAAAAAGCCTTAAGTTTACCATTTTTTTATATATAAAAAAAATTCAATTGTCTACTAGAAACAACACTACGTGGCCTTCCGTGTGCCACGGTGAAATCAGACATTTACGATCAGGCTAGATATTTTTTTAATGTCATATGTTTTATCAATGTTTTTTTATTTTAATACCATGATATTCACGTCTGATATATAATCTTTATTAGGATTACAGTTTCTGAGAGCTACCTTCTTTTTTGTAATATTTTCAAACTTATAAATGATGTATGGTTTGGGATCGGCAGATATAGGGTATAATATGTCAATAAGAGAGCTTTCTCACGATACAAAAACCGACAAGAATTCGACATTTAATAAAGTAAGACAAATGCCTTCCATATTGCAAAATTAAAAGTTCTATAATTTTGAGTTCAGATATATTGATGATTTTCTGTCACTCAATAACTCATATTTTAATGAGTGTTTACATGACATATATACCAATTAACTTTATATTAAGGATACTTACGAAAGTAGAAGGTCTGCTTCATATCTTGATGTTTTGCTCGATATTAATACAGATAGATCTAGAAAACTAGAATCTATAACAAACGTAATGATTTCAACTTCCAAATTGAGAAAAATTTCCCATTCCTCAACAGTAAAATACACTCTGCTCCGTCGTATGGCGTTTACATATCTCAATTAATACGTTACGCTCGTGCATGTTAGCTCTATATAGACTTCGTTATCAAGGGTGTGCTCCTGAATAAAGGCAACAGTAGTATACCGCTGTTCAATAGTCATAAATCGATTAAGCGAAAACAAATCTGGGTCACAAACCAAAACCGAGGGAAACACATCAACTATAATAGGAAAACAACGGAACAACTGAAACACTGAACTGCAACAATAGCAAGCGCAAACATACATAGAAACGGACAATCTAATAACAACTGCAATATTCCTGACTTGGTACAGGACATTTTGGGAAAAAAGGTGAGTTGAACCTGGTTTTATGGCTAGCCAAACCTCCCGCTTATATGGCAATGTTAAAAATAACAAAAAGAATGCTCCTACAGAGTTATTAGGACGAACAAATGAAATCGACACTACATAAGTTTGACGGTCACCAGCAACAGTTGGTTGCTCCATACGATGTGTCGGTGTCTTGACTCACTAATGACATGTTTTCGCGGTCTGACCTTTAGATTCTAGTTAAGTCGTCTGATCTTTATGTAGTCTTATTGATTGTGTCCTATTCCCGATTGTGACAAATTGACTGAGTTTTGATTTGAATTGCGATTACGCACCCGGTCTAAATTCATCAAACTCCCAAAAGATTTTTGCATAAGATATAGCTAGACAAAAACTCCTGACATGGTTACTGATTCGAAAAAATAAATGTTCACAATTACTGAAAGCTTGCTCAAAATAGATATACTTATATTGAAAGACTTCGGTATTATGCTTATTTTTTGGGGAATATATTTTATGTATATGTATTTGAAGTTTATCCACTTCCTTTTGCAATCAATTTTTTTTTCAAATAAAGCAGGATCTGTTGAACATTCTAGTGCAATGAGATCTCCCTAGTTTAGTTTAAAAAATTGCGTTTGCTAAGTCTAAGCAAAATGGATGAGACACAAGTAAATCATACTTATGAAGCCTTCTCCATAATACAATATGAGTATATATAATAATAATAATAATATTTTGAGCATACATTTAAAACGAACAAATTCATAAAATATTATACGAACTATAAATAAAAAATTAAAGAAAAAGAAAAAGCAAAGATTTAGAAATCATAGTTTTCTGTGATGATGACTTGGGCTTTGATGTTGATCGTCCGCGCCAGTATCAATTACACTTTATGAAGGTGCTAGAAATCTGTGTGACGTTTTAAAAAAATCTTGAACATTTTTATGAAAATTAGAAGATTTTGTTAATTCGAAACTTTAAATTCTCCGCAATTTAACAGTTAAGTATCTTTAACAAAGTTTTCGGTATTCCAATTAAGATTTGGAGTAAAGTTTCTCTACTTGTAGTGTATTTTGGACAAACGAAAAAGAAATGATGAACATCCTCATTATCAGAACCAAACTGACAGGAAGGATCCTGTATAATATTAGATTTGAAAAGTCAAAGTTTAAAAATGAAACGGAGCATCGCAATCGAGTTAAAATAATGGTCAGTTTACTCGGACCGTACAGATCATACGTTACAACTTTTCTGTGGACACTATATCATTTTTCAATTCTTTCTTAAATTTAGATATATGGTCGATGTAGCGAATTTTGAAATCAACCTTATTTCATTCTCGTATTGTGGTTGTACTTATGGGGAACAAGATGGTACAGGTACTCAGGTGCATTTTTTTTATTCATATTATTGAACATCTTCTTCGTCAAAAATATAAAGATTCCAAGCCAACCTCAGTGTACAAAGTCTTGGTTTTAGTGAAAATTGGTACACCTGTTACAATTTTTGCGGTTTCTAATTGTAAGTTTTCTAATTTATTTGAATGATATTTCCTATAATTATCTTACACTTACTTGACATATTAAAAAATGGGTCTAATAAAAAGTAGGTAGAGTTTTTCTATATTATTTCGAGAAAGTCGGCATTTAAGTTTGCGCAGAACATTAGAGTATTTCTTCACACTTGTTTTTATACTTTCGATATGATTGTTCCATTTTGCGTCACTATTTAAGGCAACTCCAAGGTGCTTATGAAATGTACTTATAGAGATATTTTTTATCATTTAAGGAAAAGCTGAGATCTGGTATCTCCCAGGTAACAAACAGAAACCAAGGAAATTGCATGAACTCCAAAAGTAGCGAGACAAGATAAGCGTCTCTTGCTATGCAGACATCTCCACCATGCGAATCCAGAATCATTCAAAACGTCACAATCTGTATAAGTTACAGATCCGACTACTATTTACTATTTTGGTATCTAAAAGATCTTAGATCGCAAAAAAATGACGGTAATGGGATGAGACACTGATTCAACGTATCGGTCAACAGATCTAAATCAAAATAATTCTACAAGCAAACCTGATGGAAACTCAAATTGCTAAAAAAAAACACCCTCAATGCAGAGTTGAACAAAAAAGACCATGATTATGCAAACCATCATTATCAACTTAACTCTTTCTTCTATCATTTCAAGAATTTGTACGTAAATATATTTTAAGTTAAATAATTCGGTAGACGAAAATATCACTTCGATACAACCAACCTCCCATTGTTTAATGTAAATTGTATTCCCTGTATATCTCATAAAATACTTTCTAAACTTGTTATCAGTAAATTGAAATCATACTAAATAGTTTTGTTATTCACATAAGCACTTTAACGGTACTACAATCTGTTGATAGCTTTATTGTGGCATTGCACAAGGTCATGTTTTTCTTTGATTGTTAATGACGTCTTTATACTAAATCCATTGGATGTTGGATGTTTACTGATTGATATTTTAGTCTTAGATACATAATTTTTTTTATTAGTTGTTATTGGCTTTGAACTAGCTGTTAGTAACTGAGAGTACTCTCAGATCTGTACTTAGTGTCCTTTTCGTTGTTAGAGATGAGGGATGGATAAAAACCCTGCCACGTCCGGTCTGTGTTTTTGTTTGATTGTTCTGTTTTGTATCGATCTGATGAGTGAAGCCTTTTTCAGCTGATTTTTTATAGTTTGTTCTTATGTTGTGCTGTTTCACCACTGTCCCAGGTTAGGGGTAAGTTTTGAGCGCACACAAACATGTTTAACCACGCCACATTTATTATGTGCCTATCCCAAGTCAGGAGTCTGTAATCCAGTGGTTGTCATTGGTTCATGTCGGTCACATTTGTTTTTCTTAAATTGTTTTGTTTTAAATTTGGCCGTTATTTTAATTGAATTGTTTCATATTTTTTTGTCGAGGCCTTTTATAGCCGACTATACGGTATAGGTTTTTCTCATTGTTGAAGGCCGCACGGTTGCCTATAATTGCCTACATCCACTTCATTTGAACTTTGGTGGATAGTTGTCTCATTGGCAATCATACCTCATCTCTTAATTTTTTATATCAAAAAAAAAAAAGAAAAAGAACACAGAAATATGCAGGCTGTTTGACATTTGACAGTGTAGGATCACCTCTTGAAACTAATTATTATACAGAAAACAAAATAAAACGTAATACATCAGACAGTGTACAACATTAACTAAATTGGAGAACTACAACAAGAAGAAAAAAAACCCCAACATATCTGAACTTTTTATATTGAAATAACAAATGCACCCAAGTTGTTGATGTACATTGTATGTGAAACATGTGAAATATTTACTGTGCTCTGTGATTTTGTAAAATAAAATTGATTAAACTGTCATCATTGTCATACTTTCAACTCTGAAATAAAATTGTTAATTCATCTATAATTAGTTTATTTGGTACTCAGTGAACGGACAAAACATAAAAAGCATTTAGTACTTAGACACAGCTATATTGTACCTCAGATTTCCACTATTTGGTACATGCTAACCATTTTTTAAAGGAATGAGTGATAGAGGAATGTTAATCGAAAAACATCTGAGATCAAGTAACCGCATCGGTGGTAGTGTGTTTGACTGGAGTGGTGTTGGTCGTGTGTTCGAACCCCGGCTGGGTCAAACCAAAGACTTTGGTATTTGCAGGGTTTACATTCCTATATCGCATTAACATGTTATCGTCCTGGATGTTAAACAGCCACCCATCATCATCATTTAAGTTTTCAAAAGCGTTAAGCCACGAACAATTATTTTTTTTATTATAAATGGATTGATATGGTAAATAATAAAATAGTTAAACAAAAACGTGTTGATTTCCATCCAGACAATCTCAACAAAACACAACGTTGTTTTAAATTTCTGTGATGGTCATTTACACATATACAACTTATTTGTTTCTCAATCAGGGCCGGTTGCATTATCAGAGACCCAATCCCTATCTCTGAACAAAATATATATTATAATTCCTACATCACAGTCCTTTTATCCATACACGATATAGAAGTTAATATGTCATATCACTGTGCGTGTTCCTCAGTAGTAATTTTGGGTTCTTAATGATCTTCAACTTCGTTCTTTATATGGCCTTTTTAATCTTTTTTTTAGGGTCACCGATGAGTCTTTTGGCGATTAAACGCGCGTCTGGTGTATATAATTTAAGACTGGTATCTATGTTGAGTTCATATACTACTATTTGAAAATAAAGACACTTGAAATAAGGAATCATCAAATATAACATAGGGTAAACAAATTTTAGTCTTTAACGGTCATTTTGATCCGAATAGCTCTAAAAAGGCTGAACTACTAAGGAGTGTTTAACGACCTTGACTGCCTGTTAAGCCCTCGCACGGTCAATTAAAAAAGGCTGAACAATGAATTATTTAGTCGATTCAAGTTTTCAATCAATTTCAGATTTATCCACTGCGGTCATTTTCAGTACTGTTCAGGCCGTTCGCTTGTAGTCAATTAAGATCAGTCTATGTTAAAGATGTCGCTCCACTGTTTCAGATTAATAGGTTTTTTAAAAGACTGTTATGAATTGAAAGTATATAAATAACGAAACTTAAAAAGCAAAAAAACAAAAACAAATGAAAGGTCCGTGTCCTTGTTTTTGAGATATAATCAATTGAACATTTGGCGGCAAATGATTTTCTCTAGATTTTATATACATTTAACATTGACACTTCTTTTCTTTCAAAAACTATGGAAAATAACAACGATTTTATAAATTTTTCAAAAAAGGCTTTTTAAACTATATGTAATAGAATTATGAAAAGAAAAGTAGGATTCAGAAAATCTCACAAAAAGTCAAAAACTAGAGTAACGAACATCCTTTAGACTGTTCAGTAATTGTTATTTACCTGTACAAATTAACAAAATACTGAATCGACTGTAAAGCTACTGAACAGTACTGATTTGACTATAAGCGAATTTTCTGAACAGTTCTGAATTTACCGCAGTCAATAAATCTAAACATTGACTGAAAGACTAAACATGACTTAATAATTTATTGTTCCGACTGTTCACATAATGTAAAGATGAAAGAATACCGTTTCATATAAACAAAAAAAATCGTTCACTAGACTAATGTCAAGATAACCCAGGCTCTTTTCTCACAATCAGATGAAGATTCCTGAAAATTTAAAACTGCAAAGCAAGGAAATTAAGACTAATTCAATTCATTTCTACTGTTTTTGATATAGCTAAACAATTCTCTTAAATATAACTATATTCAAAAAAAAATTCATCAAACATACCAGGATTATAATCTTTTGAATATCAGACCAAGTCGTCTGTTTTTGTTTTTATAAAACAAATGTTTGAGGAAGCAGATTAATGGGAAGAGGGGGGGACATTAACCTACTGGAAACTATCAGTACTCTATTGCCAAATAAGCTTTGTTATAAAAAAGATTAAAACCAGATGAAATTGGAGTGCCTGACTTACAAACAAGAAGCAAGAAATCTAGAAATACTAGTAAACCACGCTGTGGAAACATGCATAAACAAAAAAAGCCTATCATTTATACAATATCAAAATCGCAAAAAGAAAAACAATATATATATATAAAAAGAAATCCTTGTATGATTGGTTGATTGTTGGTGTTAAACGCAACATTCTGCACCCTTGACAATATCATGGCAGACGGTTTTTTATTGTTGGAGGGAACCGGAGTCTCCACAGAGAACCACCTACCTTCGACAGGAAAAGTTGCCAATCTAGTCGATCGGAGTTGAATGTACCTTCTTACCATGAGTGGGATCCGAACATATAACCTCAGTGTCGACATGCTAGTGATCACCACTTCGACCAATCGACCAAGGAGGTCCCCATACTATAGGATTAAGCACATTTTTCTAGATGTTGTTGATGTGTAAACTATTCAAATTATCTCACAAACTTAATAAAAGTCAGAAGAAATTTTATTTTAAGTTTGTGAGGCAGGGGCCTAGTTCACACTCTAAACTCCGAATTGATACGACATGTCGCGTAGCGTTTCCTATCAAAATGTTCTTGACAGAGATTAAAGGAAGGTTTTGAACCAAGGATTTTCGATAACTGTGTTGAAGTCATTTCTTTTTTACATTTTACTCACACCATTATGATAGGGTTGACTGTAGAATGAAATATCTGTGTAACGGATGATAAGGATAGCTGGGGAAAGCATATCATTGTTTATGACATCATTGAATGAGAGTATATTCGTATTTTACTTACAACGAAGAACAATATGGTACTATAAGTTGAAGAGGAAATAATTTAATTTATGTGTTTCCTTTTTCTAAAAATCTATTTACTTTTCAAACTCATATTCGGTAGTATATTAAGGTTATAGAGAATTCGCACGTAGCGATGGTTTATTGGTTTGTCAATGTCTTAGGGTAGACAATTTACCTATCCTCAATTCAATGATCAGTAGCCACCGATCGATTATGACTCATTACCGACTTTGAAAATTAGACTGTAGGTGTTACTTGTGGAACAGGAACTATTGACCCTCCAGGAACACCTGACATCACTTAAGATTTGTTGTGGTTCGTGTTGCTCAATCTATAGTTTTCTGTTAAGCGTTTTCATTTTCCAGCTCAACTAGAATAAAGAAAACGTTTTAAGAGCAGCGTAGATGAATTTGGCTATTATTTTAGGTCCGTTTTTAGGTATTAACTTTCAAATGTTTAGGTTCGAGCGTTCCTGATCAAGGTCAATTCAGAACAGCGCTTCGGGCGCACAAAATTTATAAAGTTATATTTTCATTCAGAACCTATATGAGTGCACTTTGTAAATAAGGCGTTGTATCGAAATAAACAATAGAAAACAACTGAAGAGAAATTTATTTCAAATAATATATTAAGGAACGATTTTCTGTCACAAATTTGTACTTTCATACTCGGGATACTCGATCTTGAAAGTCAGGTTCTTTTGTGGATGCGTGCATGCAAGCTGGCGAGCATGTCACAATATTTATTTGTCAATCTGAGACTTGGCAATATGTAACATAATGGCATAAATGATAGTAATAAATCAATACCTGTTCTACTTAATGGACCTGAGTACTTATCAGCCTGATCTCATTCTCATAACCCATGAACCAATTTTCGTACCAATAAACTTTTAAATATGTAATTAAAATTGTCTTTTTCTCGTAAAATCGCTTGCACATTTGACTTATTTTGGAAGCTAATTTTACCTGAACGTTAGCATGTTTTCTTTCTTTCAGAAACAAACTTATGCGCCACGCGTCTTAAACTATCAAAACTCTATATATCGACGTATGAACTGATAAGAAAAATAGATCGTGGTTCATTCACTAGTATTGGAGTGCGGAGGCATACTGGTAGATCGGGTAATTATCTAATTAGGTATATACACATTTATTGTGTTTTTTAACGATTGAGTTACGTTCACCCACATCGTTTTACATTTTGTTGATATATATTATGACAATAATTTCTTTATTTCAACAAAGGTAAAAGAAAGTTTTATTTCAGAATGATCATCTTTACATACCTTTTGGCCATTTTGTCTGTTGCAAATGGTGCAACACAAGGAGTTAAAATCACACAAACTTGGAATGGTGGTTTCCATGGGACATTTACCATTGTTCCAGATCTCACGGTGAATGGATGGACAGCTCATTTTAAATGCGACAGGGGGCTTGACAAGTTTGAGGTGATATACCTTTTCCTTATCTAAAACTGGTGTATTCAATGTTTGTGTATTTTCATAAATGTCATTATTTTAACTCTCCTGATGTTAGAAGCCACGAGTAAACCACTGACATGCTTGAATTTAGAATGCAGTTAAACCCTATTGGTCAACTAATGATCAAATTGATGCAATAGTTGAGGAGGAAAGACGTTCTTAGATTTACAAAGAGTATGTCTAAAGTATAATCACATGTAAACATACATCTGAGACTATTTTGATATATCAATTTCATAAACTGCCAAAGTACTTAACATTAATGGTAGCTTTGTTTTCTGTCAAGGAGGAAAACGCCAATGAAATAACAGAAGTATATAATGTTTTCAAATTAATTGTCATTACCTTACCTGGCCTAGCGAACTGGAGAAACTTTATGAGCTCAACCAGTTATTCTCAGTTTTATATAACACTTTTTAACATAATATTAAATCTATAGGTAGCACGGTAGTATTTGCATTCCAGAATTTAGGTGGCTCTTTTGTGTACCCTACTTAGGTCAATGTATCTGAACAGTGTGATTGGACAAAAAATACAGTATCAACTGAACATACTTTTCCAAACTGAGGGATGAATCAGGTGTAGAAAAATATGAAATAATTTTACATACAGGTAGTATTAGCACTAGTGGCCTTAGGTTTTTAAAAATAGCAAAAAAAGTAAACGGTCATGATACCTATTCAAATTTATTTCTGATTCGTAAAATGAAAGTACTTCAGTTAACTGTGTATGTGTTCGGTGTGAGCCAAGGCTCCGTGTTGAAGACCGTACTGTGACCTATAATGGTTTACTTTTATAAATTTTGACTTGGATGGAGAGTTGTCTCATTGGCACTCATACCACATCTTCTTATATCTATGTAGAATTTTTGGCAGTGCTAGAAAGTGGTGAAAATCCTAAAAAGGCTATCATTATCCATTATGGGCCAGGAAATACTACCGTGCCACCTATACTACTAAAGGAAGAGACCGATTTCATTGAGCCGCAACTCCTCTGAACCCATACAAAGTCGGAAATATTTGTGATATGACGTATAAATGTAGTGTTTTGTACTTCCTAAATTTGTCTTTGAAACAATCTGTTTTCCACAGAAAACGCCAATTTTTGAGAAAATATTCAAATTCGGAGACCGTTATCGATCCGTGTCTTATACGCCTTCGCGCATGTTCAGTCGACATACTGCCCGACAACTCGACCCACAGCCAACTCGACCCACAGCCAACTCGCACCACTCAAACACTCTCACTAGTTATTACAACTTGCATATCACTTTATCAAACTCGCACCACTCAAAAAAAAAAAGAAATTAAACAAACTCGAAGAAATGTGTTTAATCATTAGACTGTTTTCTTGTTTTCTTCTTCTTTTAGTAAATTTTCGGAGCAGCCGTGTCACACAGAGACAGAACTCTCACCACTCGAAAAAAAATACTACAAACTCGCACCACCGAAGAAATGTTTTAAATCATCAGAGAGTTCTAGATTGTCTTCTACTTCTCTGAGTTATTTCCTCCGTTCTTAGAACACCTGTATCACACAGAGACAGAACTTGACTCGCATCTTTCGAGAAAAAAAATACTGCAAACTAGCACCACTGAGAAATGTTTTAATCCTCAGTGTTCTAGGTTGTCTTCTTCATCTCTGAGTTATTTCCTCCATTCTAGGAGCACCTGTGTAACACCGAGACAGAAGCTACTAGTTGGACATTCAAGCTCCTATGGATGAAGAACTGACAAACTAATAAAAACATAATGAATCAGTGCATTAAAACAGTTTGAGAAACACCAACCCAAGCTGTGTATCACCATAAACATTTCAAGTAGTCTTCAAGCCGCGCTCGTACGGGTTTTTTCCTAGTTTCTATAAAATACATTGGTACAAATTATGTGAAAATATGGAACAAGATACCATGGAGACAATGAGAAAACACCACGAAAGAAAGACAAAAAGCACAATTCCTTTAAGAAAAACAGTCTATAAAATACTACACATAAAACTAGCTAAAGATTGAACAACACGAACCCAAATAAAAAAAGATCAAGTCAGGTGCTCCTGGAGAGTGAACAGTACCAATGGTAGTATCTATCGTGTTGCTATTGACAAGTAAATAATTCGGTGATTGGTCGTATTAGGTGAGATTGTGTTCACAAATTGAATATTTTCGTGACACAGAATATATAATAATTGCAACCAGATAATGCGCCCGTAAAACATTCGAATAGATGACTTTAATTTGATCATAAGGCATAAGGAATAGGAAATGCTTTGCCTGGAATATCATTTCCGTATTTCTATATATATTGAACACAATTTACTCACTTTTGAAAAGGGAATAAAAGAACTGACGTCATATGATACATGTGAACAATAACTTTGATAAAAGAAACTGTTGGTTTCTGTAGAAAATCTTAAATCAGATAGAACAATTATAGAAACGTCCAAATGTAGCTTAATGGTTGAAGCGATCACCAACAAATATTCATTTTATATCAAGAGACGATTTTAATCTACAATTCTAATATGACGTTGCTTCTTTCGCTTTGTAAACAACAATGTGATAAATTCTCGGTATATCTATACTTAGCGCAGACTCAGAGATGTACATATTAATGGCTGTTACTTTTTACCTCCCACGTAAATCAAAATGTATCGTAACCTATGTGCAAATGTAAATGCTCTTTTGTTCCGACGTTGGAAAGTTCCGGGCGGAAAGAACCAACTAGCCGAAAAGTTCCGGAGGAACTTATTAACTAGTTATTTTGTTCTTCTTCTGGTTTAAAAGTTCCACTGGATTAAAGTGACTAGTTGAAAAGTTCCAACGGAACATATCAACTAGTTAGAAAGTTCCTTTTTGCCAAATTAGTCAAAACCGGAACTAAAAAACTAGCACAAAAGTTCCAACGGAACTTATCAACCAGGCAGAAAGTTCCATTTGGAGGATTGATGCAAAGTAAAAGCTCAACATATTATATTTGAACCTTTCAAAGGGAAACCAAGATACTGATTACAAAAGTCAAAAGGAACTTATCAACTAGCCACAAAGTTCCTCTTTGGCAAATAAGTCAAAACCGGAACTAACAAACTAGCCCAAAAGTTCCAACGGAACTTATCAACCAGTCACAAAGTTCCATTTGGAGAATTGATGCAAAGAACCACATGAGGAGGGGGTATTCTTCCCTCTCTTGAGGGTACTATGAATACTAAATTTGCATGATAATGCAACTTATTCCGTTTTATTTGAGCTATGAAATACAACTTAAATTTAGCATATTTGTCCCCAAAGAAACCCCTTTCAGTGCGTTGGGTATTCTTGTAAATTAATGATTTGCTCTTATATATACTGATACTCATTCTTCCCCCTCTTTCTACAAAAAGGACGAAATATGGTATATTCGGAACGATGTAACTAGTTGTTCTGTTCCGCCAGAACTATTCAACTAGCTACATTGTTCCGGGACTTTTCAACTAGCTACTTTTTTCCGGAACTTTTCGACTGCACTCGGAATAAAACAACTAGTTGGAAAGTTCCATCGGAACGAAATAACTAGTTGAAAAGTTCCGCCGGAACAAAGTAACTGACGGAACATAGTGGCTGTTACACAAACACTATGTGGATTTCGTTGTGTTCAAATTGAAATTGAAAAAGAAACTACAGAACCGTTATTTCTATTCTAATGCATAACAAAAAGAATTAATGCATAAGATCTTAAAAAATGTATAAAATCAAAATAAAATAAAATTCCGCGAAATTTCATGAATGATCTTGGCGCATTATATCAAAACATGACGTCATACGAATGAGTACTCTCAAGCTGAAGATTATTCCGTTACGTGTACGCTTTAAATTAGGATAATATCGCATTAAAGTGAAGTTTTGAGATAGGTGTTGTTTCATTTTCTATTCTATTGCATCCTTCGGATAATCATGGATAATAGCACTCCTTAGTTACGACATGTCAACTGTGGATTTGACCACAGGGATTCGGTTAGCAGATTAAAATTGTGTTTATCAATGTTTTTCAAATCTTTTTTTGTATTTCCTGTCTATTTTTATAACATAATTAACGTTTTTAACGTTGGCATAAATATTTCTTTGTTTTCTAGCAATGTGCAGTTTACTATCCATATCCTTATACTGAAAAATCATAAAGTTAGGATTTTTCAGTATACGGATATATGGATAGTAAACTGCACATTGCTAGAAAACAAAGAAATATGTATGCCAACGTTAAAAACGTTAATAATGTAATACAAATAGACACGAAATACGAAAAAATGATTTGAAAAACATTGATAAACAAAATTTTAATCTGCTAACCGAGTCCCTGTGGATTTGACAGTAAATACTTAGCCAACGAAAAAAAATATTTGGGTTAAGAATTATAAGTATTGAACTCATTTTTTCTAGTGATTATTTAAGAAATAATTCACGCAAGCCTTAGATGTATTTGAAATTTGTAGCTTTTATCTCTACACACGGCAATCTTATCTTCGCTTCAGTTTTTCAAATTACCGTATTTGTCCTATTAGAATCGAAATAATTCATGCAAGCCATAGATTTGTTATCATTTTCACATGGCCTTGGCTGTGTGAAAATTTCAAACAAATCTATGGCCTGCATGAATTATGTCTTTTAACATATATTTATTCTGTTTACAGACATGGAATGCAAACATAGTAAGCAAACTGAACGGTAATACAGATTTTGTTCTAACCAACGTTGCTGGTAATGCACACATTCAGGGAGGCCAAAGTGTTGATTTCGCATTCAATGGGTTTGTCTCAGGGAATCCTCCAACCTGCACAATCACTTTAGAAGGACAAACACCATCTGGTGGAAATGGAGGAACTGGAAGTCACACAATACAAAGTCCAATGGCATCTGTTGCAATGAATCCAGTAACAAATGCTCCAAGTCATCAGGGTATGTTAAAAATATAAGCGTTTATCGGATGTGATTTTGATAGATAAAAATATATCTAAAAAAATCAATTTTACTCAAAATTTGTCCTTATATTTCTCAGTATTGTTAAACTAAATTCACAAATTCGCCCCTAGTTAAATATTGTGAAAGTTATTTCTTATGTATATTTCAAACAATTTTACATTCTTTTCTTCCAGTGAATCAATTATAAAATCCAGAGACATTATTTTTCAAACAGCCTGTATCATGAAAACATTTGTATGCAGCAGAACACATACTTATAATAATCGCTCAAATTAGAGATCTATGTCAATTAGCAATTACGACATTGAAAACAATTTATTTTGAAATTAAACAAAAAAAAATATTTACATTTCTAGGAAGAGCCCATGGTTCACACATGAAATACGATTACGGTGAAGCGCTTAAATTGTCAATGTTGTTTTACTATGCACAAAGATCTGGTCGGATATCTGGCACATTTAATCCAGTTCCATGGCGAGGTGACTCGGCAGTAAATGATGGTGATGCAGGACATGATTTGTCGGGAGGGTGGTATGACGGTAAATATCAAAGGGGTACACATGTGTCGGGCTGATGTTGTGACGGTAGGCATCAAAGTGCAAGTACATGTCACGATTTGTTGGTAAGATGTTTTAATTGTAAGTATCAAAGTGGATAAACAGTGCAAGATTTGTACGGAAGCTGGTATGACGAAAGGTATTAAAGTAGGTTCACGAACATGTTTTGTCAGGAGGATGATATGATGGTAGATCCTTGTAAGTACACAGGTCAGAAATTGTCGGTAGAATGGTATGACGAGAGGTATGGAAGTTGATATACAGGACAATGAATTGTCAGGTGGTAGTTTGTCGATAGGTATTAAAGTGGGTACACAGTACATGATTAGTCGAGGGTGGTATCAAATTGGGACATTACATGAATAGTCAAGACATGGTATATCGATGGGTAGCAATGTTGTTACAAAGGACATGAACTTCGGGTGGGCGGTATATTGGTAGGTATCACAGGGGGTAAAGAGGAAATCATTTGTGTGGAGCATGGCATAACGGTTAGTATCAAAGTTGTAACACAGAAAAGGATTTGGAAGGAAGGTGGTATGACGGTAGATATCATATTAGGGAGTATCACTAGTATTTATATTTCATACTGAAACTGCCATTTAGATCTAAAAAGACAGAGCATGAATTTATTACATACTGTTCAGTCTGTAAGTCATATTTCTGACATGATTGCACGATTTGTTATTTCTTTAACAATACTCACCAGGTAATAACATTAACGGTACCAATGTTGCTGCACCAGATGAGCATTTCGACATTAAAAGAGAGGCGAAAGATACCAAATGGACATTCAATATAAGAATAAGAAGATGTGGTATGATTGCCAATGAGACAACTCTCCACAAGAGACCACATGACACAGAAATTAACAACTATAGGTCACCGTTCGGCCTTCAAGACGGAGCAAAGCCCATACCGCATAGTCAGCTTTCAAAGACCCCGAAATGACAAATGTAAATCAATTCAAACGAGAAAACTAACGGCCTGATTTATGTACAAAATAAAGAACGAAAAACAAATATGATATACAGCAACAAACGACAACCACTTATAGTTATAGGCTCCGACTTGGGACAGGCACATATAGAATGTGGTGGGATTTAACATGTTAGCGGGCGCCAAACCCTCCCCCTAACCTTGGACAGCGGTGTAACAATACAACATATGAACAAACTATAAAAATCAGTTGAAAAGGCCTTAACTCATCAGATAGATACACATAAAAACAAAAACAAAAACACAGAGTGGACGTGGCAGGGTACTTATACATCCCCACAACAAAAAGACACTAAGTACAGATCTGAGAATACTCGCAGTTACTGACAGCTAGTTCAAAGCCAATAACAACTAATAAAAAAATCTAAGACTAAAATATCAATCATTACACATCCAACATCCAATGGATTTAGTGTAAAGACGTCAAAAAAGTCAGAGAAAAACATGGCCTTGTTCAATGCCAAGATACAGGTATCGACAGATTGTAGAGCCATTAAATCAATATACATATGTATATAAAAATAATATTTAGTTTGATTTTAATTTACTGATAACAAAATCAATATTAATACCAATAAAAACAATAATTATTCAAAGATCTAATTACAGTGTTGAATTGGTAACCTTTTAGAATAACTTTATTTAAAGGATCGATAAGTTTACCCGGATCGTTTCTAAATTTCCTGGCTCGGTAAACAACATCTCCTTAAAAATTAGGATGTGCTATCCCGTTTGAAATAAGTTTTCTACAGGTACATCCAAACTTCAAAACCAAATCTCTAACCCCCAAGGGTGACTGGGGAATAGAAATATGGTCATCATTGGTCTTCCTCCGACCGGCGGTAAAACCCTCGCTAAAGTGGGGCGTCCGTTTGGCTGTGCGGGATGTACAAGTTCGCAGTCACGTCCGGTCAGAATGGGGACGTTAAATCCGATGCCTCGTGTAGAGAGAGTGCCACGTTCTTTGCACGTTAAGAACCCTTGCAACAACTCTTTGAGGGGTCCGTAGGTGACCTGTTGCAAGGCTAAATTTCTGTCCCTATCCAATATACCCTCATTTTCCCGTGGCAGTCCAAATTTCCCGACCTTCATCCCGGACGGCCTCTATTACAGGACCTACCTATTGTATTTATTGTTAACTTGTTCTCGTCCTGAACATGCATGAAATATTTGCCACTGGACGTTAAGCAACCAACAATCAATCAATCAACCAAATCTCTATATCTACGAAAAAATTTAGTAAAGGTTTCAAGTAATTTGTGGTAACGAAATCCCTGACTTAATAATTTACCAGAAATACATAGATTACGTTCATTGAAATCAAAAACGTAACAACAGACACGGGCATAGCGAACGAGTTGTGATATATAAACACCGTAAGATATTCAAACTCATAAGTCGCAAATAAACTAACAACGTCATGGCAAAAAAACGGAGAAGACCAAAAGACAAACAACAGTATACAAAACACAACGTAGAAAACTAAAGACTGAGCAACTCGAACCCTACCAAAAACCGGGTCTATTAAGTGACGCTCGAGGCCAAAATATTTGTAAATCCAAAACTTAAAATTTTAAGAGCCGATAAAATGAAAAAGAACAAAAAGTAGAGCCGAAACCGGACAAGGAATCAGTGATGTATTTCTGAATTTAAACTAATTTCTAAACTTTGTAAGAGCAAACTTCAGTAACACACTATCTGTAGAGAAGCTCAAAATATAAAGTTTAAGAATATCTACAACAAAAGTGGGCCAACCAAATAAACCGTCGAATGTAAGATTTTCCTGATGAAATTTCAAACTAAGTTGACTTGAGTACAACATGCAGTCTGATCACAATGAAATTTTTCACTTTATTTCATTAAATTTGTCTGTCGCAGATTGTGAAGATAACATCCAATAAGGGGTCATGTTGAGATGACATCTTATGCAAACTTTTAGTCAACCAATCATTTTTGGTGACATACTGGCACTTTGATTGAACATTTTTACCTGCAAACAATAATTGACACAGTTGAACCAAAACTTTACCGTTTAATTAATTACGATTCATTATATAAAAAAGTTATAAAACATCGAAACTTTACTTCTCTCCTTAGTTGAGAAAATTTTGATTTTCCAATCAGGTCAGTGCATACAATCAGAACTATGTCGGAAAATTTAATGATTAGAACAAAGAATTTCCGGACTATATTTGGAAATATTTGACAGTTTACCCGATAATAATTTTGATGGTCAATAGTTGAAAGAATACCGAAACTTTTTGAAAGAAAAAAATTGATTGGAGGCTTAAAGGTCACTATATAACACATATAGTATGTTTTCATATCTAACACAGCGACCAACAACGTAAACGGAGCAGAGACTCAGATCTGATTTTAATCAGATTGGTACAACTGGCAGAATCTGACAATTGCTGATTATAATTTATTAGTAATCATGTATGTGAAAAAGCACTGGCTTCCTCAACACATTATCTTAAATCAAAACATTGAACCAAAGGATATATGGGGTATATGTAAGCGTACTTTCATTCCGCCGTGTATTTATTCCGGGTAACTGTTTTTCACTAGAGAATATTGGATGTAAATAGTGTTAAAGCGTCGAACTTGATATCGTTGTTTTGTTTATTTTAGACCGGTTTATTGTTTACATAAATAAATGGATTGAAATTAAAATGATTTTCAAGGAACCAGTTTAATTAATCTGAGTCAATCTAGTAAATAATATTGGTGATAATGAGGAGGATGTGTTTATAACTCAAAATACTTTATCAATGACCAGGACATTGCACTTGATATAAACCAAATTTAAAGAGCAGATTTGATCTTACATAAAGTTTCAATTATAGAAGCATCCTTTGATATTGACATAGAAGATATGATTTTATATCCAAGTCGACCGAAAAGCAAATACACAGAAAAACTTCGGCAATCCAATAAATTTAAATATTACAATTAGTGACAATTTAAAAGCATAAGATTTTATAGATTTGCATAGAAAAATTATTTACATCATATTCGTTAATATTAAGCATTATTGTGTTATCGTGTGTTCAAAATGAGTACTAATCACTTCATCAATGTATGGATCTAAAGCACTAGTGTAATTAATCCCGGTATAAAATAACTAGTGCAATCATTCCTGTACAAAATCACTAGTGTAATCATTCCTTGTTTAAAAACACTAGTGTGAACATTCCTTGGATGAAAACTCTCCACTTTTTACATAAATCAACTATGCAAGTTGCAAATACACTAAAAACTATAAAGCCACATTTTATACATGTTTCCCCTTCAAAAAACCCTTCTTAGAACCTTATAATGACTGGTGGATGTTTTACACTGGACCCGGATAGAAAAACCTAGTGAATTTTTGTTGGTGGATACAAATCACTGGGGATTTTCTTCCTCCGGATAAAGTACACTAGCGGAATCAAACCACTGTTACATGTACGCCAATAAGGCAGTATGGTATTTATTATTTATGACATATTAACTAGTAATAACAGTGATTGCTATTAAGCCAGTGGTCGTTATAACATTAAGTGGTATTGACCAAGTGCTCGATCTAGCAGTGAGTGATATTGCCCCAGTGGTCGTAATAGAAGTGAGTAATGGCAATAAATGTAACGATCGCTTGGTCAGCATGATGCTGACCAAGCGATCGTTACATTTATTTTGCTATGGGTGATATTGACTCAGTGGTGGCAATAGCAGTCGGTGATATTGATACAGTGGTTCTAATAGCAATGGTTGGTATTGACCCATTGTTTGTGGTAGAAGTGAGAAGTATTGACCTAGTGGTTTTTATAGTAGTGAATGGCATTAACCCAGGTGTCGTAATAACAGTGTAAGTTAAATAAGTGAATGATGTAAATTATAATGCGCAATGTAAGAACTTTAAACCTCTTACCTCTGCCAAGTACATGCTAACAAACGTTTTCTTTTAGCGGGAGATCATGTTAAATTTAATTTCCCGATGTCACAATCTGTCCATGCCCTAGTTTACGGATTGGAACGGTTTATGGATGGGTATGCCGCACTTGGAAAGAAAGATGAGATGTTTGACATGTTAAAATGGCCACTCGATTACTTCATGAAATGTTGGATTCCAGATCAACAAATTTACTACTTCCAGGTAGTTACTTATGACCCCTTTCATTGATACTCTTAAATGGCATTCTTCAACTCCTTTTTATTGTTTTTTATTCCTAACATTGAGTGAGGAGTTATATAGCAAAGCATAACAACTTACAATAGATATTCAAATGGGGAAGGGAATTTAGGGTAGCAGTTTTGATAGCTAAATGTAAAAATATATGCGCGTTTGCAATCAATTTGCTAAATCTCAGTCATTGATATAGGTTGTAACGCGTCCTAGTTAATGAAGATTTTTATTTTACTATAATTTTATAGTGTAGCATACTGAAATTACTTTTTTTAATCTGTTTTCATAATTTAGGTTGGCGATGGTCACAAGGATCATGCTTATTGGGGACCTCCAGAAAATATGCATATGTGGAGACCAGCATTGAAAGTCGATGCAGGTCATGCTGGAAGTGACGTTGCTGGTGGAACTGTCGCAGCGCTTGCATCAGCTGCCGTAATATGGAAGCAAAAAGGTACACATTTATTATTTCATTGTTTACACGTCCAAACCTATATTTACACAAGATAAAAAGGTTAATAAACAATATGTTATTTTGATTGTTAGATACATCTTTTATTTGTTCTCGTGATCCTACATCATCCATTTGCAACCAAGTCAACGGATATTAGTTTGAAGCCTTATTTGCAAGGACATAATAGTGCTGAATCTTGAAGCCTAGTTTTCAAGGACAGAACAGAGCTTAATCTTGAAGTTTGATATATTAATTGTGTAAGGTATGCACAATGAGAAACGATAGGAACAAATTTCTCAATAGTTTAGCTTGTATCATTCTTCAGTACACTTTCAGAATTGTTTTAAATCTAAGATAACTGAATGTTGTTTTCAATATAACATATCTTTTTGATTGCTCTTAACAGATGCCGCATACAGTGCAAGACTCCTGTCAGTAGCAAAGTCGTTATATGATTTTGCTAACACTCATCGCGGTGTGTACACACAAACTGTATCTGCAAGTAAAGACTTCTATGGGTAAGATTTAATACGTTATGATTATCAGCTTCTGAGTGTTATTAATAATGAGTTAAGGAAAACTTATAGATTAGTACTTAAGTTTCATTTTAAAAATACCACTCGTTTCAGGTCACATAACTGCGAGTACTCTCAGATCTGTAATTAGTGTATTTTTGTTGTTTGGATGTACAAGTACCCAGTCACGTCCACGTGTTTTTGTTATATGCATTTCTATTTGTATCCATCTGATGAGTTAAGCCTTTTTCAACTGATTTCTATAGTTCGTTCTTATGTTGTACTGTTACACCACTGTCCCAGGTTAGAGGGAGGGTTGGGATCCCGCTAACATGTATAACCCCCCCCCCCCCCCCCCCCACACACACACACATTCTGTATGTATGTGCCTGTCCCAAGTCAGGAGCCTGTAATTCAGTGGTTGTCGTTTGTTGCTGTGTTACATATTTGTTTTTCGTTCATTTTTTTTAACATTAATTAGGCTGTTAGTTTTCTCGTTTGAATTGTTTTACATTTGTGGTTTCGGGGCCTTTTATAGCTGACTATGCGGTATGGGCTTTGCTCATTGTTGAAGGCCGTACGGTGACCTATAGCTGTAAGTTTCTGTGTCATTTTGTCTCTTGTGGAGAGTTGTCTCATTGGCAATCATACCACATCTCTTTTCTATACATAATTTAAAACTGACTTTATTTTATTCAAAGTTTCTAGATAATTTAACGAGCAAAGCAAATTTACTCATTAAGATCACACATGCATGATACGAGGCGGAAAAGAAAATTGATAAAAATTGTTCATATGAGATACCATGCTGAGAAGCCGTGTTAGGGAAACGTGGTTGTTATGAAGGTTCTCGTTAATATATATTCCAGAAAAATAATTCATGCACAATCATTTCGTTTTATTCATTTTTGAAGTTCCTGTCTACCAATAGGTACTTATGTTGGTTCATCGATTGTTTTGTAGCATTGCCGATCGTTAAGTATGTTCTGTTTTATTTAGGGATCAAGACTTGATTTGTCCTTCATTTGTTTAAATACATGTGAATTATTTTATAGATCTGACAATTATCGTGATGAAATGTGCACAGCTGCTGCAGAATTGTACAGAGCAACAAAGGACGCTAAATACCTTAATGACGCCAAAGGATTCTACCAGGCCGACTTGCCATGGAGTTATAACTGGGGAGATAAGACAGTCATGTGTCAGGTAAACATATTTTTGGACAGATGTCTGTCGGAACACCTGATACTGTTTCCGGGTTCAAAGGCCTGTCATAAATTTTAATTTGCATTTTCGATAAGGTTTAATTTTTTTCTTTGCTCATTTAGGTTTGTTTTTCCGTGATTTTGTTTTTTATTTTTGTCTTTTTCATTAAGAGTTTTTTTTCTGTTTTTATCCAACTTGTGGTTTATTGTATGGGCCCTTTGTATCATTATTATCTTCTCCCCTTTCGTATTTAACATGGAATTATGTTTAAAAGACAATAGAAACCATTTAGCAAGTCTTTAGTGTACCAATATAAATATATTTCTTATTTCCCTCTTTTTCATAAACAATAATCACATCTACAATATTGACTACTGTACCCCAATTTTTGACATTTTTACCTATGAATTCTATGCGACTGTCATACAAGTGAGAGGTTTAGCTAGCTATAAAAACAGGTTTAATGCACCATTTTCTACATTAGGAAATGCCTGCACAAAGTCAGGAATATGACAGTTGTTTTCCTTTCGTTTGATGTGTTTTTGATTTTGCCATTTTATAAAGGACTTTCCGTTTTGAATTTTACTTTTTTTGTTATTATACTTTTTTCTACACTCTGCAGTTACTTTTGTTTGAAATAACTAAAGAAGCAAAATACAGACAAAATGTAGAAGCTTTTGTGACGTCATGGATGCCTGGTCATGGCGTACCATACACACCTTGTGGACTTATGTTCAGAAACGAATGGGGAGCAAACAGATATGCAGGTAAAGACTCTTCAAGTGATTTATTTCGTATAGTTCTATTTTTGTTTATTGAAAGTAACAGTAATTTAATAAAAGGCTAGCTGTTGTCTACCGTCTATGGGTTTCATATATGTATGTCTCCCCTTCGACGATGGGAGAGATTTTGTTTATATTGTATTTCTTTTTCTTCTTCTCATTTTATTTTATCCGGGCCAAATATTTTTATCTTTTGACATTGACTTCTGTTATTTGGCATGAATGTTTATTACCATAAAACAATGTTTCGTTTATGATCATGACCTTAATATGACATTGACTTTTGATTTCAAGATCAAATGATTGATTTTAAGGGACATTTTCTTGTCCGAATCATAACTGTTTATCCTTTACCTGTTTTGCACATGGTTGCATCACCTCAAGAGGATGTCATTGAACATAACCTTTGACCTCAATGTCAAATTATTAAATGTTTTGAAAATGCTTATGGTCACCAAAAAGGCATATATGTATAGTCTTGTTTTTCATTGCAAAATTTGTCATTGCACCTAAGAATTTAACCCCGGCAGTCTTGCCCCACCCCCTTATGTAATAAACTATTAAGTATTTCAAAAGTTAATCTGATCACATCTCCTCACTATCATATATTCCTAATTGCCAAGGTGAGACCTTTCTAGTATACAGCAAGTTTTGTCCAAAAACGGGACATACACCTCTGCCTTTAAATCAATAAATGTTGAATATGTTGAAAACTGCTCAGACCCCAAACACTTTTTTAATTATCATGACAAGACCTGTACCATGTACCCCTGGTTTTCTCTCAATGCTGTTACCCATCCCTGTTTATCTTAAATTGTTAGATATATTAAAAAAAACCTTGTCAGACCTATATATTCTTAGTTTTCTTGACAATAATCTCCCACTGCTAGAATATGTTTGATGTGCCTTTCCTTTACTGGATTGATTTCAGTAGATGAAGGGGAGACACAAGTTTAAGTCCAACAAAATAGTTCGACCTAGTTATAACTATCTCAATTTCAGATCATTTTTAGATTATTGATATACCTCTGTTTGAAATATAAAAAGAACAACTCGTCAGACTTCTCTTTGCGTAAATACAAGTCTGCGAATTACCTTAGGAAGGGATAAATCGTACTTTGTAAAAAAAAAATCACTCTGATTTAAACAAATTTTTTTGAAACTGACATTATCAAGGTGCTTGATTTCTTGATTGACAACATATTTGTTACGTTTGGAGGATGTGTTTTTCAACAAACAATCGGCATGACCATCGAAATCAACTGTGATGCTCTTCTTGTCGACTTGTTCCATAATATATATGAGGCTTACTTCAAACAGGAGATTCTTAAAAAAATGAAAAGAAGCTAGAATTATCCTTAAACTTAACGTTCCGCTAAAGAGATTATGTCCTCTCACTAAATAATTCAAAGTTTGATGACTCTGTTGAACGCATCTAAACCATCGAACTCGAAATAAAAGATATAGCAGACAAAGTTAAGTCTGCCTCATATCTTGATTTTCATCTAGAAATTGACAATGAGAGTAGGTTGAAAACAAAACTTTACGACAAAAGAGATGATTTCAGCTTCACAATTGTAGCTTTCCATTTGTACGAAGCAACATTCAAGCAGCGCCTGCATAATGAGTATATATCTCCCATTTGATACAATATTCCAGAGCTTGCATTTCCTATCATGATTTACTTGATAGAAGGTAGCTGCTTACAAGGAAACTATTAAACCAAGAGTTCAAGGTGGTGCAGTTGAAATCATCTCTTCGAAAATTTGACGGACGCCATCATGAGTTGGTTGACCGTTATGGAATATTTGTTTCACAGATGACGACGGATATGTTCCAGTTGTCGTAACCACAATACCGTCCTTTTTTTTTTAATAATGTTGCCTTTTTCTTCAAAGGATATGGCAAAACGTTCGTTGGTTTATCTGCACCATCTGATTAGTACAGCAGATGTTCCATGTGTATCAAATATCTTAAAAACTTGGAAAAATCGGTTGCTCATGAGGAGAAAATATTTCATTTCAAAGTTAAAGTACAATGATATCTAGTATTGTTGTGGAAATAGCTTGTAAGAACTATTATGGTTGTCACAAGGATCAGATTTTTGCCATACTTACCTCAACAAAAAACACCAGGCGGAGAAGAATAACTCTATATTCATATACATGTATGAAGGAGAATTTTCAAAGTTCAAGGTGACCTTATAGTGTAATTGAAAAATAATCATTGCATTATTAGAATACTAAATTCAGTTGGTCATCGTCCAACTTGTTTCAATTTGTATATCAAAGGTAATGGTAGAGTGACAGTGGTATGGCAGTTCATCAATTTAAACGTTGAATTGCAAAGGATATCCACGGCTTTGTGGTGTCCTTTTTGATCAAATTTTTTTGGGAATGTCATAACTTTGATGAGTTCTGTGTTTATTAATTAGGTAATGGTGCATTTATTGCTGTTGCCGCAGCTGCGGCTGGTATTGGTGGCGATAGTTATCTGAAATGGGCCATGACACAGATGAACTACATGCTGGGTGACAATAATTACCACATGAGTTATGAAATAGGGTTTGGTAGCAAATATCCACAACATCCACATCACAGAGGAGCGTAAGATATTAACAAATTTAAGCTATCATATAGGAAACTTTATACGAGGTTATAGTTCAAAAACCACTTAAAATTATGCCTCTAATTACATCTTATCCTCACCAAACTTGTTACAGCGCCTTCAGCGAGATCGATCTCAACCCAATCTTTTACTAAATGAAGGTCATCTAAAAATTCTATTTTCAAAAGTTTGTTGAAAATATTTATGTTTTTTTCTATTATTCAAAATACCTTGTACTTGATTCATTAAAGACCTAAAGACAAAGATGAGAACAAGACAGGTTACCGTACGGCCTTCAACAATGAACAATAATTTCAACAGCATTTTTTTTGGTATTTTCAATTTTATAGTTCTTTTGGGCATGTGCTTAAAGGTGGATTAGTTGGTGGACCAGGTCAACATGATGATTATGTAGATAAACAAGACGATTATGTGAAAAACGAAGTGGCTTGTGACTATAATGCTGGTTTCCATTCCGCTTTAGCAGGTAAATATTCGAAGCATTGTCTTTCATTTAAAAGTAATTATTTTGTAGCTAAACATATAAATAAGACCATTTACTTTTCTATTTCCATAACAGTAGTTCAGTTTGAAGTAAAACAATATTTTTTAAAGTCACCTTTTGTAATAGTTCGAACTGAAGGCGTTTAAGTTGTCCTAATATGATATTTCTACTTTAATTTGGATGATTGAAATGTAACTGTTATTCTTCAGGTTTATATCATTTTTACGTAAACAACAGACTGCCTCCAGCACCACCATCAAAATGTTAGTGACAGAAACCACAAGGATATTTTAGTTTAGTATGAATAAATATGTGTAAAGATACAAATCCCGTATCACTATCATTGATAGTCTTAATACACAAGTTCTCACAACAAAGTTTACTAGTTATGAGCCAATTTTTGAAGTACGTGGGCCAGTATAATTTTATCTGAACCCCGCTAAAATCATGATAAATACATTTCTACATCTGTTTTGTTTTTATAGTTTACAAGTAATTCTTTCAAACAATTAACTTTGGTAGGTGTTTTGTCTTTGTCCCATAAATGTCACAAGAGAACAGAATCTGATGTTATTTTAATGTGTTTTCTGTGGTGCTTGCAATTGTTCTGATCTGAAGCTCTGAAAAATCACATCTGACTGAGGATTATAATAATTTCCTAAAATTAGCCGGCTTTCTTACATGATATAATAGGATTTTCAGCTTCGCATTTCAAACAAGCATGCTTGTACAGACATCATTATTGTGTGCACATCCGATTATAATTTAATGCTTAACATTTGTGAAAATTGTTTGGTGGTTGTCTGTGTGTAATTTGGTACTCGGTCTTTATCACAGGTTCTGCTGGCTGCATATATAATAATCACAGTTATGTGTCTATGACGGCCAAGGAACCAGCTGGCTCCAGTGCTTTCGTAATCTAAATTGCTCATCGAAAGATTTCTAACCTAATCTTGCATACCAGTTGACACCTACTCTTACAGTTTGCATTTATTTCAGCAATTTTTGAAATTTTGATGCATGTATGGTGTACTAAATACTTGTATGTAGATCAAAAATGCATCAGTCCACATTTCTATTTGTGCATATTTTAGTATCTTGTTGTAATGTTAGCTCTCCCTGATTTATTGTGTTTGATATACCCCAGTGATGCTTTGAATTTTTGTTTTGATAAACTGCATATATCGACATGATCCCCATCTGTATGTTTTTGTTTTATATTTTGTGTTCCGTTACTTGCTATAATTATCATCTGATGTCCCCACAGTTTCAACATGTATCTTATAACCTGCATTAATAAAAGGTTGGTGCAATGTATTACCTGGAGCACATCGTTGGTAATTGATTAAGCTGCAAGTACAGTAATAGGTGCCATTATTGGATTGAGAGGTAGATACATTACAGCTAAATTTTTTTAAATTATGTTGTGGGTTAACTCCCTCGTGTAGAAATGACAGTAGGTAAACGTTTCAAAGATTTTAAACTCCACTATATCTGATCATATTTATTTTAAAAAACGCTCTGAAATAGATATATGTTTACATTAACCCATGTTGTAACAAGGTGTACCAAGGTGACAATAAAAAAAGGGTAGAAAAGAAACTGACAACACCATGGCAAAATCTAAATACCACGAAGAGACAAATAATTACCTAAAATACTACCAAACAAGAATGTGTCCATAGTACACGGATGCACCACTTGCACTTTCATTTTCTATGTTCAGTGGACCGTGAAATTGGGGTCAAAACTCTAATTTGGCATTAAAATTAGAAAGATCATATCATAGGGAACATGTGTACTAAGTTTCAAGTTGATTGGACTTCAACTTCATCAAAAACTACCTTGACAAAAAACTTTAACCTGAATCGGGATAGACGGACGAACGGACGAACGAACGGACGCACAGACCGAAAAACATTATGCCCTTCTATTATCGTAGGGGTGGCATACAAAACTAAAGACTAATCAAAATGTGAATTCCCAAGAGAGAAAATTGGTCAGAAGTTTTCATTGGTTATATCGTAATAATTTTATCCGTTAACAAAGTTGGTATTGATGGCAGGTCGTTGATACTATTTGTCGTACACGTATTATCTAGATTCGAAAAGATGCATGACTTGACAAACGGTACAGACAACATATCTTAGGATCGCCTTAACTAAATTCTCAAATAAAAATGTCATTGATTTAATATAATGCATTTTAGGAGAAATTTGGTGTACATAGAGGTTTGTGCTATTGACAGATCCTCTTAATATCAGGCTTCCTGAATATGAGAATGGAAACTCCTTTTGAGTAGTCCATTAAATGAATCTTAATTGTCAAGATATAGTATCCTCCACAGAAAACAAAATGATGAAAAAGTAAGCCGATGACAAAAAAACCAATTGAAATTTGAAGTCGAAGAACAGACAACACAAAGCAAACAGAAAAAAGACTGAACGACTACAGTCCAAACATTGTACAGAAAACTATAAAGCGACACCATAACCCGGCATGAATTCGAGCGTTCCGGTTACTGTTTCAAGTGTGACACCCATCGTGTTACTCATGTTTACATGTTTAATGCTATGAAAAGACGTAATCAGTAAAAATGTTTATTGTCTAACTCCATTATATGTTAATGTTCTAACCGTGAGACATGTCCGAAAGCGATTGTTAAAAATGAATACACAACCAGTTTTAGTGCAAGGGAAATTTAAGGCGGTATTGATAAAAACAACACAAATATTAAGAAAATGAAATACTAGTATTCCCATATACAACAAAAAACTAAATAAGATTGAACACAAATCCCAAATAAAATGTTATTACAGGTGCTCTCTTACAGTAATGACATTTTTCTAATTCATATCTTTTATAATCTGCAGTTTAGTTGACTAGCTTTTTTTCACGGCAATGTTTTAATAGGGTTGAGGGACCTCGGTCGCCGAGTGGTCTAAGTAGTCAAACTACTGTATCACTACCTTGTCAATACTGTGGTTGTGAGTTCAAATCCCGCACGTGGCAGGTGCGCTCGACTCCAATCTTAATTGGCTATAATTGTCAGTTTTCCTACCGGATGTCGGTGGTTCTCTCCTAGCATTCCTGCTCCTTCTACCAGTAGAAGCTGAACGCCAAAAAAAGCACAATAGTGCAGAAAGAGGCGTCAAACACCAATCAATCAATCAATCAATCAATCAATTAATTAATTCGGTTGACATAAACAGAGTGTAGGAATTACAGTGGGTCATGGATTCTTATCGTAATATTCTCCTAATTCAAGAATTAACAGGAGAGGAAACAAGTCCTGTTCCGCATGAGGCACCCGTCATGTTGCTTTTGTACAAACTCGTTAATAAGTTAAATTCGGTGATTTTACATACGATGAAAAGATGACAAGATTATGGTTAAGACAATATCCGTTGTCATCTGTGAAACAGGTATTCCACAATGATCAACCAACTCGTGGTCGAGTCCGTAAAATTTTCGAAGGGATGACTTCAACTTGGAACTCTTGGTTTAAAAGTTTCCTCGTAAGCAGCGACTATCTATCAAGAAAATGATTATAAAAAATACAAGCTCTGGAATACCGTATCAACTGGGACTTATATACACCATATGCATGCGCTGTAGGAATGTTGCTACATCGAAATGGAAAGTTCATAATTGGGAAGCCGAAATAATCTCTTCTGGCGTAAAGATTTGTTCTCAACTAAAAATATTGCCAATTTCCAGAAGTAAGCCAAGTTATTAAGCAGACCTAACTGTATAAGTTGTATACTTTATTTTAATTGCGATAGTGTAGATGCGTTCAACATAGTCCCCAAACTTTGAATTATTTAGTGATATGACATTATCTATATAGCGGAACGAGAAGTGAAGGGATAATGCTAACTACTTTTCATTTCCTAAGAAGCTCCTGTATGAAATTTGCCTCATATGAATAAAGGAGCATGTCGGCAATTAGAGGAGCACACTTGGTTCCTACGAGAACGTCGATTGTTGTTTTAAAATACGTCTTTCAAACGTAACAAATATGTTGTCAATAAAGAAATCAGACATCTTGATAATATCAGTTTTAGAAAAAAAAATTGTTTTAGTCAAAGTGGTTTTGTTTACGAAGTATGACTTGTCCCTCCCTATATCAAAGTATCTACGCTGGCCATTTTTTCAATGAAACAAGGTCAGACCAATTTTTCAATGTTTTATGGGGAATATTTGAGTAGAGGGTAGAAAAGTCAAATGTTCTATTACAAGAGGAAAGAGACTTAGATGTTATGTACTTTGAAATTTTAAGTACTAGTAACCATATCTGATTCACACCGCCCCTAAAATAGATAGTTTCACAAAAACTCTGAAGTCCGGCTTCGTTTGCTAATACAGTTGATGTTAATAGTTTAAAAAGAGGTTGCATGATCACATAGAAGACCTAGCAATATAACGTTCCTTGTATTAACACTAGCAAGTCATCGAATAAAGTGTCAGAAGATCCAGTTAATCGTCTTAGGTTGAAATTCCAAAGTAAATATAATAGATATAAGAAGATGTGGTATGAGTGCCAATGAGACCTATACTTTCTAAAATAAATACATTGTTTCTAAAACCAGTTTTTGGCATGATATGGGTTATGTTCTTCTCGTATAATTTACGATGGCATGATACTTAATCCCTAATGGGAGGGATTGTGGTTGATTTTCATATGATGAAGACGTAATCTTTCAATTAGTTTAACTGAAGTCTGGAGCTGGCATGTCAGTAACTACTAGTATTCCTTTGCTCAGTTTCTTCTGTTACCTATTCGAACATCTGATTAGGATTTCTTTTAAATGACTTTTACTGTGCATTTTGCTGTGTGTTTGTTTATTCCACATTGACTAGAGGTACAGGGAAGAGGGTCGAGATCTCACAGAACATGCTCAAACCCGCTGCATTTTTACGCCTGTCCAAAGTCATGAACCTCGATCTAGCCTTTGTTAGTCTTGTCTCATTGACACTCATACCACATCTTTTTATATCTATATATTGTGTGTTTTTTAATTTTGGTTCATTTGTATGTTTCGTAAAATATATATGTAATCAAAGTCTGTGTCACTCAACAGTCATTGACTGACTTCTAATACATGTATAATGTAAAACTATTTTATCTTTAGTATGTTGCATTATCAGAGGCAACAGTAGTTTACCGATGTTCAGAATGTTTCAAATCAATACATCCGACTGGAACAAACAAGGAAAACTTTATCTTTTAATTAAGTGTTTATACTCCATACTTAAAAGTTGCTTTCTATAATGGTTGGGGACTGGGGGTCTGACTTACCAATAAATGCAAAATTATTGTCTGTTTTAGTCTTTGCCGGTAGGGGATTAAGCAAACAAAGGATGGACAGACTTGTCATGGGTGTCAAGTGTTGTAGTAGTTCACAGTTAGCCTTTAAGCAATCAAAGCTCAAGTTATTGTTTGTTGCAATGCCTTACAGCTTTATTTTGTATGTTGATATACAAAGCTGCAATTGAGATTATAATAGCATTGGTAAACCTAGATTTTTTTCTTTTTTAAATTATTTATTGCCCATGTACTTAGAAGCATTTAGTGAAAGACTTTCACAAAATGCTTCTGTTTAATAGTATTTTTTTGGAAAAAACACCCTAGTCATTCAGGAGACAAGTGCCAGTCGAGAGCCTGGCTTTGACTGATGAGTGCCCAAAAATGCGGTAATAATGTTGAACTTCAATGGAAAAATGGTAGCAAATAAGATCATCACAGATACTAGGCTTAACATTTTCGTATGCGAGATGCACATTTCGTCTGTAAAAGACTCATCAGTGATGCTCCAATAAAAAAAGTTAAAAAGGCCAGATAAAGTACCAAGTTGAAGAGCATTAAACAATTAATTTATAATTATGACCATATTCATGATAAGTCATGTCAACCCAGAAGTGCTGAATATTGAGCTGGTAATACCCTCGGGGAGTAAACCTCCACTAGCAGTGGCATCGACCCAGTGGTTGTCATCTTAGATACCAGGCTTAAAATTTTGAACGTCACGTACGTTTCATCAACAAATGACTCATCAGTGACGCTCAAATCAAAAAGTTAAAAAGGCAAAATAAAGAACGAAGTTGAAGAGCTTCAAGGACCCGAAATTCCGTAAGGTTTTACCAAATACTTCTAATATAATCTATTCCTGGGGTAAAAGTTTTGTAAACAGTTTTAAATTTATAATTATAACCATATCAATGACAATTCATGTCAACACAGAAGTGCTGACGACTTGGCTGGTGACATTATCATAGTTACCATATACTGTCCTGGACAGAGGGGGAAAAGACAAACAAGTGTGGAAAGTTCAAACTTTTTCAAAATGACACATTTAGAGTGGAGGATGAACACTTACCAAAAAGCTATCTAAGAATTGAATTCCTTATAAACATACAATTCAATATAACATTCTTTTTATGGGAGGCAGCTTTATTCTCCTGATGCATCCATACACAATCTAACTTCACTTCAATACTAACTGCAGATATAACAATGAAAAACAAGACTTAAGATTGGGTCATGCTGAAGGAAATGAAAATCTGAGGCATGTATGGAAAGTACACAGAATATAATAAAGATTTTTATTTCATAACCAATATTTAACTAAGATTATTTCATTAAATAAATATAAAAGAAAAAGCAGAAGAATTTTTATGTTTGATAAGAATATATAGACCTGCTGAACTTTAAAAAATAATCTCTAACAATAAGCCTATTATGAAGACAGAGATACACTGCCTTTGTAAGCTAACATCACAAATCTGTACATGTTCTAAATGATGTTTCCAGTAAAGCTGTATATCTTGGATGAACATGAGTTCCATCAAATTCTACAAAAAAATTAAAAAATGCTAATCACATTTCCAATAGGACTGTACATTGGGGATGAACATCAGTTCCATCAAAATCATTCAAAAATTCCTAACGATGAAGTTTCAGTAGAAAGTATATAATTATTGAAATGTTTTTTTACTTTTCACTGTTTTTATAAATATCAAAACTTTTTGTTAACATTAATGTACCAATTTTTCTGCACCAGATGCACATTTCATTTTATTATCTGTTCTTATTCAGGACAAAAACATGACAATCATGATAATGTGATTTGAATATAAACCCTGCTTTGTACTAAGAAACATGCTGAGTAGGATTTTGAAAATGCTAGTTCACAAGGTAGCAGTCCACAAGAAGTTGTGCCACCCTATTAAACCTGTCACATTACTCTGACTCCCAGCTGACCAGTCTTTGCTCTTACTCCTAAATTCCATGTGCTTAGCAGAGAAGCAGCAAATAACAATTTTCGAGTCTTTGGTCTTACCTGACTGGAGTTCAACCCCACAAACCTCCCACTCCCAAGGCTAGCATGTTACCATGTGACCACCAAGGTGGTTAAGATCACTCAAACCTTACTATTTGAATCATTATTCAAACAATCATGTTCATATCTAATATGAAGTTTTTTTTTCAATATGCTCATATTTGCAGTGATATTTCAGATTGTATGAAGCAGAACTGCACAACCACTTATAAATCACTATTCAAAGCATACATTTTCAAAATTATATCAAATTTGTATTAGACTGTACAACTATAACATAGATAAGAAATATTCTTCTCATTGTTTGTTGTTTGTCCTGTCCTGATGAAATTTTTTTTATATGAAAATAAGGAGATGTGGTATGATTTCCAATGAGACAACTATTCCTAAAGATCAAAGGAACAAGATGTAAAAAATACAGGTCACTGTATGGCCTTCAGTTATGAGCAAAACCTATACAGTATTGTAAATTATAAAGACTGGGATGACAAAATGTTAAAAGAATTCAAAAGAGGAAAACAACTGCTTTGTAAGATGATTAATATTGATAAGTGCTTTCTTGAAGACCTGGTAGTGATTTTTAAATATTAGACATTGTTTTTGCTCTGCTCATGTAAATTTCTGGTTTCTATAGTGTTTTTTTCTCTCCCAAACATCTTTCCCATGGCCTCTTCTTTTTTCAACTGATACTCACTGTAGCAGTCTTTTAAAGCTAAGCTGTTATCTTCATTAGTATATAACAAATCATCCAAAAACTCTAGCCAATTCACTGTTGACTCTTTCTTTATTCTATGTTTAAGTATTGAATTAAACTGCAATACCAGTGACCTAAAATCAATAAAAAAGAATATACTGTTACAGGGTTTCAAAAAAGCTTGTTGAAATGATTTTCTTTTGGATCTAAACTACTCATTCCAAAACTGTTGATATCAAAATGTCATGTTTCATTTCCTACAACTTACCCCAAAATGCAGTCACCCTATGCATATGAAATTTAAGAAAGGAGATGCCAGTACTCAACCAGGAAGAGTAACATTAGTGTCCTGTGTGGTACACCTTTTTGGTCTTTAAGAGAGACATAAATCAGAGGTCTACAAGTACACTGGAAAAGCTTCAATTCTAATTTTGACTAACACTTCATATTTTCTAGTCTCACAAAATGACACAGTTACAGATTTAACTGGCAAATAAAATCTTCATAAAAACTTATTTATTAATAAAGCTAAAAAGGGGACTATTGTTAACAAGCACACAGAAATTTTGCAGCATACAACATCTTTTGATATTTGATTATTTGAATATATTGGCAGATATTTTTGAAAGGCAGGTGAAATACCTTGTAATATCTAACACTGGCATTACAGGGTGTATATAGATACTCCAGTTATATTTCTTGTATAAATCTTTGATAACTTCTATATATATATCTATCACTTTGTCAATAGCCTCTTCTAAACTCTACAAATATAAAAAAATTAATAATAATTATTACAGTAAGTTTTAATAAATTAAGCTATGCATAACAATGAAAGTTTGACAGTTAAATTCTAAACAAAAATAGAGAATGTGGCCTGAATAGGATAATTCCATCAACTAATCAATTTGTGTTATTCTGTATACAGTGACTGAAACTGCACATATCCATTGTATTCAGGTGTCAATCTTAATTACAATGCTTAAGCAAACATCCTAACACAGTTTGAAAGCTACTCAACTAAACTTTTGTTCAACATGTAAAAACCTCTAACAAGTATGCCACCTTGACCATCATATCAAAGATTCCAATTTTATTTGTGACACACTTTCTGATTAAAAATTAGGGGAACAATCATACAAAACATATAGAGTAATTTTTCATATTCCTATTATTTCATTATATGTCAGTTTGGATTAGTGATACATAGACAGATGGACAATCCAACTACTTTATAAATCATGCCTATAGTCGGAAGTGATCCTTACAAATTAAACATGTTAAAAAGCTATATTAAGTACTCACATCATATTTGGCTTTCTCAACACAATATAACAAGGCTTCTCGACAATCTATTTCACCAAAACATAGCATAACTGCTGCATTATCTGGAATAACTTTAATTGCATTATAAAAGTTTATCTTTGGGTAAAATTGACTCTCTCTCCTTAAATGCCATATTTTGGTACCTGTAGATAATACTGGATGTATGGTAAATGTATCTTCCTAAAATATTCATAAAGATAAAACATGAATTTATATTCCTTTTTTTCATTTTCCTAAAAGTGAATAAACCTATCTATACTACTAAAATAACGAGGTCCAATTTGTTAGCCAACATGACGTAAAAATTACGAATCAAAGAATTCAACTTTATATACAACTTATATAGAACATTAGTGTTAATTAAAAACTACACCATTCCAAGCCCTTTTGTTTTCCACATAATTAATATTTCCAATAATTAACAAGTTCTGGGTCAAATCAGATACTGATAACAATAGTATATGTCACATGTAGTTTCTGATTGTAGTAAGAAAACCAGGACAGATTCAAACAAAAAGATTTTGAAAGCAGAGAAAACTGTGCACCTTATAATCAGCATGACTTTATCAGATGACAATACAAATACTAAAAATCCAGTTTAAAAATAAGGCGTAGGCACTTTAACCAGTCACGGAACCGGCAATGTTGCAGGTGTGTTCTAGTAATTACTAGACAAAATATTAACTTTTTGAATGTCCCTTTGTGGTATCTTTCGACTCCCTTTCATATGCATCCTTAAATTTTATAAGAATTGTAACATTCAAGACTGTTATTTGTGTAAGATAGCTGTTTGGTTTAAACAGCTACATTTATCAAAGACTCTTCACTGATTGCTATGGTTCAAGAATTCAATTCAGTCAGGTTTTAAGTTTAAATAAGGTTTTGCTTGCATACTTCACATCATAATCTATGATCAAATCTTGTAATCAGGACATTTTCAATGTTAAAGAGTACCAGCTTATGAAAGGTGACTTTTTTTGAAGGGGGTATATTTTTTTAATGTATTTTCCCATAAATGTATCAATGTTAGGCAATTACACCTACCATGAAAGTTGATCAAATTAATCAGGTATTTAATGTAACTATGATTTAAGGATATCATCTCACCTTATCTGTCATAAAATTTACTGTATACACTTCACTTACATACTACTAATTACCTTTAACTAGCATTGAGATAAAAAATTACACCAGTTGATCAGTTTGAGAGTTGAATTTAAACTGCAACTTGGTATTGAGAAAGGGAACAGATTTGAACAATCATTGAAGTAGGAAATATTTAAATGCCAAAAGACATAAAAATAGAAATTGTCTAAATAAATTATCATATAGGCATGTATTGCTCTACAGTTAAAAGTATACCTTGAATTTTATATGTTGCCAAGCAGATGTTATACAGTGACTATCACCAATGAAATATATAAGCTTTTCTTTCTCTAGATCAAACTGTAAATTATGTTTGGTTTTCATCACCTAAAAAATAAACTATAATGCAGTACATGTCTTAGATATTGTGATGAAAATGAGGACATATGTTAAATGATGGAAAACCAAATATTTTTCCGAAATTTCAGTCTATCAATTGCTGTTGTTTCCTTGACTAAGTGACCTCAAAATCTATAGAGTCTTTTTCACCCCACAGCACAATATTGACCAAATATTGGTAAAGATCTGATTTATAATTCAGCTTATATTGTTTGGAAACAAAAACTTCCCATTATTTCAATCTATCTATAGGAATTGTGACCTTTGTAGGCTATGACCTTCTTACTCAAAAATTACTATGGGTCTTGTTCTATTTAAGTGACAGTTCAATCACAGTTTGATGAAGGTTTGACATATGGTTCAAAAGATATTATCTTTTTTTTTATTCCATTGCACTTTCTTCATACCAACAACTTTCAGTTAAGCAATGAGCTAAAATATTTTACCAATTGATCAGTTTGTAAAGATGAACTCAAACTGCAATTGGGTTAAACATTTTAGGAAATTGGTATTGTAAAAGGACAAAGCCTTTCGATTAAGAACAGTAACAAATGAATGTGAAAAATCACTACATACAATCAATATTTCAGTATCAGTTTGTATCTAATGAATATAATCAGAGCTACATAATGTGCATACATACTTTACTTATGCATGTGAAATAAGCTGCTTCATTCCTGATATTTGTTAGGTGTAGATCTTTGCTGTCTGATAATGGATCTGAAAGTATTGACAGAACATAGTATATGCTACAATTTGCAAAAGTAAATAAATTTTAGTCTTAACCAGCCATTTTTATCATAACATCAACTGAAATGTCTAAACATAAAACAGTAGGATTTTTGGTAAAGAATTTAATGTATTTTTTTCAGCTATTATCCTTGCAGTAATTCAGTTCTGTTCAGAATTTTTGCTTGAAGTTACCCAGTATTGTCCAGTAACAGACAGTCACTATTTTTTGTTTGGCACACGTATATAATTAACGGCTACTGAATATTTTGAAAGATGACTGAACAGATGATCTTTGACTGCAATTGTGAACAGTACTGAATATACCACTGTGGATATATCTAAAAACTCACAGTTAATCAAAACCAGTTGAAATCAAACTGACCATTTCAGTTCAAAATCTATCATAAATAATAATGATGAAAAAAGGTCAGAACTATCAGAAGTATTGCATTAAATTGATTTTGTAAATGGTCTGAAAATGTTTTAATTTTACCCTTGATTTAATACAAACTGTAGTAGAAATGTAGATATTTAGGTTTGAGGTGTCATCATCAAAATACCATTTTTGGAATTTAATACAAGAATGAAAAAAAAAAATGTTTTTTGTTGTTTTGGATGGGAGATTTAATTTTTCTATAATGTTGAAGCAGTAATGAATCATGCAAATGAACATTTCATTTTATTTTAATGTATATCATAAATAATACTTTACCAAGTATATCTGTAATGAAAGGTAACACACTGAGATAACCCTTCACATACAGGATTTTAACCAGTGTATGAAGTAATGCTAGAAGATACAGCTGATCAGGAGTAAAAGTAAATGTATCTTCTTGTTGTGTGACAGGTTCCACTGGTAATTCTTTATCCAAAGCTAAAAAACAAAATATATATATCTTTCTATTGACTAAGCATCCATCATTACTATATATATATAAAAATATTAATTTTCGCGAACCATTTAGGTCACGGAAATTCCATTTTTTGCCATCAGTAAGGAGAGTTGTACAAATAATGTGAATACACAGAACCCCGATCCAATTCATCTTTTGCTAAAAATATTTATCATTTTCTGTTTTATATCTCCTAACATCATTCCATTTTTCTCTAATTTCGATTAAAATATGCCAAAACCTGCAGTAAAAATAGATGTATGCCCCAAATAAACATTCCCCGATTGGTTGGACTACTATGGCGTCAATGTAAAGCAACGCAAGCCTCGATGTAAAGCAACGCAAGCCTCGATGTAAAGCACACGCTTCCCAAGAGTAAGGAGAGTTGTACAAATAATGTGAATTCACAGACCCCCGATCCAATTTATCTTTTGCTAAAAGTGTTCATCATTTTCTGTTTTGTATCTACCAACAACATTCCATTTTTCTATAATCCCGATTTAAACATGTTGAAACCTGCAGTAAAAATAGATGTATGCCCCAAGTAAACATTCCCCGATTGGTTGAAAAGCTGTGGCCTTGATCTAAAGCAACGCAAGCACACGCAAAAATTTCCGTTGACATGTTGAACTTCGACCCCGGGATTCAGCCGATTCACATAGAGATTTTCTTGCGCTCAAATGTAATTCTAAGTGAAGTATACTGGTACAGTAAAATTATATTCTTTTACAGAAATATTTACACATTTTATCATTAATGTATTGTCATGCTTCTGCATATTTACGCTGAGCTTTAGTAAAATATAATTCTATACAAATTTTTGTTACGTCATTAAGAGTAAGAATATATTTCGCGCCAAAACAAGAAAAATAATCTGTGTCACCAAATAAGTTTATCAGCATCTTTCTCAAATTTTCCAACAGAAAATAGCGTTAATTATAGAGAAATTTTGGTGAGTATTACTTATTAATGTTAAGGTTCTCCAGAGGTGGTTCTCTTCACCTTCTTGGTGGTCAATTTAATCCCATTTATCAATTATCCCAAATGGCGATGACACCCAGTCAATTTGTGTCATGAGTGAAAATCTTATCTATTTGATGAAATAACTTCTTCATTAACTGTACATGCACTATTTTTGAAGTTTTTTATAAGCGTGCACATTCCCATTGCATGTCCGCAAGATAAATGGGTTATGCATTTGTGAATTGTACAAGTACAGTAATATTGTGTAATAAGCTGATAAGAATAATGGCGGAGGATAAAAATTTGTGACGGTCAGTGCGTGATCACGTGACATTATTATTTGTAAACAAACGGGCTCCCCATGTAACACGAGTCGGAACTATCCATACAAGGTGCAATCAATCTTATATTTCACTATTTGATCATATTTCTGTGTCTGTTTGTAGGTTTTGCAGATCAGATGTCATAGTGTAGTTTCATAGACAAAAAAGTACCATGATTGTTCCTGTTCAGTAGTTTAGAAGAATTAGAAGGTAAGTCTACATTAGTCATTATTTAAATTAAGTCTGAAAAAAATGACTCAACTCTCTGTGTAATTTTTCCCCAAATTTTGAAACATGCATAATTTAAAGAGCATTTGCTTCCCTTGAACCCTCTCCCCTAAATTGCCTAAAACTCATAGTCCGAGATTACTCTGATGTCCAACATCTGTTTTTGCGATTCCAGCATTTTAACTCTTTATTTTCAAATTGAACACACTCAGCCATTCAGCTTATTTGCATCATAAATGAACGAGGTGTTAGATTATGTTTTCCTATTGAATAAGGGTCATTTTCATAAATCAGCTCTCATAATGCATTGTAAATTACTTTTTCTGTTGGTCATGTCACAATCTTTTAAAGTTAAAGTAAAAATGCCAGTATTGATGTGTCAATGTGAAAACTGTCCAAATATGAGAAAATAGCGGGTGGCAGGTCGATTAAACTTACTTAAATGAAGAGAAAAATGAACTAATTGAGGCTCGATTTATAAAGATTATGTTTTCCTATTGAATAAGGGTCATTTGCATAAATCAGTTCCCATAATGTTGGTCATGTGACGTTCTTATAAAGTGAAAGTTAAAATGAGGGTGGTAATGGGGGTACCTTCATGACGAATAACGGTAAAAAATCTTGCCGAATGACGTTAACGGTAATTTTTGGTGCATGACGATAAAATGAAGACTTTCTTCAAGACGATAAAAAAATCGACAGATTTTGACGAATCACGTTAATTTTTTGCCAAAAATAAGGGTAACGATAATTATTTGAGACCTCTGACGAATCACGATAAGGATATGTTGACGAATCACAGTAAAATGTTGACATATTTGACGCTAACGGTAGCCGAAAATGACCAGTAGACGCCTGACGGTAAAGGGCATTCATACCCTCTAAAATGTCCGTATTGATGGCAGAGGCGGATTTAGGGGGGGCCCGTTCCCCCACTTTTGTGGGAACAATTTGGTTGATTATATAGGGAATCACTGAAGCATGACTGGAGCAGGCCCCCTCTTAGGCAGTCAGTGCGCCCCTCTTATGAAAATTTCTGGATCCGCCACTGGATGGGTCAATGTGAAAACTGTCCAAATATGAGAAGATAACGGGTGGCAGGTTGATCAAACTTACTTAAATGAAGAGAAAAATGAATAAATTGAGGCTTGATTTATATGGATCCAGTCGCCTCCAGAAGCAACGAAGCAGCACATCCACTTTGGACGGGCAAATATCATCTATCTGATATGGGACCAGCTGAAGTCCCACTGCCCTAGCTGATGTCGCAAAACAGTCGTTGGAGGTTAGAGTAATCTCCGACTACAAAACTCAATTCCAATGACAAAAATGCCCTAATCTTAAATTGAAAGCATTGGAAAAGTAAACTGTAAATTATAATTTTGACAATGACCACAATTTGTTTTAGTTCAATGTACATGTAATAATATGCGGGATAATACATGAACTTAATACTGCTTCAAGGTTATACAGGTTTGTCAATGTAAATATAAAATAATTTGTTTGCTAACTTAGGGAGCTACCATTTGATTTTTAGGGGGGGAGGGGGGGGGGGGGGGGTCTAGGATGAAATTTGAAAAAAAGGCAGGATGAGACAATATGAAAAAAAAGGCAGGATGACAATTTATGTAAAAACAAGTCGGGATAAACTAATAGAAAAAAGGCCGGACAAAAAAGAGTGAAAAATAAAAAGGCAGGACAGATTACATCTCGAACTAAAAAAAAAATGCAGGACAAAATTTTTCATCCTAGCCCCCCCCCCCCTTTTTCCCCCATAAAAATGGAAAGGAAGCTCCCTTATAGTGTTTCCTTCAGAGGGTGTTGTCCTGGAATGGTATGCCTTTGTCCGTCTGTCTGCCCTGATCTGTCTGTTTCTAGCATGTTGTTCACTAACTCAGTAATATTTTTTACCAATTTGCATGAAACTCTGGTGAATTGATTATATCTACTGATGTGAGCTCCCTTTTAGATTTTTAAGAATTTTATAATATACATTTTCAAAATGTGGGGTTTTATTCATTAAAAAAGGGGGATTTTCATGTTAACGCCCATTAACTCTAAAAATGCTTTGTTCACTAACTCTTCAATGCTTTCACCAATTTGCATGAAACTGTTGTGAATTGATTATTTTATAAATTTTAGGTTTCCCGTTTCAGAGTTATATGGGATTATATTCTGACATGTATTAATGTGAGCTCCCTTTAGATTGTTTTGGAATTTTAGAATTTACATTATCCAGTTACAATGTAAGGGGTTTTATTCATTCAAAAAGGGGGATTTCCATGTTTTCGGATATTAACTCGAAAATGCTTTAAGCAGTTGTCATTTGTCATGAAACTTTGGTTAATTGTTTATATATATCTATTGATGCAAGCTCCCTTTCAATTTAATAAATTGTGGAATTTTATTCATATAAAAGGATGGCTTTCCCAGTTTGCAGATCAAATTCAAAAGTTTGTGCTTGCACTTCTCTGGCATGTTTCAGTAAATGTGTAAATTATAACTGACATAACTAACTTTGACAATGACCACATATTTTTAAGTTCAATGTACATGAAATATACAAGGTAATGCATGTAGACTCGATACTGCTGCAAGGTTATACAGGGTTGTCAATGAAAAAACAAAAAATTTGTTTGCCAACTTAGTGTTTCCTTCAGAAGGTTTTGGTGTGGTATGACACCCTGTCATTTTTATACGCCCGTTTACGGGACGTACTATGGTATACCGTTGTCCGTCGTCAACATGTCGGACATTAACTCAAAACCGCTTTAACTAATTTGCATATAACTTTGGTGAATTGTTTATATCTATTGACATGAGCTCCCTTTCGTTTTTTATAAATTTTAGATTTTACGTTTCTGACTAAAATTAGGTGGAGGTATGTTCTTATTTCTGACACAGGGGTACTCAACCTATATCAATTTGTGCATGAAGCGATTGATAGTTGCTAGATACTGAATAATTTTACCACAAATTTGTGAAAGTTTTAATCAGTGTATATACTTAAAATATGTTAATAAAGTTCATGTCTTTTTCAGGACTTCTTATCCAACCATGTAGAGTGGCATGTATGTGAGATATGTTTTTGACCAGTAGGATGCTCATGAAGGACCTGTAGTACAAAGTATATCACTAGATTGAGCTCATTGTCTTAGTGTATTATTAAAGTGCTTTGCTTTGAGCTCAGTTCATTGTTATGCAATTCATTCTTTGTGAAATAAAGATTTGACAGACAACTCTCGTGTACAAGGAATTGTCAAAGTAGTATCCATTCTATGTACAATGTAAGCATTTTATTTAGATTTGAACCAAACATTTTTTGTCCATTAGCCAAACTTAAAAAAAAAAGAAGCACAAATTCACCAAACAATGCTACTGGCGCAACTAGCAATATGATGCTAGGTTCTTTTGTTACACTTTATTTTTATGCCCCCGCCGTAGCGGAGGGGGCATTACGTACATACGTCCCAAAATTGGTTTCCGTTCTCTAACTTTAGTTTGCCTCAACCAAATGTTATGAAACTTATACACAATGATTATTACCACAAAACACAGATCAAGTTTGAATTTTGGTAGCGTCACTTTTACCGTTCTAGAGTTATGCCCCTTTACAAATGGAAAAATTGTTGAATTTTTGTTTCCGTTCTCTAATTTTAGTATGCCTCAACCAAATGTTATGAAACTTATACACAATGCTTATTACCACAAAACACAGATCAAGTTTGAATTTTGGTGGCGTCACTTTAACCATTCTTGAGTTATGCCCCTTTATAAATGGAAAAATTGCTAAATTTTTATTTTCTTCTAAATATCAAGTAATTTTAAAATTGGAGTTATCTTCCTTTGTCCATGATTATAGTTGAATCAACTACAATCAATGCTTTATACTATGCAATGTTTAATTTTGACTTCCACTGATAAAATACAGATCAAGTTGAATTTGGGTAGGGTCACTTTAACCATTATTGAGTTATGCCCCTTTATAAATCGAAAGATTGCTAAATTTTTAGTTTCCATTCTGTAACTTTAGTTTGCCCCAACCAAACATTATGAAACCTATACACAATATTCATTACCATAAAACTAAGATCAAGTACAAATTTTTTGTTTCCGTTTTCTAACTTTAGTTTGCCACAACCAAATGTTATGAAACTTATACACAATGCTTATTACTACATAATACAGATTAAGTACGAAATTTGGTGGCGACACTTTTACCATTCTTGAGTTATGTCCCTTTATAAACATAAAAATTGCTGAATTTTTCGTTTCCGTTCTCTAACTTTAGTTTGTTTCAACCAAATGTTATAAAACGTATACACAACCGTTCTAGAGTTATGCGTGTTTACAAATAGAAAAATTGCTGAATTTTGAGTTTCTGTTCTCTACTTAAGTTAGCCTCAACCAAATGTTATGAGACTTACACACAATGCTTATTACCACAAAACTCAGATCAAGTTCAAATTTGGGTAGAGTCACTTTTACCGTTCTTCAGTTATGTCCCTTTATAACTATATGATATGCAAGAGGGGGCATCATCTGTGTCCACATGTGGACACTATCCACATTTGTTTACATCTGTACTGCCTACTGGCGACTCAGTCCTGAGTGTAAATGGTCATTCAGTATGTTAAGAAAAAGACCAAAATTTATAAGGCCTATCTGGCCTAATTGATTTCTAAAATATATTTCATTGTACATGTTCAACATTTATCATTCATTTGTTTATTTCTTAATTTGTGTGAATTAACAGTAAATGCTAATTACTACACTTTCATACCATAACAAAACTGCCTTACTGTATTGGTATCACTTATATTTTTATCCATATAACAAAAAATACTGAAAAGAGAATACTTTTGCAATAGCTTTTTCATATTGAATACTAAAACTTTTTAGATATTTAGACATATTAAGTAGATGTTCATAATATCCACTTGACATTTTATCATATGACTTCTGTAGTTAGTTATGAGTCTTTGAAGCATGCTCACAAAGGTTCTTTTGTTGATATCATTTTCATACTGGTCAAAACTTTTTTTTGCTTTGACCAGCTTTGGAGGAGATATTTTCAAAGAATTAGTAAAAAATAACACAGAAATTCACTTTCTAGCGCATCTAGCCCCAATCATAATGTCAGGCATTGTCATTACTAAAAAACATTAAATGTCTTCTAAACTGAGAAACAATTTCCACATTTAACCGAAATCTTTTACTTATGATACTGACAATCCCCCACAAAGTAATATAAATAGAACCATACAAATAGTAAGCAAATACATGTTCTCAGATACCATCTCCCATATAAAAAAATCACATTAAGAAAAAAATGAACCTATTATGTGTTCCTCTCCTAGCTACAAAATGTATCCAAAATCAAAGATGTGGAACATATATATTCTATCATAATCATTTGGTAATTAATGCAATTAGTATCTCTTCCATGCCCGTGTTGAACATAAAAAACTAAATATTACATAAACAACACCCCTAATGCTCATGTTGGTTGTCATTGTGCAACACAGTTAATACATAGAAAACATAAAACATAGAACTCCTTTTGTCATATAAAACACTGTCAAACATCCAATCATACTATCCACACTGATCTGTGTCCACACTTGTTTTATGTTAAAAAATAATTAATTATATATCATTGTTTATAACAAAATAATCTGAGGACCTGTAAAGGCCTATAGACCCTATTACTACTGGAATTCTGGGATTGACAAAATTAATGCAATCACTTTTGCACTGTGGCATCAAACACTTATTCTAATGACATCACAATTTTATGGAAAAGTCTATGATCCCCTGTAATGGTAATGGCAAATGATTACAGCAATAGCGGTAGCCATGTTTGATAGCATCTGGAATCAACTATAATTTGAAGGGAAGAGAAGATAGTAAATGTATCATTTCTCTGAGGTTAGATTTTTAGAATACTTTTTATGAAATTTTCTATTTTTAAGTAATGGTGCGGCCATGTTTATTATTTTTTTTTTGGGGGGGGGGATCTTTATAGGTCAGACATATTGTCATTGTAAACAGATGCACAGAATTTCAAGTACTATTTGATGGAAACATACCTGCAGAAAACTTTTCAGTAGACAAGAACTTGGTAAAGTTGTGTAAATTCCTGCATGTAAAACTACCAATAGTCATATCAGGGAAGTCTTCTATGTACTTCTTTATTATCTCGATTCCATTGTCTTGTTTACCTATCAGCTAAAATATGTGAATCTCCTTTTTGTAAATGAAAAATGTTATTTTACTGGAAATTATCATTATCATAGAAACATCTCTGATTGTTGTATAAATCTTAAAAACTAATCTGTCTAACTATATACTTTACAAAAACAGTTGGTGTTTAGCAAAAACAGACCACTCAGTAAATTCAGAAATTATTGCAATGTTTTTATCAATGCGAATAATGCCACTGTGTGAGTATTGCAATAATAAGAACTCGCACTCTGAGACCTATATCATATAGCTGTATGCAAATTTTCCTGACATTGCATTAACTAATCTCACATGTTGTCCATTCTTCAAAAATTGCAATATTGTACCCAATAATTTCAGAATTTACGATACATTCCCCCAAATATCAATAAACACTGTAGCTACATTTGAAGGTATATTTCACTATAATCACTACAACATAGCTAAAAACCAATTTTCTGCTTGAAAGAATATGCAAGCTAATTAACATCCAATTGTAAACCCTCTTTTAGCATTATGTTCAACCAAATCATCCTTTAATCAGAGGTCACCTATTTTATGAGAAAATGTTCACACTGAACATGACAGCTATATTATGATTTTTCTCTTTTTTGTTTCTGAATTTTATTTAATTGTTTTTTAACATGTTTGGTTATCTTAGTTGAAAGATATTACTTCAAACCAGTTAAATGATTTCTATGAATATACATTTGTCTTGGCATCATTGTAGTCTCTTCCATGTGTTTAATGATGATCAGGAATTTTGTTGTCATGTCATTCCAAGCATTCATTGGTTTAATGTGAAGCAAACGTATTACAAAGAATAAAAGGACAGATATAAGTATGATGCTTGACTAAAATTACTCTTGATATGTATCATTACTATAAATACCTCTAGCATGTGTACATATGTCAACAGAGTATGTGAGTCACTCTTCTTCAAATCATAGGCATGTTCCATGATAGAAATAGCCTCCTCAACAGCTAAAATTATATTGTTTTTTACTCATCAATGCATGATCAGAGTTTAACTCTACAATACAGTAAAGATGCTATAAACAATTTCTATTCATTTCAGAATTGTCTAAATCAGAAATAATCCACAGAAAAGGATATGAATTCAATGAGTACAAATATCAGCAGGTATTTATATATTGAAAAAAAAGGTAGTAATCAAAATTACCAATCAATATTGACAATGTTAAACATTGAAAAACAAGCAAAAAGCTTGATATAACTCTTTAATCTCATGGTTGTAGCATAAAAATGTAATTATAAGAATTAAATGCTTCTATTATAATTCTATAGGGTTGTAAAAACGCTGATCGTGCACACATTTTTTATATGAAGCGCTTCTGCGCTTCATACAAAATGTGCTTTGGTCAATGCTTTTACACCCCAATAAAATTATAAAAATTCATAAGGGTTCCTCGGAACCCAGTGTCTCGCCTACTTTTGCTGTTGTCTATGTTTTCAGTGTGATAGGGGAATGCACATAATAGATTTACAGTTAATGAAATGAAACGTTTGAAATGTATGAAAAAAGTTATGCTTGTAAAAAATGAATACAGTATGCAATCAAATCTATAGATTTATAAAAGAGTTGAAACATAAATTTATTGAATAAACAAATGATAAAGAAGATAATTTTTACATTGCTTGATGATTGTCCAACGACGACCAACGACGACTGAATGTAGGATCACTTTGTCTCGCTTTTGCGACAAAAGTCGCAGGCTCAACAAAAATGGGGAAAAAATTATTAAAAATTTTCCTCTAGATACTATCTTTTGATTGTAAGAAGATTCTGTTGAAGTTTGGTAAAAATCCAGGATGGTTTATGAATCTAATAAATGTTTTAAAAACTTTAAATGCAGACTGTATATATATGTAATGTTAACTGGAAGAAAAACTAAGTCCATTTATAACAGGAAAAAAAGGAAATAAATTTTTACAAAATTTCCTTCTAGATACTAGCTTTTGAACATAAACAAGCTTCTGTCCAAGTTTGGTACAAATCCAGGATAGTTTAAGAAAGTTATTAAAATTTTTAAAACTTTAACCACAGAGTGAATGTAATGTTAACTGGCAGAAAAACTAAGTCCATTTATAAGTAAAATACAGATAAACAGGATTTCTTTTTTTTACAAAATTTACTTCTGGATACTATCTTATGATCATAAACAAGCTTCTGTTCAAGTTTGATAGAAATCCAGGATAGTTTAAGAAAGTCATTAAAATTTCAAAAACTTTAACCACAGAGTGAATATTTGTGGACGCCGCCGCCGCCGGAATGTAGGATTGTTATGTCTCGCTTTTGCGACAAAAGTCACAGGCTCGACAAAAAGCATTCAATTTTTAAAAATATTCACTATAAAACATATAATAATCCAAACTATCTATTCATTTTCAAACAGCCAGCAACTGTTCCAGGCTCTTTCATTTTCATAATACGTCAATGTTTTTTTCTTTTTTACACAACATCAAACTCCTAAAAATAAATGTGGTTTGAGACAAAAAGCATTCAATTTTTAAAAATATTCACTATAAAACATATAATAATCCAAACTATCTATTCATTTTCAAACAGCCAGCAACTGTTCCAGGCTCTTTCATTTTCATAATACGTCAATGTTTTTTTCTTTTTTACACAACATCAAACTCCTAAAAATAAATGTGGTTTGATTGCCAATGAGGAAACTATCCGATAAAGACCAATAAACTTGAAGTAAATGCACTTAAAAGTTTGAGACAATTTCCCGAAACAGAAAACATTTTGTTTCAAGAAACCCCAAATTATACGTTTATAACACATTTAACCATTAGGAAGCCATTTTCTTGGATTTTCTGCTTAATCAAGTGATAGGAGGAGGTTAAAAATACATTTGAATTTTAAAATATTTTAAATAAAATTTAAGATATTTTTTACTTAAGTACCTCCACATTCTCTGACAGATGTAGCCATGAACACCAAAGAAGCTATGTCTGACCATGCTTTTCCTGCCACACTAAAAGTACAAGATATACATAAATATATGAGTACAAGATATACATAAATATATGAGTACAAGTTATACATAAATATGTATATATCTCAATTATAATGACTTTTGTCTATAAACATTTACAATTAAGGAAATTAATTGAGCCTCAACTCCTCTGAAACCATACAAAGTCGAAAATATTTGTGATATGACATATAAATGTAGTGTTTTGTACTTCCTAAATTTGTCTTTGAAACAATCTTTTTTCCACAGAAAACACCAATTTTTGAGAAAATATCCAAATTCGGAGACCGTTATCGATCCATGTCTTATACGCTTTTGTGCATGCTCAGTCGACGTACTGCCCGGGAAATCCAAGTGAAAGTAAGAAGAAAGGATAGAAAATATGACAGTTAGGCCTATAAGGTATAAGGATCCTGTATTGTATTGCAAGTGCATCATTTTGCTAAATTAAACGACATCCACCCTTTTTACTCAGGTGCAGAACTGTCCAAAAATGAAATGGGCGTTGAACGTGTCGAAGTGATCCCCCCCCCCCCTTTTTATGTGTAAACACAGGCACCCGACGTCCAGACCCCTCCCCCTTTTTATGTGTAGCTTTGTTTCAACACTTGCCCAATTGTACCGCGAATTCGCTGGCATCTTCTAGTGTTATAATTTCCATCAAGCTGTTTTGGAGAAATTCCAATGACAAGAGACTATTACCAAATAACCGCAATAAAAATGTTTGAATGATAATACTCATTTATGCACATCTTCAGGTGATGTTCTACAACTGTATCAATTTACATAAAAATCTGTCAAGCAGTTTAGGAGGAGTTTTGCTTCTTATTGGCAGTGGCAGATCCTTGTGGAGGGTGGGGGTAGAGGGTGTTTGCCCAAATTTGTTTTGTCTCACTCCACTCCGCGGTTTATACAAATGAAATTATCTGAAATGATTTTTGTACGTATGCATAGGGGTGAGTTAAACTACGTTTTTGACCATGACTTTTATTGTATGGTTTTCTTTCTTAAATGTGACACATCTTCTAGTAGTTGTGGATTATCATGCACAGTTTTATTACCAAACTCCAAGAATATTTAAAGTTAGAGAGCTGAAACAATAGTGATGTACTGACACACTGAGAAGCTGATTACTATAGGTCTTCTGTCAATTAATGGGCTAATCCCTAATTATCATGAGGACAATTATGGTCAGTATACCTTAATGTTTTGTATTGATGAAGTCAATTCTATAAAATAACAAACCTCTCTAAGATGGTAAGACCATGTTGTTGTTGACAAGCCCATGTAAATTTCTCTCTAATGTAGCTATTATCTGAAACAAATTAATAAATCTGTTGATAAGCATATTACCATAGAAGATAACAGAAAGAGCTTACATGAGATAATCTATGTTTGCTTTACGTTATTTCTTCAAGAAAATATTCGAAATAAACGTGAGATAAAGGTATCAATGACAATTTAAGCATTTTTGAAGAAATTAGGATGCAGAATTGAATTTCACACCTGCGCACACGTGTACTAGTTCAAACAGAGACATGTTTCTGGTTCAAACAACGTGGTTATGACGATTTTTAATTTTCACCTTTTTAGTTTTTTCTTCAAATCATATTTGTAAACATATTTCTGATAATTTTAATCTTTTTGACTAAATTAATTAGATGCAAACCGCTGAAATGTAAGAAAATAACTTTGAATAGACCGATCAATGTCTGGTTCAAAAAAGTTTACCTGTCACCTGAACAGGTAAATTTCAGCTGTTCGACAACTAATTAGCCTTGATTAAAATGAGAAGGTATTAAAGTAGGGGTTGTTTAGATAGTACTTAATGATGATGTCACTTTTATGACCGGAAATGTGTGGCTGTTAAAGGCAAAAGGTTGGGTCAAAAAGATTGCGAATTATGTTAAAATGACCGTCTCTTAAGAAAGCCTTGAAAACTAAAAAATAGATGACCGTTTCATGATTTGCCCAGCCGGACTTTTACCAGACATTATACAAATGTCCGGAATATATGACCGTTTTGGAAGTTAGGTGTATCAGGGATATACAATGACAACATTATGTTTTTGGATATATACTGTGGCATATATGGCAAAACTTAGAATATCATTGTGGATTTGTTGAATGGGAAATGTCATTCAACCAGAACAACAAATGTTGACCACCAGAAATAAAGTTCAACTTGGATTTTCCAAAAAAGTTGGTCAACTAAAACATAAACTGTTGACACAGAGATATATGTTGTCTGTATGTTATAATGTAATTTTGCTAGTAACATGTAAACTTCACAAAACATGCCGATTCAATGAACCATGCCCACAAAATCTTCATGGAAATGAGATATACCAACACTTTGACAACTGCATATTAAATATCTTTGTGGTCCCCTTTAAAATGTCGTAATCACAAACTTTAATATGTTAACTATGCAAAAGTTTCAATGTCAATATACAATGGCTGAGGGACGGAGCTAATAATCCCCATTAATATCAGATATGCTAATGCTGATACAACTGCATAATGAATATCATTGACTTGCCATTAGTGTTTCATCTAAAACTGACCTAATCACAAACTTTAATATGTTAACTAGGTAAAAGTTTCAAAGTCAATAGACCATGGCAGGGTAAAAAATCTTCATGGAAATGAGATGTGCCAATACTTATACAAATGCATACCAAATATCATTGACTTACCATATGTGGTTTGTCTAAACTTACCAAATCAAAAACTTAAACAAATTGTTAATGCAGCCAACACTGCCAGAAACAGCATGCTTATGTTTTGCCCGCACTACTTTTTCATCATTACTATATAATGTACCAAAAATAGCTTTAAATCTACAGACATTACAAAACTATAAAATAGTAAAGAGGAGTACAATTTACTAAGTCCAAGGACAGTAGTTCCACAAAAAGTCTGTCAACTAGAACAAAACACGTTCTCAATCCATAAGTCATCATTATACACTAATGTAACAAAAAATCAGACCAATATCTATGGTACATGGAAAAAAAATCAAGAATTTCAGAATAACGGAATAACAGAGTATAGACATAGATTCCATTATATGCCCTTATATATAAGAATGAATTTTTACACTCTACATAATCTGTACACTTCTGCTCACTCAGTATCCATAATAAAAAAGGGCATAAGCATTCAGCTACATAAATTATGGCTTAATTAAATTAATACTTATCTGCCCATACAAGATTTTATTAGAATTTACACAGTAATGTAGGAATTTACTCCTATCCATCAAACTGACCCACTTTTCTTAACCATTGATAAGAAATTTAAGAAAGACATTATTTACTTATATGTTACTCAGATAATAGCTTTAGAATAGGGACAGCTTCTAGAGCTGGAAAGACAAATAGAAGATCAAGCTGGTCTTCAGATATTTACAGTAGATGTATTTAGTAACACAAGTATCTATTAAATCTTTTCAAAGTAGGTTAGGTAGCTTTAAGAAAATGTTATTTCTCAAGTTCTCCATATATATAAAATAAGAAGAAATATGCATGAATGTTTTCAAAGTAGTTTCAGTATTGTTCTGTGACTAAAGTTTGTTTTTTATGTGTTATCATTATGTGATTATTCTTAGCTTTTCTTTTATGTTTTGTGTGTATTTTATATATATATTTTTTTTCTTTTTTCTCATGGCTTTATTGAAGGTATCCCCTCCCTTACATCACAAATCCTTGGGGACACTCAGCTGTTACCATCTGTGTTATGGACATTTATGAAATTTTATCACTGGTTGTTTCAATAATTTCACTCATTCCCCAAGAATTTCTGGGGATAAACTGTCAAATTTCATACAAATTCATTCCAACACCAATTAAACATCAACACTACTTGGCTTCCTTTTAGCCACATACTAGGCTTCCTCATAGCATCATTATAGGCTTCCTCATAGCCTCATAGGCTTCCTCAGACATAGCCTCATAGGCTTTCTGATAGCCTCATAGGCTTCCTGATAGCCTCATATGCTTTCTGATAGCCTCACGCTTTTATTTGGTACCATAGATCCAATTGGATTGGTGTGATGTCAAGCCAGGTGTCTTTACTTTGCTACTTTTCAGTACGCACATAGGCTCTTGGCTTAGGCATGGAGCAAAAATTTTAATTATAGCTGAGTAGATTCCCCAAGGGCCAAAATTAAGTGATGAATATAAAATAATAAAAGTTATAGATCATTTATGATTTATGTTTCATTCAAACCTGGATACAACTGGCACTGCTACGCAATACATGTATTTACACAGAAGTTTATTTATAATGGGATAGAGCAGGATTTTGAATTATGTTGATTATATTGTTGATATGAGTACTAAATGCTTAATTTTACATATCATGAGTTCAAATGGAGAGTTCTGAAGCAAATCAGGATAATTAAAATGTTGCTTAAATTAATTGTCTTAAGAACTCATTATGTGTGACTTTGAAGATTTTGTTCATTGGGCACACATTTCGGCAAGTTAGACTTATACTCAGACAGGTTTTTAATGTCAGGTCAAAAGATTTTTGCAAGGAGGTAACTGTTTTTCTGGATGCTTACTCAGGCGTTATATACTTTTCATTATTACAAAACACACATCCACTGACCAAAGGTGAAATATGTACAGTATAAACAACAGACACTTAAATATTAAGTACAACATTACAACAAATTATGAATGGATTTTTAGTATATCTACAATCCAGAATCGGTACTCTAGTCAAACATGGAACAAATAACAGTTAAAAATAATCAGGACCATTTATGAGGACTTTGTATAAACATCACAAATAAAATATGAAACAGTAATGATAAATATTTCATTCAGTTCAACAGTATATTTACCTTTGTGATTTGCTAGTAGTGTTAACAAAATTGTCATTGCTTCTTCACTCTGGGCTGGGCCTAGAGGGTACAAAAGGGGTGCATATTCTATCAAAGCATCAACAAAAGTTTTATCATGTCTCAAAATTCCCTGAAATGTACAAAGCACATGACTTAGAGAGTGTTTCATATTCTATGACCAATTGAGTTTCACTTAAACTTTTGCAATAGTATATAAAAAAAAAACTTATTTCAATTTGGGGTTTTGTAACACTTGAAACTTGATTTACAATAAATATCATACAGTTACTTTTTTTACTGAACTGTATGACAACATTTTCAGTTCTGATGTTACAAAGTTATAAGTATGATTGCAGGAAAGTAATACATGTCAGGAGGAGATAGCCAAGATTCTAACATCTAACAGACAAAGTAATATATCTTCCAATGATGTTATATGTAGACCAATGTCCATTTTACAGCAGATGGCTCATTTTCAATTCAGGGTTTAACACAAGCTTTTTGTGTGCGATAGTACTGCAAATGGAAACAGAACAGCTAAAAAATAATGAGGCCAACAATTGCAAATAGACCTTTAAAACAAATCATTTGCACGGTGTATTGAAATCTGGTAGTCAAAATTCTTCCTTATATTAGGTAGGCACCAGACTAGCAGACACTTGTTTGTTGTTGAATCTGGACTATTTTGGCCCAATACATAATAATGTAGTTGTACTGTCTAGTTGACAAGATTGGATGAAAGTAAAAATTACCTGCAATATAACTATGGCCATATCCTTTTCTCCTTTTAACAGATAGGCTTTTGCTAATAAAACCTGAAAAATAATAAAATTTTCTTTTGATTCTCATTCCCATTCTCTTTTGTCCTACATTAAATTCCTTATGCTAAGTATTTCCATATGGTACATTAAAAACAACTTATTTACTCAATACTTGTACCATTCTCTTTGCAATGCTTTTCACAATTATGTCCAAAAAGGTTCTACAACTGATATTTTAAAACTTCTTTGAATATACTGTGGATTCATTTATTTTCGTGGGTATCAATTTTCGTGGATATAGAAAAAAAGACGTTTCGTGGTATACGTAAATTCGTGGATAGCTTTTTAAAAAAAAAAATTAAGATACATAAGTCGTGGATTTCTGTTTGATCAATAATAAAACAAAAAATAGAATTCATTGAAAAAGTTTTGAATTGTCAAAATCCTGGCTTGGTCATTCTAGGTTAAAGTGTTCATTGAAAACTTTGATTACAATTGTGGACAGAGATAACTAATTATTTCTTTGTTTTACAATTTATAAATTCTTGTCGGAATTTTATAAGGCATTCAAAACTCTATGATGACCAACTGATTGAAAGCTTATTTCCCTAATCATGATATAATTAGCAGTCATATTAGAAAATGGTCAACGGTAAGAAATTCGCCGCTTACGAAGTTTGTAGCCCAAGCTAGAACCCAAGCCATACATCAGTGATACAATTAACTCATCTTCCGGTTATGAGTAAAATTTTATTTCGAAAACAAATGTCGTTTTTGTCCAGAATAAACAAAAATGCAGGCTTAATCGACAATTTTTCTTAGTTTTATTTGAAATGCAATTTGTTTTCTTCATTCTTCATTTACAATATTTCTACGAAAAAATGTCGTTTTGTCCAGAATTAAGTAAACAAATATGTTTCAACGGCAATTTATTGGAATTTTCTTATAAGAACAATTTGTGTATTACTGGATTTATCTTATTAAAAGTTTATCAATACATTTTTTAAGTAAAGGGTGTGAAAATAAATGTTCCTGTCATAAACAATATTACCTACGGGCAATATCCCCGTACTTAATCCTATTGATTTTTAATCACCAGTAAACCAAACTATGACACGTTAATTAACAACTTGCAGTTATTTTCCATGAACAGTTTTAATCGATTTTAAAAAGTAAATTATCACTGATATTCGATATATTTATTATTGATTTAATCAAAATACTGTTATCTTCTTTCAATAAAAACACGTGTTATGTTACAATGTTTATCGCTAGTCAACACTATGCTAGAACTGCATAAAATAACCGGAAATAAACATCCGACTCCATACACATTTCTCAGGATTATTCTTCGTTGAATTCTTAAATTCGTGGTTTGCTGTGACCCACGAAACCCACGAAAATTGGTATGCCACGAATAAAACTGAATCCACAGTAAACTCATCATTGACACCCGGATTGAAATTTTGTATTTGCGCCAGACCCGCGTTTCGTCTACAAAAGACTCATCAGTGACGCTCGAATCAAAAAAGTTAAAAAGGCCAAATAAAGTAAGAAGTTGAAGAGCATTGAGGACCAAAAATTCCTAAAAGTTTTGCCAAATACAGCTAAGGTAATCTATTCCTGAGGTAGAAAAAGCCTTAGTATTTCAAAAATTCGAAGTTTTGTAAACAGTTAATTTATAATTATGACCATATCAATGATAATTCATGTCAACACAGAAGTGCTGACTACTGGGCTGGTGATACCCTCTGGGAATACCACCAGCAGCGGCATCGACCCAGTGGTTGTAAATAAACTCATCATAGATTCCGAAGTTTTAAGTAAAAAACCTAACAGTAAAAATTCTTCCAATAATGACTGCAACTGGTTCTTAACAACAATATATGCATACTGTGGATACAAATTTTTGTTGGAGGAAAAGTTGTATTTTCGTGGATATTTGATTTCCTATTTTTTTCCATAGTCTGTATACAATATAAAAATAAAGAGATACAATCCTATTGAAAATATGACTTTAATGAATTTTTTAAAATTTATGGTTCATCTTTACCCACGAAAATTGGTATCCCATGAATGATAATGAATTCAAGGTATCTGAAAATATTCTGATCAAATATTTTACTGATCTAGTTTCTTAATCATGATTTCTAAAACACTATGCTCAATTCTGCTCAGTATTTCAGCCCTTTCCTTTTAATTTATACAAAGTTAGATCAATGCTAATCTTTATACAGCCACAAGGCATTGCCTAAAAAAATGGAGAATGTGTCCCCATGGACACAGATGATGCCCCCGCTTGCATACAACATTATAAAGGGACATAACTCAAGAACAATAAAAGTGACGCTACCCAAATTTGTACTTGATCTTAGTTTTGTGGTAATAAGTATTGTGTATAGGTTTCATGTTTGGTTGGGGCAAACTTAAGTTACAAAACGGAAACTAAAATTTTGCAATTTTTCGATTTATAAAGGGGCATAACTCAATAATGGTTAAAGTGACACTACCCAAATTCAACTTGATCTGTGTTTTATCAGTGGAAGGAAAATTAAACATTGCATTGTATAAAGCATTGATTGTAGTTGATTCAACTATAATCATGGACAAAGGAAGATAACTCAAATTTTAAAAATTACTGGAACAATGACATCATTGATATTTTCAGAAAAAAAATGAAAAATTTATAAAGGGGCATAACTCTAGAACGGTTAAAGTTATGCCACCAAAATTTGATCTGTGTTTTGTGGTAAAAAACATTGTGTATAAGTTTGATAACATTTGGTTGAGGCAAACTTAAGTTAGAGAACGGAAACCAATTTTGGGAAGTACAGACAGATGGACAAGGGTAAAACTTAATGCCACCTCCGCTTCGGCAGGGGTATAAACACACACATGGCAAGTTAAACACATTTCTCAAACAACGTATTGTCCATGGATTCAAAATTTCCAAACTTGCTATTGACTTTTAAGCTTCATGGTAAGCAGTGTTTATCCTAGTTTATTAAAATAAACTGTTTACACAGAGATATGTCTCGCCTATTTGTTATTTTGATAATGCAAATGTTGAAATTAAAATAGCAATACTTTAACATGTAAGTTATGCAAATATTAAAAGTCAATGAACCATGACTGAAGGTACAGGGCTAAACAATCTCCATGGAAATGAGAAGTGCCAATGCTAATACAACTGCAAACCAAATACCATTGACTTTTCATAAGTCGTTCCCTTTAAACAAACCTAAACACAAACATTAACTTGTAAACTATGTAAAAGTTCCAAAGTCAATGAACCAGAATGAGGGGGTGGGGTTATATAATCTCCATGGAACTGAAACTTGCAAATGCCAATACATTTGCATACCGAATATCATTGACTTAACATTAGTGGTTCATAATGAACTGACCTAATCACAAACCAATACATGTAAACAAACAAAAGTTTCAAAGTCAATAGACCATGACTGAGGGGTAAGGACCAAATATTCTCCATGGAAATAAGATGTGCTAATGCTTATATAACTGCATACCAATTATCATTGACCTACCACTAACAGTTACCCTTAAACTGACCTAATCACAAACTAATACATGAAAACTAAGCAAAAGTTTCAAAGTCAATAGACCATGAATGAGGGGGCAGGGCCAAATAATCTCCATGGAAATGAGATATGCCAATGCTTATACATTTGCATACTTAATATCATTGACTTAACATTAGTGGTTCATCTTGAACTGACCTAATCACAAACCAATATATGTAAACTAAGCAAAAGTTTCAAAGTCAATAACCCATTAACTGAGGAGTAAGGACCAAATATTCTCCATGGAAATAAGATGTGCCAATGCTAATACAACTGTATACCAAATATCATTGACCTACCACTACTGGTTCACCATGAACTAGACCTAAACACAAACTAATACATGTAAAAGAAGCAAAAGTTTCAAAGTCAATAACCCATTAACTGAGGAGTAAGGACCAAATATTCTCCATGGAAATAAGATGTGCCAATGCTAATACAACTGTATACCAAATATCATTGACCTACCACTACTGGTTCACCATGAACTAGACCTAAACACAAACTAATACATGTAAAAGAAGCAAAGTTTCAAAGTCAATAGACCTTGATTGAGGGGGCGGGGCCAAATAATCTCCATGGTAATGAGATGTGCCAATGCTAATACAACTGCATACCAAATATCATTGACCTACCACTAGTGGTTCACCATGAACTAGACCTAATCACAAACTAATACATTGTTGACAGCATACCTATGTCTTGCTTTTTGACTCCGTCAAGGCGAAATAATAAATCTTAGATGTCTTCAAAATGTTCATGTCTAATTTACATACAGCAATGTATTTTTTAGCATTATGTGGCCAATGTTTAAACTGAATTCTTTACAGCATAAGTCATTCATGTGCTATCCTTTTATTTTAGTTAAATATCAAATCTCAAGAGGAGTATTTATCTACCGGGTAAACTGTTAGATGATGAAATATTTGCTAAGATATATGCTGTTTCATACCTGAACCTGGTGTTTACGTCGTGTGTCTGTACCACCACTCTTCTTTAAATCAATACAATACTTTTGGAGAACATCAATGGCCTTATCTGCTTCATCTAATTTCAAATAACATTGTGCAAATCTAAAAGAAATTACAATGTATTTCACCATTTTTTTTAAAAAGAAATCCTATGGTATGTATGATATATCTACCTATTTGACAATGTTCTTATCAAAATAAAGGATTGCTATTTTTTCAGTTATCTAAGAAATGAAGATCTTCCATCCATTTTGTTTAACTTTAACTTTTTTCTATGCTCTAAACATAAATTGGATTTTCTGAATTTTTTAATAAAATAATATAGTCGTACATATCCAGTGCTAGTCTAATACAAAAAGATTCTCTCTTTTCATAATCAACTGCTTCAATGTGAACTATGAATCAATTCAACCAAATCAATGTACAATAACACAAATTACTGCTTTGCATCTTCAGAATATTTGACTGTCTAGCAAATGTTCATATGAAATTCAAAAAAGTTTTTTTTTTCAATACACATAGAAATACTTAATTTGAGCACAGTGTTTCCCCTACAGAGTTTATGCACAGTGTGCCCCATGCATTTATAAAAGTCCCATTCTTTAAAATTTAAAATTCCCTATCACTCTATATAAGCCCCTATCCTTTAAAATTCATGATCACCATTCTTTCAGAAACTTCCCCCATATTTGGAAAATTCTGATCTACTGATCTTAATTTTTTTTCTGAATGGAAACCCTAAACTGTAATCCACATGTTTTGTCTAACAAAACCGTGTTATTGTACTTTCATTTAATTTTCTGATTCTCTAGCTTTCAAGCATAAAATCTCATTGATGCAATTTCGAAAATTTAAAACCAACAAATTTTTTGAAAGACCAGCAAAACTTTTCATTCTGTCAGTCCTATATCTGACCAAAAAATTAAAAGTTGAGCAAACTCTGAACATTGCTATTTAAGTTTGAAATATGGATAATATCGCCTACTTCAGGTGACAAACTACTGAGCCAAATATTTCCTGAATTAGCATATTTTTAGCTAAAAGTGTGTAAATTACAACTATGACATCACTTTAATAAAGTAACAATCATCAAGACTATCATAATACTTACATTTTGGTAAAGGTCCATATTTAAAAGTTTCAAAATGTAACCAATGGTATAATTCATGTTTTTAATTTGAGGCCTATTTACAGAGCCAAAAAGCTCCTCTTTTATTGATGAAAAGAGATACATATATCAAATGTTTACTAATTTTCCCTGACTCAGTGACTGGAAAATTCCATGTGCAATTTCAGTCAGCCATCATTTTTATTAACCAAACTATTTTTAAGATATTTATGCATATCTTGAACAATATCATGAACATTTCACTCCAAATTCTAAATTCACGGCAAATATCAAAGACAAAAAATGTTAGCACAAACAAAGTTTATGGTATCATTATTCCCCCATTTTATTCTATCTTCAAGAATATACAAATGCATACCGAAATAAAACCTGGCTGGTTGTATCTGTTATCTGTAATTTCTGTAACTGTCTGAGATAAAATAAAGCTTTCTGTGGTCGTTTTGCTTGCAAATAACAGTCAACTAAAGAAACATAAAAGACTTTATATTAAACTGTTAAGACATTAAAATTGTATATTCAGAGTCTTGACCCTGGCCAGATCAACAATGGATCTCCAAATGGCAAATTTTAAAATTTTAAAACAAGCATTTATGACTAGTTTCCAACTTTGTTATCTTTCTATTCTCATCAAAATCTAAGACAAAGATAGATGAATAACAGAATAAGTAATTGGTCACTAACACATTTTTAAATTTTTTGCTTGAAAATTTAAGAGTAATGCAGGATCAATTTACAGTGTGAAAGTTTAAGTTTTGTCAAATTTGCCCTTTTTAAATCCTGAAAGTGTGAGAACTGCCACGAATCTGATTGAAAAACCCAAGCAGGATTTTTTCATAATCAATTCAAAGAAAAAGCTCCAGAAAATAGACTTCAGTTAAAAAGGTTTAAATTTTGGAGGTAAAACATAAAACAAAAAAAGTTCAAATATTGGAGGTTAATCCCATTATAGCCTAGAAAATATTAAGAGCTTGGCAAATCAGTTGTAACATTTTATAACAAAATTTCTTTTCAAGAGGATGTCAATGATATAAAGCTCCTACTAAAATTAACATGTATTGGAGGAAGACTTAAAAAATTCTATTGTGAATTAATTGTTTTTCAAGGGTACCATTTTCTGGGACTGAGCAGATATTTTGACAAATTCTGCATATAATTGAGGAGGTATGATAAGTGCCATTATTTGACCCTTGAAATTGTAAAAAAAATAAATTGATTCAAGCCTTTCAAAATTATGTGTTAATTTTATTGATAAATAAGCAGGTTAATATAATCTGGACACTTTAGTGCTGAAAGGTCACTTGTGTTGCCACTCGACCTACAATTTCACCAATACTTTTAGGTCAAAATAAATATGAGCAACTGCTTTACTCAATAATATATTTTACACACATTACCATCTTTGTAAAATAAATTTTGTAGCAAAATATCTTTTTGGGAAAAGCTGTTTATGCTAATATCTAAATATAAACAACAATATCTCAAAATGAAGCTATTTTGGCAGTTTTGGCTATTTGGCACTGAATGTAAGAAGTTTTAAGCCCCAATATCAATATGTGAGCCATTAAATAGAGGCTCTAAAGAGCCTGTGTCGCTCACCTTGGTCTACGTGCATATCAAACAAAGCCTAGGACACTCTCCATCATTGTAGACGAGAATAGAATTAATGACAAAAATCTCTATTTTGTTGATCTTGTATTACTTATCTTTTAGTCTGTTTAGTTTTTCTCTATCTTCTTAAGTTTTTGCACAAAACACAAAAGAGGGTAAAACAATTCTCATTTAAGGGCAATCACTCCTATGAAGAGTGACAGTCTACTAACTATATCAGCAAAATTTGACTTTTTAATAAATCTTGCCTTGCTGATCATTTTTGTGATTTAAAGTGTCTATTTATCTATTATAATTTAAATCATATAAGGCATAACGGAAAAAAATTGTTTCTCTCTAAATATCATAGTTTTCATGGTAATAGGCAAAAATGAAAAAAAAAATGGTAAAATTTGTCATTTATGGGCAATAACTCCTATCAGAATTTGTCTAACAATTTTGACATATATATGAACAATTGGTAGAGCTCATTATTCTGAACATTTTTGCTCCTTTCAGATTTTCTCTATTTATAACGGTTCAAAAAATAATAGACAAAACTTGCATTTTATCCCTATGTTCTATTTTTAGCCATGTCGGCCATGTTGGTTGGTAGGCGGGGTCATCGGACACATTTTTTAAAACTGGTAGGCAGGGTCATTGGACACATTTTTAAAACTAAACACCCTAATGATGATTGTGGCAAAGTTTGGTTAAATTTGTCTCAGTAGTTTCAGAGGAGAAGATTTTTGTAAAAAATAACGACGGACGATAACGACGAAGTGATGAGAAAAGCTCACTTGGCCCTTTGGGCCAGGTGAGCTAAAAATAAATACTGATGTCAGCCAGATATACATCTGAAGGATTTTATTTGGTAGATTTATAATACTTTTTGATTTTCAAATTCAGGGGGGCAAAAAAATAGCCTTATCATACCTTCTCCTTTATAGGAAATTTATATTTTAAATTGGATTCAGAATCTAGCAGCTAGAACTTATATTGTTCTGTCTCCTGTTATTTTATAAGACCAATGTCAATAGTAAAATTCAATTCATTTATATAAATAGTTACTGTAATCTGCACCTAAAATGGGGGATAGTTGGAAAACATGGGGCACATTGTTTCTTTTGTTATTTCAGCTTTAGGTTCATAAAAAAGAGAGGCCTTGTTGGCCTAGTGGTCTAAGTAGTTCAACTACTGTATCACTAGCCTGTCAACACTGAGGTTGTGAGTTCGAACCCCACATGTGGCATGTGCATTTGACTCCAATACTAATTGACAAGGATTGTCAGTTTCCTTAGCGAAGGTCATGGTTCTTACTGGGCACTCCTGCTTCCTCCACCAATAAAAACTGACTGCCACTAATTGGCCAATAGAGCTGAAAGTGACGTTAAACACCAATCAATCATAAAATAAGTTACAGAACTGAAACTAAAAAATTTGCAATTTTCTATTTATAACGGGGGATAACTCGATAATGGTCAAATAACGCCACCAAAATTCAACTTGATCTGTGTTTTGTGGTAATGAGCATTGTGTATAAGTTTCATAACATTTGGTTGAGGCAACTTAAGTTAGAGAACCGAAACTAAAAAATTTGCATTTTTTTTTCTCCATTTATAAAGGGGCATAACTCCAGAATGGTTAAAGTGACCCCTCCAAAATTCAAATACGATCTGTGTTTTGTCGTAATAAGCATTGTGTATAAGTTTGATAACATTTGGTAGAGGCAAACTTAAGTTAGAGAATGGAAACTAAAAATTTTGTAATTTTTTTCATTTATAAAGGGGCATAACTCTAGAAGGGTTAAAGTGACACCACCAAAATTCAAACTTGATCTGTATTTTGTGGTAATAAGCATTGTGTATAAGTTTGATAACATTTGGTTTAGGCAAACTCAAGTTAGAGAATGGAAACCAATTTTGGGATGTATGGATGTACATACATACGTACAGACGGACAAGGGTAAAACTTAATGCCCCCTCCGCTATGGCGGGGGCATAAAAAAAGTTGTACTATAACGATATTTGTTCTATACAATTTACCCAGTCCTGTGAAGGCTGCACTGTTTTTAGGGTCAATGACAAGAACCTCTTCAAATAACAATATAGCACTTCTTGTTCTCTGTTTCTCCATTAGACTTCTAGCCTTAAAGATATAATCCTTGATGATTTCAGAGGAATTATTTACCGGCTGGCATCTCTTTTCTACAATACATGTAAAAGTTATAATTATCTATTGAATTTCCAGTATCTATGTTAGCTTGTATAAAAACTGAATTATACAAAATTAATGGTACATCATATATCATATATTTCTGTTGGATTGATTGATTGTTGGTTGCTTAACGTCCAGTGTATTTCTGTTGGAAGGATTAGATGAAAAATACCATACAAGTGTGATAATGTGTATTTCTCATATTTTATAATACATTTATAGAATATGCTTTATTACATATGAATATTTGATATTTGAATAAAATTATATTTTAAAGTTATTTGACTGATACAGTTCTCTTTTGTTTAAAAGAAATATATTTTAATCATCTACTTGACAAAGTATTGATTTTGTCTTCAGGCTATGATTGATCTTTATAGTACATGTATTGTTATATTTAACTATACATTGGAATTAGGAATTTTCCAGAGGTGTTATGGTCAAGTGAGTTGTGAGTAGTTTAAGGTGTGTCTTGTTTGAGTCTTTCTATTGGTTGGATATTTCTAGATTCCTTTGTTTTGTGGTTGGATATAGTTTTCCCGCCTAAATCTATATTGTAACAGGATATTGAACTGGAGGAGCAAATAGTTCAAGTTAATAAACAAATTAAGCTGATTAACAACCGCATTGGCAGCTATTCGCCAAAATTTTCATCAGATCTAGCTTGCAATACAAAATACAAGAAAGGATTGTGTCATAATAAGTTAACAAAACGTCATCATAATTTAATTTATACAAGGACGGTATACACCCAAAGAAGTTATTAGCAGTAACTTGGCTCAAAAAGATAACTGAGCAGATACTAAAGGATTGTTGGCATTAGACAGACAAACATTATATTGCGTTAAAACTGTATAGTAGTCAGTTTGGTTTCGCAAAGCTAAACTACATCCACAACTACAGTATAGTTAGTAGTAAGTTTGGGTTTTGCCAAGCTAAACTACATCGCATCACAATTTAAGCATTTAGTTATAATATATATGAGACTGCCTGATATTTGAAACATTTCTACTATTTTGAAATTTTGTTTTTGTGTTATGGAGATCTTTGTACATTACAAGTAGTAACATCAGCCATATATAAAGGGAGATAACTTGAAAATAACAATAATAAAAGGTTGAAAACAAATCAAATAACAAGATTTAAAGGGAGATAATTTGTCAGCTTTATTTTTTTTCTATATAACATGGCTAGTCCATTAAAGAACTCCAAGGAAGATACACCTCAAAAAGAGGAAGAGTTAACACTGGAAGAAAGAGCTGTGTTATTAAGTGCATTTGATAAACTTGGAGCTAAGCCAAAAACTACCTCCACCACTGGACTTAAGATATGGTTGGCACAAATGGCTGAAGCAAGTAAGCAAGTTGAGGAACTCAAGAAAGCTGAAGCAATCGAGCAAGCTGAAGCAACTAAGCAAGCTGAAGCAACTAAGCAGGCTGACACCACTTAGCAACCTGAAATAAAACCAAATATTGAAATATTAAATAAATTAGGAACTACTCAATCTATACCAGTAACTACTACAAATGTAACATCCTCAGTTACATCTAATCCAGCTGTAATGTCATCTGGAAATGTTCAAACACTTACATCCTTACCGAATTATACACCAAGAATATCGACATTCTTTGGTGAACCGGGAAAAGGAGAAGCTAAATATGATTTATGGCGTTATGAAGTGGATTCTTTGCGAAAATCAACCTTTGCACCACACATTGTTGATTTATTAATAAGGCGTTCTTTGCGAGGTGAAGCTGAAAAAGTAGCTATGCGATTAGGTCCAGAAGCTTCATTAGACCAACTTTTGACTAAACTTGAAGTAAATTATGGATTGTCTATACAACATGACAAATTAATGGAGGAGTTTTATAGTGCTACACAAAAGCCAAATGAAGATATTACTGCTTGGGCTAACCGATTAGAAGATCTTTTATATAAAGCAAGTAAACAGAAACTAGTAAGGCCTGAAGACTCTATGTTTTGGAGTGGTTTAGATCCAAAACTCTGTGAAACTTCAGGACATCTTCATTTCATGATCAAAGATTTTGATAAACTTAAGTTGGCCATGCGTGAACAAGAAGTTGATTTTAAAAAGGAAGCTAGACCTCAGCCAGCCAAAATGATGACACAAACTGGAACTGATGATAATACCCAGTCAGAATTTACTTCAATGATACATCAATTAATTACTGATGTAAAAGATCTTAAAGAGAGAGACACACAATACAGCAACAGATACCAAAACAACAATAGAGGTGGTTCAAATTTCAGGAATAGCAATACTAATTATAGAGGAAATAGATCAAACTATCATAATCAAGGTAATAGATCAAATTATCAGAACCAAGGAAATAGATCAAATTATCAGAATCAAGGACAAAGATCAAACTATCAAAATCAAGGACAAGGAGCAAATTACCAAAACTCATCATATGGAAATAATGCACCAAGTCAAAGCAAGAGAGAATTTACACAAGATGGCATACCTGTATGTTGGAGATGTGGACAAGAAGGTCACAAAGCATATGGATGCTTTGTTAGATTAGATAACAATAGAAAGGCAGGTTTAAACTCCAACAGGTCGACATTGAGGGGCAAATAGTCGACCATAGACCACAGCATCCCAACCGATATAGTAGTACTTTGGTGGGATCTGCCAATGAGACTGATATTATTGTAGGAGGTATCCCTACTCAAGGATTATTAGATACAGGATCAACTGTTTCTACCATTTCTTAAAAGTTTTATTTAGAGAATTTGTCAGATATACAACTACAATCTATTCAAGAAGTACTTAGTATAGAATGTGCTGATGGTAATCAGTTACCTTATGAAGGATATATAGAGGTTGATCTTAACATACTAAGTAAGAAAGGCAAGACTAATACAGACACTACTTTACCCAATGGTATATTTCTTATTGTACCAGATAGTAAGTATAATTCAGTAGTACCAGTATTAGTAGGAACTAATATATTGGCGTCTTACATTGATCAGTTGGAGCATACTTATGGTGACAAATATTTACAAAGTGCACAGCTTTATACACCAGTGTACATGGCTTTACGTTGTTTTAACCTTAGAGAGAAACAACTTAAGAAGCAAAACCACAGATTGGCCATTATGAAATCAGCTGAGACGAAACGTATTCTGATTGAACCAAATACTGAAGTTAGAATAAGAGGGTATCTGGATAAGCAACTACCATACCACCCAGTTTGCTGTCTGGTCCAGTCAACCAAGGGTTCTTTAATCCCAGATGATATTGACATTACACCAACTATAGTGCCATACACATATGGGCAAACCAAAAATGCTGATGTTCACTTATCCAATATCTCAACCAGAACTGTGACTATATCACCAAATGCAATTTTTTGTGAGTTACACCCAGTCACTATAGAGAATTTAACAAGATTTGAGGAAGAAGAAAAGGTTGATGCTGAAACGTCCAAGCTCATTACAGAAGAGGGAGTAACTATATGTACTGATGATTTAACACCTGAGGAAGTACAACAGGGAAAGAATTTAATAGGAAAGTATGTTGACATCATGTCCAAGGATGATTTGGCTATAGGAACAACTAAGATAGTAAAACACAGAATAGAATTGGTAGATGAGAGACCTTTTAAACAGAAACACCGGCGTATTCCACCTGCCATGTATGAGGAAGTAAGAAATCATATACATCAGTTGTTAGCTAGTGGTGTAATAAGGCAATCATTTTCTCCATGGGCATCGAATATTGTACTTTGTCATAAGAAGGATGGGAAATTAAGAATGTGTGTGGACTACCGTCAATTAAATGAGAGAACTATAAAAGATTCCCATGCGATTCCGAGAATTGAGGAAATTCTAGAGGCCTTAGCTGGAAATAACTACTTCACCGTTATGGTGTAATACCACCAAATCATAGTACGTCACATCCGGTTGCATACGAAAATAGGTCGAAAAAAAATATTCCCTTGAATTTGACAGTTGTAGGTAATTGATCCTACATTTCATTGCAGTAAAACATTTCTGGGTCATAAACATATATCTTGGGTATTTCAAAGCACCATTATTTTTTTATTTGGGGTTTCTATAGAATATTTTGGAAACTTGAGGTTACATGGTTACTAAAGCTTGTATACAGGTTAAAAAAGGGGGAAAATTTGATTGGTTAACTTCCAGTGATGGTTATTTTCTTATATGCAATGAAATGTTATGTGAAATTTTTTCTATAGTACTGGACAGGATCAAACTTTACTCATGCCAAGTATTTCTTTATTTGAAACAAAGATAAATTCTGCACAATTTTTTGAAAAGTGCAAATTTAACAAAGACTAATAGGGGAAAATCAATGGTGGTATTACACCTAATATAGGAAGCTGTACATGCACCTTTGACCTTGTGAGTACTCTCATGTGTTAAAATTTCTTGCTATTTAAGTGAAATATTACTAATAATGAAATATTCTGAGTGGATTGAGTCTCCAAAACACATTTTATGAGAAAATTTCCTTGAAATAGGACTTTACCATGAATATTAGTTGACAGAATAAGCCACACTTAAAGTTTTGGGGAGCTTTTTCTCCTTTTTTCTTATATTCTGCTATACTAGAAAATTTTTCCTAAGAAATACTTTAATAAATATATAGTTTTAAGTAAATGAAATTATTTTTAAAGCAGTAACAACAAATTATTCACCAAAAGAGAAGCTTTTTATGTCCCTCTCTGGAACGCGGCGTAAATTTAAGTTTTACGTAAGGACTTATTGAAACCTCCTTGGAGACAGTAAACTTTTATACGGATAGTTCATTCAGCTTGAATACTTCAATTAATCATTTATTATAACATTTCTATCATAAATGAGTGAAAGTTACCCCAAAATTTTTATTTATTGGCCTATAAAGTAGAAATTTTGAGGAAATGAGAGGTATAAATGGACCAAAAGAGACCTTATAAGGAAGACAAAGAGGTCCATTGGTAGTATTTATCATCCTAAAGTCATCTTTTGTATCATATTCAACTGTTTGTAGGCAGATGAGATAAATATTTGATCATTTATTGGTCCACACTATATTCTATCATGATGCGGCTTGGTTTGGATTTTTCGAAGAAATTTTGCTCGAATCGCTGCAGATGTCGTCTTACATTATACTAGATTTTTCTCAAACTATTGAACTGATTATGACAAAACTTGACAGGAATGCTTGAAATAACCAGTATAACAAAGGAAAAAAGTCACATTCAGTTTATTTAACAAAAAAGTCTTCTTTAGGTGTAATACCACCAAATCATAGTACGTCACATCCGGTTGCATACGAAAATAGGTCGAAAAAAAATATTCCCTTGAATTTGACAGTTGTAGGTAATTGATCCTACATTTCATTGCAGTAAAACATTTCTGGGTCATAAACATATATCTTGGGTATTTCAAAGCACCATTATTTTTTTATTTGGGGTTTCTATAGAATATTTTGGAAACTTGAGGTTACATGGTTACTAAAGCTTGTATACAGGTTAAAAAAGGGGGAAAATTTGATTGGTTAACTTCCAGTGATGGTTATTTTCTTATATGCAATGAAATGTTATGTGAAATTTTTTCTATAGTACTGGACAGGATCAAACTTTACTCATGCCAAGTATTTCTTTATTTGAAACAAAGATAAATTCTGCACAATTTTTTGAAAAGTGCAAATTTAACAAAGACTAATAGGGGAAAATCAATGGTGGTATTACACCTTATAGACATGAAGTCTGGTTACCATAATGTGGAGATAGAAGAACAACATAAAGAGAGAACAGCTTTCACATTGGGACCTTTAGGCTTTTATGAATACAATAAAATGCCATTTGGCCTTGCCAATAGTCCTGCCACATATCAGCGCCTTATGGAGACTATACTGATGGATTTGAATTTGAAAATCTATTTTGTATACTTAAATGATGTCATTATATTTTCAGACACATACCAAGAGCATCTAAATAGAATAGACCTTGTATTCCAAAGACTTCGAGATGCTGGCCTGAAATTAGCTCCAAAGAAATGTTCATTTTTTATGCGGCGTGTGAAGTATGTTGGACATATTGTTTCAAAAGATGGAATAGAACCAGACCCTGACAAAATTGAAAAGGTTAGTTCTTGGCCTAAACCAACTTCACCGGAAGAAATAAGAAAATTTCTTGGATTTGTAGGATACTACAGGCGTTTCATTAAGGATTTTTCAAAAATAGCCCGTCCACTGACAAATTTAATGCCTGCACCTAATAAGAAGAAACAATAAAAGAAACAAGGATAAAAACAATAAAATATCTTGGAATTGGACCAATGAGCAAAATAATGCATATGAAAGATTAAAACAGTGTCTCATGTAACCACCAATTTTAGGCTATCCGGATTTTACCAAACCGTTTGAATTGCATACTGATGCGTCATCACATGGATTAGGGGCCGTTTTATATCAGGATCAGGATAATCAGAAACGGGTAATAGCATATGCAAGCAGGAGTTTAACCAAATCTGAAAAACATTACCCTGCTCATCGATTAGAATTTTTGGCATTGAAATGGTCTATTACAGAAAACTTCAGTGATTATTTAAAACTACACAGATCTCTAGTTCTTACAGACAACAATCCATTAACATATGTACTAACATCTGCTAAATTAGATGCAACAACTCAATGGATTGCTGCTTTATCATCATATGATTTTGAGATAAAATATAGATCTGGAATAAATAATGCGGATGCTGATGCAAAGTTAGAAATCATAAACAACTGCCTTTATAGATCCACCACTGATACTGTATCTGGAGAAACCAGAAAACAGTTGTTAATACCAACAACCTATAGAAAATTTATACTTCAGAAGATACACAATGAAATGGGTCATCAAGGAAGAGACCGTACCATATCATTACTCCGTGATCGCTTTTACTGGCATGGTATGCCAAAAGATGTAGAAAGCTGGATATCAAATTGTGACAGATGTCTTAGAAGGAAAACATCAACAAAACAGAGAGCTCTTATGGTAAGTATAGAGACATCTCAGCCACTTGAGCTAGTATGTATGGATTTTCTAGGACTTGAAACATCAAAAGGAGGCCAACAGTACATTCTAGTGATAACCGATTATTTCACTAAATATGCAATAGCAGTACCAACTAAGAACACCACTGCACGTACCACTGCTGAGGCCTTCATGAACAAATTTGTAGTCCATTATGGATTTCCCAAAACAATCCACAGTGATCAAGGTGCCAACTTTGAAGGTAAATTAATTAACTGTGTGAATTATCTGGTATGCAGAAATCTAGAACAACTCCATATCACCCGCAAGGAAATGGTGTTTGCGAAAGATTCAATAGAACTTTACTAAATATGCTAGGGACACTCAATCCAAATCAAAAGCATGATTGGAAATCACATGTTGCAACTATGGTGCATGCATACAATTGCACAAGACATGATACAACAGGAATGTCACCATATTATCTCTTATTTGGTAGAGAACCACAAATACCGGTAGACATTATATTTGATTTGGACAAATCAGAGAAAATTCTGAACACCAAATATATAAAAGCTTTAAAAGAAAGAATGGAATCAGCATACAAACTTGCAATAGCATCATCAAGGAAACAACAAACACAACAAAAACTACATTATGGTTTAAAATCAAGAAATGCTATTTTGGATATTGGAGATAAAGTACGTACTAGTTAAAATTGTTGCTTGGGATGGGAAACATAAATTATCTGATAAATGGGAGGAAGATGCATACATAATTATAGGACAACCAAATTCAGGAATTCCAGTTTTCGAAATTAAGAAAGAAAATGGTACTGGTCGGAAACGAACATTACATAGGAATTTGCTACTCCCAATAGGACACCTTTCTGAACAGTCAAATACTGATCAAGGGCAAATTACTCTTGATTATAAAGAAGAGGACGATAATGATTCATTGATATTTGATCAAGTAGAGTACAATGTGAATGATACAGCAGATGTATCAGATCCATTGCCTACACAGGATACTGGAAGTGTGGTAGCAGATGACGCCTTGCATCCTGGTGATCAAAGTGAAGATGATGAACAGGAACATTCTGTTAGTAAAGTGTCAGAAGTTGAAAGTGGTCAGGAATCAACAATTATTGTTGATGATGATATTGAGCATTCCAATTCAGATATTAATCAGAGCTCTGAGACAAATGACATAGTTGTTAATAATCAAGAAGACATTGCTCCTACACCAGCTCCAAGGAGATCAAAGAGAACAACTACTCAGCCAAACTGGATGAAGTCTGGTGAATTTATCATGGCTCAACAGTCCAACTGGTTAGCAAAAGCTGAATTTCTTAAAGGACTAGCAATGTCTGGAATGTTTCCTTCTGCAGAAAAGGATATTGGGAGAGCACTTGTGAAAATAGTGACTGAGAATACATGAACTCTGTGAATTATTTTATCTTTGTGATTCTGATTGTACATTTTTTATTCTACTCTCTGGTATGTAAATGGTGGGGTCACCATTTCACAAGCTGGGGGAGTATGTGTTAATGTGTATTTCTCATATTTTATAATACATTTATAGAATATGCTTTATTACATTTGAATATTTGATATTTGAGTAAAATTATATTTTAAAGTTATTTGACTGATACAGTTCTCTTTTGTTTAAAAGAAATATATTTTAATCATCTACTTGACAAAGTATTGATTTTGTCTTCAGGCTATGATTGATCTTTATAGTACATGTATTGTTATATTTAACTATACATTGGAATTAGGAATTTTCCAGAGGTGTTATGGTCAAGTGAGTTGTGAGTAGTTTAAGGTGTATCTTGTTTGAGTCTTTCTATTGGTTGGATATTTCTAGATTCCTTTGTTTTGTGGTTGGATATAGTTTTCCCGCCTAAATCTATATTGTGACCAGTGGGTTCTTTGTCTTCATAATGGTTAAGACATATTTTCTATCATAGAGTTTGAGAATATTGCAGATTCTATATTCTTGTGACAGATATATACTTATAAGGTAGATATTCTTCCTTATTACCCTTTTCCCAGTTTTTACCCATTTTTGTGTGAATGAGCATGAGTGATAGATTTATGAAAAATGTGTGTCTTTTGGTACATTATGGTGTTCATTGTTAGATAATTTCAAAGTAGTATTTTTGTAATTGTGATATCCTGCAAGTATGATAATCAGACCTTTTATTTGAATAACTGATAAAGCATATTGTGTTCTGTAGCTTCAACATATACAGTCAGCTCTCGTTATCTTGAAGTCAGCCGGACCAGAGAAATATTTCAAGATACCCATAGTTCGACTCAAACAAAAACCGGAATTTTGACAGACCAAGGGACACAACTCTTGATTACCTTGGTAAAGCTAAAATAAATCCGGATGAATATGGAAAGGGGATCATTTTCTGGTCTCATATCGATGGATTTGTATGTTATGGTCTTTCATTATTATAACATTGTTTCCACTTATTTAATTATTTCTTTGAACAGTTACAATTTTTTCCTGTTGCTTTTATATGAGAGAGAAATTTCCAATCGATCTTAGCTTTATTTAAGTCATTTAAATTTGACAAAATTGTTTATTCTCGGATTCAAGAGATTTTAGAAATTTAGATTTATTTTTATTTTCTTTTATCTCAATCTTTCTTTTAAAGAAAAAATACAAAAAGATAAAAGACGCCAATTGAGTAGTTTTTATGTGATCACCAACGTAAGTCTTAATCCCCACTTTAAACACATCCAAGCTCATCAGTGTAAATCACGATTAATTTAATTATTTTTTTTGTAAACATTTTAAATAATTTTTCATAAACTTTAACAATATATCACTAATTATTTATCATGGTGATAAAAGATAATCTTAGGTAAACACTTGTGGAAATAGAATGTCATACATCAATACCTTGGTCAGTGACCGGAAATTTAATTACACGTGTATTGTCAGATTAACTCTTCAATCCATTTAAATTCCGGAGGTCATGTTTTGACATATGTGTATTATTTCGAGATAAATAATGAATTTTGAATGCTTTTGTTAACCTTGGGACCGTAAATTTAGTTTGACTCAACCGAAATTTCGATTCATCCAATTTCGACTCATCAGGAGTCGAAATACATATATTTATATGGAACAAAGTTCGGGACCACAAGAAAACTTCAACTCATCCGAAATTTCGAGTCAACCGAGTTCGAGACAACGAGAGTTAACTGTAGTTTGATGATTTTAAAGATTCAGACAGTTATAATATTTTCATTGTTCATAGAGGTAAAAACGTTATTACTTTATATTTTTCAGATATTATTTACTACTGAATAAGATTATAGTTACTGATACATATTACCAGTATACAACCTGGTCCCATAGACAGGTAATTACATGTTCTTGTATTTGTCTTGTGTCATGTCAGTTTTGAATGTATTGTTCGACTGGTTGTATTTTATGTTATTTTTCAAATACACTCTAGTTTCATAATTAAGTACCAATCGTATTAAGCAAAGATCATTTTGATAAGCTACGCGTATTTTTGTATACTTGATTCAGTGTATTGTATTGTATTGTATTGTCTTACTAATAATGTGTATATGTCTATGTTTATTTGTGTATAACTTAATGTCTATTTATGTCTATTTATGTACTTGCAGGGTTGTTGTTTATACTGTCGTAATAAAAGTATTGACATAATCTAGTCTGCTCTACTGCCCACTGTACCCTACTACACAAGTATGATGTCAAACACTGAAAAAAATCAGTCAATTCAAGAGCTTGATGTACATTAAACATTGCTTAACTGTATTTTGCTTGAAATGGGAAAACCTATAATTTCAATATAGGCAAAATATATGAATTTCAAGTGGTTACTTTAATTTAAATTTCAGACAAAAGTACACTAATTTAACATGTCCTCTGCTTTCAAAAGATATAGACTTTAACCATGTATTCTCCTAGAGTAGCTTGACAAAATTTCTTACCATTTAAACAGTTGGATACGATAGTTCAAAATGCAACTGGTTAAACATTTTTTTATGAAAGAGTGAAACACTTGAAGTCAACTCCACAGAGAACAATAGCTATTGTATTTATACTATGGGATAGGTGAACTTGCAAAAGTTTAAATACCTTGACATAGAGGAACTGGGGAAAGGTTTCATTTCTTTTGCAATAATATTGTAATCTGTATACAGAGAAGGGTTCAGAGACATGACATCATCAATCTAAACGTTAATTTACAAGATACATATATTACATACAAACCTTCATTTGAAGTTTTTAAGATTTTCAAGATAACATCCACATCATCCATATTTTTTATTTTCTTACACACAATGTCATCATAGGATAACATTTTCCCTCTGTAAATAAACATATAATGAACAGTTAATTAGAAAATTTCTTGTGTATTATTAATTTATTAACTAGCATACTTCATTTTCACTATGCTGGATAAAAGAAATAAAATATAGTAGAATTGTGTAAAACATTTTATAAGCTGTTTTTTGTCGAGCCTGCGACTTTTGTCGCAGAAAGCTCGACATAGGGATAGTGATCCGGCGGCGGCTGCTACGGCGGCAGCGTTAGCTAACTTCTTAAAAGCTTTATATTTTACAAGGTGGAAGATCTTGATGCTTCATACTTTGTATATGGATGCCTCAAGTTACGAAGTTTCCGTCAGTCACATGTCCAATGTCCTTGACATCATTTTCATGGTTCAGTGACTACTTGAAAAAAAAGTTAAGATTTTTTGTAATGTTAAATTCTCTCTTATTATAAGTAATAAGATAACTATATTTGGTATGTGCGTACCTTGCAAGGTCCTCATGTCCGTCAGACAGTTTTCACTTGACCTCGACCTCATTTCAGGGATCAGTGAACAAGGTTAAGTTTTTGTGGTCAAGTCCATATCTCAGATACTATAAGCAATAGGTCTAGTATATTCAGTGTATGGAAGGACTGTAAGGTGTACATGTCCAACTGGCAGGTGTCATCTGACCTTGACCTCATTTTCATGGTTCAGTGGTTATAGTTAAGTTTTTGTGTTTTGGTCTGTTTTTCTTATACTGTATGCAATAGGTCTACTATATTTGGTGTATGGAATGATTGTAAGGTGTACATGTCTAGCTGGCAGGTGTCATCTGACCTTGACCTCATTTTCATGGTTCAGTGGTCAAAGTTAAGTTTTTGAGTTTTGGTCTTTTTTTCTAATACTATATGCAATAGTTCAACTATATTTGGTGTACGGAAATATTTTATGATCTATATGTCAGTCACGCAGGTTTTATTTGACCTTGGCCTCATTTTCAAGGTTCATTGCTCAGTGTTAAGTTTTTGTGTTTTGGTCTGTTTTTCTTAAACTATAAGCAATAGGTCAACTATATTTGTTGTATGGAAGAATTGTTAGCTGTACATGCCTGCCTAGCATGGTTCATCTGACCTTGACCTCATTTTCATGGTTCATTGGTCAATGTTTAGTTTACTTGGTTAATGTTAAGTTTACGTGACAGTTGTAATAAAGCTTTATATTTAGGACTATCAACATAATATCAATGATTAGTAAAGAAGGCGAGACATTTCAGCGTGTGCACTCTTGTTAAATTATAGAATCTTTAGAATGAGGTGCAGCAGTTACCAAAGATACATCAGAATTCTACATTAGAAATATGAGCAACAAGTGTTTTTGTTTTTATGTCAATTACAGTAGCAGCTAAAATATAGTAGATAGGATATTTTCCCATGTTATCTCTCTTTATGTATATTCTTTTTTTCCATGGGGTAAATTCTAAGACTGGTATAAATCAGTGTGTATTTTACTTTATTAGCTACACTGTTGTGTTTTCATGTTTATTCTAATTTGATTGATTTCATCATATAATTAGAATTTTAAGTGCATATAAGATGACAGACAATACAACAAAAGGAGTAGGAGCATTAAGGCCCGGTTTTGGCCCAAGAAAATAAAATGTTTGACAACTATTTCAAATTGGCACATAATGTTTGGAAATGCATAGGGTCATGAAATATAAATGAAAAACATAAGAATTTTTATCTGATGACGTCACAATTACGTCATGATATGTATTGTTTTCACAAAAACGATGAAAAATGCAGAATTCATGCAGTTTTCGGTCGTTATTTCCATTGTGGAAACATCGTGCGCAGCCAAGAAACAATTAAATAATTTAAGAGAAGCTTTGTTATAACTATTGACGTAATCTCAAAAAATATAAAGTTGTTTCTTGGGTGCGCAGATACTTTTCCAATCTAAAATTTACTTAAAATTTGATGAAAAACAAGGAAAATCAAGAAATTTTATAAAATATGCAAATTTTGACTTTGTTTTTGCCATGGTAACTCCTTCAATGTGAAATGTGTTTTTATTTCCTAAAAACCTTGTACCTTAGTCTAGTTTTGACAAATTTAAGAATATGTATGATAACTTTTAAATTTGCAGTTATATTTGGGCCAAATAAGGGCCTTATTGCCCCTACTCCTTTATCATTCTTTAAGGCCATGCTGAGTTTTACTTGTCCTCTGTCAGTCTGGAAATGTTAGTTAACAAAATCTTACACTGATCATATAACCATTTTTGTAAAGGTCATATGAAACTTGAAGAAAAAAAAAATGTAAATTGTTTCCATCATCCAGTTACAAAAATGTACCTATGTGACACACATCAGAACTAGACAATATTGGTAGTTTTTGAAGGTTTCTTTTAAGAGACTAAAAATGAGACATATGGTAAGTATGTTATACTAAAATCAAGTATGAATTTATTCTTAGTAATTGAAAATAATATATCATGTGAATGTCTCGATGCTGAACATTGACCAATTTATAGCATATTGATTTTCAAATTTGATGGCCCCCAAAAAAGTCTAGGCACAGATTTTCTTTTGAAATTAAAGTACATATATCTTACTTGTAGTTTTTTAATAAAATAAATATAAATTCAATTATAGATTTAGATTTTTGAGTGAACTGATTTTAGATAAATAGTGAAACATTGGTACTTTTACAGTAATGTTATGTTTGCAAGTAATACTTTCCATGATATACAGACCTAATTTGAAACACCAGCAGCATCTTTTCAGACATAACATTTGGAAACTTTGTCTTTAAACTATCAGTAACAATCTAAAACAAAAATGTAAACACTTCTACTTAGATTTGTGTAAAATTAATAATTTTAAAACATGAAGAACTGTGAACTACTGTGAACTAATGATACCCCCCCCCCCCCCCCCTTTAAGTTTTCAGTAATAGAATATATAAGTATCCGGTAAACAGGAAGTTGATGAGCGATGAATCTGAACCATAGTCACATAGTAAAGAGTGCAGACATGAAGCCATTTAAGAAATTTCAGATAGCTCTGATCTGTAGTTTCTTAGAAAATGCAACAGAAGTTTTAAGGGACAGACGAACAGTTAGGTGTAAAGCAGTATACCCCTCCTTTTGAGTGGAGGTCTCACCTGTAATTTTTTGCTTAAATCTTTCAATGATTAATTTTGCTTTTCAATATATATTAATGAGTGGCTTAAAAATGCCATTTAAATGTTCTTTGTATCTGTCATATTTTCTTCAAAAGCAAAAAAATGCATTTTACCCCTATGTTCCATTTTAGCCATTGTGGCTATGTTTCTTGACGTACAAGGAAATAAAATATAAAATTTATACTAGATACAAATTTGAAACTCATTTAGCCTAAGTTTGGCTGAAATTGATTCAGCAGTTTCAAAGGAGAAGATTTTTTAAAGTAAGCAAACTAGATGAACAAATTGTGAAAAATTGTCTTTTAAAGGCAATAACTCCTTAAGGAGTCAATTGACAATTTTGGTCATATGAAACTTATTTGTAGATCTTACTTTGCTGAACATTTTTGCTGTTTACAGTTTATCTTTATCTATAATAATATTCAAGATAATAACCGAAAACAGCAAAATTCCCTTAATATCATCAATTCAGGGGCAATAACCTAAAAATCAGATACTGGATTTGGCTGATAATTTCAGGGCAGGTAGACCTTGACCTAATGAATACTGTAACTTCTTGTCTGATTTGCATTAAATGCTTTAGTTTTTGAGATATAAGTAAACAAGAGTGCACACGCTGAAATGTCTCGCCTTCTTTACTAATCATTGATATTATGTTGATAGTCCTAAATATAAAGCTTTATTACAACTGTCACATAAACTTAACATTAACCAAGTAAACTAAACATTGACCAATGAACCATGAAAATGAGGTCAAGGTCAGATGAACCATGCTAGGCAGGCATGTACAGCTAACAATTCTTCCATACAACAAATATAGTTGACCTATTGCTTATAGTTTAAGAAAAACAGACCAAAACACAAAAACTTAACACTGAGCAATGAACCTTGAAAATGAGGTCAAGGTCAAATAAAACCTGCGTAACTGACATATAGATCATAAAATATTTCCATACACCAAATATAGTTGAACTATTGCATATAGTATTAGAAAAAAAGACCAAAACTCAAAAACTTAACTTTGACCACTGAACCATGAAAATGAGGTCAAGGTAAGATGACACCTGCCAGCTAGACATGTACACCTTACAATCATTCCATACACCAAATATAGCTGACCTATTGCATGCAGTATTAGAAAAAAAGACCAAAACTCAAAAACTTAACTTTGACCACTGAACCATGAAAATGAGGTCAAGGTCAGATGACACCTGCCAGCTAGACATGTACACCTTACAATCATTCCATACACCAAATATAGTAGACCTATTGCATACAGTATAAGAAAAACAGACCAAAACACAAAAACTTAACTATAACCACTGAACCATGAAAATGAGGTCAAGGTCAGATGACACTTGCCAGTTGGACATGTACACCTTACAGTCCTTCCATACACCGAATATACTAGACCTATTGCATACAGTATAAGAAAAACAGACCAAAACACAAAAACTTAACTATAACCACTGAACCATGAAAATGAGGTCAAGGTCAGATGACACTTGCCAGTTGGACATGTACACCTTACAGTCCTTCCATACACCGAATATACTAGACCTATTGCTTATAGTATCTGAGATATGGACTTGACCACGAAAACTTAACCTTGTTCACTGATCCATGAAATGAGGTCGAGGTCAAGTGAAAACTGTCTGACGGGCATGAGGACCTTGCAAGGTACGCACATACCAAATATAGTTATCCTATTACTTATAATATTAGGGAATTTAACATTACAAAAAATCTGAACCTTTTTTTTCAAGTAGTCACTGAACCATGAAAATGAGGTCAAGGACATTGGACATGTGACTGACGGAAACTTCGTAACATGAGGCATCCATATACAAAGTATGAAGCATCCAGGTCTTCCATCTTCTAAAATATAAAGCTTTTAAGAAGTTAGCTAACGCCGCCGCCGCCGCCGCCGCCGGATCGCTATCCCTATGTCGAGCTTTCTGCGACAAAAGTCGCAGGCTCGACAAAAACTGCATTTTACACTATGTTCAATTTTTCTAAAGTTAGAAAACATGATAAACAAATTGAGTAAAATTGTCCTTAAAGGGCAATAACTCCTTAAGGGGTAAATTGACAATTTTGGTCATATAACTTATTTGTAGATCTTACTTTGCTGAACGTTTTTGCTGTTTACAGTTTATCTCTATCTATAATAATATTCAAGATAACCAAAAACTGCAAAATTTCCTTAAAATTACCAATTTAGTGGCAACAACCCAAAAATGGATTGTTAGGATTCATTTGAAAATTTCAGGGCTGATAGAACTTGACCTCATAGTCATAAACATTTTTATCCTATGTCAGATTTGCTCTAAATGCTTTATTTTTTTAAATATAAGCCAAAAACTGCATTTTACTCCTATGTTCTATTTTTAGCCATGGTGGCCATGTTTTTTGACGAAACATAAAATAAAACACAAACTTTATTCTAGATACCCTAAGGATCATTCAGCTTAAGTTTGGTTGGAATTGGTTTAGTAGTTGTTTCAGAGGAGAAGATGTTTGAAATAGTTTACACCGGACGGTAGACAAAAGCGACGGACGATGACGACGGAGGACGCCAAGTGATGGCAAAAGCTCACATTTCCTTTGGAAAGGTGAGCTACTAAAAAATGTATCCTCTGATATTTTCATTCAGGTAATAGATATCTAAACATTCTCGTTGTTCACAGAAAGAAAAAAAATTATTAAAAACTAGCGTTCATCAACCACCTACCATAATTTAAATGACTGATTACTATTTATCTCTTAAAAAATAAATCTGTTTTTGTTGATGTTTTAACCTAGAACCTTGACATTTGTTCATAAACATCAGTAAGAATGGTAGGTGTTAGTGTCAAAATCTACGCAAGTGGCTAAATTCAGATGTTTTTATGGTTTACTGTGCTGTTTAGATTTTGACCATAAACTGATCTTTGACATGACCAACAAACCAATTATGGTCATTCTTTTCAAAGAATAAGCTTTATTAAAGATTGGTCATGCTGATGAAGTTTTGGACTAAAACTTAAACTGGTCTAAATTAGTCTAATCAATAATTAAACAAAAATATTGAAAAATCATTCAGAATTTTTTTTTTAATTACAATGTAATTACAACAGAGGTCTTATTTGTTGACCTACTGTGGATTCATTATTATTCTTGTTATATAAATTTTTGTGGATTTTAAGTAAAACATGAAATTAAATGTTCAATGAAGTACACATTTTCTGTGATATTATATACAGAAACAAAAATGTGTCCATAGTACACCGATGCCCCACTTGCACTATCATTTTCTATATTCAGTGGACCATGAAAAAACATGAAATCAAATATATCCCCAAAATATGAGTTCTCCTCAATCCACAAAATTTGGTACCCATGAAAATAAATGAATCCACAGTTATTATTAAAGTGATGTTCATCAGACCAATACACTTAAATTTTTTTCCCACATTGCCTTATATTCATTATGTACATTACACATCCCCGAAAGTACAGAGAATACAAATTTCTTATTCCCTCTGATATTAAAAACCCTACAAATACATTCCAGTTAACTATTTACCTCTGATAAATCACTTATTGTTCCTGTTGTTTTGTCCCACTTTATAACAAGTGTAATTTCTGGATCTTCACTGTGCACATAAAACTTCATATCTGAAAATATATACAAAATAATATGACAAATGAACCCTTGTATTTAGGAACTAGCTTGTTTTACCAAGAAGTTGCCGAAATGCATATATATTATTTCATTAATGTATCTTAACAATATTGAAGAAAATGTGGGAAAAAAGGAATTATCCAGATAATGAAGACTCAAGTCTTGGGGAAAAATTAACTGTCGTTCAGATGATTTTGTTGTGTCAAGAAAACATAACATAGTTAATTTTTCCACCAAATTGCACCAACAAAGTGTTGCCCGATTGGTCTGAAAATTTCAGGTCAGATAGATCTTGACCTAATGAACAATTTTATTCTGTCAGATTTGCTCTAAATGCTTTGGTTTCAGAGATATGAGCCAAAAACTGCATTTTACCCTATGTACTATTTTTTAGCAATGTCGGCCATCTTGGTTCGCGGGCGGGGTCATCGGACACATTTTTTAAACTAGATACCCTAATGATGATTATGGACAAGTTTTTTTAAATTTGTCTAAAGTAGTTTCAGAGGAGAAGATTTTTGTAAAAGATACAAAAATTTACAAAAAATGGGTAAAAATTGACTATAAAGGGCAATAACTCCTTAAGGGGTCAACTGACCATTTTGGTCAAGTTGACTTATTTGTAGATCTTACTTTGCTGAACATTATTGCTTTTTACAGTTTATCTCTATCTATAATAATATTCAAGATAATAACCAAAAACGGCAAAATTTCCTTAAAATTACCAATTCAGGGGCAGCAACCCAACAACGGGTTGTCAGATTCATCTGAAAATTTCAGGGCAGATAGATCTTGACCTGATAAACAATTTTACCCCCGTGTCAGATTTGCTCTAAATGCTTTGGTTTCAGAGATATAAGCCAAAATCTACATTTTACCCCAATGTTTTATTTTTAGCCATGGCGGCCTTCTTGTTTGGTTGGCCGGGTCACCGGACACATTTTTTTAAACTTGATACCCCACTGATGATTGTGGCCAAGTTTGGTCAAATTTTTTTTGACGATTTTTTCAATGAACATTAATTTGTTGATCTAATTTTGCTGAACATTTTTACTATTGAAAAATTTTCTCTTTTTACCAGAGTACCTGCAAAAATGCACAACAGGGAAAAAAGTCAATAACTCCTATAGGGGTCAATTAAAGATTTCTGCTATAACTTATTTTTAGATCTTATTGTTCTGATATTACTCTTAAAAATTTCTCTCTAGCTATGAAATAAGAAAACTTTGAAATTTAACTAAAGATTGTCATTTCAGGGGAAATAACTCCAAATTGGTTTGTCTTATTATTTTTTTTAAATTACAAAGACTTTAGGAGATAGACTTTGACCTGCTCATTATTTTTTATCAATATCAGTTTTGCTTTAATTGTACTAGTTTTTGAGATATTAATAACAAAAAAAAAGCTGTGCATTTCAAAAATTGACACTGGTAAAAAGAAATTGAGACAAAAAACAATGATGATGGATGCAGATGACCAAGTTAGCTAAAATGGGGAGGGTTGACATCTCAAAAAAAATGGTTTTACTCTGTCCCATTTTCGTGAGCCTGTCCAATACTATTTGTAGAAATGTGAGTTATGATGGCAAAACCTGAACATTTCTGTTAAATTTATTCACAATCACAACCTTTAAAGACTACACCATTTCAAATTTGACATGTTGTATAAACACTTTATCATTAAAATGTTTTTTTCTCAAAAATGTCTTTAAAAACCTAACTGTAGCTTCATAATATATGTGCAGTGGAAAAACCAATGACATGAAAACAATACAAAAGTAACTCTTGTTATGAAAAAGTAAAAATATCATTAAAATGGTTTTTTCTCTCAAAACCTTTCGACTCCTCCCTACAAATGTCTTTAAACACATTACTGTAGCTTCATAATATATGTACAGTGTAAAAACCAATGACGTGAGAACAATACCTTTGAAGTCACATTGTTTAGATGCAACAGTTTCGCAAACTTTTTCATTTAAGACATATTTAAGCCAAAATATTTACTAAAATGGAATTTATTTTAATATGTGGCATTAGAATGAAGATAACAGTATTGTATTCTAAGCTTGGCACTCTTAAAACTTGATTTTCATGTCGCAAATATCCATTTACCTGGCTCCGCTACGCGTAGCTAGGTAAACTCAATTGTTAACAGTAAAATCTACGTTTTACGAAAGCCAAAGCTTAAAATAAAATACAGTTATCTCCTAATTATATTGTAGTTTTGTGTTTATTCTTATCTATTTTTATTATTACTATGTATCAGAACGTTTTCTTATATAAATAATATTTCTGATTTATAATCAATAGTGTCCATGCGAAAAACGTCCAAACATTTTAGAGATCCAGTTTAAGTGCTTGCAAGGAAAGTAATTCTTTGTCACCAGATTACCCACTGTGTGGGATACCAATTTTGGTGGATTTCATGCTACATGTAAACCATTAAATGTTCAACAAAGTGCAAATTTTCTATAGACTTGTCGGCAGACAAAGTTAATTTTTTCCTCAATCAACAAAAATTCAAAATTGTGAAAATAAATATCCAAAGTACACTCTTTTTGGTCTACATTACTATATACATCTATGACAAAAGGTGATTCTAATTTTGAATTGCTGTAAAATTTGCTTCGCCTTCAATATCTACCATAAGCATGATGACTATACTAGAATGTAAACAAATCAATGGAGACTGATTAAGAGTTTTTTTTAAAGGCCAGAAATGTTTAAGGCATTCGTACTTGCCAACTTTTGAAAATTCAAATGGGGGTTTTAGTGTGCTTTTAGGGGTTACAATTTTTGCTGTGTTTTTTGTGTATGCATTATTTTAAGAAATAGTGTCATATGTCTTTCCTTTTCGTATTGTATACTGATGTTGAGCTAATAAGCCCTTTTCTTCTTCTTATTTGCATGATTCTTGTTATTTCATTACTGTGTAGAAAAGATAGTACATGCATAGCAAGAATAACAGTAAAATATTTTCTTTTGTAGGAATTGTGACTGTTGACTTTTCCAATTTATAAATATGGACAAAGAAGGACATTTATCTGTTATCTGGTGAAAAATTAAAAGACAGTACTTTAAATTAATTGATCATTTAATAACAAGAATGACAACACTGTAGGATCTGTTACAATAATTGTAATGTCCTTAAGCCACAAGTTAAAATGTAAAGTAAAGTAATCTTTATTTAAAGTCGGGTTTTAATATATATATACGAATTAACATAGAATAAAATGCTTCGCTGGGGCGCAGCTTGATACGACCGCAGAGGTCGAACCCTGAACAGTTGGGGCAAGTATGGACACAACATTCAAGCTTGATACAGCTCTGAATTTGGATTGTTATTAAATATTTGACACAGCATAGGTTTCTGACACAGAAAGAATGTGGTCTAAGAACTTGAATTTTTTTAATTTACCTATTATGGTCCAATGTCCAAAATCAAAATACATGGTTAGATTCAGCATATCAAAGAACCCCATATATTCAATTTTTGTTAAAATCAAACAAAGTTTAATTTTGGACCCCAACTTGGACAAACTTGAAAACTGGGCCCATAATCAAAAATCTAAACACATGTTTAGATTCAGCATATCAAAGGGCCCCAAGAATTCAATTTTTGCTAAAATCAAACTAAGTTTAATTTTGGACCCTTTGGACCTTAATGTAGACCAATTTAAAAAACGGGACTTAAAATTAAAAATCTAAATACACGGTTAGATTTGGAATATCAAAGAACCCCAATAATTCAATTTTTGATGAAATCAAACAAAGTTTAATTTTGGACCCTTTTGACCTCAATATGAACCAATTTGATAGCGGGGCCCACAAATAAAAAATCTAAATTCATGGTTAGATTCAGCATATCAAAGAACTCCATATATTCAATTTTTGTTGAAATCAAAAAAAGTTTAATTTTGGACCCCAACTTGGACCAACTTGAAAACTGGGCCCATAATCAAAAATCTAAACACATGTTTAGATTCAGCATATCAAAGAACCCTAAGAATTCAATTTTTGTTAAAATCAAACTAAGTTTAATTTTGGACCCTTTGGACCTCAATGAAGACCAATTTAAAAAACGGGACCCAAATTAAAAATCTAAAAACACGGTTAGATTTGGCATATCAAAGAACCCCAATAATTCAATTTTTGATGAAATCAAACAAAGTTTAATTTTGGACCCTTTTGACCTCAATATGAACCAATTTGATAGCGGGGCCTACAAATAAAAAATCTAAATACATGGTTAGATTCAGCATATCAAAGAACCTCATATATTCAATTTTTGTTGAAATCAAACAAAGTTTAATTTTGGACCCCAATTTGGACCAACTTGAAAACTGGGCCCATAATCAAAAATCTAAATACATGTTTAGATTCAGCATATCAAAGAACCCCATATATTCAATTTTTGTTGAAATCAAACAAAGTTTAAATACTGGACCCTATCTTGGACCAACTTGAAAACTGGGCCCATAATCAAAAATCTAAACACATGTTTAGATTCAGCAAATCAAAGAACCCCAAGAATTCAATTTTTGTCAAAATCAAACTAAGTTTAATTTTGGACCCTTTGGACCTCAATGTAGACCAATTTAAAAAACAGGACCCAAAATTAAAAACCTAAATACACGGTTAGATTTGGAATATCAAAGAACCCCAATAATTCAATTTTAGATGAAATCAAACAAAGTTTAATTTTGGACCCTTTTGACCTCAATATGAACCAATTAGATAACGGGGTCCACAAATAAAAAATCTAAATACATGGTTAGATTCAGCATATCAAAGAACCCCATATATTCAATTTTTGTTGAAATCAAACAAAGTTTAATTTTGGACCCCAATTTGGACCAACTTGAAAACTGGGCCAAAAATCAAAAATCTAAATACATGTTTAGATTCAGCATATCAAAGAACCTCATATATTCAATTTTTGCTAAAATCAAACAAAGTTTAATTTTGGACCCTTTGGACATTAATGTAGACCAATTTGAAAACTGGACCCAAAATTAAAAATCTAAATACACTGTTAGATTCGGCATAACAAATAAATAAATGTGATCAAAGATTTTACAAATCTAATGCGCCATACAGTGCAATTAAAGATTACTTCTTGAAATTTTTCAATATTTGAAATTTGAAAAAAAAATAATATTTGAAGAATAATTCTTTTTAATTTCTGAAATCTGAAATGAGAAAAAATTGGCCCCCCACAATTTCTTTTTATCCCCCCCCCCCTTTTTCCCCCAAAAAAATTCTTTCCCTCAAGATATGGTCATAATCTCAATTCAAATTTCCAATGGAGTTGGCAACCATAATTACCCATTTAAATTTACCATAGTGCTAACTTAATCTATTTTATAATAGAATTAATAAAAATATAGTGTCAAATCTTTCATATGGATTTTTTTGTAAAAAAAAAAGATGAAAACATTTGCAGATATTTTTACTGGTCTTCCTTTATAAATATGCATTTCTTTAAACATAATTTAAAAGCAGTGTAAGGGAAGTAACCAAAACGTTGTATTTGGATTACCTCCCTTACACTGTTTTAGATTATCTTAATTGTTCATTAACCATTACTTTATACATAATTTAAAAGCAGTGTAAGGGAGATAATTTCAATGATGTATTTGATTTATCTCCCTTACACTGCTTTAAATTATGTTTTGTACTAAAGTATTTGTCCATTAACCAGGACAACCTTGTTTTTCCCCCTTTTTTGCCCCTAATTCCTAAACGGTTTGAGCCATAACCCCCCAAAGCAAATCCTAACCATCCCTTTGTGGTATGGAAACTTGTAGTATAATTTCAGAGAGATCCATACACCGTTCCACAGTTATTGTCTGGAAACTAGAAAATGCTCATTTTTGGCCCCTTTTTGGCCCCTAATTCCTTAACTGTTGGTACCATAACCCCCAAAATCAATCCCCACCTTCCTTTTGTGGTATTTAACCTTATGGTCAAATTTCAAAAAGATCCATTCACTTAAACTAAAGTTAGAGTGCGAAAACCAATATGTATTCGGACGACGACGCCGGACGACGACGCCGGACGACGACGCCAACGTCATACCAATATACGACCACTAAATTTTTTTGCGGTCGTATAAAAATGAGCTCTTTAGACAAAATTATTAGAATTCTTTAATCAACTGACTGAGTATGTTCATGGTAGCACTGCAACTCAAACTGCATCAATGAAAGCACACTTCAAAAAAGTTCATAATCAGGAACCAACAATTTTTATACGACCGCAAAAATTGAAAATTTTTTGGTCGTATATTGGTATGACGTTGGCGTCGTCGTCGTCGTCGGCGTCGTTGTCGTCGTCGTCGTCCGGCGTCGTCTGGCGTCGTCCGAAGACACATTGGTTTTCGCACTCTAACTTTAGTTTAAGTGAATGGATCTCCATGAAATTTTACCATAAGGTTCAATACCATGAAAGGAAGGTTGGGATTGATTTTGGGGGTTATGGTACCAACAGTTAAGGAATTAGGGGCCAAAAAGGGGCCAACAATAAGCATTTTTGTAACTTCCAGACAATAACTTGTGTGTAAGTGTATGGATCTCTCTGACATTGTACCACAAGGTTCCATATCACAAAGGGAAGGCTGTAATTGATTTTGGGGGTAATTGCCTCAAAATGTTAGGAATTAGGGGCCAAAAAAGGGGCAAAAAACAAGCATTTTTCTAGTTTCATGACAATAACTTGTGTGTAAGTGTTTGGATATTTCTGAAATTGTACTACAAGGTTCCATATCACAAAGGGAAAGCTGGAATTGAGTTTGGGGGTAATTGCCCGAAACGTTTAGGAATTGGGGGCCAAAAAGGGGCCAAAAATAAGCATTTTTCTAGTTTCCAGACAATAACTTGTGTTCAAGTGTATGGATCTCTCTGAAATTGTACTGCAAGGTACCATACCACAAAGGGAAGGCTGAGATTGAGTTTGGGGGTGATGAATCATAAGGGGGTTCAAAAAATTTGGGGGGGGGGATTTTTTTTTTTCTTTTTTTTTTCTTTTTTTCCTTTTTTTTTTCTTTTAAAATTTTCCATTTTAAGTTGGTTATTTCTGATTTATATTTAAAAGCAAATAATAATGATATGGTAGGAGATACACACCAAACAGGATGTGTAAATTATTATATAAGTATTGTGCAATAGCAAGAAATTTTCAATTGCACAGTATTGCACAATAGCAAGAAATCTTCAATTGCACAGTATTGCGCAATAGCAAGAAATCTTCAATTGCACAGTATTGCGCAATAGCAAGAAATATCAAATAGCACAATATTGCGCAATAGCAAGAAATTGTCAATTGTACAGTATTGCGCAATAGCAAGAAATAATCAATTGCACAGTATTGTGCAAAAGAAGATACTTCGTATAAATTGCTTATTTCTTGATCAATTTCAATGGGGTTTTATTCTTGAATTCTTGGGGTTCTTTAATATACTGAATCTAACCGTGTATTAAGTTTTTGGATTTTGGGACCCGTTTTTAAATTGGTCCACATTGAGGTCCAAAGGGTCCAAAATTTAACTTTGTTTGATTTCATCAAAAATTGAATTATTGGGGTTCTTTGATATGCCGAATCTAACCGTGTATTTAGATTCTTAATTTTTGGTTCTGTTTTCAAATTGGTCTACATAGAGGTCCAAAGGGTCCAAAATTAAACTTAGTTTGATTTCAACAAAAATTGAATATACGGGGTTCTTTGATATGCTGAATCTAACCATGTATTTAGATTTTTGATTATGGGCCCAGTTTTCAAGTTGGTCCAAATCGGGGTCCAAAATTAAACTTTGTTTGATTTCAACAAAAATTGAATATATGGGGTTCTTTGATATGCTGAATCTAATCATATATTTAGATTTTTATTATGGGCCCAGTTTTCAAGTTGGTCCAAATCGGGGTCCAAAATTAAACTTTGTTTGATTTCAACAAAAATTGAATATATGGGGTTCTTTGATATGCTGAATCTAACCATGTATTTAGATTTTTGATTGGTGGGCCTTGTTATCAACTTTGTCCACATTGAGATCAAAAGGGTCCAAAATTAAACTTTGTTTGATTTCATCAAAAATTGAATATATGGGGTTCTTTGATATGCTGAATCTAACCATGTATTTAGATTTTTGATTATGGGCCCAGTTTTCAAGTTGGTCCAAATCGGGGTCCAAAATTAAACTTTGTTTGATTTCAACAAAAATTGAATATATGGGGTTTTTTGATATGCTGAATCTAACCATGTATTTAGATTTTTGATTATGGGCCCAGTTTTCAAGTTGGTCCAAATCGGGGTCCAAAATTAAACTTTGTTTGATTTCAACAAAAATTGAATATATGGGGTCCTGTAATATGCTGAATCTAACCGTGTATTAAGTTTTTGGATTTTGGGCCCTGTTTTTAAATTGGTCCACATTGAAGTCCAAAGGGTCCAAAATTTAACTTTGTTTGATTTCATCAAAAATTGAATTATTGGGGTTCTTTGATATGCCAAATCTAACCGTGTATTTAGATTCTTAATTTTTGGTTCCGTTTTCAAATTGGTCTACATAAAGGTCCAAATGGTCCAAAATTAAACTTAGTTTGATTTTAACAAAAATTGAATTTTTAGGGTTCTTTGATATGCTGAATCTAAACATGTATTTAGATTTTTGATTATGGGCCCAGTTTTCAAGTTGGTCCAAATCGGGGTCCAAAATTAAACTTTGTTTGATTTCAACAAAAATTGAATATATGGGGTTCTTTGATATGCTGAATCTAACCATGTATTTAGATTTTTGATTTTTGGGCCCTGTTATCATTTTTGTCCACATTGAGATCAAAAGGGTCCAAAATTAAACTTTGTTTGATTTCATCAAAAATTGAATTCTTGGGGTTCTTTGATATGCTGAATCTAACCATGTATTTAGATTTTGGATATTGGACCATAATAGGTGAATGTCCAATTTAAAATTTTTAAGTTCTTAGACCACATTCATTCTGTGTCAGAAACCTATGCTGTGTCAAATATTTAATCACAATCCAAATTCAGAGCTGTATCAAGCTTGAATGTTGTGTCCATACTTGCCCCAACTGTATAGGGTTCGACCTCTGCGGTCGTATCAAGCTGCGCCCTGCGGAGCATTTTATTTCATATAGTTTTTCATTTTTTCATTTAAGGGGGTACCCAACACTTTGACTAAAATAGATTTGGCTTGTTTTTAACAAATTTGACCTGTTGACAAAAATATATAAATTTCAAGAAATTTCAACCACACAATTTACAGAAAAAATTTCACTGGACATATAGCAGTTTGACAAACACTAATTTTGATCATTAAGAAGCTTGATTTCTCTTCCCTTATAGTATGTGATTAAAACATTCAGCTGATTTTTAAAGAATTAACTCCCTTAGGTGTTCTGTACCCCCTTAATTGAAAACGCTAGTGTTATGGTAGTGATGTCAGACCAGAATTTCTTCATGTAATAAGTTCGGACTATGATAGGTTAATTTTTGTTTTATTTCAATTTGTTTCATCATTACTACTTAAACAGTGTTTTATTGTGAATTCATACTACTAAGTGTCCTTGCAGAGAACATATACAAAACACTTAATACATATATATAGTTCAATTTCTCAGTGTTTGTAGGGGAGGTAATTTTTGGCCATAAGGGAAAATATTGCAAAGTGCAAATGATTACTGTACATAAAAGGCAACAAACCTCTGTTTAGCAACTTTTCTGATTACCAAAATTGGGGACCAACAAAATAACTCTCCTTTAGACCAAGGGAAAATGCTGAAAATGTCATAGTATTGTTGAGAATATCGCAGGAGTTATGAAGTAGTGTTTTACCTAGATTGAATCTATGGTTGACTTCAGTGCAGGACTAAACCTTAGCCTATAGCTCAAGTGAAAGAGCAGTGGCTTACTGTGCCAGGGGTCCAGGGTTTGATGATGATGATGATGATGATGGATGGCTGCTTAACATCCAGCAGCAAATTAATATGCATATTCAGGACAAGAACATGTTTAATGTAATATGAATATTTACCCTGCTCAAAGTTGCCAAATGACATGATATTCGCGTGTAATACACGCTTTTTCAACAGTTTACACGCAAGGATTTTGTCACCATTGTTTATTTTTCTATATGGACGAACAGCAAAAAGCACTTAAGGTAAGTCGTTTGTGATTATTTTTTTACGATTTTGTGACTTTCTTTCTTTCAAATTCACGTAGGGGAAATGTCCACAGAAAGAGGTCGCTTTCAGGACCTGTACCGTCGTCTAAAGAGCCTATTGTTAAGTGAAAATGATGTGTACGTCTAAGATTCAAGATTTATAAATTATATTTAGGAGTTCGAGTTTAAATGATCGAGGGACGAGTAACGCATTGTGCACCCTATGTTGCAATCATAACAATACATGTGAGAGGAAAAATACAATGTAGCTATTTGATTAAGAATTTAACGTGTTTAATGGTAATCAAATAATAAAATATTTTTCTTTTTCAGTTTCAGTTTCAAATCTAGCCAACAGATTTCCACAGGCCATAGGGGATGGCAATATCACGGAACTGTTGGATCAGTTCTCAAAGTACCAGCTGTTTTCTGATGAACTACCTAGTTTTGACCAGGCAATAGCAACATATATAGTTTGTTGGGAGCAATGGCCGAGATATTAGATGGCAAAAAAATGTTATGACACTCTTTCAAAGCTTGATAAAGCTATTTTAGTTCAGCCAATATCAATTCTGATTGTGAGAGAGCATTTTCAATTATAAAGAAATTCACTGAATTCTGATCAGAACTTGACAATGATACATTGTGTGCCTTGTTATCAAGTAAATGTAACCAAACTGGAAGTTGTTTTGAATTTGTACCTAGTGGTGTTGCTTTAAAAGCAGCAAAACAGACCACTGTTGAATACAATAAAAGTTTATAGTAGAATATTGTTTTTTATATTAACAAATTTGTATAATGTGAAATTATGAACATTGTTCATATTAAAAAGTCCGCATCTACAATGTACGTTGCGCATTTTCACACGCTTTTTGACATGTCATGTCATGTCATGACATGATTTCTCATTGTCAGAGGTTGGCAAGTATGACGCTGTGGCACTGCTTTGTACTAGACCAACACGCTGAGCTGGATTTTTTACGTGCTAGCTCACAAGGAAGACATGTCACCTTACCCGGACACATTCTTCTGACTCCCAGCCGACCAGTCTTTGCTCTTACTCCTTAATGCTGCTTGCTTGGCAGAGAAGCAGCAAATACCAATTTAAAAGTCTTTGGTTTGACCCGGCCGGGGTTCGAATCAACTACCTCCCGTACTCAAGGCGAACACGCTACCGTGAGACCACCAAGGTGGTTTCCAGGGTTTGAATCCTGGCTGGTACAGTAATGGATTTTGGAAGGCAAATCAGCTCTCCGGTTACAATGTTTTGTGCTGAAATTTTACATTCCATTTAAGATATAATACAACAAATGGGTACATGATCATTAGGGAGAGGTGTGCGCATGCGCAAGAAGATGGTTGCTTTTTTGTGAAGCTCCAAACATAGAGACTTTTATTTCTGTTGAATTCTCCCAGTTATCCGCATTATCTAAAAGCATACACAGCCATGAGTGACCTTACATACACAAACACGTTTTAAAACAATTTTTAAGTGATGATATAGACTTTTGATTAAGTTGTGGCCTTATTACTAATCACCACATGGTAGCTCAGCATCATTGCCATCAAACATGGCACCCAAAGTAACAAAAGACTTTTGTAACAACTGTAGCAAGGATGTTGTGTCAAATGACAGAGCTCTGTCGTGTTCAATATGTGACAAATGGTTTCACATTAAGTGTGAAAGAGTTCCAGTAGCAGATTATGATTTTTTACAAAAATCTGACGGCAGCATTCAATGGGTATGCAAGGGTTGTAAAGGGGCATCTTAAAAAATTTGTAAAATGTTAACTTTAATGCACACAAGGCAAGATAAGATAGAAACAGAAGTTGTTGGTCTCGCTAAGAGTCTCAAACATTGTAATGAAAGAATCAATTCTGTGGATAAAAATATATCCGAGCTAAATGAAAATTTACCTATGATAGTATCAAAACAAATAAGTCAGATTATTGATGATAAGTCAGAAGAAGAGAAAAGAGAAGCCAATATAATTATATTTGGTATACCTGAAAGTGAGGAGGGGGATTCGAGAATTAAAGATACTGAATTTATTCAGGGGCTTTGTAGTGATTCATTAGGGATTGATAACATTGCTATTGATGAGATTACACGGTTGGGTGCAAAGCCAAAGAAAGGCTCTGGGAAATTCAGACTTACTAGGTTAATTGTGAAAGATAATACATCTCGGAATAACCTCTTCCGCAACGCTTATAAGTTGAAAGACACCAAGATAGGTGCACACAAGAAAATAGGTATAGGCAGAGACCTCACAAAAAAAACAGAGAGAGAGCAATAATGCTTTACGTATTGAATTGGGTCAGATGAAAAAGGATTTTCCCCATAGGAGTTGGGCCATTCGTCGAGAGAAGATAGTTGAATTGCCGAAATCTGGGATTCCTCCATGGGCCCCAGATAAGTAAAGATAACAATCGTTCAGATACTTCAAATGTAAATACGTTAACAGTTAATGTTGATAATTTTGTTCCAGTTAATAGTTATGTTTCAGTTACATTTAATGATAATAGAAATGAGTTGAATATTTCGCAAGATGTTTCTGATCACCAGTCAATTAGTGACGATAAGAAATTTTACCTCGGAGGATAAAAGGAAATCTTTGAGAGTTTTGTTTTCTAATGTAGACACCCTGTCAAATAAGCGTTCAGAGTTTGAGTCATACTTATCAATTGAGAAGCCACATATTATAGGTTTGTGTGAAATATATCCTAAAAACTCTATGGATAAATCTATAGCATCCATGCTAAATCTACCTGATTATGAAAAATTTATACCTGACAAGATGGGTGATAGAGGTGTAGTTATTTATATTCATAAGTCTTTGACAGCTTTTAAAGTTGACATTTTATCTGAATCTGGTTTTAATGAATCAGTGTGGTGTGAAGTTAAGTTGGAAGGAACTGATAAACTTTTATTAGGATGTATTTATAGGAGTCCGTCGTTTGTACCATCAAATAATAAGAAATTGAACGAAAAAAGTTTTTTTATCCAGGCGTAAGCAATGTGTTCGTATAAATAATACAACTTCAGCATGGTCAGATGTTGTGAGTGGTGTACCTCAGGGGAGTGTTCTAGGACCAGTTCTTTTTTTAACATTTATAAATGACCTTCCTGATGTAGTAGAGGGCATAGTGAAAATTTTTGCCGATGATTGTAAAGTATATTCTAAAGTCTCGTCAGATAATGAGCGCTGTAAGTTACAGGAAAATTTGGACAGTTTATGTGAATGGTCAAATACGTGGAAATTGAAATTTAATGCTGCTAAATGTAAAGTATTACATATTAATCCTGACAATGATCAACAATATCGTTATACCATGTTGGATGATACAGAAAATTTTATTGCGTTATCTAAGGTGAATGAAGAAAAGGATCTTGGAGTAACTTTCGAGTCAAATTTAAAGTTTGAAGAGAGTTTTATCTCTTATTCATCATTCCTTTGACTACATGGATCAGGATATGTTTCTTACTCTTTATAAGTCAATTGTTCGTCCACTGTTGGAATATGCTACATGTGTTTGGTCTCCGCACCTTAAAAAAGATATTCGTAAATTGGAATCTGTCCAAAGAAGGGCCACTAAACTCGTAAAGAATATAAATCATTTAAGTTATTTAGATAGATTACGCTCTTTGGGATTGCCAACCTTGGAATATCGTAGGGATAGAAATGATACGATACAAGTATATAAAGCGTTGCATGGTATAGATGATATAAACTGGATGAGCTTATTTACTTTAGCACCATCTAATAATACTAGAGGTCACTCATTAAAACTCTTTAAGAAACAGTGTAAGACGACACATAGACTTAATACTTTTTCAATTAGAGTAGTGGATCAGTGGAATAACCTGTCAGATTTAACAGTGACGGCAAAGACTTTGAATAATTTTAAGTCAGCGTTAGATGGCGAGAATTGGAACCCGTATAAATTTATATGTTCATGTTAATTGTTAAGCTGCGCACACCTAAATAAGTTCTATTTTTATAAGTATAATATATATAAATATATTATTATGCGATTATTATGAGAGGAGAAATTGCATTACGACAATCCAAGATGAGGGGTCAGTAGAAGCCTTTGGCTTATTTTAAGGACCCGAAGATAAAGGTATAAAGGTATAAGGTATAAACAGTGGCGGATCCAGAGGGGGGCGTAGAGGGCGTACGCCCCCCCCCCCCCCCTTTGCTTGCACTTTTTTTTTTTTTTTTTTTTTTTTGTAAAATGATTAATCAGACTAGACTTCATGAACTTTGCCATTTCCCGTGTATTTAATTTTTATGCGACAATTCTTTACTTATAAAGATATTTTTCGCTCGTATTTACTGTAATATATTATTGATTATGTCAAAGTCATGTGATTCTCTACGGTGGAGTTGACCAGTTCGTCGAAAAAAACGTCACTCAGTCAATTTGAAATTCAAATTACAGTAACACATAGCTTAGGCTGAGGATGGCAAGCATGACGCCTTCAAAGCGACAAAGTATTGAGCACGAACGTATTGACTTCTATTTCACAATTCCACCAAACAGAAAGTAATACTCTATTACACTCTCATGAAAAAAAAAGTTCCAAAGCAATATTATTTACCTACGAAAACATGTTTAATCCCACACGCCCCAGCCCATTAATTACATTGCTGAATAGTGATCCCCAGTCAGTAAGCTCTATTTAGATTTAAAGTCTAAGGTACGAACCATTTGATCAGAGAGGCAGTCTGAGATATTTTAGAGAAAAAATTCTGACCCTGATTTTTGCCTTAAACAAAAATTCTGGCCGTATCTGGATTGAAAACAATAATCTTGTCCACTTTTTTGCTATTAGAAAAAAATATTTTCAACAGAATTATTTAGCATTAAATGAACATGACGAATAAAAAACGGGCGTAATTTTTTTTGGGGGGGGTTGCATGTGAATCCCATATCTGACCGGAATGTCTGTTTCGCCGAACTGATATACTGAATACTTTTTTCAAGGCCCGACTGCAACCTGCCATGCTGGGTGTGGCCTATATGTCTCCATGTGTCGACCGTCATTCACAACTTCGTTGTCATTTCCGACTAATTCGTAGCCTTTGGTTGAAGAGGAACCCCTCACTTCCCTTGTTGGGTAAAACATTTCAACCAAACATTTGGATGAAAATTGCTTTTTTGTCTTTCTTCGTGTCGGTCGTATTGTAAATTTCATTGAATAGCCGTATATCTTGTTTACAACAAGAAATCTGTGAGGTTATGCTAACTAACCATACAACAAACGAGAATTTTCCATGTCCATTTTTTACTGACAAATCCCACATCAAATATATTAATTAGTACATAGCTTTGGATCCATCCAATCATTTTAGAATAGACAATTGATGGAGAGAATACGGCACCAAAAATGTCCAACCCTTACACTTTAACTATAAAATGCTTTTTACACTTATTTTATGTTTTTTAGCCAAAAAAAGGTCCAAAACAAATTTTCAATACTACGCCCCCCCCCCCCCCCCCCCCCCTTTCCAAAATCCTGGATCCGCCCCTGATAAAGGTACATGGCATCACCAATATTATATAGCATTAAGCTGTTAGTGTTATGACCCATTTGCCATTGGGAGATAATCCCCAACTTGTACATATTTATCTTCTTTCACATGTGACACCTGTTTCATGTTAAAGAGAATGGAAAGTCCATTACTAGTTTTCCAGTCCAAAACTATACTCTACCAAATAATTAGACTAAAATCTTGTATTATATATGTCTTTGCTATTAAAAGTTGCAGACGCTTTTCTTTACCGGAAACGGAAATCATATGTTGTCATGCGTACTAATATTCAAATCAAACAGGTTCCCGTTCAACCAGATTTACAATATTTAACTAAAAAGATAAGGATTAGATGAGTTTGACCGGTTGTAATAACATATATTGAGACCTTGCAAATATAAAAAAAACAATTATCCATAATGTAACAGTTTTAATATATCTTAGAAAATATATGAATTGTTAAAGTTCAGGCAGATGTCACCGACATAGCAGCTTGGATGCTGACTAATTTGTATGATTGATTTCATATTTCTGTAGAAATTTGATCTCTGAAAAATGTGTATTGCTTTAAAATGATGTCCTTCATGACTAAAAAGAAGCGATTTAAGTTTCAAGTTGATTTCGGTTTACAGGAGTTATCATCAGTACCCTTTGTTAGTGGAATACTGTATGCTAAAGTGCGTTTAATTGACGGAGGAAACTTTTTAACTCAATCTGAGAGGTAATTATGACAACTATTTGAGAACAGTATTTGTAAGATATCCACATTTGACACCAAAGTGTCATGAAATCAACAGATCAGGAATAACCATTAATAGACTATTTCTATGGTCGGGTTGTTGTCTCTTTGACACATTCCCCATTTCCATTCTCAATTTTATTTTCATATTACAGACTTTTGACTCAGGAGTTTATATTTTTTCGACATGTTACCTATTATGCGGTAGGACATCCTGGTACTCGGTCAAGTAAGAGCAACTTAAAGAAGTAAAATCAAGTTTACAATCGGTACAATATGGGATGAAATTAACTGTTACATGTTTTCTCAGCACAACAAAATCATCAGAAAACAGCAAATTTTCTCCCTCAATTCCACCAATTATACGTTTGATTTTACTATTTTTGGTCGCTCTCACCTGATCTTATATGACAGAGTACCAGGATGTCCTAACACAGAGTACAAAATGTACATGTAGGTAACCTGTCGAAATATGATAAAATCCGGAGTCAATAGTCGGTAATATGAAAATAGTCTATCATGTCTATTGGTTGATTATTGTTTATACCTCAATTCAGGTACATGTATAATCCACCATTTGACATTTAATAACATGAAAACCCATAATACAAGGTTAATGAGATACACCAACTGAGGTATAATGCAGTTTTTATCCAAAAGAAAATTTAAGAGATGTTGGAGCATCTTTTTGCATTTACCATACCAAGCTTTGATGTCCACTTAGTCATAGTGATGACATGTAATTGATATTGATACTTTGTGCTGCATTTTGTTAGAGAAACCCCTAAACTAATATGACCCTCCTTTTCCTACTAATTAATTTTAAGTCTTCTTATTTTCAGAAACATATATATGTCTCTGATCAGTTAAATCTTATTTTTGTTCTGTAGTCTAGCTAGATCTCTTCCTGTCCATTTCGACGGACAAATCTTAAAGTTGGAACTGATGCAGACTTTAGGAAACCAGTTATGAATATTCATCAATTAGTTGATTATACCTGAATTGAGGTATAATCCACCAATGACAATAATGGTTATTCCTGACCTGATCAAAGTTCTTTATAATTCAAGTTCCAAACAGATGAAATATTCTTTGATATTATTTCCATTGGAACAATTATTACAGAATTTGTTCCTTACGGAATAAAGGGTATACATGCATGGTATAGAATATTTGTTCCAACATGTCCAATAGGAACAGATATTATGGCATTGTTTATAACAAAGTTTCCAGGGGAACTTATGTTAGGCGGAACAAAGATATGTTGACAAGAGAAGTAGAATCCGTATCTAGTCTAACATCAGCAATATTTCACACAAATACACAGTGTAGTATGAATTGGTTCAAGTCTGTGTTTCAGTAGTGTTCTTTGCATGGTTGCTGTCTGTCATTTTTTGTTTCTCATTTATTGTTTAAAGCTAAAATCTGGTCATTGTATTGTTTAAATTGTTCAAATTCAGTGTTCTCCCCAGGATTTTTGGATAGCACCAGGGTAATCAAGGCAAACCAATAAGATATATGTGTTGAACATAACTTGAATCCCGGCGCGACATATTTCCTCCTTAGGGTTAGTTCCAATAGAGTTAATCCTTCTTTCTTATTACCTTTTATCTATTTTGAGGTTTTCTTTTCTTTTGTACTGTTTTGCCAGTTTATGCAGTAACTTAACTACAAAATAAATGTAAATAGTAAGAAGTTTTACTGAAGGGATGAAGCCTTCAATACACGTGTATGTATGTTACCAGGTCCTTCCATGAACTAGTTACATTTTCATATTCACCATACAGTAGTGAACGAGAATGTATTCTCCTTTCAGTCATGGGATTTGATGGTATTGACCATCTCATAATTATACTTGAAATTTACTATCATTAGATTCAGAATGAAAAAAAGAAATCCACATTGATTTTAAACTTATATACATGTATACAAGGGTGAGGTTAAGTAATTTTGACTACCCAAGAGGTCTCACTCAGTCAGTTTTCAAGATGCAATTTGCAAATTAAGTTTATATACATGTACATTTTGTACATGTACATTTGTAATACTGGTTTGTTTTCATTAGAACTATTGAAGATATTACCTCTCATTTACATCTTATTATTACTGTATGTTAAATTACATTCTATTTCAATAGTTAGTAAATAATTTTTATACTTTATAAATTTAATTTATTAATTTTCTTATGACATGTATGAGCATGATGAGTAAACATATTTTTAGTATGAAAATAACAGAATCTTTCCAAATGTACACAGGCTGTGACTGTCAATAGTAGTCACTTTAGGGTCCAAATAAATTTTGGCTGATATGTAAAATTCATTAAATCAACTGGGCTAAACTAGAAGAAAATCGGCGGTCAAAAACATAAGTTTTATTGTTGTAAAAGATTCAAGGAGACAGGATGTGATTGCTAGCTTGGACAACTTGCTTCATACAGAATAAAAATATGCATAATTGTCGGCACGTGTACAACTGTCGGCATTGTGTCCAAATTAAGATTTACGATTAGATCACTGGTCAGCGTTTGGGTGGTAAGTGAATCCATAAAATTGTTATCAGAAATCATTAATTATCTCCTTATCAATTAAAACACAAAAGAATCCTGTTACAAGTGTTAATTACATCGATGAAATCCAGTCAACAAGGGTAACCTCATAAGGTTGATCGATCACGTGGTGTAAACAATCAACGTACTGGTTAAATTTCATCTGGAATTTTATACAGCACAGAAAAGATTTAACAAGTCGTATAAAATTTTACCGATTTACGATTTTTAACTGAAAATTTTAGCACCGCGGACCAAAATTATATTATTCATGTACATGTAACTTCCTGTACAACATGGGTTTTGCTCATTGTTGAAGGATGTACAGCTCCACATCTCCTTAGTTTACAATGGGATTAGTCATATCATTTTGACATCTTGTACAAAATGTACTGCTTGTTTAAAAATAATACATGTCTTCCAAGATGTCATTTTCATTTTGGATAGGTTGGGGCTGCTCTGCCAACTTGATTATAGTTACATGTATATGTATCTACATTAATATGTACAAATATATATTGTTCTTCAATTGACAGTTGTGGCATGATTGTCAGTTTGCAAAGAATTCTGCTCAAACTTGTGCTAAGGGTAGTCTTAAACTTGCATAGAGGTGATAAATTTTGCTTTGTTTTGAAGCTTCACTGTGACTTTGAGATGAAGAACAGCAATAAAAGCACTGTGACTTTTATTTTTGTGGGTTTTTTTGCTGTGAATGTATCGATTTTGTGTCATGGATGAAAACCCCATGTCCTTTCTTTTCTATTATGGTAACTTGCAGTTTTTTCCCCAATTTAAGTTTTCTCCATTGTTTTAAAGAAAGTCATATACATGTACATGTACAACAATGTACATTATACATAAGTTTTAATAATAAAAGTTCAATCTCCTTAAACTTATTAAGTCATGTCATATTGTTTACATATGATATTATATCATGTTGTTATTCAGGATCTTCACATAGGATATATGGGGCTCAAGTGTGTTAATTATATCCCGGCCCTGAATCGTCAGGCAGAGGGGATATGTTTTATATACTTGTAACTGAATGGCTATTTTTTATACACCCATTTACGAGACGTATTATGGTATACCGTCCGTCTGTCCGTCCGTCGTCAACATGTCGGACATTAACTCAAAAACGCTTTAACCCATTTGCATAAAACTTTGATGAATTGTTTATATCTATTGACGTAAGCTCCCTTTCGTTTTTTATAAATTTTAGATTTTACGTTTCCGAGTTGTGGGGTTTTATTCATTAAAAAAAAAGGGGGATTTTCCAGTTTTCGGACAATAACTCAAGAATGCTTTCACCAACTTGCAAGAAACTTTGGTGAATTGTTTATATCTATTGACATGAGCTCCCTTTCAATTTTTATAAATTTTAGATTTTACGTTTCTGAGTTACAGGGTTTTATTCATAAAAAAAGGGGGATTTTCCAGTTTTCTGACAAAAAATCAAAAATGCTTTCAGCAGTTCTTCTGAAACTTTGGTGAATTATTTATATCTATTGATGTAAGCTCCGTTTTCGAATTTTATAAATTTTTCATTTATCATTTCTGAGTTATGGGGTTTTGTTCATTAAAAAAGGGGGGATTTTCCAGTTTATGGACAATAACTTCAGCAGTTCTTATGAAACTTTGGTGAATTGTTTATATCTATTGATGTAAGCTCCGTTTAGAATTTTATAAATTTTTCATTTATCATTTCTGAGTTATGGGGTTTTATTCATTAAAAAAGGGGGGATTTTCCAGTTTTCGGACAATAACTCAAAAATGCTGTCAGCAATTTTCATGAAACTTTGGTGAATTGTTTATATCTATTGATGTAAGCTCCCTTTACATTTTCATAAATTTCTAATATGACATTGAGAATTAATTAAACTTTATTTGTTTATAGTCTGACAACAGATTTACTAAGTATTGTGCAACAGCACAGTGTATTGCACAACAGCAAGAAATCTTTAATTGAATATAAATTCAATTCATATAACCAATTTCAGGTTCTTTGACTACATTTATTCAGAAACCTATAATATGTCAAATATTTAATTACAATCCAAATTCAGACCTGAATCAAGCTTGAATATTGTGTCCATTTTTGCCCCAACTGTTCAGGGTTGGACCTCTGCGGGCGTATCCAGCTGCGCTCAGCGAAGCAGTTTTTATCATAAAACTGTGGTACAAATATACTTTCTTTTAAGAGAAAATCCCTTATAATTTCATCCAAACCTTCAGGAAATGTATTGCTAATGAATTATTGTCATCCCTTACTCTATTTCTCCGACAGCTTCTCCGTATGCAGTGACCTTAACATTACACCTGACGTTAGAAATTTGGCAATCACACTATGTGTCAACAGGGAAAAAACATTGCAAGCAGCATAAGAAAAATATAACAAACTTGAAAAATAAAGGACACGATGATGAAGGAAGATAGTCATGATAGTAGTTAACTGATTCTGCAAGAAATATTTTAATTCACCAAATCATTTAACAACTGCTACAATGTATGCCTTAAGTAAATTAACCAATAGGAACACTTGGGAAATGTAAAAAAATCAAATAACCATTGTTCTATCATCACTTATTATACACATGCTCACTGTATGTGCTCAATATAAAAATAAGAAGATATATGGTATGATTGCCAATGAGACAACTCTTCACCAGATACCAAATGACAAAGAAAGTGAGCAACTATAGGTTATAGTACCGCCTTCGACAATAAGCAAAACTCATACCACATAGAAAGCTATAAAAGGCCCTGAAATAGTATAAGAAGTGTAAAACTATTCAAAACGAGAAAACTCACGGCCTGATTTATGTAAAAAAACAAATATATGATAAACCATGTAAACAGCAACAAACAACAAAAGACCACTAAGTTACAGGCTTCTGACTTCATGGACTTGGGACATGCACCAGACCTGGGGTCAATTACATGCCAAAGTAATTAATTACATTACAATTACATTGATTTTTAAATGTAATTAATTACATTTCAATTACTTTTGTCCAAAGACATGTTAGAGCTATTTCATTTTAAGTAAAATCATAAAAATGACAACAGGCTAAAATAGAATGAAACTTTTAAATATACATACACTTTATAACAGTGAAAAAATTTGTACAAGATTTGTTTTAAGTATTCAAATTTCTAATGTCATTGTTACATTTGATCACCATTAGATTTGAAATGCTTATTATTTGATTGCATTTCTTATTTTTGTGGGGGGAAAAATCATAAAGATATCTTAATTTCAAGTTTCTGCTAAAAATATTAATTTAGATTTAAAGGTTTTCTTATGTACCTCATGTGAAATTTGAAGTAACTTTAAAGCTTCCATTTATTACAGAAGAGTAATGTTAACATTTTCCAGACTTGTCTTAAATTGGCAAGTCAAAATTGTCAAGTATATTGGAATCCATTCGTGTACGTTTTGACTGCTGTATTCAAAATTTTGTAGAAAGTGTTTAAATAATATCCATCTGAACAGATTTTAACATATACATAAGATGGTTTAAAATAAAAATTGTCTTTGGCATTTTAATCAAGGGACATACTTGTAATTCATAATTAGTTAAGTGAAAGAAATAACCTAGGGCTAAGATTATTGTTAATTGTTAGAAAAACATATTTACAAATTGTATGTAAATAAGTTGGTATTTTTTTTTTTTAGTTTTTAGATTTTTTATGTAAACATGTGAAAAAATTAATGAATTAAATACAAATAAAGATTATTATACATGCTATTTTTTTCATCATGATAAACATGATAAATATATTTAAAAAGTATTTAAAAAAATCAAAGTACTAAGTGCATACTAAATGTACAGAAAAATAGAATTTGAAGTTACATCAGAAAGCCAATAATGTTTAAAATTTCCCAGCAAATATTTAAATGTAATCCAAAGTAATTGAAAAGTAATTCATAATTACATGGCAAAAAGGCAATGTAATTCATTACTTTCAATTACATGTAATGTAAATATGCTCAATTACACATTACATTGAATTACTTTCAAAATTGTTATTAATTACAGCTAATTACAATTACATTTTTAATGACCCCAGGTCTGACATGCACATACTGTAATGAAGAATGTGGTGGGGTTAAACATGTCCATGATTCTGTGTTGATTGTTTATCAAGGTCACCTGTACATGAACAAAAAAATGTATTTCAAGCACATAGCCAAAGGTTACATATATATAAATAAGAAGATGTGGTATGAGTGCCAATGAGACAACTATGCATCCAAGTCACAATGTATAAAAAGTTAACAATAATAGGTCAAAGTATGGCGAGCCTTGGCTCACACCATACAGCAATATATACATGTATATATACATGAATTTACTTATTTGAATTAGCTTCATATGTAAAAGATGAAAGGATTTTGATGCAATTACTGAATATTAGATTATTTAGTACATAAGTGCAGTTTTATTGACTTTTTTTAAATATGACAAATTCAATTCCGCATTATCTAATACTAATTTAAAACTACATGTATCTCATTAGGGCATACTATACAGTAGCTAGGGCAGATAATAATGCTTCCAAACTTAATGTGTTGTTTTTGCAAAGTTGCTAATAATTATTAATATACATGTAATCATCTTGAATTTGAAAAAAAATACTAACGTCATCAAATCTTAAAAGGAAAACAAACATGTTGTATAATTGTGTTGCATTAAGAATACATCGCAGTGTAATTTAGCCTCAAAAAAGGAAAATTTGGATCTCCAGCATTTAAAAAACTATATAGTTTTTATGTTTTTAGCTTTATGCTACATGAATAAAAAAATCATATTATGTTGGGGAAATATTTACTTCCTATGATCAAAGTACAAATGCAGTGTTTGCATTTTGTATAAGTAATATATTTCATTTTTAACACAAACACTGATTGTTTTTGTTTTTGTCAGCATATGTACATCATGTACATTTGCAACCTGTCCTTGGCACCACCCGTTTTGACAATTTTCAGTTTTTCAAACAATTGATGTCATTGTTAATTGCTGCTAAAACATTATATGTCATTTGCTGCCAAATTTATAATTTGCTGGCAGACATTTATAAAGGGTCACTGAATCCCAAGATTTGCCAAAAACAAAGGAAATAAATTAAGACAGACTTAACATTAAATTGATTCCTTAAATGTCAAGTACAGTTCACACTAATATAATGCTTTAATCCAAATTTGAAAATGATCAGAAACATTTCTGATACACAGCTGATTCTCACAATTTTCAGGTTTGAATGATGATGCACACCACTTTTTGTCGAGCCTGCAACTTTTGTCGCAAAAGCGATACAGAGATCCTACATTCCATCGTCGTTGGCGGCGGCGTCCACAAATATTCACTCTGTGGTTAAATTTTTTTTAAATTTTAATAACTTTCTTAAACTTTCCTGGATTTTTTAACAAACTTGGACAGAAGCTTGTTTATGATCATAAGATAGTATCTGAAAACATAGACAACAGCAAAAGTAGGCGAGACACTGGGTTCCACAGAATTTTTTTACTGAAATAGGTTTTTTTGATATTTAAAATGTGTGTTTACCATGTATACATAAAACATTTCTACTGAAGAACAAGTTTACCAATTAAAATCTAAAAAGTAGGCACTATCATTACTGTTTTTTGTGTATATATATATATATATATATATATATATATATATATATATATACATCTGGTGATCATTTTATTTGGCAATCGCCAATGGCAGTCAGCAGGGTTTAAGAACATCCGTTGTTCGACCTGCTAGTCAAAGGCATTTTGTTAAAATATACTTTTCCATTTTTTTGGTCTTTTGGAAAATGTTGTTTGTGCTGTATTTAGACCCCTTTACCAAGAAATTTGTTTTGCATGCATTTGTATAAAAATTGCGTTTTTTATCCAACGCAATCATAGGTTTGAACGTTGTTTTCAATTTAGACTTGTTTATATTTTTTCGTTTGGTCTTGTATTATATTTGCCTTCGGGTTTATATGATCCGGTCATCCTGTTTCGACTCTTCAAATTCAAGAGTCTATCCTAAATTGAGGTAAATTATATGGCCTTCCAAATACCGTTTCGATTCCTAACATCATTGAAGAGGCATTTATTGTTGAAATCTGAATATGGTGTACTTATTTTTGCACCTTTTGTTTGCGGTATACCATCTTTTCCGCAAGTTTATTGTTTTCTGTTTGATATTAAATTAATATTTAAGATCCATTTTATTACATCTGGTGATCATTTTATTTGGCAATCGCCAATGGCAGTCAGCAGGGTTTAAGAACATCTGTTGTTCGACCTGCTAGTCAAATGCGTTTTGTTAAAATATACTTTGTCACTTTTGTAGGTCTTTATGAAAATGTTGTTTGTGCTGTATTTAGACCCCTTTACCAAGAAATTTGTTTTGCATGCACACGTATAAAAATTGCGTGTTCCCAATCATAGGTTTGAACGTTGTTTTCAATTTAGACTTGTATATATGTATAAAAATTGAGGTTTTTATCCAACGCAATCATAGGTTTGAACGTTGTTTTCAATTGCGTTGGATAAAAACCGCAATTTATATATATATATACAAATATATAAAAATACAATGTAGATTTTGGTTCTAAAAAAAATTAATCAGCTAACTCAGTATTTCATTGGATTAGCTGAAACTACCACACTCATAACATTGCAACTAATTTGTTGTTACAAATACTTCTTTCTTTTCATTTATGTTTCATTTTGCAATACAGTACACATAGCTGATCATGCTGATAGGGACATAATAATCAGTGTTTTTTAACAGTTCTGTCAGTAGAAGTTGTAATGGAAGATAAAACATGTTTATTTACAATATTTTACCTATCAATTTTTAATCAATCGTATATGTTTATGAAGCATGATAAGTGTGTTTATTTAAACTGTAAATGGCACTTGCGATAACATTCTTGTAATTTGATTAATTGATGCACTAGTCATTATCTGAAACATGTAATGGGTAACAAGGATAAATATTGTGGTCTGATACATTTGTAACTGCTTAATCATGTTAATCATAATATGTAGGCTAGCACAGGGGATAAGTGGGCCAGCAGTACGAGACAATTTTAACTTTGCACATGAATGTATTTTTAATCGCTCAGATACGATGTCAATTTTGTACATTTGTAAAAGTGAAGTAGCCTTCATCTTATATCATTGCATTAGAATTATAAATATTCCTTTGAAGTTATTAGTAATAATAATTATCTTCATTGTCTTCATGGAACAGATGCCAAACATGTTAATAAGGTCCATGGAATTACTCTGCTTAACTTTACAAATATACATGTACATGTACATCTATTCCTTATCTCTTCTTGTTCATCTTTAACTTGTAAATATGAATAAAATGTAGAGAAGGCATCAATAAGACAGCAACTCAAAAAGCAAGATCTATATTAGCTCCCTAATTCATGCAGTAATTATATAGCTGTTAATCAGATTAAAGTTTTTGATTAAGCCCTAAAGAAAACAACACTATATCTGTATTAGGTACCACTATTGTATTATTGTTTGAGTAGAGTTAAATGTTGCATCATGATATGTACTTACAATGTTGTGAGAGGTTCTGTGGAAAACCTTTTGATAATTATGTAAAATTTATTTATGTTTCTAGGGAAGAAGTTAACAACCATAGTGTATTGTGGAAATCCAAATTTAGTTTCCAGTGTAAAATTACAGCCAATGCAAACACAGGGTATTTAGACCCATGTATGTGTAGAATATCTGTTCGAAGGGTAGGTACACATAAACAGAAAAGACTAACAATGATGCATTTGACATTTTTGTTGACTATACATATAAACTTTTACACTGATTCAAACATAGCTGACTTTGTTTACTTTTGCATGGAAGTACTGATCTAGGGCCGTTAAAACTTTCTTCATTCCATTAGGTCATTTCCTTAATCCTATGATAAAAAGATAGTATCTATTGTTATAGTTTTTTAATGATACATTCTAAGAATGCTATATATTCTGGTCATATTGACATGTAGTGAAATTGAAAGTCTTATTTGGACCTTTTACAGCTGATATGACGGTATGGGTCTTGCTTATTGTTTAAGGCTGGACAGTAACTTATAGTTGTTTACATCTACGTCATTTGGTCTCTAGTGGAAACATGTGTCATTGGCAATCATACCACATCTCCTTATTTATACATGGAAGTACATGTATACCCAATTCTGAACATAAATGTACCATACAGTGTCAGTTGACCCACTTTTGATGTACCTACTTTTTGTCAAGAGCCGCTTTTGTAAAATTCTTAAGAAGTATATCAGAAACCTAAAACCTCATTCATTTCAAGTATGCGGTATATTACATGTATCTAATGGTTAGACATACTTAATTGCCATTCATGAATAACTTATATAGCCAATGTATTCAATTATAGAATGCCATGGGACATCTAAAAATATCTACTAATTGAATGATAAAAACTATTTTTGTAATGTGTACAACAGAAAGATCATAGAATGTCAATTAAATTTACATTATTGATATGTAACCTGGTTAGGGATAACATAATTAACATGTAAATATAGGACCTTTGACCAATGTCTCTTGTGTTGAATTTTTCCATTAAGAAATACATTGGATGCCCATGGCCAGATTAAGTTAGTATTGTAGTACATGTATTGTATAGTTAATTGTCCAGTTAAAACTGAGTGTAGTTTTCTTGGTTATCATCTTTCAATTCCATGTATAAATACATAATTCTAAGGACTTTTTATTTTAAAAAATTTAGAAATGATTTAGTTCATGAACATACTTTAAAATCAAAGGTCAGGAAACGGTCATATTTATCAATCATTACCGATTTAAAAATACAACTAACTGAAAAGATTTCCCTAATCATCATCATGATATTGAGTATTTTATTATAATTTTTTTAAACTTTAAAGGAAAAAAATTAATTAAAAAATCATGAAAAATTGACATATTTGCCATGTGCCATCAGCAAATTTATACCCTGAATACAGCGGCGTCAACAACGTATTAGTTTGTCTAGTTTATGGTGAACCACTAGTGGTAGGTCAATGGTATTTCGTATGCAGTTGTATTAGCTATTTGGCCCCGCCCCCTCAGTCATGGTCTATTGACTTTGAAACTTTTGCTTAGTTTACATGTATTAGTTTGTGATTAGGTCAGTTTAAGGGAAACCATTAGTGTTAGGTCAATGATATTTGGTATGCAGTTGTATAAGCATTGGCATATCTCATTCCCATGGAGATTATTTGGCCCACCCCCTCAGTCATGGTCTGTTGACTTTGAAACTTTTGCTTAGTTGACATGTATTAGTTTGTGATTACTGTAATCAGACTTGTATTGTTGGCACTGGTACATTGACCACACCCCCTTTCTCGCCACGAGAATTCAGGTAAAAAAACTGTTGTAACTGTTAAAAAACGTCCAATGAAACTCTGGTAATTTCAAATCGTGTGTGATCATTTGCGGTATTTTCATGGAAAAACCCATAGAAGTTGAAAATGCTTGAAAATGATTCTAAAAACTTAACCAGTGTTAAATTAAGTCAAAATCACAAAAAAAAACCAATTTAGAAACTTGTGCATGTTTAAACCGGAAGTTCGAATAGCACGTGTATGAAAATACATACAGTGAGAGTGTACGGAAATTCCGTACCTAATAATTATCACTAGAATACGGCTTTGAAAGTAAAACAGTTCAATCCTTGAGTAAAATAATGTTGAACATATCTTTCACATTAATGTTTGAAGGATCTTAAGCTAAAACAAATCACATGCGTCAGTATGAAACACCAAAACGTAACTAATAACCGATTACGTTTTGCAGTTTATTTGGGAACTTCATCCCCAATTACGGTAGAAAAATCAACAAAAAAATATAAAAAAAAAATCAATCTATTAATGAACTCAAAATCGTTAACTTTTTTTTCAGACTTTTTTATTTTCCTGCATTTGCGGAGATATCTCTTTCTTTCTTCTGGTCTCGTTTGTCCGAAGACTTGTAAAATATTGGAAGGAGCATCATATTGTTTCCCGTATATTTGTTGTTTTTGATAATTCTTTGATAAGAAAAAAAAACAAAAACGTTACCTTATGATAGCGTTTCTTTGTTTATATTGAAAATGACGTCACAACTAAAATCCCCAACAACAGGACCAACGTTGGAAACGTTTCTGTATTGTCGTTTCTTTTTTAACAGATTCTGAAGTTAAAATATGCTTGAATTAATACAAATAATGTATACAGACTTCGTCCCCTTTCACAGGTAACGCCTGCCTCATATTACATCGTTATGCATAAGCTGGTTTCAACTGGAATCCACTTGTATTACGCTACACCCAAACAACTGGTAAGGCCCAGTCTTGTAGGGCAAAATTTTGCCCTGGAGATTTTAAAGAGATTTGATGGTACTTTGTTACATAACAACTTACAATATCCGAAAATGTAAACAAACAGAACAGTTATTTGTTTCTTGTTACATAAAGCATAACATTAATGAGTAAAATGAATTCCTATTCTAAATTTAAATAAACTAATGCATTATAAAAGAAATAAATATTGAAAAAAGGCATCAATTTGAAATCAAATAAAATTCCGCCTTACTCCATGAATGATTTGGGCACATAAACGTCATGATAAACGTGACGTCATACAAAATGAAAACTTTCGATCTTAAGGCTATTAAGATACATGTATGTCCACTGAGGATTTGACAGTAAATTTTAGCCAATGAAAAAATTGTTTCATAAAATTGATGGTTTGAAAAAAAGAATATTCTTTCAATATTTATTAGTTGATTTGCGATAACATTTCTTGGATTGCAGCATAAAATAAAATTTCATGTTTACAATGGGAATTGCGGTATAATACAAGTGATTTGATTGAATGATGGAAAAAGTCTCATGACTTATCAGATTCTACAATTGATCGGATCTCACAGTCTGTCTATGAACAAAGTGTAGTAGTCAGTCGAGAACCAGTTTACAGCTTATTCAAGGTTGACTTTACAATTTTTTTCGTTCCTTTAACTTCAAGCAGATTCCAGTTTATTTTAAGCAATGCAGTGAAAAGAAATGAGAAGTTTGTAGTGAAGCATTTAATTTTGAAATTTATCAGTTTATATTTGGTATTGAATTAAAATTACATAAATAATAAGGATTAGGTAAAATTAGTAATTTTGAAAATGGTAAGAGCGCCCTCTACAATTTCAATAACAAACATGGCGGAACGTAAACAAACCTCACGAAATAGAATTTTTTCTCTTATTTCTTGCTTATCATACTCTATAGTCCGCACCCCTGTCTGGCAGGTTCAATTTTGGAGAATAAAACTGTGGACTATACAAGCCTGAATTCGGTAGGTCAGTTTAAGGGGAACCATTAGTTGTAGGTCAATGATAATTGGTATGCAGTTGTATAGGCGTTAGCACATCTCATTTCCAAAGAGAAGTTTTGGTTATAACTCCTCAGTCATGGTCTATTGACTTTGAAACTTTTGCTTAGTTTACATGTATTAGCATGATTCAGGGGCGGATTCAGGCGGGGCGTGGCGGGCGTGTGCCCCCCTAAAATTTGCATAGCATGGGTAGTCCTCAGCTCAGTAAAGAATATTTCGATAATTTTACCTCAAAAAAATTTTCACCTCGCTCCACTCAGCCAAAATTTAAGTTTGCGCCCCCCTAACCTAAATTCCTGGATACGCCCCTGTGATTAGTTTGTGATAAGATCAGTTTAAGATGAACCTCTTATGTTAAGTCAAAGCTATTTGGTATGCAAATGTATTGGCATTTACAAGTCTCATTTCCATGGAGATTATATAGCCCCACCACCTAATCATTGTTCATTGACTCTGAAACTTTCACAAGTTAATGTTTGTGCTTAGGTTTGTTTAAAGGGAACGACTTATGATAAGTCAATGGTATTTGGTATGCAGTTGTATTGGCATTGGCACATCTCGTTTTCATAGAGATTGTTTAGCCCTGTACCTTCAGTCATGGTTCATTGACTTTGAATATTTGCATAACTTACATGTTAAAGTATTGCTATTTTAATTTCAACATTTGCATTATCAAAATAACAAAAAGCCAAGACATATCTCTGTGTTAACTTTTTATTTATATATTTTCAATGCATTTCCATTTGTTAATTAAACTTTGTCATATCAGTTGTTAAATGATTTGGTCTATTAATTTTTTCTTTCAGAATCAATTAACACTATCTACCTTCCAGTGCATGTTTGATTACCTATTCTTTCATCACGGTTTTTCCCTTGCACTTGCCCTGTGCCGTTGCCGAAGTTCTAATGAGACCTTGTGTTTAATGTCACTGCTTACTGAAAAGCTATCGACGAATTAGAGTATGGAAAGACAATAATTCAATAGCTGTATATTTCCAAAGTTTTTGATAATTTTAAAGAAATTTAAATAAAACTTAGCTTTTTAAGTATCCAAAACATATTTCAACTTTTTTTAAAAATTTTAAGAATCATATTACATGTATGACTTTAACTATTGGTTATAAAAATAATTTTTGTGTTATATAAAATTGGAGATGGGGTAGGATAGCCAATGAGACAACAAATTTCAAATGAAGTTGATCATGTTGATGTAAGCAATTATGCCATAGTTAATTTTTTGTACTGTTAATTTTTCTGTGAAGATAACTTTGAATACAGTAAACAGTCCATCATTTTGTTTTACAGCTGTTTTTGTTGTCACACTTATGGTAATTATCAACTCCTCGTAGAGAATAGACAGAAACTAACATCTACTTTTTAACTTCTACAGTGAGTGATGTTATTCACTTCCTGTTTCATTTTTTCATTGCATTGAATTTCTTTTCCATTCAACATGGTCTTTTGTTTGGTTCAAAGGGTTAAGCATTTTCCAAACTTCTCCTAGATAATACTGTGGATACTGACTACAGGAAATGATGTTCTACACAAGGCTTAAGATATTGGGCAGTTAGTGTGAAGGAAGTAGCTTTCCCGTCCGTCATTTTACTTTTTGTTGACCACTATAACACGATCTAAGGAGTTTAAACAGTTGCTTTCGTCCTCAATAGTTTTCATCAAGTTGATGTGAAGGCAATTTTTAATTTATAAGTAAAGAAATTCAAAGATGCAAGATGATTAATTCCTTAAAAAACGAAGTGAAAACATTGATTTTGTAGACTGATTGTATGTTATTTCAAAAGATCAACTTTTTATACAATCATCAAAGTATTTTCTTTCACTTCCAATACTTGTTACACAAGCAACATAAGAAAATTCAGAAATCTTACAGAATCATTAATTTGTTAAATTGCCATTAGTAAATGTTTGACCCATTTATTGCAATAAAAATATGAAATTTCTTTTTAAATTTCTTGTAAAAGATTGTTTATTTTTGTAAATTTTTCCTCAACCCACATTGAAATTATGCTGTCCATGGATTGAAGGCATACCAACATTGACTGAAATCTGTATTCTTACAATAATAACTACAGACCTATGCAAAGTTCACCTGACAGGGGAATAATGAGCACAGAAGTGAAAAATCTGCATTCAACAAGCATAAATGATTACCTTAGTTAGAAGTATATACATTGTTTTTTTAATGCAAATAAATTGCTTCAATTTAACAATTTAAGTTGCTTAATTTTGTAAAATATTTACATTTTGTAATGAAAAACAATAGATACCATAAACATGATAAACATAATAGTTAAATTCCTCTTGAACTTTAATCATGTTAATTGATAAACATATTTTTTGTTCTTTTTTGTCTTTAAATCTGAAACAGTAGTAGATACTTAAATGACAATTCCTGACTAGTGGAAAGCTATGATTGTGTAACTATGAATGAAAATTTTAGACATAGACTAAGACAAGATTTGTACAGTACAAAAAATAATTAAATGAGTAGGATTCAAATAGAAAGATATATCATTGTTAAAACCAAACAATAGAGCCACGAGCATACAAGCACTTCTCTATTTAGTCTCACCACTTCTTCCTATCAGATTTAAAAAGAATGGCTACTTCTCTATATGATTCTGAAGTAGTGTGATCCCTGATGCACCACTTGATATAATTAAAGATTAGATTTTTTTTTAAAGTATCTCATGCATGTATCCTAACAAGCAGTTTAAATTTGAACCAGAAGAGACACACACTTGTAATTAAACACACCTGATGCTATGTTGACACCAGTATTATTGTTTTCCTTATTCATAAATAAATTTAGCATGACAAGATATATATTGGGTTTCTTTTTTATTTACAGGAACTCAAAGGAGGGAAAGCATCTCATAAATTAGGTTTTGTAGATATAAATCTGTCAGAGTTTGCTGGATCAGGGAAACAGTCACGAAAATTCTTGTTGGAAGGTTATGATACCAAACATCGACAAGACAACTCTACTGTGGAAATAATGATAGATATGAGATTGGTATCAGGAGATCCAATATATAAAGTGTAAGTATTGCCATGAATAAGGTTAATCTTATGAGAAAAATGAATGTAATCTAATGCATGGCAGTTGAAAAAAAACAACACAAAAATTGATATGTATGATAAAATGTATGGCTTTCAAATAATTAAAGGGGCCTCGGTGGCCAAGTGGTCTAAGTAGTTACTACTGTAATCACTAGCCAGTCAACACTGAGGTTGTGAGTTTGAACCCCGCTCGTGTGGGTGCACTCGACTCCAATCTTAATTGACTAGGATTGTCAGTTTTCCTATCGAAGGTCGGTGGTTTTCTCCGGGCACTCCGGCTTCCTCCACCAATAAAAACTGGCCGCCACGAAATAGCCCAAAAGCGGTGCTTAAAAGTGGCGTTTAAACAAAATCAAAAATCAAATCAAATAATTAAAATTCCAGAAAAAGAATGAATGTCATTTCAAAGCATAATAAAACACAGGAAAAGATAACTACAGTCAAACCTGGGTATACCTAACCCTGAATAAACTTGTTTCCTGTCCATTCCGGCTGAAAATTAAAGTCCCATTTCCCCCTTCAAAGTTTTTGTAAAAATACCCCCTGTAAAAAATGGACCCTGTGTATTCCAAATTCCGGTTTAATGATGCAGTCCCAATACTCTTCATCTCATTAATTATTACCTGTCAAAACAGGTTTGTTTAATGAAATTAATATGATAACAGTATTGATCAATATGCAATCAAAACATAATTGTGTATACAAGATGGTTTTACAGGATAATCAATTAGCAAGGTGTTAAACCGTGAATTTGCCATAGTGAGCTTTATCATTGAAACACTAGTAAGTTTTAATTAAAATAAACTAAGAGAAATGGCGAATATATCTCAGATAGAACTTACGTTGTAACTTTGATACATTTTTCAAATCTGGGAATAAGGTTTAAGAAATACAGGGTTCCAAAACCAATGACCCTAATTATCAGGGCCTGATAATGAAGACCCAGATGACGACATTCCGTTGTCAAGTTTATGGGTATCGTACATTGAACAACAATGTTTCGATCATCATGAAATTTCGTTTGATAAAATTCTTGCTTTTTAATTGGCTATACCAACATAGGAAATGAACGATGGAAGTAAAACGAGACTTTCATTGAACAATTCAAACAACGCAAGGACTCAGATGCAAATGAAAACAATGAACTCAGAGTGAAAGTGAAACTGACAAGTCGGAGACTAATGCTACCAAGGTCGATTTGACATACAGGGATATTTAAAAAAAAGTTATAGCATTATTTTTTTTTAATTTGGGAAAAAAACCTATTTCTGAAATTTATAAAGCCAATGAATACGAAGACTCAAAACAACGATCGTGCGTAGATAAATGGTGAAAAGGCAGGGAACACTTGTTATGTTCATGTCACAATATTTTAACACAAATCATGACATAACTTTTAATAAATAGATTTTTATGGTATTTCTATTTATTAGTTTACAATGTACAATTAGACAAAACTTTTACATGCAAAAAATCTGACGTCCCATGTCAATAACTTCTTGTCAAAACGGAAACCTTAATAATCTGATCCACTGTCCAAACTGGCCCTTTTTGTCGAGCCTTCGACTTTTGAGACATAATGATCCTACATTCCGTCGGTGTCGGCGGCGGCGGCGTCCACAAATATTCACTCTGTGGTTAAAGTTTTTGAAATTTTAATAACTTTCTTAAACTATCCTGGATGTCTACCAAACTTGGACAGAAGCTTGTTTATGATCATAAGATAATATTCAAAAGTAAATTTTGTAAAAAAAAAATCCATTTTTTCCGTATTTTACTTATAAATGGACTTAGTTTTTCTGCCAGGAAACATTACATTCACTCTGTGGTTAAAGTTTTTGAAATTTTAATAACTTTCTTAAACTATCCTGGATTTCTACCAAACTTGGTAAGAAGCTTGTTTATGATCATACGATAGTATCCAGAAGTTAATTTTGTAAAAAAAAAAATCCGTTTTTTCTGTATTTTACTTATAAATGGACTTAGTTTTTCTGCCAGTTAACATTACATTCACTCTGTGGTTAAAGTTTTTAAAATTTTAATAACTTTATTAAACTATCCTGGATTTGTACCACACTTGGACAGAAGCTTTTTTATGATTAAAAGCTAGTATCTAGAAGGAAATTTTGTTAAAATTTTGTTCCATTTTTTTCCGTATTTTACTTATAAATGGACTTAGTTTTTCTTCCAGTTAACATTACATACAGTCTGCAGTTTAAGTTTTTAAAACATTTATTAGATTCATAAACTATCCTGCATTTTTACCAAACTTGGACAGAAGCTACTTACAATCAAAAGATAGTATAGAGAGGAATATTTTTATTAATTTTTTTCCTCATTTTTGTTGAGCCTGTGATTAACAGCAAAAGTAGGCGAGACACTTACCAATTTTTCATAGTCCCATAGCCGTCCGGTTTATACAGGTTTTACTGTATATATATATTTGAATAAGAAGAATGTCAAAACAATACAGAAAAGTTAATAGTTGTTATGTTATATTTCCATTAATCTTTTTATAAAAGATTCCATTTTCCCCTTTCATACTCTTAACAAACTGTAACAGACTGCAGTTATGCATGTATCTCCATTCTATTATTCTATATATCACTTGTGTAGCTGCAACTCATTTTAGAACATATAAAGACAGTATTAACAACATATTAACATTTCAGTCCTACAAAACCACATACAGTGCCAGGGGATGTAACTGCAGCAGATTATCCTGAACCACACCCAGCAGGACCTCTAGATGATCATAGTGAATCCTCTAGTGGTTTTGGAAGTCTAACACGCAAAGAAAAGACAAATACAGGTATCCATTAATACATATGCCTTATTATGGTTTTGATCAAGATTTAAAGGCTCAATGAACATGGAAATGTGATAATGTGAGCAGGGCATGGTGTCCTGTAGACACATATGTTTGTTTTTTAATATGTTAAACTTTCGAGTTATTACCTGCCCCTGCTACTGCATTGTATGCCCTTACGTTAAGTATGAATTATGAAAAGCTATGCTTATTCTCTGGATAACTTTATTTATGATATACTTCTAAAGCAGACAGCAGCCTTTAGTTGAAGACAGTATGTCAATGTTTCTGTCTGTTGACCTTTAGATGTAGTTTTGTTGTATGTTTGGGTTGCTGTCTCATTGAAGTTTACCCAGCATCTTCTTTATTCATACATCAATTTGATGTTAGTTTCTTTTGTTATTGTGGTATTTTCCGATAAATTAAAACCACTTAAAAAATTGCAAAAAAATAGCAAGACAAAATTATGAAATTTTAACCCCATGAAAATTAATTTAAAAAGTAAATAAAACCTTTAAGTCATGATCTGACTTTAAAATGTAAACATTGAAAACTGATATAGAAAAGACTTTTATTTAAATAAATGTGTTGTATTTATTAAGATTTGAATACATCTCATGCACAAATGAGAGAAGTACATGTCTACAAAACAAGAAATTGACTTTTTAATATGGAAGAAAACATGTCGACCTGTGAAAAGTACAGACATTGGAGAAATAAACCATGCAAATTAAAAAAAAATGCTACAATGTATTAGCTTTCTTATCTTGATATTTTACAACAATTCTTGCATTATTTTTTCAGACAATTTAGAATTAGACCATGGTCCAGAATTCATAAAAGGCCATTCTCGGAATGATAGCTATGCAAGTCAGCAATCTCGTGGGTCAACAGGGTATTCCTCACAACAGCATAGTAGGCAGTCTAGCCTAGGAAATGATAATCCTACACATACAAGGTAATGCACATAAAAGGCTATTAAAAAATGAACATATGTAGGTTATAAAAAATAATGTCTGTCTCCAAATGTAATGGAAAAGATGTGATAGGAAGGTCTTGAAAAATATATTTTAGTACAAGTCAAAGTGAAAAAGACATTATGAAAAAAAACCTGAAACTTTGAAGACGGGTGATATAATTTTTTTTTGTAGAATTTCTTGCTCTCATGCAAACTTGATCATGTCACGTTAAACTTATCTCTAGACATAGATCATAGGTAAAAAGTTATATAACCATAAGATGGTGCGACACATATCACCATGACTTCCATGTGACATTGACCTTTGACCTCAAGTTTAATTTAAATGAACTTAACAGAGAGGGGGTGTTTTCATGTCCATACCCAAACCAGATATATTCTTGTTTGCGTTGCTAGATCTTTTATGAGCACCATATATATTGGAACATGCATATTTGATTTATATTTACAGAAGTCCCAGTGCTGGTTCAGCTTTACAGTATGATCTCAAGAGGGGAAAGGTATTAATTTGAATCTGTTTGTAATTGTATTGGTTATTATATTATACAGCTCTCTTCTCGTGAAAGTTGTCACCCTTACTGCAAAAAATTAAAATAAATGGCAATCATTTTAAGGTGCACAAGTAACTCCGACAGGATTTACCTGACCTTGACATTTTTATGCCCCATTTATGGGCATTATGTTTTTAGGTCTGTGTGTCTGTTCGTTCATCCGTCTGTCTGTCCTGCTTCAGGTTTTTGGTCAAGGTAGTTTTTGATGAAGTTGAAGTCCAATCAACTTGAAACTTAGTATACATGTTTCCTATGATATGATCTTTCTAATTTTAATGCCAAATTAGAGTTTTGACCCAAATTTCACGGTCTATTGAACATAGAAAATGAAAGTGCGAGTGGGGCATCCGTGTACTATGGACACATTCTTGTTAATCAATTTTTATTTTTCAGGATACATGTATCAAGACCTTGAACTTAAATTTCTTCATAGTTTTAATTATAATCAAATATGCAGACGAACCACTTCAGCTTGTCCACCATCGTTGATTGATTTCCTCAAAAGATTGAAGATTTATTAGTCCCCTACTGACGAAGTCGATGGGGACTTTTAGGTTTGCACTCCGTCTGTCTGTCCATCCGTCAGTCTGGCAAATCAGTTTTCCACACTTTTTTTCTTCATGCTTGAAGATATTGATTTGATATTTGGTGTATTGGTTTATCATGACAAGGTACAGATCAAGTTCAAATTTTGTTCCGGTCTGATGATTTTGTGGACTTAAAAAAAATTCACTTGAATAATCAGTTTTCAACACTTTTCTTCGTCATGCTTGAAGATATTGACTTGATATTTGTTATATAGTTTACACCATGACAAGTTATAGATCAAGTTAGAATTTTGTTCCAATGCAATGAATTTTTAACCAGTAGGGGACTATGTATTGCCATGCAATACTAACAGAATGTTTGTTTGAGCTTTGAGAAGGAATACTTGTACAAAGACATGATCAATTGACAGCCTATGTCTAAATAAGGACAGACAACACTATGGCCAAAGAAAAAAAAAACATAAAAATAAAGAACAGTCTGCTAATCATTACAAAAAACATTAAAGATATAGCATAATGATTGCCATAGAAAATTGGGGGTGATCACAGGTGCTCTGAAAATATACACAGTTCTGGAACAACAAGTTTTATTTATTATCTTGATATTGACCTTCTTTCTGGTAGGATTTATTTGAATTGGAATTAATTTTTGTTTCTATTTTTTCCTATGAAAACAATGGACAAGTTCCATTATCAAATAATCTGCAATGGGACAGCATTTTAGAGGAAAGAAACTTGTAGAAATATTACAATAATTCCTGCTCCTGTGCATAGTCTTCAGATAAAAAGAAGATATATTCTTTTCAAAACTTTGAAGAGGTTAACATTTCTACAGCATGAAATTAAGAATTGTCATTTTTTGTCGAGTCTACGACTTCTGTCGCAGAAAGCGAAACTTAGGGATAGTGATCTGGTGATGGTGGCGTTAACTAACTACTTAAAAGCTTAATATTTCAGAAGGTAGAAGACCTGGATGCTTCATACTTTGTATAAAGATACCTTATGTTATGAAGTTTCCACCTGTCATATGTCCAATGTCCTTGACCTCATTTTCATGGTTCAGTGCCTACTTGAAAAAAAAGAATATTTTTTGTAAACTTAATTTTTTTCTTTTTATGTGTCATAGGATAACTATATTTGGTATGTGCGCACCTTGCAAGGTCCTCATGCCTGTCAGCCAGTTTTCACTTGACCTCGACCTCATTTCATGGATCAGTGAACAAGGTTAAGTTTTCGTGGTCAATTCCATATCTCAGATACTATAAGCAATAGGTCTACCGGTACTATATTTGGTGTATGGAATCATTTTGGAATGATTGTAAGGTGTACATGTCCAACTGGCAGGTGTCATCTGACCTTGACATCATTTTCATGGTTCAGTAGTTAAAGTTTAGTTTTTGTGTTTGGTCTGTCTTTCTAATACTGTATGCAATAGGTCAACTATATTTTGTGTATGGAAATATTTTACGATGTATGTGTCAGTCTGGCAGGTTTTTTTTTACCTTGACCTCATTTTTACGGTTCATTACTCAATGTTAAGTTTTTGTGTTTTGGTCTGTTTTTCTTTAACTATAAGCAATGGGTTAATTATATTTGATGTATGGAATGATTGTAAGGTGTATATGTCTGTCTGGCAATTATCATCTGACCTTGACCTCATTTTCATGGTTCATTGTTCAATATTAAGTTTACCTGGTTAAGTTTGTTTCTTAGATACTATATGCTATAGGTCAACTATATTTAAAGCATGGAATGATTGAAAGGTGTACATGTCTGTCTGGCAGGGTTCATTTGACCTTGACCCCATTTTCATGGTTCATTGGTCAATATAAATTTTGGTCTGTTTCTTGTATACTATAAGCAATAGGTCAACTATATTTGGTGTTTGGAATGATTGTAAGGTGTACATGTATTTCTGGCTTGGTTTATCTGACCTTGACCTCATTTTCTTGATCATGTCAAGTTTATGTGATACTTGTAGTAAAACTTTATATTTAGGACTTTTCTTGATCATGTCAAGTTTATGTGATACTTGTAGTAAAACTTTATATTTAGGACTATCACCATAAAATCAATGGTCAGTAAAGCAGGCGAGACATTGCAGCATGTGCACTCCTGTTTTTAATTGAGAGGGAAATTGCTATTTTTCTTGATAAAGGGCTGTGATTAAGCAAATAAAAGGTGTTACAGTAGCAAGTGTAGGGCTTCAAAAATAAAATAATTCACATCTTATATACTTAATAGGAAGACATTATTTGTGATATCTCCAATAATACTCCAGAACAAAACTACATGAAGTAGAATTAGCCAAAAATCAACAAAGCTTGAAACAACAATGGATCCTTATGTTCAAAACTCATATACAATGTAATAAAACAGCAAAAAATATAGCACAGCAGTATTTAAATGAAATATTGAACAAAACATTAAAATACAAAACAGGAACACATCAAAATAGACAGAAACTAGTTTTCCAGATATATTCAGATTTCAGTATTGCCCTCCTACTCCATCAGCCTATGAGAAGTGTGAAGTGTTTTATACTGTACATTTTATTCCAATATTTATAGAACCAGAAATGGTAGAGAGAAGTAACAGTAAGTGGGAATTATAAGGAAGCAATGATTATAAAGGAATAAAAACTATACTATAGGTTTAACAATAAAACATATGAATATTGTAGGTAAAGGATGATTCTATTAAAGTTCGGAGAGTAGATGATACAAGGGTAGATGCAGAAGATCTTGTGAATGAACTTCTTAGTTCTGCTGATTTTGGTTTGAAAGATCAAAGTGAATGTAAGTTTGAAAGCTAAACTGTATAGAATAGGTCTTGTATTGCACCACATATTTTGTTTATGTGACCAAAATAACTGGATGAGCTAAAACCATAGATATAATGTACCGTAGAAACTCGCCTAATAGTCGATCCTACTATAAGTCGGGGGCCCTATTCAACTCCAAATTCTAAGGATTTAGTCTTGACCCTCGTATAAGTCGGACAAAATTTGGGCATTTTTTTTTTCAGCTGACAGTAACTGAACGCCGGTAAAACCAATGCTAATTCCAGGAATAATATTCATTTCTGCATTAATGTTTGTTTGGTTTGAATTTAGTTGATGCTCATCATGATAACTTGTATTGCTGTTAATAATAAAGATGTATTCATTTCTCTTGTTTTGTTCACTGTTCAAATGTTAGATTAGCCATGTGTTGTTTATATAATGCATCAATGATTTTGTAGGGTATGACTAACAACCTATTGTTTGAGAAAAGCGAATATAAACCAATATGAACCTGAAAAATTTAAAGTCAATCAACACTTGATGAAAATATTTTTCACAGCATACATAACTCGGTGTCAAATGAGCATGTACACTTCATAATTCTTATTATATTGTGGTGATTAAAGGATTAAAAAAATTAAGTGAAGTAATCAATATATTAAAATAACTAACTCCAACTCATTAGTGTCATCTGTTTACCTATCACTGACAGTTTTCACACCTTTAGTAAATACAACTCTTTGTCTCTTAATTGGGGTTATCAATGGATTATGTATATGTAAGACAATGATAACCCCTTGGTTCATGAATAAGTACGAGCGTTAGCGAGTACTTATCATGAAGTAAGGGATTATCATTCTCTTACAAACTTAGAATATTGTAAAGTGCTCAAGGCTCAAATGATCTATTCAAGAATTAGTTTCATTGTCAGTGCAATGTTTATAATTGATGCATGACTTCCTTTTTCGGCATGTCATTTATGGATAAGTTTTAGTGGTGTGAGGATTTTCTTATCATTTGGGAAATATTTTTATAAAAAATGCATTATAGATATTAGGTGACACAACAGTAGAAAGAAAAGGTAGGAATTGTATGTTTCCTGATTGTGAGTATGAATGTAAATCATGTAATATTTTAGTGAGGAATTATCCTTTTTTATTTACAGTTTAAATCAATTAATACATTTGAGTTACAACTAAATTTTATTTCACAGCCAATAATTTAGTCCGGCTTTTTACATCAAATACTGTTTCATTATGTCAGGGAAATGTTCAAAAATAATGCCCTTAAAAGTTTTTAATACTGTTTCATTATGTCAGGGAAATGTTCAAAAATATTGCCTTTAAAAGTTTTTAATATGTTCAAAATTAAATTCCTGTTTTTTTATCGGAATACATGTATTGGAAATAACTATTCTCCCCAACCGCTGATCAAGTAATCAAAGTTTTGGAAAGCTAAAGATTTAGGTTATTTTTTATCTGAAAGATTTAAAAAAAATTTTTTTTTGCATTGCTTTGGTATTGTTTAATTTTATAGTAATTTGAAGTTATTAATATTTTCATAATAAAATTCACGGAACCAATTTTACTGCACCAGTAAACTTCAACTTATTTTGAGATTTTTGTTTGTTTCACAATTCAACTTTTAGTCAGTTTCAATTACTGTGTGATAAATCCTTTCAATCTGATAAATGTGCTTCAGGGCAGTTGTAACTCATTTATAGAATATCTTTGTTTTGAACTGTTACAGTAAATAGACCTAAATAATAGGATAATCCCTTACTAAGAACATGATTTACATTCAGTCTTCACAATTAAGAGGCATCCAATTCTACAATTTCATTGGTCGAGAGTACTTTGCTATATTCTAAATTGGCTTGTCAATCAATTTTGTAATTTTTGTTTACCTGAGACACTTTAATGAATAATATTTTGATTTTGGGAATGAATCTTAAAATTATTTTTTGATTATTATATGATTTATAAGCATTGAATTGATATCATGATATCACAATAATGACACAATAACTCCGCTGAAAACATCCTTTCACATATTTGGTACATTGTTATCTCCTTTTCATTTTTGGTTCTTGGCTCTTCTTTTGGGTTTATAGGAAAACCATGTGACCATGAAAATCAATACACAAACCGGAAACAGTAGAATTTCAACACGAATTTGCAGAAAATGTTTACCAAAGAACAAATAAAACACAAAGACAGTATTGTAGTCATTTATTTTCAACAAAAACTTTTTATTTATTGATTTATGTAGGTTTGGCAATCAAAAACGTAGTTTTGACCAGGAAATTCACTCCTGACCACTTTTCTCAAGCTTGGATTTTTCCTCTGGTCGCTAGATCTTGTCTATTAGTCGGTCCCCCTCTCTGGATTATGAATTTTACTCCCAATTTTCCGACTAATAAGCGAGTAGGAACGGTATATGCAATTAGTTGACCTCTAAAAGCTTCAGAAATTATGTTGTATTTGACAAAAATAAAGTAAATCATTTGATCTAATGTCTATGGTCCAACTCTCCAAAGTAGATGATTTGTATTGATTTTTATTCAACAGCAATGCGAGCCTCCCATTCTATAAATTTATTTTTTGTCATTTTATTTTAATCACAAAAGATAAGTTTTTTTTCAGAAGATTTTAAAGTTTTATTTATACATCCACCATATTTGTGTTTTCTCTATGTTACCTTGACTAAAGTATTAGGATTTTACCACTAAAAAAACATGTAATGAAATAAATATCTTCTTAACCTAGACTTAGTAGCATCAGTTCAATATTAACACTTTTACTGATATGTTTACACATTTTTCTAATTACAGCTTCAGGGTTAGAGCTAATAGTTGACAAAGATGGAACTACAGCACTTCGATAACATCAAAGACCTATTATGTTAAAAATTTGTCTCATAGAAATACTTGTGTTATATTGAACCAGTATCATATATTCCAATGTAGCATCAACAAATTCTATTTATCTGAACCATCAAGGACATCATAAATAACATGCCATTACTCCAATGACATTTTTTCTCATCTGTAACAGCACAGACTTCATACAAAAAAAAGGGCGTAAAAAATTATAGGAATAAAAGGAGAACAAATATATTTTTAGTCCATATTTCATGTCAAAATTACTGACAGAAAATAAGATTAAGTGTATAAACACTATTGTTACAACATATAGGAATAATTATCTTAACTGCATTGTGCTGTTACATTATGACAAAAGAATGGACATTTATATATTGAAAACAAAATCTTGTTTTTCTATTGCAGTGGCAAAAAAGGCACTAGATATTGGAAATTAATTATATTGCTACTTACAACAAGAACTTTGAAGAGATGTCAGTAAACTCTTACATGTCTCATTTACTTATCATGACATTAAATTGTTGTTTTTTTTACATTGATTAATCATGAAGCATCAAGAAAATCTCACATTTTGTTGAGGAATATACTTAGAAATCATGTCCCAAGACACCAATATTTTTTTATAGGGCTTTGGTATTATTTTGTGAGGTTAATTCAAGCATGAGGTTTCACATAAAGAGGTATAGGTTGGACTACATGACTCAAACCATTTCTTAATAACAACCTTGTTATGGCAACATTTTATTTTGAAGGCATTTATATGATGATAATAGGAGAGTATTACTCTCTGAAATAGTGATTTAAAGCTGTCAGTTGCTGATTAACATGATCCTTGATTTAATAGACGCATCAATACACTCCCATCTTGACATCTAAACTGGTACTCATTATCTAGGATGGTTAACTCATACATCAATCTATGAGAAGGATCATTTGAGATAAACTCTGCCTAATTCCAGGACTGTTTTCTGAATTGAACTAAATGTTTATATGACTAATATACATATCTGTTATTTAAGTACAAATCTTTGCCTAGCTAGATTTACAGTAGAATTTGAAAAATACTAAAGGGCCTTTATTTATCTGATGTGCAGATTAACAAAAGTTATCTTAGACATCATAGCTTAAATATTTTTTTTTCAATTCAGCTGGCCTATAGGGACATTGTAAGCTTTTGCCCTCTGAAATCTGTATTCTTACACCAAATCTCTGAAGCTACTTGGCCAATTAGATTAAACTAGGTAATGACATTAAAGTAGCATGACCTCCATTACTAAAAAAGAACAATAAAAAATGTACAATTGTAACAAATTCCATACTTTTAATTAATGATCTTTTTAAAAGAATTGTGGTTGATCATCCTAACCAACATGTTACATACCCAAAGAAATTATAACAAAATTCAGAAAAAAATACTTATAAAGATATTAAAGTTCCTACCAAAGATTTGGTAATTGATAAATTTATGGTCCTTTGTTGATGACCACAAACTACCATTAAGCTAGGGCCACCAATGTAGGAAAATTAGAAAATATATCAGAAAATTCAATAACAAAAAATCCTAAGATCCTGCTAAGATGTAATTGCAAGGTGACATCCATTAAATGCTGCACTAATGGTCCTTTTAAAGAACTAGGGTTGATCATCCCAAAATTCATTAATCCAGGCAGTTACCGTACCATAAAAATAAATTTGAGAGACAATTTTGAAAAAAGAATCAAATTCCACATCAAGGACCATTGAGAACAAATGAAGTACTTGATTCTCTATAAGAACTATTTCTAAAGACCCCAACTGCTACAATGATCGATTTAGTAAAATGATAAGACCCAGCTGTGGTTCACCTACTTCAGATCATGACAAGTGATCACTAAGAAGGGTTCAAGTTTTACAATGATGGGTTTTACTCCCATATAAATGCATATGGTGGAGTTTGTCAGTGACTTGTCAGTTACCCATAAACATTCATACACCTTTTCTGCTTGTTGTTCTATACATGCCTTTAAAGTAAAATGATAATGGTTGTGTGTAATAACCATTATTTGACAGAATCATGTCTCCGTACATAAGATGGTTCAATTTTTTTATTTATATTTATGTATATAATTTATTTATTATTATAAGTGCTTATTGTTTAAAGATAGATGTATATAGTTAATAAACAAGAGTTGTGAATTACATCATTGTATTTGCTCATTAACAATGTCCATTCTGTACAAATCAAGTGAAGAAAAGTTTAGATAAATTTGTGGGTATTATTTTTATCAATATTAATTTATGTAATAATAGTCTGTGATTAATTTATACTTTTCATTAATTATGTTGTCTTCTATAGAATAATTCTGAACCTTTCTGACTGATGAGTTGCCATAGAAACATTAACCAAGTGCATTTATCAGTATTATATCTGAATGAGATTATATCATATAAGTATTGTACTTTTATTTATCCAGTATTTTGTTACAATTATGAATTTACAATGAGGTATGCTTCCATTACTGCTTCCTCTAGAATTATGTTACCTAGGTTACTATTGTAAAGTTTTATATATGATCTCATATATGTGGGCACTTTCAATTCAGAAATAAATGTGCATTTAGTCATGTAAATTTTATTAAAAAAATCATTTAATTTAAACCAAGGAATTTTAGTATAGAAATGTATATGCTGAAACTTTAAATATCTAATTCTCTTATTTTGATAGGAAAACAAGTCAATAGCATAAATAAATCCTTGCAATTACCCGGTAGACTTGATTACATGAAAACAGTCTCCCAACACTAGAAAATATAATACAAGCTTCAGATAATTAAATGGTTTTACTCTTATTCAGAAAGATGGCTTATCAAAAAGGAAGACAATATTAAACTATAATTCCATGTTTCAGATTATTTTATTTTTTTTATATTTAAATTGTCTTCTTGCTGTGAAAGAAAAATGTGTAGTTAACAGATATTTTACAAAAATGCCAATTATTAACCCAGATAGTCAGTCACATTACCTTTAGTAGCCGATAGAAATTATATAAGGAAAACTTTTAAGAAAATATTGATTTTTTTTTTATTATCTTTTTAGAAATAGAAAGTATAAATGCTGAAAATATCTGGTATTTATAGATTTTTGAATTCTGATTGGTCCTCTTTATACACAAAAGAAATTAAATATTAATAGTATTTATAAGTGGATGATTTTGTAACAATAGTTTATGTGTTATATTGCTTGTTTATGTATTGTTAGTGTGTTCTTGCTCAGTAGTAATTGATAGAATTTTGTATAGGCCAAGCAAAGATTCTTCCAAACACACAACAGTTTTTACAAGGTCATCTGGTGGAATGTCTATAGGAGCTTTTTTATCACTTGCCTCTGTCACAGGGAAATGATCAGCATATCAAGATCTACAAATAAAGCACATGACAAATACTATCAAATTGACTGTTTATTTGAAATATTGCCCTTAAAGGACAATTTTATCCTATTTGTATTTTTGTTTCAAAATCTTTGCCTAAAAATATATTTAAAAACTCTGAATCAACTGAACCAAATTAAAAACAAACTTTATCTGAATGATCCTTTGTTTAAATTTTAGGTCTTAAATTTCATTTGATCTTTCGACCAACATAGCTGCCAAGACTAAAAAAGAATAATGATGGTTTGTTTTTTAAAAAGCCAGAATTTAGCTTTGTTTGGCCTAACTGAGGGAATTTTTAGTATATTTTTTATGCAGTTTAAACATTGTTGTGCCTTGTTTACTCTTTACTGCTGGATGCAGTTGTTTATGTCCAAAATGTAATTTTAGATAAGACAAGTTTGACAACTTTGTTAAAAAATTCTTATAGTAATGAATTGCCAACATAGCTGTATGTTTAACTGCCATTTTATTACCTTGAATTTGAACTTGTTATTTCATGATTGGCTGGCTATAATATATACAGACTGTTCTGCTACACTTAATATTAAATAATTGTATGTGTAGTCAGTTTCTATTTACCTGAAAATAGTATCCAAAGGTATATTGACACTGTTAAACTGCATTAAATTTGTCATTTTTGCAGGGTACCAACTTGGAATGTTGCATATTTAATTGGTCATTATTATACGATTGTATTCAGATATAACAAAAGGATTTTGTTACAGATATGGAAAGTAACATTGGGTAAATATATAAACATGTATGTGTATTTGTTAATTGTTGAAGACTTACTATGCCCCAAATTCCTCTTCATATAAAGAGTTTTTTAATACATTTGATTGAAACTACTTTTTTCAAGATCATATGTAATTGTTTTTTTACTAGTACACCATAGCATAGGCCAATAGTCAAGATCAAATATTTCTCAGTAACTTAAGATTGGTCTGTTTTTAATATAAATACATATCTTTGATTAGGAAAGAGATCCTGTAAGCTTGTTCTTCATGCTCCTTGGTAAATTAATGTGCAGGGCTTAAGCTTTATTATTGCTGTCTCGCTGTTTGCCTTCGTCAAACTGTATTCCATTGTTTGTAGAGAGTTGAGCATAGTTTGAATTTTTTGTTAGATGTGTTTTGGAGGAGGTTTGCCAAAAAGCCAATATCAGGTTAAGAGGGAAAACCAGCTATATGCCATAATGAAGAAAATTGTCTTACTTTATTGCAATTAAACATAAGACATAATCTCTAGTGATTGATAAGGTGATGCTTTTAAAAAGCAATGATATTGAAGGAAAATTATTCTGCCCCTGAATAATGGAGAGCATTGTACAGTATCATTAAGTGCCAATATTTAGGATTCAATACATTGATTTTAGCAAGAGAATGTCACAAGTCATGTTAGTATCATCAGCTGCACCATTTATTCTGTTTTTCCTTGACAAACATTGTAAAGGATTGATTTGTATGATTAGTTCATTGTCATGCATTTTCATTTTAACGATAAAAACCAGTTAGATTATAATTTTAAAAGATATATGAAATTATTATATAAAGTATATTATACACCCATCTCTTGCCTTGTTTGTTACCTTAAACCTCATGTGTGACAAATCCTCAATATCTTAAGCAGCAGATATTAACTAATATCTAAAAAAAGAAGCTAGATGTTGTTTTGATCTTCCTGTTATATTTGTCTTTAGTTCAATTCAATAAAATTGAGGAAACTAATGGATTACTAAGTGACCTCAATTTGTGCACTGATGAAAAATTCTTATTACCAACTTCCAAAATGAGAAACATTACATGCTTTATTTTAAGAGATTCTGTGTCTTATTTACTCTGTCTCATTTTGTAACTACTTTTATTTAACTTTTCATTCTAATATTGTTTCCTGATTTTTCATTGTTTTTGATAAATGGAATTGTTACTTTTGTATACTTCCTAAGGTTTCTTTTATCAGTTCCAAATAATTTCTCGTTCAACTCTTAAGACTATCTCATTGATTGTATCCTTGGATGATGTCTATACAATTTTTAACAGAAATTTTACATTATATGCCATGTACAGAATTGGTTCTAAACTGTTAAAATTCTTGACATTTTTTTCTTTGTACTGTGTTGACTTAAGATACTGTGAATTCACTATTATTCGTTTGATACCAATTTTCATGGATTCCGTGGGTGCAGGTGAACCAGGTGAACCACAAATTTAAATGTTCAAGGAATTGCAAATGTTCTATAGGGTTGTATGCACACTTTGGCAAAACCATGAAATCAAATATCCATGAAAATGCAAATTTTCCTCAATCCACGAAAATTGGTACCCACGAAAATAAATGAATCCACAGTATAACATTTCAGGGCTAAACATGTTTGTACTTGTTACTTGATAAAGGCAGCCTTTAATCTTTAATAATGTCTGCCATAATCTTATTGTGGTGTGATCTGTTTTTTGAAAATATGTAGATTGTCTTATTAATGTTAATACAACTGTTTAAAAAAAACTAATACTGAGGTAATTCTATGTATCTACAGTTCTACTGATGTTAAATATCAACTTCTATATATTTTCTTATTAAAGACTATAAATTTCAGATATTGAAAATTTGCATTTTTAGAAAAATGAAAACATGTTCACATTTTTATATTCTGGACATTATAAACAATCATTGTAGTGTTTTGTCAGTATTTTTGTTAGCTCAGCTTGCCTAAATGACCTTTGTTAGAAGTGTTGCTTACTTGGTTTCAAATCTGCACGAAAACTTTTGACACACATCTCACATGACTGCTAAAACGAAACATTATAAAATGTCTTGATCAGTACAGACACAAAAAGTCATAGGAAACTAGATGACTTCAGCCTTACAGTCAATCTAGCCAACATTATTATAAATAGGAGCTTTTAGAGGCAATTGAAAATATAAATAAGGCAGAATTGAATTAGTTTTTTGCAGGAATATTGCATGTATGTTCGACTTAAAATTTACATCCAATGACCATTACTAGTATCCAAAATGATTAGATCTGTGAAATTATATTAATTTTAAATGGGACCTTTTTTTTTTAGATAGCACAGTCTACTGTGAAACAATAGTCCAAGAAACCTGTAGAGTTTAACTACTACAGTCCTCTTGTACAGAGCAAAGCTATTTAACTACATTTTGGTAACAAACTTTTATCTTATACCATCTTTACATGGATTAAATTTCCATTTACGTGCTGTTGGAGGTTTTCCAAACAATATTTTGGGCAGGACACAAGTATCTTGCATACAATTTATCTTTTTCTTCTCCATGTACATTTTCTTATTTTAAAAAAAAATACAATAAATTATGTAACCAGATTTGTAATAATCATAAAAGAATTGAAAATCATGTGATATCTGAAGATAGGTCATGAATGGCGCTTAGCAAAGGTTTAAAAATCAGAACTTTCGTAAAAAGACATTTCTACATTATAAAACTAAGTGTACTTCTTTTCTTATATATAGTACTTATGTTTTATAGTGATGTTTTGATAGTATTTATATAGAATATATGTATTGAAACATTTTTTAAATAGAATAAATGAACAAAAAGAACTTTTAAGTCTCATCTTTTCCTGTTTATAATATATACAAGCCTAAAGACTAATGCAACAATAATGATATTATAGGCACCCATACGGCCTTCAACAATGGGAAAAACCTATACCATATAGTCGGCTATAAAAGGCCCTGACATGAAATATGAAACTATTCAATTAAGAAAACTAACGGCCTAATTTATAACAAAACAATTTGCAAAAAAACAGACAGACATGAACCAGTGACAACCAGGCTTAACTCATCATATCGATACAAAGCAGACATCAAACATAAACACAGACCAGATGTGGCAGGGTATTTATCCATCCCTCATCCCTAACAACAAAAAGGTGACTAAGTACAGATCTGAGTGTTCTTGCAGTTACTGACAGCTTGTTCAAAGCCAATAACAACTAATAAAAAAGATCATGTTTCTAAGACTAAAATATCAATCAGTACACATCCAACGTCCAATGTATTTAGTGTAAAGACGTCAATAACAGTCGAGAAAGAAAAAAAAAAGTGCTCATATATCCACACTCAAAAGCCACTTGAAGACAAAGGGTTTTAATCACCAGACTCTTTAAGAAATGTTTTTCAGGAAGCGGAGAGTATGACTAGTAGCTAGCTGTTAAAAAACAAGAGATAAAAATTTAAATAAAAGGACTCCATGTGTTTCTAAACTACCACACCTCTGCGAAAAATAGCTTTGGTGTCATTGAGTAGCATAAGAAATAAATTTGAAAAATTCCAAATTATCCAAGATCCTTCTCCCTATGATAGTTTCAGGCAACCAAATAGCTGAGGAATCTGCTGATGAGATCTGGTATTTAAACCCAGTATTGCTTCTGGAGAATACCACTTGTGTGGTGACAAACACTGCAAGTGCTGCACACAGATGTTTCGTTTATAAACATTCATCAGTACGGCCACTCGGGTTAACTTCAAAATACTAAGCGGTGTGTCCTGCAAAAGTTAAAATGTTATTTACATTTAAGATTGTTCTGTTTGTTGCCTCCAATATGTTGACATTCAACAAACCCCCCAATAGGCATAGGAGCCTTTAAACTGCATTCAAGTTTTAATGATTGAACAGAACATCCACTGGAATGAAGATCATGGATAAAGGAACTTGCTGTCCTTTATCCAGATGGTATTAATAGAAAGAAATATCTGTTTTTGCATGAATTCATCAGTGGTATTTTATGCCTGTATCTAAAAATTATTGCATATTCTCATTTATTTGACACTCACAGTTTTAGGAAGAATTAGTACATACACAAACACATTCAGTATCGAGTTTTGGTATTTGGTTTGCAGAATGTTGGTAAGGGGTACAGGACTGTCTGGCATGTTCATGGTTCATTGTTCAACATTTAGGTTTTCCTCAGAACTTTTTATCAGATACTATATTGATTGATTGATTGATTGATTGGTGTTTAATGCCACTTTCAACACTATTGTGCTATTTCGTGGCGGTCAGTTTTTATTGGTGGAGGAAGCCGGAGGGAACCACCGACCTTCGGTAAGAAAATTGACAATCCTAGTCAATCAATCCTAGTCAATTAAGATTGGAGTTGAGTGCACCTGCCACATGCGGGATTGGAACTCACAACCTCAGTGTTGAATGGCAAGTGATACAGTGTGTCGACTACTTAGACCACTCGACCTCCAAGGCCCCCTCAGATATTATAAGTGAGAGGTAAACTTTATTGGTTGCATATAATAATTGTAAGTGTGCAGGTTTGTGTGACAGTGTTCATCTGACCGTGACCTAATTTTCATTGTTCTTTTGTAATCTTTTGAGTTTATGTTATGGTCTGATTCTAAAATACTATAAGAAATAGATCAACTACTTTGGGTTAAGAAAATTATAGTAAGGTGTACATGTCCATCAAACAGGGTTTATCTGAACTTGATCTTTTTTCATTGATCATTGATCTTCAGTTTCTGTTATACCTGTTTTAAGACCTTGACCCTAAAGACATCCAATCATTATCAGCTACACAGGTGAGACATTTCAGTGTGTGCACTCTTGTTAAAGTTTGTTCTAAAGTTGTGCTGTTACACCACTGTCTAAGGTTAGGGACAGGCTTTTACCTCTCCCCACAAACCCATTTTCTCATTGTGGAAGTCCTTATGTTGACCAGTAGTTGTTTACATTACAAATGACAAATAACAATTCTAACAAGAATGAGATCACTAACAGGGTAAGCATTTCCTCTTGTGTGTGTTTTATTGATTATACAATCCCTAACTAGTTGAGTAATGATTTTGATTAGGTTAAAACCTGTGAACTGTAATTGCTTTGCCCATCTCTAAGTACCTTTATTGGTAATACATGATTTGTGGTGGTGGTTGTTGTGCCATAGGTTTAGACACATTCAAAATATTGTTTAGAGACATATGCCGTATTAAAGGGAAATAATGAAACGCTGCAACTATCAACTAGATCATAATAAAGTGTTGATCTTTGTTTTTCTTCTTCAAAATCATGTCAATTTGAGTGGGAAGGGAAGTCATTTTAATGAAATCTTAAAATGAAGTACATGTAAGAAAAACTCATTGTATAATAATAAATAATTTAATAACAAGTAATGAAGCCTACTACCTAGTAGTATTTATAACATTCCCCCTGGCAATATATATGTATATCTTTACAGAATTTCTACTGAAAAAAAACATCTACATATTTTCCCTGGCAGGCTTCATACAGCTTCTCAATATATAATTTCATCTTAAATCTCAATTTACATCACTGCTTCACATATACAACCTTGCTATAGAATATTTATACTACATATCTTTATACAATTCAATTCAAAGAAATCATCTTTTAAATGATCTTTTTCAATCATGAATTTCAAAGCCAGTATGACTTTTTACATTAAAAGATATTGTTGATTGTTTGTGATGACTATTAAATTAACTACAATGTCATCATTTTGTAAGTTAACATTGTTGTCAATTTAAAATTTCAGTAAGAAAACTAGTTTTCAGTAATAATTTGACTGAATTACCATAGAGAAAAACATTTTCCAGAACAAGCTTACAGGAGAAAAACAATTTCAATAATAACTTAATTTGGGGGGTAAATATCTGTTTGGGAAATGCATGTGCATTTACATTAGTCCTCTAAAAGCACTGAAAAAATTACAATTTTAATCAAGTGTGGTCTTTTTCCCCACTACTGGATAAACAAAGGTATAATCCTAATGAGGAAAATAAAAAGTCAAGCACAAATGATAATACAAATAATAAAATATACAAAAATTTGATCAATTTTCTACTGAAATTATGAATTGGCAGAGGTACTGAGATCATGTGAGATGATTTTAAAACAAGACCATTTCAAACCCAAAAAATACAATCTCCATACAGTGTTACAAAATGTATATGTTATATAAATTTTTAAGATTTATAAATATATATCACCTGAATATAGATGCATATCATATCAACAACACTAACATATTCAAGGGTCATTTCCTTGATCTTTTGTCTATGGAATAATGGCAACCTTGTGAAAACAAATACTATTAAATCCATCAAACATCTCAAGTATAGGTCACTGGGAATAAATTTGAACACTTTCTTGACTAGATAAGATAATATTAAAAATATCTTGTGATAAAACTGCTGACAAACAGATACATTTGTATAAATAAACAATAAAACCTAATACTGTGGATTCATTTTTATTCGTGGTATACCAATTTTCGTGGGTTTCGTGGGTCACAGCGAACCACGAATTTAAGAATTCAACGAAGAATAATCCCGAGAAATGTGTATGGAGTCGGATGTTTATTTCCAGTTATGTTATGCAGTTCTAGTATAGTGTTGACTAACGATAAACATTGTAACATAACACGTGTTTTTCTTGAAAGAAGATACAAGTATTTTGATTAAATCAATAATAAATATATCGAATATCAGTGACAATTTACTTTTTAAAATTGATTTAAACTGTTCATGGAAAATAAATGCAAGTTGTTAATTACCGTGTCATAGTTTGGTTTACTGGTGATTAAAAATCAATAGGATTAACGGTGCGGGGATATTGCCCGTAGGTAATATTATTTATGACAGGAACATTTATTTTCACACCTTTTACTTATACTTATATAGATTCAGATTCAATATTTTATTAAAGTCTCACCACTTGTATAACATTATACATTCCAATATACATATAAAACATTGCGTATAACATAAAATATTGAAAAACATATATAAAACATATAGTATATTAAAACTAACAGTAAAATATCATTAGCTTAAATACTAAAACATATACAAGCGCCATTCTATTAAGAATTATGAGAGACTATTAAATGATTATTATATACAATATTTAACATAATTTTAAAACTATATATATCTAAGATTTAAAATATATCATCAGCTATATACAAATAAGAAATTTGTTCTTCTACATAAAATATTAAAGCAGGTTTTAGCAACTACCTGACATAGTTCTTCATTTCTGAATAAAAATATAAACTTTTCGTCATTAGACACGTTATAAAATTGATCATTATGTTTGACTGCTTCACTATACAATATATTTCGAAGGTCTGCATATAAAGGACATAAAGTAAATACATGTTTTTCGTCTTCAATTTCATTTTTACACATAAAACAAGATCTTTCATTTATTGGTTTATTCTCATATCGTCCTGTTTCTATTTTAAGTGGAGCAACACCACACCTAAATTTTGCATAAGCACTTTTAAATTTAATAGACATATTTTGTTTTAAATATAACTCTGTACAATATTGTGATTTATATAGCTTATAAGTACGAAGCTTATATATTATATCGTGATTAGGGAAATGAGCTTTCGATCATAGAGTTTTAAATGCCTTATAAAATTCCGACAAGAATTTATAAATTGTAAAACAAACAAATAATTAGTTGTCTCTGTCCATTATTGTAATAGAAGTTTTCAATGAACACTTTAACCTAGAATGACCAAGCGAGGATTTTGACAATTCAAAACCTTTTCAATGATTTTTTTCTTTTTTGTTTGTTTTATTATTGATCAAACCAAGGAGGGTATATGATCTCCTAAATTAAAAAGAAATCCACGAATTACGTATCGGATTTTTTTTTTTTTTTGTTATCAGCGATCCACGAATTTACGTATACCACGAAACGTCTTTTTTTCTCTATCCACGAAAATAAATGAATCCACAGTAATATACAACACTGTCATTTTAATTTATGGATGCCTATCCATTAGAACCTAGTAGAATGAGCTATTTTGAATCCCTAACAACCAGCTAAAATACAGGACTATTTATAATTCAATTAATGAACCTAATTTATGAAGCTGAAAATGCGAGTTCTAAAATTTCCATTCTAAACTTAGTTCTTTGCAAAATCAAATATGAGACAAAGTCTTACTCAAAAAAATATTTTGCCCACATTAAGATATTTTATAGCAAAGTATTTTTTTGTCCCCATTTCTCAATTCCATAGGTTGGATCCCTGAAGAAAATATGTTATGCAAAACTAAAAAATATACACAATTATCTCATAAACACTAAGTAAGGTCTTATGAACATCTCAAGAATGTTTTTTGATAGATTCAATTTGATTAAAATACAGGAGTCAGTTTCACAAAAATACTTACAACGAAGATTGTTCTAAATCATGAACAATTCAGTATACTTACGATCAATCTTAGTCGTAAGTTTTTTGTGAAACTGACTCCAGATCGTGTGTCCCTCTTCTCTTAAGGACCTAGATACACTATGTTCTACATTTTATTCTGGTAATTAATTGATACATTAGCCAATGAAATTTAAATCTACAAATTTTCAAAATTTTTGAAAATTTGTACCATTACGACAAACCCAGAGGATTCATACCCTCATGGGTAGTCAAGGTCTTTTAAAAAAAACCTTGTTGTAGAAGGGAGTGTTGTCAGATGCTTGTTAGCATGGGCAAAGAATCTGTATTTCAATCAAATTGTGATAAATTTAAAACACTTTTTTACTTTCCAATTAAAGGGGCAAATAAAGAAACCTTCATCATACCTTTTCCTTTTTGAAAAGATACCAATGAAACATTGAAGTATGTATAACAATATGTCAATGTGTTGGGTCATTGGGTCACCCATTCTAAAACATGAAATATGGTAATATCCTGAATTATAACAAGAGATCTATAAGATAAGTTTATAAAATGCTGAAACAAGTAAAAAGTTGTAATAATCAACAGACGCTACCTAAATTCCATTGGGTCTACATAATAGTGTCTTTTAATATATCTTTCAAAGATGATTTATAAATATTAAAAGTAATCAATTAAAATGTGCATTGAAGAAATTACAAATACACTCTAGTTTCTTGACTGACATAATCCTTAAAAATAGTCTAAAAAAAGATGTGTAGTATACAACAAGGAGACAAAAACTCAATAACACAAAACACCAAAGGACATCAATAGGTCAACATATTGTCTTCAACAATACACATTTAATCAAGGATCTGTCACAGAAACCCTAAATAACAATATAGATTATCTTTGTGTATATAACCCTGTGGCGGTAAAATATGAAAGAAATTCATCTGATCAGCAACAAAAATACAATCAAAATACAGGATACTTATATAGGTGTAATTAAAAAGGAAACATTATTTTATTCAATGGCATATCCAAAAATATAAGATTGCTACATAAAATGAGTAGAGTTATTGTTCAAATCTATCTTATGTGCTAATTTATATTTAGTTTAGTCATAATTTTTTATAATTAACATTTTACAATTGCAGAGTGAAGATCACAATAAATTTTCCATCTCAAGGGCAGTTGACTAACTAATATTTTCTATGAAACAAAACCTGTTCAATGCTATTTCTTTTATCAATCATTGTACATGCAATAAACATAAGCAGCAAAAATGCATTCTTAATTGACCAATTATGGATGTTTATTACTTTTAACTTTTTGCTAAAAAACTACATGTACAGCTTCATGTAAAAGATAACGATTGGAATAAATTTGGTCACTGACCAATGAAACAAAACAATATATACTCAGGATAAAATTTGTAAAATTTCAACAAGAGAAATATTAATAACAATATACCTGAGTAAATTAAGTTCATGGAATGGATAAAGTATAAACAACTTGTATAAAACATTAGTTTAGGTACTAAATTGACTTGCCTGCTGCAATATTAAATTACAAAAATATTATTGTCAATGAACTCTGACGACTCATTCCTGAAAACTTAACTGGTCACTGTATCATGTAAATGAGATCAAAGTCTTATGAAATGACAGACAAACATACTTCTTACAAAGAATCATACCAAATTTGTTGACTTATTATTCATAGTTGACAATAGTTGATGATAAATAGACATAATACTGAAAACTTTCCCTGAACACTGGAGCATGAAAAGAGTTCCTGACAGTGACTACTGTGGATTCATTTTTATTCGTGGTATACCAATTTTCGTGGGTTTCGTGGGTCACAGCGAACCACGAATTTAAGAATTCAACGAAGAATAATCCCGAGAAATGTGTATGGAGTCGGATGTTTATTTCCAGTTATGTTATGCAGTTCTAGTATAGTGTTGACTAACGATAAACATTGTAACATAACACGTGTTTTTCTTGAAAGAAGATACAAGTATTTTGATTAAATCAATAATAAATATATCGAATATCAGTGACAATTTACTTTTTAAAATTGATTTAAACTGTTCATGGAAAATAAATGCAAGTTGTTAATTACCGTGTCATAGTTTGGTTTACTGGTGATTAAAAATCAATAGGATTAACGGTGCGGGGATATTGCCCGTAGGTAATATTATTTATGACAGGAACATTTATTTTCACACCTTTTACTTATACTTATATATTATATCGTGATTAGGGAAATGAGCTTTCGATCATAGAGTTTTAAATGCCTTATAAAATTCCGACAAGAATTTATAAATTGTAAAACAAACAAATAATTAGTTGTCTCTGTCCATTATTGTAATAGAAGTTTTCAATGAACACTTTAACCTAGAATGACCAAGCGAGGATTTTGACAATTCAAAACCTTTTCAATGATTTTTTTCTTTTTTGTTTGTTTTATTATTGATCAAACCAAGGAGGGTATATGATCTCCTAAATTAAAAAGAAATCCACGAATTACGTATCGGATTTTTTTTTTTTTTTTTGTTATCAGCGATCCACGAATTTACGTATACCACGAAACGTCTTTTTTTCTCTATCCACGAAAATTGATACCCACGAAAATAAATGAATCCACAGTATATGACAAGATGGAAAGACATACTATCCTTATTTTTTAATGAAACGAAATACCAAAAGACTTGTCATGTATAAATAATAACTGAGAACCCATCTGATTTTAAGAACTTCAGCAGCCTACTAGAGCATTCAAATGCTGTCAAGGTCTTGTGGTAATGACAGGTTTATAAGATTGGAACTTAATAAACCTCCTATAATGGTTTACTTTTATAAATTGTTACTTGGATGGAGAGTTGTCTCATTGGCACTCATACCACATCTTCCTATATCTACTCTAAATTTTGGTTTGCCTAGATTAAAGAATGTAATTACCACTAGAAAAGTATTGTAATACTCAGTATTGTTTACACAAGTTTATTTGAAGCAGGCAAGACAATATAGGATACTATCTTCAGATTATAGACAATTGGTTAATATGCTAACAACTTGAAAAGTTTTAAAAGTATTAAACATTAATCTTCAAACCTTGTCTTTATTATTTATTATCCACTACTACTGGTCAGCACTTTTAAGCATTTTTTGGCTTATCATAATTGTCAATGCTTCTCTCAAGTAGCTACAGTCTGACGGAGGTCGAAAGTGATTCACACCTCGAAAATTATGCTATATATTTCATATACAGTCTAGTCACATAATTTCGTGGATACATAAGTTCGTGGACTTCTGGAAATCCTAAATATTTCTCATGTGTGTTATTGTTGTGAAGTCATCACTCGCATATTTTGATTGCTATAGGATATCCCTACAACATCAACATACAAAATGAATCTTGTCGTTTCAAGCAAGGTTAAGACTTATTACTTATTTATATAAATAGCAAAATGGCTGATTTTACTTATTTCCTAATTTAACCAATTTCCTTCGACCTCGATACCTTTATTCCAAAGCTATATTCCAAAATCCAAGTGTCATCTGGTTACTCTACTTTCTAATGAACAATGTCACATGACTAACAGCCAAAATGATCTATGGAATGCAATCAATGTCATAATCTTATATGTTTTCAATGTATTTTAGCGATAAAAGATGAATTTCGGTTTATCAAATCAACTTCAAAGGAGTTATTGAGCACAGTTCTTGTAAATTAAGTTCAACATACATTGATTACTGGATATTATCAAGGATTTGTATACAAAATATTAAAAAGTAGTAAATGGGGAATGTGTCCATGGGACACAGATGATGCCCCCGCTTGTCCTTCATATAAAGTTATAATGGGACATAACTGAAAAACGGTAATAGTGACGCTACCCAAATTTGTACTTGATCTGAGTTTTGTGGTAATAAAAATTGTGTATAAGTTTCATAACATTTGGTTGACGCAAACTTAAGTAAGAGAATGGAACGAAAAATATTTGTAAAGGCGCATAACTCTAGAACAATAAAAGTGACATCCCCAAAATTCAAACTTGATCTGTATTTTGTGGTAATAAGCCTTGTGTATAAGTTTCATAACATTTGGTTGAGGCTAACTTAAGTTAGAGAATGGAAACAAAAAATTCAGCAATTTTTCCATTTGTAAAGAGGCATAACTCTAGAACATGTAAAGTGACACCACCAAAATTCCAACTTGATCTGTATTTTGTGGTAAAAAGCATTTTGTATAAGTTTCATATTATTTGGTTGAAAACTAAAGTTAGAGAACAGAAACAAAAAATTCAGCAATTTTTCCATTTGTAAAGGGGCATAACTCTAGAACAATAAAAGTGACACCCACAAAATTCAAACTTGATCTATATTTTGTGGTAATAAGCATTTTGTATAAGTTTCATAGCATTTGGTAGAGGCAATCTAAAGTTAGAGGACGGAAACCAACTTTGGGACGGACGTACGGACGTACAGACAGACAAGGGTAAAACTTAATGCCCCCTCCGCTACGGCGGAAGCATTAAAACATAATTTATTGTGTATTTATTTGTTTTGTTAAAAGTTTTGTGTTTCACAACATTATAAGTGTTATTCATTAATATTTTACAGGTTCAACTTAAAAGGCAGTAATATAAGTCTTATTCACCAACAAAACTGACAAATGCTTATCTGGATGTAACTGACAACAAGCTTAGTGTGGCCAAGGCTGCAAGGAAGTATTGTCTTCCTGAACAGACATTGAGAGACCGTGTATTGGGCCACATCTCCATAGACAACGTAAAGTCTGGAGTCCACCAGTGTTTGACTGTGAACAGGAGGCAAGATTGGTTCAGCACATAAAAGAAATGGGTGCAGTAGGTTATGCATACACCAGAGCTGGAGTGGTGGGTCTTGGATCTGAGTATGCTGTTCACTTGGCCATGAAGACAAAAGATGACAAGCAGCTTTCATTGAGATGGTTTTACAGCTTCATGGGTAGATGGCCTGAACTAAAGGTATGGAGACCCAAAACCATCTCAGAACTAAGAGGGAAGGCAACTTCAAGGGCATCCATTTACAGGTACTTTGATGAACTTGATTGTATAATGGAAAAGTATGAACTTAAAGACAAGCCACAGAGCATCTATAATGTTGATGAGAAGGGTTTACAACCAAACTATAAACCACCAAATGTTGTGGCCTCTGCAGAGTATGTACCCACTACCTTATCTTCAGAAAATGGTCAAATAACAACTGTTATGGGATGTGGTAATGCCTAAGGACATCAAATTCCACAATATTTTATTTTGGCTGGTAAACGTATTAGACAGGAGTTGTTAGAAGGGGCCACACCAGATGCTGATGGGTCTGTCAGTGAAATTGGATGGTCCAATTCAGAGATTTTTCAGTCATACCTTGAAAATCATTTCATCAAATATGTCACAGGTATGCAAGACAAACACATTCTTCTTCTGTATGATGGTCACAGGACTCACATAACACCAGATATCATTGATTGGGCAGTAGAGAAAAAAATAATCTTGTATATTTTGCCTCCTCACACCAGCCATGTTCTTCAGCCCATGGATGTTGGTTGTTTTGGGCCATTCGCCAGAATCTACAGTTCAGAATATCATAAATTTCAACGTACCCATTCAACAGTAATCAACAAATACAACTTGTGCTCTATTGCATGCAAATCCTACAATTCTGCTCTTTCTCCTTCAAATTTGCAGTCTGCTTTCCGTAAATCTGGTATTTACCCGTTAGATAGAGATGCTATAGACCAGTCCTTGTTTTCTATTTCTGATGCTATTAATAAAAAGAGCCAATCAGAGGAAAATACCAAAGATGATGATATCCCTGCCATTGAAAATGTAACAACTGAACCAGTTACTATTATTTAATGTCCAATTCAGAGATCAATGCCGACACAACCAATATTATCAAACCAGGAAAATTAAAACATCCAGATTTATGTTGCTGAAAACATTACAGATGAAATAAATTGCTTCACCGAGCGCAGCTGGATACGACCGCAGAGGTCCAACCCTGAACAGTTGGGGCAAAAATGGACACAATATTCGCGCTTGATACAGGTCTGAATTTGGATTGTAATTCAATATTTGACACATAATAAGTTTCTGACACAGAATAACTGTAGTCAAAGAACTTAGAATTGGTTATATGATTTGAATTTATATTCAATTTTTTGCTTTTGTGCAATACACTATGCTGTTGCGAATTGACCCCCCCCCCCCAAAAAAAAATTTACCCCCCCCCCCTTCTTTTTCAAAAAAAATATTTTTTAAACCCCCCCCCCCCCCGCCCTTTTTTTTTTAAGGAATTTTCCTTCGCAGGTCAGATAAATTTTACTGCCCATGTTTACTCTGCAAACAAAAAGAAACTGAAGAATAATGATAATGATATACATTTGTTAATTGTTTGACTGTTTCCAGTTATTTATATTTAATTACGTTTACTGTTGCCAGTTCTTAATTAACAGTTGGGACACTTTTGATATATGAACATTTGCGTGATTTTGTAAATATGAACTTTATCTTGTGGAAAGAAATTAATCATGATTCCCATGGAAAAAATTTGACAGAACTGTGTCTTTAAGATCATTTGTTTAAATTTATGGTAAGCAAAATTAATTGTTATTACCAACTTTTCGTTTTATTTGTTACTTATAACTTTTTAAATTTGATTTTAATTTTTTTTTAAGTAAAAAAAAAAATTTTGGTGTTTTCATTTTTAATTTTTGAAAGGTCTTTAGTCTCCAAAATATAAAATAAAATTCTTGGTCATTAAAACCGTGTAATAAGTTTTGCTGAACTTAACATGTACAAAAATATGCTTACATAATATTACAATTTTATGCTCACCACTTGGCTTCCATACTGCATGTTTTTCTTGTGTTATTTTTAGAACGAACTTTTTCCATGAAAATAGGTGACGTACTTGGCATCCACTGCCGATTTGTTTACACTAGAAATGTTGGTCATAGCAAAGAAACTACGAAACGGAAAGAATCAAACCAACTTGTATTATTTTAATGAGGTTCTAAGGTACCATTGCCGACATTAAAAACAAATGGCTATTTTTTAGTTTTACCGCATTTCGTTTGAATAGTCTTATATCCACGAATATAGGTGACACTACCGTAAAAACACCTTTAAAAAAAATTTCCTTCATCATTTCTGTCTGATTTGAATGAAATGTTTACCATTAGATACAGAAATTTCAATGAGATGTTACCATTAGATACAGAAATTTCAATGAGATGTTACCATTGGATACAGAAATTTCAATGAGATGTTACTATTAGATACAAAAATTTGAATGAGATGTTTACCATAAGATACAAAAATATAAATAAATTTTACCATTTGTAATTAAATAATGATTTGTAGGTAATAACAGGTCATAGAAATATTTCATAATAACCATAGAAAACTGCAAACATTTACGAAATTGCTGAAAGACAGAATGTAGGATCGCTAGGTCTTGCTTTTGCGACAAAATGTTGCAGACTCCACAAAAATGTATTTTTATATAAAAAATGAGAAAAACTTTTGACCTCCAACTGTAAAAGTATGTTACCTAAACATTTCTCAACCATTTTGCCAAACAACATCAGAAGGTTGAAATTTAAAAATTAAACTGATTGATATAACATTTAAAATAATTACTCAACAGATATCATTATTAAACAAAATATCAAAGGATTTCAAAACAGCTCATTGAGGTATTATAATGTAGTTCTACAAATAATTATTTCTTAAGATATGTACATTACAACAAAACAGCAATCAAACTTTTTATAGTGACAAAACCTTAATGTTCAGTTATAATGTCAAACAATCTTTGTTCATGGGCAGATTATGGCTACATTTGAAATAAAAATTGACACAAGTTCTGTATGCTTGCACTGGCAATTAATGAACTTGATCTGATTGGCTCTTATTTAATATGAAGTCTTGTGCCCGGTGGATTATGAGTTGTAACATCAGCTAGCACCTCAGAAACGAACTTTCCTATCATTTTTGGCTTCAATTAGATCAATATTTCCATAAGGAAATTTTCTAAGTATTACTCTTCTTATTATTAAATGGTAATAGATATATTGTCCAATTATTTTGATATTTGTAACCTCTAATTTCATTATTTACATAAATGCAAACGCTCCTATATCAATACCATCACCCAGACAAATAACTGACATACTTCAACATTACATTCATTCATAATAAAGAAAATACAACCATATACATCTAAGCTGTTGTAAAAACCTACATGGGACCCAGGGAGGGCACTTCCTTAACTATGGGTGGGTGTCAATTATGTTTTTGTACAGTGAAATTCAAATTTGCCTCTATAAGTGTTTATTCCATTTTTAAAGTCAATTTAGTGCCTTCCCTGTGTACCATGCATGTTTTAATGGAACAGCACTACAATTTCAATACAGTTTGACTAGATCACACATCAACATTAAAATCACATGTTTTTGTGCCTGAGGTAGCTGGACGGAAAGTTGAATTAAGCTGAGTGAAGCTTTTGATTTTACTTCAGCAATTAACTTCAACTACTTTTTGGTTGCCATTTTTTACACGGCTTTGGCAACCACATGCAAATCACTAATGATCAATCTGTTCTTATTATTTTAAACAAATCTTGAAAGAAGCATAGCTAAGTACATCTGTTGTAAACATCATCCATTTTATACACAATTTCTTGTCAAGTTAACATTTGAAATAAAAAAAAAAAAAATGAAACTGAGAAATTTTGTTTGACTGCTTACAATTACAATTAGCAATAGTTCTGCTTACCATTTGCAAAACTGCATTTTTACATGTAAATTTTTACCTTGATTCCCAATGCACAAAATGTAACTTTGAATAATTGGAGATGTTAGGTCTATAAGAAATGTATAAATAATATATTATAAGAGCAAAACAATTTCTAATAGACCAAATATTTTTTCACTTTAATAAATAAAATGCTTCGCTGAACGCAGCTGGATACGACCGCAGAGGTCCAACCCTGAACAGTTGGGGCGAAAATGGACACAATATTCGAGCTTGAAACAGGTCTGAATTTGGATTGTAATTAAATATTTGACACATAATAGGTTTCTGACACCGAATAACTGTAGTCAAAGAACTTAGAATTGGTTATATGATTTGAATTTATATTCAATTTTTTGCTTTTGTGCAATACACTATGCTGTTGCGTATTGACCCCCCCCCCCCCCCAAAAAAAATTTTTTTTTTTACATCCGCCCAGATTGAGCCATAACCCCCCAAAGCCAATCCTAACCATCCCTTTGTGGTATGGAAACTTGTGGTATAATTTCAGAGAGACCCATACACTTAAACACAAGTTATTGTCTGGAAGTTACAAAAATGCTTATTTTTGGCCCCTTTTTGGCCCCTTATTCCTTAACTGTTGGTACCATTACCCCCAAAATCAATCCCAACTTTCCTTTTGTGGTATTGAACCTTATGGTAAAATTTCATAGAGATCCATTCACTTAAACAAAAGTTATTGTGCGAAAACCAATGTGTCTTCGGACGACAACGACGACAACGCCAATGTCATACCAATATATGACTGCAAAAAATTTTTGCAGTCGTATAAAAACAAGAGTGCACATGCTGAAATGTCTCGCCTGCTTTACTGACCATTGATTTTATGTAGAAAGTCTTAAGGGCATTAAGATACAGTTTCGATCCCACAGTGATTTTTAATATGCTAACAACTTGATTTAATGGAGACATCTAAGTAATATACGATAAATGTTGGCTATGGGGTCTCGTGTCAAATCTGCACAATTGATTCATGTATAACTTCTACTGTACAATTTTACTTCCCATTTCTTCTTCAGGATAACAATTCCACATGGTTGTTTTAAAGTGGTCTTTTCATAATTTCATTTCATGGCTCATTTGTTTTTCTGAAACTTATATTGTTTATTTCATTTCTATAATAGCAATTTCAGAATTTCAGTTTCTGTTATAATTTCTGCTGTACATTTTTCAAAGGAGCATTTTTCTGCACACTTCTTTTCTTTCTTGGTTTTAACCAATCTACTGGTTTATTTTTAACCTGGTTCCACAGTATTTCTTTGATCTTGTAAGGTATCACATTGTGAACTATTGTATGATTTAGTGATGTCAAGGACTGACATTGTGAAATCAACGATTCAAATAGAAACTTGCAATTCTCTGGGGAGTCAAATAAAACATAATCTCTCAATATATCACAAATAAATGAGACTGCTGGTCTCCTAGGGATATTTGAACATGTACGGGAATTTATGTCACATGACATACTGCAACCGATACCATAGGTACATTCACTATCAAAGTAACAGCGTTTATTGCTGCCTAAGTGTAACAGTTGTTGTTCAGACATAAGACTCTCTAAGTTGACAACTTTAGCTTCATAATCTGATGACACACCAAAGTTCGTATGTTTAATATCACACATGTAAAACTTTGAACTGAAAGATTCTGTCAAAATGGAGGACAATTCCAACAGTCCTATAGATATCTGTGCTCTCTTCTCCCAGGGTGGTAACAACCATTGATTATAATTAGGAAAGAAGTACTGCATCACAGGATTTACATCACTTTTCTTTTGATACAATGGTGAACTAGGAATGTAATCATAGGCATAGGCACTTCCACAAGTTCCATTTATCTTAGGAAAACTTGACTCATCTTGAAAGATCAACAGAATGAAAAATTCTCTAGTGTGAAGTAGCTGCCACAAGGTATTACATTCAGCATAATTCATCTGGAATTAAAATTTATCGCTTATTATTCAAATGGAAGATTTGGGTCTAAATAGAAAAAGTAAGACAAGAGAGGACAAACAGAAACTAGCTGATAAAATTTATTATTTGAAAAATAATATGCTGAAACTGTGTAAGATCAATATAAACTCACATTTCACAATTACAATGGTATCATGATATAAATGTGTACCTTGAAATGATCCAATAGACTAAACAAAGCTGACTTTTATAGACCGATTGTGTGTCTGGCATACAAAATTTTAATCCTGGTATCTATGATGAGTTTATTTACAACCACTGGGTCGATGCCAATGCTGGTGAAGGCTTCTCCTTGAGGGTATTATCAGCCCAGTAGTCAGCACTTCTGTGTTGACATGAATTATCATTGATATGGTCATAAGTATAAATTAACTGTTTTTAAAACTTGAATTTTTTTCAAAATACTAAGGATTTTCTACCCCAGTAATAGATTACCTAAGCTTTATTTGACAAAACCTTTGAGGATTTTGGGTCCTCAATGCTCTTCAACTTCGTACTTTATTTGGCCTTTTTTTTTAACTTTTTTGTTTTGAGCGTCAACAATGAGTCTTTTTAGTAAGCAATACAACAATGTTTTGAACTAAATATAAATTGTCATTATGATGGAAATTTTCATATTGAAGTAAAACTTTTTTAAGCTAAGGGCTGTTCCAATAAAAAATACATGGGACCAAGGGAAGGCACTTTTAAATCTATACTATGGTCAGATAGTGTACCACTGGAATTAGATAAGAACATTTTCTTTTGATTGCATTTGTTTGATACTAACATTCTATCTATAACTATTTTTTAATCAGTTTTATTATCAGTTTGATAAAAAGAAACCAAACTGCAACTTAAACAAAATTTTGACAGACTGGTATTATAAAAGCCTCTTGACTAACTAGAGGCTCTAAAGAGCCTGTGTCGCTCACCTTGGTCTATGTGAATATTAAACAAAGGACGCAGATGGATTCATGACAAAATTGTGTTTTGGTGATGGTGATGTGTTTGTACATCTTAATTTACTGAACATTTTTCCTGCTTACAATTATCTCTATCTATAATTAACTTGGCCCAGTAGTTTCAGAGGAGAAGATTTTTGTAAAAGATTACTAAGATTTACGAAAAAATGGTTAAAAATTGACTATAAAGGGCAATAATTCCTAAAGGGGTCAACTGACAATTTCGGTCATGTTGACTTATTTGTAGATCTTACTTTGCCGACATTTATTGTTTTTTACAGTTTATCTCTATCTATAATAATATTCAAGATAATAACCAAAAACAGCAAAATTACCTTAAAATTACCAATTCAGGGGCAGCAACCCAACAACAGGTTGTCCGATTCATCTGAAAATTTCAGGGCAGATAGATCTTGACCAGATAAACAATTTTACTTCATGTCAGATTTGCTTTAAATGCTTTGGTTTTTGAGTTAAAATCCAAAAACTGAATTTTACCCCCATGTTCTATTTTTAGCCGTGGCGGCCATCTTGGTTGGTTGACCAGGTCACGCCACACATTTTTAAAACTAGATAAGCAAATGATGATAGTGGCCAAGTTTGGTTTAATTTGGCCACGTAGTTTCAGAGGAGAAGATTTTTGTAAAAGATTACTAAGATTTAAGAAAAATTGTTAAAAATTGACTATAAAGGGCAATAACTCCTAAAGGGGTCAACTGACCATTTCAGTCATGTTGACTTATTTGTTAATCTTACTTTGCTGAACATTATTGCTGTTTACAGTTTATCTCTATCTATAATAATATTCAAGATAATAACCAAAAACAGCAAAATTTCCTTAAAATTACCAATTCAGGGGCAGCAACCCAACAACAGGTTGTTCGATTCATCTGAAAATTTCAGGGCAGATAGATCTTGACCTGATAAACAATTTTACTTCATGTCAGATTTGCTCTAAATGCTTTCGTTTTTGAGTTATAAGCCAAAAACTGCATTTTACCCCTATGTTTTATTTTTAGCTGTGGCGGCCATCTTGGTTGGTTGGCCGGGTCACGCCACACATTTTTTAAAGTAGATACCCCAATGATGATTGTGGCCAAGTTTGGTTTAATTTGGCCCAGTTGTTTCAGAGGAGAAGATTTTTGTAAAAGATTACTAAGATTTACGAAAAATGGTTAAAAATTGACTATAAAGGGCAATTACTCCTAAAGGGGTCAACTGACCATTTCGGTTATATTGACTTATTTGTAGATCTTACTTTGCTGAACATTATTGCTGTTTACAGTTTATCTCTATCTATAATAATATTCAAGATAATAACCAAAAACAGCAAAATTTCCTTAAAATTACCAATTCAGGGGCAGCAACCCAATAACGGGTTTTCCGATTCATCTGAAAATTTCAGGGCAGATAGATCTTGACCTGATGAACAATTTTACCCCATGTCAGAATTGCTCTTAATGCTTTGGTTTTTGAGTTATAAGCCAAAAACTGCATTTTACCCCTATGTTCTATTTTTAGCAATGGCGACCATCTTGGTAGGTTGGCGGGGTCATCGGACACATTTTTTAAACTAGATACTTGAATGATGATTGTGTTTAAGTTTGGGTGCATTTGGCCCAGTAGTTTCAGAGGAGAAGATTTTTGTAAAAGTTTACGGACGACGGACGACGGACGACGGACGCAGGACGACGGACGACGGACGCAAAGTGATGAGAAAAGCTCACTTGACCTTTCAGGTCAGGTGAGCTAAAAATGAAACTCAAACTAGTGCATTGGATATTGAAATGAAAATTTAATACAGATTATCTAAATGATACTTAAAAGAGGAGAATAAAGGACAATTTCTGGCACAAAAAAAATATGATGCTTCGTAAACAATTGCTATCTTTTTTTTTTAAACTCAACAGAACTTTGAGGTTTCCCATAGAAAACACTGATTTCCCCATATTGAAATTTTTTAGGCGGGAAAGTATTGATTTGTGAGTTATGCAGATGACTATATGCAATATACTGTACCTCTCCATTTGCATTAAAATCTGTAAACCCTATGACTTTATCTAATAGCTTTGGTGAGTCTATTTCTCCTAGGTTATACTGAAGAAACTGGAACACTTTATGTTGGAATGATTCTAGTGATATAGGATAAGGTAAAGGTTCTATTGCAGGGTACTTCTGTAATTTGATAAGTGATTCCTCATGTCTGTAGGTCTGTTAACAAAAATAGCATACATGTTACAATTCTATGATGATGATGCTGATGGATGGCTGTGTCATGTAGTGGCATATTAAATGCATATTAAGGCCAATATCATGCAAATGTGAAGTTAGTAAAAACCATGCTTTGTAAAAGACCCACAAACTGAGCTGATGCTTTTTACTTGCTAGTTCACAAGGTAAGAGTCAGCAGGAATTCCTTCAAGACATGTCAACCTACACGGAAAAATAAGTCCAGTCTTCACTCTTTGTCGTAAATGCCAAGTGTTAAGCAGAGAAGCAAAATTTACCAATTTTCAAGTCTTTTGCTTGACCCAGCTTTGGATTGGATCAACACCCACTCACACTTGAAGCAATCATGCTAACAAGAGCCGACCAAGGCTGTTAGTTAAAGTTCTAAATTCTACAAAGATTACTTAATTGTAAAAATATAGTAAAACTACCAATACAAATATTGGTAGATATTTTTTTTAAAAAAGGGAAAATTCTACAGTGAAATGTATACACATCTTATTCCTATTCTATTTGTCATATATTTTGTATTAAGAAAGTGATGGATAATTGGGACAATTTGAATTTTCCCTTTGACCACTGCAGTATAATTTCAAATCTTTACCAGGTAATGTTTTAATTACAATTAAGCCAAGGGGTTTCATCCAAATGAACTGTTTTATATGGCATAATATACAAGGCAATTATACTATGATTGTTTTGTATTTTTTTTCCATTCTCACAACTTTTGCACTGAATGCAATTTTATGCATGAAATATTTTCCACTGGACAAATTCGTTGATTCATCTCAAGTTTATGTCTTTTATATATCGTTTATGAATAAGTTTTTAAGTGTTCAATGTTTTCAAATATTATAAAGGAGTAGGCCCGGTAAGACCTCTTTTTGGCCCCAAAATATAGTGTTTTTACATAGTTTTTGAAAATGTAAACTTTTAGCTATTTATTGGAAAGTAGAATACTTTTGTTACATAAATATGGACTGTTTTGACAATACAATGGACATACATCAGGTACTAGCATCATTATTTTATGCAAAATTAGTAAGGGTTCCACGGAACCCAGTGTCTCGCCTACTTTTGCTGTTAATCGCAGGCTCAACAAAAATGAGGAGAAAAATCAATAAAAATATTCCTTTAGATACTATCTTTTAATTGTAAGAAGCTTCTGTCAAAGTTTGGTATAAATCCAGGATAGTTTATGAATCTTATAAATGTTTTAAAAACTTTAACTGCAGACTGTATTTAATGTTAACTGAAAGAAAAACTAAGTCCATTTATAAGTAAAATACGGATAACAGGTACAAAATTTTAACAAAATTTCCTTCTAGATACTAACTTTTGATCATAAACAAGCTTCTGTCCAAGTTTGGTACAAATCCAGGATAGTTTAATAAAGTTATTAAAATTTTAAAAACTTTATCCACAGAGTGAATGTATTGTTTCCTGGCAGAAAAACTAAGTCCATTTATAAGTAAAATACGGAAAAAATGATTTTTTTTTTTAACAAATTTACTTCTGGATACTATCTTATGATCATAAACAAGCTTCTGTCCAAGTTTGGTACAAATCCAGGATAGTTTAAGAAAGTTATTAAAATTATAATAAAATGCTTCGCTGGGGCGCAGCTTGATACGACCGCAGAGGTCGAACCCTGAACAGTTGGGGCAAGTATGGACACAACATTCAAGCTTGATACAGCTCTGAATTTGGATTGTTATTAAATATTTGACACAGCATAGGTTTCTGACACAGAAAGAATGTGGTCTAAGAACTTGAATTTGTTTAATTTACCTATTATGGTCCAATGTCCAAAATCAAAATACATGGTTAGAGTCAGCATATCAAAGAACCCCATATATTCAATTTTTGTTAAAATCAAACAAAGTTTAATTTTGGACCCCAACTTGGACAAACTTGAAAACTGAGCCCATAATCAAAAATCTAAACACATGTTTAGATTCAGCATATCAAAGAACCCCAAGAATTCAATTTTTGCTAAAATCAAACTAAGTTTAATTTTGGACCCTTTGGACCTTAATGTAGACCAATTTAAAAAACGGGACTTAAAATTAAAAATCTAAATACACGGTTAGATTTGGAATATCAAAGAACCCCAATAATTCAATTTTTGATGAAATCAAACAAAGTTTAATTTTGGACCCTTTTGACCTCAATATGAACCAATTTGATAGCGGGGCCCACAAATAAAAAATCTAAATTCATGGTTAGATTCAGCATATCAAAGAACCCCATATATTCAATTTTTGTTGAAATCAGAAAAAAGTTTAATTTTGGACCCCAACTTGGACCAACTTGAAAACTGGGCCCATAATCAAAAATCTAAACACATGTTTAGATTCAGCATATCAAAGAACCGCAAGAATTCAATTTTTGTTAAAATCAAACTAAGTTTAATTTTGGACCCTTTGGACCTCAATGAAGACCAATTTAAAAAACGGGACCCAAATTAAAAATCTAAAAACACGGTTAGATTTGGCATATCAAAGAATCCCAATAATTCAATTTTTGATGAAATCAAACAAAGTTTAATTTTGGACCCTTTTGACCTCAATATGAACCAATTTGATAGCGGGCCCACAAATAAAAAATCTAAATACATGGTTAGATTCAGCATATCAAAGAACCTCATATATTCAATTTTTGTTGAAATCAAACAAAGTTTAATTTTGGACCCCAATTTGGACCAACTTGAAAACTGGGCCCATAATCAAAAATCTAAATACATGTTTAGATTCAGCATATCAAAGAACCCCATATATTCAATTTTTGTTGAAATCAAACAAAGTTTAAATACTGGACCCTATCTTGGACCAACTTGAAAACTGGGCCCATAATCAAAAATGTAAACACATGTTTAGATTCAGCATATCAAAGAACCCCAAGAATTCAATTTTTGTTAAAATCAAACTTAGTTTAATTTTGGACCCTTTGGACCTTAATGTAGACCAATTTAAAAAACAGGACCCAAAATTAAAAATTTAAATACACGGTTAGATTTGGAATATCAAAGAACCCCAATAATTCAATTTAAGATGAAATCAAACAAAGTTTAATTTTGGACCCTTTTGACCTTAATATGAACCAATTTGATAACGGGGTCCACAAATAAAAAATCTAAATACATGGTTAGATTCAGCATATCAAAGAACCCCATATATTCAATTTTTGTTGAAATCAAACAAAGTTTAATTTTGGACCCCAATTTGGACCAACTTGAAAACTGGGTCAAAAATCAAAAATCTAAATACATGTTTAGATTCAGCATATCAAAGAACCTCATATATTCAATTTTTGCTAAAATCAAACAAAGTTTAATTTTGGACCCTTTGGACCTTAATGTAGACCAATTTGAAAACTGGACCCAAAGTTAAAAATCTTAATATACTGTTAGATTCGGCATAACAAATAAATAAATGTGATCAAAGATTTTACAAATCTAATGCGCCATACTGTGCAATTAAAGATTACTTCTTGAAATTTTTCAATATTTGAAATTTGAAAAAAAAATAATATTTGAAGAATAATTCTTTTTAATTTCTGAAATCTGAAATGAGAAAAAATTGACCTCCCACAATTTCTTTTTATCCCCCCCCCCCCCCTTTTTTCCCCAAAAAAATTCTTTCCCTCAAGATATGGTCATAATCTCAATTCAAATTTCCAATGGAGTTGGCAACCATAATTACCCATTTAAATTTACCATAGTGCTAACTTAATCTATTTTATAATAGAATTAAAAATATAGTGTCAAATCTTTCATATGGATTTTTTTGTAAAAAAAAAAAAGATGCAACATTTGCAGATATTTTTACTGGTCTTCCTTTATAAATATGCATTTCTTTAAACATAATTTAAAAGCAGTGTAAGGGAAGTAACCAAAACGTTGTATTTGGATTACCTCCCTTAGACTGTATTAAATTATCTTTATTGTTCATTAACCATTACTTTATACATAATTTAAAAGCAGTGTAAGGGAGATAATTTCAATGATGTATTTGATTTATCTCCCTTACACTGCTTTAAATTATGTTTTGTACTAAAGTATTTGTCCATTAACCAGGACAACCTTGTTTTTCCCCCTTTTTTGCCCCTAATTCCTAAACAGTTTGAGCCATAACCCCCCAAAGCAAATCCTAACCATCCCTTTGTGGTATGGAAACTTGTAGTATAATTTCAGAGAGATCCATACACCGTTCCACAGTTATTGTCTGGAAACTAGAAAATGCTTATTTTTGGCCCCTTTTTGGCCCCTAATTCCTTAACTGTTGGTACCATAACCCCCAAAATCAATCCCAACCTTCCTTTTGTGGTATTTAACCTTATGGTCAAATTTCAAAAAGATCCATTCACTTAAACTAAAGTTAGAGTTCGAAAACCAATGTGTCTTCGGACGACGACGCCGGACGACGACGACGACGACGCCAACGTCATACCAATATACGACCACGAAATTTTTTTGCGGTCGTATAAAAAATTTAACCACAGAGTGAATGTAATGTTTCTCGGCAGAAAAACTAAGTCCATTTACAAGTAAACAAAAATACTGAAATCGTCACAATTTTATCATTGTGCTAATTTTAAGACGGTTTTTGTCTAAAATGGAAGTGGTGCACTTGTGTTCAGTCATAATATTTAAATATATGTTGTATTTAATGATAGTACATAACATATATAAAGATTGAGACTGAACACGAATGTTGCCACTTCCATTTTAGACAAAAATCATCTGAAAAGTGACGTTTTATGGCATATTTGATAGATTTTTCATATTTAAGCTTGAATTTGGGCTTCTTTATTTACCAAATCAGTTTAAAATCTTTAACATAAACTAATTGAATTGACAGGTGTAGACACTTAAGTGTTTAAAAAATGTCAAAAATATTTCATCACTCAGATGTACTTCGAATTTTAGGCCGAAATTAGCCCTTACCGGACCTTACCCATTTCTTATAGTAAAAGCTTTCTATGTAAATATGTTGTGCTTTGACAGACATCATATATACTTCTTAATTAAAAGTGCTTGTGAATTCTGATGGGTAAAGATTGCTTTCATTTAGCCATTTTGTTGTGAATTTAGAATAAAATTTTATTATTAATTCAATTGTATTCAGCTAGGCAAATTATAAATTTGAGTTGAAGTTATCTTCCTTTGTTCATGATTGTACATTTGTAGTTTAACCTATTTTTAAAACAGATTCATATGCAATGCATCACTTATTTAATTTTTAATAGAAAAATGTTTTCTAGACAAGTATGGTAATTCAAATACACATCATAGTGTATCTTTAAGGTGGTTTGGGTGTCTTCTGCCATCTTGGATTGTAAAATAGCAGAACACAGGCTTAGAATTTTAATTAGGTCAGCAAAGTTGGATGCAAGAATGCAACTTACTAATAAGAATCTTCATTTACATGAACAAATTAATGTGATCTTCGGTTATAATCACTTATATTTATACAAAAGTAGAATGTTTTTGTTTGATTTCAAATTTTGGGAAACTTTGCCTAACTCAGAAAAAGTATAATTTATAAAGGAATCTTCAGAAATGTTTCTATTATATGTTAAAGCATTTAAAAACGTACGGTGAACCATTTTTCTTTTGATATTCTGAAAGAATTATATAAGAGTTATCTTCTCATATTTTATTGAAAAATTCTATCATTTAGTTTACCTTCTATTCACATTATGATGTTTTTTCTCTGTATAATCAATACACAATGTGTCATTTTTTCACAACCTGTAGCTTGAAAACAAGCTTAGTGACAATCTTTTTTGTTATATTTTTTAACATATCACAATATGTACTGCATTTTGACAAAGTATGAAAAATAAATGTGGATAGTGTCCACATGTGGACACAGATGATGCCCCCTCTTGCATATCATATAGTTATAAAGGGACATAACTCAAGAACAGTAAAAGTGACGCTACCCAAATTTGAACTTGATCTGAGTTTTGTGGTAATAAGCATTGTGTGTAAGTCTCATAACATTTGGTTGCGGCTAACTTAAGAAGGGAACAGAAACTAAAAATTCAGCAATTTTTCTATTTATAAACACGCATAACTCTAGAACGGTTGTGTATAAGTTTTATAACATTTGGTTGAGACAAACTAAAGTTAGAGAAAGGAAACGAAAAATTCAGCAATTTTTGTGTTTATCATGGGACATAACTCAAGAATGGTAAAAATGTCGCCACCAAATTTCGTACTCAATCTGTATTATGTAGTAATAACCATTGTGTATAAGTTTCATAACATTTGGTTGAGGCAAACTAAAGTTAGAACACAGAAACAAAAAATTTGTACTTGATCTTGGTTTTGTGGTAATGAATATTGTGTATAGGTTTCATAATGTTTTGTTGGGGCAAACTTAAGTAACCGAATGGAAACTAAAAATTTTGCAATCTTTCGATTTATAAAGGGGCATAACTCAATAATGGTTAAAGTGACACTACCCAAATTCAACTTGATCTGTGTTTTATCAGTGGAAGTCAAAATTAAACATTGCATTGTATAAAGCATTGATTGTAGTTGATTCAACTATAATCATGGACAAAGGAAGATAACTCCAATTTAAAAATTACTTAATATTTAGAAGAAAATAAAAATTTTGCAATTTTTCCATTTATAAAGGGGCATAACTCTAGAACGGTTGAAGTGACGCCACCAAAATTCAAACTTGATCTGTGTTTTGTGGTAATAAGCACTGTGTATAAGTTTTATAACATTTGGTAAAGGCAAACTAAATTTAGAGAACGGAAACGAAAAATTCAGCAATTTTTCCATTTGTAAAGGGGCATAACTCTAGAACGGTTAAAGTGACGCCACCAAAATTCAAACTTGATCTGTGTTTTGTGGTAATAAGCATTGTGTATAAGTTTCATTACATTTGGTTGAGGCAAACTAAAGTTAGAGTACGGAAACGATAAATTCAGCAATTTTTCCATTTGTAAAGGGGCATAACTCTAGAACGGTGAAGTGACGCCACCAAAATTCAAACTCGATCTGTGTTTTGTGGTAATAAACATTGTGTATAAGTTTCATAACATTTGGTTGATTCAAACTAAAGTTAGAGAACGGAAACCAATTTTGGGACGTACGTACGTACAGACGGACAAGGGTAAAACTTAATGCCCCCTCCGCTACAGCGGGGGCATAAAAATTCTATCATTATTTGTTTGCACTCCCATACCACCTTAATATCTAAGTATAACATATCATCAATAAATTGCAATACATTGACTGGATAGGATCTAAAGAATGATCACTTCACTGCGCTATTTTGTTGAACCATGAAAGGTAGTGATAAACCTGGGAAGATATAGATATCAAGTCAGTACCATATATAAGTGTTTTGATTGCATTTCATGCAATCTTTACCCCAAAAATTGATAGTGTAATGTATTATATTTGCTATAACAGTGTGTCTCTGAAACAATAATGTAGAGGAATATTACTTACTATATCACTGTGTGTCTCTGATACACAACAATAGTATTATTGTGTATATTCCAACTAATTTGGTTCATTGAGAAAGGGTCACATGTTCACCTATATTTTCGAAAGGAAGACTGAAAACAGGAGATAGACAAGTGATATTGCATGGTTATTCTTAGAAAAGTGATATTGCAAGGTTATTTTTAGAATATCTGACACAATCAAAACAAGCAACTAATCAAATGAATTGATGCTCTACTTATTGACAATAATAATATAACAATTGTAGCCTTTGTATGAGGATATATTGACCTAAAGAAGTATATCACCCTTGGACTTGGTCCTCTGTCAATATTCTGCTTTCAGGTCGATATATCCTCGTATCCACCTCATACAAAGGCTATAATTGTATATGTAGAAGAATATTACTTACTTTATCACTGTGTGTCTGTGATACACAATAATGTAGAGGAGTATTACTTACTATATCACTGTGTGTCTGTGATACACAATAATGTAGAGGAATATTACTTACTAAATCACTGTGAGTATCTGATATACAATAGCGTCTCTGATACAAAACAATGTAAAGGTATATTATCGGTACTTACTATATCACTGTGTGTTTCTGATACACAATAATGTAAAGGAATTGACTTCTCAATACAAACACTGTAACATAAATCTCCTGTTATAACTCCACTGGTATACTCCTTACACTGCAATAAAACAATATGTTTACACATAAACTAGTTTGTAACCAAATGCTCCTAAGCACCTGCATTGCACAAATGACAAAAATACCCCATAATATTTCCTGTCAGATTTTCCCTTTTGTCTACAGTTTTCAAAATATTTGCTTTTAACATCTATGTTCTATGTTTAATCATGTTAGAAACAATTGTAGATAGACCAGAATGTTATTCACATGCTAAAATCTAAATGCACCAAAGACCATTTTTGTCCAGATTTGATTTGCAATAGTTCAGCAGTTTCAGAGGTGATGATCTTGGAAATAACAAGCATTCTGAGAGTATTGCATGGCAATACATAGTCCCCTACCGGTTAAAAATTCATTGTACTGGAACAAAATGCTAAATTGATCTATAACTTGTCATGGTGTAAACTATAATAAAAAATAACAAATTGATATCTTCAAGCATGACGAAAAAAAGTGTGGAAAACTGATTATTTGCGTGCAAGGACCGTAAATCTGCAAAATAATCACCTAAACCAATTAATATTCGAACTTGATCTGTAACTGTCATTGTAAAACTATATACCAAATATCAAATCATTAAATACAAGCATAACAAAAAAAAGTGGGGAAAACTGATTATTTGCATGATTGATTGATTGATTGTTGGTTGCTTAACGTCCAGTGGCAAATATTTCATGCATATTCAGGACGAGAACAAATTAACAATAAATACAATAGGTAGGTTCTGTAATAGGCGCGTCCGGGATTAAGGTCGGAGAAATTTAGACTTCCACGGGAAATGAGGGTATATTGGATAGGGACAGAAATTTAGCCTTGCATCAGGTCACCTACGGACCCCTCAAAGAGTTGTTGCAAGGGTTCTTAACGTGCAAAGAGCGTGGCACTCTCTTTGCACGAGGCATCGGATTTAACGTCCCCATTCTGACCGGACGTGGCTGCAAATTTGTACATCCCGCACAGCCAAACGGACGCCCCACTTTAGCACGGGTTTTACTGCTGGTCGGAGGAAGACCAATGGTGACCATACTTCTATTCCCCAGTCACCCTTGGGGGTGATTATTTGCATGAATTTTCTAAGTCCAAGGACCATAACTCTGCACAAAATCATCAGACCAAAACAATAATCGAACTTGATCTGTAACTTGTCATGGTAAAACTATACACCAAATATCAAATCAATATATTCAAGCATCTATAACAAAAAAAAAAGTGCAGAAAACTGATTATTTGCGCGAATTTTCTAAGTCCAAGGACCGTTACTCTGTACAAAATCATCAGACCGAAACAAAATAGTCTTGATCTGTAACTTGTCATGGTTAAATTATATACCAAGTATCAAATCAATATCTTTGAGGATGACGAAAAAAAGTGCTGAAAACTTGTTACATGCATGAATTTTTGAAGTCCAAGGACTATAACAATGCACAAAATCATCAGACCGAAACAAAATTTGAATTTGATCTGTAACTGGTCACGATAAAACTATACACCAAATATCAAATCAATATCTTCAAACACAAAGAAATAAAATGCTCCGCAGGGCGCAGCTTGATACGACCGCAGAGGTCGAACCCTGAACAGTTGGGGCAAGTATGGACACAACATTCAAGCTTGATACAGCTTTGCATTTGGATTGTGATTAAATATTTGACACAGCATAGGTTTCTGACACAGAATGAATGTGGTCTAAGAACTTAAAATTTTTAAATTGGACATTCACCTATTATGGTCCAATATCCAAAATCTAAATACATGGTTAGATTCAGCATATCAAAGAACCCCAAGAATTCAATTTTTGATGAAATCAAACAAAGTTTAATTTTGGACCCTTTTTACCTCAATGTGGACAAAGTTGATAACGGGGCCCAAAAATCAAAAATCTAAGTACATGGTTAGATTCAGCATATCAAAGAACCCCATATATTCAATTTTTGTTGAAATCGAACAAAGTTTAATTTTGGACCCCGATTTGGACCAACTTGAAAACTGGGCCCATAATCAAAAATCTAAATACATGTTTAGATTCAGCATATCAAAGAACCCTAAGAATTCAATTTTTGTTAAAATCAAACTAAGTTTAATTTTGGACCCTTTGGACCTTAATGTAGACCAATTTGAAAACGGAACCAAAAATTAAGAATCTAAATTCACGGTTAGATTCGGCATATCAAAGAACCCCAATAATTCAATTTTTGATGAAATCAAACAAAGTTTAATTTTGGACCCTTTTGACCTCAATGTGGACCAATTTAAAAACGGGGCCCAAAATCCAAAAACTAAATACACGGTTAGATTCAGCATATTAAAGAACCCCAAGAATTCAAGAATAAAACCCCATTGAAATAGGTCAAGAAATAAGCAATTTATACGAAGTATCTTCTTTTGCACAATACTGTGCAATTAAATATTTCTTGCTATTGCGCAATACTGTACAATTGACAATTTCTTGCTATTGCACAATATTGTGCTATTGGATATTTCTTGCTATTGCGCAATACTGTGCAATTGAAGATTTCTTGCTATTGCACAATACTGTGCAATTGAAGATTTCTTGCTATTGTGCAATACTGTGCAATTGAAAATTTCTTGCTATTGCACAATACTTATTATATAATAATTTACACATCCTGTTTGGTGTGTATCTCCTACCATATCATTATTATTTGCTTTTAAATAAAAATCAGAAATAACCAACTTAAAATGGAAAATTTTAAAAGAAAAAAAAAAGGAAAAAAAGAAAAAAAAAGGAAAAAAAAAAAATCCCCCCCCCCAAATTTTTTGAATCCCCTTATGATTCATCACCCCCAAACTCAATCCCAGCCTTCCCTTTGTGGTATGGTACCTTGCAGTACAATTTCAGAGAGATCCATAAACTTGAACACAAGTTATTGTCTGGAAACTAGAAAAATGTGTTTTTTGGCCCCTTTTTGGCCCCAAATTCCTAAACGTTTAGGGCAATTACCCCCAAACTCAAACCCAGCTTTCCCTTTGTGATATGGAACCTTGTAGTACAATTTCAGAAAGATCCATACACTTACACACAAGTTATTGTCCTGAAACGAGAAAAATGCTTGTTTTTTGCCCCTTTCTGGCCCCTTATTCCTCAAATATTGAGGCAATTACCCCCATCATCAATCCCAGCCTTCCCTTTGTGGTATGGTACCTTGCAGTACAATTTCAGAGAGATCCATACACTTGAACACAAGTTATTGTCTGGAAACTAGAAAAATGCTTATTTTTGGCCCCTTTTTGGCCCCCAATTCCTAAACGTTTCGGCAATTACCCCCAAACTCAATTCCAGCTTTCCCTTTGTGATATGGAACCTTGTAGTACAATTTCAGAAAGATCCATACACTTACACACAAGTTATTGTCATGAAACTAGAAAAATGCTTGTTTTTTGCCCCTTTTTTGGCCCCTAATTCCTAAAATTTTGAGGCAATAACCCCCAAAATCAATCCCAGCATTCCTTTTGTGATATGGAACCTTGTGGTACAATATCACAGAGATCCATACACTAACACACAAGTTATGTCTGGAAGTTACAAAAATGCTTATTTTTGGCCCCTTTTTGGCCCCTAATTCCTTTACTGTTGGTACCATAACCCCCAAAATCAATCCCAACCTTTCTTTTGTGGTATTGAACCTTGTGGTAAAATTTCATAGAGATCCATTCACTTAAACTAAAGTTAGAGTGCGAAAACCAATGTGTCTTCGGATGACGCCGGCGACGACGACGACGCCGCCAACGTCATACCAATATACGACCACAAAAATTTTTTTGCGGTCGTATAAAAAAGTGTGGAAAACTGATTTGCCAGACTGACGGACAAATAGACAGACAGACAGACGGACTGAGTGCAAACCTATAGTCCCTTTCGATTTCGTCGGTAGGGGACTAAAAATTCAAATAATGGGCAAAAATAGTAATTTAATCTTGCCTTGATAATTTCTGCTACAATGAACACCAAAACTGCTTAGATATTGTAAGCTTAGATATTGTAAATTCAATAGTTGGCTCATTTTGTAGATGAAGTATGCATCTGGCATCCAAACTTATAAGACTGGTATCTTTGATGAGTTTTTTTTTACAACCACTAAGTTGATGCAACATGCTGGTGGAGTTTTCCTTAACAGTTTATAAAACTTTGAATTGTTCCAAATACTAAGGATTTTCTACTTCAGAAGTCTGGGAGCCTGTTATCTTTGATGATTTTTCTTCCCCCATTATGTACATCAAACAGCAAAGCAATATCCATCCCTACTGCTTCATTGAGTCCAGGGATTTTTGTAAAAAGTATGGTGTACTAGATAAGTGCAATCAAACATACCAAATGCAGATTTTTTTTAATTTCAGCATTAAGTACCTATGAACCTTTAAACCAATGCCCTGCAAATTTAGTTGGGTATTTCTTTACTATGAGTTAGAGACTATTTAATTACCTATATAAAATCTAAAGTAAAAATTTTAAAGTAGGAAACTTTTTGAAAGTGGACAATTTAAACTTCAAAATTATAATAAATGTACTGGCAATGTAATTGACAAATAAAACATCAACATATCTTTACTATCATCACTTTCTAAGTAATTTTAAATTACTTAATGAAAGTATGAAAATGAAGAAAAAAATGTATTCTTTGTAAAGGGAGATTATTTGATATAATATGAATAACAAAACAATTAGTGTCATAGGCTTTGAACTTGGGACCTGTAGTATAGGTCATAAGATGGATTGAAAGTCAACCCCCCCTCAAAAAAACCTAAAAAAAAACAAGAAATAAATCATTTATGTAAAGCACATAACAACTATCTATTGAAATGCTGGCCATAGCCCTACCAATAAAAATTGCATAATAATATGTGTACAAACCAAAGCTTGCTTTAATCTCTGTCCATTGCATCTGTCGCCTCCTAGTGTCCAGACCAAAATAATTATAAAGGCTATGACTACTACGGTAATCAGCATGAACAAATAAACAAACAAATCATCTCTGTTCACCTGAAAAGAAAAAAAAAGTTGTAGTTACCTTAGTTTGGCCTGTCCAGTTGATAGATCATCCACACTGTTTAAAAATTTGTAAGTGTTCCACGGAACCCAGTGTATCGCCTACTTTTGCTGTTAGTCGCAGGCTCAACAAAAATGGGGAAAAAATTATTAAAAAATTTTCCTCTAGATACTATCTTTTGATTGTAAGAAGTTCTGTTCAAGTTTGGTAAAAATCCAAGAAGGTTTATGAATCTAATAAATGTTTTAAAAACTTTAACTGCAGACTGTACGTGATGTTAACTGGAATAAAACTAAGTCCATTTATAAGTAATATACGGAAAAACAGGAAATAAATTTTTACAAAATTTCCTTCTAGATACTAGCTTTTGATCATAAACAAGCTTCTGTCCAAGTTTGGTACAAATCCAGGATAGTTTAAGAAAGTTATTAAAATTTTGAAAGCTTTAACCACAAAATGAATGTAATGTTAACTGGCAGAAAAACTAAGTCCATTTATAAGTAAAATACAGTTAAACAGGATTTTTTTTTTAACAAAATTTACTTTTGAATACTATCTTATGATCACAAACAAGCTTCTATTAAAGTGTGGTACAAATCCAGGATAGTTTGAGAAAGTTTTTTAAATTTGAAAAACTTTAACCACAGAGTGAATGTTATGTTAACTGGCAGAAAAACAAGTCCATATATGAGTAAAATACGGATAAACAGGATTTTTTTTTTTACAAAATTTTTTTCTGGATACTATCTTATGTTTATAAACAAGCTTCTGTCCAAGTTTGGTACAAATCTAGGATAGTTTAAGAAAGCTATTAAAATTTGAAAAACTTTAACCACAAAGTGAATGTAATGTTAACTGGCAAAAAAAACTAAGTCCATTTATGAGTAAAATACGGATAAACAGGATTTTTTTTTTTACAAAATTTACTTCTGGATACTATCTTTATATGATCATGAACAAGCTTCTGTCCAAGTTTGGTTGAAATGCAGGATAGTTAAAGAAAGTTATTAAAATTTCAAAAACTTTTAACCACAGAGTGAATATTTGTGGCCGCCGCCGCCGCCAGAATGAAGGATCGCTATGTCTCGCTTTTGCGACAAAAGTCGCAGGCTCGACAAAAAAGAGACAACACCAAGATATTTTATTAAAAACTTAAAATTTTTGCCAGTTAATAACTCACTGAAAACATGGTTGAAGAGATATATATAAGCTAAAAATGACCAGTTAGATATATGTGAAACCTTATAGGGTCCAAGATAAGCAGATTATACATGTTTTACATGGCCAATGGTAGTTCTTAGTATCCAAACATTTTTCTGCAACTCTTATATTCCACCAAAGAAAATAACACCAAAAAGTTTATCATCCATCTATAGATTTATTTCTGTAAATTCAGAAACAACTATGATGTGGTAAGAAAACAGAATACACGAGGAGATGGTTTGATAATTGATCAAAAATTACATTTACCTACCCATGCTATGTTTTCCTCCTTCAAGAGAAAAAGAAGACCTTTTGTATAGAAACTTCTAGCAAGTTTTGGTAAGATTAGCCATGTAGTTTCACAGAAGATGAAAGAAAAGTCCCAATAGGGCATCAAGTCAACCATATATACCGCAAATCAGCAAAAATCTGACTGATCTTTTTAGATAGTCTCTCAATTATATATATATATAAATACCATTTGTTAAAATCAACCATTTAGAAACTTAATCAAGGATGGCCTTAGACAAACTGAAATGAGTAAATATTATAAAGAGAACAAAAATTCATTATTCCTGCCAACTTTGGTTCCAATTGATCTTGGGAGATGGTGAAAAAATCAAATGTTATTAACTATGTCATTAGCCAACACAGTCTGTTTGAACCAGATGAGTTGACAATATCCACTATGGGATGATTCCTTGGGTCACCATGTGGACAATAAACTGCAATTCATAATTATTGCATGTATTGTAAGATAACAGAACAGAGAAAAACATAGGTTGAGAGTCTGTATACATGTTTCTTTATTCAAAATAAGATTTTATTAGCTTTCTCACTTTTTCACATAGATTTACTGTAAATTCAGAAATTATTGCGAGGTTTTTATTATTGCAAATAATGTGACTGGGTGAATATCGCAATAATAAGAACTTGCATTATGATATCTGACAGATATATCAGTATGCAGCTTTTCCACATATTGCAATAATTTATCTTGCATTTTTTGTCCATTCTGCAAAATCGCAATAATATGGCATCTGGGACCATAAGAATACTGGCTAGTAGTTACTCTAGTATTCTGGGTTTTTTTGTTATAGCTTGAGAACAACATTATCATTAGTTCAATTCTACTTACTTGACATTTGTTAATCTTCTTTAAGAATCTACATAGTTGCCTGTTGACCTTGGCCTGTTTCCAAGAAGAAACTGTAGAACATGGCATCTTAGGGTAGATTCTCATCACTTTTAGGTCTTACATCTTCAAAATAAATTAAAATATATATGTTTGCTTAGATCATCAACTGAAAGTGTTACTTCTCTTTGTGCTGATGATATACACCAGTATGTTTTCTTTAAAATATAAATCAGAAGATTTGGTATGATTGTCTATGAAACAACTATCTACCAGAGTTCAAATGACATGAGCAATGAAAGGGGCCGACATGAAAAATATGTAACAATTCAAATGAGAAAACTAAAGGCTTCATTTATATTAACAAGACAATCATTTGACAATTATAAGCCAGCTTGTTTTTGGATTTACCTGGGAGTATCAGCATTTTATCAGATCACATTTCAGAATACTTTAACTAAGATTTTTACAGGATTTATGTATTCTAACTCTATCGTGTCTATTGTATTAAAAGAACGACAAAAATTTGTTTTGGTTACAAAACTTAATACTAAGCTGAGCAATCTCAAATCATTCTGTTAGCTTTTTTTTCTATCATTACTTCCAGGCTATGCGCATTTTGCAACTCATGTAGGAGCAGCTTTCAAGGGATTTTGTTGTCTTTTAATTAAGAAGTTGTTTTAACATTCTGAATTTCAATATTTTGTTTACATAATTATTATAAAATGAGCTCTTATAGTTGGTTTATCATATAAATTTAAAAGATAGTAAACAAAATCAATTTTCAGGGAAAACTGATGTGATAAAAAATGCAGATGAACCTAAACACAGATGATATGTCTATCTTTGTCATATTAAGGGAAAACTGAAATGTTTATCCCAGTCATTTGGTCTCTGGTGTATAGTTTTTTTTTGTAGTTGTCTCATTGGAAACTGTACCATAGATTTCTATCTACATGATCTACAATGTATGGTAATATAATAGAATGTGTAAAATTATTATAATTATCTAGGATAACTGTTGACAGAATTTTTAGAATATAAGTTAATGGCTAAACTAGTAGCAAAATCAGCCAGTAGAGCATTGGGATTGTTAATTGTAAAGATTAAAACTCAGGGAGGTTTCCAGTACATTGTACATATTTTTTTTACAAAACTGAACTGTATGATACTATGGTATGGTCAGTTATTCATTGTTATTAGTTGAAGTGCATGTATTTGTGGAACTAGGGACATTTCCTGCATAAATGCAGTCAGGGCCATGAGATTTTTCATGGGAGTTGGTAAATACATGTACAAAACAAATGATGCCATAGCTGATGACATGGGCTGGAAATCACCATGCTTTAAACAATGGACAACTGTCTTGAGACATTAGGCAAGGTGTTCCATAATGTTGGAGGTGTTATGAGTTATGTTTTGACACAGAATAAATTTTTAAAAGGTCCATACATGAGTGTAATACTAGAATAAGGAATTGGAGCTTTAATGTAATAGGTGTTGAAAATAAATAATTATGAGTAATACTGTAATTTTGAGATAAATGTATTTATAGCTTGCTGTTGGATGTGAGCCAAGGCTCTGTGTTGAAGACCGTACTTTGACCTATAATGGTTTACTTTTATAAATTTTGACTTGGATGGAGAGTTGTCTCATTTGCACTCATACCACATCTTCTTATATCTATTGACAAAAATAGTATTTAGCAAATTGAGGAAGATGTATTTAATATTTTTAATGCAGATTGATGTGCAAGAGTTGCTGCTTTAAAGGCAGAGGGAAGTAAATTAAGGACATACAAATTGCTTAAAAATTTGTAAGGGGTTCCGTGGAACCCTGTGTCTCGCCTGCGATTACTGCCGTCAGTGTAAAAGAGAATAAATATTGACATAAAAAGTGAGTCCATTTATCAGTAAGATACAGAATTTTTTAAAAAATTCAAACTTTTTCTTTATATGCTATTTCTTTGTCTTGAAGATTTAGCGTCTGTCCAAGTTTTATAACAATCCAAGACGATTTACAAATTTATCATGTCAAAAAATGTAATCCCAGACTGCCTGTAAATGTTAACCATAAAAGTCCATCTATCAGACAAATACATGTACTGAAAATGAAAAAAAAATTATTTTCAAAAGTTTGCTTCAGACATTATCTATCTCTTAATCATAATAAAAGTTTCAGAAAATTCTACATGTATGAAGGTTTGACAAAGTAATTGATGTGTAACAAACTTTAACCCCAGACTGTCTTTACTTGTTAACTGTAAAAAAAACTTAGTCCATTTATCTCTAAATCTAGCACATGAAGGTATATTTTTTATTACATATATTTAAATTGACTAATTGAAAAATAGCTTGTATGAAAATTTTCGTAAAAAAAATCACAGTTGGATCAAAACTTTATCGTATGCCCTTAAAGTAGAAACTGGAAGGTATGGAAGAAAAGATGTTCATGAGAGGACATGTTTTAACTGTATTTCTATCATTAATGATGAACTTCATGTCTTTTAAAATGCCCATTATATGACGTAAGTTGAAGACAAATCATGATACAAGAAGCTATACCTTTTAATGAATATTGTAACTTGTATCAGATAGAGAAAAATTATATTTTTATTTAAAAATAAAAATGTTGCTACTGTAGTTGCCAAAACTTGCAACAACATTGTCATGATTGTATTGAGGAGAAACAGTATTTCATTTCACTAGTTTTTAAAAGAAACAAAATGAAAAAATATTATGAATTAATATTGTAAAATTTAATAAGGTATATATATGTGTGTGTCTAAATATGTGACAACTTTACTACAGACATTCTTCATTGGATAACCTGTGGTTATGCAGGTGTAATACCACCAAATCATAGACTAGTACAAATGTATGTCACATCCGGTTTCATACAAAAGGGTTGAAAAAAAAATATTCCCCTGCATTTGACAGTTGTAGGAAGTTAACCCTGCATCATTGCTGAGAAAATTTCTGAGTCATAAATATATATCTTAGGTGTTTCAAAGCACCATTCTTTTTTTTTTATTTGATGTTTCTATGAAATATTTTGGAAACTTGAGGTGACATGGTTACTAAAGCTTGTAAACAGGAAAGAAAGGGGTGAAATTTTGATTGGTTATATTCTGGTGGTGGTTATTATCTTATATGCAATGAAATGTTATTTGAAATTTTCCTCTGCCTCTGTGACATCTTGACAACATCGCCTGCACTGTGTCCAGTGCCCTAGACCACTCGACAACTAGGCTATATAAAAATATAGCTTTCTTAGTCCAGTAATGCCTTTCCTCGTCGGCTTTATCTAGGGTTTTACACAGTATATGATGTATAGTGTCAAGTAGATGGTATACCTTGCAGATCAGCTATTTTTTGTCTGTCGTAAAGAATGATAATTTTACTTACCATGAAAGTCACATCAAATTTTATTTTTATTATAGATGTCTAACACAAATTTGCAGATGATTCGCAATAATTTTACAAAACTCATTGTACTAGGAAAATTTTCATCACATTTTTTTATCTTTGATAAAAGAGAATAATCAGTTATGCTTCAGTATACACGTTACCTCAATTTCATGTAGTGACGCAGGTCCAGACTTGATATTGATCATGTTCAGGTATACATTACAGTATTCTATTTTAGATAAAACCATATACTTCAATTAAAAATTAAAAATATTTGAAAATTAAAGAACACATGAATTCCTTGTTAATAATTTACAAAATCATCTATGAATAGAATTTTTTTATAAAACGGACTTTTGATTCTGGAATATACAATTTTTCGACAGGTTACCTACTCTGTGGTACTTGGTCAAGTACACATGTAAGTGCAAGTAAAAGAAGTAAAATCAAGCTTACAGTCTGTGCAATTTTTGGGGAAAATTAACTGTTTTCCAATGATTTTGCCATGTATAGAAAACATAAAACAGTTAATTTTCCTCCAAAACTGCACCAGTTGTAAGCTTGTTTTACTTGCTATCACTTTACCGAAATCCAGAACGTCCAACTACAGAGTACATGTAGGTAACCTGTCGAAAAAATTATATATTTCGGAGTCAACAAGTCAGTAAAATGATCAACAGGCTCTCAAGAGCCTGAATCGCTCACCTGTAATTTTTTGCTTAAATCTTTCATCAATGATTATTTTTGCTTTTCAATATATATATATTCATGAGTGGCTTAAAAATGCCATTTAAACGTCTTTGTATCTGTCATATTTTCTTCAAAAGCAAAAAAATGCATTTTACCCTTATGTTCCATTTTAGCTATAGTGGCAATGTTTCTTGACATACAAGGAAATAAAATACAAAATTTATACTATATACTCTGAAACTCATTCAGCCCAAGTTTGGCTGAAATTGATTCAGCAGTTTCAAAGGAGAAGATTTTTTAAAGTAAGCAAACAAGATGAACAAATTGTGAAAAATTGTCTTTAAAGGGCAATTACTCCTAAAGGGGTCAATTGACAATTTTGGTCATTAAACTTATTTGTAGATCTTACTTTGCTGAACATTTTTGCTGTTAAAAGTTTATCTCTATCTATAATAATATTCAAGATAACAACCGAAAACTACAAAATTTCCTTAAAATCATCAATTCAGGGGCAATAACCTAAAAATCAGATACCCGATTTAGCTGATAATTTCAGGGCAGATAGATCTTGACCTAATGAATACTTTAACTTCTTGTCTGATTTGCTCTAAATGCTTTAGTTCTTGAGATACAAGTCAAAATCTGCATTTTAGTTTTTACCCTATGTTCTATTTTTAGCCATGGCAGCCGTGTTTTCTGAGGAAACAGAAAATAAAACACAAACTTTATTCTAGATAACCTAAGAATCATTCAGCTGAAGTTTGGTTTAATTTGGTTCAGTAGTTTCAGGAAGATTTTTTAAAGTTAGAAAACATGATGACCAAGTTGTGTAAAATTGTCTTTATCTATATTAATATTCAAGAAAATTTCCTTAAAATTACCAATTTAGTGGCAGCAACCCAACATTGGGTTATTAGATTCATCTGAAAATTTCAGGGCTGATAGAACTTGACCTAATGAACATTTGAAGAAATTGTGTGGGTAATGTATATAATTTTTGGTAAACAGGGTAACATAATTTTGCTAAGGATTCAACCAAAAAGCCAAAGACAAGTAATAACTTTCAGAATCATTTTATCAATTTAAGATTTAATCTAAGTAATAAAAAAGAGGCAAAAGACACCAAAGGAACATTCAATAATAACTTTCAGAATCATTTTATTAATAATTTAAAGAAAATAACACTTCTGTCATGGTTTAGAATTATAAGGATTTAAATAATGGATGAGTAAACTGGGATGCTGACTCACAAACTTTATATACCTGGATCTGTGATATGATCTAAATCAAACAACTTCTTTTTGGGGCCATGCATTATTTAATTCATGTTATCTCTAATGATTACACTAAGTTACCTGTGTGCAATAAATACATCATGTATAAAAAGAAACCTTTTCTGCATTCCTTATGAAAAGGACATATATATAATAAAATGGCTAATTGTAATAAACATTGAATAACGAATATAATATACATATATTATTACGATAAAATGTCAAAACACGAAATGACGGCATTCAATAATGTAATTCTGTAGGGATAAACTCCTTATGAGAGGGTTGGAACTTGGAAGGACATTTTTTCAGGACGTCAGGATTGAATCTTTAATTTTTTCATTTTGAATTTGGGATTTACACTTATTGGGACTCGGAAATGTATGTTTTTTTTTCGGGGGATGTGGTAAAGACATATTGGTAAAGAATGCTTTATTTTTGGGGAAATTCAAGATTCAACTTATTTTGCCCTAGAATTCAGGATGACACCCCCTCCTACCACCCCTTATGAAGACAACACAAAATGAAAGGGCTAATTGCAATAAGCTTTGAATAAAAAATACATTATATATTATTTTTCAAAATCAACATCTTGTCAAATCAGCACCTGCATCATGTACATGCATTTCAAGTCATTTCTGCATTTGGTTATTCAATTGGCGCCTAATATTATTTTACCTTTTTCTTTCGTTTTTATTTGAGGTAAGGGGAGAATAGTTTTTCTTTTTTTTTAATATATTTGTTTGCAAAACTTACAATTTCAGAGGTTAATTAAAAAGATACATTTTGTACATCGTTAAAATATCAGCACATGTAATTACTCAGTTAGAATACACAATCAAAAATAATCTGTTGCAATTGGCTTGCTGTTTGAAATTTTCTCAATATTCTATAATATTTTGATAGGTTATCACTGTAAAACTTATGAACTTATATCAATTAAAAACATTAACCAGTTTGTTGTTTTAACCATTTTCAGGTAGTTTTTGATCTTTTATAATTGAAAAAAACTTAAATTAAACAAAGAAGCCATTACTGAAGCTGTTGTTTAATCCACAGATGAAGATAAAAACAAACTAATCATTGTAATTTAAATTGTCTTTTCTGCATTTACTGTCTACTTGTACATAATGAATTACACTGACACCAATTTTGTATGTTTACTATCAATGTGCAGTTGTCATGAAATAGATGTTCCTTTATAATATAAGTTCAAAAGGAACAGATATTATGGCATTATTAATAACTAAAGATTCCAATGGAACTTCTGCTATGCGAAACAAATATATTCGTCGATATGTTCAGTGAAAATATTTTTAAAATATATGGAGAAAAACGAAGTTTTCAATAGTTTACCTGGCTGATAAACATAATGATAATTTTGGGTGCTGAAATAACTACCTCAGCAGTGGCGGATCCAGGGGGTTCCGGGGGTTGGAACCCCCCTTTTTTTTGACGATCAATGCATTTGAATGGGGACATATAATTGGACCCCCCCCCCCTTTATCCTGGGTTGGAAACCCCCCTTTTAAAAATGGCTGGATCCGCCCCTGCTCAGATGGCAAATTAACCATGTCCCCATATGACTAGGTGCCGTATTGACTATTTCAGGTGCTGATTTAACCTTATCCCTTTTGGGGTTCTGAGTCAGGTGCTATTTTCTCTGATTTGGCCGCCTCTGCCTCTGAGGCAGCCAAATAAGAAAATCGCTCTGGACTCAGAATCCCAAAAGGGATTAGATTTAACCAAGTCCCAAAGTGACTAGAATTCAAATGAATGAATGAAACCGGACTTCCTTCAATTTATATGTATATATAAAAAAAAAGTCCTATAATTCAGTTTTTGTGAGTTAATTAGCCAATACACACAGAGAGTGCATATTCTCATACTCCCAACACTGATGCTGGTGTAACACAGTGTCACACTGTGAAACACCGATTTATCTCCCAAAATACTCCCATCTGGGGAGGATTTAATGACCTGTTGATTGCAGGTAAAAGTAATAAAAATCAACAAAGCATGCCTGTATGGTATGACAGTGACATGTAATTACAGGTCAGCTATTCTATTACTTCTTCATTTTTCAATTATTTCCTATTAAGTTTTATTTCTGAAAGATATAAAAAGGTAATGAAATGATTTTTAAAAATTTTTACAAATATATATTTCATTAATATTTTTGTTTGTTTATCTTGTTAGATTGGGAATAATTTACATTCTTTCATAATCAAGAATGGCAACTTGATATTTATAATAAGTTGTATTTATAGTCAGTTTAAAAAATAATAGTAATGATAAAAGCAAATAATAATGAATAAAATAAAATTATATATACATATATCTTCCCTTAATTTTTATTATTTAGATTTAGAAAAAGATTGAATAAATTCAGTTAAGCATACATGTCTTGATTTCTAATAAATATACTCCACTTATATGTGATATTTTGCTTTGTTTCTATCTAAATTTAATGTATATAAAAAGAATATTATGCAGATTTAATTATGTTTTTTAGGTATGAAAACCAACACTGTATATAATTTTAATAAATAAAGTTGTTCAGGATTCTATAATTAAATCAGAGACATATATAATTATATGTCTCTGATTAAATTTAACAAATCTCACACTTTTCTTCATTATTGTAACTTTTAATGACAGGAAATACAAGAAATGTTTGTTGTAGTCAACAGCTACTGGCAACCTTCAAAGGTAATTATGGCAATAAAAATCATGGTGTTGGGAGAAACGACACCAGGGTAATAAACAATTAAGGGATTAGATGGAGGAATTACTCCTAAGTTTCTCCCAATTCCCTCCCAAGATTTTGAGAGTTTTGCTGAAGTTTTTCAGTGTGGCACCAAGCTTTTACACAGTGTTTGGAGTATGAGAATCGGTAATCTCTGTATAACGTGCGTAGTGATTTTACGATAATTATATGAATGAACAAGAGCAACTTGATCTCTTTCAAAAAGGAAACACGAATTAAAAAACATAAAACCGAATAAGAGATAATTCAGTCAAATTTTCAATATTTCATCAACAACTGACATGATTTGATATTTTGTTGAAACATCTCAAGAACGAAATCGCAGGTATAAAAATGCACTTTCACTCGGACTTCTATGTTCTTTGCGGTCAAACGGTTGTCTCCTTAAATAAAACAAGAGTGCTTAGCTGAAATGTCTCGCCTTCTTTACTAATCACTGATATTATGTTGATAGTCCTAAATATAAAGCTTTATTACAACTGTCACATAAACTTAACATTAACCAAGAAAACTAAACATTGACAAATGAACCATGAAAATGAGGTCAAGGTCAGATGAACCATGCCAGGCAGGCATGTACAGCTAACAATTCTTCCATACAACAAATATAGTTGACCTATTGCTTATAGTTTAAGAAAAAACAGACCAAAACACAAAATCTTAACACTGAGCAATGAACTGTGAAAATGAGGTCAAGGTCAAATAAAACCTGCACGACTGACATATAGATCATAAAATGTTTCCATACACCAAATATAGTTGACCTATTGCATATAGTATTAGAAAAAAAGACCAAAACTCAAAATCTTAACTTTGTCCACTGAACCATGAAAATGAGGTCAAGGTCAAATGACACCTGAAAGCTAGACATGTACACCTTAGAATCTAGTAGACCTATTGCATACAGTATAAGAAAAACAGACCAAAACACAAAAACTTAACTATAACCACTGAACCATGAAAATGAGGTCAAGGTCAGATGACACTTGCCAGTTGGACATGTACACCTTACAGTCCTTCCATACACCGAATATACTTGACCTATTGCTTATAGTATCTGAGATATGGACTTGACCACCAAAACTTAACCTTGTTCACTGATCCATGAAATGGGGTTGAGGTCAAGTGAAAACTGTCTGACGGGCATGAGGACCTTGCAAGGTAGGCACATACCAAATATAGTTATCCTACTACTTATAATAAGAGAGAATTTAACATTACAAAAAATGTTAACTTTTTTTTCAAGTAGTCACTGAACCATGAAAATGAGGTCAAGGACATTGGACATGTGACTGACGGAAACTTCGTAACATGAGGCATCCATATACAAAGTATGAAGCATCCAGGTCTTCCACCTTCTTAGATATAAAGCTTTTAAGAAGTTAGCTAACGCCGCTGCCGGATCACTATCCCTATGTCGAGCTTTCTGCGACAAAAGTCGCAGGCTCCACAAAAATACATCTACAAGAACATATGTTGAAACTTCACAAACCCACTACGGTTTTTCAACTGTTTCAATTAATGTATTTCATTAGAAAACATACATAGAATTTTTAGAATGACAGACCAGGAGTCTTCTCAAAACACTTTGGCTTGATTTGGGTCACAAATGCCATAGCATGAAAGCAATTGCTTTAAAAATATGAGTTTAATACTATAGTATATTGAAATGTGCCTTACTAGCCAAAATTGCGCATTTATGGGTCTTTTAATATTGAAACACCTTCGGCTTCGGGGTGCGACTTTTTACCCCAATATACCCCAACATACCCCAATATACCCCAATATACATCAAAAAACAGTTTCAACAAAATATTATTGAATAATAATAGCATTTTAGGCACTTCTATGTTATTTTAACACCAACAATACTTTATTTTATAAATATATTTAATTTTAAATCACTTTTTTCATTGAAACTTGTTCCGTTCTTGTCAGCCGCTTACGATCACAAAATGACTTTTTACCCCAATATACCCAAATATACTCCAATAAAACGTTTCAGTGCAACATTCATGTTCTGGAATGATATTTTAACCATATTTATTTTTAAAAAAAATCCTATGCACATTTGTGTGCATTTAGAAGCTTTTTAAACTATAGTTAACTCGAATACTGATAATGGTAGCACTAAAGACCAGAATGGACCTGAAAATATACAGGGCAATTTTTAAATTGCAATTTCTTTTTCACTCCTTCAAATTTAAGTTTTATTCAATAACATTTGTGTTTTCTGAATTAAATTTGAAATGTTTTTTCATACATGTAGATAAAATTAGAAATATTTTACTAATGTTTTGAAATATTTTTTTCAATTTTGATTTTTTTTCTCATATTTTTAAAATAATTGTCTCAAATAAAATTTGAAAAATTTTCTCCTACATGAAATAAGATTTTCGAATTTTCATTGAACAAATTATGTTTAATCATCACATGCTTAAAATTTACCTAAACTTGGACGGACCAGAAACTACAAAGATGGTAGTTTTATTTATATTTTTCACTTTTCAATAGATAAACTTCAAATTAAAAATTCCATTCATCTAGACGGGAAAATAATTTTTCTGATGCCACAACTCAGGACTGAATGGGGAGATTTAAAGACTTAAATGGACATCTATCTTACGGTTGGATTCATTTAAACTTAAGAATTATTTATTCATTGGATTTCCTTCTTATTTTAAAGTCGAGGCTAGTCATTTAATTAAAATCAACCAAGTTTTAAAGAATTATATGTTTATAATAAATAAAAAAAACTTGGACCTAAACGTTAACATTGAAAGACATCAAGACAAGAAATTCTGTATATTTTTTTTTTAATTTATTTATCTTCATAAGTAATCACTAATTCCAACCTTTATAGTTTGGACTGAAAACGAGAAAAAAATATTTTTAGATGATAGAAGAAGGTATATCTAAAAAAGTCTGAATGTTCCCGAATTGTATCTACCATTCTGCAGATAGCATATTTAATATTTATTCGAAGAAGAAAAAAGTCTTTTAAGCCAACACTCTTCTTCTTCTTCTTTGATATAGTAGTTAAAAAAACTCAGTAATGAGTACTCAATACTTGTGCGTTACGTAGGTGCTGGTAATGTCTATTTACAATAAAAGACCAAAGATAAAAAAAAAATATGGTGCATGCTGTACAGTTGGAGCAGGATAAAAACATTCCTTCATCTATGTAATCAGTCTTGAAAGCTTCCATATAGTTGGAGCTTTCACTGTCGATTTCGGTAATGTATTCCAGGCTATTACTGTTCTCGGAAGTGAACTGGGAAAAGGAAAAGGCCTAACTGTTTCTAAAAATATACAGGTAGATTTATAGAAACTTGTAAAACTCATATATTTTCAATGGATCTTCTGCAAAATTGGATTATATTAATGAAAGAGAGTGTCGTTTTATAAAATGAAAAGATCTGAATGGCTCAGAAAATTGAAAAATATATACATACAAATAAGAAGATGTGGTATGATTGTCAATGAGAAACTTTTCACCAGAATAGAAGCTGGGACTATTACAATAATGTAAGTGTAATAGTTCCAGGTAGAAGTTTGCAATTATAATGGTCACCGTACAGCAAGCAAAAATCATTCCGTATGTAGCAAGCTATAAAAGGCCCTGGCATGTAGCTGGGAAGTCATTTCCTTTTTTATACGCCCGTCAATTTTTGACGGGACGTATTATGGTATACAAATGTCCGGTGTCCGTCCGTCTGTCTGTCCGTCCGTCTGTCTGTCCGTCTGTCCGTCTGTCTGACCGGCGTAAACATGTCGCACAGTAACTTGAGAATGACTTATCCAAATTTCATGAAACTTAACATAGTTGTTTCTTATGATGGTCAAACGATCTGTATACTTTTTGGTGAAAATAAGATTAAAACTTTTTGAGTTACGGGACTTAGTAACTAAAACAGGTGCATGTTTTTTTTCACATGTCGCGCCGTATCTCAAAAACAATTTATGATTATTGCTTAAAACTTTACACGCTTCTAAGTTATATTAATCTTAAGATCTGTATACTTTTTGGTGATGATTCAAAATTTTATTTTAGAGATATTGAGTATTTTGTTAAAAAAGGGGGAGGGTTTTTTCACATATCGCACCATATCACAAAAACAGTTTATGATTATTGCTTAAAACTTTACACACTTCTTAGTTATATTAATCTTAAGATCTGTATACTTTTTGGTGATGATTCAAAATTTTATTTTTGAGTTATTGAGTATTTTGTAAAAAAAGGGGGAGGGGTTTTTCACATGTCGCGCCGTATCTCAAAAAAGATTTATGATTATTGCTTAAAATTTTACACTTCTTAGTTATATCAATCTAAAGATCTGTATACTTTTTGGTTTTGATTCAAAATTTTATTTTTGAGATAGTGATTTTTTTTTTTAAAGGGGGGTTTTCACATGTCGCGCCGTATCTCAAAAACGATTTATGATTATTGCTTAAAATTTTACACACTTCTTAGTTATATTAATCTAAAGATCTGTATACTTTTTGGTTTTGATTCAAAATTTTATTTTAGAGATATTGAGTTTTTTGTAAAAAAAAAAGGGGGTTTTCGCATGTCATGCCGTATGTCAGAAACTATTTATGCTTATTGCATAAAAATTCACACACAAGACGACGGGCGTATCATGCGCTCATGGCGCAGCTGTTTATTTTAAATCGTATATACTTTTTCTTTGGCGCCAATGATACTATATGTATTCTGAAATATAATGACGCCAATGAGTTGGTGCACAAAAGGATGCATTTTTGACGGTCAGGTGCTGGCGAAAACACACCAAACGTGAATCACATTTTGTTTTCTTTTAAAATCTCAGTAGAAACACCTACAAATAAAGTATTTTTCTCTTTATTGTATTAAAATTTTGTACAAGACCAGTTTTATATAAAAATGTGTTCTAAAATATGAAAACTAGAAATACAGCAAATAAAAAGGTTCCTCTACGAAATGTCTCGGCAGTTCTGTATGGCTAGGGATTATAGACTCTGCTCTAATAAATAGCTATTGGATAGGACTACAACGAGACTGCAAAGAATTTCTAGGGTAAGCATTCCTAAAGGTCGAAAATTTCGTGCGAAACATGGAAATAAAGCCAAATTCGATCAAATACGCTATGGGGCAACCCACTGTCAAACCCATTGTCTCGGTAGTTCTTTATGGCTAGGGATTATAGACCCTGCCCTAATGAATAGCTATTGAATAGTACTACAACGTGAGGGTAAAGAATTTCTGGGGTAAGTAGCAGAGTCTATAATCCCTAGCCATACAGAACTGCCGAGGCAATTGATTTAACAAGTGGGTGACCCCAATGTGTATTTTATCAATTTTGACCATTTTTCCGTGTTACGGACGAAATTTTCGGCCGTTAAGAATACTGTCCCCCGAAATTCTTTACCCTCACGTTGTAGTACTATCCAATAGCTATTCATTAGGGCAGGGTCTATGATCCCTAGCCATAAAGAACTACCGAGACAATGGGTTTGAAAGTGGGTAGCCCCAATGCGTATTTGATCAAATTTAACTTTTTTTCCGTGTTACGGACGAAATTTCAGGCCTTTAAGAATGCTTATCCCAGGAATTCTTTACCCTCACGTTGTAGTACTATCCAATAGCTATACGTTAGGGTTCCGTTTATAATCCCTTGCCATAAAGAACTACCGAGACAATGGGTCGTAAAAATGGGTGTCCCCAATGCGTATTTGATCGAATTTGGCTTTATTTCCATGTTTTGGACGACATTTTCGGCCTTTTGGAATGCTTACCCCAGAAATTCTTTACCCTCACGTTGTTGTACTATCCAATAGCTATTTATTAAAGTAGAGTCTATAATCCCTAGCCATAAAGAACTACCGAGACAATGGGTCGTAAAAGTGGGTGACCCCAATGCGTATTTGATCGAATTTGGCTTTATTTCCATGTTTCGGACGACATTTTCGGCCTTTTGGAATGCTTACCCCAGAAATTCTTTACCCTCCCGCTGTAGTACTATCCAATAGATTTTAATTAAAGTAGAGTCTATAATCCCTAGCCATACAGAACTGCTAAGGACTGCCAAGGCAATGGGTTGGAAAGTTGGTGACCCCAATGCGTATTTTATCAAATTTGACTTTTTTTCCGTGTTACGGACGAAATTTCCGGCCTTTAAGAATGCTTACTCCAAAAATTCGTTACCCTCACGTTGTAGTACTATCCAATAGCTATACGTTAGGGTTCCGTTTATAATCCCTAGCCATAAAGAACTACCGAGACAATGGGTCGTAAAAGTGGGTGTCCCCAAAGCGTATTTGATTGAATTTGGCTTTATTTCCATGTTTCGGACGACATTTTCCGCCTTTAGGAATGCTTACCCCAGAAATTCTTTACCCTCCCACTGTAGTAGTATCCAATAGCTATTTATTAAAGCAGAGTCTATAATCCCTAGCCATACAGAACTGCCGAGGCAATGGGTCGGACATGTGAGTTATGAAGTTGTATTGTCGGTATACAACTACCATGAACATTTTTATTTTACATCAAAATTCAATGTTTTCAGTCGTTTATATGAGTTTTGAAAATTGCAAATGTGGGTTAAACATGCGTTAATACGAATCACATCCTGGACTTAACAGATATACTGTGTTTGAATCGTCGTCATGATTTATTTATTGTAAATGCTAATTACAAAATCGTAAATATGAGTTAGAAATCTACAAACTAAAGTTAGAATTTTGTTAATGGGATATAAAAATCTTTGATTTACTATACAAATCTTGTTTTCGAACAAAAATGTCAAAAACTATGATTTTAAAGAAAAATAAAATTGTCGCTCAAGTAGTTTTCCAAACGCAATTGCAGGATGACGAATTGCAGGATAGCTTTTCATAAAGAGAATTGCAGGAAGTGAATTGCTGGATAGCTTGACAGTAGTGACGTACAGTTGAAATTTTGTAATGTTAAGCTAAGATAGCATGATGTTATATTATTATAATGTCACGATAGGCTTTTGATACAATTTGCTCATTTAAAACTACACCACGTACAGCTGAAAGTACGTGACGTTAAGCTAAGATAGCACGTTGTTATATCATTAGAATGTCACGATAGGCTTACCACACGATATGCTCAATTAGAACTACATGACTTACAGTTGAAACTAGGTGATGTTAAGCTAAGATAGCATGTTGTTATATCATTTGAATGTCACGATAGGCTTACCATACAATATGCTCATTCAGCTTAGCATATTGTAATTTAGAGTTAGCATTTTGATGACTCAATTCAACATCACGCTGTCTTAAGTTTACATTTTAAGCTTCAGCATAATGTTTTGTAAATCTCTAATATATGACAGCTGAGGCTTTCTATAATAGTGGTTTAGAGGTCGAACCTGGTCGAATTTTTCTATGGCGAGTTAAAGAAATTTCTTTTTTATCGAGATTCAAAGTAGTGTAATCATATTTTATGCCAGAATAAAAGAACTTATTATTTTTTTAGAAAAGAAAAGAAAAAAGATTTTTACAAGTGTTAAAACTTTCTGTCGTTACGGTAACACCAAGTTTTAGAAAATAAAGAGAAAAAAGGAATACATTATACATTCTATACACCTTTCCGCTTACCATTTTTGTGATTGTTTTGCAATTAAATAGCTGGTGGTATAATCTGATTGTCGATTTCATTTTAGAAGCAAACAATATATAGATAATTAAGCGTTATAATTGCCATGATAAAATGAAAATATAGGAGTTTTGTCCTGTGTCATTCATGGTTTTTCCCTTCTTCTTACAATTGTGTTAGAGGTGTGATTCGTACTATAAATACAGCTACATATCCCTCCGTAAGTCTGACCGCGTTCATGATCAGTAATTGTCAACGTACTTTAGTGTACCTTATTTTTATAACTCCTTTGGTTTGGTATGAAACCAGTTGTGTGTATTTTCTATTACAGTAATTGATTACATGATCGTTGATTTCACAACGTTCAGTGGCAAATATTTGATGCATATTCAGGACTAATAAGAACAATGTAAACATTGATCACACTTTAGGCGTAGAAAATATTTACGAATATAGGAGAAAAAATACAAACTCCCATGCATTCAACGCTTTTCAACACAGATTATGTGTAATGAGGTTATCTAAATCGGGTATTTTCTACATTTCTTAACTAAAGAAAATAACAATAAATATTTTTTTTTAGTTGTCTATTTGTTTATCACAAGTCCGTTTCCCGGTTTTTTTCACATGTAGGCTAAACGCAATAAAGATAAAAGCTTAAAAAATAATTATTTCATAATTTCACTCATTCAAGATTTGTTTTACTGCATGAATTAATTAATAAATAAGATATATTCAATCATTTTGGTTTTGACAGAGTTTATACCATAACATATTTGTCTCAGTACCTGATGGTCACATGAACATGAGGGTATTCCATCAAGAATATACAATATACGAGGTTGTCGGGTAAATGTAGATTGCGGATTAAGAAGTTGGATATCAAACTTGAATAAACAAACTGAGGCGAATTTAACACGGATATGTATTTTCTCTTCAACAATATTTTAATTCTCTGATCTTTATTTTCATTTAAACTAGGTTAATACATTTTATGGCATATAAAATAAAAAATAAACATCAGATGTATTTGAAGGCATTTTGTAAATAAAGTAAAGGGTCAGGCAAATATATCAAGTATTCCGTTTTAGAAAGTTTTTATATATGATTTTTTTTACTTGAAATTGTGTTTACGGGTTTTAAGTTATTTTACAATTATTGATTTTCTGATTAAATAGTTAAATTTGTGGTATTATCATAATAATTCTTTAATTTATTTAAAATAAACATTTAACACTTTCTCGGATTAACTTTTCATCGTGTTCATGATAACTTTGTTAACCCTCTAGGATTATTAAAAAATGACTGATTTTTTTTACCATGGGTGTATTTTTGTTCCGTTACTGAGGATATTTTTGTCCTTTATGAACCCACAGGAGAAATTTGACTCCAATATGATATATTTTGTCTCATATTAATAAATGGTAGTTTTATCCGATAAATTTTTATCAGTTATAGTCGTTATTTTGATAAATTCAATAATTCATTGAAGTTTCGTATGCATCTATGAAGATAAAAAAATCCCGTGCAGCAATTTTCTCCAGGAACGCTCAAAGCAAAATATTTGAAAGCCAAAGAATGCATAAAAAAGATAGGAGTGAAGAGGTTTATGACCAAAAAAGGACCTACACATCGCCACCTTCTTTGTGTGTCTGTTCAAAGTCAGGAGCATGTACTTCAGTGGTTGTTGTTACTTCAAGTCTGATATTTTTTTTTTTTGTAAATGCTTTGTTATAAATTAGGCCGTTACTTTTCTCAAGGAATTGTTTCATATTTTTCATGTCGAGGCGGGCCCTTTTATAACCAACTTTACGGTTTCCATATTTTTCCATATTGAAGGTCGTACGGTTGCCTAAAACACAACTAAATGATCGAAAAAAGAGAATATACTTGCACTGACGATTTTGATACAAATATGGTAGTAAATTAATAATATAACAATTATAGCCTATGCATGAGGTCAATAGAGGAGACATCGACCCAAAGAAGTATATCGTCCTCAGTCCATATACTTTTTTAGGTCAATATATCATTGTATCGACCTCATACAAAGGCTATAATTGTATAACATGGAACCGAAAAATACATAGTTCGGCTGAAACATGCTCCTTTATATTAGTATTTAGTGCAAGAAAACGTTTGTGAATTGTTTAAGACAGACCGGAAGAATCGGGTTTTCTATGTGCTTTATATCTTGTACCTTTGCAAGACTTGTCATTCATATTCTTCAGCAGGGGACATTATTCCTACTCTAAACAAACAAGAATACTGCTTAATACCAGATAAGCAATAGTATTTTTTAAATTTCATAGAATACTCCTTAATATGGGCTACAGTATTTAGTGGACAAGCAGTATTTTTAAATTGATTTAATACTTAGTAAAACCACAATTATTTTGATAGCCAATATGTTTCCATCAAAAATTACATATGCTCATTGGTAAACGGACAGAAAGTCACAGGACATAAAGTCACAAATTTGAAAGGACAAAAAGTAACAGGACAAAAAGTCCCAAATAATGTGTTGACAATTGTTCGAATATATAAGAGAAAGATCTTACAATATTTCCTAGGATTTTTCAGTATACGGATATGGATAGTAAACTGCACATTGCTAGAAAACAAAGAAATATTGATGCCAACGTTAAAAACGTGAGTAATGTAATTCAAATAGACAGGAAATACGAAAAAAAGATTTAAAAAACAAAAATAAACAAAATTTTAATCTGCAAACCGAGTCCCTGAGGTAATTTTTTAGATTTTAAAAACGAACTTAGTGTGCATTTCTTTCTAACCAAAGTTTGGTAAACGTTGTGTGCCGTTTGTTATAGTTTGTTAAACGTTACAAAAGTAGAAACAAATGCATCGTTTAATCAGTGTTTACTGACCCTGTTTGAACTGTGAAAACGCATGCACATGTTGTTGGTATTTGAACTTATTACGCGGGGAAAATAGCCTCCGTATAAGATGTTATAGACACAGAGGACATCGCTCCTCTATGCATATTTAATTTTTTTGGCAGTTCTTCATCTTCATCAGATAAATGTATGAAGATAGTGATGATAAGCCTTTTTATTGAAGATAATAGAAATGAAAGAACGGATGGTAATACCTAAATTTTAGTAATTTTAGACATTGTTTTGAGTTATGACAAGCAAGAACATACATTTTTTTAGTGCGAAATATATGTTTAGGTATTGATTAAATGTTTAAGTTAGAAAGAAATTCATCGTTTGTACTAACAAACGACGAACGACAAACTATAGACGCATTTGCAGCGAGTGTATAGTTTGTCAAAGTTTATGCAAACTTTGCAAACGTATGTTAGAAACAAATGATCTAAACGTGTGCTCGCTGAACCGTTTGTATCGTTTGTGTAAGAAAGAAATGCGCTCTTAGCGAGATATTCGTTATTTTCATAAAATAATGCGGGCACGTGTCAACGATTACACAACTACTCAGCCGTGAATTATACAATCAACAAAATTGATTGGATTATCCTTATTGCTTATGACTATAATGTTATGAGAACAGTGTTTTGAATAAAATAGAATTAATTATACATGTTCAACGATGTTTTTGAGTTGTTTCTGAATTGTTCCATGTTATTAATACTTTAAGGGTAGTGCGTTTTTGTGATTATGGAGAACAAAATATATGATAAATGATAGAAACAAAGAGGAAAACAGAGTCAAATTCATTTTTCAAAATTTATTTTCACATTGAAATATACTATTCATTGATTCTATAAACCCCATCAAGACCCTCACAATGTTGATTGAGCTGATGCGTTCTGTATTTTGAGGTATGAGAGATAACTAGTACTGCGTGTGAGTCCTGGAAAATAATGCGGATTGGTCTGTTGTTTCAACAGATGAATTAATCAACAACATCCTGTCATTGTTTATTGAACCTGAATGACCACCTAGGGTATACATCGATATCCTGTGACACGAGTGTAATCTATTGAATAACTTATCAAATTGCACATCACTAAGTTTAAAATTACAATTAGCAGTACAATTCAACTAATTCAACATTTTGAAGTCTGATGATAACTCCACCTATCAGAATTTAAAACAAGACACTTGATTAACGTCTCTATAGTATGCAAGAACATAAAATACCATATTGCAATTCTGACAAAAAGAAACATACTATACGAATAACAACAGCAACAAATAAAACAGATAACATAACAATTATCATAATGCATCAGTAGCAGGTAAACACTATTATAATGAGACTACAATAAATTGCTTTTTTCTTTTAAAAACATTGAAATATAGCTGTAAATCACATGCTGATATCATGTACCATAGATTATACATCTATGCATGTACTTAGTTTTGTTTCGTTTGGTTTTCTGCTGTTTTATATATCGGAATGAAATTATTTCTAAGTACAAATATTTTTTACATACAAATAGATAGTGAAGTTAACCTCCTTTAGTGTTTCTCTATAGAATGATGATTAATTCTGTTCTCTGATAGGAAATCCGACAAGTACACTGTTTCAATTAGAAACTAGTTATTTAAAAGTATGTAAATTTATATGATTAAAAATTGGAAAAACGATTTTCTTTCTCAAATCTTGTGGAGTCCCCTGGATATCTTAAACTTTCTCCTCTTTTAACAGAACATCAAAAGCATTTTCCTCGGACAATTGTATCATTCAAGTTGTTTAGTTCTTATAGAATAGCTATACATACCTTTGTAATAGCAAAAATGCGAATTTGTATAGAAAATTTTATTTTAGAAAAAAAATCAAAATCATTCGAAAAAAAAACACCAATTTTTTATAACCCGATTAATTCACTCCTCGCCATATCGATATCTCCTACTTATGACGTATCCGTCATAGAGCACAGAAATATAAAGATTGAATTAGTAAATATGTGTCTTCATTTTTTTCTTCTTCAGTCAACGATTAGTAAGACACAAGACACAATTCAAGTTTCTTTTCCTAATTTTAAAATCAATTTTAAAGCATTCTGAATATTAATAAAGTAGATGTGAGATATTCAATGAAACAGCAATCAAGATATATTACAGATTTTCAACATTCTTCAATCATGATAAATAAAGCAGCCAAGATATTTGAGTGCACTCTTTTTTTTATTGATAAATTTTTTTGTGCTTAATTAAAGATTGTAAAGTGCCGATTTTTTTTCTGCATAATACTTTTGATATGTTCGCAATTTAAAAAAAACCCTTTGCCTCAGTAATTTCAAGATTTTATAGTGTATTATTTCACCATAAATACAAATTTTATTGTCAATTTAGCGGTATTTCTAACATTGCCTATGAGAGAGAGATTTGGCTTGCCATAAAACCAGGTTCAACCCACCATTGTTAAATTGAATTGGATTCACTGTAACTCCATTTACCGGTAAATTTCATTAATCTCTTTGACAAAAAAAAAACCCACCTTTCTCCGACATGGATTTTTTACCTTTAAAAGCTTAAAAATTACCATAGAGCAAATTAAATGGATGATTAATATTGACCATTTGGTATAGGCATATGTCCGTTTTCAAAGCGATACGTACATGCAGGACATACATTATTTTGTTGAATAAAATCAAATCTACAAATGGGTGCCGTAGGAGGACCACTGGAGTTTTGAGCAAGGATTTCTTGGCATGTAACAGATCGAAAACTCGGGGTAATGATATTTCATGTATGTTTGAATACATGGAGGGTTACCCCGGCATCCTTTGCAAAAAAAAAAAAATTTCTTCTATGTGCCTTCGGACTTTATGTTTTGAATTGTAGTTCCACTTTCCATATTCGGTATTTATTCTGAGTCAAGTGCCTGTGCGGAGACTCCAAGCAGACAACACGCATGTGTATCACGGCATTGTAGATTTTCTTATAAAATAACGAGAGTTGCCGGTCCGGTACATGAATAGATCGGTTAGAAAGCTAGGTTTTAATTTTTAAATTAATTAGATTGGAAAGTTTAATTCGAGGGTTGAAAATAGAGAGCGCAAAAAAGGGGGTTGGGGGTGTTCCACAGGGAATATTTTAATTTTATAAACGCTACATTTGAAAGGTTTATATTTTTCTATTTAATGTTTAACTAGTAATTGATGCCGTAGGAGGTCCATCGGAGTTTTGAGCAAGGATTTCTTGGCATGACAAACAATTCCAGATGTTGGTCCGAGAAGCGTGAACACACCGACCTGACCAACATAGAATTTCCGCTGACCAATGTCCTAACTGAGTGAAAGATACAAACATTTTATAAACATAAAAAGATAACTTTAAATGTTTAACATATAAGGATTATATATTATTTTCAAAGAAAACAAATATTTGAGAAAATATTTCCAAATTTGAGAAAAAATTTCGAGTTTTATTTTAGAAAAAAACATCATATAGAAAACAAAACACAAAATACATTTACAATCTCAAAATTTTAAGGGAGAAAAAAGAAATTGCAAAAATTTACCGGTAGCCTATATTTTAAGGTTCGTTCGTTCGGGTTTTTAGTGTAACCTTCGTCAATACATGAATAAAGAACCCGTGTTTTAAAAGCCTCTAAATGCACAAAAAATGTAAACAGTTGTGTTCAATTTTAATATATCTGCTTGTTATATCATTCCTTATCGTGGAAATTGTGTTGAAACTGTTTATTCGAGTATATTTGGGTATATTGGGGTAAAAAGTCATTTTGTGATCGTAAGCGGCTGACATGAACAGAACAAGTTACGAGGGAAAAAGTGATTTAAAATTAAATATATTCATAAAATAAAGTATTAATGTCGTTAAAATAACATTTAAATGCCTAGTGTAACATTGTTATTCAATCAAATTATGTTTAAACTGCTTTTTGAGGTATATTGGGGTATGTTGGGGTATATTGGGGTATATTGGGGTAAAAAGTCACGCCGTCGGCTTCGCCTGGTCTGTTCGTCGTGCAAAGGTGTAAATAAGTTTGGATTTGGTGCCTTAAGCAGGCAAAAATAGAAATATAAATGAAAATAAAAAGGTAGAATAAATTGCCATTACTAGATTGTTTTAAATTGGATATCATATCACAGTCACAGTCTTGGTACAGTCAGAACACCACCGTGACCATATCTTTTCTTTGTATATTAATGGGAGATAACTACGGTTAAGAATAAATACTGGGGATAATCTCAAAACCAAACATTTTAGTTAAACCGAGTGATATGATATCCTAAGTTTCTGACACTTCTTTTTCGTAAGCGTTCTTAAAGGTGCAATTTCAAGCGTATTGTGAATTATATCAAGGACTATTATACTAATATATCAATATAATTATTGTCCAGCCATACCAATAGTTTAAAGAGTAATAATAGCAGTTATTAAGTAAACAAAAAGCTGGGCTCCAATAAGATCTTTGTTTATTATAACAAAAAAAAATTAAAAAAGAAAGACAATCGATACTAACTGAGAGATTAAAAGCCATTAGTTGAAGAAAACTATACAACAGCAAAAATGTATGAAAGTTCGTTTTTCAAGTTTTTTTCAATTCAAAATATTTTATTGTTCAAATATAAAATATACATTAAAACAAAGGGATTGGACTAAAAAAATATATAATTGATACGGGATATTTTTTCAACTTCGGCAAGTTCCCCTCCCAAAAAAAAATCCCTATATTTTTTTATGATCGAACTCATCCGATATTTCGATTAGTGTAAACAGAGACATATATACACATATGTGTATATATGTCTCTGGTGTAAATCAACCTTCATACAAATTTGAAGAGGGTATGATGAAAAAATAAAGATGCTATCCCAGCGACAAGAAGTAAAATTGTCTCCCAAAAATGGGGTCCCCATTTAAGTTTTCTGATTATTTAATTAGGTTTACTTAGGTTCTGTTACTGATACAGGAACACTGGGTTCCTCTTCATCAGTCTTTACATCTAATTCTTCTCCATTTCCGGTGATGGCTGCTTTATAGTCTTCATACATCATTGTTTGGTTCATTCAATATTAATCAAGTCTATTTTTAAATGTATTAGTAGTTGGTGATGTCACTATATTGCTACGGTCTGGTAACGTGTTCCATGTTTTTACCACTCGTAGAGCAAAGGCATTCCTCTTAATTCTGTTCTGGCTCTCTGTGGGAAGATTTTCAGACTGTTGCCTCGTACCCCTGTTCTTGTGGACCGATATCCTACTATTGAACTCATCCTTGGTTTTGACGAGCGAAAACTTTCATCTAACTTTAAAGAGGATAAATAACAGAACTTGATATTACCGGGTTATTTTAACAAGTCCCCAAAATTGAAGAGGGTAATAAAAACAAAGGCTCTCAGAATGCGACAGACGGACGGATCAAAAACCTTTTGCCCTAATTCTTCGACGATTCATACAAATCAATTAAGAAAGAAAGATAAACGGTTTGCCTATATATCATCTAGAATCACTAAAGATACAGATTCCATCACTGATACGAGTGCAAAACGATATTTCTTCTTTCTCGGCAGCTAACTTTTTAAAACACTCGGCAAGACTCACGTTTTGAATTTGAAAATTTAACTGTCTCAAATTTAGGCATTGTTGCGGAAAAATTCTCTGAAATATGCAGAGAATTTGTAAAATCACAAGCAAATTTGACAATTTTATCACGTAAAATCCCTTAATTGTTAGGAATTTATAAAATCGCAGACAAAATTGCTAGGGATTTTCTTAAATCTCTAACAAGCTGTTTAAACCATATGAATGTCACGAATGTGTGTGTGGTTTTTTTTTTTATATTAAGAATCATAACTTTAAACTATCTTTTGTATCAGACATTATAGGTTGGAAACGGCTTGTTTAAATACTGTAATTATGTGTAAAAGGCATGTTTCACTGTTACAAAAATTAATCGACGTAATTATTTTTGCATGATATAAATAAAAATAAGAAGACGTTGTATAATTGCCAACTTTCCACTAGAGACCAAATGACGTAGATGTTGGCAACTATTGATCATCGTACGACCTTCAACAATGAGCAAAAACATATCGTATAGTAAGCTATAAAAGGCCCCGACATGACAAGGTAAAACTATTCAAACGGGAAAACTATAACGACCTGATTTATATACAAAACAATAAACGAAATATAGCTTGCATTACTTCTACAGTTACACAACTACCCTACCTACGTTAGATCTAGAACCTGTTCGTTCTCAGTTCAAGTTTTGTTTTGAAACTCTTCCAACGCAAATGGCAGATAGTTTAATTGCTTGACAAAAAGATATATGAATCATATTATTCAACCTATACCCACAGAAGTTTATAAAAACAAATGCATATCCCCACATCGAAGATATTCCTACATACATGTCCATTTAACAAAATTTATGATTCAACTTTCTTTGAATTTTGATGTAGGATGCACTTAGTTATAGAAAATATAGAAAGTAATGTGCAATTTTAATAATATCTGGTGATCTTATGTGCTTCTATGCAATTTAATAGCTTCAGATATTACGGTATCCAAGATATGACTTTAACCAAAGTAAGTGACCACAGGAAAATGGTTAAATCGATCGGCTTTTTTCTCAATTATGACCTGTCTATAAAAATGCATGTCCATTAGCATGTATTTTGGTTCATAAATCTTCTTGATTTCACTGTTTTTGCCTTTACTATTATCATACTTTTGTTGGTAGACATTACTTTAATTATGGAGTTCAAGACTAAAAAGACAACAACTTACTTACTAATATTTAGATTTTTTAATCCACCTTTGGTTTATTTCATTTTCAGAGAATTAGTGTTAAAAAAATCTAGGTACAGCAAGTCCAGAAAAGACTCGGAAGACGTTTAGTTTATCAAATATGATGAAATCCTGGACACAAAACAGTCAACTAGTTTCTGTTGAAATTTTACTGATGTGTAAACCTTTTCTGCATAGATTGACCGGACTATAAGCAACCAGCCACCGATTTAAAATACCATGTTTTCAAGGGATAAATATGAAAGCAAAACAATTAAACAATACATTGTTGACACAGAGATATGTATCACCTCTTTAGCTCACCTGGGCCAAAGGGCCAAGTGAGCTTTTCTCATCACTTGGTGTCCGTCGTCGTTAACTTTTACAAAAATCTTCTCATCTGAAACTACTGGACCAAATTTGACCAAACTCGGCCACAATCATCATTGGTGTATTTAGTTTAAATTATACAAAGTGATGCCCCCACACTCTACTCTGAAGTTACTGTTTTATAACAAAGTCAATGTAGGACTTTCTTTGAGATATTATTGTGTCTGGGAGACACAAATGATGCCCCCGCAGATGCAAAGTGTTATTTTAAAATACACAAAAATGAGCATGGGAGCACATAGGTCTATGGTTCACTGTAGGAGGATTTATCCGAAAACGCTATGCACCTCTTATGCAAGTAAATACTCCAAAAAATGACAAATTTCAACTACCTCCCAAAAGAGCAAATGTTAATAAAAATCAAAACTCTGACCACATGCACACCTTTAATATATATGTACAAACAGCCAGCAAAGTGAAAACTTCCTAGTATCTAAACTGTAGGAGGAGTTATCTGGAATAGCTATATATACCCATAATGGGACGGAAGGACGGAAGAACGGACGGACGGACATGGGTAAAACAATATGCCCCTCAACTTTCAGTTGCGGGGGCATAAAAATGTGTCCAATGACCCCGCCCGCCAACCAAGATAGTGGTAAAATGCCATTTTGTCTATTATTTTGAGAACCGTTAAAAAAAGAGAAATTCTCTACCTATTGTTCATTGACGTCAATACTGTCAGGCGACTTCTTATAGGAGTTATTGCCCTTAAATGACAAATTTTACCATTTTTTTTCATTTTTGCCTTTTATCTTGAAAACTATAATAGATAGAGTGAAACTTTAAGTTGAAAAATGATCAGCAAGTCAAGATCTACGAATAAGTATGCATTGTCAAAATCATCATTCATCTCCTAATTAGAGTTAATGCTCTTTGATGACGATTTTTACCATTTTTTTACGTTTTTGCTTTATATCTTAAAAATTATAATAGATAGATAGAAACTAAAAGAAGCAAAAATGATCAGCAAGACAAGATCTACATTTAAGAATCCTCATTGGAGTTATTGCTCCTCAATGACGATTTTTAACATTTTTTTTGCGTTTTGACTTATATGTTAAAAATTATAATAGATAGATAGAAACTTTAAAAACCAAATAAGATCAGGGAAGATCCACAAACAAGTCAAATTTTGCCGATATAGTTAGTAGACTGTCACTCTTCATAGGAGTGATTGTCCCTAAATGAGGATTGTTTACCCTCTTTTGTGTTTTGAGCAAATATCAAAAAAGATAGAGAGAAACTTAACAGACAAAATGATCAGCAATACAAAATCAACAAAAAAGAAATTTTTGTCATGAGTTCTGTTCTTGTCTACAATGTTGGAGAGACGGTCCATTGCTGATTATGCAAATATAGACCTAGGCAGAGATATATAATACAATTGTATTACTGTATATGTTTCTGACCTTGGTGAGCGACATAGGTTCTTTAGAGCCTCTGGTTGTTATTTTGATAGTATAATGCAAATGTTGAATTACATGGCAGTACTTAAACATGTAAACTATACACAAATTTCAAAGTCACTGAACAATGACTGACGGTTCAGGACCAAATAATCTCCATGGAAATGAGATACACCAATGCTTATACAATCCTAATACAACTGAATACCAAATATCATGTAAATTGGCGCAATCGTATATTAACGTATTGACGCATATGATACTAGGTATTTAAAATTTTGGCGTAAAAAGATTTCTCCCGTAAACTTTATAACATACCAACGTCGATGAACCTTGACTGAGGGGATAGGGCCTTATAATCTCCATCACGGAAAATGACATGTGCTAATTATATTACAACTGTTTACCAAATATCATTGATTTACCATTATTGTTCATGTTAAACTGAACTAATCAAAAACTTTAACTTGCAAACTATGCAAAAGATCATGCCCAAAAAACTTCATGGAAATGAGATGTATCAATGCGAATACGAAACATCAGCATTTCGAAACCTTTGACAGAATAAACATGTATAATGTTTACATTGTTCCATGTTTCAAGATTCTTGCTTATATTATCCTGGATGTAATGTCAGGAAGACATGTTACCCTTCAGTGAATGTTACACGTTTTTACATCGGATGTGACCTTGAGAGGTCATATCAGTGTTATGTTGCCGCAGAAATTTCTGAAAATAGTCCCTTGCGCTTTTGACTGATAACCGAATGTATATTGTATAAATACGGGGATATTATCGAGTGCAAAATAACATTCCTTATCGCGTGTTATAAATTCATTTCTTCAATGAATACTCATGAAAATATCTTTTAAGAACATGCATAGATAAATGATATGAAAATGTTTTGCCGTGAGAAATATATATATATATATCAGTAACAAATCATGAATACCGAAAATCTGTGTTAACGCATGCGGAAGAATATCTCGCGAGATGATCTGCTATCATATAACTGTTATAAAATTATTAATATAATATATAACAACAAACCAGATTATACTGATAACAAATGATTATATCACTACAATATAATAACTATTACGGTGAGGTTGAATTCCCTGTCATTTATTCATCATCCACACAGGAACTTGTCTCAGAAAAAATATATCTATGTACCTTAACCTAACTTAAAGGCTTTCGGGAATAGATATGATTTCTTCTGAGACCATCCACCAGAACTTGCGGTCATCCGATGTTCCGTTCTTCATTACTTTGATTCTTACTAGAAGGAGACCATTAAAATGTCCCGTGCTTGGGCAGATGCAGCAAATACAAATGAAATTCAGGTTTTTGTATTGAACTCACAGGTACGAGACGAGATTTAAAAAAAGAATTATGTATATATACCGAATACATTAACTGTATGCAGTATATATACTTTTTTTTTTAAATCTCGTCTCGTACCTGTTGATCATTGACTTAGGCAAAATGCAACATTTTTTATTACAATAATTCTATTTTAAACATCACAAACATGATTGTATAAAATTTCATGACCAGTGTATAAAATTTTATGACCAGAATTTTCATTTTTAGTCAAAAACTCAGATTTAATCATACAATCTCCGAAAATAGGAAACCGAAAATTTGTCAAATGTAACTCTGTTTTAAACATAACTAGCATGATTGTATACGGAAACTGACAACATTTCATAACTAAAAATTACTATTTGAGGCAAAATTAAGATTTTTATCATGAAAATCTGAAAAAACAGGAAACCGGAAAATTGTCAAATGTAATGCAAATTAAGATTTTTTTTGTCAATATTTTCCAAAATATATACTGAGTATCAACAACATATTAACTTTCAAGAATAAAATGTATGGCTTTAAAACTACTCGGGAGATTTGATCTTTTCTTCTTCTTTTTTGACAATGGTTTTACTTTCTTCATTTTAACAAAAAAAGGATTCGTATCGAATATTACAAACATTGCTATTTCGAATAACTTTATTTGTGTACATATCATGTACTGTCAACAAGTGTCCGTTTACCAGTACTGTCAAGACAAGTTTACCAGTACTGTCAAGTGACCGTTTACCAGGTACTTTAAGAATTTTCTTAATCGTTATCGGTGCTTCAAACCAAAATTATTGGAAACTTGAAAGAGGCATACGTTAATGTTGAGCAATAAGCCCAAATCGTTACCAAACTTAACAATGGGCATGTAATGTTCAGCTGGTATATTTGTATAATTCTAATGTTTCCTTCATGGTGTTCTAGCAACTGAAAAGGTCTGAAAATGAAGCAACACTTTTCGACTTTTTTTAAACTACGTTTACATTCAGAAATAGTTTGAACAGTGATTTCCAGTATCCAGCTTAACTGTTCATTATGGGTCTATTAATCTAACAAAACTGTTGAAAACCAACATATTGAAGGCACCTTATACGCCACTGACAACTATTTGAGCCGATCTCTCATAATTAAAATAAAATTCAAGAACACAACGCAGAAAGGGGACAGGATATCCCCATTCACATTTTGTCTTTTGGGGAGAGTACACTCGGATATTTACAGCCAACTGACCCACATAAATGCAAAAAACTTTACCATTTTCAAACCCATGCATTTTAACAATACTACTACTGAATTTACTGAGTTTTTAACTATGGTGAGTCCTAAAATCTTTTTTGTATTTTTCTTCTTCAATAACGCTCAAACCTAAAAATGTTACATCTAATTGTGTCTAAATACTTGAAAACTATAAAAATAAGGAGATGAGGTATGATTGCTAATGAGACTATAATCCACCAAAGTTCAAATAAAGTAGATGTAAGCAATTATAGGTAACCGTACGGCCTCAGTCAACGATGAGAAAAACCCATACCGTTTAGTCGGCAAAAAGGCCCCGACATGAAAAATATAAAACAATTCAATTGAGAAAACTAACGGTCTAATTCATAACAAAACAATTTACGAAAAACAAATATGACAGATAAGAACCAACGACAACCACTGAACTACAGGCTCCTGACTTGGGACAGGCACATAAAGAACGTTGCGGGTTTAAACATGTTTGTGAGCGCCCGACCCTCCCCCTAACCTGGGATAGTGGTGTAACAGCACAACATAAGAACAAACTTTAAAAATCAGTTGAAAAAGGCTTAACTCATCAGATCGATACAAAGCAGAAAACATCAAGCATAAAACACAGACCGGACGTGGCAGGGTTTTTATCCATCCCTCATCCCTAACAATAAAAAGGACACTAAGTACAGATCTGAGAGTACTCACAGTTACTGACAGCTAGTTCAAAGCCAATAACTAATAAAAAAATATCATGTATCTAAGACTAAAATGTCAGTACACGTCCAACATCCAATGGATTTAGTGTAAATTTAAGACGTCATTGACAAATCAGTGAAAAACATGACCTTGTGCAATGCCAAAATATAGGTATCGACAGATTGTAGTACCGTGAAAGTACATAATTTATTTGTATAACAATAAATTTAGTATTGTTTTAATTTGCTGATAAATTGTGACAATATCAATATTTATACCAATAAAAACAATATTCAAAGATTTAATTACAGTGTTGAATTAGTAACCTTTTAGAATAAGTTTTTTTTAAAATGATTGATAAGTTTACCCGGATCGTATCTTAGTATGTCTCTGGTATAGTATCAGGCCTACTATACAAATCATTGGTCACGTGCTTTTAAAATTGTTTCGCTAATCATGACTTGACAGTATTGTACAATGTACCTTCTTAATTATTACACATAATAAAATTGAAAATCAAATATATTTTTGCAAAGAAAACCATAAAAATACCCATTTTCATTCACCAGTCACGACGATCATAATAGAAGCATCCTGACCCAATCCTATATACTTCGTCGATAGCAAGCAGTGAGCCAGAACCCAAGGCTATTTCATAATATAAGTCCCAAGTGGAAGAACTATTCTGTTATATCAAGGATATGTATAGTTACTATACAAATCCTTGGTTATATCTGGGACAATTAATATATTATGTTTATTCCGCAGGATATTACAGTATTTGGTCCGAGGACACAGTTATCCTCCTTAGATTTATAGTCCCTAGTGTGGCAGTGTATAACTTGCACATTTTTTTCATACATTTTCCAAATTTATTTCTTTATATTTTATGCATGAAATATTAAAAAATGTAAGTAAGGGGATGAAATTACATGTTAAAAAAATTTGGGTACTGAATCTATGTTAAGAAGTGATTTGGTCCAGTTAAAAAAGGTCAAAACTAGTATGTCTGAAGCTGTCAAACTGAATTTTAGACCCCCTTAACATAGAATTGTCAATACTTTGAGATAGAGCAGGTAGACTTTTCTATAATTTTGATGATATTATTTGTCCCAATAGTAGTACACTACACTGTAAAAATCTTTTTGAGATAGAGCAGGTGCGATTTTTTTAATTTGACTTTATTGTCGAAAAGAAATGCACTACGTCTACAAAATACGAAATAACTGTGTTCTTGGGCCATTTGTTCCTCACGGAACAAAATGCTACATAATATCTGGCTGGAACAGATATTATGGAATTGCTTATAGCAAAGTTTCCAGGGGAACTTCTGTTAGGTGGAACAAATATACGTTGACAGATAAAACATCTTTAAAAATTAATGCAAAAAAATAGTGAAATCGAAATGCATATTTACCTTTTGAGATTTGCCCGATAGGTATTCGGAACATTTCCACTGATTTTAACTTCCGTTTGTTCTGGTACTTTATTTTGATTGTTAGAAACTAAAAAGGCAAAAGTTTAATGAACCAGTCCCACATCCGTAGTACAACAACTCAAGCATGAACTTGTCAAACAAAACAAAATTAGACGAAGAGGGATAAAGTTGCACTTTCTGTTTATAAAACATTAACATTTTGCCAATGGATTTTTACCAAAAATAAATAATGGCAAGAAATGGGATGTGTCTCAGCACGAATACTTTTTGAAGGTAATCATTCTTGTTTATATGAAAAGCAGATTTCCACTCACAGCAAAAAAATAAAATATAGCCTTTCAAGACGTCATAATTATTTGAATTACCCTAGACTTTAAAGAAACTCGCGTAAAAATGTAAAATATATTAAAACTCTCTAAATAATTAGAGTGTATATGTAAGCGTACTTTCATTCCGCCGTGTATTTATTCCGGGTAACTGTTTTTCCCTAGAGAATATTGGATGTAAATAGTGTGAAAGCGTTGATCTTGATATCGTAGTTTTGTTTATATTAGACCGGTTTATTGTTAACATAAACCAATGGGTTATAATAGAATGATTTTCAAGGAACCAGTTTAATTAACCTGAGCAAGGATCACTATACAAATCCTTGTTCTCACTATACAAATCCTTGACCTGAGTCAATCCAGTAAATAATATTGATGATGATGAGGAGGATATTTTTATAACTCAAAATACTTTATCAATGATCAGGACATTGAACTTGATATAAACCAAATTTAAAGAGCAGATTTGTTCTTACTTAAAGTTTCAATTATAGAAGCATCCTTTGATATTGATATAGAAGATATGATTTTATATCTAAGTCGACCGAAAAGCAAATACACAGAAAAACTTCGGCAATCCAATTAATATGAATATTACAATTAGTGACAATTTTAAAACATATGATTTTATAGATTTGCATAGAAAAATTACCGTGTTAAATCTTATTCGTTAATAAGCATTATTGTGTTATTGTGTGTTCGAACTGAGTATTAATCACTTCATCAATGTATGGATCTAAAGCACTAGTGTAATTAATCCCGGTATAAAATAACTAGTGCAATCATTCCAATACAAAAACACTAGTGTGAACATTCCTTGGATGAAAACTCCACTTTTTACATAAATCAACTATGCAAGTTTCAAATACACTAAAAACTACTAAGCCACATTTTATATATATTTTCCCTTCAAAAAAACTCTTTTTAAAACCATATAATGACTGGTGAATGTTTTACACTGGACCCGGATGGAAAAACCTAGTGAATTTTTGTTGGTGGATAAAAATCACTGATTATTTTCTTCCTCCGGATTAAGTACACTGGCGGAATCAAACCACTGTTACATATACCATCACAGCTAATGTTAGGAAGGGTTTACTCTTGAAAGATTGTAAACGATATAGTCATAGATACATGTACAACAAAATGTAGCTCCTTCTGTTTGAACAGTCTTCTAAAAGTAAAAAACTCCTAGATACAGTAATATATTAGATGTTCTCAGGGTTATGGTAAAAATAGTTGAAACTGATGGTTGTCAATGGATTTATTGTGATTTTGAGACTGAAACTGGCTGCACCAAGTACATTGTGTACCTGTAAGGGTTTTGGCTATTTCCAAAATTTCTATATGGACTGCTTTCTGACATCCTAACAGTGCCATGACAACAGCAATTCACAAAATACTGTCAAATGTCAGGGCAATCTTCGAGTTAGACTAGCCTGAACCACTTTAATGTGTTTTACAGGTTGTGGACAACCAACTATAAAAAGGGAAATAAGATTTCAAATACAAGTACCTGTAGACAGTACTAGTACATGTAATAGTACATGTACATGTAGTACCACACATGAGTAATAATTAATAGTTCCATAAAATTTTATTTGTTTTTCAAAGTGTTTAAAATGTAAATTGTTTAAATTCCTATGCTTTGAAAGATACATATACATGTGTCTCTTTGGCACTCATACCATATCTTCTTATTTATATATGTAGTAACTCAAATGGGAATTGATAGACAGACTTTTTTTTGTCAAAGTGTTTAAAAGCCAAATTCATCTAAGATCATAGATATTGCATCTCATGTACATGTCTGTATTAAAAATTCTGGGTTGTGTTTCATGTATTTTCCAATTGTACATGTACATCCCTAGACAGCTCAAGTAAACAGCTTTTGACTCGTTTTGAGAATATTTTTCATGAAACAGAGTAAATGTAATTTATAAGTAAATTAAATATTAGTAAATTATCTACTCAAACCTCAGGTTTCCTGTTGAAACTGAACACAGGAACATAATACTTCTCTAACAGAAAGGTTTTGTCTTTTTTGCAATCTTAGATATGTTACAGCAATTGGTGAGGAATTTCAATACTTGTTTCAATGCCAGAACAAACAAATACAACTTCTTGGAACAAAATTTACATATCCCATCTTATAATATTTTTTCAACTCCTAGGGAAGACAAACTACAAGGGATATTATCACTATGTCACAAAACAGTATTAAACAACTTTTTATAAAAAAAAAACGACAAAAAAAAGGTATATTTTTTAAAAAAAATTTCCATATATTACAAATAATAGGGCTTTATTTTATTTAAATGCCACAGTAATATTAGGAGCTACATGACCAAAATGGACTTTTGAAAAGAATAGCAAAATTCATCTAAGGTCTATTGTGCACTTTCGTGTTGCTTAGTCTTTAGTTTTCTATGTTGTGTTTTGTGACTATTATTTGTCTGTTTGTCTTTTTCTTTTTTAGCCATGGTGTTGTCAGTTTATTTTCAATTTATGAGTTTGAATGTCCCTCTGGTAACTTTCGCCCCTCTTTTAACATGTACATTTTGTAGATACATTCTGCTGCTCAAGTTTGTAACTTTTAGACATCAATAACTTGTCAAACCTTCATACAAGTTTATGAAACTTTAGCAGAGGATTTTTATGATTAAGAGAATATGTCATGTATGTCTGAAGCAGAATTTTGAAAATATTTCTTTTATCTAATAAGAGAAATGACCTAATTTGAAAGACTTTGTAAAAAATTCTCATATTCAAAATAATTTTCCCCTGATTGACATTTGTATTAAATTTGTGATTGTCTAATTTCAAAATTTATTAATGATATTTCTCATAACAAAAAAAAACCTTTTAATTCTGAAACTGTTAAATTCAAGAAATACTTTGTTACATTTCTATTGCTGACATGACTGATATAATTATTTCTATTTTATTGAATGTAATGCTATAAATAATTGATAACCATAACAACATAAACTTATTAAACAGAAATAGATCCCATATATCATTACAAAATCACTCTCTTAAACTATTGACTAAATAATTATAGTATCAAGAGTCACGCCAACTGTATTTGTAAACACACGAAAGTAGATTTTGTTCATATGATAATGTAATAGATTAAATTATTATTAACAATAATTCCTACAATAATGTAGGACAAATTACATTGCAGGTGTCTAGAAAGAGTTAATCTGTTTATGGTGATTAGTATCTTGATATTGCACATATGGCAGTGGTTTCTGCTTTTAAATAACTTAGCACTTTGAGAAAGTTTACTAAGTAATTTTTATAATGCAAAATTCAAACACCTGTAGCTTAATCATTGTACATTAACATGTAATAACTTCTAAAACAAAAATTGTTACAGAAGACAGTGCACTAATATTAAAATCAAAAACTGACAGATTATATATATATTGTACAACAGTAAATTTGAAAGGACTATTAAATTGAAGATAATCTCAATTATCAAAGTGAGAATTTTATGAATTTAATGTTGTGTGTTGTCTAGGATCTAATTTTGATATAATTTTGAGAAGTGAATTGTACTTGCATTTATAAATATGTTTTTTTCACTGTACAGATCATTAATTATTTCATTACATACAATGTATACATGTAATAACAATCGACAAAAACACATTCCACATGAAATTCAGTTTAATTTCACATTCAACCTCACCGACACCTAATTATGATTCAAAAGAAAATGAGCATATATAAAAAGTATAAATTTGAACTCCTAGAATATTAAGAAATTTGTTTACAAAAACTTGACCGAGTACTAGTTTAAACTAATATGAATCTCCATTTGGGACTTATTTACCCAGTCGTAACTTGAAGTATTTCACATTGTAAACTATGATAACTTCAAAGATCAAAGTTAATCTGTGCTATAAAATGACATTCACAAGTATCAAGTTCTTGGACAAGACTTTTCTTTAATCAATGCAATAAATCTACAATTTCTAGTCAGGACAGTCTTCATTGAAGTCACGGCAGCTGATGGTTATTAATTTTCTTATCCAATTCATTATTCCTTTTATCTGTATACACAAAGACATTCTGATTTTAAGTTTTGGTAATTGTCGAGCCTGCGACTTTTGTCACAGAAAGCTCGACATAGGGATAGTGATATCGATGCAGCGGCAGCGTTAACTAACTTCTTAAAAGCTTGATATTTCAGAAGGTAGAAGACCTAGATGCTTCATACTTTGATAATAGATGCCTTATGATATGAAGTTTCTGTCTGTCATATGTCCATTGTCCTTGACCTCATTTTCATGGTTCAGTGACTACATGTACTTGAAAAAAAGTTAAGATTTTTTGTAATGTTGATTTCTCTCTTATTACGAGTAATAGGATAACTATATTTGGTATGTGCGTACCTTGCAAGGTCCTCATGCCTGTCAGACAGTTTTCACTTGACCTCGACCTCATTTCATGGATCAGTGAACAAGGTTAAGTTTTCGTGGTCAAGTCCATATCTCAGATACTATAAGCAGTAGGTCTACTATATTTGGTGTATGTAATGATTGTAAGGTGTACATGTCCAACTGGCAGGTGTCATCTGACCTTGACCTCATTTTCATGGTTCAGTGGTAATAGTTTAGTTTTTGTGTTTTTGTTTGTTTTTCTAATACTGTATGCAATAGGTCAATTATATTTGTTGTATGGAAATATTTTACGATGTACATGTCAGTCTGGCATGTTTTATTTGACCTTGACCTCATTTTCATGGTTCATTGCTCAATGTTAAGTTTTTGTGTTTTGGTCTGTTTTTGTAATACTGTATGCAGAAGGTCAACTATATTTGGTGTATGGAAATATTTTACGATGTACATGTCAGTCTGGCAGGTTTTAATTGACTTTGACCTTGTTTTCACAGTTCATTGCTCAATGTTAAGTTTTTTGTGTTTTGGTCTGTTTTTCCAATACTGTATGCAAAAGGTCAACTATATTTGGTGTATGGAAATATTTTACGATGTACATGTCAGTCTGGCAGCTTTTATTTGACCTTGACCTCATTTTCACGGTTCATTGCTCAATATTAAGTTTTTGTGTTTTGGTCTGTTTTTGTAATACTGTATGCAGAAGGTCAACTAAATTTAGAGTATGGAAATATTTATGATGTACATGTCAGTATGGCAGGTTTTATTTGACCTTGACCTCATTTTCATGGTTCATTGCTTATGTTAAGTTTTTTGTGTTTTTGTCTTAAACTTTAAGCAATAGGTCAACTATATTTGGTGTATGGAATGATTGTAAGGTGTATATGTCTGTCTGGCAAGTATCATCTGACCTTGACCTCATTTTCATGGTTCATTGGTCAATGTTCAGTTTTCCTGGTTAACTTTGTTTGTTAGATACTATAAGCAATAGGTCAACTATATTTGATGCATGGAATGATTTTAAGGTGTACATGTCTGTCTGGCAGAGTTCATCTGACCTTGACTTCATTTTCATTGGTCAATATAGAATTTCCATGGTTTGGTCTGTTTCTTTTATACTATAAGCAATAGGTCATCTATATTCTATGTATGGAATGATTGTATTAAAGGTGTACATGTATATCCGGCTTGGTTTATCTGACCTTGACCTCATTTTCTTGGATCATAAATTTTATGTGATACTTGTAGTAAAACTTTATATGTAGGACTATCAACATAAAATCAATGGTCAGTAAAGTAGGCGAGACATTTCAGCGCGTGCACTCTTGTTTAGATTTTGATAGTGTTTAAGTTATTTGACATTGCAGGCACTTGTAGGGTCTGTACTCCAGTTGTCAGTTCAGTGTTAATAACTAATGCATGCAGATACATATAAGGGCCTTGTTATTTAACTGCTGCATCTCTTATCATGATTATGCCTGGAAAAGCTTCAATACCAAAAAAAAACAGATTGTTGACTTGTTTCCTTTTTATATTGAAGAAGAAATAGGCTACTAAGCAAAAATAATAAGCTTCCTCTGCTGCTACATACATGTACATCTTTAAAATCCATCATAAACTAACGAGGGGTTCTAACATCTATTAATGATCACATATATAAGTATATAAGTGTTTGGGGCTTGACACATGTCCCATGTTGCAGTCTTCTCCCCCCTACAAATTTCTTTTGGAATCTTGGTAGACATGGTAAACAAGGAATTTTGAAATACCATCTTGTTTCTAGAAATGATAGCATCACATCCATCCATAACACAATCTTTAAGAAAATAATTTCAGATAGTATTACATTCAAGCAATATTTATATATACATGTATATATTGCTTGAATTATATGCTAATTTAAAATGTCTTTGGGAGAACACTGTGTTGGTTTTAATTAGTATACTTTTTCTGTATTCCCAATTTCAAAAGTTGTCATTGAGGGAGAGAACAGAAATGGCTGATTATATATAAATGGTTACCTTCAACAAAAATGATCATGATGATGGGTAACAATGCATATTATTTCAGTTATGGATGAATTTAGGATATAATAAAAAAAAATATGGAAAACTTGAAATCTTGTTTGTTTTCTTCTTTGATTTACATATATAATGGTTCCAAAATTTGGTGACAAAATCACTTTTTTCTCCCAGGCAATTCTTTATGAAATTATTGAGATTATGCATGGGAATTACCCTGAACCAGTTTAGTGACATTTCTGTTTCACAGTTTTTCACTTAGCAATATATATTATGAAGTGTAGATTTTTGTTGAAACAAGGAATTATTTGAATCGGGAATAATTTTGAAAAATTGTTAAGAAATGTACAATGTATGATGAAAACTAAACTTACTAAGGAGGGTTAGCTAAGGTTCAAGTTACTTTCACTGCTATTTCAGTATGAACTAACTAACCCCTCTTTGCCATGCATGCATGGCTAACCCTCCTTAATTGGGTTAGTTTTCATCATACATTACTTATCAATTTCCAGAATTCAAAATTATTCTGGATTTGAATAATTCCTTGTTTTCAAATAATAGTATACAATATATCAATGACTTAATATCAATATTTTGTAGTGAATTGTTGTCAGGGGTTGTGGGTGGACGGCTGACCTTACAGATGTATAAAGTTTAAATTGTCCACTTTTAATCCATAATCAAACATTGTAACACAGGACCAATGTTTGTTTATCAATGTCTCAATTAAATAAGTTAAACATTCATCATCTTATAAAACATTTAAGTTGAGAAATCTTCTTTAGATCTTAACATGGTGAAAGGGAAACTTTGTCAACATATAGTTTATAATAAACATAAAAAGTCAAGTACAACTATTTTTTATTTATTTTAAAATTATAAAGTATACAGCGAGTGTACTTTTACATTATCATTATGTAATAAACATAAAGTTTAGTGAGTTAGATGTTCCATAATCCATTTGACAATTTTTGTAGTTGGTTGGTCAAAATCTGTTGGATCTATATATATTATGGTGCCATATTAAAATGAGAATTAAATTTGATGTACATTGCATGTACTTCAGCATTATGGTCACACAGGGTCAGAAAATAAAAAAACAAATATTATACAGTCACCAAAAAATGTCTTAAATTAATTGCTGTTTACATTATAGTACCATGATATATATAGGAGTTAACTCATTTTTAAACTGCAGCAAATGTTGTTGAACAATGTTTAAGGCAAGACATTATATTAGTATTATTCTGGCAATGACAGCTATGTCAACTACATGTAGTTTTACAAAACTTTATACATGTATTTTGACATGTTTGAAGGTAATAGATGTCTTATGACTTGTTTATATCAGTTGTCCTTGACCTCATTTTTTCCTCAAGTTTCATGATTATTTTCTCAGAAAGTGGAATACAAATACCAACAGTTAATGAATGAAATAACATAATTAATTTCGTGCTTCTAAAGTGCTTTTCAGGATTAACCCTCATCAAGAATGCTCAAACCCAAACATTTGTGAAAAGCTATACAAGGTATGACCAAAAGGGACATAAAATAAAGCCTAAATAATCATCTTAGGTCAACTTTGCCTCAGGGAGTTGGAACCTTAATTATCTATTAGAGACCAGGTCAGCTAGGCACATGACAACAATTGGACAATGTATAATTACATCATCTCTTGATTGTCCAAACTGAAACAATATGAAGACAATTTCCATTGATAGATTAACCAACTGTGTTTGGTTGTTTGAATGTAGAAAAAGGTGTGCATACCCAGCCCACTTGGTTGTTTGAATGTAGAAAAAGGTGTACATGCCCAGCCCATTTGGTTGTTTGAATGTAGAAAAAGGTGTACATGCCCAGCCCATTTGATAGGGGATGCATGTTTTAAACCTAATTTTCTTACTTCACATCAGAAAGGTCAAGAACATTGTTGTGTTTTTGGTCTGTAGAATCAAGTTTTGTTATAGGTTTCTTCCTGACAAGAGTCACTTGACATTGACCTTATTTTAAAACAGCATTTCAGTGATTAATATAAACAGTTTGTGAAGATACATTTAAATTACTTTCTAAATTGAGTTAGGTACTATATCTGTTGCATGGTACATGTATATGAATGCAATGTTCCTGTGGAAGTTTGACATGTACAGACTGACCTTGACCCTAAAAAAATGTCAATGTATTATTCATTCACAATAAGTTGTACTGGTTGTCTCTGTATGTTCTATTTTATTGGTATGTTAGTAAATTTATAATGTATAAGTCTGATCCTGGTTGGTACATACTAATTCATTTTGTATAATTTTAGACGAAGAAGTCAAGAAACCAATAACGAAGAGATACAAGAACCCTAAACTTATGACAGGGGACATTACAAAGAAAAATGAATCCAAATTAGAGCGAGAACAAGCAATGAAATTACGACAACAAGACCGCATAACTGCAGCAGAGGTTAGAATTATAAGAGTATAAGAAACTTGAAAATCCATAATCTTATGGTTACAAATACATTGTCTTTATACTGTTATTGATATGGAGGATTTATATCAGAGAATCTGTACACAAAGAAACAGTCAATTTTTTTCTCTAAAGACGCTTAAATTAAGAAATAATTCATGGAAGCCATAGATTTGTTGGACATTTACACATGGCCTGGGCCGTGATATTCGAATTTTATCCTGAGCGTTAGCTTCCATGAATTATTTCGATTCTAATAGGACAAATACGGTAATTTAAAAACTGAAGCGAACGTAAGATTGCCGTGTGTATGGCTGTTCTATTTTACCCCCTGTAAGATAAAAGCTACAAATTTCATATAAATCTAAGTCTTACATGAATTATTTCTCAAATAAGCAGTAGAAAAAATGTGTTCAATTCTCATAATTCTTAACCCAAACATTTATTTTTCGTTGGCTACTATTTACTGTCAAATCCAGAGTTGACATGTCGTAACTAAGGAGTGAGCCGCCATGTTGACTTGCTGAAATCCACAAATGTGCGAATAATGCAATGGAACAGAAAATGAAACAACACCTACCTCAAAACTCCATTTTAATGCAATATTATCCGAACTTAGGGAGTATACGTAACGGAAAACATTCAGCTTTAGAGTTTTCATTTGTATGACGTCATGTTATGACATGACGTTAATGCGCCAAGATCATTCATGAAATTTGGCGGAATTTTATTTTATTTTGATTTTATACATTTTTTAAGCTCTTGTGCATTAATTATTTTTGTTATGCAATATAATAGGAATAACGGTTCTGTAGTTTCTTTTTCAATTTCAATTTGGACACAACGAAATCGACATGGTTTCGTACATAGGTTACGATACATGTGGATTTATGTGGGAGGTAAATAGTAACAGCCACCAATATGCACATCTCTGAGTCTGCGCTAAGTATAGATATATCGAGAATTTTATCACGGTGTTGTTTACAAAGCGAAAGAAGCACGTCATATTAGAATGAATATTAGTCAATACTTATGCAAAGCTTTTGTAACAATGATTTTTTTTTTTATGTCATTTATGTACAAAATTTTTCCAAGCTGTCACTTAGTTTTTGTAGTATGATCAGTATAACATCAAAGATTTTGCTCTTTACATACAGTTGTTGCTTGATTGTTGTTTGCTCAACACATAATTTGTAATTCATTTTGTAAGGTTTACTTGATCGAAGTGAATGATCTTAGTTCATGTAAATATTGTAATACAGTATATGCCTGGATATTTGTCACTGGATATTACCAAATTGATCAGTTATGACCTTGACAAATCTAACTTGTTTAACTTGTGTACTTTCTGTTACAAATGTCTTAAACAGAATGTTATGATATATTGTATTGCTAAATAGATGTTTTATGGGATAAACGGGGTGTTCAGGAAAACCAATAAAACTGCAATCATGTTATTGCGCAGTCAAATTGCATTGACTTATTCCACTGACTATATATTTATTTCTGATATATAGTCACTGACTCTATAAGGGCTTGTTAATGATGTTGATAATGTGTTCCCGTAGAGTTTTAATCATGACATCAATAAAATATTAGTATACAGGTTCATCGAATTTTTCAGTCATCCTCTTCAAATTCAAAATTGATGGTTCTTACCCAAAATATTTCATCTAGAATAGTTGTAACAGTTGCAGCATAAAGAGAACAACCATATATTATCCCGAAATATAAAATTAATCTTATTTGTACTCTTTGAAACAGGATAAAAATGATCGACAAAACATGTTTCTAAGCCATGTACAAATCTATACATTGTACTACTAAAATAACAAGGTCCAATTTGTTAGCCGGCATGACGTAAAAACGATGAATAAAAGAATTCAACTTTCTATATAACTATTATGTGACAATGGTGTTGTTTAAAAATTAAACCATTCCAGGCCATTTTGTTTTCCACATAATTAATATTACCAATAATTAACAAGTTCTTTGTCGAATCCGAAACTGATACCAACAGTATATGTCACATGTAGTTTCCTGTTACCTTCTGTAAATCACTCCTCAATCAGGAGAACCTGGAATTCTTCCAGTATTTGTTTTCTATCTATGTGACACTATTTAACAAGTCTGTTTTCTTCCACCCCAATACCACTATTAATTTGGTTAATTAGTGAAAAAATTTTGTTTAAAGTAAGTTTATTGTAGTTTATTGAAGCAAGAAAACAAGAACGGGTTCAAACAGAAAGATTTTGAAAGCAGAGAAAACTGTGCACCTTCCAATCATCATGACTTTATCAGATGCGGCCCAATACCAATACTAAAAATCCAGGCTAAAAATAGGGCATAAGTACCTTAATTTAGTCACGGGTGTGTTTGAGTACATTTTATATTTTGAGACAATGTATAGTTAAATAAATATTCTATATCTACACATAAACACATTTGTATACAAATGTACATAAGAAGTATATCAGTACTTATTTGTTTATGAACAAAACATTGGTTTATGGTTCCTAATTCATTTCCAATTTATTTATTAGCAGATTAATATTATCTTTACTGTCATAATTATAAACATAATTATTTTGTGACAAAAAACAAAAACAAACATAATATAGCAAAGTGATAACAATTCTATACGAAATGAACACATGGTGAAAAAAAAAAAAGATTCTAATAACTGTTTTATTAAGGAGCCAACATTTTTAACATGTTCCATACTAGAGGTGTTTAACATTTCTTTTAAATTTTATACGACCGCAAAAAATTTTGCTTGCGGTCTTATATTGGTATCACGTCGTCGTTGTCTGCGTCGTTCGAAGACATTTGGTTTCCGGACAATAACTTTAGTATATGTAAATAGAAATCTATGAAATTTAAACACAAAAAGGAAGGTTGGGATTGCTTTTGGGGGTTATGGTCATAACAGTTTAGGAATGAGGGACCAAAAAGGGGCCCAAATAAGCATTTGTCTAGTTTCTAGACAACAACCTGTGGAAAGGTGTATGGATCTCTCTGAAATTAGACCACAAGTTTCCATACCACAAAAGGATGGTTAGGATTGGCTTTGGAGGGGTTATATTAATATTATTAATTTTAGCCATGATTATGTATGTCATTTTCTATTTTAAGAATTTTATGATGTATTTAAATGGGTAATTATGGTTGCAAACTCCATTGGAAATTTGAATTGTGATAATGACCATATCTTGAGGGAAAGATTTTTTTTTTAAAAGGGTGGGGGAGGTGAAAAAAAATTGGGGGGGGGGGGGGACAATTTTTTCTCATTTCAGAATTCAGAAATTATAAAGAAAATTTCAAATTTCTTCAAATATCTTCTTTTTTTTTTTTTTTTAAAAGGGGGGGGGGGGGGGTGTAAAAAAAAAAATTATGGGGGAGGGGTTATTTCGCAACAGCATAGTGTATTGCACAAAAGCAAAAAATTGAATATAAATTCAAATTATATAACTAATTTTAAGTTCTTTGACTACAGTTATTCTGTGTCAGAAACCTATTATGTGTCAAATATTTAATTACAATCCAAATTCAGACCTGTATCAAGCTTGAATATTGTGTCCATTTTTGTCCCAACTGTTCAGGGTTGGACCTCTGCGGTAGTATCCAGCTGCGGTCGGCGAAGCAATTTATTATTCTTTGGTAAGACATAAAATTATGAGAAGGTAAAAAAATTTCAAATAGATTATCCCTTAGTTTTTTGGTTAATTTAAATTCCAGGAGGAAGTGTTTTTTCCTCCTCCAGTACAATGTAAGTGGCACAGTTTACATATTCTATTTTATGATAGCGACCTTATTCTATTTCTAAATTATGGTCACTAATTTTCAACTTAGTGAAGCATTTTCTTATAGAAAAGTCATTGGAAGCTAAATAAAATTCTCTATCCAACATGTCCAAGCTAAGTTTAAATTTTCTATAAAGTAATATTTTACTATTTTCATCATAACTGCTTTATTCTATTTTCAAAAATATTTTTATATTTTTCTTTAAATCAATTTTTTTAATCAAGGATTTTAAGGAGTTTACTTCATTCAAGTCCCTACAATTATAACTGTATATAAAAGGTCCAGGTTGGGTGAAATGTTCTTGGCATATGTATACCAAGAATAAGTACCATGCGAGTCCAGCAGTTTTGACAATATAAATGCTTCTTCAAGTACCATAAAGGATTTATATTTTCAGAATTCAGTCTTACTAGGTAAGATAGAGACTGAACAAATAAAATGTTCAAGGGGGATTCTTCTTAGATCTGCCCAGACTGCTATATTTGAAGCTGTTTTTCTTGTGCCTTTCAAAAATTTACAAAAATTAATGTGAACCTTTTCAAATGGAGTTTTATCAATAAAATGAAAATTGATCAAAGGTTTTTAAATTTGATCAGCTCTTATACTAACACACACCCTGATCACAATCTTAAATTTTATTGATCAAGATACATTTGTATGTTTATCAATTTCATCACAATTAATGATATGTTTATATTAAGTAAACTCTTCTTTGAAATTGCAATGATTATAAAAGAAATAGTCCATAGATTTTTACTGGTATGCACATGATTGTAAATGTAAATTTAAACTATAATGAACTATTTGGTCTCTTTGTGATTTATAAATCTATTTTCAATGTAAATACCTTTAATTTTATTGCATGTTTTAGAAACATAACAGTCGTCAACTTTTGGAACAACAACATATTGATTTTTTTTATATAGCTCAAATTAGTATCTGGGCATAATGTCAATATTTTTTATTCTTGTTAGTTAAAGAGGGGGAATTAAGATTGATACATGTATATACATATATATATATAGAGTCTATAAGAATCTACCAACCAGTAAACTTAATAGGTATTGGATCATCAAAATTGACAATACTACACAAACAGGGAAAATTATATGAGTCTAAAAGATTGTGTAACAATACCGATAAATAGATGGAAAACAAAACACTCAAAAGTGTTGAATATCATCGCACAAAGATGGAAAAACTGAACAGATGATATAAATTATACAATAATTGCAAATATTTCGGCTCAACAAATGGCCTTCCTCAGTGTTAAAAGTTTTAACAATACTGATATATAATGTATAAGGTGTAAAAATAGATCAGTAATAATACAGGTAAGTTTTGGTGGATTGATTTTAATCCAAAATCCTGAATATCATAATATAAACATTAGACTGTAAATTTAATTATTTCTTTCTATTGATTCCATCTGGATGGAGGACACCCAGTGTTTTTATCCAAAACTTCTCCCGATTCTCTCTTTGCCTATTTTGCCATGTACAATCCTGTTCGATCACAAGGATCTTCATGTGATCAAAATCTTTCAGATTGTGATCTGGTAACCTGAAGTGTTGGCTGACAGGAATATACGGTTTTTTTGTGAGGTCACTTCTGTGGCCATTAAGGCGTTTGTGAAATGGCTGCATAGATTCACCAACATATTGGAGACCACATATAGGATTACAATTACCTACAGTATGGTTAGGTTTGGAAAGGTCAGCACGGACAAGTATATTTCTCAGGCTGTTAGGTTGTTTGAAGGCAATCATGGGAGGCTCAGGAAAGATTTTGGATAACTTAGAATGTTTCTCGATTGCTGTCCAATGATCACGAATGGTCTTGAAACTATTTCTCAGGCATGGATGGTAGGTGAGCACACATGGGATTCTTTTGCTTTTCTGTATTTCTTTGTAAGTTAGCAGACTGCTTCTGGGGATGGATTCCGCTTTTTGAAAACTATTTTTGATGTTTTTGTGTTTATATCCCCTTCTTTTCAAATGTCCTTTGAGCTGCCCCAGACGTTGTTTTGCAGTGTTTTCCACACTGCAAGAAGAGCATTCCATACAGCCAAGCTCTCAGAATAAGGCGAATCTGCTCCTCTGAAGACACTGCAAAACACTGTCTGGGGCAGCTCAAAGGACATTTGAAAAGAAGGGGATATAAACACAAAAACATCAAAAATAGTTTTCGAAAAGCGGAATCCATCCCCAGAAGCAGTCTGCTAACTTACAAAGAAAAACAGAAAAGCAAAAGAATCCCATGTGTGCTCACCTACCATCCATGCCTGAGAAATAGTTTCAAGACCATTCATGATCATTGGACAGCAATCGAGAAACATTCTAAGTTATCCAAAATCTTTCCTGAGCCTCCCATGATTGCCTTCAAACAACCTAACAGCCTGAGAAATATACTTGTCCGTGCTGACCTTTCCAAACCTAACCATACTGTAGGTAATTGCCAGCCTTGTGGGGATAAGCGCTGCAAATGTTGCAACCAATTGCAGCATTCATCAACATGTCACAGTAAGACCACAGAAAAGACATACAAGATCTTCTGCAATGTCAATTGCAAAAGCTCAAACGTGATTTACGTTCTTGAGTGTCCTATATGTGGTCTCCAATATGTTGGTGAATCTATGCAGCCATTTCACAAACGCCTTAATGGCCACAGGAGTGACCTCACAAAAAAACCGTATATTCCTGTCAGCCAACACTTCAGGTTACCAGATCACAATCTGAAAGATTTTGATCACATGAAGATCCTTGTGATCGAACAGGATTGTACATGGCAAAATAGGCAAAGAGAATCGGGAGAAGTTTTGGATAAAAACACTGGGTGTCCTCCATCCAGATGGAATCAATAGAAAGAAATAATTAAATTTACAGTCTAATGTTTATATTATGATATTCAGGATTTTGGATTAAAATCAATCCACCAAAACTTACCTGTATTATTACTGATCTATTTTTACACCTTATACATAATATATCAGTATTGTTAAAACTTTTAACACTGAGGAAGGCCATTTGTTGAGCCGAAATATTTGCAATTATTTTATAATTTATATCATCTGTTCAGTTTTTCCATCTTTGTGCGATGATATTCAACACTTTTTAGTGTTTTGTTTTCCATCTATTTATCAGTATTGTTACACAATCTTTTAGACTCATATATATATATATATCAGTTTGATGACTAGTTCAATGCCCTGTCCCTTGTACGTGGTCAAGCAACTTTCAATTAATAAGCAATTTTCAATGTTAAGTTTTCTGCATAAGTACATGAAGTAAATTTGATAGGAACTACTTGTGATAGTTCAATGATATTTTTTTATAAAAGTGTATTACTATCAGTACATTTCAGTTTGAGGATCCTTTTGACCCTGGCCTCTATATCTTGGTCCAGCAACTTTGAATCAATTAGCTGTCCATCAGAATGTCTTTTTTTGAATTTACTGCCAACAGGCGAGACATATCTCGGTGTCAACAGTTTATTTTTATCTTTCAGATTGATTAAATTACATAAGGATATGAAATTTATGAAAGCTTCTTAAAGCAGGATTATGTTATTAACCTAGCAAGGTGTAACACTAAGGCTAGACAGTGTTAAATCACTAATAGGACAAGGCCAAGGGGAAAATCCTTTTATATATATTTTTTTTCAACCCTGTCTGCTTCAATAAATTTGTGTATATAGGAAGATAAATTACTTAAAAAGTCACTAAAGCTAATTAAGTAAACTAATTTTTCATGTAAATTGATAAAAAGATAATAACCTTCTATTCTTTGTGTATATATTTTCCATGCCCAATTAAAAAATTTACCAAATTAAAAAGTATGAATGCTTTTTTTGTCCTCATGCAACACAGTGTGGGGGACATGGAAAAACTGGGTGTCTGTCTGACTGGTCTGTAAAGTTCTCTCATGATAACACTTCTTGCCAGATTTTTATGAAATTCATATCAAAGATTTATATCTACAAGGTCTTGAATAAGATTGAAAGTCAGCGCCCAATAACTATTTTCAAAGGAGTTATGCACCTTGGAAATATAAATTATACAGAAAATTTCATTAAAATGTTTATAAAGACAACAACACCCATCAATTACTGCATGGTAAGATTTTATTCTGGTCGACGTGATTCGCCACCAAGCCATGCGTCCCCAGGACTTCATTGTAAGTGGTCTCAAGCCTACATTTCTTGTAGGATTGTTATTAAATAAAATCAAAGGTGTTTATCAGCCTTGTCTGGGACAAGTTTGAAAAATCAGAGCATATCAATAACGTAGGAGTTTTGTCCCTTAGAAATGTAAATTCTATAGAAAATTGCATGGTAAGCCCTCTCAAATATTCAATTCTTGCAAGATATATATGAAATTTATATCAAAGATTTATACCAGCAATGTCAGAGATAATTTTGAATTTTTAAAGGGTTATGTATAGAAGCATGATGCGGTCAACTTCACATAATCATATCAATTGTCACCTTTGTGTTTTCAAAGGTAAAAACACGAAAGCCTATATTTCTTGTAAGATATTTATAAAAAGATTTTTTTACAAAATATATATATTTTAGTTATCTCCCTTTAACAGATAAAATGTGTGCGTTGCGAGTAACATGGGAACTCTATTCTTTTATTATTTTAAAGAAAATTCTATATAAAAATTGTTTCTTGTTTCCTGAATTGTCAACTCATATATTTACTCCCAACATTCCGAATGTTTATCAGACCTCAAGCTAAACTTCAAATGCTGTACAAATATAGACCACACTAGACTGATTTCTGTTTCTTTCGAAAATAGCCAACAGTTCTTTTTCAACTAAATCTAGCTATAAGAACGTTTTTGTGCAATGTTATATTTCAAAAATTTTAGTTCTGTAATAAGATTTGCTAAATGATGTCACTATTAATAAAACTGGTACTAGTAACAACAGAAAAAGAGAGGCGAAAGATATCAAAAGGACATTCAAACTCATAAGTAGAAAATAAACTGACATTGCCAATGGCCAAAAATAGAAAAACACCAACAGACAAACAGGTAAACAACAGTACACAAAACAAAACATAGAAAACTAAAGACTGAGCAACATGAACCCCAGCAAAATCTCAGGTGCTCCGTACACTCTCCTTTGATTATTGTTTTGACAGTTATCTCCCCTGAAACTATTGACTCCCATTTTACATTTATAGAAATAGTACTTTTTTAATAGTAATCTTTGGTTATTTGTGTCGTTGTGTTGCTGTCACATTATATTGTTTTAATTAATTAAATCCAGTTGGATAAAATATAAGGATTCATCATTCATTGCCAATTCTGTGAAATGCTCTGTTTGAAGCAATTCAGATAGGAAATGTTACACCATTTATAAGGATGTTAAATAATCCCATCCATAAAAAAATTAGATTCCAACAATTTTTTCTTTGTTTTTGACATATACACAGTGCATTATTTTTTTTCTTTTGTCTTGATCTAGTAATAGATATTTTCCAATCTTGTACAAAAAATAAGTTAACTGAATTAAAGTAATAGGTTTTTCCATTTATTGAATACAATGCTCAGATTTATTCCTAAATTTTACATTTTAATGAATGTATTGATGAAATTCATTAAAGCAGTGAATTACAGGATCAAATTTAATGATAATTTTAATATTTCATGTATTGTATGTGTTTGACAAACAGTTAAGTGATTATTAAGGTATAAAATTAGTACTGAAGGACTGCTTCAAGTGATTATTAAGGTATAAAATTAGTACTGAAGGACTGCGTCAATGGTTGACTTGTACTTGATACCCAAACATAATACCAGTAATACTGTTAGCTTTGTATATATTAATGAATTAAATTACATTTCTGTTAAATTTTGATATACCTCAAGCGAAGATATTATTCAGGGAGATTATTATACAAATTATGCAGCATCAACTAATTTCATAACTAGGTTTGCATCATTCTAAAGCACTGTAGATTCAGAAGTTTCATTACTGGTATAAAAAAAATGTCTGCAGGTCCTTGAAAGAAGAATAAGTGCAAGGTGTTACAACACCTCAATTTGATTATTTAGCTTTTGAGGACCAAAAGAAGCAGATGTAATGTTACAAAATGTATTTTCATTTTTGTGTAATTTTAAGAAATTAAGTTACATGTACAGTATACTTTCTTACTGATTTACTTCCAAATTTTATGACAGAGTGAGTTCATTCTGTGCTAGATCAAGATTGTATCCTTGACATAGGTAGGAAAAAGTAAAAGATTGTGAACAACAATGGTTGACAGGTATAGTTATATGGTTATTTGGACTTCCCTAGTCTAGCTGCAAAACCAATCATTTGGGTGTGCAGGATGTACAAATAAAAAATTGTTATAAAAACCAAGGAGATGTGGTATGATTGCCAATGAGTCAAATAACAACCAAAGGACTCAAGGACAAGGATGATAACAACTGCAGGTCACTGTACAATCTTCAAAAGTCAGCAAAACTCATTTCATTAGAATGCTGTTAAAAAGTCCTCTGGTTGCTAGAAATTTTAATCTGTCGTTCTGATACATTGTGTAGTGCTAGTGACTTGTTCTCTGCAAGTTTCGTAACCTTTACAGAATTCATTTTAAATTTGTTAATTAAGAAGTCAAATATTTTTCAATTCTAGGAAATATCGCTGAGGACATTAGATGAGAAGGAAAGATTGTCACTTGGTACTAGATCACGAGGGACATCAAGGGTGTCATCTAGAGCAGGATCTCCTACTCAAGCTAGAAGTATGAAACTGTTTTATTATTCCCAGTTATAGCATGCTTATTGATAGATACAATGTACATTGATGAGGGTTCATAAGTCCCAGAATCATGAAAATTAGACTGGTCTCACTATTGTTCGTATCGATGAATCCCAAGTTGGTTCAAGATTTTATAAGCTGTGTCTAAGAAATCATCATTTCATTTTAACAGAAAATCAAATTAGAAATCTAAACCTTATGTTTCCCTTATTGTGAATTAACCAGAAGACTTAAATAAGGCATTACTTGTGTTTATATTGACATTAACTGTAGACTTGCCGTAGTCAAAGATACAGAGTTCCTTTAAAATAATTTTCAGTGAGAACTCTGTGCAAGAGCATCAAGCATTTCTAAAAAGAACAAGTGAAATCAATATATAATGTCTTAAAATCTATAATTCTAAATGTGGTTCCTGATTCCTACTACTTAGTTAAGTATGACTGTTGTCCAGTAGCTGTACAGTTTGTAATCCTCACTTTTGATACCGGTATATAATTTGGAATATCTGGGGATAAGAAATAGTTTGGAAAATTAAAAAAAATTCTGATGTTGTTTCTGTATTACGATTCAGACTTATGTCAATACTTTCATATCCTCATATTTTATATGTGTATTTAGGCATCATTAAAGATATGACTGAAATCATTAACAAAATCTAAACAACAATGCACTACAACTTACCTAAAAGAAACTAGACTTGACCAAAAACCAACCAAAAATTTCAAACAGTAACACACCACAATGTTCTATATACATGTACCATATTATTTGACTCAGACTTACAACTTTGAGTCAATGATAAATGGGATTAGGCAATTCACCTTGACAAATATAGTTCAACATCATTAGTAATTACTATATGTACTACAAATATATTTTATCAGTTGACAAGGCAAATTTTGTCGGGAAAAAATTAATAATTCAATTCACTGTACAGGTTGTTGTTTTCTAGTGTAGGAATGTAAACCATGAACCACATATCTTTGGATTATTCTTTCTATGAAGAGAAAATACAAACATAAATATTTTAATTTAGATTTAAAGGATATAATTGGTTGAGTCTTATTGGACAAAAGGTGTTTGGAAGAGTGTCAATAATATACAAATATGTTTAAGTTAATACGGTCTTTTGCTGGTACATGTATATATAGGAATAGTTCAATCTAACACAAACAATCAGTTCAAATTCTGTTTTTTATTCAATGTCTTTTAAACTAAATTTGCAATGTTAGTGTAGGTTAACAGATTGTTTGTGTGTTTAAATAGTATCTCTGGCTTGATTTAGTTGCAACAGATCTTAAAAATGTGTCTACCATTGCAACTTTTTATTCAGTAAATAAATCTGTACATCACAAAGATAATGGCAGCTCCAAAAAAAAAACAATACTCAATGCTTTCTAAGTTCTCAACAGTGAGCTTGTCTATCCATATTTAAGTCCTAATGAACAAACAAAGCATTTTCAACTTATTAATGGCTTTGGTCAAGCAGTACATTTGAGTCATCATCTCTGAAACTCAATATTTCATTGGTATAACCCTCTGAAATACCTGTTTGATAAATAATGCCACAATATTTAGATCACCATGACCTACATTTCATACTTTGGTAACTTTGGTTATTTATATTGTATTATAAAACTCAATTTGGAATATTTTGGTTTTTATGAATTACATATTACAGTTGGTCTGCTCTTGTCAAATTTTTCTATTTAAGCCCAGTTTTAGTTTTAACATAATTCTACCTAATGCAAATTTTTAGCAGTTACCTATTATTTTGTATAAATTGTATTTGCATGACATGGGTACTTGAACACGCACAGAGAACTGTTATGTAAATTAACACTTGAAATTTTTGTCACTAAGCATTAAACTGTACTTAATGTAATCTGCATAACATTAAAGAAATGTAAGTATGAAATATATCAAATATAAAATATAAAATTCATATACCTTGTGTTGGTTTAAAATTTAAGTTTAAATTCACTTTAAATTGGAATTCATAATTCATTAAAAAAACCTACATTAACATGTTTTCATGATATAAACATGATAAGTTCTACATCAATGCCTGTAATTAAAAATATATAAATTAGGTAATATCTTTTGGTAAGATGTATTGGAACAGCTATTTATATCATTTTAATTGTAGGACGAATAACAACTTAAAGGTTTCTTTTTGGTCATACACATGAATCACTGAAATTGTTAAATTTCATTCAATAACATATGATTTTTGTCTCGCCTGCGACGAGAGTCACAGAAAGCTAGACATGGGTGTAACCGTGTTGTTTTTCTGGTGGTGGCAATGGTGGAGTATGCATCAACAATTGTTAAGTTTTCTGCTAAAGTTAGTTTGAAAGAAACTACTTGTTATAGAATGATGATATCAGTTTGACGACTATTTCAAGGCCCTGCCCCCTAGGTCATGTTCATGGTGACTGAATTAATTAGTTATTTTCCATGCTAAGTTTTCTTCCTAAGTTTGTTTGATAGGAACTACTTGTGATAGACCAATGATATTTTGTATAAAGTTGCATTACTATCAGTACATATCAGTTTGACCACTGTTTTCAAGGCCCTGCCCCTACATAATGGTCCAGTGACTTTGAAATAATTATCAATTTTAAAAGAAACATATATTAGATTGAATGTTCTATCAAAAAGGTAATTTAAAAAAAAAATCATATTTGCATTTTTATATATCTTTTATACGCATTAAAGGGGCATTAGCTACGAAGAATTGAGGTACATGAGTAACATGGCACTCAGTGCAGTTGTAGAATTGATATGAACACATGTCTAATGCAATATCAAATTGCAAATTTTGTATACTTAATGAAAATGTTTGATTGTTATATATAGCAGAATTTTTTTTTAAATCGAAAATGATGCAATTTTACTCCCATAAAAAGAGAAGTGAAGACAAAGAACATTTGAGTTGTTGAAATACTATAATCCGTAATGAGATATGACAGAGCCTAATAAATTCCTATTAAAATCACTTTTGGTCACTATGTTTTGAAGTTATATCAGCTTTCAAAATTAAAATATAGATAGTTAACATTGCAGAGGTGAAGCAAATATTTTTCCAATAGATTGATTTTTAAAAATAGTTGTTGGCCAATTGATTTTAATGGTACATATGAAATGGACAAATTTGAATAAACAACTGAATGAATAGAATAGACAAAATTTTATTTTCTCAGCTTTTTAAAATGAAGAACTTTAAAATGGTTAATGTGACCAATCAACAAAATCTTTTAAAACTTTAACAAGTCACCAAGGTTAGTTTAGTGAGGTCATCAGTAAGTGGATGAATAGAACATTCTAATTAGTTTTCTAATAATTATAAATCCCTGCTTTTGCAGTCACTCCTATGAGAAAACATTGGTTAGTTTTGAATGTCTTTAATTAAAGGGGTTGAATTGTAATAAATAATGAACAAAACCATACCATAGTTTGCATTTAAATGGCCAATTTAACATTTTGATTAAAAGCCAGCTGAGTAACTTTTCAGCATAAATGAAAATGTATTATATCTAATATATTTTGGGATTTTTTTTTTTGGGAAAACTACTTAATTGAACTTTGAAAACTTGAAAATTCCAATGTCTTGACTTTTTTGTGTAATGGTTGCAGATCTTGAGCTGATGTTTAAAACATTACTGTTTAGTGATAATTTTATAAAAAAAAAACAGTTTATATTTTGTTCTGGTTGAGCTTCTTTTTACAATTATACTGTAAAGTGGGGAGTGGTTTTGCTATGCAGACACATCTATTTATTTAACATATACAACAGCAAGAATTTTTATGTTTCATTATTTGTAAACAAAATGTATGAGATAATATATTCTAGAGTAAACATGTATTTTATTGCAAGGATTTAAACAAGATCTATTTTATATGCGACACTAATTTATCAGCCTAAAATTTAATTTTGCCAACTTTAAGATTTTCTGAAACACCAAGTAAACATTGCTTAAGAGTTTGGCTGTATGTTCCATGTGACAGAATAAAGGATAATTTTTTACATGTACGTAAATGTGAAATTTATTATCCTTGTGCTATTCAAATTGTTTACTCAAAGTTTTGAAGGCAACATCTAATGAAGACTGGTCTAAAGATTTGATTTACATTTTGGAGCTTTATCACTACCAAAGAATTGCTGCATATTTGTTAACAATCCCCCAAGCTTAAGAAAATACTTATTGAAATGGTTTGAAGATACTTAAGTACAAAGTATGAAAAGGGATATCAGTTGGCCCCAGAGAAACAAGTAATAATAATTTTAAGGTTTTAAAATCTTTTCAAAAGAATTCATTATTAATGTTTATGTTCTGTTTTCTTGATTATAGTATACGGTATATTGTAACGAAGTGTGTACTTTGTTTGTAGTATTGCAAACATCGAGACTGGATAAGTTTAGCAAACATAAAAATTTGCATGCATTTAAAATTCTGATAGCATTTTTTGTATGCAGCATTTCCAAAATTTTAATAAGTTATCTCACATCTTGGTCTATTGTTCATCAATTACTATAATAGATACATGCAAAAATTTATGAATTCTATTTAGTTTAAAATTGATTTGATGTCTTGCATCCAAACAAGTCTTCAGTCAGTGGCGTAGCTAAGCCATTTTTAAGTGTACGCCCGAACCTCAGCAAGGGGTTTGAGGGTCCCCAGCGGGTACAGGGCCAGGGACCTCCCAGCAGTGGTCCGACGGAAGCTAATGATTTATTGAGAGAGAGATACTATTTCTATCATTAAAACTCATCAATAGCAACATACTTTAAAGTCTAATTTCTTGATTTATTTATGTATAATTTCTTCAGTGTGTTGATTTGGAATCTAATGGTTAATAGTTGTTACTATGAAATATGTTTAAAAGGAGATGTGGGGTAAAACAATCAATCGACCAAAGATCCAAACCTTTAAAAATATAAAAAAAGCAAGTCTACATTTTCAATGGTGTCGTTCTTTTGATTATTATGACTTAATCTAGTTTTCTCCCCTTTTATGCGCAAATTTCGTTAATGGACAAGTACATGCAATAATAAATTGTCATAGATGGTCAGGTGTGATATGAACATACTCAAAGGGTTCCGTGGAATCCTGTGGCTTTTGTCGGTTAAACTATAAAAAGTGAATCCATTTATCAGTCAAACTTTTCTTTAAATGTTTTTTTCTTGATTTTGGAACATAAGCTTCTGTCCAAGTTTCATAACAATCTATGAAAGTTTACAAATGTAGCAGGTGAAAAATATTTAATCCAAGACCGTCTGCTAATTGCCCCAAAAAAATGGTAAAATACTGAAAAATGAAAAAAAAATTTAATTTTTAGACTGAAATTTGCTTACTGTTATAAAAGTCTTGAAATAATTTAAAAATAAAGGAATATATCTCCCCCATGCAAAGCTCTGATTCTTTGTCCAGAATTGGCTATACTTTAGGTACTTTTTATTTTGATCAGCTCTTCCAATGTTTTTATTAGGTTTTGGTTTTTCAAATATTTCGGCCTTGAGCATCACTGATGAGACATTAATTGTCAAAATGCGCATCTGGTGCAAAAAAAATTTGTACAGTTGGTGTTAACATTTTTACATAAAATTCGATGAAGTTTTGACAAAGTAATTGATGCGTAACAAATGGTATCTACTTGTTAACTAATAAAAACAATGTTCTTTTCAGTAAAATGCGGAAAAATTAAAAATAAATTTTCATAATTATGCTCTGGATACTCTTTTGGTCATAAAAAAGTTTCTGCCTATATTCTGTAAAATTTCATAAAGGTTTTACAAATTTAATGATGTTTTAAAAAAAATTTAACCACAGGCTGTACATAAATATTGACGACGCCAACGCCGATTACAGAATGTCTCGAAGGCTCGACAAAACTGCATATCGTATCTCAGCAAATAATGAATTACTTCAAACTATAGGAAAGGGAGGATAATTCACAGTGGATTCAGAATTTGACAGAAAAACAAACAAATAATAATAGGATATCATTTTATTTAAAAGTAAATTTCTTCCGACTGTTATCTTCAATTACAGTCAGTGGAGAAAGAACTACAAGGCTCATGTGCTTTTAGCCAGATCTTTTAATCTATTTAGATTAAAATATTTTTTCTCCAAAGTCATGTGAATGCCGGGCCTTTTGACGTAAACATAGCTACGCGCCTGTCAGTTATTTTCTTGCATGAAATGCAATCAAAACCCTATTGGTACTGACTTCATTTCTATATCTTCCAAGGTTTATCATTACCTTTCATAGTTCAAACAAAATAGTGCAGTGAAGTAATCATTCTTAAGATCCGATCTAGTCAATGTCATGCAATTTATTGATATGTTATACTTTGATATTCAAGTTACAATATGATGTGTATTTGAATTACCATATTTCAAGAAAACTTTTTTTATTAAAAATTACATAAGAAATGCATGAATCTGTTATAAAAATAGGTTAAACTACAAATCATGAACAAAGGAAGATAACTCCAACTCAAGTTTACAATTTCCCTAACTAAATACTTTTAAATTCACAAAATTGCAAAATGAAAGCAATCTTTACCCTTCAGTGCTCACAAAAATGCAAGCACTTTGATTAAAGTAATCAGAAAAGTCTTATTTTTGGATAAGACAATAAATCATCTTTGTTTTGTAAATGTACAAAATAGCTTACCATGATACTCATGAAAATATCCATATAAATGTCAAATATGTTTGCTTAATAACTGGTAAAAAAAAGAAAAGATGAAGTGAAAGTTATGATCATGTATCATCTGAACAAAGGTTGTACTTGGTAGTTGAGTCAATAATTTTATTTCATTTGTTTTATTTGTATTTCCAGAGGTTCATTTTAAGACAGAAGATGGTGATAAGAAACAGAAGAACAATAATGATCAACAGAGTACCAAACAAGTGCAATATGAACTACCATTACAAAATGGTGATGTTGACAACCAATCAAAACATAAGAAAAAGAAACATTCGAAGAACTCTGTTAAACCAATCACAGACAAGAGCACAAATGACAACAAAATTCAACAACCAATTACAAATAATAATACTGGGGAAGTTAGTGAAAAAGAGGTGAAACAACTAGAGAAGAAACTGTCAACAATCGATGAACGTGCATCGAGCCGAAACAGTGGTAAATCAGATGAAGTGAAACGATAGCCGTAATTATATTGTAAACAAAGGCATTGAAGAAATAACAATTTATAGGACACTGAAATTTTTCAGTTAATTTTGGTATCAGATGATTTAAGTCTTATTTATAGAAGATGTTCACACTGATTTGTTTAGCCTAAACGTGCTGTTTACAGCATCTTTGTTACTGTATTTAATCTAAAATGACCTTTCATAATTGTATAAACAGGTAATTGAACAGCAAATTGCACTTGTCTTTCTATGCACCTGCCATAGGCAACGGAGGCATTAAGTGTTACCCTTGTCCATCCATCTATACGTCTGTCCAATTTTCATTTCGGCACTCTCACTTAAGTTTACCTCATGCACTCATGCACTCATACACAATGTTAAGAACCTAAAACCTAAACAGTGATTGAATTTGGGTAGTGAGTCACTTATGGTTCTAGAGTTATGCCCTTTATAACTTGGAAAATTGAAAGTTTTTTCATTTCTGCACTCTAACTTTTTCTCATCCAAATTTTATGAAACTCATACCCAATGCCAAGAACCAAACCTAGTAGACAGAGTTCTAATATGAGCAGTGAGTCACTTACCGTTCTAGAGTTATGCCCTTTATAAATTGGAAAATTGCAAAATTTTTTTGTTTCTGCACTCTTTCTTCAGTTCGTCTCATCAAAATTTTATGAAACTTATACACAACACATATACAGAGTTTGAATTTGGGTTATGAGTTATTCACCGTTGTAGAGTTATGCCCCTTTTTAACTTGAAAATTGCAAAGCGTGAGCGGGGGCATTTGTGTTCTCAGTCACATTCTTCTTTTATTCTAATATAAATTTTTAAAATGTAATAGATGTAATATGAAAATCATTGAACCTTCATAATTGTATATGTGTAAATTGTATTATGAGATTTTGCTTTTAGCATAGTTAGCTCAAAATAAAATACTGAGAATTTTTATAGTTGAACTATCAGTTACAAAAATATTGTGTTTCTTTTCATATTCCATCCTTCTCATAATGTTTTTATAGAATCGAGGGTTTTTTTATATAATGGTTTTAGCCCTTTTTCATCCAAAAAAGTAAAAAATCAATCTGTTTATGTTTTGTAAAAATTATCTTTTAGAGAATCTTCAAATTTCCATTGTGTGTTGTTGAAAATGTTTATTTAAATCATAAGTACTCTTTCTATAAATATAATTATTTTAGATGTCTGAAATCCTTACCAACCCTTATTTTAACAATGGTAATGCTATTACTTTCAGCTTATTCTTGGATGTAAAATTGTATTCAGACATTTACAGTCATAATTGAAATTGTTGAAATTTTAAACATATTGCAACAAATGCTATGAAACAACCATAATTATTGTTAATTATGTAATAGAAACACAACATTTTTTCAGTGGCAATCTTGTCTGTACATATACTTTTATAGTTTTTAATAGAAAAATGTAAAAAGCTTAAGACATAAATACCTCAAACCAGAATGTCCTCATTATTGAATAAACATGGATACCAAGATGTGTGTGTCTATTTATTTTGAATTGTGGTACATTTTTTATTTAGGCAAAATTTATATGTATGATGGTTCATGGCTTTTGTTTATGTCTTTGTGTTTTAAGGTAGTATGGTGTATAGACAAAAAATGACAGATTTTTGTAAGGAATATACAGGGAAAAGGTATTATTATGTGAATAATTAAAAGAAGACTTAATAATAGATATTTGAAATAAAATATGAGAAGGTATAGCTCTTACAAATTGGTTTCAGAAATTAAAGAAATTAGGTCACTGTTCTTTTTTTTTGTTCTAATAGAAAATAGAAAGATCAACTGTACACTCCTTCATAAAATTAAGTTACCCGACTTATTTTCTATTATAAGGAAATTTTAAATCAATAAAAAATAATCTGTATTTGTAAAATTAGTTGTAATAACAAGCTGAACAGCTTTAAAAACAATTTGCATTCCTGCCACAAAATTTTCTTATTTCAATTTCGACATTGTTTTCTGCTATTTTACAATAATTGTATTTGTAATATAATCACATGACCTATCATAAAAAAAATAAAAAAATAAAAATTTTATAATACTAAGCAGTTTAAGTCTACTGTATTTAGAAAAAAAACCACATATTAAATACCATCAGGTATGATGGTGTTCTCACATATAACTTTGTTTAAAATTTTGAAATCTTTTAGATAAAATATGTTTTTGGAGTCCAAATTGCAACAAGAGGAACCAGTCAGTTTGTAAAAAATATGTAAATTCATGTTATTCTTCCTAGCAAGGAATACCCATTCATAATAATCATTGTAAATACTAGGATAAATCTTTGCATAAATGACTGACTCCACTAGTTAATGCCAGTCCAGCTCATTTTGGATAATAGAAAGAGTGTAAAAATCAATCTTTGTGTCTTGATTAGAACAGGGACTTTTTAGCTAAAGTAATTTAAAACAACAGAAGTTTGCACATATTTTGTACAATTGATTGTAACCTTATTTCGGATGTATAGTGCAGTTTATGATTATACTTATTATGAGAAAATATAATCTTCATGAATATTTGTATATTTGACCATATCAGGGATCATTGAATTTATACATGATTTTGCTATATAAATATATATATTTATTGGGAGGATAATCTGTTTTGAAACTTATAATTGTACATTGAAAAAGGTTTTTGATAATCTTTATGACAAATGCTCATTTTGTAGAAAGCATGGTTTTGTAATATGTTTATTTTTCCAGTCTGATTAAGAATGAATTTTGCTTGTACAAAGTTAAATAAGTGTTTTAATGGTAAACACATGACAAAATCGAAGAAATTTCTTAGTCAATGTTAAAGAAAATTATTTTTAGAACTTTTCAAATGTACAGAAATGTATGGCTTTCTATATACTACGTTATGAAGTGTATAAATATGAGAAAGATAGAAATACGAAAAACGACCGTAAATAGAAGCAGACATAAGAATTTGCATTTAATCTTATTGACACAGTTACATTTTTCTTGTAGACTTAAAATCATGACACATTGTTTTATGCCATTTTACCCTTAGTGACACAGTTGCATTTTTCTTGTAAACTTAAAAACCATGACAAATTGTTGAATGAGTATAAATGAGGTTAATTTCTATTTGTTAGATATCCAAGACAGTATTAGCAGTTGCCAACACTTGTCAACTGTTGTCACCTATTAACTTTTAAGGAATTTCCTCCTTTTGAAGTTATGTACGAAAATTTACCTTGATTTTATTTATATCTGTTTAGTTTACTTGTTACAATACTGTTCTTGATACAGTACCAAAAGGAAAATTTGATAAGACTGACTATGTATAGCATTAAGTGTATTGGTAAAAATGTTTTTGTACGATAAGTGTGAAAGAGTGATATATGGAGTATTACAGAGACTTATCTGTAGTGTCAGGTTTGGAAAATGACTCCTAGATATTTATTATACAACTACAATCATTTTTTTTTTCCCATAACAATTACATATGTTGGAGATCTCATTTGTAATGCCATAAGCACTTTTTTTAACAATGATTACTAATTAATTTTTATGCAAATAGAAAGGAAAATAGTTGAGTGGAGAAATGATTAGTTTTTATACGCCCATTTACGGTATACGGTTGTCCGTCCGTCGTCAACATGACCGACAATAACTCAAAAACGCTTTAACCAATTTGCATGAAACTTTGTTGAATTGTTTATATCTATTGACATGAGCTCCTTTCGATTTTTTATAAATTTTAGATTTTATATTTTCGAGTTATGGGGTTTTATTCATCAAAAAAGGGGGATTTTCCAGTTTTCGGCCAATAACTCAAAAATGCTTTGAGCAGTTTTCGTGAAACTTTGGTGAATTGTTTATAGCTATTGACATAAGCTCCCTTTCAATTTTTGTTGAGCCTGCAACTTTTGTCGCAAATGCGAGACATAGCAATCCTACATTCCGTCATCTGCGTCGTCCACAAATAATCACTCTGTGGTTAAAATTTTTGAAATTTCAATAAATTTCTTAAACTATCCTGGATTTCTACCAAACTTGGACAGAAGCTTGTATATGATCATAAGATAGTATCCAGAAGTAAATTTTGTAAAAAAAAATCCTGTTTATCCGTATTTTACTTATAAATGGACTTAGTTTTTCTTCCAGTTAACATTACATTCTCTCTGTGGTTAAAGTTTTTAAAATTTTAATAACTTTCTTAAATTATCCTGGATTTGTACCAAACTTGGACAGAAGCTTGTTTATGATCAAAAGCTAGTATCTAGAAGGAAATTTTGTAAAAATTATTTCCTGTTTTTCCATATATTACTTATAAATGGACTTAGTTTTTCTTCCATTTAACATTACATACAGTCTGTCCTGGATTTTTACCAAACTTGGATAGAAGCTTCTTACAATCAAAAGATAGTATCTAGAGGAAAATTTTTAATAACTTTTCCCCCATTTTTGTTGAGCCTGCGACTAACAGCAAAAGTAGGCGAGACACTGGGTTCCACGGAACCCTTTCAAATTTTTATAAATTTTAGATTTTATGTTTCCGAGTTATAGGATTTTTTCGTAAAAAAAGGATTTTCCAGTTTTCGGACAATAACTATAAAGTTCTTTGAGCAGTTTTCATGAAACCTTGGTGACTGGTTTATATCCATTAAAATAACCTCCCTTTAGTTTTTTTTATAAATTTCTGATATGACATTGTGGAGTTATGGAATTTCATTCTTTGAAAAAGCGAAGGGAGTATCATGCGCTCATGGCAGAGCTCTTTATTAAAATTGCTTGACCAGTTTGAATTATTTTAAACTTAAGGAAATATCTTCATGTTATTTCACAAATTTTAATTGTTGAATAATAATTCTATAATTTAAAATATGAAGTATTGCTTTTATACTCTACAGAACTAAATTGAAATGGCAATAGTTCCAATACTCTTATCATCAATACTTCAATGATAAATATTTTTGTTAAACCTTTGATTTCAATAGAATTTCTTAATATTTTCAAATAGAAAGAATTTTGAAAATTATGTATAATAAGAAATTACTGTAAATTCAAATTAATGTTTTGTTTTCATTCATTTGAAAAATGTAACAGGAGAAAAATTGTATTAAAAAAGATATGCATCCTAATTTTTGTATGGAAATGTTCTATTACAGCTTATTCAACATTTAAAATTTTACATTATCAAAGATCCACATGACCGATTCATACACATTCAGTAGTATTTGTAGGTAGTTTTGTAATTCTAACAGACAATGGCAAATGGTGCTGTTGACTTCTCACCATGGAGAAATTATCTTTTATAATTGGCATTGGATTAATTAATCATTGTGATAATTCTACTTAATTCATAACTAATTAGTTGATTATGGGTCATCATTTACTATTTTTGTCATTATGTCACTTGGACTGTGGTAATATTTATTGCTTTGAAGAAAATCTTTAAAATGCGATCAATCCATCTCATTTGAATTTAAATTTAAGAAAATTAATTTGGATTTTCTTTTCTTTTTTTTTTTTTTAGATTTCTACTCTTTAAATAACTATAGAGTAATTGGACAGTTACAACACTAGATAACAAACAGAAATTGTATTTTATAAATAACATGTATGCTGAAATACCTCTAACATTTGTGATCAAAGTAGTTTCCATTTAAGATTAGTAATTATTTTTAAAATGCAGTAGATTTAATCGAAACAATCCTTTTTTTAACTCTCTATGATAATGCTGACAATATGAAAATTTGGATTTTAATGAAACATATTCTGTTAAAATTAATAATAATGATCAATTTGAGATTCCTTGAATTGTGGTAATTTCATTTAAATCAGATATTGAAAACACTTTGTAAAGTTTCTAATGGGACAATACTAAGCTCATTAAATTTCCCTGAAATTAATTCTGCTAAAATTTGTATTAAAGATTATTTTATTCTTGTTTGAAATAGCCATTTACATGTTTGCCTATTTTTACAGGCCTAGCTGTAAACAAATTGAAAAGTAAAACAGGAGTGAAATGTTATACCAGATAATTATTTGTACCGGTATGTACCAGTAGGTCAGAGATCACTTGGTGTTTTTAGTTGTTGTCATTTTTTACTGTGATATTTATATTCCTTCCACTTTACTTATATGATATTAAAATTTTAGCTGTTATATTGCCAGATATTAATAAATTTATCTTGACAAAATTCATTTACAATTTTTTATGCCCAACCTACGATAGTAGAGGGGCATTATGTTTTTCGGTCTGTGCATCCGTTCGTCCATCCGTCTGTTCATCCGTCTGTCCCGCTTCAGGTTAAAGTTTTTGGTCAAGGTAGTTTTTGATGAAATTGAAGTCCAATCAACTTGAAACTTAGTACACATGTTCCTATGATATGATCTTTCTAATTTTAATGCCGAATTAGAGTTTTTATTATTCGTAATGTCAAGATCTCCTCACCACAATTATGAGATAACTCCTTAAGGAGCTATTGCCCTAAAAAGAGGGCATTTAAACTCATAAGTCGAAAACAAACTGGCAATGCCATGAAAAAAAAACGAAAACCAACCAAAAGGCAAACAATAGTATACAAAAACACAACATAGAAAACTAAAGATTGAGCAACATGTACTCCATGAAAAACCAGGGGGTTTCAGGTGCTATGGAAGGATAAGTATACTGCTCCACATGTGGCACTGGTTGTGTTGCTCACATAAGTACAAACAGGGTGATAAGTCTCATTTAGCAGGTCACATTTGAGGAATGGAGGGATTGTAGTTACAACAGTTGAATATCAGTAGACATCTGTGAAACAGATATCCCATAACGGTCAAACAACTCGTGATGGCACCCTTAAAATTTTCGAAGGGATGATTTCAACTTCACCACTTGGAACTCTTGGCTTAATAGCTTCCTTGTGAGCAGCAACCCTCTATCAAGGAAATCATGATAGGAAATGCAAGCTCTGGAATATCATATCAACTGGGATATATATACGTCATATGCAGGTGCTGCTGGAATGTTGCTACATAGAAATTGAAAGTTCACAATTGGGAATCTTAAATTATATCTTTTGTTGTAAAGTTTTGTTCTCAACCAACCCCCATTGTCAATTTCTCGATGTAAGTCAAGATATGAGGCAGACTTAACTGTATCTGTTGTATCCTTTATTTCAAGTTCGATGGAATAGATGCATTCAACATAGTCACCAAACTTTGGATTATTTAGTGAGAAGACATCATCTATATTGCAGAAAGTAAAATTACAGGAATTTGCTAGCTTCTTTTCCTTCTACATAAGAAGCTCCTGTTTGTAGTCTGCCTCATTTGAATAAAGGAACTAGTCGGCAAGAAGAGGAGCACAGTTGGTTCCCATGGTGCCCAATCCTTCAATCATAATAAATATGTTGTCAATCAAGAAATCAAGAATTTGATAATGTTAGTTTCAGAGAATTTTTTGTTCGAAGCAAAGTGGCTTTTTTTTTTTACAAAATATGATTTGTCCCTCAGTTAAACAAGATTAGTATCTACGTTGGCCATACAAACAAAGTAGAACAAATTCTTTCAATTTGTCTCTAAGCTTGAAATAGGGAATACTTGTATAAGAAGTGGAAAAGTGAAATGTTTTTATACTATTGGAAGAGAAAAGAGACTTAGATTTTATGTACTCTAACAGATCTTTGGAATTTTTTTAGTATCCGCATCTGATCACACAGCCCCTAGAGTAGGTAGTTTCACAAGAACTCTGAAGTCCTGATTGATTGCTGATAAAATGTTCCGTGGAACATTTTGAAGACCTTTCAATATAACGTTCTTTGTAAGGACACTTATTTAATTTGAGTATTCAATAAAGTGAAGGAAAACCAAGTTCTTTAACTTTGGTTGACCTATGATTATTCAGGATATCCTCATTGGTAAGTGTCGTGGGAGTAAATTCCTTTATTAAACAGTTTATGTAATATGAATTACACACAAAAACGATGTTGTTTGGGGCTGTATCTGCGGGGACAATAACATATTTGTCATATAGGTAGGACAGATGTTTAGCAATATTTCGGTCTTTAAAGATCGATGTAGCATGTGTAATTCTAACTTGTATAAACGTCTTTCAAGCCTCAACCCATTCAGAAAAAGTATCTTCTTTTTAAATTCGAGTTTAGCCCTGTCATATTCCTCGACTAAATCCATCAGCATTTCAAAGTTGTGTTTCTATTTGATGGATTAAGTCTCACGATATTTCGGTCCTTTGGATAAAACATTCACAGAGAAGTGTTATCTACAATGTTCAAATCACCAGTAATAACTTGGCCAGCCGGATTATATATGAATAAACTCATCATTGATACCAGGATACAAGGCTTAACAATTTTGTACGCCAGACGCGCGTCTTGTCTACAAAAGACTCAGCAGTGACGCTCGAATCCAAAATTTAAAAAAGCCAAATAAAGTGCGAAGTTGAGTTGAATAAGGGACTAGCACAGGTGCAGTCAGGAGGTTTAAACTTGAGGTCGTCAATATTTAGATCCTGCAACACGTGTTTGTAATTGAAAATTTAAAGGGGCACTAGCTGTCAAATTCATGTTCACCGATTTGACTCAAATTCTCATATTTGTTATATTTAGTTTTACTAACTTTTGTGGGTCATCCTAAGATATTAGGCTACAGTGAAAATCTAGTCAAGTTAAATTTCACTCATTATTTAATCTAGTCTAATCATATTATCAAAATATCATGAAAATTATCATAATTTTATTTTTTATTTCTTAAATTGAAATTTTTAGTAAACATGTATATCATTTTAGTGTCTATAAAATATGTCTAGTGCTATATCTGTGTCTTTGTAATATTGTGTATCTGTCAAATTCATGCCTTTTTATCTTGAATAAATATATTTTTATAACAATGTAAAACATTTATCCAAATTATAAAAAAATCTAAAATAAACAATTTACAGGGCATAGGGTCGATAATATGTAGCTTCGTTTTGTGTGTATTTTAGTCTAGACGCCATTTAATTAACTGTAGAGTTGACCTCACGAAAACCACCGATGCCCATATAAGGGATATAAACATAAATAAAGATATAAATAGATAGCGCAACTCGTGCAATTGGATTCTTCTAGGTCTATTTAATTTCATTTATAGATTAAAAATATATGTTAATCATCATTTTTATCTGTATAAGAATGATTTTTTTGAGGATCGAATCAGTCAATTAAATGAATTACCTTTGTTTACTTTCAATGTTGTCATTCTTTTTACGGATTCAATGAGGTCGAATTATTCACTTGCAAGTGAATAATTCATCATCAATATTTATTTGCTAATTTTGACAAAGTTAGACAATACTGACTGCTAAAAGCGAATTATTATTTCACTATTCCACTTTCATTAATGATTGAACAAAAAAAATCATATTTTATAATTTTTTTATATCTCGTAGCTAGTGCCCCTTTAAGTCACAATTGGTTGAGTATAGGTAAAAGAGATGATAAGTACAGACTTATCTTTAAAGTAGGGAGGTATTTTCGATTAAACTTATTTATGATGAAGGATATTGCCCAAGTTAATGGCATCGATACAGTTGTTGGCAAAGAAAAGTTTTAAAAAAGTGTCTTTTCTCCGTTTATTCTTTGTCAGTGCGAACCAGTCTAAAAAGTAAATTTGTATTGGGTTAAGTAGGAATTTGTAACAGTGGTTTGTATACATAAGTGGTACAGAGATTGAAGTTTTGAAAGAAGTAGTGAATGAAGCTGCACGCGGATGTGATGATTACATAACCACTTCTGTATAAATAGTAGAAAATGACCATGACTGAGTCTACGTCGAGGATCAGAGTTGAAAATATTCATCACATTTACCGAGTTACCTATACTATTAATTTTGTTATTGCAACCATATGGTCACAAAAATGGTGCCGTAGGTCCCAATTCTCGAATTCAGTTGTCTTCCTTTCAGTAGTCGTTCCTTTCCTTGCCTTTTGTCTACGGAGAGGATGGCACGATGGTGATTGGTAGTCTTGTGGTATATTTGTTCAATAATGCAAACTCGCATATCAAGGACTGCATGATCAGACTGATTAAAATGTTGATAAATCATTTGCGTTGTTGCTAATGTCTGATATATCAATCCGTAAATGTTACACTTTAGTTCATAGGCGAGATTTTTTGTTAGTCTTTTCTTTTTTTTTTGCAAGGGTGTTGTCTGTTTGTTTTCGACCTGTTAGCTTGAATGTCCCTTTTGGTAACTTTCGCCTCTCTTGTTGATTTACACTTTAAACCATCGTAGGTCCTGGTTTAGAAAGTATACTAGTTAAATTGCTAGTCAATTAAGCATGTTATTAAAATTTCACAGCTTTTGCAGTTTTTGAAATGAGACAGTCCAACATGTCTTGTAGTAGAAATGTACACGGTCGGGTGTGAAGATTATTGCTATTTCATGAAGACTTGGTTTTACAAAGTTTTTTTGGACAATCTATGCAGTATCGGAATCATGTTTTAGTCGACAGAAAGGCAGTCGCATGTTAAAAATTTTAATCATAATTTGGAGAGGTGAAAGGATAGCGTTTTAAAAGTAACTCTATGAACATTCCTGTCATTTCCATATCAATATCATTAATGACAAATGTTAAAAAAGAAGAAGTTGAAACTCATCAAAGACATCATGCTTATAATTTGATACGCCAGACCTACTAGTATCGAATCAAAATAGTTCAAAGGCAAATACGAAGTCTTCCCTTGTCAAGCCGTTAACCCGCCGCCTCTTATTTTTTATTTCATTTTTCCAGTCCGGAACAACCACTAAGCTACTAAAAAACAAAAAAATCTGAGGGTGGAAAAACCTTAATATTTCGAATAATTTTACATTTAAAAACAGTAAATTTACAGAAAATGAATATATCAATGATATTTCATGTCACCACGAAAGAGCCGACTACTTGGATGGTGATGCCCTCGTGGTAGAAACATCTATCAGCAGTGGCAACGACCCAGTGGTTACATACAGGAGTCGGTTTCACAAAAAAAACTTACGACTAAGATTGATCCTCGATTGATCGTAAGTCATGAACAATTCAGTATACTCACGATTAATCTTAGTCCTAAGTCTTTTTGCGAAACCGATTTCTGGAAATCTAATGAAACTTGATGAGAAGCTTTCTTTTGTGATCCAAAAGACAGTACTAAGTATCTATAGCAAATTTATTTTTTCTCTCTGTTTCTCGTATTTTACTGATAAATGGACAAGTTTTTACAGTTAAGATTACGATACTGTCTAAGATTAAAGTTTGCAAACAAAAAATAACTTTATCTAGCCTTCATAAAATTTACGAAACTTACCAGAAGGATTTTTTATAAACAAAAGACAGTATACAGAGTAAAACTTTGAAAATGTTTCTTTTCAATTTTTCTGCATATCTAACTGACACAAGGACTTAGTTTTTTTTTAAAGTTAACATTCAGATACAGTCTATAGTTCATTCTATAAAGACATTTATAACTTTGTTAAACCTTCTTAGAAGTTTATAAATCTTTTTCAAATGTGTTGCTATGATTAAGAGATAACATCTGATGCAAAGTTTTTATAATAGATGTTTTTCATTTTTCAGTAATCTACTGATAAATGGAGTTAGTTTTAGCAGTTTACATTTACATACAATCTTGGATTAAATTTTAAAGACATCAATAACTTTATCAAACCTTCATGGAATGTTATGAAACTACAAAATGTTCAGCGAAACTCTTTACGATTTCCTTGTCAACCATTAGGAGTTTAGAGAAATAGTAAACCTATGTTTGCACATGGAATTCTTCCCAATAAAATCATCTACAAAATGTTATTTTCTTTACAGGTAAATTTTGGGAGACAAAAATCTTAGTTTCAAGTCCCTTTATACTAATTCTCTCTGTAAATAACCAGTATGACTTATACAAACAACTGCAGTAATGAAACTACCAGTATTACGATAGTGATTTATCAAGATTTTTGTCCCACCACCGTACCTCAATGGAGGACTATCGCCCTGAACATGCATGCAATATTTGACAGTGGACGTTAGGCAACCAACAATCAATCAATCAATGGAAGACTGAAATATAATTATGTTTATGTTCACAACTCTCCTGAACTTTTCACCAGCGATTTGTGCCACCTTGATTTAATTATGATTTGTATCACGGCCTCACAGCCTTGCATGATCCAGAAAGAACATTTGCGTTTTTACCACGTTTTTCCATCATCTGGCATAATCCGATAGCAATTTTAAACTATGATGAGTTTATTTACAACCACTGGGTCGATTATCTGTTTACAAAACCTAGAATATTGCGAAATACTAAGGATTTTCTACCCAATGAATAAATATCCTTAGCTGTATTTGGTAAAACCTTTCGGAATTTTGGGTCCTCAATGCTCTTTAACTTCGTACTTGATTTGGCCTTTTTTAACTTTATTGTTTCGAGCGTCACTGATGAGTCTTCTGTAGACGAAACGCGCGTCTGGCGTGCAAATTTTAATCCTGGTATTTATGATGAGTTTGTTTAAAGCTGTGTCAACAGTTTACATAGTTTTACATGAAGTTTGTTGTGGAACTTTTCGTCTTTTCGTCGTTTTTTGCTATGGCGTTGTAACTTTTTCTTCGGCTTATGAGGTTTGAATGTTCCATTGGTATCTACTTTCCCAAACAGTTTCTGTGTAAATGGCAGAGGTTCATTAATAGAAACAACACAAAGAGAAGAGGATGTATAATGACGCTGACCATCTTGAGGAGCAGAGTTGAGAATAATCATCACATTCACAGAGCTGCAGAAAGGACTTGATATACCCTTCACTGTAATGGCTAGCCGTTTTTATATTTATTCAATTTCATGATATCTTATAAAGTAAATAAGATATCTTATAAAGTATATGAGATATCTTGTATTCCTTTTGAGATTTCTTATTAAGTTTATGAGACATCTTTAAAATGAAATAAATATAAGATATCTTATAAAATTTACAAGATAGTCTTTAAAATAAACAAGATATCTGTATAGCTTAATAAGATATCTTATTTAGTTAAAAGATATCTTATTTAGCATGTTTAGTTTAAAAGATATCTTGAAAATGGAATAAATATAAAAACGGCTTGTCATACACTGTTCCTAGTTCCAGTTGCACATGTCTTCTTTTTTATCAGAAGTGTTGCGAGATGAGGATGGCATTAGTACTGTGTTATATATATTTTTTCCATGATACAAAGGAATATCCAATAAAACAATACATAGGACAGTCTTTTTTGTAAAATTCTCTATCGCTTACTTAAAGTATTTTATTTGTTTTATTGAAAATTGTTATCGATGGCAGTTTTGATAGTTTCTGATTAGCATATTTTATAGACTCGGGACGATTCAGAGTGTAACTTATGTATTGTATTAGCACCGGTCGTTGCATTCTCTTTAACGTATACCCCATGTTTAGCTCATTATGATTGAAAATATTAAGGCTATCAAGTAAATTTGTTTTTACACCAAAATGAACTTGACTTTTATTTACCTTGTGGAGAACATTCAAACGAAATGAACAGTGGTGACAAATTGGTTGCAAATATAGTGTTATCGATAGACAAGTATGTAGTTGAGTAAAAATCATATTAATAATATTGCAAATACAGAAGATAGACGCGTACGCTGACAGATACAAAATACAAAAACATTATGGTTTATATGTGGAAATTTGAATAGAAACGGATTAGATTGTCAATATAAATATGTATTGATAAACCGGACACCATGGAAAGCACTGAACAAATTTAATTCCATACATGATACAAGTAAATTGCAGGTAAAAAATAATCTTATTATTGTTTATTATTAGATTAAACTTAACCTTGACTGACTGATATGTGTACTTTTTATATAGTATTACATATACATACGAGAAAAAGATAGTAAGTATGCAATTAATGTGTATGATTATTTCAATGTATATTAAAAAAGTGTATATTTAGCCAATTTTAGGTGTGGGATTTAATGTTTTATGCTTGGTTCATGACTGGCAACCGAAATACAATGAACACCAAAGTCCTTGAAAATGACAGTCACCTTCCCTTTTCTAAATTTAAACCGAAAATATACCGTAATCATAAGAGCAGCTATTGAAAATAATCAATGTCATATCAGCTATTTCATATGCATATTTTAAGTGATATGATGCATCGTTATGAGATAAACAATAGAATGGCAATAAAATATGGACATTGGAATAAAACATAATGAGATTATTCCATCGGTCAACAATACTCTGATATTGGTTTCATTCAGTTATTCAATATACCTGAATAAGAAACGATATCCCCGACACAGATAATAATTTCATTGTATGTAATGAAATGATAATACTTTCAATCTTCCCGAAAATTCCCAAGCGTGATGATTTCAACTTTCCAATTGCCAACTTACTATTTCTCAGCAGTAACATACCCTCTGCCCATCGTATTGTGTATACATATTTCAATTAACTACGCTCGTGCATGTTCTCACTATAAGAACTTCTTCGACAGGTTTGTGCTCCTGACAAAAAAAGCTACTCCAACAGAGTAATGAAAACAAACGACTGAAATCGATACTACAAAAATATTTTGGTCACCATAACGAGTTTGTTGACCGATAATATGGGTCTATGGCTCAACTCACAAGGCCGTGACATGTTTTCGCAGTCAGTCCGAGATCTTCAGTAAACAGAATAGTCGTCTGATATGTAAACTTACCCCGTTCTTATTTTCATTCAGTGTAAACTCGCATTAAGGGTGATGCATGGATAGCAGGAGACGCTTACCTGTCGAAGAAATCGGTTTAGTTCATTGTGGAGTTCATGCGATTCCCTCAGTGTTTGTTTTTTACCGTGTATTATATCGTCTTGATAGATATATGAGATATGAATATGGTAAACTGATGATGCCTCTAGCTATGACAGATTTGACGCAGCTTTCTGGAATTTTTAGTTGTCAATTCTCATTGACGACAAGACGCACATATAGCGGTGTAAATTGTAAGCCTGGCGTCTTAAATGAGTCTTCACTTGAACATAAAATATACATATATTGTTTTTTTTTAAAGGATTTTCGCATACAATTTTTTGGGTTCAGAAAATCGCTTCGGATGTTCGAAATTATATAAGTGTTATTTTCATTTACTAGCATTGGGTCGATACCACGGCTGTTGACTGTTAGTCCTCGAGGAAATCATCTGCTCAGTAGCTTTGGTATTGACATGATTTAACACGTTTTTTTGTAAATTCCCCGTTGATAAATTAATATAAAATTTAAATGCTAAGGTTCAAACTCCCTCAACCAAAGTTGTCTTAGATGAATTTGTCTATTCTTTTTTAAGTCCCTTTTTGATTATATACCTTTTGACGTTTTCATACCTTATACTTCCTTGGCTTTCGTTTTTTTTAATGTTCCTGGTCAAGAAAAGCACTCCTTTATTATAATCAGACGACAACGATCACTATCACTTGAATATGATGTCAAGATAAAAAAAAATACACCGTGTATTACACAAATCACTGTCCTTGACTTAGTAACCATACAGCCTCAGAACCGACATAAAATTAGATGTGATATATCTATCTATAAAACGCCTAACGCTCTGATTCGGGTTGAATACAATAAAAACTAGTACGAATGTAAAATCTAATACTACTGATTTTGTTGCTTTACATAGTCATGATGTGTGTCGTGGAGTTTGACAGTACTCTTCCCTTAACCACGGACAGTGATAAAACAACCATATAGAATTAAAATGTATCTTGTTTTTAGCTTATTCTAGTCTTTTTAATTTCAGGTAGGCAGTTTTGTTTGAAATGGAATTTCGATGCTTTCTCTGCTCATTTTTATATTTATTAGAATATGTTGAATCTGAAAGTTTCTGCACAAAAGATTCTTGTCAAAGCGTACGGCATGAAGCGTTTCAGAATAAGATAATATTTGAACGTGATACTCTTTTTGCCGAAATATTTCTACCATCGATATTGAAAAAGACCAGCACAAAAATATCGCCGCCATCAGCTGATAGTTCTCTTTCAATTACCTGGCCTCGATATGGGTCTGTCGTTGTTAAGCAAGAATTGATTGGCGATGTTGGATGTCATGTTATAACATGGACAGTAACAAGCAGGGACTTTGAACCACATGACTGTATATCCTTAGCAGACGCATACTGGTATGGAGGATCGGAGTTACATTATCAACGATGGCCTTTTAGTGAAAATGAAATAGAATTACAAGAATTTGTCTCTGAAGATGTAGTTGTTATTAAAGGATCGTTTGGAAATGTTTTAGAACCGTTTTGGATTAATTCTAACGGTGTTGCAATTTTTGTAGATCAATCAGTTCCTTTACATGTTAGTTTTAACTCATCTGGGTCGTATCTCATGTGCTTTAAGGCAAAGTATAGTAACGCATTAAGAAAACAAAACGAAGAATATTCAACATTAAAGTACACTGTTTGCAAAGATAAAAATATCCTTACAGTATTTCAGAAATTAAGGCAAAGTGTTATGGATAAACCAGAAAATAGTCCTGATTTGCGGATGATTAAAAGTCCAATTTGGTCAACATGGGCTAAGTACAAAGTTGATATAAATCAAGAGAAAGTACTCCGATATGCCAATGAGATAAATGAATATGGGTTCTCAAACAGCCAGATAGAGATAGACGATATGTATTCAACAAAATATGGGGACTTTGATTTTGATTCAGAAAAGTTCAATGATCCTGTAGAAATGATTAAAGAGTTAAAACAAAAAGGTTTCAGGGTAACTGTCTGGGTAACGCCATTTGCTAATCTGGATTCGAAAGCCTTTACTGAGGGAATACGACATAACTATTGGCTTAGAGATATATCTGGAAACGTACCAGCTCTTGTTAAATGGTGGCAAGGAATAGGGGGAATAATTGACCCTTCAAATCCAAATGCAACTTTATGGTATAATAACCGGCTGAAAATGATGAAAGCAAACTATGGTATTGATTCTTTTAAATTTGACGCTGGGGAACGAACTTTCATTCCAATACCTTTCAGTTCTCATCAAACAATGAATAATCCAAACATGTTTGCAACAAAATATGTGGAAATGGTAAGTAACCATGGGAACTTGATTGAAGTGAGATGTGGTTATAAATCACAGAAACATCCTATTTTTGTTCGTATGGCAGACAAAGAATCACGTTGGGGCTATAAAAATGGCCTAAAGACCATTATACCTACAGCTTTGACCTTTGGTATCCTCGGTTATCCCTTTGTTTTACCAGATATGATAGGAGGTAATGGCTACGGAGAAGTTTTAGCTAAGGACATAATTTTGCCAGATCGTGAACTATATATAAGATGGTTACAATTAACAGCGTACCTTCCTGCTATGCAGTTTTCCTTCACTCCATGGGACTATGATAAAGAAGTTATTGAGATAGCACATAAAATGGTCAGAATTCATGAAACAGTTGTAACGCCTTTACTGCTTAGTTATGCTGAAAAGACTGTGAAACATGGTAAGTGTATTTTTTTTCATTACATTTAAGTCAATAATTTTTTAAATCGTTTATAGCTTTTCCTACATTGTACTTACTGATTCGTAAGCGACATCGTTTTTGTCTGAAATCACAGTAATTAGCTTAATCAGATAATACCTAGCTTTGTCAATTTAATAATTGTAAATTGCTTAATATTAAGATGTTTAATATATTATTTCGATGCCAGACCATTGACTACTGGATGACGTATTTAACCATACTCTAAAAAATAAACAAAGAAAACCTCTAAATTTAATCCCCTAAGCCCTGAATGCCTGACTGGAATGAAATTTTATCTGAGATTTTCGAATGTGGATGTAAGTAGTGTGACTGTCAACAAATTGTGTAAAATTGAGATAGTAGAATCAGATTGATCCTGAAGATTTGGTATTTACATAAAGTTCTCCTGCTTAGATTTAAGTTTGTAGAGGCAAGATGTTTCAAAATTAATAAAATCAAGAACCATGGAAATTTTAATGAACCCTTTTGTTTTGAAATGAATAAATCATCATACATACCAGGATTAAAATTTTGTACGTTAGACGCTCGAATCAAAAAAGTTAAAAAGGCCAAAATTGTCATTTCGTGGACTTTTATAGCTAACTATTGCTTATTGTTGATGGCCGTACGGGTGACCAATAGTTGTTAACTTCTATGTCATTTGGTCTCTGATGGAGTGTTGTCTCATTGGCAATCATTCCACACCTTTTTTATTTTTATTCAAATAAAGTACGAAGTTAAAGAGCATTGAGGACCCCAAATTGCGAAAGGTGTTGCCAAATACAGCTATGGCAATCTATTCCTGAGGTAGAAATCCTTAGTATTCGAAAAATTCAGAGTTTTGTAAACAGTTAATTGATAATTATAACCATATCAATGATATCTCATGTCAACACAGAGGTGCGATGTGTAAGACATGGTCATTCATTCAGTTTTTAGTACAGTTTCATTAAAAAATCATTTTTTCTAAAATTTGGTATAAAGTAAATACTCGAAAAATACAGAGCAACTGTGGCAAAGAAGACAAAAACGATAAATTCCAAAGCTTAGATTTTGACAAAACGAACCCCAGTGATATTAATATTGCTCCTGAAGAATTCTAGATTTCGATTCATTCACAACAATATTAAAATTATCCATTTGTAAATTCCTGTATCAATTAAATCATGATAGGAAACTCAAGTCCTTGCTTATGGTTTAGGTGGTAGACTTATACTCCAGAAAGGAGTTATTTTGTATAGAATTATTATGTCAATGAATGTTTAAAAAGATATACCTAATGATGAACGTGAATTGTCTTTAAGGGTCATTTTAACTAACAAAGTAATGGTAAGTAACGTTTCACTGAGGCTTTTTTATGTGGTAGGATTGCCGATGAGACAAATTTCAAGAAACCAAATGACATATAAGTTAGCCACTTCTGTCCAGTTTACGGAAAATATCGGCAAGTTTCGTTACATATTTCAGGTTATCCTTTGATTCGTCCAATGTGGTGGATAGCACCAGATGATAAGGAAACATACAATATCGATTCACAGTTTATGGTAGGCAACATGCTCATGGTGGCACCTATCTTAGATCCAGGAGCTAGACAAAGGGATATCTACTTTCCAAAAGGGATGTGGCGAGATAATTTAAATGGACAGACCATTAATGGAGGGCGCTGGGTTAGGAAATACCAAGTTCTAATAGATCAAATAGCAACATTTGATTTAGTATAGTTGCGTTAATCGAAATTCCAACGAATCAGGTTTTTTAAATTTTCTTTTGATTTCTGCCATTTTAAGGCTACATGCGTTTTTTTGTATTTTTTAGAAATCTTTCTACTAAAATGTTTTAGGTAAAATGAAAAATGGTAGAGAGGAACGTGATATGTTTTGATACATTTGAATTTTTTTTTCTAAGCAACATTAACTGAAGTAACGTTAATCAAACGGAAAAGACAAGATTTGCATTGAACAACAAAATTAAAATGTGTTGGTTTTTTTCAAGCTAGTATTTAATAATGCGTTTTGAGCGCTGTACAGAGGAAGAGTTAATCTTAACTATGAAATTTGACTTAATTTATAAACTATGATAGTCACCAATTATTTCAATATGCTCGTTTGAAGAAATTTTCTCAGAAGGACGCCATATGAAGACATTGATTTGCCATTATGCAATGATGTTAGAGTTGGTGTATTTTGCATTCTTCAGCATACCAACATACATTGTTTTGCTGCTAAGAAACATTCATATCTTTTGTTTTATTTACTCCATTCAACTAGAGTGAAGTGGCACACGGCTTATCCATAGAATATCAGTGTATGCACAATTATCTAATAATTAAAAACCGGTGTGCCGTGATATGTTTGTTCCCCAATCATTCAGAGTGGGCATGGTATGTAGATGTAATATATGCTATTGAATGAAGACATTTTTGAAAATTCAAAAGGTGACATGATAAATATGAATAATCGTTTAATAGATTAAAGTCAATTAACTCTAGAAATTTTAACTCCCCCCCAGATAAAGTTGAGCGCACCAGTATGAATGGTATTTCAGGAACACCTCAGAGTTCATCCATTTTTTTAGTTCGAACAATTAATGATACTTTGAATGTAGGTATGAAAATGTAATTGAATGGTGGTTCATTAACTCCTTATCCTTTTCACTTTTACTATTGGCACTTCTGAATAGTTTAGATACAAATTTGAAGATACGGTAACATAATCTAAACCATTGCTTTTTTTTTATTTTTCCAAGGGTACCATTAACCCAGTAGCCAGTGCTTCGGTACTGGCATGATTTAAATTATACATTTTTTGTGTACATTGGCGAAGGATACCAAAGGGACATTCAAACTCATAAGTCGAAAATAATCTGTCAACGACATTGCTAAAAAAGACAAACAGAGAAAAAAACAGTACACCAAACACAACATAGAAAACCAAAGACTGAGCAACACAAACCCCAGCAAATACTGTGGGTGATATCAGGTGCTCCGGAAGGGTAAGCAGGTCCTGCTCCACATGTTGCACTAATTGTGTTGCTCATGTTAGTACATACCCGGCGATTATCTAATTCGGTAGGTCACATTCGGGGCAAAGGGGACGGGATTGTAGTTACGACAATTTGAACATATCCGTTGTCATCTGTGAAACGGATATTCCATAACGGTTAACCAACTCTTGATGTCGTCCGTAAAATTTACGACGGGACGATTTCAACTTCACCACTTGGAACTCTTGGTTTAATAGCTTCCTTTGAGCAGCAAACCTCTATCAAGGAAAACAGGATATGAAATACAAGACCTGGAATATCGTATCAACTGGGAGATATATACTCCGTATGCAGGAGCTTTTTATATGTTGCTACATTGAAATTGAAAGTTCACAATTGGGAAGCTGAAATCATCTCTTTTGTGGTAAAGTTTTGTTTTCAACCGACCATCATTGTCAATTTCTAGATGTAAGTCAAGATATGAGGCTGACTTAAATGTATCTGTTGTATCCTTTATCTCAAGTTTGATGGGATAGATGCGTTCAACATAGTCACCAAATTTTGAATTATTAAGTGAGAGAACATCATCCATATAGCGGAGTGTGAAGTTAAAGGATACTGCTAACTTCTTTTCTTTCTTCCTAAGAAGTTTCTGTATGAAGTACAAATATGTTGTCAATAAAGAAATCAAGCATCTTGATAATGTCAGTTTCAGAGAATGTTTTGTTTGAATCAGAGTGAGTTTTGTACATAGTCGATTTATTACTCTCTAAGACAAGATACTTTTATCTGTATCTACGTTGGCCATTCTTTTTTATGAAACAAAGCAGGACCAACTCTTTCATTTTGTCTTTTAGTTTTGAATGGGGAATATTTGTGTTAAGTGTAGAAAAGTAAAATGTTTTAATATAAGCTATGTAAATGTATAAAAAGTGGAAATGCAACTCGTGCAAAGTTTACCACTTTTACTGTTCTGTTTATGCCTTTTATATTTTTGGTTTCTAAAATGTTGGTCTGAATCATACCTTATGATAGTTATTTCAGAAATAAATCGGTATCATACGCTTGTTCACCAACTATTTATTACACATAAACAAAGGAGATATGATACATACATCAACGAGACAGCAACCAAACGACAATCCCTTCCCCCCCCCCCCCCCCCCCAAAAAAAAAGGAAACCTAGAGGGCAACATTCAATCTTTGAGGGTATGAGGGTAGAAAAGTATCTTTACAATGTGTCAAGCCCTCAATCACATCAAGTCTATACCATTTGTGAATAAACAGATACCATCAAGGATCTACTTTTAACACTTATTCTTTAAAAAAAACACCAAATATTAAGAAAAAAGTAAAATAACAAAAATACCGAACTCAAAGGAAAATTCAAAACGGAAAGTCCCTTATCAAATGGCAAAATCGAAAGCTCAAACACATCAAACGAATGGAAAACAACTGTCTTATTCCTGACTTGGTACAGGCATTTCCTTATATAGGAAATGGTGGATTAAACCTGGTTTTATAGCTAGCTAAACCTCTCACTTGTATGACAGTCGCATAAAATCCCATTATATTGACAACAATGTGTGAACAAAACAAACAGACATAATAGGTAAAAATGTCAAAAATAGGGGTACAGCAGTCAAAATTGTGTTATAAAAGACATACGTCAATTACTAGTAGGTTCCTGACGTGGGACAGAAACATAAAAATTGGCGGTGTTTAACTGTTTTTTGAGTTCACAACCCTTCCGCTCTTTAATCATTTAATCATGATTAGTAGATAAACATAACGCACATAAAAAACATAAAAAACATATTTAAGAAAAGCCAGTAAAAGAAAAGAATTTAACTATAAAATAACGATATATTAAATTTAAAAAAAAAAACACAAAACAAATAACAAATTATACCGTATTGAAGAATAGCCGAAGTTACTGAAAGCAAGCTCAAAGTACTAAACCTGCCGACAATCATACCGTCCTTACCAACATCGGTTGCTGTACTTCATAGAATATTTCATACAGTAACGTCTTAAACAGTAGAGGAAGACAGGAGCTTGTTCGATGCATAACATTAACTATAGTTGAAACATTTTAGTACGGTTTATCTCATTTATAAGATAAACAATTTAATGAAAGAGATTTGATTAATTTATGTATTTTTCCGTAAAAAAACTATTGCATTATTCGAGTCCGAATCTTGTTTCCCGCTAATTAAAATCACGTGACTCTTCAGCCTTACATTGAACTAGCCACTCTTGTAGATAAGTGAAAGTTCCAAAAAGACAATCGTCAAGAAATCTACGACATCCGCATTTCATATTCTAATATTTAGATATGAAACCACCGATTGTTTCTTTTAATCCTCCAAGAAAGGATTTGCATCAGCCAGGACCAGCCAAGAAACTAAAAAAGGCAAACAGAGACCACTTGATCCGGTGCCATCAACACGAGGAGCAATTCAAGTATCTCCGCCAAGAAATGAACACAATGTACCAGTTTCAAGGACAGTGCCACATGTGGAGCAGGATCTGCTTACCCTTCCGGGGCACCTGAGATCACCCCCATTTTTTGGTGGTGTTCGTGTTACTTAGTCTTTAGTTTTCTATGTTGTGTCATCTGTACTATTATTTGTCTGTTTGTCTTTTTATTTTTGGCCATGGCGTTGTCAGTTTGTTTTCGATCTATGAGTTTGACTGTCCCTCTGGTATCTTTCGTCCCTCTTTTCGAATTTGTCAGTGGCTCATGGACCGGTGATCAATATCATGGCAGACTCAAAACATCATGAGCATCCATTCATTCCATTCAGGATCCAGCAAGAGACACCACAAGAAAGTCCACGACGCAACGAGGAAAAAACAAGATACAGGGGCCCAAACATTGGTCTTCAAAGCAGAGGGCCGTACATACGCTGGTTTGGAAAAAGGGGTATGTTGTGGAATGAACTTAATGCCACAGTCTCGCATGCAACTGACAGTTTTTCTCCTTCTGTCATGATAATTATTCAACTTGGTTCCAACGATCTAATAAAAGTTAAAACCATTGAAATAATTCAAAATATTGAAAGGGATCTTCTGCGTCTGCAGCTATTATTACCTAACGGTTACAATGAAGTAATTATTTACATAGGCGACAATGGTAGCCTTTTTGAGTACTGCGTTTTTACTATAAAAGATCCGTTGATAAAACTTTCGAATTCTGAATTATCAACACCTTTGGGTGTGAATAAAACTGCAAAACACATATGGTGCCGCAGCTTTTTGATAGAAAAATGGCATTTTTTTAAGGGTACTCAACGGTTCCGGAGTTTTCGAAATAGTATGAATGAAGAACACCCCTTGCTTAATTTTGCACACAAAATGTTTCTCGTCACAGAAAGTTTCCTCCAAATTTCTCGCTATTTCTACACCAAAGGCCAACACTCATTTCTCACTATTTCAATTTTGTTTTCTTATTACCAGGGCAGCAGCAAATACATTTACTTCTACCTATTATCTTAGGTGTAAAATCAAGGTGGCGCCAGTCATCTGTTATTACTTCCTTTTAACCAAACACTCGCATGTGGAGCGAAATAATCAAATTTTAAAGTAAATTTGGATTTTATTAGATAAATACTTACCATCATAAATTCTGAGTATACCCCAACTGCGTCATAAGGTCAGATGGAATATCCCCGACTAAAAATAAACGCACTATCACTGGTCCGGATATATACCCCTGTGTGTCAATATTCTCCCATTCAATTTCCTCAAGACAGAAACGTAAGGAAAGGGGATGAAGGGGAGGCGGTCGGGACCTATAATTTATGATGGTAAGTATTTATCTAATAAAATCCAAATTTACTTTAAAATTTGACTATTTTATAGCTATAAATACGTTACCATCATAAATTCTGAGTAACAGAATCTAACGTAAAGCTGAATCCCCTGTAACAGAAGAACCAGGAGCTGAAACTATGGGTCCAAGCGAGTATAAAGTCTCGGCAAAAGTAGCCATAGATTGGAGGTAATGAGAGATAAAAGAGTTCTCATTTCTCCAGAAACCTGCAGACAATACCTCTTCTAAGGATGCACTGTTAAACAGAGCCCAGGATGTAGAGATACCCCTAACATCATGAGCTTTAACATTAAAAAGTAAATTCACAAAAATACTGAACTCCGAGGAAATTTCAAAAAGGAAAGTCCCCAATCAAATGGCAAAATAAAAAAAAACAAACACATCAAACGAATGGATAACAACTGTCATAGTCCTGACTTGGTACAGGCATTTTCTTATGTAGAAAATGGTGGATTGAACCTGGTTTTATAGCTAGCTAAACCTCTCACTTGTATGACAGTCGCATCAAATTCCATTATATTGACAACGATGCGTGAACAAAACAAACAGACACAATAGGTAAAAATCAAAAACAGGGGTACAGTAGTCAACATTGTGTCATCATCTTAATCACTATAAAAACAAACAAATGTAACGAAGAAGCACAAAACGGCATACATCAAAATTAACATCCTCATTTTGCTTATATTATACGATTTAATTTATCTATGTAAAATCCACCCATAAAGGATGGAAGGTTTAAAGTACTAACATAAAATCGCGCGTTTGAAATTCGCACAGGTAGACATAAAATAATTTTGTCGTTCAAAGTATGAGGGGATACATAAATACAGAGTCACGTACAATGGATATAACAAAAAACAGACTTAACAGTAAAAGTAATATTAATAAATAAAATAATTTTGTCGTTCAAAGTATGACGGGATACATAAGCACAGAGTCACGTCAAATTGATATCTAAAAAAAACCAGACTTAACAGTAAAAGTAATATTAATAAAGATAAATAAAAGAATACTATAACACGTTATTAAGATGATAAACAACGTCAGTACGCAAAAATCTATACTTCAAGACCATCGTGTATTATTTGTGAAGTTGATACGGAATATTTATCAACAAGTTCTTGGTACCTTCCGATGAACTTTTTTAGAAAAAAGACGAGACGTTCTTTGAGATACCCCTGGTTCATCAACTTTCTGCTCAGACACTGGTGATGTTTTACAAAGTCTGAGTAGGAGCTGCAAGCTCTTGAATACCGAATAAGTTGGGAAATGTATATCCCATATGCAGGTGAAGTTGGTATATTGCTACTAAGGTGGGGGAAATTGATAATTTCAAAACTAAAATCGTCTCGTTTGTCATAGATTTTGGTACTGAGATGACTGTGTATGTCAAATTCGAGGTATAAGTCTAAAAATGAGGCGGAGGAAGCCATGTCTGTTGTTTCTTTAATTTCTAGTTCTGGTGGATATATTAATGGAACCCAATCAGAAAAGTTCGAATTGTTAATGGAATGAACATCATCAATATATCTGAAAGTGAAATTAAATAACCTGGCTTCTTTGATCTTCTTGTTTTTGACAAGTGTCTAAAGGAACTCCGATTCTTATGAAAATACGAAGAGGTCGGCAAGGAGAGGCGCACAGTTCGTTCCCATAGGAATGCCGACAATTTGTTGAAAAAGTCTACCTCCAAATTCAACAAAAATGTTGTCAATAAGAAACTCAAGCATATCCAAAAGTTCTGCCTTAGAAGAAACATAAGCTAAAGATATGCATTTGCATATCCAAGTAGAAATAGTTTTAACAGAAAGATCTGAGATTCCTTTTTTAATACGAATAATTGAGTCTTGAATTAGAAACAGAACGTAAACTCTTCGTTCCATCCAGATAGATAGAAAGGATTCTTACTGGACATAAAAGTACAGAAATAGAATCGGTAGGGAATGCAGGAATCACGACTGGTTCTGCACCCTTATCTGGAATCTGATTCTTTGCCAAAAAAACAGGATTAGTAAAAAGAGTAACAGAAGATTTATCCCTGTTAGATCGAAGGCAAGCTTCAGAAATAGAGAAGGCATGGATATCACTCCTTCTCCGTCCAGAAGCCAAAGCTACAAGAAAACAGCATTTATAGGAAAGAAACCTTAAATCTATTTTTTCTGCTGTTTCAAAAGGAGAAAGTTTTAAAAAGGATAAAAAGTAAAATCACAAAAATACTGAACTCCGAGGAAAATTCAATCGGAAAGTTCCTAATCACATGGCAAAATCAAATGACAAAACACATCAAACGAATGGACAACAACTGTCATATTCCTGACTTAGTACAGGCATTTTCAAATGTAGAAAATGGTGGATTGAACCTGGTTTTATAGCGCTAAACCTCTCACTTGTACGACAGTCTTATCAAATTCCGTTATATTTACAACGATGCGTGAACAAAACAGACATTATAAATAAAATAGTCAAAATATGGGTACAGCAGTCATCACTGTGTTACAATATCAAAACAAACAATTATTTAAAAAAAAAGCACAAAAGCATCTATCAAATTAAAAACCACATTCATTGCTTCGCGTGTCTGACGTCAGAACATGTAAACGTCACATAAGAAAAAAGTTTGTCATTCAATGTTTATTCAAAACTATTTTATAATTTCACATGGGGAATGTTGGTATACAGGGTTAAAAAATCAAAAGTTATGTTAGAATTAATTTCAGAAATATACCGAGATTTAAAATTGTCCAGAAGTTCTTTAGAATTTTAAAGAATCCACATATGGTAAATACCACTACGCGAGTAAAATAAATTTGTCGTTTGTCGTTCAAAGTATTTTCAAATTTATAATAGAACAATAACATAATGACATATAATAGAACAATAAAATAATGACGGGATCTTTTAAAGTACAGATCCCACGTTATAAGAACCACGTAAACACAAAAAGTCGCATATACAAAACACACCAGCAAAAATGAAAGATAATACAAACACATTGACTAGTCCAAGGTCCCACTTAGAACTAAAGTTTTTTGTCTTGGTCTTTCAAGACTAAAACTATGAATCAAAAATGTGAAGGCGTCCCAATGGAATTATATCTGCCAGAGAATTCAATAGACCCAGAAGTTGCAAGAATTGATGTGCTGTGACTGCTTGAACAGTAAGGAATAGATGTATTTTCTGACATAGTTTTGTAAATTTTTCCTCTGGGGGGAGAACAAGGCCTATATTGGTTTCCATTTTTAAGTGGGGAACAATAAGAAAGTTGTTCAGAATAGATAGGTCTATGAACGGCCTCATTCATCCCGTCTTCTTTGGAACCAGAAAGAGACGGGAATAAAATCCCGGAGACAGAGTTAAGAGCGACACCTCCTCTATTGCAGATTTCTGTAACATTGTGTCTACTTCTACTGATAGAAGTTGTTACTTAACGGGGTCTTTAGTATGAGACAAACTAATCGGAACTGCAAACAGAGGAGGTGGGTTCTTGAACTAAAGTGTTAATCTCCCTCGAATTATTGACAGCACATAACAGTCTGAGGTAATTTTCTTCCACTGATTTAGGAAAAAACCTAACCTTCCCCCTTACTGGTATGGATTTTTGAGGAAATTTTCCCCTGGGGAAGCTGTCAATAACGTACGAGGGGGCAAGAACCTAGGTACTAGACCCAGATTTCTTGGGGCCCTTAAAACCACCAGAAGACTTACCTGAGCTTTTACCGGAGTTAAGGGATTTGTTCTGAGGTTTGCCGTAGTTAATCTTCCTTTTCTTAGTAGAAGAAGAGGACCACCAGAAGCAGAAGTACTAGTAGAACTAGAGGTAGCATTAACCGACCTCTTGCCATTGTTTACTTGTACATTAACTTTGACGGAAGGAGGGCTTTCACTGAGTTCCTCTTGAACCCGCTGTACGGGTAAACCAAAAATCTTGTCAGAAAGTGGAGATTTCAGTAAAGAATCTTTCAAAGACTCAGCAACAGAAGTTTTTTCAAGAAACTCTGCTCTTTTAGATAGGGTGCAATTAGCAATAGAACCCATTAAAAGCAACTGAGATGAACCTAGAGCTTTATCCAGTTGAAGTAAGAAAGATCGTACTTCCACTGGAACAACCGAATCTTCGCTGTTAAGCAATTGTCCGGTTGCAGCTAGAAAATGTTCGGCTGTGCCAAGAACTTGAGAAGCACTACGAAGGAGATTCTCAGTCTTTGCCCAAACAGGTTGAGTGTGATGAAGACCATCTACTGGCTTTGTTCCCAATAAAGATGAAAAAGATTTGTCACAAGTGGGAACAAGTCTACCCAACGAAGAATCAAAGATATCAAAATCTTTGTACTTGAATTGATCAGAAAAGAAAGACATACCAAAACCAGAAATTTGGTTATTAGCAACCTTTTCACTAGCAGAATTAGCAATACCTTCATTGATAATTTGTAAAGCAAATGCCATATGGCCAGATTCAGGAAAAGAATTGTGAGAAGTCACAGAATCCTGAGAAATACCACAGGAAGCTTCAAAAGTTGAAGAAAGTCTCTTCGGCTTTGGAGGAGAGGCAAAAGGGATATGTGCTTCATCACTCATCAAGATATACACCTTATCCTTAAGATCCTTCAAAGATGAAGGAGGACCCTCAGTCTCCTTGGTGGCAGGTTGGCGAGCTGACTTAGAAGAAGGCTCAAGGGCCGTCTTCTATACCTTCGGAGAAGAAGAACTATCATCATCCTCATCAGTGAGGAAAGCCCTTTCTTGACTCCCGGGGGGACAGAAAGCTCGTCATCCTCCCTCTCATCATATTCTACAGACTTAGCTGGAGAAGGTTGATGAGAAGAAACTCTATTCTCCAGTAGAGACATACGACTGGATAGAGTACTAAACTCAGCTTTGAAAGACTCACCAAAGTCCAAAAAGTAACTTCTGAAAACCATCTAAGGATGGTGCAGAATCAGAACCCTGAATACCATGAGAAGAGCTAGAAGACTGAGCTCGAGTGTCAGGTACGGGCGCAGAAGGAGCTACTGCAGGAGTCAAAGATACTGCTACAGGTGGAGTTAGAGCTAAAGATGGAACAGTAGCTACCCCAGAAGAGGGACCATAGAAATTGTCCCTGTAAGGCCAAAAACCAGGTTGGTTTGGCATAAACCCACCATAAGGGTAAGAATGTGGCCAAGGTGGCCGAGACCATGAGGGTAAAGGTTGGGTGCCCGAGTTGGGAAGCATATACCCACAATAGGATACTGGGGGTCTACAACCTGGCAAGTTCAAGCCCATAGCTGTACCTGGGACAGAACGAATAGTACCCGATGAATTAACAGGCCTAGATAAGATATGAGTCACCGTAGTTGACGTAAGGACCCACCCAAAAATGCATGACCGAACCTTGTGAAAGGGTCGGACAGTTAGCATTACCAGAAACCGTTGTCGAAACTCCGGTTAATGTACTGGTAGTAAAGGGGGGGGCTTAAAGGTAGTGACCCATCCAGGAGAAAGTACGAACCAGGAATAGTGACGAAAGGACTATTCAAATTAAAGTCCATAATTAAATTTAGTCAAAAAAAAAATAATTTGTCTAGAAATTAAAACTAAACAATGGAATAATTTCCAATAATACACAATATATAAGCAATTCAAAAACTTTCCAATAACAAAATTCTTCTCTGATAAATCTGTAATAGTAAATACACGTGTGACCAATGTCGCAGATGGAAATTGAATGGGAGAATATGGGTACACAGGGGTATATGTCCGGACCAGTGATAGTACGTTTATTTTTAGTCGGGGGATATTCCATCTGACCTTATGACGCAGTTGGGGTATACTCAGAATTTATGATGGTAACGTATTTATAGCTATAAAATGTTAATGAGAAGGTATTGGCATGGTGCAAAACATGGAAAAGCTATTGAACAATCTCGAAAACGAGTAAACTCTGCTATAAACAATTATGTCTTGAAGGACGGACACTGTATTATTCATCATCCTAATATATCCGAGCTCGAGAAATGATCTTGTATAGGTTTGACGGAACTCACTTATCCTGTATAGGATACGATATATATACTTAAACAACATTCAAGGGGGAATTGAAACTTTCCTATCATCGTACAAAATTCGCTCTTTCCCCGAAGTATAATTGGAAATGGACTTTCTAAGGGGTCTTTTTACGGGAAGGGGAAGGGGGGATTCTGATGAGTGTGTATAGACCCACTCACGTGGCAAGATTAAGGGGTTATGATCCTTTCCTCTATTGTACGTCGGATCATATTAGGTTTTTACTTTCTTGCGATACCGCAGGAAGTTCTGTTGAGACCATCTCATGTCTACCATGAGTGACCGGTTCTGAATTGGTACCAGTTCGTGCTTAACTGTTTTATGATCTACAAATTGTTAATCTTCACTAACCTGACAACCAGGGGGTGATGCGAATATGAGCCGACGTATTAGGGGATCATGGCCCTCGTTCTCATTTATATTTAACCTTGAGGAACTTGAGCATCCATTGTCACCAATGGTGCACAGACTTGTCAATTAAATCAATTACGTCGGCATTCTGCTATCATGTCAGATCTCGTCATTCGAAGTGAACTGTGGCTGCTATTTTCCACATAAATTATTTGTTTGTTATGCTTTGCCTTAAACTAGATTTTTCAATTAATATTGCTTCAAACTATAAATTAGCGAATTGATAGACGCTGGCACTCCTTAATGCAATCTATAGTTTAAAGATCCGAGCAACAAATGACTGGATTGACCTTTGCTAAATTTCTTATCTTCTCCGATACGTACTTAATTTCAGTTATGCAAGTAATTTCAATCATTCGTTTGTTCATTACTATTCCTGTCTACTTAATAATTCAGATTTGTGCGTTCCAAATAGGCATAGATCGAATATTTGTGATAGAATATATGATATAAAGCATCTAACAATTGACCAATAAAACTGAACATGTGTTGAAAAATGTATGAATTTTATTGTTAACTTATGTTAAATATATTTCAATTGATGTATATGTATTGTCTTGCATTTTCAAACAGACTGATCACGTGGTGATTTATAACACCCAGTTCTGCTACTCCAAATAAAGTCACTAATGTATTCTGGTAGAAAGCTGTCTATTCTGGCCATTATCTGCAGACATAAAATTGCCAAGTCTCAAAAATGAATAAACAACAAAGACATCAAATTATATAAAACATTTCATACGAGTGTGTAGCGAAGTACCTTTCTGTCTAGCTTATTGTAATTTCTTAAGATAAATGAAAACATTTGCTGATACAATAATGACATAATATAAGTAAACAAAAAGTATACCGAAGCGACAATGTTACATTGACAACCCTTACATTACATGATTGCGAGAACATTTGTCAAAATGTGATTGATTAATTGGTATTTGCTTTACATCGCATCAGCACAGGAAGGCTATTTCGCGGCGATAAGAACGAAATAAGCCTAGCACGTAATAAATGACATGTCACATGTAAACTTTAGAAAATACCATGAATGAAAACTTGAGCTATATGAACTCACATATAACGGGACTTATATCAGTAGAGATACCTGCTCTGATTATAACTTAGCCCCTAAACTAAGTATAAAGAATAACAGATTAATACTGTAAAGAAAGTCACTTTGAAAAACTTCTGAAATGATATCAACCGAACACCGAACACAGAAATTGTGGCTCATTGAAAATGGAAAAAAATTGGGATACCATATCTTTAAATGCAAAGGGAATTATGGACAAAAAGTTGATTGAAAAAATGAAAATAATATTCCATCGATTTCGAACGTTCATAACGCTTTTCTGGATTTACTTTCATCGGGAGCGTTCAAACATTAACATTTGAAAAGCCATGGATGTATAAATACGTACAAACGTTAGGAGCTTTATGACAAAACGGACCTAAAAAGAATAGTCAATCTATTAGGTCACCTTTGTCTGAGGGATTTGGAACCTTAGTTTTTTTTTTATTTCTTAATTTCTCAAAAGGGAATTTTTAGAAAGTAAGATATAAATCATGTTGGTACTTAAGCAATGACTACTGAGCTAATGTTACCTTCGGGGACTTACAGTCCACCAGTAGTAGTGTCGACTCAGTGCGCGTAAATCAAAATAACACTCTATTAATTTCGTGCGTCCGATGTGTTTTTCTGGACCTACCTTTATCAGGAACGTCCAAACATAAATATTTGGTATGTATAGGTCCGTAAACATTAGAAAATATATGACCAAAAGAGAACTAAAAAAATAGCCTAATTCATCTATGGTCAACTTTTCCTGAGGGAGTTGGAACCTTAGTTTTAATAGTTTCCTAGTTTATCAACGGCTAATTTTAGAAAAGTAGGATATATATCATGTCAGTACCAAAGCACTGACTACTGAGATGATGATACCCCCCTCCCCGAGGAATAATAAGATGTGAATATAATATTCCACCAAACCCTTAATGCATGAAAACAAATTAAATTATCCAACTATGGATTAATTATACATAACTTGTTAAAATTGAAATAATTTCAAGCCAGTGGAAAACTTGAGGCTTTTAAAAACAATTTAAATATTGGGGTCCATAGCGAAATGATATAATATATTCAAATAGGATTTCGTTACCATAAATTACTTAAAACATTTACTAAATTCTTGTATCCCTGGGATGTGTTTTAATTGATTTTAGTCGCTGATGCATGAATTTTTATTGTTAATTTTTTGGGGCTTTTAACTAGCTTTCAGTAACTGCGAGTACTCTCAAATCGTACTTTCGTGTTAATTTGACCTGTTGACACAATTTGTAATGCATTTCTGTAATTTAATGTTTACTTATTTTGTGTTATATCTCGTCTCACTATTAAGTTTGACGATAAATGTTCACTTCTGTACTCGTACTCTGAACAACTAATTTATTTATTTTGTAAAAAAAGTTTACTTCCGTACTCCTAACAACAAAATTATTATATTTAAATTACCTGTGTACGTTGTTTTATTTAACGCCATTTTGTCCCAGGTAAGAGTTGTCTTATTGACACTCTTCCTACACCTTTTGTATTACTATGTGTAACGTCTATGTTATAAAGGCACCTACGTTTTAATATTGTATTTATATTGTGTCATAGATCAAACTTATTCGTTCAGTGTATGTTTACTTGTTTTTGTTTAAATGTCTTTTTAATCGAGTTAAGCCATTTTAATTGATATTTTATAGTGTGTCTTTTTATGTTGTAATGTTACACTACTGTCTCATGTTAGGGTGAAGGTTGGCGCCTGTTAAAACGTATAAACCCGCTGCATTTTTATGCACCTGTCCTAAGTCTGGAGCCTGTGGTTCAGTGGTTGTCGTTTGTTGGTGTGGTTCATAGGTGATTCTCGTTTCTCGTTTATTATATAGATTAGACCGTTGGTTTTCCTGTTTGAATTGTTTTACAAAAGTCATTTTGGGGCCCTTTATAGCTTGCTGTTCGGTGTGAGCCAAGGCTCCGTGTTGAAGGCCGTACTTTGACATATAATTGTTAACTTTTTATACATTGTGACTTGGATAGAGAGTTGTCTAATTGGCACTCATTCCACATCTTCTTATTTATATATACAGAACTTTTATTCAAGTTTCGTCCTTTGTCTTAGTTTACTGAATATTCAAACGTAAACTCTTCCATGGATACTTTTAAAAATAATTGACACATAGACAATTGTTAGATATTCAATGCAAGAACAACTTACTGCAGTTTTGTCTATAAGACCACATCCACCATCAACAAGGTATCGTGGCTTAGGGTGAACATTTAATAAAGCATCTTCAATTGCGTTTAAGACTGGGTTAGGGGTAGATGATGAACCGGTCTCCCCGTATTGCCTCATGTTTTCATATGGTAGATAGAAGTAGTCTTTCCCATATACCGCTTTAACCTCCTCTGATGCTTTATCCCACATCTGTTCACAATCTGCCTTCACTCTCTTGCACTGAAACAAAAACATATTAAAAACATTTAAACGACGGAATTTAACCTTCTTTTAATGAGCCTTAAAATCGTGTTGAAAATAATTACGTGGTAGACTTTGGATATACCATAAAAAGATACGATAATATCTTAATTTCGCTTTTTATGCTGGGCATCTTTTCAGATTCAAAGTGATGATAATATTTGGTCAGTTAACTAAATCAGTTGTGTATGCCACTTTCTGCATGTATTGTTACGTGATATACAATGCATTGTGAATTGTTGCTTTAATGGTCTTCTCCTATTTGGTCGAATTACTTAAACTAAATATAATTATATTCTTACACTACTTAGAACAGGTATACGGTAAACATAATATAAAAGGCTTTCATTCGTTGCAATCGTAGATTTAACTAATAGCTATTGGTATATTCAAACATGTCGATATAATCAAGAATTATTTAGGTAAATGTATTCTTTACATATTTGATAGGACATTTTTACCAATTCTGGAAAATTTCACCTTTTCACTACTCATCGTATGACACCCACAAAATTGATACATATAGATATCAACTATCAAGCATATTTCCGTCAATTCTACATAACGACAAGTTCAAATGTCATTAGGGTTTTGTTTCTAAATTAAAAAAAAAATATATAAAACTTATTTCTGACGGAAGAAAAACAACATAACTGTATCTGTGTTGAGCCAAACACACACACATGCAAAATAAACGTATCAAACATTTTTTTTCAAAATACGTTTTAATAAATCTTTTTTTTTTTTATCATTTCAAGTTTACCATTTCTGTACTGCTGCAGGACGTTGCCGCATCATACTCCCCAGGTTCTATTATAGACACTCCAACGCCAAACTTAATCATCTCAAGTCTCAAAGAGTCACTCATTGTTTCCACTCCATGTTTTGATATTTGGTAGTTTGTGTTACCTGGGTAGTTAAGTCGCGCCATTACACTAGAAACATTCACTATTCGACCTAAAATTATAAATTCGCGAAAATTTAGTCTACGATGTTATTATGCTAAAACGGAAGTATAGACCAAAAATTACTTAAAAAACCTTTACTAAATTGTTTCTTGGATACAAAATTTGGATTGGAAGTTTGACTTTATCTATAGAAATCTTATTTCATATGAGACATCGCATCCATATTTTACGATGATCTTGTTTATAGGCCCGTAAAACTAGATACGACCCATGTAAACTTATCGATACTTTAAGTAAACTTATCGATACTTTAAGTAAACTTATCGATACTGTAAGTAAACTTATCGATACTGTAAGTAAACTTATCGATACTTTAAGTAAACTTATTCTTAAATGTTATTAATCTAAAAGAGAGGCGAAAGATACTAAAGGGACATTCAAATTCATAAGTCGAAAATAAACTGACAACACCATGGCAAAAAAAGAAAAAGACCAACAGACAAACAATAGTACACAAAACACAACATAGAAAACTAAAGACTGAGCAACACGAACCCCACCAAAAACCGGGGGGTGATCTCAGCTCTAACTTTGTAGTAACTTGAAGATCTTTTCTTTTAGTATTGAAAACAATGTTTATTTATTGTTCGAAATTGACTTTAAGCCGCCTTTCAGTAACTGCGAGTACTCTTAAATTGGTGTCTTTGTTTTGTTCTTCTCACCGATCTAATGAATCAAGTCCTTTCCAAATGAGTTTTACAGTTTGTTCTTATATTGTGCGATTATTACATTGTCCAATGTAAGGGAGGATTGAACGTCCACAGACATGTTTAATCCTGTCACATTCTTTATGTGCCATCACCAAGTCAGGAGCCTGTAATTCAGTGATTGTCGTTGGTTGCCAAATTTTTTGTTTTTCTTTTATTCGTTTTAAGCATTAATCAGGACGTTGGTTTTCCCATGTGAGTTGTTTCACATTTAGCCATCCCAGGACCTTTTAAAGTTGCTTATACGGCATCTATACATTTGTATTAAGATCACCAAACAAATATATATACACTTATGAGTGCTCTTCTTTCGTAAATCCTCATCAAAGGGTTCTTACCACTTTCTTTATATTTATTTCCCTCCTAAGGTCAAAGTCAGAAATAAACTCATCATACATACCAGGATTAAAAATGTGTACGCCAGAATCGCGTTTCGTTTGTAAAAAACTCATCAGTGACGCTTGAATTCAAAAAAGGTAAAAAAAATGTCAAATGAAGTACGGAAGCTGAAGAACATTGAGGACCAACAATTCCGAAAGGTTTTGCAAAATACATATACAGCTAAGGTAATTTATTCCTTGGGTAGAAAATCCTTAGTATTTTGAAAAATTCAAAGTTAAGTAAACAGCTAATTTATGATTATGACCAAAACAATGATAAATTCATGTCAACACAGAAGTGCCGACAACTGGGCTGGTGATACCCTCAGGGAGGAAACCTCCACCAGCAGTGACATCGACCTAGTGGTTGTGAATCAACTCATCATAGATACCAGGATTAAAATTGTGTACACCAGACGCGCGTTTTGTCTGCAAAAGACTCATCAGGATGCCCGAATCCAAAAAAGTTAAATAGGCCAAATAAAGTACGAAGCTGTAGAACATTGAGGACCCAAAATTCCGAAAGGTTTTTCGGAAAGCCGATTAAGCCCAGGGAACCTTTAGCATATACAAATGTTCAAGATTTTGTGTAAAGAGTATGTAAAATGTGTACAGATATCTGTCATATCTATAAAACATGAACAGTTTGTTGTTAATGCACTGTTGATAAACTATTGCAACCTTTTGCGAGTGTTTTTTTTTTAATTTAACATCGAAGCTCTCCAGACCTGAATAAATACACATACATGTGTACTTGAGAGACACTACCAAGTTAAATTGTTGCTTTTTTGAAAGGCCTTGTTTTGCATTTTAAGCTACATTCAACTCATGACCGACAGCAGTGATAATCACTCATGCTCTATGTGCATTCGAAATTAAATGTTCAAACACTCTGAACCTTTACCGATATTTGAATTCTTTGATTAGTTATTCTTTAAATCAATATTATGATTATCAATAGTTTCCGGTTCTCGTTGTGCAACAGATATGCTTTAATTAGTTGTTATAACCGTAAACGTATAAACAATTGTGAAACATTTACCAGGAAATGTTCTATGTGACACAAGACCACTTTCCTTCTGCAAAACGATTATTTTTGTGTTTATAGTGTCTCCTCTAATTGCACTCTTTTGTGTTTCAGTTTATTTGTCCTTATTAATATCTACATGATGTATAAGTTAGCTCTGACTGACTGCTGATCTTTGCGAAGAATTCTGTCTTTTCTAAGATTCTTCTCCACCTAAATTTATTTTTCTTTCGTACTTTTATATTCCACGTGAAAGTTTACCTTGGTTTTTCCTGATCTGTGGTAAGAATGCCTTAGTAACCGATATCATTCCATACAGGTTTACATCTAATACAGCTCTATAATGATCCATGGTACATATTTCCACATCTCCATATATGTTGAATCCGGCATTGTTTACTACACCCCATAAGCCTGCATATTTTCAAAATTTAAAAAAAAAATGCACCTAATTGAAAGGTTCATTTATAAGCCTGAAAGTGACCTATGTATTCCCTCATGTTTTCAGGTGACGGTTTATTTTGTCATTACGACACATCTTCGCATTTTCACATTGTGCAATCCTCCTTACCAATATATTTAATAATTTTGTTTTATTTATTTTTATGCGGTTCAGGGCACAAACTTAAATCGAAGGAACCTTCCCACACTTTGCCAAAATATAATTTGTGTCATGCTATTTAAAAAAATATATACTTAATTGAGTGTCACCTACCTTGTGTTTAAGCTATTAATGTGAACTAACCTTGAACATCTTTATTTTGTAATGATTACTAGTATACATTGTAAAGCACAGTTATATGCAAGGATAGGAAGCTAGAGAAAAGAATTTGAGGTGAAATATGAAGTGGTATCGTTCATTGTATATTTTCAGAATTTAAAAATATGTTTGGTTACCGATTTTGTTTTCATGCAACACAACGAAATAGGTAAATTCACCGTGAAATTTTATATTGAATAGAAATGCACAATTCAAATTCTGTGATTTCCTTGATAATAATTTTGCTTTCGGTATTTGTAAAAAAAAATCACCATAAGATAAAGATAAAAATGTTTAATGCAACTTAATTACATTTTGTATTAAGTTTGCAGCCTTTAGTGAAAATCTTTACAGAGCATTTATAAACACTGGAATCATATCAAAAGTAAATGTGCGTTTGCTGTGTATTTCTTCAAATGTAGAACGTCACTTCGAATGTGTCCCATGCCAATGTCATATTTTGAACTCGCGTTGAGATTTGTTCTCATTCTTCTTATGTAATAAACCTCTCCGCTGTGTGTAATACTTACACCAGAAAATGATTATCTTTTATGAAAAGCAAACATATAAACTGCAGTTACGTTGCTATATCTAAGCATAGAAATTGTGTGAAAAACACCATCTTTTCAAAAGTTTGAGACAACATCTTACATTTTTGTGGTTCTTGTGCGGTAAAAATTATTTCAGACATTTGATTGGGGATATAAGCTTTAACGTATTCCGCCTTTTTAGCGTCTTTTTTGTTTGAATGTGTTTTTGGTTTGTTTTTTTGTTTGTTCTTTCTTTTAATTTTGAATATAGCGCTTTTCCGTGATTTTCATTCTTGCGATTTGTTTGGCTACACCTTTCTGGTTTGTTAAATACATCCCTCTGATTTGTTAACTTTACCTTTTTGTTTAGTTTTGGTATTCACGAAAGAAACAGCAGCTTTTATTTCGTTTATTTTGGTGACATCCATCTGAATTACGTGCACATTTGACTTTCTTTTTTTAAGTTTATTAGCTCCAGCGCTATCGGCTTTCCAAACAGTGGCAAATACATTGAAACCACCATCCGCTAGTCGGTTGGCCAAATGATGTCCAAAACCTGAAGACAATAATGATGTCCAAAACTAATTTACAACAACAATTGACCAAAAATAGACACGGGATTACACGGATCACGGCACAGATAAATCATAGTACAATAAACGAGCGAACTTGATGGTATGTATACCTTTTGCAATTTCAGTTATATTTTTTTTAGAGAACATTAGTTTTCACTTAATGTTGTTAATATTGGTTATGACATTTTTTTCATGCCCGTCCATGTTGTCAACCAGTGAGACATCTCAATATCAAACAATTCTAAAGACTATCATTGATTGAAGATGGTACTAGGCCAAATAAGAAGAAACATATTCTGTAATTATTTTTAATCAAATATTTTAAATCCTTTGAAAAACAATATTCCTTTTATTTTGTTTGAACCTTCCAATAGAATAATAAAATAAGGAGATGTGTTTTACCAGTTGATCAGCAGATTAAAGAATGAATTAAAATCGAAAATTTAAGAAGTGTTTGACTACTGGAAAAAGTCCGCGTAGTATGTTAACCTTTAAATTTGGCCGGAAAAACTCCACGTAGAATGTTAACCTTTAAATTTGGCCGGAAAAAGTCCACGTAGAATGTTAACCTTTAAATTTGGCCGGAAAAACTCAACGTAGAATGTTAACCTTTAAATTTGGCCGGAAAAACTCCACGTAGAATGTTAACCTTTAAATTTGGCCGGAAAAAGTCCACGTAGAATGTTAACCTTTAAATTTGGAACGACAATGTTTGCAAGTATATTCAGCGAAAGACACAATGAACCATACACGTCCTATAAAAAGTTAAATCACAAAAATACTGAACTCCGAGGAAAATTCTAAACGGAAAGTCCCGAATCAAATGGCAAAATCAAAAGCACAAACACATCAAACGAATGGACAACAACTGTCATATTCCTGACTTGGTACAGGCATTTTCTTATGTAGAAAATGGTGAATTGAACCTGGTTTTATAGCGCTAAACCTCTCACTTGTATGACAGTCGCATCAAATTCCATTATATTGACAACGATGCGTGAATAAAACAAACAGATATAAAAGGTAAAAATGTCAAAATAGGGGTACAGCAGTCAACACCGTGTGTCAATTCAAATTCTTTCTTCGACCGAGACTTAAAACCGAATTTGTAATGTCCACGAACAACAGTACGGATGTCACATGTGGAGAAGAATGTGCCTTTCTTTCTGGAGCACCTGATACCATCCCTCAGTCTTCAGGTGTTTTGTTTTAATAATTTTTGTAGACTGGTGACTTATGAGTTTTGATATTCCCATTGTATCGTCCGCCTCTTTTTTCAGCCTGGTTAATAGTATAATTATACTTGACACCTATTATTAGTTGTATGTTACCAATTTTGATATAAAGTGTTCCGTAGCCGTCATCACTATTACATAGAAGTATTTCATTCATATCTACCAGAAACAATGCCATACTTACTAAAATCGTTATCAATATTTACTTTTCAAAGCATGACTAAGTCTCTCTTTTGATTGCACGTGTCTAATTTTCCAAAACATAGCCAAATTACATTATTATGATACTTAAAGAAGAAATCAATGATATTGTGTCCAAAATATACAGTTATACATATACGATTTAAATTTAGTACCTATAGATTAATTGCCTTTACTTACCTGTATCACATCCAGTAATGAGAACACATTTTTTTTGAACGGGTAACAGCTTTTTATAGTTTTGCTCCAAGAAAATAAATGTTAATTTCAGAATTATTAATAAAAATATGTAGACATAATAATTCACACAAATATTGAACACAAACCAAATGAAGAAAACAATACAAAGTAAGCGATAGGCAGCCGTAATGTTCATTTTGTGTAGTGATATCATGGGAAAGATAAGAACCTTGACACATGTTAAAGTCAACAGCAAGTATAAAAGAGAGCGACAATAGGAAAAATTCTAAATCAAATATGTTCGCGAGTCAAATCCCAATAACATACCAAAACTGAAACAACCGAGATATATCAGCATCCAATCTGATCTTAAACAATAGACAATTGGTAATTTTATATGTAAAGTTATATGAGTCTGAAAAAATTTAACAGAGATAATTAGAGATCTGCTTTCAAACCAAATTCATTAACCCACAAACATACTGACACAGATTATCACATGATATCTGCTGTAGTTGTTGTAATCGTTGTGTAAAAATGTATTATTACAACTTATGACAATGTTTTCAGAAAGATCAGTAAAACAAAAAAGCCGATAAACAACGTTGAATGCAAACGATATGGACCTATGAAGTCTTATAAAATAGGACTAAGTATGATAAAGCCACTTTTTGGCCTCTTGAATTCGAAAATCAAAAGATATCATAAATCTAATAAACAACAAATTTCAGATGTTCACAAAATTGGTCTGTCGGACATAAGCGCTTATATTTTAAAATTTAGTCTTAAACTTGACGCATTTAATGCACTACAAAAAATGGCCTCATTTTGAGAACTTGTCATAATTACTTAGATATGAGCTACATCCTTGCACAAAAATATATTTTGCTTAAAAAATTAGGTGCATGCATCAAATCTGTTTTTCGAGCTTTTGCATGTTTACCGATTACAGTGTGCACAACACGCGTTGCTCTTGATCAAATAGTTTGTAAAGCTTAACACATAAAATATAACGTTTGGGAGCATCACAGACAGAAAGGACATAAACAGAATAGCAAAACTCTTCTTGGGTCAATTTTTGCGGTTTGGGATACTTACAAAAAGAGGCGAACGTTTCCAAAACACGTTCGCTAGGATCGTGGCTGTAGTGAAGATTTATATTTCAATGAACGTAATCTACGTATGACTAGTTAATTATGCAGTGAAGGATTTCGTAATACTAAATTACCTAAACATTTCACTTAATTCTTTCATAGATACAAATATTTGGTTTGGAAAAATGGCTGTACTTGTAGATTTCCTATAACAGACGGGATATCACATCCTAATTTTTACGGTAATGTTGTTCATAATGCGCGTAAATTTAGATACGACCGCCTGTCTAAACTCATTGATCCCTTGAATAAACCGGTTCTTAAAGGTCTTCAAATTAACACCGTATTAAGATCTTTGAATAATGATTTTATCGGTACTAACATTAATATTATTTTTTTTTTTGATAAATCAAATCACAATTAAATATGTATTGCTATATGTAGTTATGGTTCTATATGCTATGTACGTATGTTTGACATTGCAAAATAGCATGCTTTTCTCAGACTGGTTATGACGTACTAAATCTGTTGGACATGTAATGATGAATACTTTGGTCTGAGAGAACAAGCTATATTTATTAGATGTTGATGACTTTGATATAAATCACAGTAACTGCTAATACTCTTAGAAAGCTACTTTGTGTCTTTTGTTCTTATAATAGTTGTTGTACTTACAACCGATCTGATGAGTCAAACCTTTTCCTACTAGTTTGTTCTTATGTTGGGCTGTTAAACCACTGTTCCTGGTTAGGGAGGAGAGTTATAGCGTACAAAATTTTTTAACCCCAGCCACATTATATATGTATCTGTCCCAAGTCAGAAGTCAGTCATTGTGTCGTTGGTTGCTGTCTGTCATATTTGGTTTTTTTTTTAATATTGTTATTCATTAATTAGGCAGTCGGTGTTTTTGTTTTTTTGGTTTGAATGTTTCATATTTTGTCATGTCAAGACCCTTTGTAGGCGACTGTATGGTTTGAGTGTTGGTCATTGTTAAGGTTCGTACGGAGACCTATAGATGCTTGCAAGCACGTCGGTTGAACTTAAGTGGACAAAGTTGTCTCATGGTCAATCATATAACATCTCCCTATCGTGTACAGTAATAAAAATATCCCGTTTCGACCTTCTGGACAAACCTTGAAAGATGAATGGCGAAATTTATTAGGTGTTATTTTTATGTGTATCTTGTGTATAACTTGCCTTCACATTGAAGCAACATTGATTTATTTTCGGTTTCAAGACTGATCCTTTTGATATCTCTATTAATTTTTCTTCGCAATAATTTAATTGATTATTATATGTTTATAATATGCTTGATAGCACTATATATTTTTTATGTTCATGGGGATAAACATGAGAAGTTACCAGTTGGTAACAAAGCTGTTATTTTAAGCGTCTGCGATACTGGTAAGTTCGTTACAATGTTTTTGTTAAACTGCATTTAAGAATATTTTATTTTATTTGACACCCAGATATATAGGCAAACAGATCAGAACAGTATTATGGAGTTAAGGTGGTACCAAACACCTTGACATAAATTAATGTGGTTCGTTTAATTTTCAAATTTTCATTAAATTTGACAAAATATTTACTTTGACCCTTTGACAAAAATATAAAACTTTTCAAAAAACTTGAACCACACACTTTATCAGAAAAATTTCTTGGGATATATAGCAGTTTGACAAACACTTATTTTTACATCGGATTACCGTGAGGGCATTCCGGTATATTGTTGCCACAGACATTTCTATCCACGTGACTTTCGTTTTTGACTGATAACCGAACGCAAAATAACATTCCTTATCGCCTTGTTACATATCAATTTCATCAATAAATATTCATGAAAATTATTTTTAAGAACATAGATAAATGATATAAAAATGTTTTGTCGTGAGAAATATGTATATCAATAACAAATCAAGAATACCGAAAATTTGTGTTAACACATGCGGAAGAATATCCCAAGAACATTTTGCAGGAAAATATGAATGCCTACTCAAATCCAATCTATTAGAAAAATCGAATTATTACAGAAGAGTGTCCACCATGCACTTGTACTGCACTATTATTAGAATAGTAGAATAGAATGATATACAAATGGATGAAAATTATATATACATGTAACTATTATATACAAATATGAATAAAATATATAACAACAAACCAGAGTATACTGATTTGTATCACTACAATATAATAGTTATTACGATGAGGATATACCCTGTAATTTATTCATCATCCACGCACGAACTTGTCTCAGAAAAAAATAAATCTATGTACCTTAACCTCACTTTCAGGTATAGAGATGTGACTTTTTTCTGAGACAAGTGCTTGTGACCATCCACAAGAACTTGCGGTCATCCGATGTACAGTACTTCAATACTTTGATTATCATTGAGAAGCTGAATATTTCCTTAATGTACCACCTTAATTTATTTATTTATAATTGATAAAAACCAGAGACAACGTAATAATATTATATATCTGTTGACTATGGTGCCCGGATGCGGTCATTTCACCTTTTCGCGTTTTCGCGTTTTCTCCTTTCACTTTGCAAACGCGAAATCGCGAAATCGAGAAATCGGGAAATCGGGAAATCGAGAAAGCGAAATCGAGAAATCGATTAATCGGGAAATCGGGAAATCAGGAAAAAATCGAGAAAATGAGTAATCGGGAAATCGGGAAATCGAGAAAGCGAGAAAGCTAAAACGCGAAATCGAGAAATCAAAAAAGCAAAAACGCTAAAACGCGAAAGCGAAAACACGAAAACGGGTATTGAAATAGATTTCTCGATTTCGCGTTTTCGCTTTCCCCGAGACCTCGATTTCCCGATTTCTCGATTTCTCGATTTAGATTTCTCGTTTTCTCGATTTCCCGATTTCCCGATTTCTCGATTTCTCGATTTCGCGGGAAAGTGAAAGGAGAAAACGCGAAAAGGCGAAATGGCCGCATCCGGCCACCATAGTTTTTTTTTTTATCTTTTATTTGCTTTTCACTAGTCAGGATTTTACATACCCCCATACACTACCACCTGACAAGGGTATCAAGGGCTAAATACAGAAAAATAATGCAATATACAACATGTATCTCTGACTAATTAATTTTTAACAATAAGAATATTTTAGGTTACTTATAACTTGTATTTGATTGATCTCTCCTCTCTCTCTCTCTCTGACTTTCTCACATGCAACACTAATACTTTCACTCATCTGTTTTGCTACAATATGTATCATGACCTACTTTTTAATACAATGATTTTAAAGACCGACATAAATTTGCTCATAGTTTATAACTCATTTCTTTTCTCTTAACTAAACACAGATAATATGAAAACAACACTTAGTTAAATATTACATGTAAAGGAGACCAAAATTGTTCCCAGACTTGGACTTTATCATTTTTCTTTGCAATATGATATTCAAGAAATTGGTATTTCTTTATTTTATTCTTTAACTCAACCATATTTGGTTTTGTTTCATTTAATTTACATTTATATATATAATTCTTTGTAATTATGACTAGCAGATTCAATAATAAACTTTCATGTTTGCAACCAAGAAACACATTCTCTTTGTTGAGATCAAAGTTAACAAACAAAAAAAGTTTCACAATATTTGAAAAAGACTGCTACAATTGAAAAGTTATTGGGCATTCAAAAAACAAGTGTTCAATGGTTTCTTCTCCAAGTTTACAAAAAGTACATAACTTGGTATCTTTTAATTTAAGTTTGTACAAAAAGGTATTAGTTGCTATAATTCTATGCAAAAATTTAAATTGAAAGGTTCTTAAATAAGCATCTCTACAAGACTTTTTTGTTATCATGAAATATTCTGATCATTCTGTAGTATCAATAACTAACAGTTCTTCCCATTTCAAAAATTTGATTGTTGGTAGTTGAATAACTACATCTACTAAGTGTTTATATACAAATTTGGCTTTCACATTACACATGATTTTTTTTTAAGAAAGTATCACCAGTGTTAGACTTATCCAAATCATTATTTAGACAGTTCTCTTTAAGGCATTTTTTCATAGTGTTAGGGATTTTTGAAATCAGACCATAATATTTGATAAAATTGTTGGTTCGTACTTTTTCTTGAAATTGCTCAAATTTATAAAAAATCATATTTTCATGATTAATAAGGTCACTTACTGACTGCACACCCCCCTTTTCCCATAAAAAGTAATACGGGAAATCATCCATAGAAGAAAAGTTCAAAATATCTAAGGATAAAATGTCGCTGACAGAAATCTCAGTAATATGTTTTGCAGCGGAAAAGCATAGTAAAACATCCTTCCATAAAGAATTTTTACATTTTTTAGAAATCTCAATCAGCTTTTCTTTCTGAAGATGTAAAACCCTTTCACCCCCTTACTGCATAAGGTCTGCCAGTAACAACTGCTGCCAGCCACCGCTAGGGTTTGACAGCAGTCTTTTTATCCAACTAATTTTCAAAAAGATATTGAAGGAATGAAGATGTACCATATTAAGTCTACCTTGTGAAATATCACCAATAAGTGTGTTTCGCTTAATTCTGTCTGATTTTCCATTCCATATGAAATCATAAAATAATGAAGTGAGTCCCGTTAACCTGGAGTGTGATAGGTTTGGTAACGCAGTCAATAAATAAACCAACTTTGAAAGAGCAAGTGATTTAATAACTGTAATTTTTCCCAATAATGTTAGTTTTCGATGTTGCCAGCTCTTCAGAATTGCAGAGACCTGTTTAATTTTCTTAGCAAAATTAATTTCTGTGATACAGCTTAAATCTAATAGTCGAGTAACATTAACCACACAACTTCATTTTTAATGCACCCACCTAACATACGGCTAAATCATATACCATTCGAAAGCATATCATCTGTACTATCTTTTTTGTCCGGTCGTCAAATATTCGTACGGTGCATTTTTTGTCAAATCGCGATGAAAGGTCAAGGACGGACAATTTCTAATTTTACAAGACGTCCGTATTTGTGCATATTCTGTCTTTGAAATAATAAAATTCTGTATGGAAATGTGAAAAACTTTAAGAATAGAGACTATTTGTCAATTATCAAACACACTTTAAAATATTAATGACGTATTTTTAATTGATAGCGCCGTTTTCCATAAATTACAGTGAAAATGATAAAAATGAGTGAAAACCAAAGTATTTGTCTGTGATTTAATTGATAATCACCATAAAACTAAATAACATATTTCATTTGGTGCTAAGGAAGATTTTGGCATCATCATATGACTGCAATCACACTTCTTGCTAATTACACAACCAATCATAACAACATATACAGTTGTCCAAAATACAACCATCTGCAAAAAGATTGCTTTTTAGCTGTTTTACGTGAAAAAAAATTATGTAGTCAATATTAGGTTGAAGAAACACAATTAAAAAATGCAAAAATGTATGAAGGCAATAATACATGCGGGATTCATTCTTTTAAGGGGAACGTAGGGAGCTAATTCAAATTTCAATATGTAGTTGAGTTGCCAGCCTGTTAAACACTTGTTTGTCATTTCTTGTTATTTTGTTTGTTATTTCATGATAATCATTAAAAGAAATAAAGGATTTTGTATATAAATATTAAGCTAGCCCAAACAATTAAATACATAGATAGATAATTACATAGTTACAAAGTAAATCAATGAAAAGTTGAATTTCAAATATTTCTCTTAAACAAATCATAAAAATTGTTTTCTTGGTTGCTTCAACTGCATCGTGCATTGATGAAAAAGTTAAAACTATTATATTCTAGGCACTGAAAATATTCTTTGTGTCTGTCAATTGTATGTAACCCTATCAAACTACGCAATGTTCTAGTAAAATTTGACATGTTACGGTTACATGCAGTTGCATGTTGAATTTGGCAAAACCTTTTGGAATTTCGGGTCCCCAATGCTCTTCAACTTTTTACTTTATTTGGCTCTTTTCAATTTTTGATTCGAACGCCACTAATGTGTCTTTTGTAGACAAAACGCGCGTCTGGCGTACATCATTTAAGCCTGGTATTTAAGAGTTTATTTACAACCACTGGGTCGATGACACTGCTGGTGAGGGTTTCCTACCCGAGGATATCACCAACCCTGTAGTCAGCACTTCTGCGTTGACATGAATTATCAATGATATGGTCATAGTTATAAATTAACTGTGTACAAAACATTGCATTTTTACAAATACTACGGATTTTTTACCCCCGGGAGTAGATAACCTTAGCTGTATTTGACAAAACCTTTCCAAATGTTGGATACTCAATGCTCTTCAACTTCGTGCTTTATTTGACCTTTTTAACTTTTTTGATTCGAGTGTCACTGATGAATCTTGTGTAGACGAAACGCGCGTCTGGCGTACAACATATTTAGCCTGGTATCTATGAGGATTGTATTTACATTGACTTACAATCTATTTCATTTGATTTGAAAATTCTAGCAATTCGCAATAATTACAGTTCTGATAAGACTTCCTAAATAGTTAAATTATTACATATAGAATAAATAGTTATGAAGAAAAAAAATTACTGGGTATGTGTCTCATTAACAATTCAACCAATTATCACCAAGAATGTTTTGTATAAGTAGGCAACCTCTGACAAAACATAGCATTGTTCATATTGCTGCGTTAAGCCCAACTGTTGTTGACCTGGCAGCGATTTTGGGGGTAATTTTCACATTTTATTTTCATACTAAAGAAGAACGAGGTTTATTGGCGTTGCCAATTTATTTTTTTTTTTCTTATCACAAAAGTCAAATAAATAAATTGTTTGCCAAAATTAGTTGATTTGAAGTATTGTCTTTTCCAAAACTAACTTAAAACCTCTAAAACTTTATCCAAACAATAACATGAATAAGTAAAATCGTTTTTTTTTTACTTTCCAGTGCTTTGCATGTTATAATCTGTTCGTTCGGTTTTTTTAATGGTGAGAAGATCTCATAACTGCAATATGTGTCTGTTATTATTTGACCTTAAAAAAACATACACAATTTTATGTTTAAATGTGAGATAGAAAAGAAGCGTTAAAAATGAGATTACTTATAACTAGGACTGTAATGGTAAATTTGAATTGCTTGTTATTTAACTCTATTTGAATGTGTTTATCATGAATAATATCCCTTCCTGTACAATATGCAAATGTGCACTTTAAAACGTTGAACTTCACTAAAATTTACCAAGCGGTGTAAGAGGAGTATTGCTCATTACAAAAGTGTTTTAGGCTAATGGATGGACATATGAATGGAAAGAACAAAACACAAATGGGCGTAGGGACAAGATGATTCCTACATTTCCGATAAATACACATATAACACCATGAACAAAGCGAAAAAAATTGGACAGACAATCAACAGTTCTCAAAACACTACACAGAAATGTACGAACACTACCTTAAACCAGTGGTGATTGAAGTAGGTCAGGAAGGGTAATCAATCTTCCACAATATAAAACTTAAGTCATCTTTGATTAAACGAATACTATACTAAATAAGTATGTAAAAATGTTCTAATATAAATGATTTGTGATGTAAAGCGTGTGGTGCAAACAGTATTTATTCGAATATTGAACGAGAATAAACATCTTAATATGTCTTTCACTTTCGACATCGAATAAAACATATTTCTATTATATATACCTTGTATATTCTAAACTCACTTTTATTTCTCCTTTTTTGAATATGGTAAATTATTTTCATTTGATATGACAACTATATCGATGTGTTATCTTAACAATGAAAAGCAAAATGATCCTAGTATGCAGATGGTGGTTTTAAGGGCAACCGCAAAAGCTTCTTTAGAAGGCTGATTCCTGACCAGTATTATATTAATTGCAGTAAAAAAATTCCTTCACTTATAAACGATAAATCATTTTATTTGTGACATATAAATATTGATACATAAAGAAATATTTTTCTTTTAGCGCAATTTTATCATTTTTGAAAGATTTTTTCAAAAATGCAATTTTCTGTAATTATTGCGCTATTAACATTTTAATTTGCACCTGATTTAGAATTCTGGCATTCTGTTCTATTATGTTTATATGATTTTTAGAAAAAAAAATATAGCATAAAGAACCAGCAAAGATCATTTTGTTTAATTATTACGAAATTTATGAATGTTCATTCTTGACCTTTGACCTTGAATTAACAAAAATTGCACCGTACGAATCATTGACGACCGGGCAAAACAGAAAGTACAGATAATAAGCTTTCGAATGATGTATAATTTAGCCGTATGTTAGGTGGGTGCATTAAAGTCGTTAACTAAGCGTCTTTTTGAAAAATGTCACTCGTCTATAAAGAAAATTCAATCCCCAAAAGTTTAAAATTTGAATGTGACCGATGCAGTTTTAAGTCAGGACATAAAATAGGATCCGAATATTTTTTACTTCCAACCCATAGTGCTTTTGTCTTTGAAGCATTTATTTTCAAACCTGAAATTTTATAAAAATATTCAAGACATGAAAGTGTCTCCCTCAACGATACTTCACTTCCATCTAACATAAGGAATGTGTCATCTACATACATGCTTAAAAGTGATTCATTGTCATTTATAGTAATTCCCCTTATGTCAGGATTACCACTTTTAATTTCAAAGATAATAATTCAACACCAATTATAAATAAATAGGGAGAAAGAGGATCTCCTTGTCTGCAATCTCTTTCTAAATGAAAAAACTTAGTCATGTGTCCATTATTTATAACACAACTTGATGCCCCTGAGTATAAAGTTTCAAACCATCTACATATCGAAGGCCCAAAATTAAAGCTTTCAAGGAATTTTTTAAAAATAACCATTCCAAGGAATCAAAGGCCTTTTCAAAATCAACAAGTAATAAGAGACCTGTCTTATTATTTTCCTCAAGATGGTGCATCAAATCATATAAAAGACGTGTGTTCTCACCCATAAATCTGTCTTTAATGAAACCTTTTTGTGTATCACTTATGATTAATGGTAAAACAGGTTTAAGTCTATTAGCTATAACAGCAGAAGCTATTTTCATATAAGTATTCAAAAGACTAATAGGACGCCAGTTACTAATATACTGTCTGTCTTTTCCCTCTTTAGGAATGCAAGTTATTATACTTTGATACTGAAAATCAGAACCCCCCCCCCACCCCCCGCATATCCAAAGCGAAGAGATCGAAAGACAAAAGGGCCAATATCTTTCCAAAAATATTTATAAAAATCTACAGAATACCCATCAGAACCAGGACTTTTACCATTTGTCATAAATTTCAAAGAATCAGCACATTCTTTAAAAGTTAAATTTCCTTCACAAAGATCACTTTGTTCTGCTGTAAGCTTAATGTTATAATTAAAAAATGATGTATCATTGCAATCTAATTTTTTGCTTGAGTACAATTTTTTTTTAAATTTTTGTTGTTCCATCAGAATTTTGGATTGCTCTGAAATATGTTGACCTTTGTCATCTATTAGTTCTGTTATGGTTTTCTTAATAAAATTTTTCTTTTCTAATTTACAAAAATAATTTGTACACTTTTCACCATTATCATGCCAGTTAGCTCGGGATCTAAGCAGCAAGCCTTCAACTTTCTTTTGTCTACAATTTTCTAGTTCAATTTTGTTTTTCAAATAAAGATTTTTGAACCTCATCATTTGGAGAATGATTCATAATACTTTCAAAATATAAAATATCATTTTCAAGTTTGAGAGTGACATTTTTCCCTCTGTGGATTGATTTATGCTGTAATTTATGGACAAGGATCTAATCTTCATTTTCAATGTTTCAAAAAATGTTTGATCATTACATGACAACTCAACAGAAAGAAGATCTTCCATATTACCTGACAGATGATATTCTAAAGTAGTATCCTTAATGCATGATTTAACCCTTTGTATATAATCTGCATCTCTAAGTAACTGAGAGTTAAATTTCCAATAACTTTTGCCCCGTTTCTCTAAACAAGCTGAGAAGGTGAAAAGAATTGCCGAATGGTCTGTTCTATAACCCGGTATGATAATGGTATTTTTCATAAGTGAAAAAAGGTCTTCTGAAATTAAAAAATAATCAAGGCGACTTTGTTTTATGGGTGAAGACTGACGCTAGGTATATTTCCTATCTTCTGGATAGCATGTACGCAAAGGATCAAGTAGTTCAAAAACATTAATGATTTCATCAATTTTTTTACGGGAGTTGGGGTTTCTATTATGTTTGATATTATATGTATCCATAAATTTATCTAATACAACATGCCAGTCACCACATAATAAAACACTGGTATTTTTAAAGATTAAAATGTTCTGCATTATTGTGTCAGAGAATGAAGGTTCATCTGTATTATAACCATACAAACAGGCAAAATTCAATCTTTGTGAAAAAATAGTTATATCTAAAATAATGTAACGACCATTGTTAGAATTATGCACTACAAAATCCAGACCGTTTTTAAACATAACAGAGACACCTGCACTTTTACTGTCTTTATGACTGAAAAAGCACTTATTTCCCCATTCATCCTTCCAGTATTTTTCAATGTCTTTATTACCATAGTTGACTTTTGTATTTTAAAATTTTACATTGATATTGATGATCTGTAAAGCTCAAGGTAGGGATGACCCTTATTGGTTTGAGTTTGGGCTCCTTTTATTAGTGCCAGTTCAATAAAAATGATATTTTTAAATTCTTTGACAACCTATTTCTGCAATAAATTTTAAAAGAAAATTTCATTTTAAGTTAATTGAAGCTATGTAGCTTCCAGAATGCGGTGGATAGTGTAAACAGAGTATCAAATGGTAAGCAATCTGAAAAATAATCGAGTAATTTGTATCTTTGGCTAAATCGAAATTGTTATTTAAATTATTGAACTGGTGTCGACACTTGAATATTTAGGTAGATACATAATTGATTTTCGTATATATATAAATCGTTTTACGCATATACATAAATCGATTTACGTATATACATATTTCGATTAAGGTATATACTTAAATCGATTTATGCATATATAAATGTTCATGATTTTGCTTTATGAAATTTTCCTGGAGGTACAGCAGCCGATATAAAGTATTGTATTGGATTGTTTTACCCGAAACTGATTTTCGTTTGTTTCTTGGTGGTTTCTTTTTTTGTAATATGGTTATAATTGAAATATGTGCTTTCTTTGTATTGAATAAAAGTAAAATAACAAAAATACCGAACTCCGAGTAAAATTCAAAACGGAAAGTCCTTTATCAAATGGCAAAATTAAAAGCTCAAACACATCAAACGAATGGAAAACAATTGTCATACTCCTGACTTGGTACAGGTATTTCCTTATGTAGAAAACGGTGGATTAAACCTGGTTTTATAGCTAGCTAAACTTTCACTGCGAGTTTTTTTAAGGATTTGTTAATCACAAGTTTATAAGTTTTGTCCCTTTGGCTGCAGATGTTTATGAACCTTGAAAATATGATCTTGACAGCGTCTATGTTTGCCTCTTCCTTTGCAGTTAACTATTTACAACATCCATCTCCAAATGTCCATTTGTATGTTGTTGCTGTTTTAACGTTGAATAAAGAAGCTAAGACATTTGTATTTACAAAGTTATTCACCTTGTAGTTTGTTGCAATTTTCATTAGAGTTTACCCCTTTTAAAATGCCCGTGATATCATATTCCATTATTTTTATCATGAAAATTTATAAATGAACACACATGTTTCAGTGTTTCATATTGCTTTTCTAATAGTCCTTCAGTGTTTGCTGAACGGAGTGAACTCTTGCTTATTGGAATTAACTACATGGTAAACTCATTTGTTTTGGAGGTGTACGGGTAGGAGATTCAATATTGGTTGTTGGCCATTTGTTATTAATTTCTAATTAGCCAGTTCCTCTTTTAATTAGAAAAAGAACATGTATCTAGGTAGTCATGTGGCTCATATATTTGTGATTTCACAGAAACGCTTTTGAAATGAACTTTGTCTAGACACTGCTAATATAAAAAAGCTGATTGTTTTAGCCAGATAAGCCACATCAAGGTAATTGCTTATTATAAGCGTTTAATATACATTTGTAAATCTGCAACTAGAAATGAACCGTCAAAATTATGAGACATATTTTATTTTTCAAAAGATACATCCTCCAAAAGAAGTCGACAAAATGTAGCATAAACGTTGATTAATGCAAAAAAAACAAACATATTAATTTGTTTCCTGTCCTTTTTGGGTCAACATAATATCACGGAACCTCATTTTGACTGATCCGCTTAGCCCTTTGCCGGAAATACCGACCTTTGCATACGGATAATTCCCTAATTTCATGTCAACGTATCTTCCACATGGGCCTGTGTAGTTAACCAGTTCTTCTTGTGTCTCAGTATCTGTAACTTGAATGAGACAATCATGCTTGTAAGACCAACGTGTTAAGAATCGTAGTGATAGCCATTCCTTTTTGTAAGGCAATGGCTCCTTCCATATTTTCCTCCATGAAAAGGAACCTGTGGGAGAATCACATAATTCAAAATCATTTTCAGATTTTCTCTTACACGAGACCAGAGGTGACTTTTCTGGATATATAAAGCTTCTTGGGTCATATCTCAGAATGAGTATGACCTGGTCACCTTGTCGTTTGAGAATCATTGGAGGCCATCCTCCATGGAAATATAGCAAATCGTTTCTCCCAAGAAACTCGCCTTTGTAACAGGGACCAAACTTTGAACAATAGGAAATGAACTGTTCTGTTGTCAGATATTGGGTTGTGTTTGACGTTATGTTATATATTAGTCTATGGTCACTTCCACTAGCATACTTAATCACGGCCGCTCCACCTCTCTTTCCATTTACTGGTAGTTCGTTAAGATCCTTCATATTCATAGTCACATGTAGTTCCTCTTCAAAATAATCTGTATTCTTTGGTTGACGTAAATACTTGGAACATTCAGGAGGAGAGCAGTATACTTTTCCATTGGTCCAATACCCACCGGTACGACAGGGAGTTAATTCCACCCTAGAGGCCTCAGTTGGATTATTGCTAAAATTTGAAATGATTAATATTAATATTTTGGGTCTATTAATCAAGAAAAGCCTTTTGTATTTGAAAATGTATCTCTAGTGGAGAAATACCGTTTCACATCAGATACAGTAGTATACGCTCTACATTTAGCATGGATTCATTATTGTACCTTGGATAATAATTTGCGTGCACTTTGTGGGTGCCGGTAAACCACGAATTTAAATGTTCAACAAACTACACAATTTCTATAGCCCTACGCATAACCACGAAATCAAACATCCACGAAAACGCATTTTTTTCCAAGAGAAATAAATGAATCCACAGTATAGAGTTTTATTCGGTGTTATAAAAGCAAGCCTTCCGATATAAGACGGAACAGAACAGCTGAGACACTATATTTATAGAATAATCGTTGTGAAAAAGCAAGAGACAACCCAAGAACCTGAAATAATACTACCCTAGTCTAGATTTGTTAGCAACAAACCTTATGGTTAACGATGTGTTCTTTGCAAGTTCGTTGAAACCGGAACTCAACTGTCGAAGGAAAAAAATATAAGGCCGAACCGTTATTTAAACTGTGGCTCCCACAATCTTATTTAATATATTGAAGTTTGTAACTGTAATGAAGCCTACCAGTGACCAACTCGTAAGACAAATATATATCAGTGAATGCAATGCAATTTGCTGCCGTGAAGATGGATGAGTCAACAAAATATAGAACACATGCCGGAGCTCATTTAAAGAAAAAGGCCGAGTTCAGCAATAATTAGTTACTCCCATTTTACATTTTAAGAACGTCAAAAGAAATTCGTCAAAGTCATAAGCCTGCATCTTCGCTAACCAAGGGTAACGATCAAGTCCCTTCCTCTTGGAAAGGATGGGACTGGATCGTAACTCTTGGCTAGCAAAGATGATAGCCTGGGGATTTTCATAAGGCATAAAAACGTTAGCTTACTTTTAGTGTTTTCATTTGATGTAGATGTAGATATTTGCTGACTATTTTTTTTTTGGAATTTAGCCAAACAATGTTAGATATGCAAATGTACGGTAAATTTGAATCAATGATTTTGTGACATTATGACAAATTCATCTGCACTGTGTCCAGCAGCCTAAAGCTAGGCTATATAAAAAAAATATCATAGCGTTTTAGAATGATGCCTTACCTCGTCGTCTTTTTCGAGGGTTGTAACACAATACAAATCATGTTTACTTTTCCTGACACAATTAAGATATTACTTATTGTACCGTTTTTAGAGTTAAATGTTTATAAGTCCATTGATCGAGAATAAAAGGTGTGATTGAAATCTCAAAATCCAGTTTACACTCGGCACATATTCAGCTGCAAGTCCAAAGCTAACCTGGTCAGTGGTTGTCTTAGCTTATGTCATATCTAAATGTTGTTTTATTTTGGTAATTTGGAGAATTTGGTGTCTATGGCAGATCTTATTTGTTTTGCTTATTAATAAGTTTATTCACAAATTATCTAAAAATTGGACGAATTCAAGTTTGACATATTATTATCAATTGTCTATTGTTGAAAACCACATGTTGACCTCTATGTGTTGTTTTTGTATCGTTTGTTTGCTGTCTGTTTGACGTATATCCCACAAGTTATTTTATTCTTACACTTTCAAGTCACTTTTGAGAGGACGAATTTGATTGAATAAATTGGATGCTAAACTGAACCGGCAATTATATGTAGGACTCAAATCTATTGTAGGTTCGAGATCTATGGCAACCTGTTCTGTTGGAGAAAGTAAGATTTGTATGAGGCAAGTCATTGGTCAGATATGTACTGACTGGTCCTCCATTTGCGGAAAGTTTGCTCATATTTACCATATATTTGGAATCTGTTATAGATCTGGACCCCGCCTTGGATGTGAGTCCTACATATATATTTGAAAATCTAATGAAATCTTGTGGAATTCCGTAGAATAGTTTGACTAAATGTTCACAAATTAACTTGTCAGAAAGGGTTATTTTAGTTTTATACCAGAAAACATCAAAAGATATTCTTGCATGATAAGATAAGATAAGATAAGATATTTTTATTCCAATTAAAGGGCCCATGAAGAGCAAAGTAATTTTTTAAACTTGATTTTGATAGTTTACATAGTATATGTACGGTACATTTCTGAGATTTTAAACAAATCATTATTACAAGTTGTAACATGATTGATATAAGAAGATGTGGTGTGAGTGCCAATCAGGCAACTCTTCATCCAAGTCACAATTTGTAAAAGTAAACCATTATAGGTCAAAGTACGGTCTTCAACACAGAACCTTGGCTCACACCGAACAGCAAGCTATAAAGGGCCCCAAAAATGACTAGTGTAAAACCGCTCAAACGGGAAAACCGACGGTCTAATCTATATAAAAAACGAGAAACGAGAAACACTTATGAACCACATCAACAAACGACAACTACTGGACATCAGATTCCTGACTTAGGACAGGTGCAAACAAATGCAGCGGGTTTAAACGTTTTAATCGGTACCAACCTTCACCCTTATCTGAAACAATAGTGTAACATCACAACATAGAAAGACACACTATAAAATATCAATTGAAATGGCTTAAATCAATCAAAAGACATATTAACACAAGTGAGCATACACTGAACGAATAAATTTGATCTATGATACAATGTAAATACAAAATCAATAAAATAAGGGGTGAATAAATAAAGGAAACAGTAGTATACCGCTGTGAGATGTTAAACAATTTAAAACAAAAACAACAACAGCCTTGAACAAAATGCCGCTAAATACAATAATATACACAGGTAAATGAAAATAATTTTGTTGTAAGGAATGGTTATTTTTCCTTTGTTCTTCGAGTGCGTTAGCGTCTGATATTTTTAGAGGACTGATATTTTTAGAGGAGCGCACTAATTGAATAGATTTTTTAGGCACTATCGAATCCCGCCGTTGACCGCTTCTCATAAGAATGGCAAAAAATGAGAGCAGCCTAATCGAATGCTCTAACTCCCATCTCAGAAGTTGTTGATGCACTGCCGGGCTCCGCCTCCTTGGACTAGTAAATAATGAAAGAACAAAACAAAATGCAATAAAAAAGACAATAAATTTTCCTACTGTCATTTCGGTTGGATACCTGTGTATTTATCGTGTCGGAATTGATATCCCAAAATATATGTCACTGGATGTTTAGTCATTTTCTCCATTTTACAAAGGTCTATCTTATGCTATATATGACATTATAAGATATTTTTGGGGCTTAGAACCTCTTATAAGCGAAAGATATAAATAGAATCAAACCAAAACTGGTGCCCTCTAGAGTCGGTGTATGTGTTTAAAAAATACCTCACATCTCCCTTTATTCATATCAACAGAAAATTATGAAATTATTTCCAAAGCAAGGTTTCTTGTATAACTTGTAAATCGAAAAATTATCATCCAGGAATAGCATAAGTAAACGATGGCTAAATGCCAGCCCTAAAATTATCAACAACTCTTTGTTGGCTCGTGTTAAGAAATGGACAATTGAAAGCGTTTGGTGAATTCTGACTTAGATATTGAGATATATGCGTAAAAAGAAAACTTATATTTTAACATAAAACTTTAAAAAAATATCTCAGATAATGCTAATGCATTTGATATTTTCATATGGCTTTTTCATAGCAGCTGCTCGACACAACAAAATAGTATAACTTACCTTTTAAAACAAATATCAAACTCGACAAGTCTGTCGTCCTTGTCGTAGCAGAAGCGTGGAGTGTTGTCGGTGAAGTCTAACAAACCCTGGAAAGCAGTGTACATTGAAGTGTTTCCAACGGTCATGCGCACATTATCAAAGTATGTATAATCTGACACTTTTTCATCACTTGCAGTTACGCATCTTAATCCTCTCGTATTTGATGGGGACAGAACGGCATCTGGTCGTCTGTAAATAAAACAAACCATATATTTGTCTCTGGTGGAGAGTTGTCTCATTGGCAGTCTTATACGGGGCGCCGAATGGGACTTGAACTTTTTGTAATCAAAATCAATTTTGTGTACACAAAATTCAATTCTGTCATAACAAAATCATTTTTGTCTTACAAAACTATGTGATACAGACTTGTTTTATGAGAGCTTCAATTTTGTAATGACAAAATTCATTTTTGTAGACAAAATATAAACTTATTTGCATACAAAATTGACTTTTGTTACCTGATATGGAAATTAAAACACAAAAGTCAATTTTGTGAGACAAAATTTAATTTGTACGCAATTAACATGTTGATTGAATTAGCATCCTGTGATTTTGTAATTAAAATTATTTTAAAATTATTTTTTTGTGACTTTTGTGACACAAAGTTGACTTTTGTGTAGACAAAATTGACTTTTGTGACACAAAATTGACTTTTGTGTAGACAAAATTGACTTTTGTGGCACAAAATTGACTTTTGTGTTAAATTTTCACTTCTGTTTAACAAAACTCAATTTTGTCTACACAAAAATAAACACAAAATTGAATTTTTTGTGACACAAAATTGACTTTTGTGTAGACAAAATTGACTTTTGTGACACAAAATTGACTTTTGCGTAGACAAAATTGACTTTTGTGTTAAATTTTCACTTCTGTTTAACAAAACTTTACACAAAAATAAACACAAAATTGAATTTTGTGACAAAAATCTCAGTTTTGTATGCAAATTAGTTCACAAAATCCAAACTAAACTAATTTGCATACAAAATTGACTTTTGTCGCCCAATTTTCAAATTAGGTAACAAAAGTAAAGTCTGTGATACAAAAATGAATTTTGTCATGACAAAAGTAACTTTTGTCCACTAAAAGAAAATTTTGTATGACAAAATTTAAATTTGTAGTATGCTACAAATTTTGTTAAACTGAACTCATTTTTGTTGAACAAAACTCACTTTTGTCCGTACAAAATAAATTGAACTTCGAGTACAAAACTACAAGAGTCCCGTTCGGCGCCCCGTAGTCTTACCACATCTTCTTATTTTTATATTTAAAACTTTTAATCTATAATACAGGTACAAAACGCAACAGAACAGTAACATCCACCTTTACAAACAAACTAGATCCTGTTTTTTTCAGCATTTTTGCCTCCACCGAGCTTTCTAATTTAACTATATATAATATATTACCCACTAGAACAGCGTGCTTTGGTACTGACATGTATAACCCAATTTTCTAAATTTCCCTGTTGATATTATTGAAGTTATAAAGGAACTAAGATTACAATGCCATTAGGTATAGTTGACCTTAGATGAATTTTTACATTCTGTTTATGTCACTTTTGGTCATACAGCTCCTAAGGTTTATACGTATTTATACGACACTGGCGTTCACGTGTTATGGTTCGAGCGTTCCTGGTGTATATATAGGTATTTCCCGAAAAGCGCTTCGGACGTATGAAACTTATTAAGTGTTATATTCATTTATTACAGTTTTCAAGATGTAAGACTTTTTTTTTTATTAAACCCTAACAATGATTTAGTCATAGCAGTCATTGTGGTTGATAGATGAGGTGTATATCTTTGAAATAAAACTTATATATGGGCAATTATCCAATACCAGTTTAACAATCCCCTCAAAGGGTTGTTGAAAGGTATCATCAACAGGCAGAGAGAGTACCACTTTTTTATACGATAATTCAAATTTGACGTCCACATTCCGTATACATACTTGATGCACAGTCATGCCCTCTTTATCGTGGGTTTTACTGTCGTAGGGGAGAAGTGTGATGCCCTCTTTATCGTGGGTTTTACTGTCGTAGGGGAGAAGTCCCGATGACAATATGCATAAATCCTAATCAATCTCCGGTGTTGTGTGATAACAGAGACTTAAAAAAACATATATATTCATATATTATCTCTGATGATCGAAGGTGAAACCGGTAGGATAATGGATACCGTTACCGTAAAAAAATTTCGTGCATTTTGTGAAATATTTAAATCATATAGCTAAGAATATTTATTATCGGCATTTTTACAAATTTTATTTTTAATCATGTTTACCTTTTGCGTAAGTTTGTAAACATTCAACATCAAAACGTCTTAAAAAGTCCCGTGAAGTATGTATACAAGCAAAGCAATTATAAACAATATCGTATCAAACAATTACAAGCAGTAACTGAGAGCAAAATAAAAGTAACTTAAGTAGTTAACCTGCAGACATGAAATCTATACAAGAACAGTTTTAAGTATCAATATTCTGCTTGTAATCTATAAATAAATATATACAAAGAGAGATGCGAAAATAAAAAGCGAATTGTTACTTACTCGGCATTATTGTCGCAGCTTTCGATAGCCAGATGGTCAAGCAGCGATTCTTGCGTGTGTCTTAAACTAGACACAAATGTAACTGCAACCAAATACACACAACTAATCGCAAGGAACCAAGTCATTGTTGTCAAGCTAGTGTGGAGTGGTCATGTTTTTATAGTGAGCACATGCTAAATTATAGTTAATAGCCATTGTCACGAAAAGTTCTTTTAATTAAAACTTACTTAAACTATTATTATACTATCATTTTTAATTTTTCAATAATTTAAAAATTTTAATAACAGAAAAATAACCTTGATACAGTATTTGATCCAAGGTTAAATATACCAAGATAACAAAATGTAATTACATGATAACTAATATTAATTTAACTATAAGCAACAAATTCAGCTAATGCAACTTAACTACGAGATAAATAGAATTTTATAAATGTGAAATGTAAGAGTTCAAGGGGCCAACATTTTCACTTTTTCTTCCGTGAATGTCAGAGATAAGAGTTGAACACATAATTCAAAATTATTTTGGAAATATGCAATAATTTTAATAACATAAAAGCAGGGAAGATGCATTTTTAAAATGTATACAAGTCCATTGAATCACCATATATACTGAAACCTTGTTGATTCAGCACTTTATATCTTATAAGAACGTGGTACACATTGTTTAAATCTAGAGATAACAAAACCAAACCAAATTCCAACAGTAAAATAAAGAAAACCGTATAAATACAATGAAAACATCTGGAGTGGCAAGAAGGAAGAACTGCAATGTAGAAATAAAGAATAGAGGAACATAGGTCTAAAGAAAATAGAATAGGGAACAATAGAGTGCTTAGATGCAAAGAACATTGCGAGAGAATATAAAATGTATTCTTACTCTCTACGAAACAGTGGTTTAATTTATCTGTTGAAATGACTGTCAACAACAATTTACATGTCTTTTATAAACACGTAATAAAATAAGCGCCCCGAATGATATTTACATTATCACTCGAAAGAATAAATATGATACTGTTCAGACAATACTTAGCTAGTTACACAGAACATGGCCATGTATTATGTATGCTATATAGAATCTATATACAGTTGAAGTTTATACAGTTATTCTATGTTTGGTCGTACAACGTTGCTGGTTCGTTAGACTTAGTCTTTGAACTATGATTACATATGTGTATATAGCACACTGGATTATATTTGAATGTGCTATTGTTATGTCGAGTCCTAGCAAGTTTCTAACACTATATTAGTGTAAAAAAATCCCCACATCAACGATGGAAGAAAGTATTATAAAACAAGGAAAAACATAATTTGTATCCAAATGCACACGAAAGGACCAATGTAAAGCATGATATCGGAATGAAAACCTATCGAGTCATTTGCAGTTATCTTTCAATAAAAACTACCGTCGTCAGCTGTTAAATATTTTAATTTTTCTGATGATTAATACCATATCTTTGTTTGGCTTTATTCATTAGTTCCAAAAGTAAAGATTCCTCTTGTGACATCATGAAACGACAGTCCTTTCCAGTTATAGTAAACTGTTCACTCCATTCTGATGGCAATATTGTTAACTCGGTACAACTAGAGAAATTTGCTGATAAACATATTTTGCAGTATTCTGTGACAGATTTTCTTGCGTTTTTAAATTTTTTTACTTCTGAAAAAAAATTGTTTCCAGATTGTTTTATCCTGTTGTAAAATTTCTCTTTAAAATGCACGTAAAGTCTAAAATCTGCGTAATTATATTTGAATAAATTATGCTGATCTTTATCTGTCAAATGTATTTTCCTTTTCCTTTTTTCACTGTTAATATTTAACGGAACGTACATGATGTCTTTGATATCCCAACATAGAAGTCTTTTCAAAAGAATCAAAGATTCATCAAAATGTTCCATAAACATAACAAACGCAATGTCGTTGTCAAGAAGTCTTAGGTATTTTTCGGCTGCTGATTGGTTGTTGGAATCCTTAAGTGAAAGTCCTAAATCTTCAAACATTGAATTGTGAGTATGTGGACAGTTATGGAAAATATTAGGGTATTCCAAAAAGGCAGATAGAAGTTGTCTGTCTTCAAGGTGTTCTCCAAGAAGATCACGTAGGTATTCAATAAAACCATAGAAGAATGTTGCAGACGTCCACTGAGTGACTGGATCTCGAAGTATTCCTATGTAAAGAGTATCCAGTCCCATGAATTCTGTATATACTTCTTTGTTGTAAATAGCGTGATTACAAAAAATATGCATAGTTTCATTTCTTGGAAGTGTCATTATTCTTGATTTGTTTAATATACTTTCAAAACCCAAATAATTAAAACACTCCATATCATATGTTTTTGGTAAGGCAATATTCAGTCCATTCGTGTCTCCATAACGCAGAAATATATTTTGGACTGTTGTACTACCAGCTTTGTGAACTTTCAGAAATACTACTTTCTGTTGTGGCTGAGTGCAAGCATTAACTTCCTTTCTATTAATTTGAATCGTTGCCACTATTTTTTCAAGTGACAAAGTGTTATATTTGTTATAAGCAAGGTATCTAAGGTAAGTGTCTTTCTCTAATTTTGAGGAGGAAAGTTTTGTAATATGTTCTCTATCAAAAGAGGAGATCACACGATTTTGAACATTAAAACTTTCCATGTTGATTCCATGATAATACTTTTCGACGCCAATCACTTTAATTAGTAGTAGGTTCAACAGAATAATACAATATCGAGGTTTATTTCTGTTGCATAACATCTTCTACTGCACTCTGAAAAGATATATGTTCCTTATGTAAATATATTATGAAATTTGTTATCTTGTAGTTTGCCTTTCCTCTTAGATGTCAGACATGAACTTTGCTATCAGACAAGTCTTTTATAGAGAAGTACAAAACAATTGATTTGTTATTTTGAGCACTGTATTTCCCTAAAATGCCTGTTTAGCAGCACTGAAGAGACATAAATGGACAAATTGCACATCTGGTGCAGTAAATTTGGTACCGTTTATGTTATGAGTTTGACCTTTCCTTTGCTTTTCATTAGTGCTTGAGTATTTGAGACTCGAATGTCTTGTTAACGCGAGGAAGTCTTAAGACAAGTTGGACAAATTCATCTTTACCTTATTTATTTTCAGAACCACAATTTGCGCCATTCTTATCGATGTTCACATTTTTCATTGGTTATAGAAGTCAGGCAGGCATGTGAAACCGGAACAGCTTTATCTTATCTAATTGAGAAGTGTATATAGACACATATTTCCAGGGGAACTTAAAACGGTTTATGATTTACTCAAACTAAACTATGTCAAAGTGTGCAAATAGAATTATAAACATGGATACACGAATTTCTTGCTTATGGTTTAACCCTTAACAATGATAAAATATTGAAAAGCATGTATCTAATGTATAAAAAGTGACTTACTTGGATGTCTTTCAACCTGCTGTCGTGACACATCTGTTTACAATCAATTTTTATAACTGAAAAATCAGCTCATTATCGTTATTAAGTATTGATCTATGAGAATTTACAAATGTATTAATTCATTTTAGAATGCGCATCAATGACAAAAAACTAATTACTCCTGTAAATACTAGTATACTGCATATCTACTTTGTATGTGATAATAAAGTTCATCAACCCATGCATGCTTATTGGGGCGATGATATTCGTTCGTTCTTTTGTTCGTTAGTGAGAAATGTACGGTCAATCGTCGGCACTTTCTATCCGCAACTGCATCTAAATTGAGGCAACAGTAGTTTGCCGATATTCAAATCTCATAAACCGACAAAATCGGAAGGAATCGCATGACCTTCTTAAGGAGCGTAGCGGTGCGTCGACAGGGTAAGCGTTTCCTGCTGTACATGCATCACTCGCCATGCAAATTCGTACACAGTAAATATCCGTTAAATTACATATCCGACGACTATACTTAGCCCGGTCTGGTAACTAAAGAAAACATGTCGCTAGTGAGTTGAGAAACCGACACATTGTATCCGTCAACCAATTCGTGATGGTAACTGTAAAACTAATAGAATCGATTCAGTCGTTCTTTCTTATGCCTCTGTTGGAGCAGTTTTTTGTGTAAGGAGCACACCCCCTTTTAATGCAGTCACTCCGTATCAGTGTGAACATTCACGAGCGTAACTCTAAACCAGAAAATAAATTTCATTGATAATTTCTGATAATATCAACACAAATAAATTATGCTAAAAGAAAGCCGGGAGATACCAAATGGATATTCAAACTCATAGGAGCCTGTTATTCAGTGGTTGTCGTTTGTTGGTGTGGTTCATAAGTGTTTCTCTTTTCTAGTCTTTTTTTTAGATTAGATCGTTAGTTTTCCTGTTTGAATTGTTTTACACTAGTCATTTTTGTACCCTTTATAGCTTGCTGTTCGGTGTGAGCCAAGGCTCCGTGTTGAAGGTCGTACTTTGACCTATAATTGTTTATTTTTTACACACTATGACTTGGATGGATAGTTGTCTCATTGGCACTCATACCACATCTTCTTATTTATATCAGTTTTATTTATATCATAAGTCAATTGCAAACTGACAACGCCATGGCAAATAACGAAAAACGACGAACTGACAACGCCATGGCAAATAACGAAAAACGACGAACTGACAACGCCATGGCAAATAACGAAAAACGACAAACTGACAACGCCATGGCAAATAACGAAAAACGACGAAAAGATAAACAACATTCTACAAAACACAACAACCAAAAACAGTGCAACACTAACCCCACTAAAACCGGGGGGATTCTCAGGTGCTCGGGAAAATTAGCAGATCCTGCTCTATATATGGCACCTTTCGTTTTGCTCTTGTAAGTACAAATTCTGTAATTAGTCTCATTTGGTGATGTCTGACATTCGAGGAAAAGTGGACTGGATTGTGGTTATATAAGACAGTTGGAACATATCAATGTTCCAAGTTACATTTTTTTTTTGTCAGGTTTTTTGTTTGGATAGAACAAACTTTCCTTTTCCCTGTCATCTGATCTTCTTTGATACCAGTAACACAAAAGATATAATTTATAATCGTGCTTGAAAGAAAACGCATGTGCATAGAAAAACGATAAATATGAAAGATTGAACTAAGAAATTCAAGGCAATCAATGCAGGAAGCAAAATGACTATGGGTTAATTGGACTAAAATAATAGCAAGTCACAACAGCATTATGAAAGAAGATTCTGGAAAAGTGTCATTTAAATCCAGCCAAGTATTTTTGAGTTGCCGATACACGATTCTTTTCCCTTTATGAATAAGTGGCAAACGAGACAAAAACATAAATTGTTTGATGTAGGAATAAGATATTGGTCATTTCATTGGCAACCAAACCTATCACCCAATAGCATAACTAGATAAAACATTCTGTTTTATATTCCTTTAGAATTTAAACCAAAAATGATAAACTGAATCTTCGTCAACTCTACTGCATCCTCAATTATAAGTGAACTTTTTATTGCATCTGATCAGAAAACTCAACATTAAAACAATGAAAAATGCTACTCAGTGCTCCAGGCTGAGAACACAACTTTGTAAGAAATTACCTATTTTCCAAAGTGAAATTTTTCTGGAGCACATTCAATAGCATCTGTTTAAGAGGTATTTCTTTCCCAATTAATAAAATATTTCAGGGTATAGGCTTTTGTTCCAAACATGATTTTCCTTTATCGTTGTTTAATTAACATCTATTGGCAAATGTTTAAAGTTATACTTGATAGAGTGTTTCTGCTTACCAGGAGCTACTGTACCAGTTTCTTATTTTAGCTTTACAAGATTTTTAATACTTTCGGAAAATTTCTTCGGACAAGAGTTCGGTTATGTTAATCTGGGACTTCCAACACCTATACGTCAATACTAATGGAAGTAAATTATGATAGTGAACTTTGGATTTGGGAAATAAAACCATCTTTCATACTGTCCATTTAATTAACTATGCTACCAAGTTTGATTTCAATTCATAGCTGCTCGTCCCCAAAAACAAATAAAGAAATTTGATAGACAGTAAACTGAGTTAATGCCAACGAATCATGAGACAGTGTGATGAAATCCTCTTTTCAAATTGTATTCTCCAGTCTAAAAATAAATTATATAGCATTTCTGTTCATACTTTTTTTGCTCACATAAATTGTTCAAACAGAGCAGTATTTTTATTCAATAATTCAATATTTTGAGTGATACCACCAGAACATACATTTTCATAAGATGTCAGACTTATAGTTATTTTCAGCCAATAAGCTTAGATTGGCAAGTATAATCTTATATTTTCTGAATTGACAAAACATCAAAATACTCAGTTGAGAAGTTGTCACTATAAGCCAGGAATCAATTTATCAATTTTCTTTACTTTGCTATGTGCATATTTCCTGAATAGTTCTATTATGATTTATTACTCAAAGTTTTTTTCCAATAAAGAGGGGCGTAAAGGGGGGGGGGGGGGGGGTATCTGCACGGAAGAACGCGAAATAAAATTGCCATTTCACGATGAACGAACAATTAAAAATTTCTTGCACGTTGATCTTTTTACCGATTTCACGAAACACGGTGAATAACGAACCTTTTTCACGGCTGCACGTGAAATAAAAATGGCAAAACACGTTGCACGAAAATAACCCTTTACCACCCTAAATAAAAATTGATTGGAAGATTTCAGCTGTGAAGGAGATGTGTTTGGTATTTAGTATATAATCCATACAACAATGCAGCTCCTCAACTGCTCAATACATTTCTTTGCTTTTAGTCAGTTAATGCACAGGATGCTTGTCCATTATCTATAGTTGAACTATAATAGCTTTATGATACTTTAAAAGTTACTTCATTTAAATAGCTGTTACACTGGTCCTTCCTTGACAAGTTTTCTAACAAATTTCTACTGTTTTTTTTTTCTTCTTTCAAGTATTTTTAAGTTCAGCAGGAAGTAAGGGTTTTTGTAGGACTATGGACATACAGTAAATTTCATAATGACTATGGCTTTGGTTTAAGTCAGTAGACACAATGATGCTATAGGTTAGAGTGAGCACTGTCTAAATTTGAAAGGAAAGGTTGGGTTTTCGACTTTTCTGCCCCCATAAATTCACAAAAATAAAACATTGTATGATAACATTACAAATCACATTTTCTTAAGCGTCAGAAGAAAAGATTCTGGCAGAAAATGTGAATATTGCCTTGATGACATAATTTTCACTGAATCGTCTGTTATTCTATGGCTGTATTAATTAAGGTAACAGCAGGTTACTGGTTTTAAACTTTGAAAATCCATTAAAAAGAGATAAATCAAGGCAACAAACAAAAACTCAGGGAATCACTTAAACTCCAAAAGGTTTGGTGCTAGGTGCGTTGACAGGCCATCATAAGCATCTCCTGCTATGCATAATCAGTAAAAATGTCACAATCAGGAATAGGACACTCCGTTAAATTACAAATCGTACGATTATAGTGGTATATAAAGATCTAACACCACTAAATTTTGCCCCTAGTGATTTGACACACTTACACATCGAATTGGTCAAATTCCGATGGTGACTGCAACTTATGTAGAGTAATTTTCAGTCGTTCTTCCTCCTAAACTCTGTCGGACCAGTTTTTGTGTAAGGTGCACACCCTTTTAAATGATTTCCATATAATGTGAACATGAACATACTTAAAAGAGAGGCAAAAGATACCAAAGGGACATTCAAACTCATAAATCGAAAATAAACTGACAACACCATGGCTAAAAAAGAAAAAGACCAACAGACAACAGACAAACAATAGTACACTAAACACAACATAGAAAACTAAAGACTGAGCAATGCGAACCCCACCAAAAACTGGGGGTGATCTCAGGTGCTCTGGAAGAGTAAGCAGATCCTGCTCCACGTTGCTTAACATGTAAACGCCATACGATGGACTATGTATGTTAATGATGAGAAATGGGAAGTTGACAATTAGAGAAAGTTGAAATCATCACGTTTGTCATAAATTCTAGTTTGAAGTCGTCCATCTCCCTGAATATTGAGGAAAAGATCAAGATATGAAGGAGACCTACTTTTGGTAGTATTCTTAATATAAAGTTCACTGTGATATATATATATATGTAGGACTCTAAAGTGCGATGGGGACGCTAAAACGCGATGGTCACGCTAAAGTGCGATGGCCTACGCTAAAGTGCGATGGTTTTATACGCTAAAGTCCGATGTCGCGATACGCTAAAGTGCGTTTTTCCGCAAAAGTGCGTTTGTTCGGGAAAGTATAGACGTTTGCAACGTTAAATAGCATTATGACGCTACAAGCCGTTTGTACAAACAAAAATGGACATGCCGGTAAACGAGAATGTTTGTGCAGATGAAGGTTTTTTACAAGACAAGAAAAGAGAAACAAATGATCCAAATCCGAAACATTTTTGGTTGGTGCTAGAAGAGTTTGTATGAGGAGGAGTTATTTCCCATAAAATCATACAAAGTAACAGAAAATGCAAACCTTTGATCCCGCTGTGTCTGCAGGGACAAATGTGTTCTGTCAGGATACTGAAAATAAAAATACTTCTCATAAACATATAAACTGACGATAGTAAGGGGAAGGTGTATACCGTAAAAGAGAGCGAAAACAGCAAAATACACCAAGTGTCAAAGTATTAAATTCATCCATTTGAAACTCCTATGTCATTTACTTGCGTGAAATAAAAGCTACTTTTTAACTTTCTAATTGAATTATTTTATAAAACAATTTTTTACAACATGGTTCGTCATGTCTGTGAAAAAGATGGATACTCGTCAACAAGACAATAACATAACGACCAGAGGTGTAGTATCACAATATGATTGCAAATGAGACAAGTCTCTATCCAAGGCTAAATGTCATTAATGTAATTAACTATAGGTTAATGGCTAATCCTGCAGATAGCATTCTATATCGACCAAAGGGTATCAAAACGACCAGTGTAAAACAATTCAAACGAGAAAAATAAGACTGGTTTATATACAAAAAACAAATAAGAAGATGTGGTGTAATTGTCAACGAAACAACTATCCACCAAAGACCAAATGTCGTCGATGTATGCTCCTAATAACATTATGACCTTCAACGGGGAGCCTTGGCTTACATCGCACAACAAGCTATATAGGACCACGAAATGACTAGCGTTTAAAAAACAATTCAAAAGAGAAAGACAAAGGCATGATTTATAAACAATACAATAGACGAAAAACTAATTTGAACACAGCAAAAAACAAAAATCATTGCCTGAGCCCAATTCCCGTTCCATCATAGCACTTTAGCGTATGAAACCAATGCACTTTAGCGTGTCATCTGATCGGACTTAAAAAAAAACAAACAACCATCGCACTTTAGCGTCTGACACCATCGCATTTTAGCGTAGACCATCACACTTTAGCGTAACCATCGCACTTTAGAGTCCTACATATATATGAGATATAACCACTCAATGAAATGTTATTTATTGAGTGACAGTACATTACCAATACATCTGAAAGTGAAATTAAAGAACTTTGCAAGATGCTTTATCTTTCTGTTTTTGAGAAGATTCTGAAAGAATACCCATTGGAATACAAATTGTCTGCTGAAATATCAATCCATCAAACTTAACAGATATGCTGTCGATCAAAAAGTCCAGCATTTTGATGAAATCATCTTCTGAATCAGTGTATTTGTTATGGGAATCGGTATCATTCTTCACACAAAGTTAGATTTTCATAACCTTCAACAAGGAATTTGTATCTACTTTTCTCTTTTTTATACAAAAAAGCTCTGTTTAATTCGACGATGTAGTCAATCTTTAAAATGAGCATGGGGAAAGAAGTGTAAAGAGTAGAAATTCAAGGTTTTGATATTTCTGCAAAAACAGGTCGACAGTTTTTTCCTGAAATTTTTAGGTCGATACATCTTGTCATGCTGATCATTTTTGCAATTTACATTTTTAGCCTAGCTCCTACAGTTTTTGACAAAGGCAAGGAAATGACATAAAACTTAAAAAAAATCAACATTTCAGGGGCAACAACTCCAGAGCAAGTGGGCAGATTTTTCCAACTTTTTTGGGGGTAGTTAGAATTTGTTATGCTGATCATTTTTACCTTGTCAGTTTTTCTCTTATTGATATAGATTTATAGATATTAGCCAAATCTGTAGTTTGACACTTATGTTTTATATTTAGACATAGTGGCCATGTTGGTTGATCAACCTAAACTAAAATCACAAACTTTATAGTTGATATCATTCAGATGAGGCAGACAAACTTTGGTTTCAATGCAATGTGTTTCTACAGAGTAGAAGATTTTTAAAGAAAAGTTTAAAAACAATGGAGGCAAAGTGATGGCAAAAGCTCACATACATCTGAGATAAAAATCATATCCTGTCTTTAAAGTTAAGTTCTCATTAAATTAAGAAGAACATTTTGCATTGTAAGCATCTCTAAAAACCACCATCCCAAGTAAGTCAAGATGAATGTATTCTTCATGTCTGAAAATATACTTTCTTTCAATAAATATTTGAGTAATGATAATCTGTTTACAAATTCTGCAGGAATAGATTACTTATTACTGTAATACTATGTAAAGTCAAGTTTACAAATAATGATTTTTTATTTACAGATCAAAATTAACAACAAATAAACATGCACTATATAGCTTTCACTAATGTACATAAACAATATTTGACCTAAAATATTGCATGTCTTGCTTATTAAAAAAAATTGGTTTAAAAAAAAATATACCATAACAAACAGATGTCAAATCTTTTTTTTTTTTTTTTTTAAGGTTTACAATTTCAAACACCTGTTATAATTTTGTCTTGATATTTCTATAATTCCATCATCATTGACAAATAAATCAATCAGCTGTCAATAGATAAATTGATGAGACAAGAGACTGCAGTTCTTTTCATAAAATATCTTAAGAGTAAAAATACTCGTAAGTCATACACATTTCAGTATAACTTACGATCAATTTTAATCGAAATATTTTTTGTGAAAAGAGTAGAAGGAGTATTAACAATTATAAATATAAGGTCAAGTATGGGTAGACTTAATTTTTTTTTGTGAAATAAAGGTTCTCTAAAAATTCACAGGACGGACAGTAGACAAAATTTGCTAATGCTACATAAAGAAAACAGAATTTGTGTTTCTACTCTAAAATCAAAAGCTTTGTGTCCATAATGTGTAATAAACCCACAATATATATATATATATCTACACAGTAAAATGACTCGATAAATGTGTAATGTTTACAAATATGTTGGCAACTTGCTATGAATATCAATGGAACTCAAAACATATTCCCGTTTCAATATGGCACAATATTTTACATCTTCATAAATAAAATATATACATAAGATATGAAATTAAGATTAAAAACTAATGAACATCTTTTTTTAAACGAAATGTACGTTTTCTATAACTATACATGAAATTAGGATTTAAAATTTACAGACAAATTTTGCAAACATTGATCACATGGTCTGACCTAAATAGTTTTTGTGATAGCTTTTTTTTTTTAACACAAAGCCAACATTTTCCAAAAGAACATTTATAAGTGCAAAATGGAGTTTTATTCAATAAAGATAAAAAAAATTATCCAGGATTGGAAATATGCTACGCAATAAACAAACAATTCAAAGTGATTTGACGTCTACTATATGTGTCTTTAATGAACTACTTTTAAAATGTAATATACTGAAACACCATAAGTGCTAACCTTATTTGGTGCAATCAGATTACCCTAAATTCTTGGGACTAAAAAGGCATTTGTGTCATCATAGAGGGAGTTTTTTTTTTCATTCTTTGTGTTTAGAGTGAGCTTAAATTGCAAATACTGGGTATTCATAAGTCTTACAGAGTATTTTTGAGCAATGATAAAAAGTACTTTTAAATCACTGAAAATATTAAAATAGTTGCAGTAAATATCCCAATACATCATACCTTTTATGATTGTAAAGAAATAGCTTACAAAAAAGTCTTTATATTTTGTGTATTTAAATGGCACATTGAATATAAATTGTATTCCATTAATTATACATAAACTACAACAAATTACACTGATATGTAGCTTGTGAACATAACAGCCAATCAAACAAACAATGACAAAGCTACAAAATGGTTTTTTTAAATATCCAAGAGATCAGTGTTCATATTTTTTTAATATGATAATGTCAATCTTGTAGAATAACAAGAAATCATATTCATATATCTATATACAAAGTGAAATTGCAGCAAATCTGCTAGTGCAAGAAGGTTACCTTCTTGATAGGAATGATACCTCTATGAAAAGTTAACTATCTCTAAGGTCTTATGCTAGTAGTACAGGAGGTATTTGGTTTGATCCCTGGGCGGGTAAAAACAGACTTGTACAATGACATTTGATGTTTCTCTGCTAAGAATGCAGCATTTAGAAGAGAGAGCAAAGACTGGTCCACTTTAACATGTTTTCTTATGGACTGTTAACTTCATGCTCCTAGTATTTAGCAGTAAATAAATAAAAATGTCAAAGAAATATAAGGCTTTTAAACTTGCAGTATTTATATTCTAAAGAAGCTTTTATCAGATTTTTGAATTTGATACTGTAAACTTAATTTCATGTACTATCTACAGTATGACTTTAACATGTTTGACTAATGGTTTATGTTGGAAAATGTAAACCATGTGATGATCAGATTGTCAAAGCCTTATCTGTTGCAATATCTTTTTCACTTTTATCTTTCATATCGACCAAATAAGATTAATTTCTAAATATTCATAGAGCAAAATTATTCCGACTACATTCAAATATTCTAAAAAAAAATGTGTAAAGAAATAATCATATGATAGAATAATGTCACCTGAATAAAACTTTGATATACTTTTAGTACATAAACTGTCAAAAAATAATTTCTATTAACTACAATATCAATTCAACACACATCACTGTACAAAACAAAAATATGAATATCAAAGTATCTTAATTTGTACAAAAAACTATACATTTCATTTAATTATTTACTGTAACCTTTTGAATAAAAGTAAGTTCAATGTCAACCCAAATACTATAATAAAATATCTCTGCAAAGATATACAATTTGGAATGAATCTAATTGAAAAATAGCTAATTTACAAAAAGATAAAAAAAATATTGTGATGTTATAACAAAAAAAGCTATTGTGTCTTTTTTGTATTAATCACCTTAACAATCAGAGGCTACCAAATACAGAAAATTATGTGCAATACATTTTACAAAAATTTAAACACTGTTTACAAGCGCAATTCTAAGAAAGTGTTTAATATTCCAATCAACAAAATAAACTGTATATATAAATGACTTAAATGTAATAATGGCAAGGTTTTATAATAACACAAGATAAAGATATGATCAACCAGTTTGAAAGCTATTTAAAATCACAAATCAGTTTTGAAAATATTTGAATAATATGAATATCATAACAAACATTAAATACATAGTGGATATTATATGTTTTTATATACATTTCTACTTTGAAAGATTAAAAAATAACAGACAGGCTTTAAGGAGACAAATCACTCACCTGGTTAATATTCAGTTCAAAGATAACATAACTTCTGACAAATTCAACTTTGGCTGCCATGGCTTTGTTTTCATTAAAAATAAAGTGTCAAAAATATTTTATCAGGTAGTTTCAGAGGAGAAGTCTTTTGAAAGAATCTGCATTTGGCATTCATAGTTTCTATCAATCAGAATAATGAGACATATTAAAAAGGACCTTCCATGTGTTATTCCTGCCAACTTTGGTTCAAACTTGACCTGTGGTTTTAGGGTAGATTATGAAAATGAAAACTGTCTAAGATCAACATCCAGTCAGATGGACACTGGACGCAAAGTGATAACAATAGCTCACATGGAACTATGAAGCAGTTGAGCCAAGCAAACTTACTGTTAAATTCATGATTCATAAAAAATTGAAATAAAGTTTTGAACAAAAACAAAAAATGTTAGTTATCAGGGTTTTCAAGGTCTTGTCTGTCCAAAATCAGAGAAGTATTTTGGGGGTAAAATTCTGTTAAAACAGCCATTAAGTGTCCAAAATTACGAAGTTGTTCCGGATCTGTTACCATTTGCTGTAACTGTTGTATCATGTTAGCATTATTCTCTTCTGTAATCATTAAATCTGTTGGCTGGTTGATGGTTTCCAAAGTGTCAGCTGGTATATCAACTTCAGGTATCCCAAAGTTTTCCTCTTGATTATGTTCTGCCAAAGACAGCTGCGGGTTACCTTCCATAGGGTATGCATTGGCTAGTGTCAGAGTCAAATTTGAAAAGTCCACCAACTGTTCAGCAGTAAGCTCTTTCTGAACAGAGTTCAAATCAATTTGATTAGTTTCTCTGACGGGAATGAACTGAGGAGGTTGAGTACCTTGTGCATGTTTAGAAAGAAGCTTTTGTTTGAGACCTTCTACTGATGCTTTATTCTTCAGCAAATTAATCAAAGTTGGATGTTGGTCCGGGAGACTTTGAGATCTGTTATAAACAAGACCTTGGGCAGGTAAGGTGTAACAAAGGTTTCCATTCACTTGTGCACTGTAAGTACAGTTACCATTTACTATTTGATCCAAACCAGACGGAATTCCATTAATTCCAATTTCATCTAAGACTGTCACTGGGATACTGGCTTCCTGCTCTGGAGATAAAACCTGAGACTCATCAATCGAACTCTGTGGACTTGCTACAGCCATTCCACTTGACAATGAGCCTTGAGGACTCAATACTGGGTAACCATTGGAGTAACTCATTCCATTCATAATGGTGCTTTCAGGTGACATTATGTTGTATGTAGAAGCTGGACTGGGTTCCTGTGACATAGGTGTAGACTCATTACTGTTTCTCTCTCCTCCTCCATATAAGGTTGAGGTAGGACTGGGATGGTCATATTTGTCAATAGTAGCTACCATATCATTTATCTGCTGATCACTATAAATAAATGTAGGTTCTGTTGTTTCATGTTTGGACTTCTTAGTCACAGGTATGTCACTAGGAGGTTCTTCTTTAACAGTATCCTCAATTGACATATGACTGAAAAAGATTGTAATTTACATGTAAAAATTTCATCTAGAATTTGTAAAGAAATATAAATACTAATCACCATATTAAATGATTTGAAAAAGATTTTGTCATGGTACATTTTCATTTGCTGTAGATTGAGACATTATAGCAGCCTTTTTATTACAGCGAAACCCAGTCTAAACCAAACATTTTGTTAATAGAAAACCTGTAAACCAAATGCTTTATTTAGAGCTATTCCACAATTGATCATGGTGGGAGGGATGGGAGACACTCAAATTAATAAATTGTGGGCGGTTGCATTTTCATAAATAAACTTAAATATTTTAAGTACATTGTAAAATGAAAATTTTATTCTATGGTTGGTTGAGGTCTAAAAAAGTGCCTCCCATGCCCCTCATGCATTTCATTCTTGAACATTCCTTATAGAAAACCTGCCAAAACCAATGACTTTGTTTACACAAAATCTGTTTAAACCCAACACATTGTTTACTATTGAAAACGCATTACACAGTATAGCTGACTTATATAAACTGTGAAACCAAATTTCAGAAATCCTTGTATTGTAGTTCCTGAGAAAGATGTAACGAAAATATTCATGGGACGGACAGACGGACTGACTGACAGATGGATGGACGGACAGACAGAAGTAAAACAGTATACCCCCACTATTTTAAAGCAGGGGTATAACAAACAAGTTTATTTATAGAAAACCTTTAAATTAACTGTGATCATTACAATCAATAAATACACTTTAATCATTCTACCTGTGTAACTGAACTCTAGTCTAAGTCCAGAAAGAACTTAGTTTAAACAGGTTCCAATAGAATTCATTCTGCTTCTCTATCAAAAACCTTGAAACAGTAAAGAAAATAAGGTGCATGTTTGCCTTTTTAAAAACAAGTTGAAATTTCTAATGGATTTCTATATTTGAAATATCTTTAAACCAAGAATTTGAATATCATATTTCTTTCATGTAAATGCATACCTATGAAACTTTATTGGCAAACAGGAGAGTGGAGGGAGACAAAAATACCCAAAGGCTATGATGACAAGTAACTAGTGTACAACTAATAAGCCTAGACAAAAATTTCCTTCAACTGTTCTTTCTTGTTTCCAAGCATTTTTTTCTATCTTTATTGTTTTACTATAGTTACTCACTTCAATCTCACATATAATCTTTCCTCAAAATCCAGGTAATCATCCTTAATGGTCATTTTTCTACCTAAAAAAACAAGTTAATAACATTTTATCAAAGCTTCCACTACAATACAAGGAATTTTTACAATGCTACACATTTTTATTTAGGGGCCAGCTGAGGACCACCTCCGGGTGCAGGATTTTCTCGCTGCATTGAAGACCCATTGGTGGCCTTCGGCTGTTATCTGCTCTTTGGTCGGGTTGTTGTCTCTTTGACATATTCCCCATTTCCATTCTCAATTTAACAATACTCACTATTGATATTGTCATGCATATTTGCAGCACTTGAGACCATTCTAAAGTAGGATGGGTTTTTTCCAGCCTTAACAATCCTAGGTTTAAGCTTTGACTATTACATACTAATACATAGCATAGAACTCAGTCTTCAACAATAACTAAAAGGTGTACTATCAGTGATACTTATAAATAAATGATTACAATATATTTTTTTTTTTTTTCATTTTTATTTTCCCTTTATAGCAGCCATATGGGGAGTTTATACATTTCTGATGATATTTTTATTGTGTAGTCATTTTTTTCTACATTTCTTTCTACATTTAAATCAGTTGATCAGATGCATTTTCCAATAAACCAATTTTTCAAATTGGTGCCAAAGTAAATAAATTCAAGATTCTTGGATTTTAATATTGAAAGCTTTTTTTTTTTATCATTTTTTTATTAGGCACTGTAACTTGGCTATGCCAATCTTTTGCTTGCCATCCATTCTTTTAAATAGGACAAGGTTGAAAGTGTGTGGTGACTCTTGTCTGCATAGCTGGTTTGATTAACCTGGACCATAGTACACAAATACCTTGTTAACTATATTTTTCATAAATTTATCAATTTGCTTTTTCTGGAAGTAGATTTTCTTCAACTGTCGTGGTTTATGAAAATGTCATTAGTTCATGTGATTAAAAAAAATCATGATTTTTAGATTAATATATTAGATCTCATTAGAAAATATAAAGTTCATGAGGTGCTTAAATTCATATCTGCTTGCACCAAGAGTTTCAAGAAATATTGATAATTAACAAACATGCATTGCTTTGATTGCACCATTAAAAGTTATTTGCTTTTGTGCCTCATACAAATGTACCAGTGGGGCCATTGTCAGTTTTCTTCTTGTCTGTAATTTCCTGCCAAATCAATCTATGTTCAGAAGTTTCCATTTAATCAAATAGAAACAAATTTGTCCACTTGACCAATATTTGTCCATTCTGGATAATTAGATTTTCAAGTAAAAAAGGCATGACAAGCCTGAAAAATTTAACTGGCATGTTGAACCATAAAAATCCTTATGATCCTCTATTTCATAGTTTTTGTGATTGTTAGAGATTACCACATCACTTTAAGAGCCGAACGTAGTTGTCTAGGGTTAATCAGTTTTAAAGACACTTACTATCTTGATAAAATGATGCAAATGCTTCGTCTCTGCTATTTTCTCCAGGATAGATCCATTGTAAAGACACTTCTTCATTGTTCTCCTTTAGATGTACAGATTTCACCAACTGTGCTAAACTTTTCTTCTTAAAGGAGTCTGCTTTGAATGGTTTTGCATGTCCAACTTTTATTTCTCCTGAAAAAAAATCCCCCAAAACTAACTGTCATATCTTTGTTTTGTTTGAAAGTATTTAGAGTTTCAATGAATTCGATTATTACACACTGTACATTTGTTTCCAATATTCTTTTTCTTTTTCTATAACTTTTCAAAGAGTGTGTGTTGAATAACAAATATCATCAACAGGAATATGTATCCATAGGACACCATGCAACACTAGCACTATCACATTTCAATATTCTGTGAATTGTAATATCTGGACCGAATTTGATATATTTTTAAATAACTCATTTTACAGTGAACATGTATATTTTAAAAAGTTTTTTTTAATATGACCACTACTTTATAGTAAACTACCTTAACCTAAAACTGTTGTTTGATATAAGAATGACGAAAGAACAAACAAACAAGGCAGTCACAGACTCTATGTATATAGCATAGAAAATAAAGAACAAGTTTGACTAGTGAAAAATTACTTTTTTCTACATAATTAAATAAATCTTTCAACTTTTAAGTCAGACTTGGCCGTTGTCTTTGCTGAAAAGTGATTTAATAATTATGAAGTAACTTGTCAAGGAATAGACTTTCTTTGTAGTTTTAGTTCTGATCTTAATCGCTCCTGTCAGTTGTGAAGAACACAGGTAAAAAGTGATTAACAAGCATTAGCCAATGTCTAAAGGAGGCATTAAAATGGTAATTTGATTACCAAACCACACCTGAGTGGCAGTTTTATTCCAAGAAAAAGCATTGGAAAAACAAAAAATAATGCGAAACAGCAATCAAATAAATCCCATTCAAATGAAATGATAAAAATTATTACTGTAAAAAAACAATTCTTGACCTAAATCCCAATCTACCATTTTGGTCATTGGCTTTTTAGATTAGGTCTTGTCTGGCAAATATGATTGTTTCTGGACGTTTGGTTGCAGGTCTAGGTGTAACAAAAAAAGTCCTGATTTTTGGTTGACATTGCCTTCTTTCTACTGCCCTTATCAGATCAGTTTCGCTCAGACCTAAGCACTTTCATGGTTTATATGCTCATTTGTTCAGTGTGGTCAAATGTCAATGCAGGCTACAGTATGTTACACCTATCAATATCCCTCGGTCATTCAGGTCAAAATAAGATGAATAAACTGCTTCGCTGAGCGCAGCTGGATACTCCTGCAGAAGTCCAACCCTGAACAGTTGGGGCAAAAATGGACACAATATTCAAGCTTGATACAGGTCTGAATTTGGATTGTAATTAAATATTTGACATATTATGGTTTCTGAATAAATGTAGTCAAAGAACTTGAAATTGGTTATATGAATTGAATTTATATTCAATTAAAGATTTCTTGCTGTTGTGCAATACTTAGTAAATCTATTGTTAGACTATAAACAAATAAAGTTCAATTTCTTCTCAATGTTATATTTGAAATTTATGAAAATCAATGGGGAGATTACATCAATAGCTATAAATAACTCACCAAAGTTTCATGAGAACTGCTGAAAGCATTTTTGAGTTATTGTCCAAAAACTGGAAAATCCCCCCTTTTTTAATGAATAAAACCCCATAACTCAGAAATGTAAAATCTAAAATTTATAAAATTCTAAAGGGAGCTTACATCAACAGATATAAACAATTCACCAAAGTTTCATGAGAACTGCTGAAAGCATTTTTTAGTTATTGTCTGAAAACTGGAAAATCCCCCTTTTTTTTATGAATAAAACCCTGTAACTCGGAAACGTTAAATCTAACATTTATAAAAATCCAAAAGGGAGCTCATGTCAATAGATATAAACAATTCACCAAAATTTCTTGCAAGTTGGTAAAAGCATTCTTGAGTTATTGTCGGAAAACTGGAAAATCTCCATTTTTTAATGAATAAAATCCCAAAACTCGGAAACGGTAAATCTGAAATTCATAAAAAACGAAAGGGAGCTCACGTCAATAGATATAAACAATTCACCAAAGTTTCATGCATATCGTTTAAAGCTTTTTTGAGTTAATGTCCGACATGTTGAGGACGGACAGACAGACAGACGGTCAACGGTATACCATACTATGTCCGGTAAACAGGGTATAAAAATGGTCAAGATTGACATTTGTTTAACGCAGGTGGTCAACTTAGGGTAGCAAAGATATTCTGAGCATTTTTGCTAGTATGAGCATCACAGACATAGGTACATGAACCATTAAAACAAAAATTAATAACACTGTATAATTAAATCATAATATTGACTTACCTTGTTCAGTTTTATAAACAAAAGAAGCAGAAACTGCACCACACATATTTTGACCTTGACCATCTGTAATGACTCTGTCTGAGAACCTCAGAAGAAAAGTGTAGCTCTTGAAAGGCTTCAAAAGTTTTAATTTCATTTCACAATCTTCTTTGGCAGAAAACCCATCAATTAATCTGTCAAAAAATATTCAAACTTACAACACAATTTATTTTTTTTATTTATAAATTCCTATATGGCCATATATACCAATCAAATGTTCACTGAAACATGCTTAATGCCTATCTTTTCTAGATTATAATAATGAAAACTAAAAAGATCAAAGAAAACAAACTTTAAACTTTTCTTAATTTATTTATTTCTGCATTTTGTGGCATTTTATGTTGACAGCAAAATATTCCCAACAAACAGAATACAAATTTTACAAAAAATTAAGCTTTTTTTACAAAATAATCAAGACAAAGCTTTACCTAGAAGTACATATTTTTGTAACAGATAAGATGTGAGACAGACATATAGTACAAAAACATACCCTTCTGTCCAATAATCCTGTAGATGGAATTTGGTCAGATTATAAACAGAGAGAACCCACATCCAGAAAGTTGCTGATTTATTCTTAGCGTCCCTGGATTCCTTAACATCCATCATCTTATCCAAACAGAACTTTCTAAACTGTATCTCTGTTTTACCTGTTATATTGGATTTCGGTAATCCTGAAATAAAAGAATTAATTTTAAGCATATTTTCACTACATATCTTTGACAAGAATAACTAGAAGAGGCATCTGACTTTATTTTTCTCTTTGGTGACATTAAAATATACAGTATAATGAATGATCATATTTTTTTCTCTGTCAAAACTCAAATACTATTGATTAAAAAAAACAAAATCAAGGTGAATTAAAACCACAAACATTTTTTCTTAATTGGTGTTGCTGAACAATGTTAGGTTTCTAAAGTATAACCTATTTTAGCGCAAGATTTTTCACCCATTTTAGTGAAAAGTGAAATTATTAATGCCCATTTTAGCAGCAGAAATTAATTCTTAATGTAATAATAAATTTTAATAGAATCAAGACAGCACAAGATAAAACATATGAGGTCGATTGTAATACAGAACTAAAAGTCTGAAAAGTTGACTCAGATGTTACAAGCCTGTTCTAGCCTAGAATTTATATCCTAGAGAAAATACATAATGGGCTCTTGATACACCCCCTGTACAATACTCATAAAATTGAGCTAGGAACCTTTCCTTCTCTTTTTCTTGTCTAGATTCATCTATACTTCTTATTCTTAACTGTTATTGTTTGCAATTTGATGATAGTATCCAGAAAGGCATAACTGGCTGGGTGACAATAATAAAATTGCTCATTATAATGAGCACGGAACGACTCTACCATAATTTGACCATGTAAGTCTTTGCTTACATGGGCTATCAAAAATAAACAGGTGAGCGGATTAATCCTGCACTAATATGGGCTATATAAGTTGAGCTAAAATGTCCCCAAGCAGTTCAGAATTTTTCACTTAAATGTCCTGCGCTGATGTGAGAGAGCTTACAAGGCCTGACAGACAGAGACATGGACACTCATTGTACAAATGCCTGATATTTCTATATCTTTTGTACCTGGATGCAAAGGTTGCAAAGGGGATAAAATAATATTATCCACAATCTGGCTTTTTGAAATACTAGAAGTTTGCATAATTTACTGAAAGTGAGCCAAAAGCAGTAAGTAGTTCATCAACTGCAAAGAACAGTTTCATCCATACAGATAAATGATGTAAATTTGAGCACCTATTTTAATTTAAAATCATATCTATATCAGTCTTAAAGTAAAGGAAAACTTTTAACCAAATCTTGAAAGATGTTAAATTTGTGACAATAATCATATATCAAGCATGTAGAGAAATATGAATAATAAATAGAGAATGTGTCCATGGGACATAGATGATGCCCCTGCTTGCATATAAAGTTATAAGGGGACATAACAACAGAACTGTTAAAATGATGCCACACCCAAATTCAAACTTGATCTGAGTTTTGTGGTAATAAGCATTGTGTATGAGTTTCATAACATTTGGTTGAGGCAAATTGAAGTTAAAGAAAATTCAGCAATTTTTCCATATAAAAGTGGCATAACTCTAGAACAGTATAATTGATGCCACCCAAATTCAAACTTGATCTGAGTTTTGTGGTAATAAGCATTGTGTACAAGTTTCATAACATTTGGTTGAGGTAAACTAAAGTAAGAAATCGGAAACGACAAATTCAGCAATTTTTTCATTTGTAAAGCAACATAACTCTAGAACAGTAAAAGTGACGCCGACCAAATCCAAGCTTGATCTGTGTTTTGTGGTAACAAGCATTGTGTATAAGTTTCATAACATTTTGTTGAGGCCAAATAAATTTGAGAACGGAAACTAATTTTGGGATGTACTTACATGTGTACGAATGGACGTACAGACAGACAAGGGTAACACTTAATGTCCCCTCCACTGCGGTGGGGGCATAAAATACCAACCTGAAAGCTTTGATGCTAGATGCATAAGTTCATCTGGTCTTAAATCCCTTCCATCTAAAGTTTTGAATTTACTGTTCAGCATAGCTGATACAGTAGACCATGGCAAGACAGAAGGACTGGTCAGAGGAAAATCCATCTGCAATTAATGATATTAAATACTTTTTTATCTTGTCACCTTTCAATGAAATGAAATATTCAATTGCAACATTGATTTTTACCAACTCTTTCTTTTAAATAACTAATTTGAATAATGAACCAAATTCTCAAGCAACATGTAAATTGTTTAATTTTTGATGGCAGGATGAATTTGGCAAATAATTGTGATAAGAATGCATCTATTTACAAAAAAGTTAATTACTGTGGAATCATTTATTTTCGTGCCCTCCAAATATTGGTTGAATGAGGAAAAATGCAATTTGTGGATATTTGATTTCATGGTTTTGTCAAAGTCTGCATACAAGCCTATAGACAATTTTTGTAATTCCTTGAGCATGCTGGGATCGTAATATATTGCGGCCTCTACCCAAAATACTGTTTTTTTTAGCTCCAATGGCTCTCCATACTTTGAAAGGTCAACTGTATAGTTTTTAATTTAGAAATTGATGCATGTTCCCTCAACCTAAGGCTATTTATTGTCATGTTTCTCAGGTTTAAGGTGCAGTTTGAGCCCAAATACTAACCTTGTAAATTGAAATCGGACAAAACTGGTTTTTCTGGAGGGGTGGGCTTCCCTTTAGTGTCTGGGACACACACAGTACAGACCCTAAAACTTTTTAAATTAGTGTCAATCCGCGGGCAGATATAACTACGGTTCGTGTTTATTATTGAAATACGCTTAGGGAATGACTACTTCTGGTTGCAGACCTGTCCAGGTGAAGGCAAAAATCCGGAAAAATCTGTGTATTCCAGATTATTGTGGAAATGACCTTCTTTAGACTACCATACTTAGTTCAGGTTCAGTTCGATTCAGCACTTTTGGAGTCAATGTGTTCACTGGGTTCATCTCTACATGCAGACTTCAGCGAGATACATCTATTAGCATCCCTCAGTCTTCCAGGTTAAGAAATAGGATGAAAAATCATCGCTTTTTGCACCTGATGACCAACTTTAGGTCCACCTAACCCCACTTCATTACCCCAACTACTCACCCCATGATCCCCGATCTTAGCTAATAATTTTTTTTTAATGTTTTTCTCTAAACTTTATAGTTTTCAAGATAAAAGCAAAAATATCAGAAAATTGTTTAAAAAAAATTCATTATGGGCCATATAGCATCAATTGACTATTTCCAATGAATAGTAAAATTGGTAGAGAAAGGCATTCTGATCATTTTAAGGTTACAGTTTTTTTTTCTTTCTCATATAATTTTCAAGATAAAAACCAAAATCATATGCTAACCCTTCTGTTCTATTCTAGCAGAAATGGCCATGTTTGTTGATGAATCAAATTCTTTAATATAAAAACTTTAAAACAGAATGAGAGTTTAATCATCAAATACAGCATAGACTATGTTTTCACCTGAGGGAACTTACAGGTTAAGCAATTGGACAGTTTCTCAGACTAAGGGAAATACCCAGAAAAGGGACATAATTGATTGTTCTTTTTGTGTTGGGGGTTTCAACAAATTAATAAATAATTCATTAATTCAAGTGTTAAAATTTAGGTCAATGTCAAAATAGAAAACATAGGAAGTTTTGATATTCAAAAAAAATGTTTGAAATGTCATCATTCAAGCTTTCAATAAGGTTTGAAATCTTCTATATATTTAAAATGTGTCTACTTTTATTTACATACCAGATCTTCAACACTGAAACACTGCCACAACAAAGAACCATGGGCATTTGATCCTTGGCTGGCTCCAGTTGTTATAATTATCGGTAATGATATGGTCTGAGAAAAAGAAAATGTATTATGAAAATATCAATTTTTAGGATATGACACTTAATAACCAAGGTAATTCTTTTAAAGGTAAGACATACATGTACAATAAATAACATTTGATCAATAGATAGTATTGTTCAGGTCTGAAATATCAATGCAAAGAAATAGATATCATAAACTGGTGAAAAATAAAATAACTCAACTTTTACACAATTATACAGATTTTATTGAGAAACTCATGATTCTACCTGCAGAAATTTGATAAAAAGTGGTATTTTACACTCAACTTTTAGATTAATATTACTAATAGAGACAAGTTAAGGAATCATCTTTAAACCTTTTATTTTGGCTTAATAAACTTTGCATAATGGTTAAAATTATACTTTTGTTGTTCAATCATTGTGTCTGGTGTATGTTGGAATTTATATCAATTAATTTATAGTTTGAAATAAGACTACGTTTATTTTTTTTAATAAATTCTGTGTACAGATTTACTATGAGCATTGCAAAAGATGTGTCATCTTGTACTTTTTATGAAGTTTATGCAAACTCATGATTTCATATGATTGTTCTTCAAGGTTTAAAACTCTTAGCTTGATTTCAATGACTGCAATACTGATACAGTATTGTTTATTATGGTTGCACTTGTACTTATATTTCCGTTTTCTTTTAAACTGGTATCATTGAAATGAGTGCTTTGTTTGTTCTATTTTTTATTTATTGCATATTCATTTTTTAATCTTTTGTCATTCCACTAATCATGATTTAAACTGGAGAGGATTGTGATAAAAAAAAAAACTTTAACCCAACCACATGTTTATATAGCTGTCCCAAATCAAGAACCTCATGAGTAGTTGTATCTATTTAATTTTCATAAATCTTTTTGTCATTTAGGGAATTTGTTGTTGATAGGTGATCTTTGATAATCTGTTTAATTTATTCACAACATTTCTAGAATCAGGGTGATTTGTTGCTTAACAGATAAAGATAATCAATAAATTCATATCATCGCTATTTTCAAAAATTTTGCTTTGCTTTTTTTTTGTGATAATTTTTCATATCACGCTACTCACGTGATATGGGTTTTTCTCAGTCATTTAGACAGAGAATGTTTGATGTTGCCTCAGAAAACAGCAATAAATAGATTATCAATGGTCTTTCAAACTTGAGGATGTTTCTCTTCTACATCTCATCTCAGTCGAAAAACACCCTCTTTTGAAACATTATCTATAATTTTTAAATACATCAATGTCTTATAATTTTTTACTTGTGTCAAATCTAAATGCATAACGACTGTTTTACTATTAAATCTCTTCTTTAAGCTGTCTTTTCATAGAATTGTAAAACAACTCATTGAACCATTCAATTTATGATACCTTTGACAGAATCAAATTATGGCAAAATAAAAATTTTATATTATTGAGATTTCAACTTACCCTAAATACAAGTTTTTTACTAGCAACATTCTGTTCTGTTACAAAAACAATTCTGTATTTCTCCTCACAGACATGTTTGTCCTGATCCCTCTTGAAGTCAGTCAACTCCAAGTTCCTGAATGTAGCATATCCCTGCTGTCCAAATGGCATTGTTCGGGAATTTCCTTTATTAAGCAATGGGAAACTCTTCTCAGCTAATTCTTCCCAAGCATTTCGATGATGAATATCATTCAAAGAATCTTCATGACAGAAGTAAGCTTTAACTTTCTGTCGTCCAACCAAACCTTCTGTAGCTACCAATCTATAACAGGACATTAATTAATAGCTACTGTTCAGTAATAACACTCAACAATCATTACCTACTTAAAATGGTATCATTAATTTTCTTAAAAATAGTAACAGTTGCTATAAAAAATAGTATTAGTTGTTTCTGAGATACATTTATAATTGCTAGACACTATGCTATGCAAAAAATAATCTGGAAAAACAAATATGCTGTTAAATCAATTCTCAACACAAAATTCACATTTTCTTATAGATTACAACCCTTTCATTTGTTAATTCAATAGAAAACATTCTTAATAGACACTTAATCAAATTGCTTCTGAGCACTGAGGGATAAAGATTGCTTTCATTTTGCATGAAAAACTTGTAAAAAACAAACATTGCACTGTATTTAGCAAAGAAACATAGTCCAACAATATTTCAAATTGAGTTATATCCAAACAGCATGTACTATTTTAGGCAATTTTTTCAGCAAGTAGGTTAATATGCAACACTTCATTCTAAATGGAATAAATATCTGAATATACATTATAAATCAATTGTTTGACATGTACATGGATATGATCTAAAGAAATTCACCTCACTGCCCTATATGTTATTTGTACTCACAACACATTTGTAGAGAAGATGGCTGAAATACAGCTAGACAGCAGAGATAGGCATTCAATTGAACTTAGTGTAATCTTTACTCAACATCCCCCCCTCCACTCCAAAAAAAAAACTAAATGTTTTTTTAGGAACAACACAGAATAGGCCCGCATTTAAAAAAGCTTGAAATCATTTTTAGGAGTGGAAATTTGAGAATAAAGTCTGTATAACTGTTATTTTCACGAAATTTTCAAAGTCCAAAGCCCGTAATTTTGACACAAATCAGCAGAGCAGAACCCAACATAAACTTAATCTGTAACTCATCATAGTAGACTCTCACATACTAAAAATCAGCTCAATATATGTGAAGGTGTTTAGGAAAAAAAAATGTGTAAACTGTTATTTTCACAACATTTTCAAAGTCCAAAGCCAATAATTTTGGCAAAAATCGGTGGAGTGGAATTCAACGTAAACTTGATCTGTAACTCATCATAGTAGACTCGCATAACTAAAAATCAGCTCAATATGTGAAGGCATTTAGAAATAAAAAGTCTGTATAACTGTTATTTTCACAAAATTATTTCAAAAACTTTGTGGCGGGGCCATAAAAAACCAGGATAATTAATGACCTCTTAAACAAATATTCAATCTAAAAGATGACAAATTGAATAAATAAAAATAAATATCATTTTGAGCCTGAATCATCAGGTCTTTATAATCTACACTGCACTATAGGATGAAGATTGAACATATCTTATGCAAGTCTCAAAAAAGAAGCTATTGGTCTTCTCTGTGCCTATATAGCTATGATCAACTATTCACAACATGAGATATGCTTGATCAGGCCTAAATAACTTTGACTCTGACTTTTCATCAGTCATAAAGTTCAATCTGACTTTGATAAGTTTGACTATAACTAATCAAGTCCTCTTCCTGTTTGTTGGTAAAACACACAAAAACCTAATGTTTCTATCAAGAAAAACTCACAAGTACCATCCAATCAACAATTATCAGATTTGCATCATATTAACATTTTAAAATATCTTGACACAATATGATGCCTTTTCAAAATTTTTCCCTGTGCTCTCCGGTCAAAAATCTTCATATTGTGACTTTGAGTTGATATCTAACAGTATCAATATGCAGAAAACCTGATAATCGGAACATATAAATCAGTTTATGTTACCTGACAGTAGCAGTAAATTTTGGGCACTTGAAGGTTTTTCCTGGCTTAGTTTCTTCATCATCAGCAGCATCCTTTGTCCTCTTTTTTGACCCAAGTTCTACTTTTATGAGATGACGGGTTTGTTCAGTAACCAGAAATGTGCTGATTGGAAAAGATAAAAAAAGCAGTGGAAATAATGGTTCCCTTTTTTATATAAGACAAACAACAGAAGAGAAATATATTTAAATAGATAACTTCTTAATCCTATATTTCTGTGTTTTGATAGTGAAGCATAAGTACATCATGAATCTAAGTGATGAGCAATATTTTTTTTCAGTATACTTTTGACTTTTATGAGGGTAATTTTCTTTCAGGCCATTAGTTTTCTTGTTTGTATTGTTTTACATTTATTATATTGGGGCTTTTTATAGCTTGCTATAAGGTATGAGTTTTCCTCATTGTTGAAGGCTGTAAAGTGACCTAAGTTTGCTAACCTTCTACGTCATTTGGTCATTGGTGGAGAGTTATCTCATTGGCAATCATATGACATCTTCTTATTTTTATATTTACCTCAAATTATGTTAACATAAAAACAAAAGATAACAAATCATCCATTGTGTTTATGATCTAAGAAATAAAAATCACAAAATAATCAGTGGTGTTTGTAATCTTAAACAAGAGGCTCTCAAGAGCCTGAATTGCTCACCTGTAATTTTTTGCTTAAATCCTTCATAAATGAGTATTTTTGCTTTTCAATATGGCTTTAAAATGCCATTTAAATGTTTTTTGTATCTGTCATATTTTCTTCAAAAGCAAAAAAATGCATTTTACCCCTATGTTCCATTTTAGCCATAGTGGCTATGTTTCTTGACGTACAAGGAAATAAAATACAAAATTTATACTAGATACTCTGAAACTCATTCAGCAGTTTCAAAGGAAAATATTTTATAAAGTAAGCAAACTAGATGAACAAATTGTGAAAAATTGTCTTTAAAGGACAATAACTCCTTAAGGGATCAATTAACAATTTTGGTCATATAATAACTTATTTGTAGATCTTACTTTGCTGAACATTTTTTGCTGTTTACAGTTTATCTTTATCTATGATAAAATTCAAGATAATAACCGAAAACTGCAAAATTTCCTTAAAATCATCAATTCAGGGGCAATAACCTAAAAATCAGATACCCGATTTGGCTGATTATTTCAGGGCAGGTAGACCTTGACCTAATGAATACTTTAACTCTGTCTGATTTGCTCTAAATGCTTTAGTTTTTGAGATATAAGTCAAAAACTGCATTTTACCCTATGTTCTATTTTTAGCCATGGCGGCCATGTTTTCTGAGGAAACAGAAAATAAAACACTTTATTCTAGATAACCTAAGAATCATTCAGCTTAAGTTTGGTTTAATTTGGTTCAGTAGTTTCAGAGGTGAAGATTTTTTTAAGTTAGAAAATATGATAAACAAATTGTGTAAAATTGTCCTTAAAGGGCAATAACTCCTTAAGGGGTCAATTAACAATTTTGGTCATATAAAAACTTATTTGTAGATCTTACTTTGGTGAACATTTTGGCTGTTTACAGTTTATCTTTATCTTTAATAATATTCAAGATAATAACCAAAAACTGCAAAATTTCCTTAAAGTTACCAATTTAGTGGCAGCAACCCAACAATGGGTTGTTAGATTCATCTGAAAATTTCAGGGCTGATAGAACTTGACCTAATGAACATTAATACCCCATTTCAGATTTGCTCTAAATGTGTTAGTGAGATATAAGCCACAGCTTAAGTTTGGTTGGAATTTGTTCAGTAGTTTCAGAGGAGAAGATGTTTGAAATAGTTTACACCTGACGAACGACGATGATGACGGACGTCAAGTGATGGCAAAAGCTCACATTTCCTTTGGAAAGGTGAGCTAAAAAGAAATTCTAAAATAAGACAATTGAAACAGATCTCGTGTTGTTTATGCAAATAATTTTACCGAACCCTATGTTAAAAGCCCTTACAATAAATGTGTTTTCCTTTTTTCGTCATAAATCTTTAAGATTTTATCTTCAAACATTTTGGGAAAGCTGTTTCATCTTCATATACAAAATGGACCCTTCAAAGGGGAAAGATGTTAAGTAAAAAGTAACAGAAGATGACCTCAAACAATTGGAATTTTTCTTGTTTCATAGGTTGTACTTGAAATTTTCATCCATTGGGATATCAAAGCAGGGTTACTTGGCAAAAAGGATGAAAACCAATATCCCCATCTTTCACATTGGACAGGCCTACTTTATAGGTTTGGAAAGTGTATTTTTTCTTGCAACATGTTTGCATTTTTTTTTCATATGCTTTGCTGCTTGAAGTTCATTGTTCACCATGATTTGTGAAAATTGATAAAAAGCAAAGTATAGATATTTTTTTCGTTTCTCGAGCATCACAAAATGTCCATTTATTTCCTGTTTGTAACATACCTCTTCCCTTTTTTATGAACTTATTGGATGATGACATGCATTTTTTGTTTTGAACAGCAGAGACAAAAAATTTGGCACTAAAATGTAAGGAATGATGACAAAAAAAGAGAACACAAAAAACTGTAATAAAGTTCAAGGTCAAAGTAATTCTATACATATCTATGTCTTGTAAGATTTTTTTCTTCTTTTCTTTTTTCCAACCGACCGACCAGAAAAAAATCTTTCGCATGGAAAATCTATAAACCAACAAATCAAAAAAACCTTGGCCCAAGTAACATGATTTTTTTCCCTAACTACTAAATCTGAACAGAGCATGTCATTTGAAGAGTGTTCCTCCTGACATTTATAGTACAAAACATATTGTGCTCAATGAATACTGTAGATTCTTTATTATTCGTGGGATACCAATTTTTGTGGATTTCGTTGGAACAGGTAAACCACGAAATTAAATGTTCAACGAATGACAAATTTTATATATGCTTGTATGCAGACTTCGGCAAAACCACGAAATTAAATATCCACAAATATGCAAGTTTTCCTTAATCCTTGAAAATTGGTATCCACGAAAATAAATGAATCCACAGTAATACTAGTGTTCTAATATATATAGTGATACCTTTGACAGATTTCTTCGAATAGTTTGTACAGGTTGTTGACGATGTCTTGTAGATCAACATCTATCTCCATATCCCACTTACAATTAGAAAGTACAAGTAAATCTGCCTGGATAAATTCAAGAGTATTGTACAGCAACTTTCCATACTTCTTACACCTACAAAAATCAGCAATAAACATGTCTTAAAGTTATTTGACTAAAGTAATTAAGATTGCGACCTCGCTGTAGGGTATGAGCAAGCATATCAGTCTAGTAAAAAGCAGGGTTCGTTCAATCATTTACAGGTTTCATTGTATTAAAATAGTTTAAAAGATGCTCAAAGTCCCCTAATCCATGCAAGATAATGAAAGGTAATTAACTTCACATATACAAAAATTCTTAGAAAGATGAAGGGATATAAACCAAAAACAAATAAATTGGAGAAAACGTAGGCAATTTTTCCACATAAAAACTACACGATTGAAAATAGGCTCAAATTTATTAAAAATATTTTTTCATGGTGTAACTTAATAAAAAAAAGTGAATTCTTCAAAATTAATTAAAAATTGTGTCTAGTGGCTGACTCTGCAACGTATTTAGTTTTATAAATGAAAACATCAGATTGCTTGTATTTTTTTTTTACTACATACATTAATAGTATAATTGAAACTGATCATATTTACCTATCTTCCATTTCTTTAAGTGGGTAGTCAGTCTCCACTAATGCTACATATTTAGACTTTGATTGTTTCTTCCATTTAGTTATCACTTCTAAAAATGTTTTCCTTAATTCTGTTCCTCTTTTAAGGAAATCTCTTAATGCATCCTTGATGGCCTAAAAAAAAATCATACCACTTATCAATAATGGTTTCACACATTTATGCAGATTAAACTTTTGTTGTCCATGAATACCAGGGGGGGCCTCGGTGGCCGAGTGGTCTAAGTAGTTACTACTGTAATCACTAGCCAGTCAACACTGAGGTTGTGAGTTCGAATCCCGCTCGTGCGGGTGCACTCGACTCCAATCTTAATTGACTAGGATTGTCAGTTTTCCTATCGAAGGTCGGTGGTTTTCTCCGGGCACTCCGGCTTCCTCCACCAATAAAAACTGGCCGCCACGAAATAGCCCAAAAGCGGTGCTTAAAAGTGGCGTTAAAACACCAAAAATCTAAATCAAAATCAAATCCATGAATACCAGAAGCAATACAGGAAATACTCAAATATTTTATATGGTTAAAATTCAAATTTCAACAATGTTGTGCCTTCAACATGTTCAAATCTGACCTAGGACTATGCGGGGTTTTGCGGAGACTTTGTGACCTGACGTATCATTAAAAAGGACCTTGGTGAAACAGAAATGTGCCTAAAAGGATTATGTAAAACAAACTCTAAATCATCAACATAACTTCCTCTCACTTTCCTATAATCATATAGCATTACAAAAAGTTCAGATTTTGGTGATACCACACACAAAATGTCAGGACATGATTTTATAACAGAACAAGAAATTTTGTAAATATGAATGAAACCACATGGTAAAAAACAAGTTGACCAGTGAGCTACTACTCACTAATGAGACACCCACTATAAGTATCTTATACAAAGGAAGTTGAAGAAAACATCACATATTATAGCATATAAATATAAAAAAAAGAAGATGTGGTATGATTGCCAATGAGACAACTCTCCACAGGAGACCAATGGCAGTTTACAACTACAGGTCACTGTATAGCATTCATCAATGAGCAAAACCCATACTGCATAGTCAGCTATAAAAGGCCCCGAAATGACAATTCAAAAGAGGTGCCAAAACCTCCCCTAACCTGAGACAGTGTCGTAACAGTACAACATAAGAACAAACTATAAAAATCAGTTGAAAAAGGCTTAACTCATCAGATTGATACAAAGCAGAACACATCCCACAAAAACACAGACCAGATGTTGCAGGGTATTTATACATCCTCACAGCAAAAAAGACAAATAGTACTCCCAGTTACTGACAGCTAGTTCAAAGCCAATAACAACTAATAAAAAAATCATGCATCTAAGACTAAAATATCAATCAGTACACATCAAACATCCAATGGATTTAGTGTAAAGACGTCAAACAGTCAGAGAAACCCATGACCTTGCTCAATGCCAAAATAAAGGTATCGACAGATTGTAGAGCTATGAATGTGTATATGTATATAAACATAATATTTAGTTGATTTTAATTTACTGATAACAAAATCAATATTTATAACAATAAACAATATGCAAAGATCTAATTACAGTGTTGAATTGGTAACCTTTTAGAATAAGTTTATTTAGAGCTATTTTCCTAATGCTTGTAGTTTAAAGGTTTGGTTGGCTTGATTGCTTTGTTTGTATAAATGTTTGCTCAAGCATTGTAATTAAGATTGACATCTGCAATCAATAGATAGGCGGGGCTTCAGCTTGTATACATTATACTCTGCATTATACTTAACATCCAATAACATTTAAGTATAATGTATACAACCTGAAGCCCCGCCTATCTATTGATTTCAGATGTCAATCTCAATTACAATGCTTGAGCAAACATTAATACAATCAAATCAAGCAAGCCAACCAAACCTTTAAACTACAAGCATTAGGAAAATAGCTCTAAAGGATTGATAAATTTACTTGGAAGAATATCTAAATTTTGCGGGCTCAATAAACAAAATATCTGTAAAAATAAGGATGTGCTATCCTGTTTGATGATGATGATGATTGGCTGCTTAAAGTCCAGCAGCAAATAAATATGCATATTCAGGATGAGAGCATGTTAATGTAATATGAATATTTACCCAGCTTTGTACTAGACTAGCATGCTGAGCCGGGTTTTAACGTGTTAGTTCACAAGGTAACACTCCACAGGAAGACATTTCACCTTACCCAGACACATTATTCTGACTCCTAACCAACCAGTCTTTCGTTCAGTGTATGTTTACCCATTTTTGTTTATATGTCTTTTTGATAGAGTTAAGCCATTTCAATTGATATTTTATAGTGTGTCTTTTTATGTTGTAATGTTACACTACTGTTTCAGTTTAGGGTGAAGGTTGGCGCCTGTTAAAACATTTAAACTTGCTGCATTTGTATGCAACTGTCATAAGTCAGGAGCCTGTTGTTCAGTGGTTGTCGTTTGATGATGTGGTTCATAAGTGTTTCTGGTTTTTTAAATAGATTAGACCGTTGGTTTTCCTGTTTGAATTGTTTTACACTAGTCATTTTGGGGCCCTTTATAGCTTGCTGTTTGGTGTGAGTCAAGGCTCCGTGTTGAAGGCCGTACTTTTACACATAATTGTTTACTTTTTAAACATTGTGACTTGGATGGAGAGTTGTCTCATTGGCACTCATACCACATCTTCTTAATTATATTTGCTCTTACTCCTTAATGCCACATGCTTAGCAGAGAAGCAGAAAATATCAATTCTGGAGTCTTTGGTTTGACCCGGCCAGGGTTCTAACCCATGACCTCCCGCACTCGAGATGAACACACTACCACCGAGGCAGTCTTATCCCATTTGAAATAAGTTTTCTTCAGGTACAGCCAAACTTCCAAACCAAATCTTTGTATCTATGGAAGAATTTAGTAAATGTTTTAAGTAATTTGTGGTAACGAAATCCCAGTTATCAATGTTAAAACTTACATGTTTAGCCCTGTCTGTTTCATGAGCAATCTCAACTAATCTCCTCTGTATCACAATCGTATCATTATTTAACTTCTCCAACACATTACCAGAATTGACACCATTCTTTCGTCTTGATGTGTCTGACATGTTCTGTGCTTCTATTAAATTAAAAAAAACTAACATAACTTGTCACACAGTGTAATAAACAAAAATCATGATTCCTAAATATGTTTTCAATTTCAAAACTGGAAATTCAACATTTTCGTTTTTTTTATTAACCAAAATCTTTTTCCAGCTTTGTAAAAGTATTCATTCTATAATCTTCTATAATCACCTTGTATTTTGGAATACATCCTCTTTGAAATGTTAAGCAATCATTAATCAATATTTGAAATGAAAAAATATCAAGGAAGTCATGTTATAGCATTGAAAGAAATGTGTCTAAGATGAATAACATTCCACAAGATCCATATATCAAATAAAATTTAAATGGAGTGGAACATCTTGCTTCAATTACAAGAATGTTCGTCTCGTGAAAAAAACATGACTCCTCCCAAAAGATGAATTGTTTGGGCCTAAATTAGAAGAAATACAATGTGACCAAAGGACAACATGCTCGTTGGCATTATCAATGTTTTCTTTTCAGTGAACCATGAAATCTGGGTTCAAACCATTATTCGGCATCTATCTTTAAATATGCAAATCATTAAACCATGTGTACTAATTTTCAAATTGATGTGACAACAGCTTCATGGTAAACTACCTTTCAACATAACTGAAACTTCATTAGTGAACCATGAAATCTAGGTAAAAGACCCATTTTGCTATATAGTTTTTAAAAATAAGTTCATATTCTAATGAACAAATATGATATTTGCTCATTTTGAAGGATGTGCAGTTACTTATTGCTGCTAACATTTACATTTTTTGGTCCCTAGTGGATAGTTGTCTCATAGGTAATCATAGCACGTCTTATTTTTATACTGCATACAAAGTTTCAAGTTGATGACCACAACTTCATTGCAAACTACATTAAAACTTTAACCTGATAAAATATGGATGGACAGACAAACAGACAGACTGGATAACATTTTGCCCTCTACTTTTGTAGGCAGGGCATAAACAATGAATTCAGTAACTAGAAACTCCTAAGTTGGTATCAAAGCATTATGTTTCCTTCATATTAGTACCATTAATGTTAAAATATGTTCTTTAGTGTAATTTTGTTTAATATATAGTAAGTGTTGGTTCTCCGAAAACAGTGATATTATTAGATACCAAAAAAAAAACTGATTAAAGCTTAACATACCTTCAGGATGATTGTGGTTAATATCAGTTTTAATTGGTTTAGTGATTTAAAAAAAGATAATTAGAATTGAAGTGAAAGACATTTTCTGTCTACTAGGAATTGGTCAATCAAATGAAGTTATATTCAATATTGAATTATAACAAATGTATCTTTAAACAACTAAAGAATGAAACAGCAATGAAAAACAAATAAACTGTTTCATTCTGATTTCTTATGAATTAAAAGTCTGGCAGATTTAATATGCTTTGCAGGTATGGTGACCTGTTGACCCTGATCAGTGACTTATACCCTGTCTATGCAAAGGCAAGAAAACAGAAACTGCCTTAAAAATTTGGTGCTCAAATACATGTAATAAAAAGAGCTAACATTGGTGAATTAGGGCAGACCAGCAAAATAATCAAATGCAAATATACCCTGTGTGTCTTCTTTTTTCTTGTCAAGTTCTTTAACCTTCCGTTTTTCTTCTTCCAACAAAGAATTAAAGTTTTTTACTTTTTTTTCAAGGCTCTGTAAATATATTCAAATATATGTGAAAATAAATTTATAAGATATAAACTAATAAAACTAGTACATGTAATATACTTATTTGAATTTTTGTATTATTTTTCATTATTTTCTAAATGCACCAAGTCAATATAGCCAACACTCTCTGTTAGGTTAGTACAAAAATTCAACAGAAATACATTTAAAGTAATGGTAATGCTTATAAAAATATAGAACAAACTTGTAATTCTTCTATGAATATTCCTACTATTGGCAGTAAAATTTTTATCAATTTTCATCCTTGATGTACCTTTGACATGCCTGAAAAGGTTTAAGTTCAAAGAAAAGCTATCTTACTGTGTATACATGTAACTGTCATTAAAAGTATGAAAAAGTTCAGTTATTACCCGTTCAAATGTTTCAGATTCTTCCAAGAGTTTTATAGTTCGAGAAATATTTTCTTTTTTGAGCTCTTCTTCATTTGGCTGGAAAAAAATGATGCATAATTGATTATAATCAAGACTTACACAGAAATTGAAGCTAGAGAGTCAAGTTACTTTATATATGAGGACTATTCCCAGAAAAAAATGTATCATAATAATAATGTAAAGCCTGAATCTTGTTGGAGGGGTCCACATACCTTAAAATGACTGTTTAAAGATCTTATCATGAAAACTTGTGTGATTAATTAACAGTGAAAAGACCACACCAAATCAATGTCTTATTTGTAGGAATCAATATTCCAAATTTCCAATTTCATTTCTGAAATAAATGGGGAATGTGTCCCCATGGACACAGATACATACAACGTTATAATGGGACATAACACAAGAACAGTAAAAGTGACGCTACCTAAATTTGTACTTGATCTGAGTTTCCTGGTAATAAGCATTGTGTATAAGTTTTATAACATTTGGTTGAGGCAAACTAAAATAAGAGAACAGAAATGAAAAATTCACCAATTTTTCCATTTGTAAAGGGGCATAACTCTAGAGCAGTAGACGTGATGCAACCGAAATTCAAACTCGATCTGTGTTTTGTGGTAATAGCATAGTGTATATTAGTTTCATAACATTTGGTTGAGGCAAACTAAAGTTAGAGAATGGAAACCGAAAATTCAGCAATTTTTCCATTTGTAAAGAGACATAACTCTAGAACGGTTGAAGTGAGGCAACTGAAAATCAAACTTGATCTGTGTTTTGTGGTAATAAACTATATGTATAAGTTTCATAACATTTGGTAGAGGCAAACTAAAGTTAGAGAACGGAAACCAACTTTGGGATATATACGGACGTACAGACGGACAAGGGTAAAACTTAATGCCCACTCCGCTACGGCGTTTTCAGTGGGAGGGTCGATTGTTTGCTGATATAATATTCATTTTACACTGGTTTTTAGTATGGTTTATTTATTTAGCGTGAAAATTATTTTCACCTTTTGTACATTACTATTTCTTGCAAAGTTCTGCATTTTGTAAGACAAAATATTTATTTTCATTATGTTTTGGACAAAATGTTTTTTACAGTTTGTTCCAGTCCAGACTATTCATTTCAAAAATCACCCCATGGACACTTTGCAGTGTTCCAGCTTGAATCTCAGGGCAGAAGGGTGCTAGTTGTCTGAAAGGGCACTTTAGCGTTATAACCCTGATTTTAAGGGCAATGTTGGACAGTGTATAAATTACCTTGAATATTGCTAGGCTCAGCTGTCGAACATTAGTTGTATTTAAACCATATTCAGAAATTAATGTGTTCTTGATGTTGGTTCCCATAAGAATTTTCTTTTATCAAATTATCATACCATGAAGCAAAGCATATCATTTTGATGTTAATCTAAACAAACTTGTACATTTGATAAGGAAAATAATCATCAGAAATTTCAATGTTTTATAACTTATACCAGTCTATAAAAATAAACAAGTAGTTTTGAAAGATGGAGTTATACATGCAAAATTGAATGTTTAATGTAATTAAATTATCTACATTTAAATTACTTGTTCAAACATATAGTATATATGTTATTGAGAGTTATTTATTATCATTTGAATTGTTACAAAAAAGTATTTTTAAGTGCACACCAAAGTGCTCCTCGGTAAGGAGTTTTATAAATATAACAGGTGAGACAGGAGATGATCATATTATATTGATGCAATAATATATTGCAGAAGGTATAAACAGTTACTTTTTTCTCCATCATTGTTAAAAATAAATTTGTTGAGTGCTCCTATGTCAGGAGGATTATAAAATACAAGAAGTAAAACAGGAAGTAAATCTTGTTATGTTCAAAGTACAAATTTCTTTGGTTCTTCTCCAAAAACTTTATAAATCACTTTCAGATAACTTTAAAAATAATCCAAAAGAATATTGGAATGTTCTAAAGGCAATAAAAAAGAAACCAAATATTGAAGAAGATATTCCTGAAATTTTAATGAATGAAAATAAAATCATAAAACATTTTCAGGATCAGGGTACCCCAACATCATATGACAAACCCTTTGTAAATAAACTGGAACGTGAATTAAACATTCTAGAGGATAATATTGAATTGAATATGGAAACTGATGCACCAATTACATTTGCTGAGGTAAAACTGGTCATTTCAAACCTTAAAGTAAACAAATCAGCAGGTCCAGATAGAATTGTGAATGAAATACTCAAACATTCACAACCTGTGATAATTAATTCTATTGTAAAAGTTTTTAATTTGATTTTAAAGACAGGTAATTATCCAGATTCATGGAAATTATCTTTCATGATCCCTTTACATAAAAAAGGTGACAAGTTAGACCCTAATAATTATAGAGGAATTTCTCTTATAAGTAATCTACCAAAACTTTTTAATGCCATATTGAATAATAGGCTAATCAAGATTGTTGACAAACAATTAAGTGATTGTCAGTTTGGTTTCAGAGAAAATCACAGAACAGCTGATAGCATCTTTATATTGAAGTCCTTGATTAATAAATATCTACATAAAGAGAAAAAAAAGATTTATGCCTGCTTTATAGATCTGAAAAAGGCTTTTGATTCAGTATGGAGAACTGCTTTACTTTATAAATTATGCAAAATGGGAGTTGGCAGGTCTTTTTACAGAGTTATAAAACAACAATACTTAAATACTAAATCATCTTTCAAATACAAAGATTATGTATCAGAATTTTTTAATATTGCTAGAGGGGTTAAACAAGGAGACACCCTCAGCCCAACTTTATTTAATGTCTTCATAAATGATATTGTAAAAAATTTTGAGGGAAATGATTCAAGTCCCCTTAAGCTTATAAATAGTAAGGTGGGATGCCTCTTTTTGCAGATGATCTTTTGATCCTGTCAGAATCGAAAGAGGGTCTTCAAAACAGTTTAAATAATGTTAAATTATATTGCAACAAATGGCAACGCTCTTTAAATACAAACAAAACAAAATCCATGATTTTCAGTCAGTCCAAACAAAATGGTGAAACATCACATATTTACTATGAGAATGAAGCCATAGAGAGCGTATCAGAATATTCATTTTTGGGAATGTTGATAAAATGTAATGGAAATTTATCACAAAGTACCTTAGAGCTGACAAAAAAGGCAAAAAAAGTATTTTTTGCAATAAAATCCTATACTAAATCATTGAATAATCTACCTATAAAAGTAGCAAATAACCTTTTTGATTCTTTAGTAAAACCAATTATGACCTATAATTCAGAAGTAACATATTTGGATACATATATTTCTTTTCATAGAGCCAAAAACAGAGCCTTATCTTCAGGAAAACAAATTAATCAACTTGATTTTACAGACAAAACCCCTATTGAAAATATGCATCTTAAATTTTGTAAATCTACTCTAGGAATAAGAAAAAATGCATCCAATTTAGGGGCAAGAGTTGAATTAGGAAGATTGCCTATAGAATGTTTTATTAAAACACAAACCCTTTTATATTTAGCTAGACTATATAATAATAATATTAATCCATTGATAAAGGAAGCTTTTTCTCTAGCACAGTCTCTAGATTTGACTGGAACTTATTCATGGTATACATATGCAAAGAATATTGTTGAAGAGACTAATATTGACCTTAATATTTTTTCTAATTGTAAGGACATAAAAGATGTAAATAAAATAAAAAACGATATAAAGTTAAAAATGAAAAATAGATATGAAGATTTAATTGAAACTAAATTTGAAAACATTGATGATAAAAGTAAATTTTATCTATATAAAAAACTTAAAAAGGATCGCAAACTAGAATCTTATCTAAATATATCTAATTTTCAGATAAGGAGATTGATCACTAAATTTAGACTAAGTGATCACTCCCTCTTAATTGAAAAGGGGAGATATTTTAAAATCCCAAGAGAGGAACGACTTTGTCATAAATGTAAAATACTAGAGGATGAGAAACATTTTTTACTCTATTGTGATTATAATAAAACACTAAGAAATGCCTTTTTTGAACACATATGTACTGAAAATAATAACTTTAATAATTTAAATGAAGAAGAAAAAATTCATTATTTACTAAATCCATCAACGCCTTTACAAACAAATAAGTTAGGATCCTTCTTGAAAAAGTCATTAGAACTGAGGGCAGGGGACTCTTAACAACTTGTTTGTTTTTATAAATTTTGATGCTGTTTTTATTGTGTTTGTTTGATATGTATGTATATATGTTTATTGTGTTAATACATGTTGGTCACAAACTGTAAAGTTTATAAGACAATAAAATATTTGATTTGATTTGATTTATTTAAATTTCATACTCACGGTTATGAAACAAAACATTTTTTACCAATTAAGTCAAAACTATGTATACATGCCTTTAAAATTGTTTAAGATTTTATTTTTTATGTTATGCCTACTGAAATAAATTTTTTCAGGTGTACATGCTGTACATAAACATTACAAATGGATAACATGTGGACATTTCATTCTGTATTAAATATCTAGTATTTGTTCAATTATCTTAAATCCACTAATTAGCAGTAAACAATCATTAACAAAGGTGATAAAACTGCCAAAGCATTAGGTATTTAACTTTATCCCATTGTCAGTTAATTAGTGTTACACAATCAGGTAACAATTTACCGGAAACGCCGGTAGGCATGAAATTTGGAAATTTTATTTTTTTGAAAAGGCAGAGGGGTGCATTCTTTTACTTTGGAGGGCAGAAGGGCGGGGGTAAGGGCATCAAGGGCGGGCCGCCCTTCTATTTAGGGCAGGCGGGAACACTGCTTTGGTATTCTTTTGATTTGCCATAAAACCCTCGCCAAAGTAGGCCGAATTGAGTTTAGCTCAATGTGAACACAGCCTTAGATTGTGGTCTTTGTTTATGTGTGTATGTTAATGAATGAGGAAAATTTAGTTTCTTTCTTCACATCATCCTGAAAATGCATGAATTATTTGTAACTGGGCGTTAAGCAACCAACAATCAATCAATCAATCATTTTCAAAATCCGTTTTTCTCCCTATTGTTACATTGTTTGAGCTTGCGTAATCGTGACATTATTAAAACTTTCTCTAAAAGTTTTCTTATGTTATGTCCCATTAAAAGTTCTCTAAATCAATACGGAAACGACTATTCATCTTCATGGGACAAGCCATTTTTTATTACATTAATAAAAAATTTGTAAGGGTTCCTGGGAACCCAGTGTCTCGCCTACTTTTGCTGTAAGTCGCAGGCTCAACAAAAATGGGGAAAAAATTATTAAAAATTTTCTTCTAGATACTATCTTTTGATTGTAAGAAGCTTCTATCCATTAGTTTGGTAAAAATCCAGGATGTTTTAAGAATCTAATAAATGTTTTAAAAACTTCAACTGCAGACTGTATGTAATGTTAACTGGAAGAAAAACTAAGTCCATTTATAAGTAATATACAGAAAAACAGGAAATAAATTTTTACAAAATTTCCTTCTAGATACTAGCTTTTGATCATAAACAAGCTTCTGTCCAAGTTTGGTACAAATCCAGGATAGTTTAAGAAAGTTATTAAAATTTTAAAATCTTTAACCACAGAGTGAATATTTGTGGCCGCTGCCGTCGCTGACGACAGAATGTAGGATTGCTATGTCTCACCTTTGGCGACAAAAGTCGAAGGCTCGACAAAAAACAACCAATTGTTTTCATTTACATAAGGAACATTTTTAAAACTCCATTTTGAAACCCCTGCTCTTCTTCCCTCATGAAACAAATATGTTTTTTCTTAAAAAAAAAATATTTAAACAATTTATCTACCCCCTTTTCCTAAAATAAAATATTTATAAAATGCTCCGCTGGGGCGCAGCTTGATAAGACCGCAGAGGTCGAACCCTGAACAGTTGGGGCAAGTACGGACACAACATTCAAGCTTGATACAGCACTGAATTTGGATTGTAATTAAATATTTGACACAGCATAGGTTTCTGACACAGAATGAAAGTGGTCTAAGAACTTAAAATTTTTTAATTTACCTATTCAAACCATATCATTATTATTTGCTTTTATATATAAATCAGAAATAACCAATTTAAAATGGAAAATTTTAAAGAAAAAAAAAGGAAAACAAATCCCCCCCAAATTTTTTGAACCCCCTTATGATTCATCATCCCCAAACTCAATCCCAGCCTTCCCTTTGTGATATGGTACTTTGCAGTACAATTTCAGAGAGATCCATACACTTGAACACAAGTTATTGTCCTGAAACTAGAAAAATGCTTGTTTTTTTGCCCTTTTATGGCCTCTAATTCCTAAAATTTAAAGGGAATTACCCCCAAAATCAATCCCAGCCTTCCCTTTGTGGTATGGTACCTTGCAGTACAATTTCATAAAGATCCATACACCTGAACACAAGTTATTGTCTGGAAACTAGAAAAATGCTTATTTTTGGCCCCTTTTTGGCCCCTTATACCTAAACATTTTGGGCAATTACCCCCAAACTCAATTCCAGCTTTCCCTTTGTGATATGAAACCTTGTAGTACAATTTCATAAAGATCCATACACTTACACACAAGTTATTGTCATGAAACTATAAAAATGCTTGTTTTTTGCCCCTTTTTGGCCCCTAATTCCTAAAATTTGGAGACAATTACCCCCAAAATCAATCCCAGCATTCCCTTTGTGATATGGAACCTTGCGATACAATGTCAGAGAGATCCATACACTTACACACAAGTTATTGTCATGAAACTAGAAAAATGCTGGTTTTTTGCCCCTTTTTGGCCCCTAATTCCTAAAATTTTGAGGCAATTACCCCCAAAATCAATCCAAGCATTCTTTTTGTGATATGGGACCTTGTGGTACAATTTCAGAGAGATCCATACACTAACACACAAGTTATGTCTGGAAGTTACAAAAATGCTTATTTTTGGCCCCTAATTCCTTAACTGTTGGTACCATAACCCCCAAAATCTATCCCAACCTTACTTTTGTGGTATTGAACCTTATGGTAAAATTGCATAGAGATCCATTCACTTAAACTAAAGATAGAGTGTGAAAACTAATGTGTCTTCGGACGACGACAACGGACGCCAACGCCAATGTCATACCAATATACGACCACAAAAATTTTTTTGCGGTCGTATAAAAAACATTTACATGATCCATTTGCATTTCACCAAAAAAATAACATTCATAACCAATAATATTACCTTTGTATAATGATCAATCAACACCTCTTCCTCCTTCAAACATGTGACTAAAGTTTCAATAAATCGGTATGGCTCATTCTCATACTTTTTCTAAAATTAAATTAAATCAAACTTGATATATATACAGAATGTATTTTCAGCCTTGTATCACCATCACTGCTGGTGATCCGATGGATAAAATCTGTTGTAGAGTCGTCACTGGTTCAGACGTACTTATAATATAATTATTTCTGTGACTGCATCTTACATTAATTTGTAGGATCCTTTACAATAGATAATTCAGCTGATCTGTAACAATTCCATCTTCATGCCTTATATATCATGTACTGTGTTACGACGTTAGATTATAAACTGACGAGGACAGGTAACACCCGGCAACCGAAAGCTTTATTATTATAGAGCCTAAGTGGTCAAGTGGTCTAGCGCGTCGGGCATAGTGCAAGGCTATTTGGTGCCACGATATCTCAGTAGCATGAGTTCGAATCCCATCTAGGGAAGAACAAAAAACAAAAACAAAAAAATTTGCTTCCGCAAATTTACAGATCTAAATTTGTTGGGCTGTTGTTTAGACAAATTATATATATATATATATATATACGGTAAAAATTTCAATAAAAAAAGTACAAATATATAAGAAAATAGAAGATAATAGAAAAAAAAGAAGAAAATGCATATATATCTTTGTATTAAAAATCGTTCACATTGTTCCTACCAGTTTCACACTTCACAGAAGATATATGTTTACTATGAATATCTTCTGTGAATATTCCGTACATATATTCTTGTAGCTATTTTGATTGGGGTCAGGATTGGCAACTGTAATTCTTTAATATTAGAAAAACACTGAGAACATTTAAATTAACACCGTTTAAAATGAGCAGAAATTCAGTGAAATGTTTTTCGTCATTAGGTTCACCACTACAATCACCAAATGATTACAAGTTCACATCTCTAAAAGGTTTGAATTAATCGAACCAAAAAAAACACAGCCATACCTTTCAACCTCTGATGAAATAGTTTCTATTGTATCAGATAATCATGATGTATAGCTGTAGATTTTTTTTCATCCTTTTATCAATTTTTTGTTAATAAACTATAAAGCCACTGTTTAACTGGTAGATTTATATTCAGTATATTTTTTTTGATATTTCAAAATTCAATAACCTAATGGTTGAAATGCATCTTGAAGAAAAAAAATACTTTACCTTTAATTCATCTCTAGTGACTATATATTGCATTTTTTCAGAGACCATACTAAGTCCTCCTTCACATGTTTGAATTTTATCATCAAAATATTTGACAACTTCATTCAGAAGTTCCTCTGCATATTTCTGGATCACTTCAATTTGACCATCTACTTGGTATTTTACAACATCTTGCCTAAAAAATATATAATCTCATCAGACTAATTAAAAATAACTGTATAAACTTGAGAGTTGATTACTGGTATTTCATTCCCAGTTCCTATAATAGAATGTTCATGAAAAGATTCATTGAAAATAAATTTGGCTTTGTGAAGCCATAGAATTCAAACAAATTTCTTTGTTTGAGGACTGTATTCTTTTTGATTGCAAAGATACTTTCGATAAATAAAAGAATTGTGAAATAATAGTACAGCCAACAGATATTTCTAGAACATTTAAAAATAAAAATGGTAGAGGGATAAGGGAACCACTGGATAAATGTTGAATATAAATATGATTGAAAAGGGTCATAAGAAGTGAAAAATAATTGGGTTTCAAAGCAACCTGAATCTACCATCCAGAAAAAAAGTTAATGATCAAAATTTTAAACAAGAGGCTGTCGAGTGACAGCAAACCGGATTTTCCTGCAGAGGTCGAACCCTGAACAGTTGAGCAAGTATGGACACAACATTTCAGCTTAAAACAGCTCTGAATTTGGATTGTGATTGAATATTTAAAATAGATTATTATCTAATTAATAATGAAAATGATATTTGCAAATCTGAACCACAAACAGGATCATGTAAAAATTAAACATTCACACACATAACAAAAATAAAATACCACATAACAACTGTGACATCTACCTTCATAACACACATGACTTAAAAAAAATAGTTATACAGAAATTTTGATGTTATCATGTGTTCATGGAATAAGTTTGAGTTATTTCTCTTTGAACAGAAATATGGTTTAACATAGTACTCTAACATTAGATATGATTAATAGTTCTCTAAAATTAGATATGATGTAAAACAATGTATATCTATTTTCAAATTATATTCAATTATAATTAATAGTTCCAAATATTTTTTCTTTCATTTATCACAAACTAATACAGATCTGCAACTTATCTATGATCAATGTCAACAACTTTAAATGTAATGAAATATATTCTATAATAAAAATAGATTATTATCTATTCTAACATTTCGTTTTTCATACGCTTTGAGTACACACCCGTGGTAAAATATGAATATATTGTTTGGGCTGTTCCGATCGTACTCCCAGGTCATATGCTTTTTTATGAATGAGCTACCCTGTGTCATACAACAATGACATAAGAATATGAGGATTTTACGGGAAAATACATACTTGTGAAACCGAAAATCATCACAACAAGGAAACGTAAACAAACGATGCTAATATGTGTTATAATCCAATTTTTTTATACATATTAGACACATAAATAAAACTCTTATTTAAATTCATCCACACCTATTTAAATACATTATTGTAAATAGTTTAAGCATGTCACTAATTCAGTTTGCTCTGTTCTTTTACATCAATTGAATAGTGCTTTTGTTTATGGGAACGGCAAATATTTGCCTTCACCTAGAGCGCTTCGATCCAAAAGAATTGCCGTATTTGTCCTATTAGAATCGAAATAATTCATGGGGGCTTCAATATATCGTGATTTTACCATGGGTTGTCCCTTTATGCCGATATTTTACCCCTCGCTTTCGCTCAGGGCAAAAATATTTAGTATAAAGTGCCAACCCATGGTAAAATCACGATATATTCAAGCCCCCATGAATTATTTCTTAAATTAAAGGAGATCACTTCCTAAAAAAAATCAAAGCACTGTAAGCGCTGTAGGCAGTTAACCAAAAACCAAGGCAAACGTAATTATGAAAACTGTGGCAGTGTCGCTTCAATTTTTTTTTTTAAGATTTGAAAGAACAAACATTAAACATTCGTATATTGTACATTTATGTTCATTAAATGAATTGATTATTAAGGCAAATTAATTAATATTTCATCAAGGTTTTCAAAAGCAACTCATATATCAATGTAAATGACCCCCATCTTCATCCCCATATGCATGATGTTATTCCATACCAAGTTTGGAATAAAATGACAGGTGATTATAAAACAGTTGGTTAAACATTCTCGGGCTTTACACTGCTTGAAAGATTTATATGTTTTCTTTAAAATGAGCCATAAATGAAAATTATTATAGGCCCAGAAATAATTTAATAAATTATTAAAGTAAATTTAATTAACCTAGGCTCATTTTTTGCATCAATAAAATGTTATAATAAACAAGAAATAATTGCAACAGGATGCCTTTACGAAGTCTCCCAAACAAAGCCCCCATAATTCGTCATTCCGATGGTCTCCTGACATTGGGCAAAGTCCAGTTCATATTGGTTTGGTCTAGTAAAGTGATATGCATATGTGACACCTAGGAGATTGACCCTGTATGTCATTCAAATCTTTTTGAAATGATGAACAGGAATAAATATGGTTTAGGTGTGGGTATCTCGACCGTTTACAAGTTCTCAAACAGGAGGGGTGGGGTGACCCCAGGGACTCCCCCTATATTTCATTTGATTTGTTATATTGTCCCATACATGAATACATATGGTTTAGGGGTGGGGATCTCGACCATTTCCAAGTTCTCAAACAGGAGGGGGTGGGGTGACCCCAGGGACTCCCCAAATATTTCATTTGATTTGTTATATTGTCCCATACATGAATATATATGGTTTAGGGGTCCGGATCTTGACTGTTTACAAGTTCTCAAACAAGAGGGGGTGGGGTGTCCACATGGACTCCCCCTATATTTCATTTGATTTGTTTTATTGTCCCATACACGACAAGAAATAATTGTAACAGGATGCTGTTACGAAGTCTCCCAAACAAAGCTCCAATAATTCGTCATTCCCATGGTCGCCTGACATTGGGCAAAGTCCAGTACAAATTGGATTGTGATATGCATAAGTGACGCCTATGGATTGACCATGTATGTCATTCAAATCTTCTTAAAATGACGAACAGAAATATATATGGTTTAGGGGTGGTGATCTCGACCGTTTACAAGATAAAAGCACATTCTCAAATTGAAGAGGGGTGGGGTAAGAATATAAAGGGGGGGGGGGGGGGGGGGGGGGGTGATCCCCAGGGGACTCGCCCTTTATTTCATATGATTTGTTTTTTTGTCCCATACAAGAATATATATGGTTTAGGGGTGGGGATCTCGACCGTTAACCAGTTCTTAAACAGAAGGGGGTGGGGGTGACCCCAGGGGACTCGCCATTTATTTCATTTGATATGTTTTATTGTCCCATACAAGAATATATATGGTTGAGGGGTGGGGATCTTGACCGTTTACAAGTTTTCAAAAAGAAGGGGGGTGGTGGTGACCCCAGGGGACTTCCCCTAAATTTCATTTGATTTGTTTTATTGTCCCATACAAGAATATATATGGTTTAGGGGTGGGGATCTCGACCGTTTACAAATTTTCAAAAAGAAGAGGGTGGGGTTACCCCCCGTGGACTTCCCTTATATTTCATTTGATTTGTTTTATTGTCCCATACAAGAATATATATGGTTTAGGGGTGGGGATCTCAACCGTTTACAAGTTCTCAAACAGGAGGGGGTTGGGGTGACCCCAAGGAACTCACCTTTTATTTCATTTGATTTGTTTTATTGTCCCATACAAGAATATCTATGGTTTTGGGATGGGGATCTCGACCGTTTACAAGTTCTCAAAAAGAAGGGGGTGGGGTGACCCCAGGGGACTCGCCTTTTATTTCATTTGATTTGTTTTATTGTCCCATATAAGAATATATATGGTTTAGGGGTGGGGATCTCAACCGTTTACAAGTTCTCAAACTTGAGGGGGTTGGGGTGACCCCAGGGAACTCACCTTATATTTCAATTGATTTGTTTTATTGTCCCATACAAGAATATCTATGGTTTTGGGGTGGGGATCTCGACCGTTTACAAGTTCTCAAAAAGAAGGGGGTGGGGGTGACCCCAGGGGACTTCCCCTATATTTCATTTGATTTGTTTTATTGTCCCATACAAGAATATATATGGTTTAGGGGTGGGGATCTCGACCGTTAACAAGTTTTCAAAAAGAAGGAGGATGGGGTTACCCCCATGGACTTCCCTTATATTTCATTTGATTTGTTTTATTGTCCCATACAAGAATATATATGGTTTCGGGGTGGGGATCTTGACCGTTTACAAGTTATCAAAAAGAAAGGGGTGGGGGTTACCCCCATGGACTTCCCCTATACTAGTATTTCATTTGATTTGTTTTATTGTCCCATACAAGAATATCTATGGTTTAGGGGTGGGGATCTCGACCGTTTACAAGATAATAGCACATTCTCAAATTGAAGGGGGTTGGGGGACGGGGGGTGACCCCAGGCACTCACCCTATATTTCATCTGATTTGTTTTGTTGTTCTGTGATCATTTCTAAAGACTGTGTGTGTCTATCACTTACAATTTTCAAGTTAAAGTCATTTGAAAATTTTAAAAGATAAAATCTCAAAGGTTTCTATGGTAAACCCCTCCCTTCTTTATGCCCCTTAAAATACCCCTTTAGAGACCCCAATGCACAAACGATTGGTTGATGGCTCCCCTAGACATGTAAATCTAACATTTTTAGAAACCCTAAGTAAATCTGACAAGGGGTTTTGGAGAACCGCTGCGGACAAGTTCATCTTTAATGTGGCGGAAGAAGAAATAGAAAAAGAAAAAGAAAAAGAAGAAGAAGAATAATAAAAATAATAAGAACTGAGCAAAAACAATAAGTCTCCAAACTTTGTTTGGGAGACTTAAATATATATGGTTTAGGGGTGGGGATCTCGACCATTTCCAAGTTCTCAAACAGGAGGGGTGACCCGAGGAACTCCCAATATATTTCATTTGATTTGTTATATTGTCCCATACATGAATATATATGGTTTAGGGATTTGGATCTTGATTAACAAGTTCTCAAACAGGAGGGGGTGGGCGTCCCCAGGGACTCCCCCTATATTTCATTTGATTTGTTTTATTGTCCCATACATGAATGTATATGGTTTAGGGGTGGGGATCTCAACCATTTCCAAGTTCTCAAACAGGAGGGGTTTGGGTGACCCCAGGGACTCCCCATATATTTCATTTGATTTGTTATATTGACCCATACATGAATATATATGGTTTACGGGTGGGGATCTCGACCGTTTACAAGTTCTCAAACATACATACATGTATATGGTTTAGGGGTGGGGATCTCAACCATTTCCAAGTTCTCAAACAGGAGGGGTGGGGTGACCCCAGGGACTCCCCCAAATTATTTTCATTTGATTTGTTTTATTGTCCCATACAAGTATATATATTGTTTAGGGGTGGGGATCGCGACGGTTTACAAGATAAAAGTACATTTTCAAATTGAAGGGGGTTGGGATGACCCCCAGGGACTCACCCTATATTTTGGTTGATTTTTTTTTATTGTCCTGTTCTCATTACTGAAGACTGCATGAGTCTATCACTTACTGTTTTCGAGAAATAGTCATTTGAAAATTTAAAAAAATAAAATCCCATAGGATTCTATAGTAAACCCCTCCCTTCTTCATGCCCCTCGAAATACCCCTAAATAGACCCCAATGCACAAACAAAAGATTAATGGCTCCGCTAGACATGTTAGTCTAATATTTTATGAAACCCTAAGTAAATCTGACAAACGGTCAAAGTTGTCTTCTTAGACGGTTTGAGTGGATTCGGTCCGACTTGTCTCGGGGACGAGTTGTCCACATTACTTTAAACATCCCATCAACCTCGATTTCCGCATCTGTTTTATGACCTCGTTTCATTCATAAAATAACAACAACCTTATTTGGCAAGATAAGTTTAAAATAACCGCCCACTTATATAACTTTATTTCCTCTATCATAGAGATTTGTTGTACATGAACAATATTCCTGCGCATTTTGCCATTTGGGAAATATAAACGACTTGTAATTACCGATTTTCGGCGATGAAATATTTCATACAATTGTTCTTTGACATCGTAGCCAAATGCACAGGGGATAATAAACTACGTACTGATTTCTATTGAGCACTACTTCCTATGTGCAACTTCAAAAGTTTTGGGTAGTTCGACGATCATTTAAGGTTTTTCTGGTCATATTTTTTGTATTCCAGAAATAAAAGTATTAAAAAAATGTCCAATTAGTTATAAATAACATAATAGACAGCTAGATAATAATAATGGCACGTATTTCAGCATTTATTGGGTAGAACACAAATCTAGGGTGCTCGCATAAGGCAGCTTAACTGCCTAAAAAAAATATATATATATAGCATTCAGAAAAATTAGTTTATACAGAAAAATAAACAAACCTACCACAAAATTCTTCAAAAAATTTACCAAAGAAAAGAAAAAAAAATCCAAGTCATTTATCATTAATACAATGTCTTTTAAAAATCTTTTAAAAAATGAGTTATTTCCCTTTGTACAGAAATGGATTAATTCTTCAAAAATTGAATTCTTGGGAAAGGGGTATAACTGAACAACGAGAAAAGCTAAAATTGTGAAAATTGAACTTGACCTTCATTTAGTCACAGGACACAACGTATCTAAATTTGAAAAAAAATCTTCAAAGCGTTTTCATGAAGATGAACGGACACTGTTTGGCAGCCACTCGCCCGCCATACATCCCCAAATCAATAACCGATTTTTACTTTGAAAATCTGGTTAAAAATTGGTCATAAAGCATGGCATAACTTTCAGAGATAAATGTGACAGGGCTTAAAATAGTGTTCAATTTATGGTAATACTAATGTTGCAGCTTACTAAAGTTATCATGAAAACCATACTTCACCAAAACTATATTGGAAGTAAAGCTATATTTTGAAACTGTTCTATACAGACTATGAATTCAAAAATCTCTCTACTTATTTTAAGTTACAAAAGATAATGTATAAATACATACCATATATTATCACTAAATAGATCTTTACAATGGATTCTCACATACATCATTGTTGGATTATACAAGCCTTCCCATTGGGATCGAAACTCTTTGTTTTTACAAAGTCCATACACTAAGTCTAACTGACTTGGTTTAGCCATGGTTATCTGAAAGTCATATGATCTAGTAGTAAGCAAAAGTAAGTAAATCTATCAGTCATGTACATGTTATGTGCATATAAAAAATTGAGGAGAAAGTCCCCATATCTATTTTGATGCAGGACGTTTCAGCCACAGTCATACTTTGTAATGTCGTTTGGACCATGGTCTTTATCGTCATAACGGAAGGAAAATATAATTGCTTCTAGTGCTGTCAAGTCTTAAGCAATGTGTGTGAGACTCACACATTTTGATGCTTATTTAGCTGCATTTTAATACCTTTGGTCTATTTTTTTTCTCTTTGATCTTTACAATTTTGCCAAATCTAATGCATTTGCTTCATGAAAACTTGACAGACCTGTTTCTTCTAGAAACAGATTTTAAGAAACAAATAGAACAATACTTTTTTATCATACATTTATTTTCCTTAAGAAAATTAGTAAAATGGAGATTATTAATAAAAAATGAAGTTTTTAATATACCAAAGAATATATGATAGTTATTAGAAAAGTGAAGAAGATTGTGGTTTTTCAGTATTCGTTAATTTTTTATGGCATTTTTCTCTATTCTTTATATTTTTTGCCCATTATTCTCTATTCTTTATATTTTAGCACCCCATTATTCTCTATTCTTTAATCTTTTGCCCTATTTTTTATATATGTTGGTCTTCATTCTTCATATTGCCCATTATTCTCTTTTCTGTAAATCCCATCCAGACCCTCATATATCAAAATATTTATAATTTCATGTATAGAAAATCATGAATTGTTTTAATGAAATTTTATTTTTATGGTGATAAGATGATTAATTATTAAATGTTAATTATTTATGATTACTGTTAATTGGTATTTTTCTTATGGTTGTGGCCTATTATCTGTTTCTTGCATGGAGAAATATTTCTTGTATTCTTTCACTGCACGGAGTGTGATACGAAAAAGTGATATGAATTTGATTGGCTTATCCAGCATCATGAGACCATATTACGTCATTTCCATTGGCTACTCAATAGGTCATTGATGACTTTCAAAGGTTAAGACAATGCACATTTCGTCCATGGCAACGGACATATGTGATTTCTTTAATCATGTACAAACCAATCACATTTTTCACCTGAAAATCTTCTTTTTGTCAAATTTTATTATATTCTGAAGCGTACACAAAGTTTAAAAATGTCTGATGTTAAAGTTTGACGCTGGAACAGGACACATGAGGTCACACTGGTTTGTGTGAGAGACTAGATAAACAATTCGCAGAATTTTTAATTTAACATAATGACCATAAGAGAAATAGGTTGCATACGGAGTGAGAAATATCAACTCGAGTTATTTAATTTCAATATAATAATAAACGAGACTTTGGCGAGTTTAGGATTACTATTTAAATTAAATAACAAGAGTTGATATCAATGATATCCAATTCTCACAAGTTACTGTTAATTTGTATTTACAAAGCTAATTTGGTATTATTGTTATGTGTCATGATTGTGTTATCTGGCTTTGGTGTACTTACCCTAAATATTTTAGTGATTTTTTTTATTTGGAATAGTGCATGATTTGAATAATTGTGTGAGCTTTAAGTTTATCATTGTTGATGTTTTTGATTGCTTCAAGCTATTTTACACACATGGAAATAAATGCTCTATATGAACTGACACCAAATTACATATATGGTCAGATCATATGTTTTCGTACGTCATATGAATTCGTACTATACATGCTTTTTCAATTGAAATTGTGACATCACAATGCATTCTTAATAGCATAAAAACCCATGAGACGAGGATATATGTTGGTACCTTCAATGTTCTTTACACATGGAAATAAATGCTCTGTAGGAACTTATAACTGAAATGCAACAACATAAACACCTGATAAACATGTGCTTTGTTCCCTGGTTTTTGTCATGGCAATGTCTTTGTGGCGAGTTTGATAGCCACTTGGAATCTTCTTCCCTTCTTTTACAAGTCTCAGATGATTGAACTTGGCCTTTGATCATCATGACAATATTCATTATTCATTTCGTCAAAATAATTCACAAAACACTAGAGGAAACCTGTTTGCATTTTTAGAATATCACTGTATTTTAAAACAATAAAAAAAAACTTGGTTTCATTATTTTATAGCTGTAACCGGAGAGCATGATTCTACTTGCAAAATCGTATGTCTCCACCGGGACTCGAACCCGGGACCTCTGTGTTACAAGGCAGCGCGTTAACCGACTGAGCTAAAGAAGTACTTCCTTAGCTCAACCGCTTACGGCTGATTAAGTATCTACTAAATTTCTAAGGGAAGCAATCCCGTCACACTTCCCCCACCTCAAGAGTCATTATACTCTATAATGATGATATCTTCATCTTTTTTTATATTTATGTTTTAACCTTGCTAGGTATTTCTTCTAACCGTGGGTTTTTATTGTTGGGCGCCAATGTAACCGGAGAGTATGATTCATCTTGCAAATTCGCATGTCTCCACCGTGACTCGAACCCGGGACCTCTGTGTTACAAGGCAGCGCGTTAACCAACTGAGCTAAAGAAGTACTTCCTTAGCTCAACCGCTTACGGCTGACTAAGTATCTACTAAATTTCTAAGGGAAGCAATCCCGTCACATAGTAATACACTAACTTAAACATGATTAAAATATTATTCAACACAAAACCTTTAAGAATTAAGGGTGCGAACGTGAATGGAAGAAAATGTGAAAGGGGGCAAACAGACCCTGATTCAACAGACTGCATAATTATCAAACACAAATCTGTTAAAAGAAAATCAACACAGCAGATGTATAAATATTAGATGCAGTCTTTGGTGTCCATGTTTCTCATACTTATGTTTGTTATGGACAAATTGTTTATTTCTTTTCTCTGTTATAAAAAAAAATTAATGAAGCACCAAAGTCAAATGAACGTACAAATTACGGCAAAATTACTTTTTGTTAAGTAATTAATATTCTTTCTCAAAACAAACTTCTGTCATAACAATGATATATATATATAATGTCTAAAAATAGCAACAATCAACCAATCTATTTAGGCGTGGATCAGTTTGTGAAAATAAACTGATACAGTTACTGAATTAAATTTATATAAATGTTTAAGAATATAACTTAAACACGCTAATTGATACATATTGATAAAAACAAATCAAAACAATAATCTTGAAATCATACAATTTATCGAACATCAATAAATATGTTAAACTTTTACTCCAACTTTATGTAGTTTAAGCTACAAACATATATTTTTTTTTATAGAACATCAATAAATATGTTAAACTTTCACTCCAACTTTATGTAGTTTAAGCTACAAACATATATTTTTTTTATAGAACATCAATAAACATGTTGAACTTTTACTCGAATTTAGTGTAGTTTAAGCTACAAAAATATTTTTTTTGTCATGCATCCGATTTCACCTTGAGAGATGCACACGCCTGATGAAGCTAGTTTGTCTAGCGAAATATTGCGTAATTCTATTTAAAATCTAATAGAACTTTTTAATGTATCAATTAGCGTGTTTAAGTTATATTCTTAGACATTAATATATAAAGTGGGTGGCGCATATTCGCCTTGGACACATTTTCGCTGTTTTGCTATTTCTTCTGTAAAATTTTTGTGCCTTTACCCAATACTTGCCTAAAAAGATGGTAAAGGCTGTTTGTAATGTTCGAACTGTTGATATTCCTCTTTACCCCATTTCCAAGGTTATTCGCACATATAAAGAAATACGCAGGTGTTTTTAAACGATTTTGGCAATTATGTAAGATTTATATGGCAATCATGCACAGTCTTAACGTAAATATTTGTGAGAAAAATCGTATAGGAATGATCTCTCAAGCTAATTCATGTTATTGAAAACATTCGTTTTTTTATATTATACCAGGATAATGAGGATGGTCATGTCATACATTGCGGCGAAAATGTGTTCCCCATGGTACACGAACAATTTGATTACCTCTTGAGTTGCATTTGTTTTTAGAACATTTAACCTATGTTTTGAAGATGATTCCTTTATCAAACATTTTTTTCATATAGTTAAATTTCTGAAACCTACATAAAAAGTTCCAAATATTCAAATGTAGGTCGGATGTAAGTGGGAATGTACGAATTATGCTGCGAATATGGGTCACTCATTCTATATATATATGTTTTAAGAACAATATGAAATAGTCTGGCCAAATGGACTATGGCTGAAACGAATGTGACCGAACTAGTAACCCTGCAGGCGAAATGTCTAGAAAGCGTCTATTTTTGTTTATTCCTTATTTTTTTCTCCCATTTACTGAAGTATTGGCCCATTATAGTCTAGTGTGTATTCTTGTAGTTTTTGTTGGCATCCTTGTCGGAGGCAGATTTAGGAAAGTGGTTGGTTGATGGTTTTAAATGCATAGACTTTTTCCATTTCCCTACAAATATTGCCCTTTTTTCAAAATCCTTGATTCACATCTGCTTGTTGAGTAATTGGTAGTTCTCATGTGACAACAACAAAAAAAAAAACCAATATTTACAATAAAAGACTCAATGTTATAACTTCAAATGAACAGACAGATATACTACAAATTATTACGACTGTCATGATTGCTTTTGTTGATGGTCATGTTGATAGTTCGGGAATAAAACTTGAACTTGTTTATGAAACAATATCAATGATAACATTACTTACGTCCTCTGTGACTTTTGAAGCATCAGCTACAACTCTTCGTTTTATGCTATCAGATACAAAGCGGAATTTGTATAGTCTACACTTTCTTGTCAATACAAACTTTCGGTAAAGGCAGAAATCTATTTTAAGACCGATAAGCCATGTAGAGCCAATGAAAAGCTTTCATAAACGGAAATCCCCTTATAGGGTGAAGGTCGATCGGTTTTCAGAAAATTCAGTTAACCCAGAAAAATACTACAGTATCGTGAAACAGTTTTATATTGTAGCTGGGTTTTTCTAAATTTTAGAAATAGCCTTTCAAGACCCAAAAATAAAATTAAATATATGTAGGTGTAAGATGCCTGGCATTTACCTTTGCTTTAATATTGTGTCATAATGTATAATTATGTCTCTATACTATATAGAGCTGCAGTAGATAGTGTCACATCTTTGTCCCAGCTAGGTCATATACATATTAGTCTAAGCGAAGATGGAATTTTGCATTAATCTTTAGAGAACAGTTATAATTAGATATGTTTACAGAAACTGAACGGAAAAGTATTTAAAAACCTAGGTTTAAGTCACTCTACAACCAATCAATCGTACGTCGAAATTTTTCTATATGTTTCATCAGAGACATATAATAATGTATTATATGTCTCTGGTTTCATTAACTGTATATTCTATCAATCAAGTAATTCTTTACCTCTGTATTGTTCTTTTGTATTTGTTTAATTGTTTGATTATAGTTATAATCTCATGTTGCCCCTTGTGGGGCCATTAATTTGGAATAAAGTATATTCTATTCTCCGTCATTTGGTCTATATAGGGTGTATAGAGAGAATTTATATAGTAAATACACAGTCTTGGGTCAAAAGTGAAAATTCCCTTATTATTTCATATAAAATCAAATGTTTAATAAAAATTCTACTGAAGATATTTCTTGTCCAAATTGATTGATTTTTTTTCTTCATTAAATACAGAAACGTCTGTAGTTTCTTGCAATAATTATGAACTATATTAATGTTTTATAATTTTTGGGAAATTACTGTATATAAAAATATAACGACAAACATGAATTTCTGCATGAAATAATCATATTGCTATATATAGGAAAAAAATGACACTTATAATTTCAATATTTGTATACAAATAAAGATGTCTCAGTAATGACATGTCATAAAGATATGCCAGTCACAATGACAATAAAAAACTATACACATTTGTTTGTTTAAAATTAAAAATTTTGTTAAAATCGGACCTCAAATTAGTTTTTGACAATGTTTTTAAAAAATGGTTTTTAGATGAAATAATAGGGAAATTTGGGATAGGTGAAACACTTTTGATCTAAGACTGTACTATACAAATCCTTGGTCCCACATACATGAAGCATTAATTAATTGATAAAGTAGCTTGAATAACTGCTGTGACTTAATTAAAATACTGACATCAAAGAAGGGGTCTAAAAAAAAGGGGGGGGGGGTGTAATGGGTAAGAAAGTGTTTTGATATTTTTTCAAACATATGTTTTCGATTCCAGACACTTTTAAAGCATTATAACTTGATAAAGCATTAAAAAAAACTATGATTATTTGTAAAGTCTGACTGAAAAGGGGTGGGGGTAATTTTCCGATATGGGAGGGGTGTAAAAATAACATGGATAAGAAAAATAGTTGTAATATATTCAACATGTTTTAAGCTCACCTGCCTCGAAGGGCCTTGTGAGCCCTTTGATATCACTTTCACTCTGTTGTCTGTCCGTCCGTTTTCTGTCGTCCGCAACATTTACTTTTAAAAATTTTTCCTCCTGTGAAACTACTCAACCGATTGAAACAAAAGTTTGTCTTCTTCATCTGTACCACTGGGCGTTTAGCAACCAACAATCAATCAATCTTCATCTGTAGGATGTCAACTATAAAGTTGGTGATTTTCGTCCAGTTTGATCAATGAACATGGTCACTATGTATAGAAATAGAACATGGGGGAATATCTGTCCACCAGTTTTGGAGTTATTGCCCATGAATTGTTGATTTTCACCTTTTGGGCATTTCCTTGGTGTTGTTTCAAAAACTATAGGAGTTCGGATAAATGTGTAATGCAAAAATTATCACCATAACAAGATGTATCCACCCTAAAAATTGGAGAAAACTCTGACTACTTATTTTGGGGTTATTGCCCGTATTATGTATTTTTTAAACAATGTTTAGCAGTTGTTGGCTGTTATCGTGAAAACTATAGGAGCTAGTGTAGATTGCAATAATGATAAGCACCACATGATCTATTAACCCTGAAAATTTCAGAAAAATCAGTCAACCTGTATTTGGAGTTATTGACCCTGAAATGTCCATATTTTGCAGTTTTTCGTTGTTATCGTGAAAAAATAGCAGCCCGGCACTCAAAGCTAGGGTTAAACTCGGACTATTATACTATATATTATGTCCCAGGTTTAAAGTGTATAATACAAAAATTATCAGCACGGCAAGATCTATAACCCTGAAAATGTAAAAAAAAAATCTGTCAACCTGTGTTTAAGTTATTGCCCTTGAACTAAATATAGCGATTTATATAGAGTTTTGCTATTTTGTTTGGTCGTATTTCTTATTTTGTTTCAGACTAAATAAAGTAAAATTTATTGAAATCATTGACATTCGAAAATTGAAGCCTGACTACTCTTCGTTGTCAAAACAAACTTGAAATAAACGCTATGTTCGACTAATATGTAGAGCTAAAGCAGGTTTTTGGTGCACTTTGAAAAGGACAACTATGTGCAACTGTAGACACGTGACTCAAGGACTATACAATTTATGAAACTGACTAGAGCACCAAACCTAAATAACGATCTAGTCCATGGCGCAATAAAGTACTGCTGCGTTCATGGGGCAAAGACCACAAACCTGGTCATCGACTGGTTAGGGAGCTACCATTTGATTTTTGTGGGGCGGGGGCTAGGATGAAATTTTGAAAAAAAAAGGCAGGACAGGAGTTTTGAGTAAAAAAAAAGGCAGGATGAGCAACTTGGCAAAAAAAAAAAGGCAGGATGACAATTTATGTAAAAAAAGTCAGGATAAACTAATAAAAAAAAAGGCAGGACCGAATAGAGTGAAAAATAAAAAGGCAGGACAGAGATTACAACTAAAAAAAATCCAGGACAAAATTTTTCATCCTAGCCCCGCCCCCATAAAAATCAAATGGTAGCTCCTTTAGTCAAGTTGTTTCATTAATACATGTACATGTATCTTGATCTATCTTCGTTTTTATCTTCACGGTAACTAGCTATATCGTCAGATCATATGTTTTCGTACATCATATGAATTCGTACTATGGGAAATTGTGACGTCACAATGCATTCTAAATAGCACAAAAACCCATATGAGATGACAAGCAGTACAGAAAATAACATTGTCAAAACTTGCGAAATTGTCCGTCATTCAACATCTTTCAATCGATTTAAACCAGTGCGTTCTTATGTAGTGCATAATATTATAAACCAAAAATAACCAATAAAGCATAATTGTGTTATTCTCCGGCGCTAAACAACATATTAACCAACTATTCGAAAAACCCTATCCAACAAGTGCCATGTCTGCAGCATAATATTGCATGTGCAAGACGTCTGCAGCATAATATTGCATGTGCAAGACTAAAAAATGCAACAAAAGTAAAGCACTGGTTTTGTAACACTTGTAAAGCATTTTGAAGTTGTTCAGTTTTACTTTTAATTTCAAAACCTATAGTATGTTTTTATTACGATTTTTAATTAGAATATCAATTTTAATATGCATGCTTTGCTTATGTAATTATATTTTTTAAAAAGATATTTTTTTGTTGTATGTAATTAAAGTAACTTTTAATTTCAAAACTTACGGGATATTTTTATACCCCCGCTTTAAAAAAGTGGTGGTATACTATTTTACCTCTATCCGTCCGTCCGTCCATCCGTCAGTCAGTCTGTCCGTCCGTCCGTCCCATAAATATTTTTCATCGCATCTTTCTCAGGAACTACATTACAAGGATTTCTGAAATTTGGTTTCAGGGTTTATATGAGTCAGCTATACCGTGTGATGCGTTTTCAGATTCATCACTCAACAACTTCCTGTTTACCTTATACTTTTAGCGGGTGGGGGTATCATTAGTGAGCAGTAGCTCACAGATTCACTTGTTTATTAGAATATCAATTTTGATATGCATGCATGCATGCTTTGCTTATGTATACATTTTTAAAGAAGACGGAGATTTTTTATTAATATGTTAAAGTGTTTCTACATTTCTTTCTATTCTTAATTAATATACTAAAAAATCTTCATTAAGAATGGCAAAATAGCAAAACTCGTTATAAATCGCTATTCTGTCGGCTCCGGCAAAGTAACGCTAAGGAATCTATTTTGCCAGAGCCGGTAAAATAGCCACTGCCTTAATTTTTTTCGAAGTTGATGATTTCAACTTCACCATTTGGAGCTCTTGGTTTAATAGCTTCATTGTGAGCAGCAACCCTCTATCAAGGAAATTGTGATAGGAAATGCAAGCTGTAAAAGTAAGAAAACGTCTTAAAAATTATTTTCGTATAGTTCCAAATACTTATTTGATCAGATGGACAGGCAGGGGTAAAACTGCTAACCCCCTCCTTTCAGAGCAGTGGTACAATAACTTGACCAAGAAGTTTGAATTACTATGACGATCTGAAATTATGACATCTATAAAAGGGAGGAATTGGGCGATTTTTCATGGTAGGGGATTCCAAATAACAAGGTTAAGGGAAAGTGTTGTGATATCTTATCAAACATTTGTTTTTTTCCCTTCCAGTTACTTTTCAGAGCCTAATTACTATGATGATTTGAAATTTTGGCATCTAAAAAGGAGGGATGGGGTTATTTTCTATGTAAGGAGGTCAAAATATCATGGCTAAGAATAATGTATCTCTTAAAGCATGTTTTTGATGACAGGTAAGTTTTATAGCATTATTAGTAGATAAGTTAAATAAAATGCTTTCATTATTTGGAATTCAAACATCTTAAAGGGGGATGGTTATTTCCTGTTGCAGAAAGGTCAAAATACCATGGATTAGAAAAAAGTAGTGTGATATTTTTTTCAAACAAATGTTTCTCATTCCACATACCTTATTTAGCATTATAGTAGGAAAAGTAGTTTAAATAAACTATGATTTGAAATTCTGACATAAAAAAGGGTGTTGCAAAATACCATGGCTAAAGAAAAGTGTTATAATTTTGTTTTCGAACAAAACATTTGAATTACAGATACCAATGTAAGCAATATAACTTTATAAAGTAGTTTAACTAACTGATGCTTTGAAATTCTTACATCTACAGGGGGAAGGGGGTCAAGGTAAGGGTCAACTTTCCATGGTAGAGGGTTCAAAATACTGTGGCTAAGAAAAGGTTTCATAAAATTTTATCAAATGTATGTTTTTCATTCCTTAAGCTTCATAAATTGTTAAAAACGCTATTATAATTGAAAATTCTGACATCTAAAAGGGGGTTAATTTTTCGTAGTAGGGGTCAAAATACTATGACTAAGAAAATAAAATGCTCCGTGGGGCAAAGCTTGATACGACCACAGAGGTTGAACACTGAACGGTTGGGGCAAGTATGGACACTACATTCAAGCTTGATACAGCTCTGAATTTGGATGGTGATTAAATATTTGACACACATCATAGGTTTCTGACACAGAATGAATGTGGTCAAAGAACTGAAAAATTTGAAATTGGACTTTCACCTATTATGGTCCAATATCCAAAATCGTAATACACAGTTAGATTCAGCATATAAAAAAAAACCATATATTTAATTTTGTTGAAATCAAACTGTTTAATTTTGGACCCTTTGGATCTCAATGTGGACCAATTTGATAATATGGCTCAAAAATCTAAAATACAAGGTTAGATTCAGCATATCAAAAAACCCCTATATTAATTTTTTTTTTAAATCAAACAAATTTTTATTTTGGACCCCGATTTGGACCAACTAGAAAACTGGGCCCAGAATCAACAACGGGCTGTCATTTTACAGCAAACCGGATTTTCCTGCAGAGGTCGAACCCTGAACAGTTGAGCAAGTATGGACATTTAAGCTTAAAACAGCTCTGAATTTGGATTGTGATTGAATATTTAAAATAGATTATTATATAATTAATAATGAAAATGATATTTGCAAATCTGAACCACAAACAGGATCATGTAAAAATGAAACATTAACACACACAACAAAAATAAAATACCACATAACAACTGTGACATCTACCTTCATAACACACATGACTTAAAAAAAATAGTTATATAGAAATTTTGATGTTATCATTACTGGTTCATGGGGGGAGAGGGGGGGGGGGGGGGGTGGGGGTCATACACCTTTACTCAAGTTATTGTCTAGAATGGAAAACAAACTTATTTGGACGAAGACGCTGATAACGTCATAACATTATATGAACACAATAATTTTGCGGTCGTATAAAAATATTAGGATATTTTTCAAATATATGTACATGTATTTGTAATGCTGCAATAAGTATCTTGAAAATAAAACATGTTTTAGAAAAACCCCACTCACACTTTGTGATATGTCACAATTACAAATTCTCAAAGCATTCAAACTACTTTATCTAGCTATCGCATTATAATGTTTCAAAAAGTATCTTGTATGAAAAACATATGTTGGCAGATTTATAACCATTTTCCTTTATTTTGACCCTTTTACCATGAAAAATAAAGCAAGTACCAAGGTAAATTGACCCCCTTTTGTTTTCAGAATTTCTAATCATCCTAGTAATTTAATCTTCTTTTTTTTTAAAAGTAATAATGCTTCAAAAAGCATCTGGAATAAAAAACATATTTTGGAAAAGATATCTTGACACGTTTTCTTGGTGATGGTATTAGACTCCCTCCACATTAACATGAAAAAATTGACCATTAGATGTCAGAATTTCAAATCATCATAATGACTTAATTACTTTATCAAGTAATAATGCTTCAAGGAGTATCACTATCAAGAACATATGTTTAACAAAAGTGCACAAGCTGAAATGTCTTGCCTGCTTATGATTAAATTTAATACCATACACCAAATAAAGTTAGTCTATTGCTAATAGTATCTAAGAAACAGACCTAATTACCAAAATTGATTATTGACTAATGAACCATTAGAATGAGGTCAAGATCAGATCAACCCTGACAGACAACCTGTACACCATGCAATCATTCTGTACACCAAATATGCTTATAGTATCTAAGAAACAGAGATAAACATGAAAACTTAAAATTGACTAACGAACCATGAAAATTAGGTCAAGGTCAGATGAACCCTAACAGACAGACATGTACACTGTACAATCATTCCAAACACCAAATATAGTTAATCATAAATGGACAAAACCATGAAAACTTAACATTGATCAATGAACCATGAAAATGAAATCAAGGTTAGATGAAACCCGACAGACGTACACCTAACAATCCTTCCATACACCAAAGTGGTCATAAGGCTTATAGTGGAGTTATGGCCCAAACAGGAAAAACTTAACATTGTCCATTGAACCATGAAAACAAGGTCAAAGTCAGATGAAAACTGTCACTATTGCTTGTATCTATGAAACAGACCAAACCACAAAAACACAACATTGACCAATAAACCATGACAATGAAGTAAGTTAAGATGAAACCTGCCAGTCAAACATGTTCAGGGTCTGTACACCTTACAATCAGTCCACACACCAAATATAGATGACCTATTGCTGAAAGTACCGGTATCTAAATTCTAAAATACTGACTTGACCAGGAAAACTTAACCTTGATTACTGATTCACAAGAGTGCACACACTGAAATGTCTCGCCTTCTTTACTAATCACTGATATTATGTTGATAGTCCTTATATAAAGCTTTATTACAACTGTCACATAAACTTAACATTAACCAAGAAAACTAAACATTGACCAATGAACCATGAAAATAAGGTCAAGGTCAGATGAACCATGCCAAGCAGGCATGTACAGCTAACAATTCTTCCATACAACAAATATAGTTGACCTATTGCTTATAGTTTAAGAAAAACAGACCAAAACACAAAAACTTAACACTGAGCAATGAACTGTGAAAATGAGGTCAAGGTCAAATAAAACCTGTGCGACTGACATATAGATCATAAAATATTTCCATACACCGAATATAGTTGACCTATTGCATATAGTATTAGAAAAAAAGACCAAAACTCAAAATCTTAACTTTGACCACTGAACCATGAAAATGAGGTTAAGGTCAAATGACACCAGCCAGCTAGACATGTACACCTTACAATCATTCAATACACCAAATATAGTTGACCTATTGCATAAAGTATAAGACAAGAGTGCACACGCTGAAATGTCTTGCCTTCTTTACTAACCATTGATTTTATGTTGATAGTCCTAAATACAAAGCTTTACTACAAGTAACACATAAACTTAACATGATCCAAGAAAATGAGGTCAAGGTCAGATAAACCAAAGGAGAAATACATGTACACCTTACAATCATTCAATAAACCAAACATAGTTGACCTATTGCTTATTGTTTCTAAGAAACAGTCTTAAACAAGAAAACTTAACATTGACCAATGAACCATGAAAATGAGGTCAAGGTCAGATGAACCATGCCAGACAGACATGTACACCTTACAATCAATTTAGGCATTAAATATAGTTGACCTATTGCTTATAGTATTGAAGAAACAAACTTAACCATGAAAACTTAACATTGACCAATGAACCATGAAAATGAGGTCAAGGTCAGATGATACCTGCCAGACATCAAATATAGTTGATCTATTGCTTATAGATGAAGAAAAACAGACCAAAACACAAAAACTAAACACTGAGAAACGAACCGTGAAAATGAGGTCAAGGTCAAATAAAACCTGTGAGACTGACATGTACATCATAAAATTTTTCCATACACCATTTATAGTTGACCTATTGCATATAGTATTAGAAAAAAAGACCACAACTCAAAAACTTAACTTTGACCACTGAACCATGAAAATGAGGTCAAGGTCAGATGACACCTACCAGTTGGACATGTACACCTTACAATCATTCCATATACCAAATATAGTAGACCTACTGCTTATAGTATCTGATATATGGACTTGACCACGAAAACTTAACCTTGTTCACTGATCCATGAAATGAGGTCGAGGTCAAATGTAAATTGTCTGACATGCATGAGGACCTTGCAAGGTACGCACATACTAAATATAGTTATCCTATTACTCATAATAAGAAAGAAATTAACATTACAAAAAATGTTGACTTTTTTTCAAGTAGTCACTGAACCATGAAAATGAGGTCAAGGACATTGGACATATGACAGACGGAAACTTCGTAACATAAGGCATCTATATACAAAGTATGAAGCATCCAGGTCTTTTAGCTTCTAAAATATACAGCTTTTTAGAAGTTAGTTAACGCCGCCGCCGCCGCCAGATCACTATCCCTATGTCGAGCTTTCTGCGACAAAAGTCGCAGGCTCGACAAAAAACAGACCAAAACACAAAAACTTAACTATAACCACTGAACCATGAAAATGAGGTCAAGGTCAGATGACACCTGCCAGTTGGACATGTACACCTTACAGTCCTTCCATATACCAAATATACTTGACCTATTGCTTATAGTATCTGAGATATGGACTTGACCACCAAAACTTAACCTTGTTCACTAATCCATGAAATGAGGTCAAGGTCAAGTGAAAACTGTCTGACATGCATGAGGACCATGCAAGGTATGCACATACCAAATATAGTTATCCTACTACTTATAATAAGAGAGAATTTAACATTACAAAAAATGGTAACTTTTTTTTCAAGTAGTCACTGAACCATGAAAATGAGGTCAAGGACATTGGACATGTGACTGATGGAAACTTCGTAACATGAGGCATCCATATACAAAGTATGAAGCATCCAGGTCTTCCACCTTCTAAAATATAAAGCTTTTAAGAAGTTAGCTAACGCCGCCGCCGCCGCCAGATCACTATCCCTATGTCGAGCTTTCTGCGACAAAAGTCGCAGGCTCAACAATAAAATGAGGTCGAAATCAGGTGAACCCTGTCTGAGAACATTCATTTCCAGTTTTGGGACACACTTCTGTTTTAAAATCGACTGCACCAGTAATGTCAGTTGTAATATTATCTCAGGAGTGAAATATGATTTTTCACAGTAAGATCTATTTTCAATGAACAAGAGTGCACACGCTGAAATGTCTCGCCTTCTTTACTAACCATTCATTTTATGTTGATAGTCCTAAATATAAAGCTTTACTACAAGTAACACATAAACTTAACATGATCCAAGAAAATGAGATCAAGGTCAGATAAACCAAACGAGAAATACATGTACACCTTACAATCATTCAATAAACCAAACATAGTTGACCTATTGCTTAAAGTTTCTAAGAAACAGCCTTAACCAAGAAAACTTAACATTGACCAATGAACCATGAAAATGAGGTCAAGGTCAGATGAACCTTGCCAGAGAGACATGTTCACCTTACAATCAATGTATGCATTAAATATAGTTGACCTATTGCTTATAGTATCTAAGAAACAAACTTAACCATGAAAACTTAACATTGACCAATGAACCATGATAATGAGGTCAAGGTCAGATGATACCTGCCAGACAGACATATACACCTTACAATCCTTCCATACAACAAATATAGTTGATCTATTGCTTATAGTTGAAAAAAAACCAGACCAAAACACAAAAACTTAACACTGAGAAATGAACTGTGAAAATGAGGTCAAGGTCAAATAAAACCTGCGAGACTGACATGTACATCATAAAATATTTCCACACACCAAATATAGTTGACCTATTGCATATAGTATTAGAAAAAAAGACCAAAACTCAAAAACTTAACTTTGACCACTGAACCATGAAAATGAGGTCAAGGTCAGATGACACCTACAAGTTGGACATGTACACCTTACAATCATTCCATATACTAAATATAGTAGACCTACTGCTTATAGTATCTGATATATGGACTTGACCACGAAAACTTAACCTTGTTCACTGATCTATGAAATGAGGTTGAGGTCGAATGAAAATTGTCTGACGGGCATGAGGACCTTGCAAGGTACGCACATACTAAATATAGTTATCCTATTACTCATAATAAGAAAGAAATAAACATTACAAAAAATGTTGACTTTTTTTTCAAGTAAGTCACTGAACCATGAAAATGAGGTCAAGGACAATGGACATATGACAGACGGAAACTTCATATCATAAGGCATCTATTTACAAAGTATGAAGCATCCAGGTCTATAGCTTCTAAAATATAAAGTTTTTAAGAAGTTAGCTAACACTGCCGCCGGAGCCGCCGCAGGATCACTATCCCTATGTCGAGCTTTCTGCGACAAAAGTCGCATGCTCGACAAAAACAAGACTTTCCCAAAACACAAAATTGTCTTGTGAAGACTGTCCAGATTGCTTGGATGTCTGATAACCTTTTTTTTTAGGACTTGCTGTGATAACTGCACCAGCAGTTCTAAAAAGGCTGTCAGACGTCCAAGCAATCTCTTGCTGTCATCCATAAAGGTAGAAAAATAACTCCTGTAATCAGTTGCATACATTGAAACAACAAATTAAATACAAATGAATGGTAATCCTTAATTACCTATCTACTATATTTGTTATTTTTGGGCAACAGGAAAATTTTGGCCCGATATAGCAAATTATCTCCAATGCTAATACAAGTAAATACCAAAATGTCTTTGAACTACCACTAATGATTCTCCTTAAACTGACCTTATCACAAACTAAAACAATTTTGACTACATCTGCCGTGATCAGAAACAACCACCCTTAGTTTCACCTTTGTCTAGGCGACACAAAAACTGCGCACAAAGGTAAGAATGACTAAACAAAGACTTTTGTATATTTTTATTCCATTTATACTGGTATAAATATCTACAGATAGGTCATCAAAAGGAAAGATCATAATTAAAACACAAACAAAACAGAATTTTTCTTAAATTTTTTTTATATAAAATGAAGATCCAAGTTTCCAATGAGCACAGAGATACTCTAGTCATCAAACTTATAGCCATACTAAAAGTAACTTATAGCCATACTAAAAGTAACTTATAGCCATACTAAACGTAACTTATTCTCCTCTTTTGAGCTCTACATACAGATAACTATATGAAGCATACTTTTCATATCTTGAACTAAAAATACACAAAGAAGAACATGTGCCAGATCTTCAATGACTTGATGTCAATAAAACATCTTAAATAAAAGTCTCATGCTTAACTTCATTTTACAAATAATCAGCTGTACAAAGAACAAACCAGATCTAAAGAATTACAAAAAAAGTTTGCTGTATATACTAAAATTAATAAAAGTTAAACTGTGAGCTGTTGCTGTAAGTATTTGGTAATCAGGAAGTTGATGAGTGATGGGTGTGAAAACACATCACACAATAAAGCATGCTCACATGGAGCTTGTTTCCTAATTTCAGAAAGCCCAATTTGTTGTTCCTGAGAAGAAAAAAAAATCCTGCTTGGTCATTATGTGTATAAATCTATAAGTATTTAGTAAACAGGAAGTTAATGAGCTGTGAATCTGAAAATGCACCACTGAGTATAGCAATATTTTGGGACAAAAACACTGATGGATGGAAGGAATCTGATTTAAATATAATGAACATTGGGAAATTAATGAATTTGTGACCTAACACTTGCTGCCAATGTTTCAAATGTTCTAAATAAATAGGTAGGTACAATAGTCAAGTATGTAAACTTCTCAATTATCTTAACTGACCTTGGTTTGGGAGGGACATTGATTAGTTAATCACTTTACAAATGCTTTTAATATTTGTTTAAAGTGGGGCGTTTTCCAAACAACATAAACTTGTGAGCAAGTTAAACTTTCTACTTGAACCAAATATAAAAAAAAACCACAGTTGATAAATCACTCCTGTTTGGAGGGTTAAAACTCAGAAGGCTCTCACCAACAAAGGTTTAACAAATAAAATACTTCACTGAATGAATCTGCAAGATTTTAGTATCTTATTTCACAAAAGCGGAAGGGTCATAAATCTTGGATGAATCTGTTAATTACAGGGTCACATCAAGAAACTTTCAGATCCATTGACAGGTATGGTTTCTTTTAAAAGGATATCATATAAGAAACACCTTTTCTAACTATACACATATATGCATGTTGTTTCTATATTCACTGAACTTAAAAGGAAGGACTATTGTGATTAAATTGATCAAAATGTAAATATGTATAAGAATAAAAGGAGATGTTGGGTATAAATATGAATGAGAAATGTAATACAAACATTAAGTCTTAAAATTTGACATCTACAGAAGAAAACTTTTCCAGCATAATTTAAATATACACATTAAGTTACCCTTACCATGGACTGGTGGGCCATTATATTACATGCCAAATCTCATTATTTTGCTCTAAGGGCTCTCTATAATTTTGGAGGTTAACTGTTTGATACTGATTTCATGATTCTGCATATCCTGTCATGTTAAAGGGGCAGTTTGAGCCAAAATTTAATCATAAAACATTGAAATGGAGAAAATAGGGCAAATCTGCAGGTGTGGGCTTCCCTTCTGTGTCTGTTTAATTTTCAAGTAAATAATTTGTTATTTTTCATAATAAAATCAGCAATAGAAATTTATGATGAAAAACATAATCACTCTATAGAGTCAAATGGTTGTTCCCTTTCAGGTTGTTTCACACAAATAATATTTAAATAGCAAACAGATGTTACATTATAATTATAAAGATGAAGAAACATACAAACATGTTAAAAATATAATATGCTTTTCTATGGCACTATCTAATGTGTATACTTCAAACTGCTCAAATTACTGGCCACTTTCCCAACTTCTTCTTTCAGATTACTATATTGGACAGTATGTTTTCTTCACATTTTTACCATAGATAAAGAATTTAATTCACCAATACATATTAACCACTATCAAAATAGGATATTTTACACCAACAAAGGTTATCATGGTTCAACTTGTTAGACATATTCATTAGAATATATGTAATTCTATAAACCAAAAATTTTATAGTTTCCACTTCCAAATGTTGGTTAAAAAGCATTGACTAAAATACTTATAATTTGTATGCCAATAATGTAGCGTGATGGGAAAATGGGCTGTTCAAATATTTTCAAAAGAAATACTAATGAAGTATAAAAATCAAGTGTTTAGGAATGTACATAAAATATTTACTCTGAAATTTAAAAAATAAATAAATGGGGAATGTGTCCATGGGACACAGATGATGCCCCCACTTGCATATCATATAAAGTTATAAAGGGACATAACTGAATAACGGTAAAAGTGACGCTATCCAAATTTGTACTTGATCTGAGTTTTGTGGTAATAAGTATTATGTATAAGTTTGATAACATTTGGTTGAGGCAAACTTAAGTTAGAAAACGGAAACAAAAATTCAGCAATTTTTCCATTTGTAAAGGGGCATAACTCTAGAACAGTAAAAGTGACACCACCAAAATTCAAACTTGATCTGTATTTTCTGGTAGTAAGCATGTGTACAAGTTTCATAACATTTGGTTGAGGCTAACTGAAGTTAGAGAACGGAAACGAAAAATTCAGCGATTTTTCCATTTGTAAAAGTGACACCACCAAAATTCAAACTTGATCTGTATGTTGTGGTAGTAAGCATTGTGTATAAGTTTCATAACAATTGGTTAAGGCAAACTAAAGTTAGTTTATTTATTTTGTATTTACATTGTATCATAGATCAAATTTATTTGTTAAGTGTCTGTTCACTGGTGTTAATATGTCTTTTGATTGAGTTAAGCCATTTCAATTGATATTTTATAGTGTGTCTTTTTATGTTGTGATGTTACACTATTGTTTCAGATAAGGGTTAAGTTTTGGTACCATTAAAACGTTTAAACCCGCTGCAATTGTTTGCACCTGTCCTGAGTCAGGAATCTGATGTTCAGTAGTTGTCCAATGTTGATGTGGTTCATAAGTGTTTCACGTTTTTTATATAGATTAGACCGTTGGTTTTCCTGTTTGAATGGTTTTTACACTAGTAATTTTTGGGGCCCTTTATAGCTTGCTGTTCGGTGTGAGCCAAGACTCTGTGTTGAAGACCGTACTTTGACCTATAATGGTTTACTTTTATAAATTTTGATTTGGATGGAGAGTTGTCTCATTGACACTCATACCTCATCTTCTTATATCTATTAGAGAACAGAACCGAAAAATTCAGCAATTTTACCATTTGTAAAGGAGCATAACCCTAGAACGGTTAAAGTGATGCCACCAAAATTCAAACTTGATCTGTGTTTTGTGGTAATAAGCATTGTGTATAAGTTTCATAAAATTTGGTTGAGGCAAACTTAAGTTAGAGAATGGAAACCAACTTTGGGACATACAGACGTACGTTCGGACGTACATACGGACGGACAAGGGTAAAACTTAATGCCCCCTCCGCTACGGTGGGAGCATAATTATGAACAACCTAGCAAAATACTTAAACCATGACTTTCTATCAGGTATCTGTCCTTTTATCTGCCCATCCATAATAAACAACAACCTCATACATGTCTAACAATAAAGTTTATATGGGTCATTTTCAAAGACTCTAATATATTCCTGAGGGGACATAAATTCAGGTAAATATATAAATACATATATCGCAGAACAATCATGTAAAAGATTGGTGGTATTTCTGATTATGACAATACCAGTTACAATATATTATTAACTATCTACATCATAATAACATAGTTCATACAATATATATCACAACATCATAATGTTTAAAACTTTAAAAATCAACAAGATATAAAAAAAAGTAAAATATTACTAAATAAAATTCACATAAAACAATCCAATGAACCAAATCTATACAAACTTTATAAGGACATTTACTATATTTTTAAAGTGAGACAGCAGATATAAATATGATGTGTTTCTAAGTGCTTCTGAAATTTCAATACTTGTATCACTCTCTGCAACATTAAATTTTTGGGGAGATTTCACAATGAGTGCTCAATGTTGTCATGACATCATTTGAAGTCAGGTCCCAAGTCAGGAGCCTCTGGCATTTGTTAGTCTTTTATGTTTTATTTTTAATTCTAGTTCATTTATATGTTTCAGAGTTTAGTGTGATGTTCATTTTCACTAAACTAGTACACATTTTTGTTTAGGGGCCAGCTGAAGCTCACCTCTGGTTGCAGGATTTCTCGCTGTGACAGTGTTGAAGACCCATTGGTGGCCTTGGGCTGTTTTCTGCTCTTTGGTCGGGTTGTTGCCTCTTTGACACATTCCCCATTTCCATTCTCAATTTTATCATTTGAAATCTGTTTTCCACAAGATTACCTTTTAGCAAGTTTAATTCAGTCTCTTGTTGGAATAAGATATTATTGGTTGGCCTTACATAATATCAAGACTGTTAGGGGGCGGGATGGTGGTGTCAGAAGGCACTATTAATTTTACCCAACAGTGCACAAAATTTTGATTTCCCTCTAATTGGTAAAGCTATCTTTTTTAAACAATCAACACTTATTACATTTTAAAAGAAGTGACTTTAAAAAAGACTACATGCAGGCATTCCAACTGAATTCTGAAGTTGTCTAAATAGTCAATAAAACAATGGGAACAGATGCCTTAGAGCTCTTATTTATCTGATTTTACACTTCTTTTCATTCGTTTGTCATTTTTAGTGAATTTTCTTCCTTTGAAATTAATTCCTTTCATTAATTTCTGTATTTAATGGGAAGTTACTTTACTTAACTGATTAAAATTTTGGGGATATTTGTTGATATTTACAATATAGTGTTAATATTTACAATATAGTGTTAATATTTACAATATAGTTTTGTTTCACAGAAACTAATAAATAGATCAACATATTTTTCTGAGCCGCCTGTGTCCTAGGGTTCACATATTGCATTTTTTTCAATTAGATAAAGCAATTTGCCTCATCTGCTTGATAAGAAAATTTAAAATGCACCATCAAAATATATCAGAAAATGGTTTTATGACAAGGGAGATAACTCAAATTACAAAAACAAATATCTGTCTCTTTTCTATAAAACATCTCCACAGTCTTCCAACAGTTTTATGCTTTTTCTGTAATGTAAATACCTACTAGAACAGCATAAAAACACATGAAGCAGCATGAAAGCATGAAGTGTTACCATGCGAAATGAGCAAAATGTGACCACGCTTTACAGAGTTGATTTGAGCAGCTTTGTAAAATATCTGACCAGTTCTGCAATTTGAATTGACCAACAAGTTGCAATTGAGTCTGAATTTTAAATGAATTGCAACAGATGGAGATAAAAACTAAGACAAATCAGAGTAACATCTAGCATGTAGTTGCATCAACTGAACCTGTCATTCAACTGGTAGTTCATATCTGATTATTACAGAGTTGACCTTTCCTTTATTTATATATGACAAACATTTTGAGTTCAAAACAAGCTTTAGCTGATTTTTTTTTAAATTCACTTATTTCCCATATAAATATTGCAGGTTTGCCCCCAAAGAAATTGGAGCATTAAGGCCTTTTTATGGTCTAAGAATCCACTGGTATTTGTTAACATCTTCAAAAATACATAAAATAAATAAAAATATGGAAGATAACAGAAAATGAATAAAAAATGCAGAATTTTCAATATTATGTCATAGCAGTGACATCATAATGAAATAAGCTAATTCTTCACATATTTTCAAGAAATGTTTGCCCTAAGACACCTTGAGCACATTCAAGAAACAATAAACACCTTTTAATTGAACAGAGTTATTATACTGGATCATATTTTCACCAAATATGAAGTTGTTTCTTGAATATACTCATACGTTTCTACTGTGATATCTACTTTAATGTTTTACATAAAAATATGAAAAAAATTTTTATCATTATTTCGTGCCTTGTAATTTTTTTAAAGTTTCACTGAGCTCCTTAAAAAAATGATTTTAAAATGCAAAAAAATCATAAAAAAAAGTTTAAAACTGCTTATACAGGATGAAAAATATTCTATCTTTTAACAAACTAAAATCTCTGAAATTTGTATTCCTATAATGTAATTGAGCTGTTAATCTTTCTTCTCTCCACGTCTAAAGATGACTTTTTCAAGTCCCATCATAGGTGATTCAAAAGCTAACGAGGCTATGAATGCTGCAGCATATGACAGACACATGTTTGGTAAAAACAGATACATCTACAAATAAACAATTTTTATATAATTACCAGTAGCATATCAATATTTTAAGTTAAAGTAAACATTTTACAATTGGTGCAGAAGTAAATGTTGAAAGGTCAAAACTTTAAAATATCAATAGCACAACCATACATGACTTTGTAAGGGGCTTTTTTTATATCACTGTTTACATTTTTACTCCTTTAATAATGCTTAAATAAATGTGCACATACCAACTTTGAATGAGTTTTTATCATTAATATGCATACGAATGTCATCACTAAAGAACAAAGGAGGAGGTTCGATAACATCCTAAAACGGCCCCTATTTCTAGCAACAATTTCAAATTAGGATTTATTTACCAATATCACAATGAATCATAGCTAATACAATGACTAGATAGAAAATATGTCTTTTTGTTGAAAATTTACGTACTTGCGTTCTATTCATGACGTCACAAATAGCACTCATTTTGATTTTCAACGAAAATTCAATTAAAACGGGTTAATTTCCAATGATTTTTTGGACAGGAAACATAGAGCGCATGCGTCGACAAAAAAGCTTTTTTAACAAAATGTTTGTTATCACATTTTACATATCTGACTTGAATAATTAGTTTGTCGACACCTGCGCTCTATGTTTCCTAGGCCTTAATTTGTTTGAAATCTGGACGATTTGGACAAATTTTGCAAAAATCTCTATTTTTGACCTATTTGGGATGTAAAAAACTAAAACTTTGACAAAAAAGTTCTATTCCAACTTTCTCACGTCTTTTTATCACTTTAAAACATTTATTATCTTGAAACATTAAACTTAATAATCAGGGCCAAATATGACCCTTACCGAACTTACTCCTTTCAGACTTAATGCGTACCAGTAAGTAAACCAGAGGAATTTGCAAAAAGCAAAATAAAACAAGGTCTAGGTTTTCCTTGAAATTTGGCTATATACTAGCTTTTAGTAACTCTTAAATTGGTACTTTGACATTTTGTTACTTTTTTTAAAGTTAAGTAACGATCTAATGAGTCAAGCCCTTTTCATTTGAATTTTTTTGTTTGCTCTAATATTGTTGTGTAAAAGCACTGTCCAAAGTTAGGGGTAGGATTGAACATTCACAAACATTTAATCCTACCACATTCATTATGTGTCTGTCCCAAAGATTATAAGATGCACTAATGAAACTTACAACTGTCAGATCTGAGAAATGGAGAAATTTCCTTTGTACATTGCTGAAATAATACATAATAATTGGATGTATCAGATATGCACAGTATGTCAGTCTACTCAGAGGAACAAATGCTTTCCAGGATAAAATAGTGTTCACAAAACCTGAAATATAAAACAAATCTAAGATATACCACTGTACAAAAGAGAAAGATATTAATAAAAAAAAAATTTTTTTTTTAATAGTATGCCAAAGTCTATCATGTGAACATATGATCTAAATGACAAAATGAAAGTTTAAACAAACAATATATTCATTTTCTTTAAGAATGTTTGCTACTCTTGTTTTTGACTATTTGTCAGATATTCAGAATCTTTTACTTTTATCCATGTAGTGATATTAAAAATTTTGCCTGCTAAACCCCACTTTTCTTTTCATAATTTTATTACATATAGTTTAAAAAACCATTTTTGAAAATCTTATGAAATCCTTGTAATTTTTCATAGTTTATGAAAGAAAAAGCTGAAATTGTTAAATGTATGAAAAATTTATTTTAAGAATCATTTCCCACCAAATTTTCAAGTAAATTTTTTGGCAAAACTTTTTCAATTATAATCTCATATTTTCTTAGAATTTATGTTGAACAAGAAATGATTGTAACAGGATGCTGTTACGAAGTCTCCCAAACGAAGCTCCCATAATTCGTCATTCCCAGGTTCGCCTGACATTGGGCAAAGTCCAGTAAAGTTATATGCATTAATGATGCCTGGGGACTGACCCTGTATATCATTCAAATCATCTTGGCATGACAAACCAGAATATATATGGTTTATGGGTGGGGATCTCGACCATTTACAAGATATAAGTTCATTGGGGGTGGGGGGACCCCTGGGGACTGACCCTATATATCTTTCGAATCTTTGTGACATGACGAACAGGAATATATATGGTTTAGGGGTGGGGATCTCAACCATTTGCAATATATAAAAACTTTATCAAATGGCAGGGGGTGGGGGTGATCCCTAGGGACTGACCCTATATATCATTCAAATCTTCTTGGCATGACGAATAAGAATATATATGGTTTAGGGGTGGGGATCTTGACCATTTACAAGATATTAGGTCATTGGGGGTGGGGGACCCCGGGGACTGACCCTATATATCATTTGAATCTTTGTGACATGACGAACAGGAATATATATGGTTTAGGGGAGGGGATCTCAACCATTTACAAGATATTAGAACTTTCTCAAATGGCAGGGGGTGGGGTGACCCCTGGGGACTTACCCTTTATTTCATTTGATGTGCTTTATCATGACTAACAGGAATATATATGGTTTAGGGGAGGGGATCTCAACCATTTACAAGATATTAGAACTTTCTCAAATGGCAGGGGGTGGGGGTGACCCCTGGGGACTTACCCTTTATTTCATTTGATGTGCTTTATCATGACAAACCAGAATATATATGGTTTAGGGGTGGGGATCTTGACCACTTACAAGATATTACAACTTTGTCAAATGGCAGGGGGTGGGGTGACCCCTGGGGACGAACCCTTTATTTCATTAGATGTGCTTTATCATGTAGAACATTTTCAATTATAAAGATTGTGTCTATCACTAACGGTTTTCAAGTTATAATCATTTGAGAAAAAAAGAAGAAAAAATCCCATAGGGTTCTATAGTAAACCCCTCCCTTCTTTTGGCCCCTCAAAGTACCCTTATTTAGACCCCAATGCACAAACGAAACCCTGATTGCACCACTAGACATGTTAATCTAACATATTGTGAAACCTTAAGTAAATCTGACAAGTGGTTTTGGAGAAATGGTGCGGACAAGTTCATTAAAAAAAGTGGCGGAAGAGCAAGAATAATAATAATAACTAGATTTGCCATTGCAAGCAATAGCGGATGTCACCCTTCCCCCATTGTCACTAGATTGCAGCCAGTTTTAAAATTTTAAACAGTGAATGCACATATATACTGATGGCTATACATCTTTCTGTAATTTTTTAGAACATTTAGTGAATTTACAAATTTAACGCATAATTTTTCCTTTTTTGCCTTGTTTCCATGGTAACGGCAGCCATTTTGGAAATTCCAACGCCAATTGCTGCTTCCACACATAACAGTCAACATTATTCATTAAGTTTGAAGCATTCTGGAATTTTTGAAATTTTTGCTCCTGTATCCATGGTAACATAGTAGTTCCAATGATTGTCAAAATCATTCAAAACCTGTATATAATGGACAACTATATTGTATGAAAATTTGATGATTTTAAGTTAAAGCATACCAAAATTATTCACCAAACCCTGAATTTTTTGGAGCATTTTGACCTTTTTGCATTGTTTCCATGGTAACGGCAGACATTTTGGAAATTCCAACGCCATGTTCCACATCTACCAATGTTGCTCATCGTTACTGTGAAGTTTCAAAAAATTTTGAGCATTTTTATATTTTTGAAATTTTTGATGTAGTTTCCATGGCAACATAGTAGTTCCAATGATTGCCAAAATCATCCAAAACCAGTTTATAGTGGGCACCTACATGGTAAATATAATGATTCTAAGTTTAAGCATCTCCAAATAATTCACCAAAACCAAAAACTGGATTTTTTCACATTTGTTCCTTTTCCATGGTAACGGCAGCCATTTTTAATGTTCTTAAGACCTACTGCAACCACGAAATTTTGTGTTCCTCATTATAGTTAACTATCATTAAGATTGGTTCCATTGGCTCCAAAAAAACTGCAGGACAAAATTAGGTGGGATAATAATAATAACTAGATTTGCCATTGCAAGCAATAGCGGATGTCACCCTTCCCCCTATTGCCTCTAAGCGGCAGCCATTTCGAAAATTTTAAACAGTGAATGTACATATATGCATGGCTTTACATCTTTCTGTAAATTTTTAGAACATTTGGAGTATTTTGAAATTTTTACACATTTTTGCTGTTTCCATGGCAACGCCGGCCATTTTGGAAATTCCAAAGTCAAAAGTCTCATCTAGACTTGCCAGTTAAGAATCGTATCAAATTTCATTAAGTTTGGAGCATTTTGAAATTTTTTGGAAATTTTTGACATTTTTGCTGGTTTCAATGGATTTGACATACCATGTTAAGAAAGTAAATGCCACTTTTAGGTTTTTGGATCATTTTGACTTGTTTTGCATTGTTTCCATGGTAACGGCAGGCATTTTTGAAATTCCAAAGCCAAATTCCACATCTACCAATGTTGCTCATCATTACTGTGAAGTTTCATTAAATTTTGAGCATTTTGATATTTTTGAAATTTTTGGTGTGGTTTCCATGGCAACATAGTAGTTCCAGTGATTGCCAAAATCATCTTAAACCAGTATATAGTGGGCACCTACATTGTATCAAAATATCATGATTCTAAGTTCGTGCATATCCAAATAATCCACCAAACTCTAAAATTTTTTCACCTTTCTTTGGTTTCCATGGTGATGGCATCCATTTTTTAGTGCCAAAGTTGCACTGCAAATCGTAAGTCAGGGTTTCTTGTTATAGTGAACAACCATTAAGATTGGTGCATTAGGCTCTGAGAAAACTGCAGGACAAAATTAGGTGGAAGAATAATAATAATAACTAGATTTGCCATTGCAAGCAATAGCGGATGTCACCCTTCCCCCTATTGCCTCTAAGCGGCAGCCATTTCGAAAATTTAAACCGGGATGCTTATATATGCATGGCTATACATGTTTCTGTAAATTTTCAGAACATTTAGAGCATTTATAATCATTAAATTTTTTTTGACATTTTTGCAGTTTCCATGGCAACGGTGGCCATTTCGGAAATTCCAAAGTCATAAGTCTCATCTAGACTTGCCAGTTAAGAATCATATTAAGTTTCATTAAGTTTGGAGCATTTTGAAATTTTTGGAAATTTTTGACATTTTTGCTGGTTTCCATGGTAACAGAGACCATTCCCAAAATTTAATGACAGGTGCTACAATGGTACATGGGAGGGAACATACCATTAAAATTTCAATAGATTTGACATACCATTTTAAGAAAGTAAATGCCACTTTTAGGTTTTTGGATCATTTTGACCTGTTTTTCATTGTTTCCCTGGTAACAGCAGACATTTTTGAAATTCCAACGCCAAATTCAACATCTACCAATGTTGCTCATCATTACTGTGAAGTTTCATAAAATTTTGAGCATTTTGATATTTTTGAAATTTTTGGTGTAGTTTCTATGGCAACATAGTAGTTCCAGTGATTGCCAAAATCATCCAAAACCAGTATATAGTGGGCACCTACATTGTATTAAAATATCATGATTCTAAGTTTATGCATATCCAAATAATCCACCAAACTCTAGAATTTTATTTTTTCACCTTTCTTTGGTTTCCATGGTGATGGCATCCATTTTTTAGTGCCAAAGTTGCACTGCAACTTGTAAGTCAGGGTTCCTTGTTATAGTGAACAACCATAAAGATTGGTGCATTAGGTTCTGAGAAAAATGCAGGACAAAATTAGGTGGAAGAATAATAATAATAGCTAGATTTGCCATTGCAAGCAATAGCGGATGTCACCCTTCCCCCATTGCCACTAGAGTGCAGACAGTTTTAAAATTTTAAACAGTGAATGCACATATATACTGATGGCTATACATCTTTCTGTAATTTTTTAGAACATTTAGCGGATTTACAAATTTAACGCATAATTTTTCCTTTTTTGCCTTGTTTCCATGGTAACGGCAGCCATTTTGGAAATTCCAATCCCAATTGCCGCTTCCACACATGACAGTAAACATTATTGTGAAGTTTCATTAAGTTTGAAGCATGTATCCATGGTAACATAGTAGTTCCAATGATTGTCAAAATCATTCAAAACCTGTATATAATGGACAACTATATTGTATAAAAATTTGATGATTTCAAGTTTAAGCATACCAAAATTATTCACCAAACACTATGGTTTTTGGAGCATTTTGACCTTTTTGCATTGTTTCCATGGTAACAGCAGCCATTTTGGAAATTCTAACTCCAAATGCCACATCTTCCAATGTTGCTCATCGTTACTGTGAAGTTTCTTTAAGTTTGGAGCATTTTAATGATTTTGAAATTTTTGGTGTAGTTTCCATGGCAACATAGTAGTTCCAATGATTGCCAAAATCATCCAACACCAGTATATAGTGGGCACCTACATTGTATTAAATTATAATGATTCTAAGTTTAAGCATATCCAAATAGTTCACCAAACCCAAAAACTGGATTTTTTCACATTTTTTCCGTTTCCATGGTAATGGCAGCCATTTTTTGTGTTCTTAACACCTACTGCAACCCGAAATTTTGTGTTCCTCATTATAGTGAACTATCATTAAGATTGGTTCCATTGGCTCCAAAAAAACTGCCGGACAAAAATCATTGGAAGAATAATAATAATAACAAAGAAACAGAGGAAAAGCAATATGTCACCCGACATTGTCGATCGGGTGACATAATAATAATTATAATAAAAAAAAGAAACGGAGGAAAAGCAATATGTCACCCGACATTGTCGATCAGGTGACATAATAATAATAAAAAAAAGAAATGGAGGAAAAGCAATAAGTCACCCGACATTGTCGATCGGGTGACATAACTATATTTGCCATTGCAAGCAATAGCGGATGTCACCCTTCCCCACATTGCCACTAAGTGGCAGCCAGTTCAAAAATTTCAAACAGTGAATGCACATATATGCATTGCTACACATCTTTCTGTAAATTTTCAGTACATTTAGAGCATTTTGGAATTTTTCACATTTCAGCCGTTTCCATGGCAACGGCCGCCATTTTGGAAATTCTAAAGTCAAAAGTCTCATCTATACTTGCCAGTTAACAATCATATTTAGTTTCATTAAGTTTGGAGCATTTTGAATTTTTTGACATTTTTGCAGTTTCCATGACAACGGCGGGCATTTTGAAAATTCTGAATTCAAAAGTCTCATCTATACTTGCCAGTTAACAATCATAATAAGTTTCTTTAAGTTTGGAGCATTTTGAAATTTTTGAACTTTTTGCTGGTTTCCATGGTAACAAGACACCATTCCAAAAATTTTAATTACAGATGCCACATTGGTACATGGGAGGGAACATACCATCAAAGTTTCATTGGATTTGACCTACCATTTTAAGAGAGGAAATGCTACTTTAAGGTTTTTGGAGCATTTTGACCATTTTTGCATTGTTTCCATGGTAACGGCAGACATTTTGGAAATTCCAACGCCAAATGCCACATCTATAAATGTTGCTCATCATTACTGTGAAGTTTCATTAACTTTGGAGCATTTTGAATTTTTTGAAATTTTTGCTGTCGTTTCCATGGCAACATAGTTGTTCCGATGATTGTCAAAATCATCCAAAACCTGTATATAGTGGACATGTACCTTGTATTAAAATTTAATGATTTTAAGTTCAGGCATATTCAAATAATTCATTAAACAATAAAATTTTATTTCTTACAATTTTTCTGTTTCCATGGTAACGGCAGCCATTTTTTAGTTCCAAAGTTCCACTGCAACGCAAAAGTTGGTGTTCCTTGTTATACTGACCAATCATTTAGATTGGTTACATTGGCTCTGAGAAAACTTCCGGACAAAATTAGGTGGAAGTATAATAATAATAATAAATATAAATCAATTGTTTTAAAAACAATTGTTAAACGGTCTTTCCCCTCCGAAACATGATTGGTTGGTTGGTTGGTTGGTTGGTCGATTGATTGATTGATTGTTTGATTGATTGATTGATTGATTGGTTGATTGATTGAAAGTTTGCATGACACTCTCTCTATGCGAGGCATCGGACTTGACGTTCATATTCTGACGAGGCTGCGTACTTGTATATCCAGCACTCCCAAACAGACAGCTTCAGGATTTCCTAATAAATAAAAATCCTAACATCTTCTTTTTTTTCTAATTTTCTCTATTTGCTACGAGAACTGATACTTCATGGTTTTTTTTATGTGTTGTGTGTACATTTTGTTTCAACTTGTAGGAAGAAAAAAAATGAGTAACATTTTGTCTTGGAAGTTTCACTTTCCATATTTGGCCCGAGAACACAGTTATTTCGTAGTGCATTTCTTTTAGACAGTAAATTCAAATTAAAAAAATCGCACCTGCTCTATCTCAAAAAGATTTTTACAGTGTAGTGTACTACTATTGATACAAATAATATCAAAATTATAGAAACTTCTACCAGCTCTAACTCAAAATATTGACAATTCTGTGTTAAGGGGGGCTAAAATTCAGTTTGACAGCTTCAGACATTCTAATTTTTGACCTTTTTTAACTGGACCAAATCACTACTTAACATAAAGATTCAGCACCCAAATTTTTTTAACATGTAATTTCATCCCCTTACTTAATATTTCATGCATAAAATATCAAGAAATAAATTGGGAAAGTGTATCAAAAAAAAATGCAAGTTATACACTGTTCACACTAGGGACTATATTTGTAGACAACGAAAACCAAAGGACGATAACTGTGTCCTTGGACCTAATAGGATAGAAAGACTTGACCAATTTTAATAAAACTTTGCATGACCTAAGCTTAGGCAATTATAAGATAGTTGGCCAAGTTTCATGGCCATAGGATATATATTATAGAAATTAGGGCCATTTTAATATTGAAATTTGGATGTTTATTTTTGACGTTTAAATCAAATATTTTCAACTGTCAAGATTTTGGCCTAAAATTTTTAAATATTGCAAAAATTTGCTTTTTAAATACTCTTGAATTTAATATAATAAGTATTTAAAGCAACGGAACACTCATTTGATTTATCAGATTTATTTCAGTTATTCAAAAGTCAAATTTATATGAGCCTGTGCCTGAAAATAGAGATTTTCGAATTAAGGGAAGCCTTACATAAACATGCATTTTTTTCAACCAATTTGAAGTTTTTGAAGTTTTTTAACCATACATTATTCTTCCATATATATTAAATGTACTTTAAATGTAAAGAAAAGTTACAAAAAGCATACCACATGAGTATAAAATGGTCTTAGGCCATGTAAGACTGAGAATTATTTAGAGTCGATTTAGGCCGTAGCCCATATTTACATATAAAAATGCACACAGAGGCTATAAGAAATTGAAATTTGTTACTTTTTGCTCATTTCTATGCTAAGATGTCATGATACAAGAAGTCTAATTGCAAAAGGACTCTTGAATTCAACTTTTTTTTGCAGACAGTATGGTTTGATGACCAGTTTTTCACTTTTCAATGGAAAACTTGCATGTAGTTTTAGTCTCATTTGGCATATATTTGAACCACTTACTATCCTAAAGAAGAAAATTATGGTAGCATATGAAATGAATAGGGTGTACTGATCATTGTAAAGTGTTTTTTTTACAGATTTAGTGAAATATTTGTGATGGACTACAGATTTTATGTACAAAGCTCTTCACATTTCACATACATCAAACAGGCCGTTTAACCAGGGACATAAATACAAATATTCTGCACATTTTTTCTGTGATAATCTACTTTTCTCTAGATTCCGAGTTCACAAATGGTTAATTAAATTTGATTTAAGCATAGAAACACAAATATCAGGAACATAAAAAGCTGTCAGATAGAAAGTCAGCATGGCTCTTAGGCATAAAATGGAAACTGCTTTAAAATGCTTATTTTAGCCGTATAATGCCAAAATGCTTATTTTAACAGAATTTCTGTCAAACAAAGATGTAAATCCTTTACTTTTATTGAGTTTGACAAATTGAAACCAGCAAACCATTCAGGAAAGTTGCCAAAGTACAGAATCTACATTTACGGAATTCATCTCTTAGGCCCGAGAATACAGTTACTTCGTAGTGCATTTCTTTTAGACAGTAAATTCAAATTAAAAAAATCGCACCTGCTCTATCTCAAAAAGATTTTTACAGTGTAGTGTACTACTATTGATACAAATAATATCAAAATTATAGAAACTTCTACCAGCTCTAACTCAAAATATTGACAATTCTGTGTTAAGGGGGGCTAAAATTCAGTTTGACAGCTTCAGACATTCTAATTTTTGACCTTTTTTAACTGGACCAAATCACTACTTAACATAAAGATTCAGCACCCAAATTTTTTTAACATGTAATTTCATCCCCTTACTTAATATTTCATGCATAAAATATCAAGAAATAAATTGGGAAAGTGTATCAAAAAAAAATGCAAGTTATACACTGTTCACACTAGGGACTATATTTGTAGACAACGAAAACCAAAGGACGATAACTGTGTCCTTGGACCATTTGGATATGGATCTCGAATGTTTTATAATTCTAATTTTAGGTCCGCGCGCGTGATGATGTTTTGAAGTCACGTGACGCTCGAATATATATGTCTGGAGTTAGAATATTAATTTCTTTTCAGGGGAGACCGTTGAACAGAGCACATGTGTATTGATCGGAGAAACACCATCACTATTGGTTTTATTATTTACAGGTCATTGATAACGGATCATGCATGCATCTTACGCACACATGTTTACCGGAGCACAGATTTGTATTTTAATGCACGATTAAAACATTTGATTGTAGGATTTCCGCAATATTTACGATTTTTCTACGTCATTGAATTTTATTTCTCAATCAAGCGGACCGCGTCAAACGGGAACCTGAATTGGAGCCGATTTTTGCAGGAATTGAATTTCTATTTAAGAAGTTTGTACATCAGAAGGATTGCATTTTTACAGTCAAATGTACAGGACTGAACTTCAAGGCGAAACGGGATTCCTCAAAGTAGAAGGCAAAAAAAAAAAAAAAAAGGGAGGGAGGGGAGGGGGGGGGGGGGGGGAGGGAAGTGGAGGATGGTGGACCTTGGTTGATAAATTAAGATAAGATGCATGTATACATCATGATAGCTGCAAAGTTTGAGGCTATAATTAGTTCATTTTGTTCATTTTACTATTTCATTGGCATGGAACCCCTAAAACAATGACGCGTACCATTTTGACAAAAACTTTCCAGTTATATCATGTCGCGACTAACATTTTGGTCAAATTTTTTTTATATGGCTTACGGTTTACGTGTTACAAGAACATAACGACAAATTAATTTGGTAAAGGCAGATAACTCCTTTAAGACCTCACTTGATCGCTTCGATTCAAATTAGTCAAAAATTCCTGAGGATGTAACAAACAATTTAGAAAAAGAATTTTGTCGATATCTTTTTTTGTTACGAAGGAGATGCACACAGATGATAAACAGTGAATAGGGAGATAACTCTTGCAAAGAAAATGATTCGGCTTAGCAGGGTGAAATTTAAAAGCGCATAAACTATACAATACAATATGAGAAATATCTAAGCGACATATTGCGAAACAAAAATTTCAAAAGTTGGCGGAAAAAAAAAAAAATAATAATAATAATAATCAGAACAAATACAATAGTTCTTTCCACAGAAAAGTGGAAAGACCTAATAATACGGAAAAAGAAACAGAGGAAAAGCAATATGTCACCCGACATTGTTGATCTGTCGATTGGGTGACATAATAAGAACTGAGCAAAACCAATAAGTCTTCCCAAACTTCGTTTGGGAGACTTAAATATGCCAGTATATCTATTTAGATTTGAGTCTATTTAGAGCTTGACATGTGGAAACAATGCTTGTCTTAAGTTTTGAACTTTTAAATGATCTTCATGTCATTTTGTTGCTGTCCCATTGAAGTTGATTCTTAATATTGTTTTGTTCATATTTAAGGTATTATGATGTGTCAACTAAGCTGATAAAATAAGTCTGATTTTTTATATATGTACCGGTATTCATTTAAATTTCACATTAAAGAACAACATATACAGGCAAATCTGGTCATTGTGTTCATCCACGAAATGAGGGTATTTTGTTGACAAAACTTTAAAATGAACAAACTTATGGGATGAAATTTCCAGTCAGCATCCTATGCCTTGCAGAATTTTACACCTATTTCATACCTCAGATAGATCAAAGAAAATAAATTAATTTAGTCTATTTTTTTTTATACATTCTTACTAAGATGGATTCATTATTGTCTTGAATCCTTAATTATGTCACCCGATCGACAATTGTCGGGTGACATATTGCTTTTCCTCTGTTTCTTTTTCCCTATTATTATTATGTCACCTGATCGACAATGTCGGGTGACATATTGCTTTTCCTCTGTTTCTTTGTTATTATCATTATTTTTCCAATGATTTTTGTCCGGCAGTTTTTTTGGAGCCAATGGAACCAATCTTAATGATAGTTCACTATAATGAGGAACACAAAATTTCGGGTTGCAGTAGGTCTTAGGAACATAAAAAATGGCTGCCGTTACCATGGAAACGGAACAAATGTGAAAAAATCCAGTTTTTGGTTTTGGTGAACTATTTGGATATGTTTAAACTTAGAATCATTATATTTTAATACAATGTAGGTGCCCACTATATACTGGTGTTGGATGATTTTGGCAATCATTGGAACTACTATATTGCCATGGAAACTACACCAAAAATTTCAAAAATATCAAAATGCTCCAAACTTAATGAAACTTCACAGTAACGATGAGCAACATTGGAAGATGTGGCATTTGGAGTTAGAATTTCCAAAATGGCTGCTGTTACCATGGAAACAATGCAAAAAGGTCAAAATGCTCCAAAAACTTCAGGGTTTGGTGAATTATTTTGGTATGCTTTAACTTAAAATCATCAAATTTTTATACAATATAGTTGTCCATTATATACAGGTTTTGAATGATTTTGACAATCATTGGAATTACTATGTTACCATGGATACAGGAGCAAAAGTTTCAAAAATTTCAGAATGCTTCACTTTATGAAACTTCACAATAATGTTGACTGTCATGTGTGAAAGCGGCAATTGGCGTTGGAATTTCCAAAATGGCTGCCGTTACCATGGTAACAAGGCAAAAAAGGAAAAATTATGCGTAAAATTTATAGATCCGCTAAATGTTCTAAAAAATTACAGAAAGATGTATAGCCATCAGTATATATGTGCATTCACTGTTTAAAATTTTTATACTGGCTACAATCTAGTGGCAATGGGGGAAGGGTGACATCCGCTATTGCTTGCAATGGCAAATCTAGTTATTATTATTATTTTTCTTCCACCTTATTTTGTCCGCCCACTTTCTCAGAGCCAAAGGAACCAATCTGAATGATGGTTCACTATAACAAGGAACCCTGACTTCCAAGTTGCAGTGCAACTTTGGAACTAAAAAATGGCTGCCATCACCATGGAAACTGAAAAATGGTGAAAAATATAATTTTGGAGTTCGGTGAATTATTTGAGAATGCTAAAACTTAAAATCATTAGATTTTAATACAATGTAGGTGCCCACTATATACTGGTTTTGGATGATTTTGGCAATCATTGGAACTACTATGTTGCCATGGAAACTACACCAAAAATTTCAAAAATATCAAAATGCTCCAAATTTAATGAAACTTCACAGTAACGATGAGCAACATTGGTAGATGTGGAATTTGGCGTTGGAATTTCGAAAATATCTGCCGTTACCATGGAAACAATGCAAAACAGGTCAAAATCCTCCAAAATCCTAAAAGTAGCATTTACTTTCTTAAAATGGTAGGTCAAATTGATTGAAACTTTGATGGTATGTTCCCTCCCGTGTTCCAATGTGGCATCTGTCATTAAATTTTGGGAATGGTCTCTGTTACCATAGGAACCATCAAAAATGTCAAAAATGTCAAAAATTTCAAAATGCTCCAAAATTCATGAAACTTCATATAATTGTTGAATGGCAAATCTGGATGAAATGGCCACTGTTGCCATGGAAACTGCAAAAATGTCAAACTTAATGAAACTTGATATTATTGTTAACTGGCAAGTATAGATGAGACTTTTGGCTTTGAAATTTTCAAAATGGCTGCTGTTGCCATGGAAACGGCAAAAATGTGATTTTTTTTTTTAATACTCTGAATGTAATGGAAATTTACAGAAAGATGTATAGCTATGCATATATGTGCATTCACTGTTAAAATTTTTTGAAATGGCTGCCACTTAGTGGCAATGGGGGAAGGGTGACATCCGCTATTACTTGCAATGGCAAATCTAGTTGTAGTTGATTTTAATGGGTAGGAAAATACAATTATAAAAGATGTTACCAAATTAAATGAATTTTAACAGTATACATAAATACAGATTTTTGTTTACCTCCATTTCCAGTGGCACAGGCAAATATAACCCAGCACACACAAGCTCCCCATAATGTTCTGTGAACTGTGTTATACAATGCTGCAACATCTACAGACATTGGATGACCATTCATTTCATCATACAATCCATACAGAATAATTATAGCTAGTCCTGCAGCTACTATCCATACAAACAGGTTGACATACTTTAAATATAATATTACAAATTAAAAAACATGGAAAAAGTACAAAATATCTTTAAGACATCATTACTCCTACCAAGTTAGGTATAATTCATTTAAAGTTTTAATGAGCCTGTAAGATTTTAACAGATTACTTCGGACAAATTTAACTTTGGATAACTTTGTTTAAAACAAGAGAGCACACACTGAAATGTCTCACCTGCTTTACTGACCATTGATTTTATGTAAAAGTCCTAAATATAAAGTTTTACTACAAGTATCACATAAACTTAACATGATCAAAGAAAATGAGGTCAAGGTCAAATAAACCAAGCTTGAAATACATGTATACCTTACAATCATTCCATACACTAAATATAGTTGACCTATTGCTTATAGTATATAAGAAACAGACCAAACCATATAAACGTTATATTGACCAATGGACAATGAAAATGAGGTCAAGGTCAGATGAACCCTGTCAGTCAGACATGTACACCTTACAACTTTTCCAAGCTTTAAATATAGTTGACCTTATTGCATATAGTATCTAAGAAACAAACTTAAACAGGAAAATTTAACATTATCCAATGAACCATGAAAATGAGGTCAAGGTCAGATGATAACTGCCAGACAGACATATACACCTTACAATCATTCAATAAACCAAATATAGTTGACCTATTGCTTATAGTTTAAGCAAAACAGACCAAAACACAAAAACTTAACATTGAGCAATGAACCGTTAAAATGAGGTCAAGGTCAAACAAAACCTGCCTGACTAACATGTACATCGTAAAATATATCCACACACCAAATATAGTCGACCTATTGCATACAGTATTAGAAAAACAGACCAAATCACAACTATAACATAAGGCATCTATATACAAAGTATGAAGCATCCAGGTCTTCTACCTTCTGAAATATTAAACTTTTAAGAACTTAGTTAACTCAGCCGTTTCCGCCACCGGATCACTATCCCTATGTCTGGCTTTCTGCATCAGAAGTTGCAGGCTTGACAAAAAATCAAGAAGTTTTTCTACATGAAGTTTCAGAGAAGATTTATAAAAATTGGCTAATCAGAATTAAAAGATTGTCTCTGCCAGCCATGATTTTTATCCAATCAGAACCAAATGATGGTCATGATGTATGGGACCTTTCATACATCAATCTTACAAAGTAGGATTAAAATAGCCTAAGATTCAGAGCAGAGTATTTTCAGAGAACAATTATTACTCATTACAAAAAAAATACAAAAACATAAAATTAATTGTCTTACTGTTTTTCAAATGAACAGTTATTGTACCTAAGACTAAGACATGAACCTTGTCATCAATATTTAGATATGAGCCAAGGCTTTACCCAAAATGATAATTTTTTTTTTTGGGGGGAAGGGGTAAGCCTCTGAATCATATGAATCCATGTGTTACCATAAATCTGTCACATAAGTAAATTTCACAATTATTGTGCTTTTGACATTATGGTGACGTAACAAATGACCTTTCTGCACTAAAGTGTCTAAACTATATCAACTTTATATATATATAATTATGTAATGGCAAATGACAAACCTAATAAAAATGACAATAGATCACATTGGTCTATATAAGGCGAAGTGAACAATTACAATAGGTTACTATTTTGGGTTACTATCATGCAAACATTCTATGTTTACCCTGTTTATCCGACATTTACAGTTTGTTCTGTATAGCACATATCCTGTAAACATTCCCATTAAATAGGGTCCTATACGGCAGTATGGTTTGATGTAGTAGTAATCAAAGTAGGGAAAGAAGTCACCTCTACAAATATAAATCATAAAACCAAATTATACTGTAAATTCAGAAGTTATTGCGATGTTTTTATTACTGTGAAAAATGCAACAGTATCGGTCTGGGGGCAGTAAATTGGTACCCTTTCATGTTATCTGGCGTAGTATAATTGGTACAGTTTAATGTTATCTGCAGTATAATTGGTACAGTTTAATGTTATCTGTAGTATAATTGGTACAGTTTAATGTTATCTGTAGTATAATTGGTACAGTTTAATGTTATCTGTAGTATAATTGGTACAGTTTAATGTTATCTGTAGTATAATTGGTACAGTTTAATGTTATCTGTAGTATAATTGGTACAGTTTAATGTTATCTGGTGAAGTAAAATTGGTACTGTTTATAGTTATCTGGTGTAGTAAAATTGGTACAGTTTATAGTTATCAGGTGCAGTATAATTGGTACAGTTTAATGTTATCTGGTGCAGTATAATTGGTACTGTTTAATGTTATCTGGTGCAGTAAATTGCTATAGTTTAATAATGTTATCTAATGCAGTAAAATGGTACTGTTTTATGTCATCTGGTGCAGTAAAATTGGTACTTTTTAATGTTATCTGCAGTATAATTGGTACAGTTTAATGTTAACTGGTGAAGTATATTTGGTAGTTTATAGTTATATGGTGAAGTATAATTGGTAGTTTATAGTTATCTGGTGAAGTATAATTGGTACTGTTTAATGTTATCTGGTGAAGTATAATTGGTACAGTTTAATGTTATCTGGTGCAGTATAATTGGTACTGTTTAATGTTATCTGGTGCAGTATAATTGGTACTGTTTAATGTTATCTGGTGCAGTATAATTGGTACTGTTTAATGTTATCTGCAGTATAATTGGTACTGTTTAATGTTATCTGGTGAAGTATAATTGGTACTGTTTAATGTTATCTGAAGTAGTATAATTGGTAGTTTATAGTTATATGGTGAAGTATAATTGGTAGTTTATAGTTATATGGTGAAGTATAATTGGTAGTTTATAGTTATCTGGTGAAGTATAATTGGTGCAGTTTAATGTTATCTGGTGAAGTAAAATTGGTACTGTTTAATGTTATCTCGTGCAGTATAATTGGTACTGTTTAATGTTATCTGCAGTATAATTGGTACTGTTTAATGTTATCTGCAGAAAAATTGGTACTGTTTAATGTTCACTGGTGAAGTATAATTGGTACTGTTTAATGTTATCTGGTGTAGTATAATTGGTACTGTTTAATGTTATCTGGTGCAGTATAATTGGTACTGTTTAATGTTATCTGGTGCAGTATAATTGGTGCAGTTTAATGTTATCTGGTGAAGTAAAATTGGTACTGTTTAATGTTATCTGGTGCAGTTTAATGTTATCTGGTGCAGTATAATTGGTACTGTTTAATGTTATCTGGTGAAGTAAAATTGGTACTGTTTAATGTTATCTCGTGCAGTATAATTGGTACTGTTTAATGTTATCTGCAGTATAATTGGTACTGTTTAATGTTATCTGCAGAAAAATTGGTACTGTTTAATGTTCACTGGTGAAGTATAATTGGTACTGTTTAATGTTATCTGGTGCAGTATAATTGGTACTGTTTAATGTTATCTTGTGCAGTATAATTGGTAGTTTATAGTAATCAGGTGCAGTATAATTGGTATTTTATAGTTATCTAGTGCAGTATAATTGGTACAGTTTATAGTTATCTGGTGCAATATAATTGGTACTGTTTAATGTTATCTGGTGCAGTATAATTGGTACTGTTTAATGTTATCTGGTGCAGTATAATTGGTGCAATTTAATGATATCTGGTGAAGTAAAATTGGTACTGTTTAATGTTATTCTTAATACATTGCATGAGGAATAGGTTACCATTTAAAGATACACAAACATTTAATCTATACAAACCCTGCTACAAGAGTTGGTTTCATGTTGTATGTTTTTGATATTACTCCTGTTGTAATCCATGATCCCAACAAAAACACAAACATCACAATACCACCTATTGCCTTAGAGCTGAAACACATATAAATAGCATTAATTTGTAATACTTATATATTTGAGGCAAAAAACATATATGAGATCTTCCTTTGAGTTTTCTTTGAAATGAGAAAGTATGATTATGCCACCTTTTCAACTTATGTGTAAAATGATCACATTTGGTCAAATATTTCAATTCTAAAATGTTTTTGACATCACAAAGACATTAAAATTGATATTTCTTTTATAAAGCTTTAAAATAATATTATTCTTATCTATGGATAAAACTAAAATATTTTTAAAAGGGTTGAAGAATTGAAAACAATTATCATCTACTAAGTTAGTAGATTAGTCTAACCAGGCAAGAACATTGATCAGAGCAGTAAGAACAAATCATAAAGCTGTAGGGATAGGAACTTCTGAAGGAGATGGATAGTAATCATTTGAAATTTTGAAACTATCGTAAACTGTTTCTCTAAATTTCTGCTGCATCATGAATCGTCTGATCTTCTTGGGGTATGGAATCATTTACAAAACTTGTTTTTATCTCTGAAAATTTTGACTGTTTTCTAACAACTGGCAGCCCAAATAGCCTCGGAAACACTAATTGGGCTACAGAAAATCATATTTGATCTACCCTGTCCTCTGTGAGTCTGAACAACAATGTTATCACTGTAGTGATTTTCTAGTTTGTGCTGTAGTTTATCAGTTGTATACTTACTACCCATTTCTTCTTGGGGGAAGGAACAATAAGTATTTAGCTAATATGAAAACGAAAAAGCATTCTGTTTCACAAACAGATCATCGTGTATATTTTCTTTTGGTTCTTAGGAAAGCAACATCATGTTCAGACTCGTTTAAAGAATCAGAAGCATGTTCCTTTTTCCAGTTCAGCAAGTAGTTAGCAATGCATGCTAAATAATACAGCGCGTTGTCCTTGAAGTTAGCAATGGAAAGTCGACTTCGACACGCCTTAATTGCATATCTTGTTGGTATGACTTTTGTCTGTAGAATAAAAATTTGGACCAGCCGAATGGTAATGCCATGAAGCATGTTTTAACGCAAGTTGATTCATTCGCGGAACGTTTTCCACACGCATTTGTTTTCCCTTATTCAAATATTTCCAAATTTATTCTACTTGTATTGGCTTTATAACACGACCAAGATACTTTATTTGTTCTAATGGAATCATTTTGGCTGAATCAAATTCATCATACAGGCGGCGATAAACTTTATCTTGTCTCACACCTTACAATTATTTATACACAAAATATAATTGACCTATTGCTTATGATAATTAAAAAAACAAACCAAAACAAAAAAAACTTAACATTGACCAATGAACCATGAAAATAAGGTCAAGGTCAGATGATACCTGCCAGACAGACATAAACACCTTAAAACCATTCCATACACCAAATATAGTTGACTTATTGCTTAAGGTACCCGAAAAACAGACCAAAACACAAAATCTTAACATTGATTAATGAACCATGAAAATTAGGTCAAGGTCAGACAATATCTGCCAGACAGACATATACACCTAACAACAATTCCATTCACCAAATATAGTTGATCTATTGCTTATAGTACTTGAAAAACAGACCAAACCACAAAAACTTAACACTGACCAATGAACCATGAAAATGAGGTCAAGGTCAGATGAAACCCACCAGAATGACATGTACCCATTACAGTAACATAAGGTATCTGCATACAAGATATGAAGCATCCAGGTCTTCTACCTTCTGAAATAAAAAGCTTAAACAAATAGTTTATGCTGCCACTGCCGGACAGTAATACCTATGTCTCACATACTGCGACTTTCGTTGCAGGATAGACAAAAATCTGGCAAGAATTGTACCCGTCAGAGCGCTAACGAAGCCATTTTCCATAAGTTTAATATTTCCAAGGGGCATTACTCTTTAAAAAAAGTCGATCGTCCACCATTATAGAACTTGTCCGAGATATTGCTGATATAAACCTATAGTATAAGTTTTATAAAAATCTGGCAAGAATTGTACCCATGACAGTGCTAAAGAGACCATTTTCGATAAATTTAATACCGGTATTTCCAAGGGGCATAACTCTTTAAAAAAAGTCGATCGGCCACCATTATAAAACTTGTCCGAGACATTGCTGATATTAACCTATAGTATAAGTTTTATAACTAGAGGCTCTAAAGAGCCTGTGTTGCTCACCTTTGTCTATGTGCATTTCAAACAAAGGACACTCTCTAACATTGTAGACGAGAATAGACTTCATGACAAAAATCTCTATTTTGTTGATCTTGTATTACTGATCTTTTAGTCTGTTTAGTTTCTCTTTATCTTCTTTAGTTTTTGCTCAAAACACAAATGAGGGTAAAAAATATCCACATTTAAGGGCAATCACTCCTATGAAGAGTGACAGTCTACTAACTATCTCGGCAAAATTTGACTTTTTAATAGATCTTGCCTTGCTGATCATTTTTGTGATTAAAAGTGTTTATTTATCTATTATAATTTGAATCATATAAGACATAACGGAAAAAAAAGTTTCTTTCAAAATATCATAGTTTTCATGATAAAAGGCAAAAATGAAAAAAAAAATGGTAAAATTTGTCATTTATGGGCAATAACTCCTAGAAGAATTTGTCTAACAGTTTTGACGTATATGGACAACTGAACAATCGGTAGAGCTCATTATTCTGAACATTATGCTCCTTTCAGATTTTCTCTATTTATTACGGTTCATAAAATGATAGACAAAACTTGCATTTTACCCCCTATGTTCTATTTTTAGCCATGTTGGTTGGTTGGTAGGCGGGGTCATCGGACACGTTTTTTAAACTAGATACCCTAATGATGATTGTGGCCAAGTTTGGTTAAATTTGTCTCAGTAGTTTCAGAAGAGAAGATTTTTGTAAAAGATTACAAAAATTTGTTAAAAATTGACTATAAAGGGCAATAACTCCTTAAGGGGTCAATTGACCATTTTGGTCACTTATTTGTAGATCTTGCTTTGCAGAACATTATTGCTGTTTACAGTTTATCTCTATCTATAATAATATTGAAGATAATAACCAAAAAACTGCAAAATTTTCTTAAAATTACCAATTCAGGGGTAGCAACCCAACAACGGGTTGTCTGATTTGTCTGAAAATTTCAGGGCAGATAGATCTTGACCTGATAATCAGTTTTACCCTATGTCAGATTTACTCTAAATGCTTTGGTTTCAGAGATATAAGCCAAAATCTACATTTGACCCCTATGTTCTATATTTAGCCATGACGGCCATCTTGGTTGGTTGGCGGGGTCATCGGACACATTTTTTAAACTAGATACCCTAATGATGATTGTGGCCAAGTTTGGTTAAATTTGGCACAGTGGTTTCAGAGGAGGAGATTTTTGTAAAAAGCTAACGACGACGGACGACAACGATGACGGACGCCAAGTGATGAGAAAAATGTGGTCAAGGACAATAGACATATTGTGAAAGACTGAAACTTTGTAACATAAGGTATTTGATACTAGGTATGAAGCATCCAGGTCTTCTAACCACTGAAATATAAAGCTTTATACAAATAGTTTACGCCATTGTGGCTGCTAGCAGATTGTAATCCCTATGTCTTGCATTCTGCTACTTTTGTAGCAGGCGAGACAAAAAAGAAACAACCTGAACCAAACTCACTAAATCTGTAACTTCTTATGATATGACTATATACTAAACTTAAATTGATTCAGGAATTACAGAGAAAAGTGTGGAAAAATAATATTTCCAAACTATTTCTATGCTCTTGGTCCAAGTACAACTTCTGCTAAAATTACTCAAATGGAACCAACTCAAACTTAATCTTATGCAAAGAACAGAGTTCAAATCTCCCCAGGTTGCAAGAGGTAAATGTATGGGAAAGCAAATGTCCAAAACTAAACTTGAACTAATCTGTAAAAGGTACATTTCCTAGTTAGGTTCTAAAACTAAGTCTTCAAAAAAATGGTTCTACACATCAATATCATTATGATAAAACATTAACTGAGAATAAGTTAACTTACAAGAAAAGTGGAATGATAATTAGTGGACTGATAACAAAAAACTGCATATCGTTGGCTAGATACCATGTCCATGCCATACACTACAATAAATAATGTATTAATATATATTAACGCTAACATTGGCTAGATACCATGTCCATGCCATACACTACAATAAACAATGTATTAATATATATTAACACTAACATTGGCTAGATACCATGTCCTTGCCATACACTACAATAAACAATGTATTAATATATATTAACACTAACATTGGCTAGATACCATGTCCATGCCATACACTACAATAAACAATGTATTAATATATATTAACACTAACATTGGCTTGATACCATGTCCTTGCCATACACTACAATAAACAATGTATTAATATATATTAACACTAACATTGGCTTGATACCATGTCCATGCCATACACTACAATAAACAATGTATTAATATATATTAACACTAACATTGGCCAGATACCATGTCCATGCCATACACTACAATAAACAAGATATTATGGTTTTTATTTATTTATTCTATTCAGGTCATACAATACAATAAACAAGTTATCATGGTATATAATAACTCTTACATTGGCTAGATATAATGTCCAAGCCATACACTACAATAAACCACCAAGTACCGTGTAAATGCGTTCATCCACATGATAAAAACATTGTCCTCATTCATATTGAATACATTGTTGATGCTGACAGATCTATCAAAATATAACGCTTTTAAAGGTCATCTAAAAATGTTCTTTTTCATTTTGGTGTAGACATTTTCTGACTAACATTTATTTAATACAGGTCAGTGAAAGGGTCAATCATCAATTCAATAGTAAAAATAAAAGAACAGAGTTCCAATGTCCCCCGCTTTGCACATATTTTATTTATCCAAGATACAAGGGCAATAACTCAAAAAAGCACTTTTTTTATTGTTCCTTAAAACTTTTTATAAATATCTTAGTGAAATGAAGGCTTCAGAGCAAATTCAATGTGATTTCCGTTGAAATTAATATTTCCAAGGGGCATAACTCGTTAAAAATATTTGATCAGCACTTATTTTTGAAAATGTCTAAGACATTGCTGATATAAGCCTATGGTATAAGTTTCATAAAATTCTGGCTAGAATTGTACAAATGAGGGCGCTAACAATGCAATTTTCCATATAATCAATATTTCCAAGGGGCATAAGTCTTAAAAATGATTGATCGACACTGATTTTTGAACTCGTCAAAGAAATTGCAGATATAAACCTATGATATAAGTTTCATAAAAATCTGGCAAGAATAGTACACATGAGAACTCTAATGACGCAATTTTCCATATAATTAATGTTTCCAGGGGCATAACTCTTGTAAAAAATTTTGATCAGCACTGATTTTCGAACTTGTCCAAGACATTTTATTTTCGTCTGTTTAATCCCCACGGTTCGGCAGTTCCCAATTTGTGAATTATGTTTTCTTCCGTACGCAATCGAATGTTAATGTTGTTTTTCATTGTTACTATACCCTTAATTGTGATGTTTCCCCTATTGTGATGTTCCGATGTGAAGTGTTGTGATACAGGTTTATGTTGGTTTTGTACATAAATGTCATTGAAATGGCCCCTAAATCTCTTCTCTTTTAAGCTATTGCCTATTTGTCCAACGTACTGGTTTTTACATTTTGTACATTCTATAAGGTAAACCACATTAATGGTTTCACATGTGATTTCATCCCTAATTTTAATAGTGTATTGGTTTGACGTGTTTTTAATGCTACCTGTAGGGCCAAAAATAAAATATTGTTTGTTTCCCATCCCATGACCGACCCGGTAAAATCACTGCGACCTGAAAAATTTTATTGGCCGTTCGTGTCCAATATTTTTTTTATTTTGGTTTTTGGTGATACCTTTCCGATGCTGTAGTCCACAAGCGTTTTAATTCAAGGCATTTTTGCATTGAAGCGTCTAAATGATTCGTAATCGAGAAAAAACAAACAAAATGGCTGGTCACACGATTTGTGTGTCTGCAAGGGTGATCAATGACCATAATTTAGTAAAGAATATCGTTAGTAATAAAATTTTGAAGATAAGCCCCAAATTAATGATCAGTGAAATCATGGACGAAGCAATCGGAAATGCTGAGGTTGATGGTCCTATAGAAAATATTGAATGATATATATATAAATCTGTAATTAATAAGAAAATATGCCTTGGCATTAGATAAAAATTCTCTGAAACTGAACAATACAATCCAATCAATCTGCGGAAAAACAATTCAATGATGTGGTATCTTTAATAAAAAAAACTGAAGCATCTTTCAACCCACTGAGTGCATCTTGATTTGCTTGGTCTTTAACCTCTGTTCCTGTATGAAGGATAAAATCTTTGAGTAAATATGGTCTGAATCATGCTTTAAAATCTATCTACTTTGAATTTTGTACAAATTCAATATAGAAAACCATATCAAGGAATAAAATAAAATAATTTGCCTACCTACCTACCCCTACCCTGAAAACCTCAGTCAGGAAGGGGAAACACAGATATTTTTAATGTTGGCCTAGGTTTCATGAATTTACATAAGTAGCACTGTTTACAGCATGAACGGGTTCCTGGATTCTTATTCCTGTTGGTGATGTCGCTATGTACTAGAATACTTCTTAAGGTTATTGATCGGCGATAAGTTGTTACAAATTTAGCCTGTGCTAATCTTTGGGTGTCAGGTGTTCTTGTAAGTATGTCTTTCCTGTGATTCAAGATCCTATTAATATTTTTGGTATTACTGTTAAAAAATATCACTCAGGGTATGTTCGGGTTAGTGTTTTTTCAACCAGTTCTAATAAAGTGGTTCTATTTTTCTGTTAAGTTTTTTCGATTGCATGAGTTACTACGTCTGGGGGGTATCCCCGTATTATAAAGTTTTTTACGTAAATTTTCCCAAAGTGCATTAAATTCTTCATTCTTGCTGCAGATTCATCTTATTCGTAAGGCTTGGCTATACGGTATACTTTCTGTTTGATGTTTTGGGTAGTTTAATGAATAATGTAGGTAAAGATTTGCATCCGTAGGTTTTTTGTAAAGGGTAGTTGTTAGGTTTCCGTTGTCATCTAAATTTACAATGGTGTCTAGAAAATTTACACTCCTGTTGTTTATGGTGAAGGTGAACTTTATAGAGTGGTGGAAAGAATTTAGGGCCGTAATGAAGGATTGTAGTTCCTCGCTTGAATGGGACCATATTATAAAAATGTCGTCTATAAATCTCCACCATACTAATGGTTTTTTGTGTTGTGTATTTAAGAAATTCTCTTTCAATTTTGTCCATAAAAATAATGGCATATTCTGGAGACATGACAGTTCCCATAGAAGTGCCCATTTTTTGCATGTAATATTTGTCATTAAATCTGAAACAGTTTTCTGTGAGAATAAAATGAATGAATAGTAATAAAATCCAAGTGGGCGAGTCCTTGTTTTCCCTTTTCTCTTATCATTTCCTTTGTTGCAAGTATTCCTTCTCGATGTGGTTTATTTGTATATAGTGAGGTTACGTCTGCTGTGACTAGTATGCTCTGTGGATATACTTTGTTTAGAGCTTTCAATTTCTGTAAAAAATCTGTGGTATCCTTTAGATATGAGGGTATGTAAGGAATGAACGGTTTTAGGAAGATGTCTACATCTTTTGACATTAATGATTGGTCTACCTGGGTTTCCTGGTTTGTGTATTTTTGGTAAAATGTAAAAGATCGGAGTGCGCCAATGTTTTTGTAATAAGTATTGTGCTAAGTTTACAGGAAGTAAGTGATTGAACAAATTCTTTAATTTTCTTTGATATTTTTTCGTTTAGGTTGGATTGTATTTATTCATAAAACATTTGATTGTTTACTTGTCTGTTTACTTCTTTAATGTAATCGGCACGGTTCATTATAACAATTGCTCCTCCTTTGTCTGCTGGTTTTTTTATAATATCTTTGTCATCTTTTAGATCCCTTAAAGCCATGAGTTCGTCTTTTGTCAGGTTCCTATATTGTTTGCGCTTTTTACTCATAAACTACAACTTCCTGTGGTTTTTAAATACTCACCTGTGAACCTGTGTCTTTAAGATTGACAAAGTTGTTTATATAAAGGAAATTGTAGTACCAAGCATCCTTACAATAGTTGACTTCCATTCCATCTTTTTTCCAAAGAGGACCACTTCCAATGTAAGGAAATAATGACACATATACCATCAAGACTAACATATATGGTGGAGTTAATCTGTAACAGAATTAGCCTGATTGCATTAAATATTGAAATAAAGATTAACATATATAGTGGAGTTAATTTGTAACAGAACAATAGTGCAATTTATCACTGTATGAAATATTGTACAAAAATATTTACAAGACTTTTTCCTCCAAATATTGAAAAATTTAGAGTATTAATCACCCCACACACACAAACATTAAAGATCAATCTTATTTTGCTTTCCTTAAAACAAAATAGTTCCTCATAATAAAGATGTGCATAAAGTTTCAAATTGTTGTAACCACAACTTCATGGTAAACTGCCTTAAATCAAAGCCTTAACCCAATACCTTTCTGATGTACAGACAGATGGAAAGACTTATATGGTTGGGCTCACAGAGAGGAACATTTATTGCCTCCAACTGTTGTTAGTTTCTTCACCTGTTACCAATTTTTTTACCTTTTTTCCATTTGACCTCTCATTTGTTTTCGTGTTTCCAAACTTTTGGTCTTGACTAACCTGAACATTGATCCAAATGAATTTTGATGTCATTGAAAGTATTATTTACTTTATAATCCATTTGAAGTGGCTGCAACAATAACCTTTTAATTCTTTTTATCATTTTTTTACAATGGTGTACAGTACTTTCCGAGATTAGCTAATTGACTATGATTTCAAAATACATGTTCCATTAACTTCATAAAATATTTTCTTTTGTTTCTGTATATTTGAGGTGCATTCTGACCAAAATTAAGACACTGAAAATTGAAATTATAGAAAATTAACAATGTAAGAGTTGCTACTCTTTTGCATTGGTCAAGTACAAGACAGAGATCTGTTAAGTCTAAAGAGGATCCAAGCTTGCAGTAATATGTGACCCGCCATGACATTTCCAGGCTGATGGAGATAAATGTCATTATGATAAAACGTTGATGTTAAGTCACGTAAAGTAATCGGGGCATTTGTTATTGAATGTCCAATTGTATCATGCGGTAGTATAAAGTTTCATTTTTTCATGACTTGAGGAAATTTGAATTTTTATATTAAGATATACAAAACAAGTAGATCTTTTACGTAAAATTAATGATTTAGGTTAAAATCTTGTTTAGAATCGCATTCTAAATTCACACAATATATCTTTGAGATTTAATTGCATAAATCACTTTCTACTGAATCATACTACGTTTTCGATTATAATAAATGGTTAAAATTATGTCACCATTGCGATATATCATTTATTAAAATAAAGTACCGAAAAATTAAAACTTTCCCGAAATAGATTGCAGCATGAACACCAAGTTTTTGGAGTAAATCTCATTGTTTCACATTGTAAAGGAAAATATGAACATACATGAATGGCCATACACCGATACATGTAAATCTAGTAAGGTATACCTGCCCATTAGGACCCCAATGGTTTCTCATTTCATGTATGTTCCTAGTTGTTTTTTTTCTTTCTATGACTGTCTTAGAACTAAATAAATCAGATGTATGGGTTGTTGAAAGTTTTATTGCATCCCTTTCACCTACATGCCTTCATATTATTGATTATGCTGTTTGATTTTTCATCTTACTCTGCATTAATATAGCTTTGATTTAATCACTGTGTCAGGACATGTACAATATGTATTCACAATAAGATCATGGTATTCGCTTTCTTAGCATTGATGTAGTTTTCCTTACAAAAAAAAAAAATGTTTAGGTCACTATGAATTTGATTGCATATTCCGGTACATTGTTGCTATGGCAACCGAATTAAAATCTTCAGTTATTTGGTTACTAAAGCTACAATTGCAATTTGATTACTTAAAAAAAGACGTGACCCCCCCCCCCCCCCCAAAAAAAAAAAAGCATTTATAAAATTAAAGCTTACAAAAATGACCATAATTTTGTTATTTTGAAGAATCTAGCAAAATAACTTGTCAGGGTGTTTGAATCTATGTATACTTCATAAAAATGCAAAAAAACTCGTTTTGACCCTGATACCTCCATAAGCCTGAAAATCTTATGGCTGGTCACATATAACTAATGAGTGTTCTAATGGTAAATGATGACTTTGGAACAATTTCCTCTGGTTGCAGATCACAGTTTACCCATAATTCATTATAAACATTGACACAGAGATATGTCTCGCCTTTTTGTAATTTTGGTAGTATAATGCAAATATTTAATCCAAATGGTAATACTTAAACATGTAAACTATGCAAAACATTCAAAGTCAATGAATCATGACTTAATATGCAGGGCCGGTGTATGGGAAAAAAGTCATCGACTCAACATTAGTGGTTCCTCTTAAACTGATCTAATAAAAAACTTTAACATGTAAACAATGCATCACATTCAAAGTCAATAGACCATAACTGAGGGCACGGCGCCAAATCATCTCCTTTGAAATGAGATGTGCCAATGCTAATGCATCTACATACCAAATACCATTTACCTACAACTAGTCGTACCAAACAAACTCACCTAATTACAAATTTATACATGTAAAGTAAGCAAAAGTTTCAAAGTCAATAGACCATGACTGAGGGGGTGGGGCCAAATAAAATCCATGGAAATGAGATGTGCCAATGCTAATACAATTGCATACCAAATATCATTGACCTTCCACTAGTGATTCCTATTAAACTGACCTAATCACAAACTAATACATTGTTGATGCCGTTGCCATTGCCGTCGTTGGGAAACAGCATACCTAAGTCCTGCTTTTTGACTCTGTCAAGGCTAGACAAAAACTATTGCTAAATTTCAAAATATTTCCTTGAATGACCTTCTGCATAGGTGATGAATAATGGCATCCATTGTTCAAGCATTTTACAGCAAATTATGCCTGCCAGTTTCAATGAATCCTTGAGGTCAAGAAATTGGACAAAAAATTGTCAATATTGAAATATTTTCCTTGGAATAGCTAATTTTTGGGAATCACAAAAAAAAAACTCAATTCTAGTGAACATTTAAAAAATTGATAGAACATACCTCCAGAATCTATGGAAATAAAACATAAACCAATTTATCTTCCCATCTTTTCTCTTCAGCTCCTTCATTATTAAGTAAGTTAACAAGAGCCCACTGTAATAAAAAAAAAGCAATGCATTTTCTACATGATGTTAGTACCAGAAACAATATAATGTAATAATCCAATAACAATATTGTAAACCCCATAATTTCATTTTGATGATTTGAAGACTAAATCTACTTTTTAACTGTACAGGTTTTAATTTGAAATTTCCCAGTGTCCTGAATAAATTTTTATTAATGACACAAGAATTGTACGTTTTCTCATTCATTGTTTATTGATGAACAGGCATGTCTTTTAGTAGTTATATGTATGACATGAAAATTGATTAATAACCTGCTTGTCTGAATTAAGTGAACAGTTTTCATCTTTTCATAAACATAAGCTATAAAGTAATAAGCAGTGTCTGTAACATGGCTGTGTGGAAAAATGTATGAATACTCGATTAAAACTTCAACAATAAAGTTTCTGAAAAGGATATCCTGAGGAGGTTGCCAAATTTCACTAAAAAGAACAAGCGTGAACATACTGGAATGTCTCGTCTGCTATACTGACAAATTTCATTTTCCTTTAAGAACATTTTAGTAAATTTTAAAAATATACAATAATTCAATGCATATGCCTGCAATTTTAGAAGTGACTTCTAGTAATCATTCATTTGTTATTACATCCCTATGTATAGTCTTTACATCAAAGAACTGCCCTCTTCACAATAAACTATTGTATAAATATTTCTTTTACTTGATATGGAGGATATGTAAAAGTTACCAATAAACTGTAGATTCGTTTATTTTCATGGGTACAAATTTTTGTGGATTGAGGGAAAATTGTATTTTTGTGGATATTTAATTTTATAGTTTTGCCAAAGTCTACATACAAGCCTATATAAAATTTTATACTTCTTTGAAAATCTATATCCATGGTAAACCTTTATCCATGAAATCCACAAAAAAATTGTATCCCACTTATAATAATGAATCCACAAAAAATTTGTATCCCATTTATAATAATGAATCCACAAAAAATTTGTATCCCATTTATAATAATGAATCCACAAAAAAAATTGTTTCCCATTTATAATAATGAATCCACAGTACAATATTTACCTGAGAGTGAAAAATGTATCAACAGACACTAAGGCATTCAGTATTGCTCCAAAAGACCATCTCTTAAACATCAGTATAGTAAATGGAAGCATGTTATCTACAATTATCATATTGTTTTGTACAATATTATACAGAATATATGTTAGGTTGTCTTTTAATCACTGAAGACATCAACCTTCATCACTTATGGGCATACGATACAGTTACAGGGGAGGTAATGACATTGCTAACATAAAATATTATTTTCTCGATGTCAAACTGTGACATATCGGGAAAAGATGCATTTTTCTACTGATTTCTATCATTCAGATTCATTTAACTTGAAAACGAGTTCATGGACCCCTCTTTTATAAAATGACATTAGGTTTGACTACGTATGAAGATTATTGGTACCAATTTTTATGAAAAATTCACTGATGAAATTTTTAAAAATTAGATAAATATACAGCAAAAAATGTGTTTTTTTTTTTCTAAAATCGTGAAAATTTGATAAAAATTAATTATTTCCAAAGAATTGTTATACAAATTTAGAGCAAACTTATGTAAAGAAGATTTTCAAAATGTTTTTACAAGCATCCGCTTGTGTTTATCTTTTGAAACAAAAAATTCGGTCTGTCTATCCAAAGGATAGAAATTAAAAGAAAAAACAAAATTTTGAGTAAATGTCTAATATTTTGACCCCATTTATGTCTAAAAGTAGCACATGAAGGTATATTTTTTTTTTAATTACATATTTGAATTGACGAGGTGAAAAATAGCTTGTGTGCAAATTTTCGTAAAAAAATCCCCATGGGATCAAAACTGTATCATATGCCCTTAAATCAACTAAAAAAATGTTCCAGATTTTATTTGTCAACAGATAGTATTATTTCTCTCTCATTTCTAAACAAAATTCTTTTAAGATAACAATAGCTTTGATTGATTAAAATGAGTGCCATAAATTATCAACAGTGGATATTGCTACTACAAAAAAAACAATCTTTCTTTTATACATGCTAGCATATAACATTGAGTAACTGCAGAATAGCAGCACTGTACAGAAATACTGTCAACTTTTAAATATATTAAATACTTGAGTGTTAACATTATCTGAGATTTAATAATGTATAAGTTGTTACAAGAGAGATGCAAAGTGGAAAAGTTCTAAAATACATGCAGGTTTTTGTTCTAAAAAACATTTGTTATCAAACAGACAGAATTATGACCCTCTAAAGAGTTATAATAATGCATACCAGAAATTGATGTAAAAATTCCATAGGTATGTCCCAAAATGACCCATGACATACTAATGAATCTAATTCCATTCACTGCATTCAAACTTCCAGCTGATTGATCAGTACTCAAAATTTTAGCACCATTTGTATAAATGGAGAATGAAAGTAAGAGTTTTCCAAGTAAACCTATAAGATAAATAACAATATCAATGCATACCTGCAAGAGGAGATAAAAATACGTAGGTATGTCCTAATATCACCCATGACATGCTAATAAAGCGTATTCCATTCACTGAAGTTAAGCTGCCAGCTGATTGGTTGGTACTCAAAATCTTTGCTCCATTTGTGTATACAGAAAAGGATAAAAGGATTTTTCCAATTTTTCCTGTTCAAAATATAAGTAATGTGTCCTGTTTTACTTCTCACACCAAAAAGTTATTTTTTTTCAATAAAGGATGTAACAATGACAAAAGAGTGGCAGAAGATACCTAAGGGATATTCAAACTCATAAGCTGAAAATGAACCGACAATGTCATGGCTAAAATGTGCTTTCTCCTTTTATCTTTTCTGTTAAAAGTAATTTTCCTTTTAATCACAAACTTACTATTAAGAAATGAAAAGTATTTACCAGGTTTGTATTCCAGTGTCGTTTTATCTCTAATCAATGGCGTGTCTTCTTCTGCTGTTATTTTATATTGATAGTTTTCTGTAACTTCCCCATTTAGTAAGCCAGCCATTGTCTGGACCTTTGACTTTGGCCATTGTATGTAAAGAACATCATACACAGTACCAATTACCATAACTGTTATGAACAGTGACACTATCACTCTGTAATATTTCATAATATGACCATTAACATATAAACTTTTGGTTCCTCCTGTCCAAGGAACAGTTTTAGTGAGCATAAACTTTGTTTAAACTGGTGAACAAAAACTAAAATATAAACTAGTAATGTACATGTATGATACCAACTTCTGACACAAAGGCTCTGAAATAGCTTTCACCAGGTTTCTATTTAACCACATGTTTAAGAAGCTAAAAACATGAGCTTCAATACCCAAATAAACTGCTTTGCCGAGCGCAGCTGGATATGACGGCAGAGGTCCAACCCTGAACAGTTGGGGCAAAAATGGACACAATATTCAAGCTTGATACAGGTCTGAACTTGGATTGTAATTAAATATTTGACACATTATAGGTTTCTGACACAGAATAAATTTAGTCAAAGAACTTGAAATTGGTTGTATGATTTGAATTTATATTCAATTGAAGATTTCTTGCTGATATGAAATACACTGTGCTGTTGTGCAATACTTAGTAAATCTGTTTTCAGACTATATACAAAGAATTAGCAAAATAAATTGTGACCCCCAATTTTTTCTTTGGAAAATTGACAATTTCTTTAATCTTGGGCGGAAAAAAATTGACCCCCCCTTCCAAAAAAATTAATTTTGAATAAATTTTCTTTTTGTAAAATGTGGTACAAATTAAGAGACATCCATACACTTAAACACAAGTTATTGTCTGAAAACTAGAAAAATGCTTGTTTAAGACCCTTTTTGGCCCCTAATTCCTGAACGGTTTGAGCAATCAAAATACTTATACACAAGTTATTGTCCTGAAACTAGAAAAATGCTTGTTTTGGCCCCTAATTCCTAAACGGTTGGGACCATCACCCCCAAAAACAATCCCAACCTTCCTTTTTGTGGTATTGAACCTTTTGGTTAAATTTCATAGAGATCCATACACTTAAACTAAAGTTATTGTCCGGAAACCAAATATCTTCGGACGATGCCGACAACGACAAATAAAATTTTGCGGTCGTATAAAAAGACCTTAACAGAGTATAAATGGGACATATTGAAGATAGAGGGTTAATATCTTACTCAAATAATAGAAAAGATAAAGAAGAAGGTATGATAAGGCCACTTTTTTGGGTTCTTTGAATTTAAACTTCGAAAAGTATCATAAATCTACCAAATAACATCCTTCACATAATGTTCAAAAGACATTAATCCGTCTAAAATCAGTATTTTTATTTTTTTATTTTGTGCTACATGGTTGCAAGATTGCTTAAAACTTTTGACATTTTGTGCAAAACAGTCTCAATTTAGTATTATGTCATTAATATTTAGATATGAGCAACTTACCCAAAGATATTTTCTACAAAATGCATTTTACTTAAATTTTTATCATTGTAAAATATCTTTTTGGTAAAAGCTGTTGCTCATATATCATGTTTATATTTTAACCAAAAACTGTGTGCAAAATGGCAATTTTTGGACAAATATGTAAATTTCAAAATGTTTATTTCCTTGTGACATTAAAAGTGACCTTTATGCAATTAACTGTCCAGATTATATTAAGCTGAACATTTATCAAAAAAATTGACATCATTTTGAAAGGCTTGGACAAGTTTTCTATTTTTGCTATTTCAGAGGCAATAAAATGGCTCTTATCATAAGGCCTCCTTCTTTCCTTTCAATTTAAGGTGGTAATGAGAGTTCAAAAATCTGGTCTGACATATGACAATATAGAATGAGGTCTATGTGATGTGAATGGTAGTAAAAATGGGCTGTATAAGCTATTATACTGGTTATTGGTTGTACAATACTCACATTACAACAGTTGCTCTAGTATCAAACTCTCTGTCTGGATTTTGGCACTGAACTGATGCAGCCAGCATAGTATTATTGGGAATTTTTGACAGCACTGAAATATTTCCAAAAAATATTTAGGTGAGCAAGCGCACATACCCAATGCTCCTTATATAAAGGGTAAAAGCTAATAGTGACCTGATGGCATTGTTTATTCTGTTACTTTTAGGTATAATTTTTTTCTGTTTACTTTTAGATATGATTCTTTCCTGTTAACTTTTAGGTATGCTTTTTTTGTTTACTTTTAGGTATGATTCTTTCCTGTTTTACTTTTAGGTATGCTTTTTTTCTGTTTACTCCCAGGTATAATTCTTTCCTGTTTACATTTAGGTATGATTCTATCCTGTTTACTCCCAGGTATTGATTCTATCCTGTTTACTCCCAGGTATGATTCTTTCCTGTTTACATTTAGGTATGATTCTTTCCTGTTTACTTTAAGGTATGATACTTTCCTGTTTACTTTTAGGTATGATACTTTCCTGTTTACTTTAAGGTATGATTCTTTCCTGTTTTCTTTTTGGTATGGTTCTTTCTATTTACTTTTAGGTATGGTTCTTTTCTGTTTACTTTTAGGTATGATTCTTTTCTTTTTACTTTTAGGTATGGTTCTTTTCTATTTACTTTTATGTATGGTTCTTTTCTGTTTACTTTTAGGTATGATTCTTTCCTGTTTACTTTTAGGTATGATACTTTCCTGTTTACTTTTAGGTATGGTTCTTTTCTATTTACTTTTAGGTATGATTCTTTTCTGTTTACTTTTAGGTATGATTCTTTCCTGTTTTCTTTTTGGTATGGTTCTTTTCTATTTACTTTTAGGTATGATTCTTTCCTGTTTACTTTTAGGTATGATTCTTTCCTGTTTTCTTTTTGGTATGGTTCTTTTCTATTTACTTTAAGGTATGGTTCTTTTCTGTTTACTTTTAGGTATGATTCTTTCCTGTTTTCTTTTTGGTATGGTTCTTTTCTATTTACTTTTAGGTATGATTCTTTCCTGTTTACTTTTAGGTATGATACTTTCCTGTTTACTTTCAGGTATGATTCTTTCCTGTTTTCTTTTTGGTATGTTTTTTTTTCTGTTTACTTTTAGGTATGATACTTTTCTGTTTACTCTTAGGTATGGTTCTTTTCTATTTACTTTTAGGTATGGTTCTTTTCTGTTTACTTTTAGGTATGATTCTTTTCTGTTTACTTTTAGGTATGGTTCTTTTCTATTATGATTTCAGACAGTATTCAGTAATATCTTGAAATAAACTGTTGATACAAAGATATGTCTCGCCTGTCTGCAGAAAATTTGAAAAAAGACAATCTGGTGGACAGCAACATTCCAACAATTTTAAACTAAGTCCCTGGACCATGAACTAGGGGCAGGGCCTTGAAATAGTCATTAAACTGATTTGTACTGATAGTAATGTAACTTTATAGAAAATATCATTGATCTATGACAAGTGGTTCCTATCAAACTGACTTAACCAGAGAAGTTAACATTGAAATTGCTAATTAATTCAAAGTCACTGGACCATGACCTAGGGGACAGGACCTCGAAATAGTTGTCAAACTGATATGTACTGATAGTAATGCAACTTTATATAAATATCATTGATTTATCATAAGAAGTTCCAATCAAACTGACTTTAGCAGAAAACTTAACAATTGCTGATGCATCCTCCTCCGCAATAGCATCCGTCGCTACCAAAACAATACCTTTGTCTTGCTTATAGCAACTTTCCTTATAGGCGATACAAAAAATGAAAGCCCTATCCTGGTGACAAGAATTAAAATTACACAAAATTTGTATTAACTGTAAACCTGACATTTGATGTAAAGAGCTAAAAATCACTAGGGATCTCTCCATCCCCTTATATTTAACCATATATTCAAGTTTTGTTCCAATCCTATATGAGATCCTTGAGTCATCATTAAGAGACCCCTTTTCTGCACTTTTATCAGTTTATTTTTAGGTAACTATCACCTTATCTTATTGACCTAGGAAATAAAAGAGATTTCTCCCTCATTATTTACAGGTTTGGTTTGAATCTAATGAATTATAAAAAAAACTTATCTGGAAACTCCTTTCCTGAACAAATTTCAATTTTTTGTATCTTTGACATTGACCTTTTTCTTTGTCGACCTTTAGTCTTAGAGAGAAGGTATTTATTTTTTTATAAGTTGTAATTGGCATGAACTATATTCAGTAACTGTGATAACATTTAGATTGGTACTATGGGTCTTTTGTCTTTTATATGTTAGTTGTTTTTTGTGCTTCACACTAATCTGATCAAGTCGAGCCATTTCTAACTGATTCTTCCACTTTGATCTTATGTTGTGCTGTTACAACATTGTCCCAGGTTAGTTGGAGGGTTGAGCGCTCACAAACATGGTATACCCAGCCATATCCTATATCATGCCTGTCCAAGTCAGGAGTCTGTAATTTAGTGGCTATCATTGGTTGCTGTCTGTTTATTTATTTTTTTTTATTAGTTGTTTACAATTTCGTCATGTCAGGGCCTTTCCAAGCCGACAAACAGTATGAGTTTTGCTCATTGTTGAAGATTAGATGGTGCTTAAATCCATGTCATTTGGACTATGTTGGAATAGTTGTCTCATTGGCAATCCTACCACATCTCTTTATAGTATATCAAATAAATAGGGATCATCCTCACATTATATCTGTCAATGATATCTGATATAAAGTATATGATTTAGCATCTGGAAACCAAAATGACTGATGGACTAACAGACACAGTGACAGAAAGGCAGGTCAAAAACTATAAACCCCTGCTTCTTCAAAACATGGGGTACTACCATCTGTAAACAGAAAAATTCTCTACATATTTCCCAGTTCCAAATTTTTTTAACAAATGTATTTCTGGGTTTTTTTAAGGAATGACCTTATGACATCTGTTATTGACAAACAATAGTCAGTTGGCTGTTTCTTATATGATTCATGTATCTTGTGAAAAAATATGAATTTGCAAAAGATTCTTGATTTGAATAATTTCCTTCATCAATGAAAAGCTAAAAAAATGGTTAGCCAATTCAAATCTGATTTTTCAAGTATTTAACTTATCTAAAGTTTTTATAGAAGAATTATCCAGAGGTCACAGTAATTATGTAGTATTTGAGATACTTCATCCACACCCCCCCCAGTAAAAGGTTCCTTATTTTTACTTTTTTAATTCTCCAATAATGATCTTACTTAAATTTTGAAGAGTGTAAAACATGAAATAAAAATGCTCCCGTGTGGACACAAATAATCATGTGACTTTAAAACAAGTCTTTATCCCAAATATGGTTCCCAAATTCCTATTCTCTTTCATATTTTCCACTGACCTGAAGTGCTTGAATGATAATGCAACACCATACCATTTATCAATTGTTTTTCATAAATACTTCTACATAAACACAACTAATCAATAAACCTAAAGTCCCCTTACACTTCGTCTGTAGGGGACTAAAAACTTAACATATGAATTACATACAAGAGACTCATGAGAGCCTGATATCGTTCACATGCAATTTCAGTTTCAGACATTTGACTTATTTGTAGATCTTACTTTGCTGAACAATTTTGTCATTTACACTTTCTCTCTTTCTATAATAATATTAAAGATAATACATAACCCAAAACTGTAAAATTTCCTAAAAATTACTTAATTCTGGACAGTAATCCAACAATAAGTTGTACTTTTGGTCTGAAGATTATTTGACAGGTAGATCTAAATCTGTTTAACACTTTCACCTATGTCAGTTTTGCTCTTACTACTTTAGTTTTTGAGATGAAAGCCAAAAACTTCATTTTACCCCTATGTTCTATTTTTAAAAACTGCCGTCATGTTTTTTAATGGATCAAAATCTGAATATAATCTATAAAAAGATACCCTAAGGTACATTCAATCAAAGTTGTTAAGTATTTGGCCAAGTAGTTTCAGAGAAGAAAATTTTTGAATAAGTAATAAGACTTTCACAAAAAATGTAAAAAAAAACATTTTAAGGGCAATAACTCCTTAAGGGGTCAATTGACTATTTTGATCATGTTGACTGATTTGTAGATCTTACTTAGCTGAACATTTATTGCCATTTATACTTTCTCTCTATCTTTTATAATATTCAAGAAAATAATTTCCAACAGTAACCCTACAATTGGTTGTCGAACTTGTCTGAAAATTTCATAACAGATAGATCATGACCCATTTATCACTTTAACTTCCTTTCACTTTTGCTCTAACTGCTGTAGTTTTTGAGATATAAGCCAAAAACTGGTTTTGTCCCCTATGTTTTATTTTTAGCCATGGCAGCCATGTTTATTGATGGATCAAAACTTCAGATACAATTTATAAACTATATACCCTAAGGAACATTCATTAAAAGTTTGGAAGTATTTGGCCCAATAGTTTCAGAGAAGATTTTTGAAAAAGTAATAGACTTGCATGAAAAAATGTAAAAAAATAAACGTTTCAAGGGCAATAACTCCTTAAGAAGTCAATTGACTATTTTGATCATATGACTTATTTGAGGGTCCTACTTAACTGAACATTTTTGCCATTTACACTTTCTCTCTATCTATTATAATATTAAAGATAATAACCAAAAACAGTAAAATTTCATAAAAAAATAAACTATTTCAGACAGTAACCCTACAATGGGTGGTCCAATTGGTCTGAAAATTTTATAGAAGATAAATCTTGACTTATTCATCACTTTAACTCCGTCACTTTTGCTCTAACTGCTATAGCTTTTGAGATAAAAGCCAAAAACTGCATTTGACCCCTATGTTCTATTTTTAGCCATGGCGACCATGTTTGTTAATGGATCAAAACTTCGGATACAATTTATAAACCAGTTACCCTAAGGAACATTCAATTAAAGGTTACAAGTATTAGGCCAAGTAGTTTCAGAGGAGAAGATTTTTAAATGTTAGCAAACATGATGAACAAATTGTGTAAAATTGTCTTTAAAGGGCAATAACTCCTTAAGGGGTCAATTGACAATTTTGGTCTTATAAACTTTTTTGTAGATCTTACTTTGCTGAACATTTTTGCTGTTTACAGTTTATCTTTATCTTCAATAATATTCAAGATAATAAACAAAAACTGCAAAATTTCCTTAAAATTACCAATTTAGTGGCAGCAACCCAACAATGGGTTGTTCGGTTCGTCTGAAAATTTCAGAGCTGCTAGATCTTGACCTATTGAACATTTTTACCCAATGCCGGATTTGCTCTTAATGCTTTAGTTTTTGAGATATAAGCCAAAAACTGCATTTGACCCCTATATTCTATTTTTAGCCATGGCGGCCATGTTTGATGATGCGATCATGGATCAAATCTTCAGATACAATTTAGAAACTAGATACCCTAAGAAACATTCAGTTAAAGTTTGAAGGTATTTTGCCCAGTAGTTTCAGAGGAGAAGATTCTTGAAATAGTTTACGACGACGACGACAGACCACGACGGACGCCAAGTGATGGCATAAGCTCACATGGGGACCTTCGGGGCCGGGTGAGGTAAAAAAAATCATTATGTGGGTAGTCTTGTATCCTTTCCAAAACTGAAATGCATAAATGCTAATACAACAACTTAGTTTTGAAGTCATTATTGTATGGGTGATGAGGCAGGGGCTCAAATACTGCATGCATTTGTGATGCTGGGATGCTGATGCAGCTGTATACCAAATATCAATAGTTTATTATAGGAACATATTCTGATATGCATCCAACCAGAAAACATGTGAACATTGCCCTGGCTGGAAATCTAACACCTATATCTGTGGCTCCAACATTGTCAAATCTGACCTGGTGAAATCAGAAGTGGGACCTTTAGGGGTGTGGTGAGCTAACTTGTGACCTGACGTATTATTTAAAAGGACCTGTGACCTGACCGTATTAAAGAAGTAGGATTTATTGACCAATGTCACAAGGAATCATAGCTAATATAATGACTAGATTGGAAAAACGTTTTTTTTGTTGAAAATTTATGTTTTTGCGTTCTATTTCATGACGTCACAAATAGCACTCATTTTGATTTTCTGCGAAAATTCGATGAAAATGGTAAATTTACACTGATTTTTTTAAGAGGAATCATAGAGCGCATGCGTCAACAACAAATAAATTTAAACCTAATGTTTGTTATGACATTTTACATATCTGACTTGAATATTTTGTTTGTTGACGCCTGCGCTCTATGTTTCCTAGGTCTTAATTTGGTTGGAATCTGGACGATTTTGTTGTAACTTATGCAGAGTATAAGTGTTGTTTATTCAGACGGGATGGTTTCTTCCATGAGATGGGGCAGTCGATTCCATTATAAGGTCAAAGGTCATGCCTAATTTGGTCTGTCTGATATCAAGGATTAGGTTCTCAGATTACAATTGCAGGCTGCCAGCTTCTCACTTTTGATTTTGCTGTTGAATACAAAGGACGTTTACTCAATAGGAATAAGTTTTCAATTTCATTTTACAGTTTTACTAATTACACTGATTTTCTGCTGTTAAACTTGAGACTTTATTGTGGAAGATTGTCTGGACTGGAAATCGGATTTATATAACTTTATTTTCATTCTCCTGCCTTGGAGACACAAGGTATTTTACACGACTTTATTTCCTAAGTGTGATTACGATTATTCAGAAGAACTGTAGACAATTCTTTAAAACCTCATCGTAAATAAGTGATCTCGGACATAATATTCATTGCAGTTTAAATTCGTCTTTCCAATCACTTCTTGACATTCAATATTGGACTATTATTTCCCGAAATTTGAGAACTTGAATCAGTTTTATTAAACAGTTTCGTAATTTTACGGCTATAAAAACTTTAGTAAATAACATGGCTTCTTCAACCAGACGTAACCGTCGTTCAAGAAACAGACAACATCCATATAACAACGAAGAAAATGCAACACAAAGCTCGCAATGGGATATGGAAAATCCAGAAAATTGGACAGGTGCAAGATTTCGGGACGAATTACGGAAGTTAGGAATTAACATTCCAAAAAGCTGGTCTAAAACAGTACTTAAACAGCTGTATCTAGACAACAAGGAGCGCCTATGCACTGACGAAATTCGAGAAGGTGCAACCGTCGCAGCGGATGACCATAATAGGCAACCGAGAGAAGTACTTCAAGACCCGCCCACAGATGAAAGAAGTTCCGCCCCATCACCGCGCATGGATAGTGTAACCGGAAACGACGTACGTGCGGACTCCAATGTAAACAATATGGCCGCTTTGTTTACATCAACAATGGTTAACACGTTTACACAGTGTATGGCAAGCATGCAACCATCCGTTTCCAACATTAGACCAACCATGGATTCCTTCACCAAGACCTACGATCTAGCTAATTGGTACGAACAAAGAAACGCTTCTGATGTCCCGCTTATCCCAGTTTCTGGTACAACCCAAAGAACCGCCGCACATCTCAACTTCAGCTATAGTCCGTCGACAAGTGCCTTACCGTTTTCTCACCATAACAGTGCCGAAATGGATTCAACAAGAAATGGAGTGCGATCGGATTCTTTCACCAATGTTGATATTGTGTCGCCCAATATTCAAAGAAATATTATTGAGGGTAAGGACATTAATCTCACTTCATTGCTAATATCCAATTACGAAAACCCTCAAGCACACAGTATCACTGCTGATGAAATAAAAGTTAATCTATCAAGCAAGCCTGACCCCCGTCTTAACAGGAACCTGAATATACAAGATTTTATTCAGGCCTTTGGCAAATATAAGCGAATCATGTGTGTGTCATATCCCGAAAGACGTGAAGAGCTTGATGCATATGAAGCAGATTTGATTCAGATCCATAAATTTTATGGAGAAAAATTTTATACCTACCATAAGCTGTTCTCTGCAAAGGCAGCTACACTCCTAAGAGAGAAACACATCAAGGTTGATTGGAGTAAAAGAGACCGTGACATTCTTTCACTAGTTAGTGGGGGTATTAGAGTAAATGCATGCAACTTATGTCATCAAGTTGATCATGCCACAGAATTTTGTGCATTGCAGTGTTCTGATCATCAGGGTATACATGTAGATAGCAACTTAGGTTACAACAGGTCAGTTAGACCAAACATGCCAAACAAGCTTGATAAACAAGGTCGTAGTAGAGTATTTTACGACGGCAAAGAAGTATGTAACAATTATAATAATGTCAGGGGTTGTTTCAGAACAACATGCAACCTTCTTCACGCTTGCTCAACTTGTAGATCTACAGGTCACCCCGCACCTACATGTACAGGTAATAGACAAAACCATCACAATGTTCATGTTCCTCAAAAATATTCACAAACCTACAAAAATAACACTAGTAGCAAAGATGTTACTCAGACTAAACCTGATAACAAATCATGACTACATGTACATTTGGAAGATTATTCGATGAAAGCATCAACTCCTATCAACATAGAAAAACTTGAGCATGAGCTGCAGAATCATCCAGATATAAATTTCAGATCATATTTGATAAATGGATTAAGAAATGGTTTCGATTCTATGGTAAAATACGATACATGGGATACCAAAGTATGCAAAAATAATTACTCGGCTAGGTCGCAATCTACAGTTGTTTCAGATTTGATAAAGAAAGAATGTGAAAAAGGTTTTGTGTATGGGCCATTTCAACATAGTCCTTTTCCTCGTTTTAGAGTAAGCCCTCTAGGGGTAGCAACGGGGAAATATTCTGATAAGAAAAGATTAATTTTAGATTTGTCATCACCACACAATGATGAATGTATGAGTGTTAATGATATGATAGACAAAAGTGATTGTTCTATGTCTTATGTGAAAATAGATGATGCTATCCGCATCATTTCAAAATGTGGGAGAAAATCAAGTCTATCCAAGTACGACATATCCGATGCGTTTAAAATTTGTCCTTACAAACCTACGCAGTGGCCACTGTTTTGTTTTAAGTGGAAATCTATGTATTATTTTTATGTTAGGCTCACCTTTGGATGCCGATCCAGTCCTAAAATTTTTGACACTGTCTCCCAAGCAGTGTGTTATATTGCTGAGAAAAACTATAAGGTACAGCATATCCTGCATTTATTAGATGATTTCCTAACAATTGACCATCCCGACAAAGATGGAGAGAGGACAATGGCAATTATGATGACAATATTTAAACGGCTTAACATTCCCATTGCTAGTCATAAAACAGTTGGGCCTACTACTTGTTTAGAATATTTGGGTATCATACTAGACTCACAAAAAATGGAAACCAGATTACCTGATAATAAGGTGCAAAGAATATGCAATTTTATTCGCAAAATATTACACAAATCATCTTGTACAAAAAGAGAACTTTTACAGTTATTGGGACATTTAAATTTTGCTTCCAGGGTTATTTTACCTGGAAGGTCTTTTGTTTCTTATTTGATTAATTTGTCAACTACAGTTAAAGATTTGTCTGATTTTGTGCATTTAAGCACAGAATGTAGAACAGACTTGGATTTTTGGTTACGTTTTTTGTCAAACTGGAATGGCATTACTATGTTTCATGAAAATGAATTTACAAGTAGCTTTGATATGGAATTATTTACAGACGCTGCGTCAACAATAGGATTTGGGGGCTATTTTCAGGGGAAATTCTTTTATTCAACCTGGCCTTTGGATTTACCATCATTGACAAACAACCTTTCAATAGCTTTTTTAGAATTATATCCTATTGTTGTAGCAGCACTGCTTTGGGGGCCAGAGTGGTCTTGTAAAAGAATATTATTCTGGTGTGATAATGAGGCCACTGTAGCTATTGTGAAAAAGGGGAGATCAAAAACTCTAGAAATTATGAAATTGATGAGACAGCTGACTTGGTGTGCAGCTAAATATAATTTTTACTTTAGTGCAAAACATGTTCCAGGTTATAAAAACCAAATTTCGGATGCTTTGTCTCGTTTACAGATCACCCGTTTTCACAAGCTGGCCCCAAAAGCAGTACAGAGTCCATGCATAGTTCCAAGTGCATCAGAAGTAATGTGGCACTGAGTGAAACAGTTAGTAAATTATGGAATTATTCTATTTCTGAAGGGACAAAAGTGTCATATGAGACCGGTTATAATCATTTTTTAAAATTTTTGCTATTAAATGGTATAAGTGTCACTGACAGCAAGCCTCATTCAGTGTCAGAAGATCTATTGATATATTTTGCTACACATTGCTTTCAACATCTCAAACTACAGTACTCTACAATTAAACTATACATATGTGGAATTAGACATAGATGCTTGAAGGACAATATATGTTCTCCTTTCAATAATTCTAGTAACAATTTAGAGAGACTGTCCTTGTTTTTTAATTCTATTAAAAGATTACAGAAACCGATCATTAAAGATCGCTTACCCATAACTTTTGATATCCTTCAACATTTATGTGTTAAGCTTAAAGAAGGAATTTTTTCACCTTTTATTGACCAGATGTTATATACTGCTTTTACAGTAGCTTTTTATGGTTTCTTACGCTGTGGCGAGTTTACAATTCGCAGGTCAAAATCATTTGATTGTAACAACAATTTATGTATATCTGATGCTTTGTTTTATTCTGACTATGTTATTTTACATTTAAAGCAGTCTAAGACTGACCCTTTCAGGATGGGTGTTGATATTCAACTTCACAAGCTAAATCATGATTGTTGTCCATTTAAAGCTTTACATGATTATTTGATTGTAAGGAAAACCATGTTTAAATTTCAAAATAATAGTGCTTTATTTATTGACGAATCGGGTAAAGCTCTAGAAAGAGAATTTTTCATCAGCAAGTTAAAGCATCTTTTGGGTATCTGTGGATATAATCCTCAGTCCTTTAACGGACATTCATTTCGAATTGGAGCTGCTACAACAGCTGGAAAATCTAATATCGAGGATCACTTAATTAAAACATTAGGTAGATGGAATTCTAATAGTTATTGTCGCTATATTAGAACTAGTAAAAATGTAATTAAAAAGGCACAACAAAAGTTATCATCATGATTCTTGTATCTATCCATTACGTCATATCCTGTGTAAAATAATTTTTGCTTTTATTATTATTTTATACCATATAGTGTACATTTGCACATGTACAATACATACCTGTAGATATTAAACATTTGAGTATTTTAAATATCATGTATTTGTTTGTTTTATTTTAAAAACTGATTCATATGATTAAATACATATTTTATTATTTCTATCTTTCATTATCAGTGAAGTATTGAAGGTGTCCAAGGTGTTAAACTTTAAGTCCATCCCCTTACAACCACTTTCCTATTCAATTCCTTGGGGGTCACTCAGCTGTTTCACATCTGATCTTTGGACCATTACGAAATTCACCACTGGTTAATTTCTCTTCTTATCCCCAAGTAATTAACTACTTTTCATCTCTCCACCGTCAATTCAACCCCTTTTCGTAGCACCCTGCTACGAGATGAAGCATCGCTTCATCCCCTTTTGGAACCCTCTGCGTTCCAGTTGATTGGCGGAGTGTCCATGTCCACGGGGCTTGGCTACCCACTATACCAAGTGTCGTCGACAGGGCCTGGAGCAAAATTTTCCCAGCTGAGATACTGACTCCCAAAGGGCAAACTTATATTATATAATAAAAGTGAAACTTTATCAAGCCTTTGTTATCAACGGCCTTATCAATTTGTCGAAGTACTTGCGTCAGGTTTAGTCATTTGTCTGGTTCTGGTTTTTATATGGTCAGTAATTGTGGTTCTTCATCTTAAAGACAAGTTGAGAGACTGTAGCGTTTGGTCCCATGTTGTATATACATGTACATGTTTATGTTGAGTATAATTTGGCACCAGCTGTTCCAGGGTTAAAGAGCAACACTTGAAGAAACTATTATATAAGAGGATCTCAAAATTTAAGTTAGAGGTCTTGAGGTAATCATAAAGCACAGTAGTATCCAGGATCACATACAATGTGTTAAGGGCGTCACTTGGCATTCGTCGTCTCCTATGTGCTAACATGTCATGTAGGTCTCAAGTCATCACTTGGCATCCGTCTATCAATATTACTTAAGCTGTCATTTTCCTCCAGGACGAAAGTATAAATTGTAACTTATGCAGAGTATAAGTGTTGTTTATTCAGACGGGATGGTTTCTTCCATGAGATGGGGCAGTCGATTCCATTATAAGGTCAAAGGTCATGCCTAATTTGGTCTGTCTGATATCAAGGATTAGGTTCTCAGATTACAATTGCAGGCTGCCAGCTTCTCACTTTTGATTTTGCTGTTGAATACAAAGGACGTTTACTCAATAGGAATAAGTTTTCAATTTCACCCACCATCCACCCCAATCTACCACCTTCAATATTTCACTGAATGTGGGAACAGTTCTCAGCAACCCAGTGGTGTTTTATAAATAAATGACCATTACGAAATTCACCACTGGTTAATTTCTCTTCTTATCCCCAAGTAATTAACTACTTTTCATCTCTCCACCGTCAATTCAACCCCTTTTCGTAGCACCCTGCTACGAGATGAAGCATCGCTTCATCCCCTTTTGGAACCCTCTGCGTTCCAGTTGATTGGCGGAGTGTCCATGTCCACGGGGCTTGGCTACCCACTATACCAAGTGTCGTCGACAGGGCCTGGAGCAAAATTTTCCCAGCTGAGATACTGACTCCCAAAGGGATTTTGTCCAATTTCGCAAAAATCTCTATTTTTAACCTATTTGGGATGTCAAAATCAATGCTTAAAAATAAAACTCTGGCCAAAATAGTTCTATATAACTTTCTGACATGTCTTTTCATCAACTTAAAACAAGTTTTATCCTGAAACATTGAACATAATAATCGAGGCCAAATTTGGCCATGACCGAACTTACTCCTTTGCTGAAGTGACCTGGTGACCAGAGCCAATTTTAAAATGTGACCTTGTGACCTAAGGGGGTACCCTATTGGAGCACAGTATCTGACTTTGTGACATTTGTTGCTGTTTACTGACAGAAATTGAATCACAAACATGTTAATAACCCCATCTATTATCAATTTTAGTATTGTTATAACCTCATCTTATTAATTTTCAGTGTGTTGATCACAAATTCTTGAATATAGTTTTTCTTCAATATAAATAAGAAGATGTGGTATGAGTGCAAATGAAACAACTATCCATCCAAGTCACAATGTGACAATTATAGGTCAAAGTACTGCCTTCAACACGGAGCCTTGGCTCACACTGAACAGCAAGCTATAAACTAAAGCTAAAACACCATTTTAAAATTGAAGAATGGTGAAATTAAGAAGGAATCATCCTTTAAGATAATTATACCTACAAGTGAGTGTAGATTTCGATAATCTTTGATCACAATTCGTTGAGTATCATATTTTCCTTTATACTTTTGATTGCATTAAACTTCAGATGGTACACATTTTCTTGTATTCTCTTTGAGGCTACACTTCCAACTTAAACCTTATTTGAAAAATGTCTTTCTTTAGAATTAACCTCAACTGAATTGGTCAAATGAAGTATTTACATCTGCATTGAGATGCAGGATTTAAAAGAAAGAAACTTCATATACCTATCATATTTACCTGTGTTAATCAATATTAATGTATCAGTCTCTGAACATCCATCAGGAACACACACACCTAACCTTAACATGTACTGACCAGCAACTAGCTAAAATTAAACATAAAACAAATGCTTTATCAATTATCATAAAAATTAAATGATTTTTCAATTTAATGATTCTGATGGAAAGAAATATCTTCAAAGGAAGGTGTAGAATATTTTTTATTGAAGTTTGACTTGGTAATTTCCAGAAAGAGGCATAGAAAAAGCCCTTTTTCAACAACAACAAAATATTAAGTAACTATTTTTTATTTAAACTGGTGTTCATTATTCAATAGGGGAAAAATACATTACTTGTATTCACACATACATGTACCTTATACAGATTAATAGCAATATAATGGGGAATAAACAATAAATTTCATTATATGCTCAAGTTAGAGTTAAGCAATTTTGTTTATTGTTTCATGCAAATTATTGATAATTAAACTAAAATTAACCTTAATTATTGACTTCTACCTGATGATTATGACACAGATTTTACAAGTAAAATAGACCCTGATTGTTTTTTCTTGTATATATTTAATTTTTTGTCTTTTTAAAAAAAACAATCTTAATCCTTATTTTTTTAAACATAATTTACAGAATAATTTTATGTAGTAAGATCTAAAGTAATTATAGGTATACTATTGAGGTCAATAATTGTGCATTGAGTTGTGTATTGAGCTGTGTAATAATAACTTGATACAAGAGATATTAACTGTGGTCAACTATGATTGACATAAAGTGGAGTTGATTCCAATTAGTACTCAAACCTAAGATTGTAATTGTTTGTAAATAATGGCAGTTGTTCATCAGTAATAGTTATACACCGAGGGATAGGTGTGTCTGGATAAGACACGCCGTATCCTGAGGTGTATAACTAACTTACACCCAATGCTAAACCCTATATTTGTTAACATTGGTTATTAAATGAAAAAGAATGGATAGCATATTTATTGACAAAATCGAACCATGAATTATAAGAAAAATATTTTTTGTTTACATGAAACCCCACTAGTAACCCTACTTTGGCTATGTTCTTTCAAACTTTGACAAGTGAGTAGATTTTACAAATGTCAAAGTTGCTGTTTTGCATATTCGCGTTAAATCCTGGTGCTAATGTGGATCAGAAGTTCAAGGTTGACCGTTTCGTGCATCCTTATCACAAAAAAAAAATACATCATGCTCCTTGTATGCAGTTGTCAATATGGACGGGTATAAGACGGACGACATTTTGAGTTAAGCGTTGGATTTGGTAGAAAAGACTAAAGATAAAGGCAATATTATAACCCAAAGTACTTACCTGTATCAGTTTAATGAAGGTATGTTTTTTTTTCGTAGTCAGAAATTTAGTTTTTCAACGCTATCAATCAAATTATTTTTCCCTTGAAGGATTTTTTTTATTCAAAATAGATGCTTAATATTTTTTCGCTATTGGAATTTCCTAAAATGTGTTTTTTAATATCTTGAAACAACTTGTAGTGAACACTATTAGTAATTTCTTATGTTCATGCTATTTAAAAAAAATAATCAATTTCTATTGTAATGAATAACAATGGACTTTGTTTTCGGGATGTAGAAGCAGGGGTTTCCAGAAACCCCGCTTGTCACACCCTGTGGTCAAAATCCATTGTCATTCGCAACAATAGATCTATTCAATTTACACTTGTTTCAGAAATAGAAACTATGAAGTATAACAATAGAACTGGGGTGTAATACTGGTGATGTATCAGTGCTCTTACTTGCCTGAGGAAATAATAGGAATATTTGAAAAAAGTGTGGGAATCTACTTTGATATCAATACACATCTTGCACAACATTTTATTTAATTACTAACACTAGCATTTGAGACTGATAAAAAACTTTCACAATTCTTTGCAACTACTTAAATTTAATATCTTACTTACCTTTTCACATTAATTCATAAATATTAATATTTCATAAATTCTGATACCATCTTAAAATCCAGAGTGATCACATAGACTCAGCATGGCTATATCACACACACAAAATATTTCTAGATACCCTAATGATTGTTCAAATCAAATTTGGTTGAAATTGGTTCATGTGGTTTCGGAAGGGAATATTTGACAGATGATAAGTGATGACAATAGTTTGCTAGGTGAGCTATAAAAAAGTCAATACTGATCTTTTGTACTAATTTAGAACTTACTGGATTAGGAATGGTTTTGACAGGAATTGGTATTCCAACCAAACAATATTCCCCATCAAATGGTGCAATTTCCATATTTTCTGTCAGATTACTATGTATAGCAAGACACTCGTCATAATCACCTAACCATGTGATATCACCACCAAGGAGATCAGCTGGAGGTTTGGCTGCTGCATCTATCACTGTAAAATAAAATCATGTGATGACCATGTGATATCACCATCGAGGAAATCAGCAGGAGTTTGGTTGCTGTTTCTATCACTGTAAAATTAAACAATGTTATAACCACATTATATCACCATTAAGGAAATCAGCAGGAGATTTGGCTCTGAAATGCTTTAATGAATTTACCTTCATCAGGAACGCTCAAACCCCAAAACTGAAAACCAAGGATGTATGAATACTTGAGGAGCTATATGATACAATATTCTCAATATCAAGCACATATAACAGATGTCTAATCTATAAGATGCAATATTCTCAATATTAAGCACACACAACAGATGTCTAAGCTATATGATACAATATTCTCAATATAAAGCACATATAACAGATGTCAAATCTATATGATACAATATTCTCAATATAAGGCACATATAACAGATGTTGAAGCTATATGATACAATATTCTCAATATTAAGCACACACAACAGATGTCGAAGCTATATGATACAATATTCTCAATATTAAGCACACACAACAGATGTTGAAGCTATATGATACAATATTCTCAATATAAGGCACATATAACAGATGTCGAAGCTATATAATACAATATTCTCAATATAAGGCACATAAAACAGATGTCGAAGCTATATGATACAATATTCTCAATATACAGCACATATAGCAGATGTAAACTATATGATACAATATTCTCAATATAAGGCACATATAACAGATGTCAAAGCTATATGATACAATATTCTCAATATAAAGCACATATAACAGATGTCTAAGCTATATGATATAATATTCTCACTATAAAGCACATATAGCAGATGTCGAAGCTATATGATACAATATTCTCAATATAAGGCACATATAACAGATGTCAAAGCTATATGATACAATATTCTCAATATAAAGCACCTATAACAAATGTCGAAGCTATATGATACAATATTCTCAATATAAAACACATATAACAGATGTCTAAGCTATATAATACAATATTCTCAATATAAAGCACCTATAACAGATGTCGAAGCTATATGATACAATATTCTCAATATAAGGCACATATAACAGATGTCAAAGCTATATGATACAATATTCTCAATATACAGCACATATAGCAGATGTAAGCTATATGATACAATATTCTCAATATAAGGCACATATAACAGATGTCTAAGCTATATCATACAATATTCTCAATATAAAGCACATATAGCAGATGTCTAAGCTATATGATACAATATTCTCAATATAAAGCACATATAAAAGATGTCGAAGCTATATGATACAATATTCTCAATATAAGGCACATATAACAGATGTCAAAGCTATATGATACAATATTCTCAATATAAAGCACCTATAACAAATGTCGAAGCTATATGATACAATATTCTCAATATAAAGCACATATAACAGATGTCTAAGCTATATAATACAATATTCTCAATATAAAGCACCTATAACAGATGTCGAGGCTATATGATACAATATTCTCAATATAAAACACATATAACAGATGTCTAAGCTATCTGATACAATATCCTCAATATAAAGCACATATAGCATATGTCGAAGCTATATGATACAATATTCTCAATATAAGGCACATATAACAGATGTCTAAGCTATATGATACAATATTCTCAATATAAAGCACATATAGCAGATGTCTAAGCTATATGATACAATATTCTCAATATAAAGCACATATAAAAGATGTCGAAGCTATATGATACAATATTCTCAATATAAGGCACATAAAACAGATGTTGAAGCTATATGATACAATATTCTCAATATAAAGCACATAAAGCAGATGTCGAAGCTATATGATACAATATTCTCAATATAAGGCATATATAACAGATGTGGAAGCTATATGATACAATATTCTCAATATAAGGCACATATAACAGATGTCGAAGCTATATGATACAATATTCTCAATATAAAGCACATATAGCAGATGTAAGCTATATGATACAATATTCTCAATATAAGGCATATATAACAGATGTCGAAGCTATATGATACAATATTCTCAATATAAGGCACATATAACAGATGTCGAAGCTATATGATACAATATTCTCAATATAAAGCACATATAGCAGATGTAAGCTATATGATTCAATATAAAGCACATATAGCAGATGTCTAAGCTATATGATACAATATTCTCAATATAAAGCACATATAACAGATGTCGAAGCTTATGATACAATATTCATAATATAAGGCACATATAACAGATGTGGAAGCTATATGATACAATATTCTCAATATAAAGCACATATAGCAGATGTCGAAGCTATATGATACAATATTCTCAATATAAAGCACATATAGTAGATGTCGAAGCTATATTATACAATATTCTCAATATAAAGCACATATAACAGATGTCTTAGCTATATGATACAATATTCTCAATATAAAGCATATACAACAGATGTCTATTATTTGCCATATATGTATTTTTTTTTAAACATTAAAAATACATTGGATCTCATTCTGATCTAATGACAAAAGAGTTATGTGTGCTCATAAAAATTTGAATTTTCTGCTATGGATAAAGGAGATTTTTAATGACAGTGCTTTTTTTTTTACCTATGTGAAAAAGGTATCCATATTAAGTCAGCGCTAAACATTAAAGTATGTGTTGCTGTGTTAGCACTAAACATAAAGTATATTGTTATGTTAGCACTAAACATAAAGTATATTGTTATGTTAGCACTTAATTCTTATTATACTAGAACACACCTGCGACATCGCGGGTCTGTGACTGAATTAAAGTACCTACGCCTTATTTTTAGCCTGGATTTTTAGTATTCGTATTGTCATCTGATAAAGTCATGCTGATTATAAGGTGCACAGTTTTCTCTGCTTTCAAAATCTTTCTGTTTGAACCCGTTCTGGTTTTCTTACAGTAAATACTACAACCGGAAACTACATGTGACAATGATTGAATTTAGAAGTGTCAATCCCTGTATATTGATGAAGTTCAGGTGTGACTATGACCTAGGTATATAGTAAATCCCTAATACACCTTTTGGTGGTGCACCTGACAGAGGCAGAATGTACAGATTAGCTAACAGGTAACAGATGACATATACTATTGGTATCTGTATCGGATTCGACCCAGAACTTGTTAATTATTGGTAATATTAATTATGTGGAAAACAAAAGGGTCTGGAATGGTGTAATTTTTAATCAACACCATTGTCCTATATTAGTTATATATAAAGTTGAATTCTTTGATTCGTCGTTTTTACATCATGTCGGCTAACAAATTGGACCTCGTTTCTTTAGAAGTATAGATAGTACTGTACAAGACATATCATCATTATGTACTGTTGGAATGGTAATGATGTTTTATACCAAATCTATTCTGAATAAATGTGCTATCTTATATTTTAGGCTATGAAAATAGAATCAGCTGAATTATCTCTCAAGTCAATAATAAAATACTCTTGTGATGGTTCTTCTTCATGATATTAATTAAACTGTGTCTGAAGTATTGAACTGAATTGATAACAGAAGTTTTATGCTGTTAAACCAGTCCCAGACAAGGAGGAATGTTAATTAACATATCCTAAAACAAGAAACTTATATTAATTTAGTCCAAAGATTATTTTTTCTTCTCATATACATATCTACTAACTTGACCTTTTGGTCTTTGGTTTATAATTGACTCATCAGTAACTTATTTTTATACTGTGATCTCAAAATTATCACAAATTAATATTCAACCAACATAACCATCATTTATGGCATTTAAAATTATTTAGCTCTTCTGAAGACCACTACACCTATCTTAAACCAAAATATGTGTAATATACTAGATAATTTATTTGTGACATTACATTTCAAGATAAGGTAAAGCATACATGTACCTACATTGTATGTGACTTTAAAATCTAGTCAAGGTGAAAAACTAGGATCTTTTGAATTAAATTTAATACTGGTAAAGGTTGAAAATAAGGATTAGTACAGGTACGCATCACTATGAAAAATAACTCAAAACAAACACTACATATGTTGTATAAATATAACCTACTAGTATTTAAAATAATCTGCAGTTTTTTTCTTATATTTGTTTTCTTACATCAGACCAAGTATTGAAGTTATAGCATAAAATATAATTGATTATTTCAATCTTTTGACTACTTGAATACCTGTCATTATTTAAAGAAACAAGAGGCTCTCAAGAGCCTGAATCGCTCAAATGTTCTTTGTATCTGTCATATTTTCTTCAAAAGCAAAGAAATACATTTTACCCCTATGTTCCATTTTAGCCATAGTGACTATGTTTCTTGACGTACAAGAAAATAAAATATAAAATTTATACTAGATACTCTGAAACTCATTCAGCCCAAGTTTGGCTGAAATTGATTCAGCAGTTTCAAAGGAGAAGATTTTTTAAAGTAAGCAAACTATATGAACAAATTGTGAAAAATTGTCTTTAAAGGGCAATAACTCCTTAAGGACACATTTGACAATTCTGGTCACATTAACTTATTTGTAGATCTTACTTTGCGGAACATTTTTCTGTTCACAGTTTATCTTTATCATTAATAATATTCAAGATAATAACCAATAAAATGCTCCACTTGGGCGCAGCTTGATACGACCACAGAGGTCGAACCCTGAACAGTTGGGGCAAGTATGGATACAACATTCAAGCTTGATACAGCAATGAATTTGGATTGTAATTAAATATTTGACACAGCATAGGTTTCTGACACAGAATGAATGTGGTCTAAGAACTTAAAATTTTCAATTAACCTATTCAAACCATATCATTATTATTTGCTTTTATATATAAATCAGAAATAACCAATTTAAAATGGAAAATTTTAAAGAAAAAAAGTGAAAAAAAAATCCCCCCCCCCCCCAATTTTTGGAACCCCCTTATGAGTCATCACCCCCAAACTTAATCCCAGCCTTCCCTTTGTGGTATGGTACCTTGTAGAACAATTTCAGAGAGATCCATACACTTGAACACAAGTTATTGTCTGGAAACTAGAAAAATGCTTGTTTTTTGGCCCCAAATTCCTAAACGTTTAGGGCAATTACACCCAAACTCAAACCCAGCTTTCCCTTTGTGATATGGAAACTTGCAGTACAATTTCATAAAGATCTATACACTTACACACAAGTTATTGTCCTGAAACTAGAAAAATGCTTGTTTTTTTGCCCCTTTATGGCCCCTAATTCCTAAAACTTTGAGGAAATTACCCCCAAAATCAATCCCCCCCTTCCCTTTGTGGTATGGTATCTTGCAGTACAATTTCAGAGAGATCCATACACTTGAACACAAGTTATTGTCCTGAAACTAGAAAAATGCTTATTTTTGGCCCCTTTTTGGCCCCTTATTCCTAAACGTTTTGGGTAATTACCCCCAAACTCAATTCCAGCTTTCCCTTTGTGATATGGAACCTTGTAGTACAATTTCATAAAGATCCATACACTTACACACAAGTTATTGTCATGAAACTAGAAAAATGCTTGTTTTTTGCCCCTTTTTGGCAACTAATTCCTAAAATTTGGAGGCAATTACCCCCAAAATCAATCCTAGCATTCCCTTTGTGATATGGAACCAGTTACCTTGTGGTACGATGTCAGAGAGATCCATACACTTACACACAAGTTATTGTCATGAAACTAGAAAAATGCTTGTTTTTTGCCCCTTTTTGGCCCCTAATTCCTAAAATTTGGAGGCAATTACCCCCAAAATCAATCCCAGCATTCCCTTTGTGATATGGAACCTTGTGGTACAATGTCAGAGAGATCCATACACTAACACACAAGTTATGTCTGGAAGTTACAAAAATGCTTATTTTTGGCCCCTAATTCCTTAACTGTTGGTACCATAACCCCCAAAATCAATCCCCACCGTCCTTTTGTGGTATTGAACCTTATGGTAAAATTTCATAGAGATCCATTCACTATAACTTAAGTTAGAGTGCAAAAACCAATGTTTCTTTGGACGACGACGACGACAACGCCAACGTCATACCAATCTACGACAAATTTTGCAGTCGTATAAAAACTGCAAGTTTCCTTAAAATTACCAATTTAGTTGCAGCAACCCAACAATGGACTGTTAGATTTGTCTGAAAATTTCAAGGCTGATAGAACTTGGCCTAATGAACATTTTAACCTCTCATCAGATTTGCTCTAATTGCATTAGTGTTTGAGATATATTAGCCAAAAAATGCATTTTACCCTTATGTTCTATTTTTAGCCATGGTGGCCATGTTTTTTGACGAAACAGAAAATAAAACACAAACTTTATTCTAGATACCCAAAGTATCATTCAGCTTAAGTTTGGTTGGAAGTGGTTCAGTGGTTTCAGAGAAGAAGATTTTTTAAAGTTAGAAAACATGATAAACAAATTGTGTAAAATTATCCTTAAAGGGCAATAACTCTTTAAGGGGTCAATTGACAATTTTGGTCATATAAACTTATTTGTAGATCTTACTTTGCTGAACATATTTGCTGTTTACAGTTTATCTTTATCATTAATACTATTCAAGATAATAACCAAAAACTGCAAAATTTCCTTAAAATTACCAATTTAGTGGCAGCAACCCAACAATGGGCTATTAAATTCATCTGAAAATTTCAGGGCTATTATAACTTCACCTAATGAACACTTTTACCCCATGTCAGATTTGTTATAAACTCCTTTGGTTTTTTAGATATAAGCCAAAAACTGCATTTTACCTCTATGTTCTATTTTTAGCCATGGTGGCCATGTTTTTTGACGAAACAGAAAATAAAACCCAAACTTTATTCTATATACCCTAAGGATCATTCAGTTGAAGTTTGGTTGGAAGTGGTTTAGTGGTTTCAGAGAAGATTTTTTAAAGTTAGAAAACATGATAAACAAATTGTGTAAAATTATCCTTAAAGGGCAATAACTCTTTAAGGGGTCAATTGACAATTTTGGTCATAGAAACTTATTTGTAGATCTTACTTTGCTGAACATATTTGCTGTTTACAGTTTATCTTTATCAATAATACTATTCAAGATAATAACCAAAAACTGCAAAATTTCCTTAAAATTACCAATTTAGTGGCAGCAACCCCAACAATGGGTTGTTAGATTCATCTGAAAATTTCAGGGCTGGTAGAACTTTACCTTTGAACACTTTTACCCCATGTCAGATTTGCTCTAACTGCTTTGGTTTTTGAGATATAAGCCAAAAACTGCATTTTACTGTGATTGGGAAATAAAAAAAATTTTATTGTTTTTTTCTTATATAAAATTCCTGCAGTTGATTTATGTTTGAAGCAGGTAGTGTCAATAAGTGATGGAAGCCATCACAGAGGCCCTGTCTGCACAGTGATGCAATTTTTATGAAAACAACATTATTCTATGTAAAGTCAGAGGTCAATAGTGATTCACCATTTGAAAATTCCACATATATTTCATATAAAACACACTATAAATAATGGTCCTACTTACAGTAAGTTATTTTTTTGTTCGAATTAACTGAAATTTTTCCATTGAATACAGAAATGTCTGCAATAATTGAAATACATTTATCATTTTACTTTTAAGGAAATCACTGTTCAACCATTTCATCCCCAACGAATTCTTGAGGTATCACATACTGTTTGCCCAACAATGCCTCAAGGCATTGTCTTTCAGCATTGTTTTAATCAAATTAGCAACGAAAATACAGGAGGTATGATTGACAAAATTGACTCAGTCGTGGGGCATATTATAAAATTTGTTTCTTAGCTTTTTTTGTGCAATCATACCGTTTAAATTGGACAAATACATTAGAAACTTTGTACAAGCCGAGGAAAAAATTAATAACAATCTTATCTTCGTCATCTCTGAAGAAAATATTCACTGGAATACTCTAAAGTTAAACTGTTAAACTTTTTAGTACTAAAAAATGTGTTAGCATTAACAAGCCATGAAATAAAATGTTTTAAATAGAAAAAAATATTTGGTAACTCTGCATTATACTGGTAAGCTGGTATACTACTACATTTTGTATATATACCTGTGGTACAAAACTATGTTTTATCAACCTTAAATTCTTTGATTTAAATGAAGCTACAAAATGCAGCAGTTTACAATATACTGCTCATCACTTTATCCAAGCATGAAGACTGACAGTTTATTTGTATATTAGTAAGGTCAATGCACTACAAGTAAAAGGACTTTTAAAATTATGTTGAAATAGAAGGTCACATTGTCATATTGTAGGACATGAGGATACACTCAAAACCCTTTAATAAAATTAAGTTAATCATATGCAATTAATAAATTCTCTCTAGCCGCCTTTCAAGAAAAAAGACTGATAGAGAATCACTTTAATAATAAAGATAAAGTATTGTCCGTTAGATAAGAATGCCTTGCCATTAAAATATTCAATAATAAAAAGAGGTCATAAGCAGTCTGAATAACTCATTTGGCATAGTATTGAACTCAACTTCTGTTAACAGAAATTACTGTAATTTGTTTACGCTTACAAGGATCCTCTAGCATAATACTAAACATGCTAAACAATAAACACTTATTTAGTAAATAAAATAAATAATTAAAAATCTTCTGGACAACTCTATTTCAAAAGGTCACTAACTTACAGTTATATGGTAACTAAGTATAAGGGTCTGATGACTTCCTTAGGCGGGTGGTAATGTGAACTATGTACATGAGATCAGAAAAGCCCAAAGTTCCAATATTTTCCACCGTACCAATGGTATAACATTATTGCATTTTCATTGTTTTGTATGTTCTTATTGGTCTTAACCAAAGCACTTTGGGCAGTGACCCCATTTTTTTCTTTTCTTTATCTTTTTAAATTTTTTTTACAGTAAATATTCTATAGTATTTCAACTATTTTCACTTATTTAATGCATTTTGCTCATATCTATATGATATCACAATAACAGTAGTTTATATGGCGCCCCTTTATTCTTATTGTCCATAATTATTGGATGGGTGCCACATGTGGAGCAGGATTTGCTTACTCTTCTGGAGCACCTGAGATCACCCCTAGTCTTTTGGTGGAATTTGTGTTGCTCAGTCTAAAGTTTTTTATGTTGTGTTTTGTTTACCGTTGTTTGTCTTTAGGTCGTTTTTCTTTTTTTTCCATGATGTGTCAGTTTGTATATAGTCATTTTCAAGATAATAGAAAAAACATGCGTCTTACCCCCATGTTCTATTTACAGCTATGTTGCCCTTGTTGGTAGGCAGGGTCATCTGACACATTTTTAAACTAGATACACCAGTAATGTTTGTAGCCAAGGGTGGTGAAATTTAGCCCAATAGTTTCAGAGAAGATTTTTGTAAAAGTTAACAGTGATGACGACAATGGACAACAGACAAATGATGCCAAGTGATAAGAAAAGCTCACATGGCCCTGTGGGCCAGGTGAGCTGAAAAGGGATGGGTCAATGCAGAAGCGCCAGTGATCTAAACTTTGGTGATGAGGACACTAAGACTGTGCATCATAGTTTACCAGATCAGAAGATAAATTCCTGAATAAGTTCATTCTAATGTACTATGTAATAGTCATCGTTTCTGATTCCTTGTATAAACAAGAGTGCACACGCTGAAATGTCTCGCCTTCTTTACTAATCATTGATATTATGTTGATAGTCCTAAATATAAAGCTTTATTACAACTGTCACATAAACTTAACATTAACCAAGTAAACTAAACATTGACCAATGAACCATGAAAATGAGGTCAAGGTCAGATGAACCATGCTAGGCAGGCATGTACAGCTAACAATTCTTCCATACAACAAATATAGTTGACCTATTGCTTATAGTTTAAGAAAAACAGACGAAAACACAAAAACTTAACACTGAGCAATGAACCTTGAAAATGAGGTCAAGGTCAAATAAAACCTGCGTGACTGACATAAAGATCATAAAATATTTCCATACACCAAATATAGTTGAACTATTGCATATTGTATTAGAAAAAAAGACCAAAACTCAAAAACTTAACTTTGACCACTGAACCATGAAAATGAGGTCAAGGTAAGATGACACCTGCCAGCTAGACATGTACATCTTACAATCATTCCATACACCAAATATAGCTGACCTATTGCATGCAGTATTAGAAAAAAAGACCAAAACTCAAAAACTTAACTTTGACCACTGAACCATGAAAATGAGGTCAAGGTCAGATGACACCTGCCAGCTAGACATGTACACCTTACAATCATTCCATACACCAAATAAAGTAGACCTATTGCATACAGTATAAGAAAAACAGACCAAAACACAAAAACTTAACTATAACCACTGAACCATGAAAATGAGGTCAAGGTCAGATGACACCTGCCAGTTGGGCATGTACACTTTACAGTCCTTCCATACACCGAATATACTAGACCTATTGCTTATAGTATCTGAGATATGGACTTGACCACGAAAACTTAACCTTGTTCACTGATCCATGAAATGAGGTCGAGGTCAAGTGAAAACTGTCTGACGGGCATGAGGACCTCGCAAGGTACGCACATACCAAATATAGTTATCCTATTACTTATAATAAGAGAGAATTTAACATTACAAAAAATCTGAACTTTTTTTTCAAGTAGTCACTGAACCATGAAAATGAGGTCAAGGACATTGGACATGTGACTGACGGAAACTTCGTAACATGAGGCATCCATATACAAAGTATGAAGCATCCAGGTCTTCCATCTTCTAAAATATAAAGCTTTTAAGAAGTTAGCTAACGCCGCCGCCGCCGGATCGCTATCCCTATGTCGAGCTTTCTGCGACATAAGTCGCAGGCTCGACAAAAATTAGAGACTATAAAAAAAAAAAACACACAGACAGATTGACAGACAGACAGACATAAACCAGAATACCCCAATGCCTCCTTTAAAGCCGGATATGAAAAAACTATATTTTGCCATTTAAATACAATTAAAATGTTCTGCTGGGCGCAGCTTGAACCGACCGCAGAGGTCAAACCCTGAACAGTTGGGGCAAGTATGGTCACAACATTCAAGCTTGATACAGCTCTGAATTTGGATTGTATATAAATCAAAAATAACCAACTTAAAATGGAAAATTTTAAAGAAAAAAAAGGTAAAAAAAAAATCCCTCCCTAATTTTTTTAACCCCTTTATGATTCATCACCCCCAAACTCAATCCCAGCCTTCCCTTTGTGGTATGGTATCGTGCAGTACAATTTCAGAGAGATCCATACACTTGAACACAAGTTATTGTCTGGAAACTGTAAAAATGCTTGTTTTTTTGGCCCCTTTTTGGTCCCAAATTCCTAAACCTTCAGGGCAATTACCCCCAAACTCAAACCCAGCTTTCCCTTTGTGATATGGAACCTTGTAGTACAATTTCATAAAGATCCATACACTTACACACAAGTTATTGTCCTGAAACTAGAAACAAGCTTGTTTTTTGCCCTTTTTTGGCCCCTAATTCCTAAAATTTTGAGGCAATTACCCCCAAAATCAATCCCAGCCTTCCCTTTGTGGTATGGTATCTTGCAGTACAATTTCAGAGAGATCCATACACTTGAACACAAGTTATCGTCCTGAAACTAGAAAAATGCTTGTTTTTTGTCCCTTTTTTAGGCCCCTAATTCCTAAAATTTTGAGGCAATTACCCCCAAAATCAATCCCAGCATTCCCTTTGTGATATGGAACCTTGTGGTACAATGTCAGAGAGATCCATACACTAACACACAAGTTATTATCTGGAAGTTACAAAAATGCTTATTTTTGGCCCCTTTTTGGACCCTAATTCCTTAACTGTTGGTACCATAACCCCCAAAATCAATCCCAACCTTCCTTTTGTGGTATTGAACCTTATGGTAAAATTTCATAGAGATCCCTTCACTTAAACTTAAGTTATAATGCGAAAACCCATGTGTCTTCGGACGACGACGACGACGCCAACGTCATACCATATACAACTGTTTTTTTGCGGTCGTATAATAAAAGGAGATGTCAATGACCCTGCAACCCAGGGACTTTCTATAGTATAGAAAGTCCCTGTGCAACCCAACAACACAAAAAACAATAGATATCTTTTATAACTGTCAGTTCATATGACTGTAGTGTTGGGCAATTGAAAAAAAGACCAAATTCGATCATTGGGAATACTGTAAATTTGAAAGCTATTGCATTCATTTAACATTGTGATTGTTGAATAATGAACACAATTATGGGACTAATCATTGTGATTCCAGGAAATGTTGCATACAAATAATGCTATCAAATTATCAATTAATAAAGTCAATCTTTATTTTTTCAAAACCTATCCCGTCACAGTTTTTGCAATAATAATATACAATGAAACAACATTTTCTGAATTTACAGCAATTGGATGTGTATAATCAAATGTATTGCAGTTTGATATATTTTTAAACAGACAAGTAAACAAAAATAAATGTGGATAGCGTCCACATGTGGACACAGATGATGCCCCCGCTTCCATATCATATAGTTATAAAGGGACATAACTAAAGAACGGTAAAAGTGACGCTACCCAAATTTGAACTTGGTCTGAGTTTTTTGGTAATAAGCATTGTTGGTAAGTCTCATAACATTTGGTTGAGGCTAACTTTAGTAGAGAACAGAAACTAAAAATTCAGCAATTTTTCTATTTGTAAACACGCATTACTCTAGAACGGTTGTGTAGAAGTTTTATAACACTTGGTTGAGACAAACTAAAAAATTCAGCAATTTTTATGTTTATAAAGGGACATAACTCAAGAATGGTAAAAGTGTCGCCACCAAATTTCGTACTTAATCTGTATTATGTAGTAATAAGCATTGTGTATAAGTTTCATAACATTTGGTTGAGGCAAACTAAAGTTAGAAAACGGAAACAAAAAATTTGTACTTGATCTTAGTTTTGTGGTAATGAATATTGTGCATAGGTTTCATAATGTTTGGTTGGGGCAAACTTAAGTTACAGAATGGAAACTAAAAATTTTGCAATCTTTCGATTTAAAAAGGGGAATAACTCAATAATGGTTAAAGTGACACTACCCAAATTCAACTCGATCTGTGTTTTATCAGTGGAAGTCAAAATTAAACATTGCACTGTATAAAGCATTGTTTGTAGTTGATTCAACTATAATCATGGACAAAGGAAGATAACTCCAATTTTAAAAATTACTTGATATTTAGAAGAAAATAAACATTTTGCAATTTTTCCATTTATAAATGACATAACTCTAGAACGGTTAAAGTGACGCCACCAAAATTCAAACTTGATCTGTGATTTGTGGTAATAAGCATTGTGTATAAGTTTCATAACATTTGGTTGAGGCAAACTCAAGTGAGAGAACGGAAACCAATTTCGGGACGTACGGACGTACGTACGTACAGACGGACAAGGGTAGCACTTAATGCCCCCACCGCTATGGCAGGGACATAAAAATTGTAAGGGGTTCTGTAGAACCCTGTGTCTCGCCTGTGAATGCTGCTGTCAGTGTAAAAGTGTAATGTTGACCTAAAAAGTGAGTCCATTTATCAGTAAAATACAGAATTTAAAACAAAAATCAAACTTTTTTTAGATGCTATTCTTGGTCATGAATATTAGTGTCTGTCTTCTTATTTATAAGTCCATTTATCAGTAAAATACAGAAAAATGAAAATAAATATTTTCAAAATTTTGCTCTTGATACTGTATTTTGGTCATCAACAAGCTTCTGTCCAAATTTCATAAAATTGCATGAAGGTTTGCCAATTTTATTGATGACTGAAAAACTTTAACCTCAGACTGAGCCTGAATGTTAACTGTATAAAAAACTTACTACATTTATCAGTAAAATACGGAAAAATGAAAATAACTATTTTTTTAAATTTTTGTCTAGATACTTTTTTTTGGTCATAAACAAGCTTCTGTCGAAATTTCAAAAAATTCCATGAAGGTTTGACAAAGTTATTGATATCTAAAAAACTTTTAACCACAGACTGAACCTACATGTTGACGTCCCCTTCATCGACTACAGAATCTGTGATTGCTTTATCTCACTTTTGCGACATAAATGAGACCAAAAGACACAGAAAATAAGAACTGTAGATCAACGTACGGCCTTCAACAACGGGTAAAACCCTAACCGCATAGTATGCATATACAATTCATTTTACAAATACAAGTTGTATATATGTTATAGTAGTATCAGTTTTCAAAAATCAGTAAATAGGAAATACATTGTATAAAGCAAGCTTGGATTCAAAGTTTATTTGTATATATACATGTAAACGTTATCATAATGAATACCTTTTAGTGCTGGCAATGTTTTTTAAGACCTAGATCAGCTCAACCTAAAAAAGTTTAGAAGCATGTCATGGAAAACATCAATCATCATAATTAATTAGTATCCCTTATTTCCATTTTTAACATATTTATGCTAACCTTTTCACTTTTTTTTTAATACTCCAGTAGTAATCAAAGTACTGAAGAACTGAACATCGGATGACCGCAAGTTCTGGTGGATGGTCTCAGAAAAAAAATCATATCTATATATTATGCCTGAAAGTTAGGTCAAGGTACATACATATATTTTTTCCTGAGACAAGTTCCTGTGTGGATGATGAATAAATGACAGGGAATTTTACCTCACCGTAATAATTATTATATTGTAGTTATATAATCATTTGTTATCATTATAATCTTGTTTGTTGTTATATATTATATTAATATCTGTATAACAGTTATATATATAGCAGATCATCTCTCTAGATATTCTTCCGCATGCGTTAACACAAATTTTCGGTATAATATTCATGATTTGTTACTGATATATATATTTCTCACGACAAAACATTTTCATATCATTTATCTATGTTCTTAACAAATGTTTTCATGAGTATTCATTGAAGAAATGAATTTATAACAAGCAATAAGGAATGTTATTTTGCACTCGATAATATCCGCGTATTTATACGAAATACGTGCGGTTATCAGTCAAAAGCGTAAGGAAATTTCTGCTGCAACATATTAAAGACCGGTATGACCTCTCAAGGTCATATCCAATGTAAAAATAGCACATAGAAAAGAAAAAAGTCATGTTATATAATCTATCAGGTTAGGTACAAACTGCCAAATGGGGAACTATTCCCAAATGAGTAACAATCCCTTATTTGAATAATCATTTGATAGTGCTAAAACAAAATTTTCTCAACTGAGTCTTTTCATTTAAAATGGCATTTATTTATAAAAAATGCAGCAAATTTTTCAAAAAAAGAATAGCCCTAACCTGATTTACTAAGAAGTTACAAGTCTATGAAAACTTCGAAAAATTTACTATTTTCAAGGCTACTTATTTTCTTTAAAAGGCACTGGCTACAATTACGTTGAAATGTAACAATAAACACTGGACACTAATTGGTGGAATGATTTGTTGGGTAAGGATAAATAATAATTATTATTATTATTATTATTATTATTATTATTATTATTATTATCATCATTATCATTATCATTATCACTATTATTATTAATATTATTATTATTATTATTCAACAAATAATGTTTAAATAGTTTTTAAGTATTAATTGTTTTAATGTTCTTCAAGATAATACTACATAGATATAAGAAGATGTGGTATGAGTGCCAATAAGACAACTCTCCATCCAAGTCAAAATTTATAAAAGTAAACCATTATAGGTCAAAGTACGGTCTTCAACACGGAGCCTTGGCTCACACCGAACAGCAAGCTATAAAGGGCCCCAAAAATTACTAGCGTAAAACCATTCAAACAGGAAAACCAACGGTCTAATCTAAATAAATAAACTGTTATCACAGAGATATGTCTCGCCTTTTTGTAATTTTGATAATACAAATGAAATTAAAATAGCAATACTTTAACATGTAAGTTATGCAAATATTGAAAGTCGATGAACCATGATTGAAGGTACATGGCTAAACAATCTCCATGGAATGAGATGTGCCAATTCTAATACAACTGCATACCAGATACCATTGACTTATTATAAGTCGTTCCCTATAAACAAACCTAAACACAAACATTAACTTGTAAACTATGTAAAAGTTTCAAAGTCAGGGGTTGGGCTATATAATCTCCATGGAAACGATACTTGCAAATGCCAATAAATTTGCATACCAAATATCATTGACTTAACATTAGCAGTTCATCTTAAACTAATCTAATCACAAACTAATACATGTAAACTAGGCAAAAGTTTCAAAGTAAATAGACCATGACTGAGAGGGCGGGGCCAAATATTATCCATGGAAATGAGATGTGCTAATGCTTATACAACTGAACACCAATTGACATTGGCCTACTACTAATGGTTCCCCTTGAACTGACCTAATCACAAACTAATACACGTAAACTTAGCAAAATTTTCAAAGTCTATAGACCATGATCAAGGGGCGGAGCCAAATAATCTCCATGGAAATGAGATATGTCAATGCTTATACAACTGCATACCAAATATCATTGACCTACCACTAGTGGTTCCCCATAAATTGACCTAATCACAAACTAATACATGTTAACTATGAAAAGTTTCAAAGTCAATAGACCTTGACTGAGGGGGCGGGGCCAAATAATCTCAATGGTAATGAGATGTGGGAATGCTAATACAACTGCATACCAAATATCACTGACCTACCACTAGTGGTTCACTATGAATTAGACCTAATCACAAACTAATACATTGTTGACGCCATTGCCGACGCCGGAAACAGCATACCTATGTCTCGCTTTTTGACTCCGTCAAGGCGAGACAAAAACGAGAAACGAGAAACACTTATGAACCACATCAACAAACGACAACTACTGAACATCAGATTCACTACTAAACTACAGATTCACTACTAAACTTGGCACTACTAAACTACAGTTTAGTAGTGCCAAGGTGAAAAATATAGTTCAATGGTTTGATGTTAAGAAGAAAAGTGTTCACTTCTATGTATTTAACTGCACACCTACCCTTATTACTGTCTTTATACTTTGAACAATGGATAAAGTGATTCCTATTACCAAATTTGTTTTGGGTGAAAAAAAAACTAAAGCAATATCAAGAATCAAATTTTATATAGTTATACAAATGCAGTTCACAAAAAATTGATACATCGAAAGCAAAGTTTGACAACAGTGAACTAAAATACTGTGAACTTCTGTATGCTTTTTCATCATGACCATGACTGGGCAGATCGTAACATTGAAAGATTTACACAACATAGCAAACACAACGACACCTACTAATTAATACAGATTTTGACGCACTCCTCTCCAGAATGACAGAAGTTAAAAGTAACTATACTATCATGAGCCTGTAGTTCAGTTATTATCGTTGGTTCATGTCCGTCATATTTTTTTTGTAAATTGTTTTGTTATGAATTTGGTTGTTAGATTTCTCAATTGAATTTTTCACATTTTTTCATGTCGGGGCCTTTTATAGCAGACTATACGGTATTATGGGTTTTTCTCATTGTTAAAGGTTGTATGGTTTTCTACAATTGCTTTAATATTAATTAACCCAAGAATTTTTTTGCTGGTGCCATGGTTGAGGTGATTGCAAATGAATCTGGCATGGTTAGGGGCATTTTTTCCAAGACAAGCTAATGATTCTAGCATGGCAGACATTGAAAGTTGGTATAACTTCAAAAAGGGATATTGCAGAGTGGAACTGTTTAGTCACCAAAATCGATGTGCAAATTAGTGAATCACTCGTTTGCGAAGGCTGCCTAGAGTGGTTTCACATAAAATGTGTTGGACTGAAACATGCTCCCAAAGCACATACAGGATGTGTAGAAGCTATTATTGTACATAAAATAAAAATTGTAGCATTGCAGTGTTTATGAATAAAAGTTTTAAAGTTGTATTTTAATACATATTACTGGTCCCAGCATACATTGAAGTGCATTAACATAACAATAACACAAAGTAACCGTAGACACAAATAGTGTTGTTACGTTCGTAATTAATTGGTTCCTAACCCAACCTAGCATTCCGGCAATTAGTGTCCAACGTAACAATAACTTTTTTTTATTATTGTTACATTTCAATGTAATGGCCATTGATCATAGCCAGTGCCTTTTCAAAACCCAAAATAAAAATATGGTTCTTTGGAAGAAGTTGTTCCATTTTAAGTAAAAAGACCCAGTTTAGAAAATTACTCATTTGGCGGGTTGTTCCCAACCTGTTTATTGTCTTACTTCTTTCAGCCCAGTTCTGCCCTTCTAGTAGAGCCTTAAAAACCGCTTCTGTCTGATTCATGCACAAGTTGGATAACACAGGAACGACGGGTGGAGATATCGTCACATTGCTTTTAACCAAATCCGAGTCTGATAATCCATCAGTTTCTATGGCAGTAGAAAAATCAAATGATTGATCCAATATTTTTACAGCATTGCCTATTGTATTTGGCGATGTTTTGAAGAGATTCACGATCTCTGGTAACTGGTTAACTCGAATAAGAATCTCTTGATAATTGTCAAAGCCGGATACCAATAATACATGAACTGTTATGTATGTCATAAGTGTCAACGACATTTTCATCATGCTTCCAACATCGAATGATTTCTCGAATGGTTATGGTAAATAAGTTACACTGGTTAATAACAAGGGACATAATCGAAAACTAAATAAACCGGGTAAAAGGTAAAAACTGAGAACGACGGTGAATATTTCCGCTATTAAGATTCGGTAGCCGGGTGCATGACACGTCTTCCAGCTGGCACTGAGTCTGATACCTTGAGTTGTGAACTAGCACAATAAATCCGACTCATTGTGTCAACAGGAGATCATATTCATATCAAATTAACATGGTATCATCTTTTGGTATGCATGTACGATTTGTGTAAACACAGGCTAACTAAAACACGCCTTAGGTGTACTCGACCTACCTTTTCACTAGAATGTATTACCTATATTCATGATTATGTATAGGCCTAAATAAATGTGGTATTATAAGTATGGATAGATCTTTGAGATTTCAGATAATTAAAAAAATCATCATTATTGTTGTTTTAATTCATAATATCAAGGATTTATAACGTAACTGTTTTTTTCAACCAGAAAATATCGCGCGAACGTAATGCGTTTTGTCGCACAAACTTGGAAATTTTTCGCAACAGTAGGAATGATTCGCGAAACGTATTTAAGTGCCTATAAAAGTAAATAAAATATTGTACGAAATTTTACCTGGCGACACGTTTACGATCTAAACTGTATTTAATATAAAACAATGCTTATTTTAAGTTCAGAATTATAAAAAGTAATATTTTAAAGGCTGGTCTCTCAACAGTTATCCTTTCATTTCATTTTGATTTCTTTAATTTTTAACAGCTTTAAAATTGTTCCATAAATTTTATTTCATTCCTTGGAAGTCTAGGCATGCCAAATCAAATATACAACATATTTGTAAAACCACAAGAGTCATGGTAATTTCGAATGTTTCTCCTGAGAGTTGTCCTTCATTGTTAATGTTTTGTGACATCCTGAAGTATCTGTATAACTATTTCATTGTAAAACAGTATCCCCACTCGTCAATCAGACAACACTACAAAATTTTAGATTTGTCTCGTAGTCGATCACAGTTAATTTCCCCTTTTTGTCTATTATAACATAATGGCAATTAAAAAAATCCACCTGAATTTTCTAATAAGATTTGGTGTGCATAAAGTTTGACTTTAACTTCAAATATAAAAAATTCGGAAAGTCTACCAGCCCATTCTCTCCTGATAACCCTAAACATAAGGACACCGGTATGGATCTAACCAGAATGCTTCCGAGAAGAGGAAATTACACCTTAATTTACCTCACCAAATCACTCTTATCTTTTGAAAATTTCAAAAAGATTTTTTTTTCAGATAGTATATTTTCAACCATCAATTTTCGTTAATTCCCTAAGATTTTTCCGAGTTTTTTTTCTTTATTTTGTTGTATTTGGTAAAAGATGAGCTACATGGTTTATTTTTGAAAAGTAAAGGTCCAATCCACAGAAAAAAAATCACAGCATTCAGCATAAGGAAAAACATGCTATCACTTTTAAGAATAACAAATAGTACCCAGTGAAAGGACGTGAATATTTTTGCCCTTTTGTTGTTGTTTTTTTCAGTCCTTCAATGTTTGTATTAGGTTTTGGAATTTCAAATATTTTTGCTTCGAGGCTCACTAAAGAGTCATTAAATGTCGAAATGTGTGTTTGGTGCAGTTTAATATGAGCAGTGATTCCATATACTCTCATGATATTACATTTTCGTAGCAATAGACCTAAACATAAGAGGACAAGAGGATTTTTCCGGATTGGCCATTTATTTTCATCTGTTGCTATACGCATGCTTATTTTTTCCGCGGCTTTGCCGCTGTACAATTTATTTTCTCTTTGTACACTGTATCCTCAACTATTCTGCATTTTATGTTGCAGAATATTCATTTACATCTTGTCTTGTGCGAGGTATTTATTTTCAGTTCTTACCAGGCTAAGTTACTCATTTTCAAAATCCTTCTGCCCCTATCAGAAACCCCTAAAATCATTTATATTTCAAATACAATAGTTTCGGTTCTTATATATCCCGGCTTTCAAATATCCGTCTTTAAGCGTTCCTGATGGACGTAAATCTAGAATCGCATGCAATTCAGTTATAAAGTGTTGTTTTTAAAATTACTTTAACAGATAATATTTTTGAATGCATAGTAGCGGTTCTGAAATAACCTTTAGTAGTAAACAAACTATTTACTTTATTTTTACCTCGGTCATTGATTTGAACTCACTAGTTATTCCACAGATTATTCGTATTTCCAACGGCAAATTCAACAATTCTAAAAAGTTGTTTGCTTTATATATAAAAATAATATTACCATAAGGTAGAGACATCGTATTAAAAATACCACTTTTCATTAAATTCCTGCAAGTGGAATTATACAATAAGTCCATATATTTATGATTTTTTGCAGGGATTTGACAGTTTATAATATCTCTATCCTTGCTGATATTTATTTTTTTTGCAATGGTTATGTTATGTTTACTGAATCGGAGACGTCACTTCAAACACAGATACAGATTATATATAAATGGAAACAAGCGAGGAATGTATACCCAACATGCAGCCAACAGAAAGAAATATTAACAAAGTGAATGGAAAGGTCGGCTAGTTTGTAATACATTTTAGTTTGCAGATTAAATGGAGAAATTCTAGTATCAAGATCGAATACAATTAAGACAACGATCACTTTTAAACGTTGGATTGAGTACAAGTAAGTGTAGAACGATACATTCATTGGTATATTTAGAAAAATCTATGATATTTAGAAAGAATAAACAAGTGGTCTAAATATCTGCAGGCAATGTTGTAAATATCTATTGAGGTTTTTCATATCTTGTTTTATTTTTTTCTGAGGGGAGATCTTTTGTTATTTTTTTCAAATATAAGTATACATTTTTTAACTGGTCTGGGAATTGGTTAAACGCTCACGGTAATATCCATATATGATAGTGTTTACAACTGATAACCTTGGCGCATCTTTTCAAACACTTCAAATTATATTGCACTTACAGTTACGCTCGTATATAAATATACATTACGATTTGAACTTTTTATAATTATTCTGTAAAGGTTCACACATAATTTACATTTGTGGTGCAGCAATAAAGTTGACATTTGTGACATATAAATAAAGCATGTTATATATACAAGGTACAATTAAGGCGTATATCTGTCTTAATATGATCACTGAGATTACTATGTGTGACATTGGGGCATGTAAAGGATGGATAGATCAAATTATAGTAAGCGAAAAAGTGTAACCAAACACTTGCATCTTATCGAAGGAAAATATATCATCTATGTTTATTTACCGCACAAATTAGTCCATTTTCTCCAATTACTTTCTTTCATCTTAACTGCGAACGAAACATTTAAAATACCACAAAATTTAACTAACCAATGAAATAGATAAATTTTATAATCTTTTGTTCATCATTAAGTGTTGTATACTGTATTTTGTAAGACAAACGTAAAATAAATACAAACCAAAATGAACAAAAAGGTTATTACATACATTGAATATTTGGTTAATTTTATACATCCCTTTGTAGTGCCTCGCAAATGACAAATGGTTTTGCTGTAAAGTTACACATTTCAACAAGGATAAACAAATTAGTGTATTGTTTTGTCGGAGGCTGACCTTAAGTAAATAGGTTCACTTTTTTTTGTTATTGAAATATATATGATTTTCTGTCAAAGGTAAGTAATATTTTGATATAGTTTCTATGTGCAATCTTAAACACATAATATATCAGTCTGTGCATGGATGTATGATATATGATATTAATACCTGCTTCCATAGTCTGCGAATCTCAGTGATTTATCGTTGGTGCATATATGCAGTATGTAATGTACTTTTTGCCTTCTCGTTTTGTATTACCTATTAATAAATTAGAAAGAGATATAGTTCTGGCATAGCTATACCAATAAATGAAATCAATTAATGATTTAAATTGAATCCACTTTTCATATGTCTCATATTTTAAAGGTTCTGTCTACATCGGTCCCAGCAGGCCATTATTTGATTTTGACCGATCTTAACTTTGTTCTGCAAGTTTATTTGATCTAGAATTTGTCTTTAGAAACTTTTGACCTTGATCATACATGTACCTCTCAAAGGTCAAATCGGAAAAGCCCTTCAAATAAGTGCATGTTCGTGGTAAAAATAAATATCCTTATATTTCCTATATTGAATAATGCAATAATATGATATTTTTATCATATAAATATATGAACTAACAACCATAATGATGATTTCTCTAATATATATACTACATCTCACAAATCTCATCAAAGAGAAATTTTCCTATTAAAACCATGGCCTTTCGCCAATTGTATATATATATATATATATCTGTTGCAGCTGTTAAATTTTCATTTCTAGAAATAAAACTTACAAAAAACTTAAAGTTGACACACAAATTATTGAATTCACTCGTTTTGTTTGATAATCATTATACCGTTTTGGAAATAAATGATACCGGCAAACATTTGGTATTCCGATGTGGACTAATCGTGCACTCTCATCGCAGATTTATCCCTTCACTGTTGTGAAAAACAGTTTTTGGTAATACTACATAAAACGAAAATCAACATGATGGATGGTTATACAAACGATATTTATCATCTTCATTCATTCTTACTAAGTCAAATTTCCCGAAGATTCCTTTGTGAATTATATTTTTCTTAAATTACCTTCCTTTAATACGCAAAGCTAAAAAATTTGAAATCAAGTAAAGATATTCTAGTTCTGTAATAATATGAGTGATAATAACCTAAGGTCACATTAATTTGTTCATTTGAATGTAAATCCTTATTAGTAAGTTGCATTCCTGCATCTAAATTTGCTGACCAAATTTGTGGTCAGTGGTCGTCTTATGTCAAAGCTTAATAGATTTTTTAAGGTGTTGATGAGTTTCTGTTCAACTTATACACAACATTTATAGACTCGGGTGGATTAAGAGCTTGACCTATTCTATGTCTATTGTTGAAATATTTTTGTTATTTTTGTCGTTAGGTTGCTGTTTCATCGATGTATACCCTACAGTTCCTTCTTTTTCATTCATATAAAAACACAAACCAATAAAGTACACGACATCCCTAATTTACAATATAATATTGTACTAAACCAAACAAAAGTGAATCTACATAATGTCAAAAGTCAAATCAACATAACAACCGTATTTACAAGGCGCGATATCGCCAAAATCTCTGAATTTGTGGTTGTTTGTTTCATTTTAATTTTATTCATAAATGCAATTGTTGAAAAAAAAATCTTGTAATAATTTCAGATCAGCAAGTAAAGGCGGAATGGATTATATCACTTGGAGTTATTATGCATTATCTGTTTTGTGGATGCTAATCTGGTTACCTGATTGTAACGCTGGAAACCATACAGGTATCAAATTATATTGAAACCAGTTATAAGTCATTGCTACCGAAGATGTAACAAAATTGAGGATATGTTTTAAGCCATATAATCCACTTATACTTACATTAAACCATACACCTTTCAATGTTGAAGACACTTGGAGGCAAAGTTTTTTACGGCAAGAACTGTAAAAAACACTCTTTGTTATTGTAAAGATTCTCTGAGGGATAATTTTCTTTTTGAAAACAAATAATCTCATATTCAAAAAAATGTCTATAAAGGATTTTTTTGGGGTAATCGACTGTCGTGACTGCTATGAGGGTGATATCCTTTTTTTGGGGTGACACGTCGATTAACCGAGAACGAGTTTAAGATAAAATATCTGACAATGGAAACTGTAAGGAAAACAATATTTGAATTAATCTTTTTTTTTAGTTTACGCCGTTTTCTTTTTTTTAAATAATTCAATCCCCTCTTGGTTCAGCTGATATTCCTTATTTATTATTTTAGAGTATAAGCAACCAGATGTCGACGGTGAACGAGACAAAGCGAGAATTATGGGAGTTTGTGTAGGTGTAGGCCTAGCTATGATGTTTCTGGTCATGTTGTGTATTAGCTATAACTATTATAAACATAAAACACCGCCACCTGTAGAAGAAACATGTGCAGAACCAGAGCTACCAAAGAAAAAAGTTTTTGCATCAAACGATCGGGTCATGCCAGTACAGAAAAAAGAAGAAAACATTACACAAGATACACGTTTTTAGTCTAGAGTTTTTTCGCCAATAATGCTATTCATTATTCTGTAAATTGCTTATATGTTATTTCAATTTTTTTATTTGTATTAAACATGAGATATACATTTGTTACCATACTTATTATTGATTGATTGATTGATTGTTGGTGTATTATTGCCACTTTCAGCATTCTTGGCTATATCGTGGCGGCCAGTTTTAGTGGAGGAGGAAGCCGGGGTGTTCGGAGAGAACCACCGGACCTTCGGCAGAAAACTTGCAATCCTTGTCAATTAATATCGTAGTCGGTGCACTTGCCACGTGCGGGATTCGACTCACAACCTCAGTGTTGACAAGCTAGTGATACTGTAATTGAACTGCTTGGTCCGTTCGGCCACCGTGACCATATAGCAAACTTCTTAATATTACTAAAGGTAAAAATTGAGAAAAGAAATATCTTCCATGCAAGAAAAGAGGATGTTGTTGTGCACTCAATGAACTCAAGTTGCAAGATATGTTGTGACAAACAGGGTTAATGTTTGCAGCGAAATGTCTCAAAGGAAAAAAAAGATATACCTATCTTAAATTAGAAAATATTGAATATGGTTTATAATAAAGTAAAGATTTTATAAATTTAACAGAGCTATCAAAGATCTGTCACCAATATCAAATTCCCTCAAGAACAACACATATTGAGATATAAGTAATATAAAAATAAGGAGATGTAGTATGATTGCCAATGAGGCAACAATGCACCAAAGTTCAAATGAATTGGATGTAAGCAATCATAGGCAACTGTAAGACAACCACTGAACAGGTAACTGTTCAAGATTCGAGATTTTTGTTTTTGGTTTGAATTTTTAGGGAAGAGACTGGAGGGTGTAAGATGGTGGTGGTATTCATTATGACTTCGTTAGTTTCGATAAGTGACATTTTAACTATTGGAAAAGAAGGATCTGTTTGAAATAGAGGACTTAGTGTATTTACTAAATATTCACTCATCTAAATGATCAATTGGCGAAAAAAGATATTATATTAGGTTCACTCTATATATAATGAAACAGTAATGTACAGCTTAAAAAAACTAAAACAAATCGTTGGTTTTTCTTGCATCCCGTCTTCTATAAAATAATAAGATGTGGTATGATTGCCAATGAGGCAACTATCAAACAGAGTAGGTAAATTATGCTGATTTTTAGGAACGGCCTTCAACATTGAGCAAAACCCATACTACATATAGTAAGATATAAAAGGCCTCGAAATGACAAAAATGGGAAAAAAATTTGAAACGATAAAAATCGTCCTGATTTATGTACAAAGCAATGGACGAAAAAACAATATTACGGACGACAACTAACTACATAGAGTTCGACGGGGTTAAAAATGTTTGTGAGGGCACAAAATACCCACCCCTAACCTGGGACAGTGGTGTAACATTAGAATAAATTGCAACAATCAGTTGGAAATGACTTGACTCGAATTGGCACAAAGCATCCACCCCGCTCACTCCAAAAAAAAACCCAAAAAACAACAACAAAACAACAACACAAAACAACCAACATAATGTCAAAAGACACACAGCACAGATCAAAAAGTACTCACAGTTATTGAAAGCTTATTCTCTCGGATTACAGTATCAATCAGTACACATGCACTCAAAGGATTAAGAGTAAATAAGCCATAAACTAATGCATTGTATTTCTGCATACAGGCTTTTGGCAACTGGATACTATAACATTGTCCAAAACCGAGATATTATGAATTATTTAGAGAAAGGACCGAAATGTTGCACACCTTCTAAAATGAACTAGATGGAAAGTTTCACACTTTTGATAATCTTTATGAAATACAAGTGTTTATCTTTGAGGATTTGTATTTCATATGTGGTAGTTATTGCAAAGCGAGTGACTGTTAAAGACCGTACGGTGACATGTAGATGATCAAATCATTGTCGTTTGTCTCATTGAAAATCGATACCACATCCTATTTTAATATAGTGATAGCTGAAAGAGTATTTAAATGATTCAACATAGGTTTGTTGTTACATTTCTTGCAAGCTTTGTAAATCATTCAGTATGACATCGATATATATATATATATATATATATATATATATATATATATAAGAATTAGGGAAAACAAATGTACTAAACCACAAAGTATGTTACAAAATATATACTAGTATGTCAATATGTACAGGCAATACCTTCCGGAAAATGTCTTCGAATGCGGTTCATCATTTGAACAATTGCTGATTGGCTGTCATAGCTCTGACATGATATAGGTACTTATACATGTAATGCATGACGCATGCTATTTAAGTTGGAAACAAAGTTATTAGACTGTAAATGTATCATATAAGCAATACTTTCATTTTGATTTAACAAAAAAATGAAAAAAATTCGAAACAACTGTTTGGATATACAATCCAAACTTAAAAAGATAGACACATATATTTAGACATGAACAACGACAATAACTTTTGAGTTTCTTAGCTTGGTGCAGAGACTTACACACTTAGTGTATCTCGTTTCGTCTCGATCATTTGAATAATGAAAGACACAGACAAAAGCAAACAATAGATATATTAGTCCAAAAAGATACTCAGTTCAAAAACCCAGGTCTTACAAACAACAACAAAAAAACACAACTAGGTTGATACAACTTCCGAAGCAAATTCGATAACTGAATATCTATACATGATCCAAAACAGCGCAAATACTTAAAGCAAGCTAAAGTACTTCATCTCATGATGGAGACATACTTGTCAGTTTTTCCTGCTTGAGTTTTTTACAGTGGAACAGAAGAGATATAATACTCGCTTAGGGACGAAAATTTACCGAACATCTTAAATAACTTGAGTGGCCGTGTTTAGCTTTCGTTTGTTTGCAACCTGCTATGCAATCCATCATAAAGTTCCGAGGGATCTTAATTGCAAGTTTCAAGTTTTTATTTACATAAAGACCCAATTTGAAGTATTTGAATCATTACAAAACAATATCACAATACACTGAAGAGAAACGAATTATGAGCAATAGTAACAATTAAAGCATAACAAATACACATAAATATAAAGCTGTTTCAGAAAGTCGACCTGACGAGACCCTCATGGGTAGTCAAAATAGGTAAACACCTCGTAGTAGTAGTAGTTTCAGAAAAACAACCAAAGCAATAATTAGAATATATGCATTTCGTCTTTTCAGTTGACAACTGACAATAGGATTTTACAAAATTTTGTTGCTTTAAAAGTAAATATCATGTATTTCGGAATTAAGGAGAGTTTGAAAATTTGCCCTTTTTGGTTTTTGTAGAAAGAATTCGAATCACATATATCACATAAAACTATCATCTAATTCAACACCCGAAATCGGTCTCAGTCGATAGAATGCATTTTTTTAAACGTTGAAAGTTAAACAATGACTTTTCTTAAATCATTTGTAAAGTGAAGTTAATATAACGGCGCAAGTCCATGAATAAAAATTTCTTTATCGTTAAAAAATAACAAAATACTTTTTCTGAAATTGTTTAATTTTTTTCCAGAAAAAACCCAACCCAATAACACTTTACTGTACTATCTGACACTCTAACGATTTAGTTGAAAACAACTGCCCCGGGCAAAATGCGCTGGAAGGTGACAAGAACAGATTCTAAAACGTATTTATTTTTAATATTCAACCTTTACTTATTCTTTAACGATCAATTGTCTCGATATACCAAATGGCAGCCGTGTTTTTGTTCAAAATTTTCACATAATCGCTGTTTGATAGTTTTGACAGACTACATATTTAGGTTCATTTTGTGACAACCGATATTACCGAGAGTAACCGCAATCAATTAAAATATTTATATCTGACATATCCATTTATCATGAAATTAGTCCTTTTTATGCATAGTATACAATAGTTTACACACAAAACAAAGATTTAATATTTGACATAGACAAAATCTCATTGTTCTTACTGTGCTATAATCTTTATAATGCACAGCTACCGTGTTTAAGAAGCCCACTCCTTCTTAAAACTTAACTTATATATATATATTTTTGTACAATGTAAATCTTAGATCAATCCCCAAAATAAGTAAAACTAAGAATTATTATTTTGTAATTTCTAAAAAAATGAATGAAAGTTTCAGAAAATCTAAATAATAAAATAGAGGCGAAAATTTACGATAGGCATGTTTCTCACAATTTATATGATTTTTTTTTATGAAATTGTTTAACAAAAATAAATCTAGAATTAATGTTCTCGAAGTTGTCGAACAGCACACGAATAATAAGGTTGGCGAACAGTACATAAATAGTAATGTTTGCAATTGGCGAACAGTACATATAATAATGTTATCGAACTTGGCGAACAGTACATAAATAATATTGTTGGCAAACTTGGCAAACTTGGCTAACAGTACATAGATAATAATGTTGGCGAAGTAGGCGAACAGTGACAAAGTTGGCGAACTTGGCGAACAGTTATGATTTCGTAAAAGTTGGCGAACATTATGAACTTTAACACAATCTTGTACCTGAATGCCAAAGTGACATTTAAACACATAAGTCGAAAATAAACTGACAACGCCATGGCAAAATAGAAGATCAAAAGACAAACAACAGTACACAAAACACAACATAGAAAACTAAAGACTGAGCGACACGAACTCCACAACAAACGGGGGTGATCTCAGGTGCTCCGAAAGGGTTTATGCAGATCCAGATTCACATGACTTTTGTGGCACCCGTCGTGTTGCTCGTGTAAGTGCAAACCCAGTGATATTAAGTATAATTCGGTAGGTCACATTCGGGGAAAAGAGAACGGGATTGTGGTTACGTTCGACAATTGGAACATCCGGATCTGGTTGTTCATCTCTCGGTTAAATATAACCCAGGGTTAAATCTTTTAATTGAGGGTTACGTAACCAAGGGTTAAAATTCCGTTGTTCAACTTGTTTTTAACCCTTGGTTAAATTTTTAGCGGGTGTTCATTTTTATCAAAATAAGAATAGTGAACACTATTCTCCGGTCCTAGAAAATCTGTTCGGTCAATAAATATGATTTCTTTCTTTTCAGCGTCTAAGGTCATTAAATAGAACAACAACAACGCGGACGTGACAGAGAGCACCTTTTGTTTGAAAAGAAGCATCATTGGTCGTAAATTATTTGATTATGGATAAATACAATATCTTACTTAAACTTGTTTAATTTTGCTGCATCGATTTGTTTATTAATAAAGAAGATGACAGGGTAAAGAAAATCTTGATTTGAAAATGTCTGATAGGTCTACGTAAACCTCGATGCAAAAAAGGGGGAAGGACTATAAACGTAATATTCAGTTTTTGATTACAAATGGCTTAAAAATGAAGAATATGTTGTATCAAACATTTAGTGACCATTCCAATCTAGTAATAAACAGGGAATCGTATTTTTAGACAAAACTATTCCTTGGTTAAAATTTTAACAGAGGTCCGAAGCAAGGTTAACAGAAGTTTAATATATAAAAACGTGGTGAATTCCGTTCAGTACAGAGCTAGTAAAATTCAAAACATTTTAAGGTGATCATTGTCATTTTGCTAAGTTTCTTCTGTTACCTATTCTAACATCGGACTACTAGGCCGAAGCTTCGGACTCAGACTTCTTTTAAACTGAGTTTTACTGTGCGTATTGCTGTGGGTTTGTTTTTTTCCACATTGGCTAGAGGTATAAGGGGAGGTTTGCAATCTCACAAAACATGTTTTTAACTCCACCGCATTTCTGCGCCTGTCCCGAGTCAGGACTTTCTAGACTTTGTTAGTCCTGTGTGTTTTTTTAATTTTGGTTCATTTGTATGTTTCGGGGTTTAGTGTGGCGTCAGTTTCGCTCAACTATAGAATCGAGCATGGAATAGTATACATTATTGTTTAGGGGCTAGCTGAAGCCCGCCTCATAGGCGGATCCAGGAGGGGGTCCTGGGGGCCCGGCCCCCCTTTCGTGGGAAAAAATTAGTTGGTTATATAGGGAATCACTGAAGCATGACTGGAGCGGCCTCCCTTTAGGTCAGTCAGCGGACCCCCCCCCCCCCCCCCCCCTTATGAAAAGTTCTGGATCCGCCACTGCGCCTCGCTGGTGACCTTGAGCTGTTTTCTGGAGACTGCACTTGGTTGGGTTGTTGTCATTCTGACACATTCCGCGGCCGTTTCTATTCTCTATTTTCTCTATCTCCCAGTTGCCTTGATATTCCAGAGCTTGTATTTCCTATCATGATTTCCTTGATAGAGGGTTGCTTCTCATAATGAAGCTGTTAAACCAAGAGTTACAAGTAGTAAAGTTGACCTCATCCCATTCGTAAATTTTACGGACGCCATCACGAGTTGGTTGACCGTTATGGAATATCTGTTTCACAGATGACGACAGGACCCGATTGTTCATCACTTGGTTAAATTTTAACCAAGGGTTAAATATCATAACCCTTGGTTAAAATTTAACCCTAGATTATTTTCTGTTGTTCATCCTGTGGTTAAATTTAACCCTTTGTTAAATCCTTGGTTAAATGATTATATATATATATATGTATATGTTGGGACCAAATATAATGTAGCCCATATTTAGTACTTACCTATAGACAAGAAAAATAAATTAGATGCAAATCTATATCGACTTCGTCAAGTTCAGATGCGATATGACTTCTAGTTTGGTTGTCGAATACAGTTGAAAAACAGGAGAGTTAAACAATGAAAAATATTATGTTTTTTTTTTACGTTTTGCAATAAATATTGGCACACATTTCTTAAAGTATTCTTTGAAAAAGATAATAGCACTTAATGTATACTCAATAACCCTTTTGAGATATGATTTCTTATGAACCGATTTTGAAGTACATCAAACGGAGCTAAAACTATGAATAAACGGAGAATATAAGACAGCATCCCGACGATAAAAAAAAATAACCAAGGACATCCAGAGGGCAACATGCAATTTTAAACGTTAAACAGGTGTTTACTCAATTTGTCAAATTGTAAATCGTACCATATCTATATATTAATATTGAATAAATTTAACAGAAACAATCAAAACTCAATTCTCAAAATAACGTGACCATTACAGTAAGAAGAAATTGTGTTTTAGTTTATTTTGGGTTCGCTTGCTGGTAGGTTTTTGAAGGTTAAAAAAAACAAGTACTGGCGTACTGTTAACTAGGATAACACCAAGATCTTCTGACTGGCGAATAAATGATAAACAGATTTCCATTCCCTTTAGTTTACAAGAAGTAACTTGTACTTGTTTTCTTACTTCTAGAATAAAATATTTCCACAACGTTAGGACGATAACATAAATTTAGTAGGTTACGTAGACGCGGTGGGTCGAACGGGACAACTGAAAAAGAGAGAAAAATGCTTAGCACTCTCTGATCGCAGGATAAAAAATTCAACGGATATCGAATTTTCTTTTTCCTATCGAATGTGACTGTGTATGAAACAGCTAAACAGACTCTATCCCTTAATGAACCTTCCAACGAGACTGGAGAAGTCCAAAAATGACAATAATGCTATAATAATGTGATCATTGCTTGTATATACAGTTGGCATTAGCTGTTCGAAGACAGTTTTCTTATTCAAAAGCAAGGCATCATCCTTTTTCTTAAGACTTACCATGATTCCATAATAAAATGATAAGTGAATGTAATTTATACATGATTATGATATCAATTGTGTAGGTAGTTTGATTGAATTGTTTTAACGGAAGAGTAGCCTAGCTAGCTAAGCTTTAAGTCATTTGATACTTCAAATTTCACAAAAAGGTTGAATATGCTTTACATACTTGAATTATGCTTAATTCTACTCTAAAACATGTGTATACATAGACTTTCTGTTAAAAGAAAATCCTTTATTTTATTTAAATCTTCAGAAATGTACTGGTATTGAATGATTGTCTTCCCGTACTCTAATTCTCCGACAGCTTTTCCGTATGCAGTGACCTTAACCATGACATTTTCAATTAGAAATAGACTGCAACCGCACAACGCAAAGAAATCTAGGATGAAAGAAAAGATAAAGACACGTGGAAGGGAAATAGTATTGCTCTATTCTGAAAAAAAAATTTGATACACCAAATCATTTTACAACTGGTATGACAAAGTTTAATTAACAAATTAGAACGCTTGAAAAATAAAAAAAAACATAACAAAACAAATATGAATCGCTCTTAATAGTCTAGTTCCACTCAAAAGCAACTATAGCAATGTCCTTTGCAACAATTTCAAAGAACTTTACCTCTGGTCAATTGGTTATTCTTGTAAGATTGGGAACAACAATCAGGAATTATATTAGATTTCCTAGACATAAGGAAAAAAGCAAACAAAAACAGGCAACAATATACACATCAGAAGGACTTAATCAAAATATTTCATCATTTCTAATAGTATATCTGGCGAAAAATTGGTAAGGCTCAACGTAGTTGATATAATTTAGTTCGATAAAATCCTTTAATGAGTAACTTATAACAACTGCACAATTCTCACTCCATTAATATAATATTACTCTAGGACCGACTGAAAAATTGTGCATTACAGCAAAAAGTATCCTTCTTAGCGGGTCTAAAATTCATTTAAAAATAAGTGCAAAAAAGTACAAAGGCTCTCCATTGAACTATAACAAATTATTCAGGCGTTGTTCCTATCGCATATGCATTTACAGTAGAAACTCAAACGTCCTCTTTTAAAAATTTTATTCTGAAAAAGTATTTAAAGTTCTTTAAATATCTATAAAATAATAAGAATTAACCAATATGTCTACCAGTTATTCGAAAATCTAAACAAATGTTCATCTACACTAAACTCTTGCAATAAACACGACACCGCCTTAAAGAATAAAACAGTAAAACCATCTGTGTTGATCTGTGTTATGCCACCTGAATAAGTAATAAGTAACCTATTTTCATTTCCTGTAAAATGAACAGCACGAATATCAAATTCGTGCTAGTACAGCAGCAATTTAGCAAAGTTCCATCAGGCAACACTATAAAAATGCACGTTTTTCTGGACTTATCTGTGTTAATTACAGTAAAAGCGTCATATCACAAAATACGAATTCTCTTTCCTCTAAAGTAATACGTCCATAGCTTTAAACATACAATTGTTGATAATAATTCGAGAAGTTAAAACGTAAATGAGTATCTAAAGTGAAATCTGGGAAAATCTGATGAAAAAAATCCGGCATGAAACCAACCATCGTAACCCGACAGGCATGCCTTAGAAGAGAATATACTGCATTCGGTTTTGATCATTGATGATTCCTCTACGAACAACATCGAGATTCCGTTGTTATTGGGTAGAAAACTAACCCACCACAATATATGACTCATATATCTTTTTGAATATAACAAAACACCGTAATATAACCTGCAAAACTGATCCTAGCCAGTTAAGCAACCTACTCATAAAAATACGCCCCGGTCTAACACATCTTACCATAAAATTTAATATTCCTACCAAGCATTAAATATCGCGCAATTGTGCGAATTTTTTAATTGTCCAAGTATGCAAAATTTGCAGAATACATTCAGTTTATTATCAGGAATTTGAAGCCAAAGTTTACTGGTATTACATATATTATTACAAAACTCCAGCCTTTATATGAGACGCTTCTTCTAAACCACAAGAATCAAGTAAACGCTTCAATTCGACAAACACTTTATCAACTCTAGCTGTCAACTGATTCAACTCCCGTAAAATTATATGAATAGTTATCTATATCAAATCCCATTTGTCGAAACACGTAGGCGACAGTGTTTGTAACACGCTGACATATATGGAGTGCATTTCTTTCAAACCAAAATTTTGTAAACGTTGTGTGGCGTTTGTTGTTGTTTTCTAAACGCTACAAAAGTAGAAACAAATACATCGTTAAATCAGTGTTTACTGACCCTGTTTGAACTTCCAATAATGCATGCACATGTTGTTGGTAAACAGACTTTTTGCAAACGTAGAAACAAATACATCGTTTAATCAGGTTGAAGTTAGAAACAAATGTAGCGTTTGTACTAACAAACGATGAACGACAAACTGTAGACGCATTTTTAGCGAGTGCATAGTTTGTCAAAGTTTATGTAAACTTTGCAAACGTATGTTAGAAACAAATGATCAAAACATGTGCGCGCTTAGCCGTTTGCATCGTTTGTGTTAGAAAGAAATGCACTCTAAAGCTGATTACCGCAAACCAACGCATGATCATGTAAATCAATGAACGAATGTCAGTCCGAAGTGAAAAGATTACAAACCTTTTTTTGTTGAAATACATTATTGTAATGTTCTAAGATTATTGTTTATCTGTAGGTAAAGTCCCGATGAAGAACAGCAATACGTACGATCACCGTTTCTTATATCATTAATTTGTTATATATATGTAGATTTGCTTCATTGAAAATTTCCATTATATTTATATAGGACGCAAAATTAACAAATTTACTTCGTTTCGATCTTAGAGTGCAATGTTGAACTTTATTGAAAAATTTCGATGTCTATAACTGCTTTGGAACTAACCCTACCTAAATGAGGCATCGGATTTAACGTCCTTGAAATTCCAACCGGACATTGCTGCGTATTTTTACATCAATACACAGCCAAACGGACGCCCATTATTATAATTAAGCATGGGTTTTACTGTCGGACGCGGAAGAGTCCATGTGTGACCATATTTCTATTCCCCAGTCAATCCTCGTGTTTATAAAGATTGAGAACATATTAACAGTAAATCCAATAAGTAGGTTCTACAAAAGGGTCGATCGACATGAAAGGCGGAAACTGAATTTAAGACTGCCACTGAAAAGGTGTATATGTATAGGATACGTATCGTTGCATTCCGCAACGCCAGAAGAACGCCTCTTCACTGGCATATAGGCTTTACTGTCAAGAAATCTAGGTGAACATATTTCTATACATCAGTACAACATTTGGGTCATTCGTATGCAAAATAAAAATAAATTAGCTAATAGTAGATATCCATCATCGTAAAAAAATACACATGCAGTCGTATAACTATAAGATTATTAATCGACAAAGGGAATTTTTTCCTACTTATAAACATACATTTCTATCTGTAAATGTTGTCTTGTTTTTCTCTCTTTATTAATCCTTGATCACTTTTTTAAACGTTGTTCCTTGGAGCGGGGGATCTTGTCTATGAACATTTTTGACTTTTTCAATTCTTTATAACGAAATAATAGTTGTTTCCAATCATTGGGCATTAAAGCAATATATTTGAATGAAACTGCTGGTTAAAATTAATTCTCGTTATTTAAATTAAGACATGTCCTGATCAAAACAAAAATAACTTGCCAGCTCTTAAATGCTTTTTTACAGATTCTGTGATATTAAAGTTTAAATAAAGCAACCATGTTCTGTAATTTTATACGTTAAGAGAGGTTTGTCAAGATGCATGGAAATTGATCTGGCTGAACTACGAATTCGCCTCATATGAAAATAGGTACATGACAGAAGAGGAACACAGTTTGTTCCCATAAGAATGCTAAGGGTCTTTTGAAAATCACGTACAACAACGAAAAATTACGAAAAGACAAACACTAGTCTACAAAACACTGCATAACAAATTCAATACTGAGCACCACGAACCACACACTAACAAACAGGGTGATGCCAGGTGCTCCAGAAAGGCCACGGTAAGCATATCTTTCTATTCCACATGTGACATCCGTCGTGATGCTTATGGTGATGACAAATTCGATGTTAAGTCTCATTCGGTGCGGTCACATTCGAGGAAAAGAGAACCGGAGAATGGGTACGACAATTCGAACATGTTCGTGGTCATCTGTAACACAGATATTCAATATGAAGGCGTTGCTGGAACTAAAAAATCAAAATTGGAAAGCTTAGGTCATAGTATTACCGCATCTAAAAAATAACAATAATAATCAATATGCCACACGATTCACAAGAAAAGAGAAATTAAAAAAGATTTTATTATTCTTTCGATTCTCCTTCTTCCATATACTGCATGCATTAATTCAACATTTCGAAAACTGGAGCGGGTACGGTTTACAGGAATATGACAGTTGTTTTCCATTCGTTTAAGGTGTTTGTCATAAGCTCAAATTGAGCTTTTGATTTTGCCACTTTATATATAAAGGACTTTCATTTTTGAATTTCCCTGTTGAGTTCGGTATTTTTGTTATTTGTCCTTTTACAACTTTGAAAAGGCGCCAATTTAAGAAGATTTGAATAGCATATGTCGATGAGGTCATAGTTTCAATTCTTGAAAGGTATTAAAAAATTGAAAACAACATGTTTAAAAATTTCACGCGCAATACATTACACTGATGAGTGTTCTTTAAATTCAGAACGTTATATTTGTTATTTTCTTGTATAAAACAGAGACTGGGAACCCAAACTAGACACTGTAGCTCGATTCTCATCGTGAATATTCAAAATGACCTTGAAATACAAAGAAGTAGGTTCACGAAGGGCCCATACTTAAATTCCGTGAAATTTGACTTCAAATTTAATAAAAAAAATAAAAATTTGATGACATAATAAGTAATAATATTTGACAAATACAACAAGCTCTGGCACATTAGAACAATTAAGATGTAATTATATGACGTTATAATTGTGCACTGTAATGAAGGAAATCATAATTTTTACTCAGTAGCTTTTGCATAAATTTTGATGGTTGACGGATGTGGCCAATGTTTTTCAGATTGCAGAAAAATTGAACCGGCCTCACTAAATTCATAAAAAAAGACAATTTGGCTACAAACTACTAATTTATCCTACTTTGGTCAAAATGGGGCAAAAAAGGAAAAGCAGACAACAAAAGTGTTTGTTTTTTTATCTAAATTTGCATACTTATGATCGTTTATATAGGTTATATATATTATTACAAAGTTTGATTTAAGGCCAATTTCATGTCGAATCCGGGTCCGTTCGCGCCCAATCACGTTCGCCCCCATGCACGTTCGCCCCCCTTTCACTTTCGCACCTTACACGTTCGCACCCAAAGTCCGTTCGCACCCTACACGTTCGCGCCCAATTCTTATTGGTTTTGTGTTTAATAATTTGTAAACGAGTTTTGGTAAGTGTATTGCTATAAATATATATTTTTTCATTGTTTCTAAATAAAGTGAGATTCTGACAAGGTTTTTTTTGTGTCATGGTAAATGTATTGCTATAAACATTTTTTTTTCATTGTTTTTAAATAAAGTGAGATTCTGACGACCAGTATTTTATTTTTGTGTTGAATAATTTTTAATCATGTTTAGGTAAGTGTATTGCTCTCTATATATCTATATCTATATATATATATATAAATAATTTTTTTCATTGTTTCTAAATAAAGTGAGATTCTGACACACATGAGATCAAAGGAGCCAAGCTGTTAAAAACAATTATCTTTCATGTTTTTTATTTAAAATCTTCAAAGTTTTACTCAAACCAAGCTAAATACATGCAGTATTTACATTTAAAGCAAGTTAAAACAACCATGACAACAATCATGATTTTTAAACACCCAACAATAACATCATATTAGGCTGTGTATAAATACCAATTAGCAGTAATCATACATAATTAACATTTAATAATTAATCATCAAATCAATTTAAAACAATATTTCATTTAAAAATTCCCGAATTTTTATTTATGAAAATAAAAATATTTTACAAAACATCTAAAAATTTATCAGGTATTTGAATTAAAATAAGGGTGCGAACGTGTAGGGTGCGAACGGACCTAGGGGGCGAACGTGTGGGGTGCGAACGTGTAGGGTGCGAACGTGTATTGGGCGCGAACGGACCCGATACCTTTCATGTCTTTGTGGCCATAGGCCTACTTCTTTAGAAAAATACGAACGGGGTTCAGACTCGGGGCCACTGAAGTCATGTTTTAGCTAACCCGGAAACTTGTAAAGGGAGTTAACTGGACCTTGCTGATTGAAACTTTCATCATTTTTTAATTTACGTTTGCGAAAGAAAATATTTATGGCAACTCATATGGTTCTAAGAATAGTTCGTAATGGTTGTAGAAATCTTCCCAGGTATGGGTATATAATGCATGTGCCAAATCGATTTTGCAATTATCTGTTCTGTCTGTTCATCAGTTTATTTATACTGGAGCAGGATCAGTTCACCAGATTATGTAATACAGAAGCAGGATCTGCTTACCCTTCCAGAGCACATGAGATCATCCCCGGTGTTTGGTGTGGTTCGTGTTGCTCAGTATTTAGTTTTCTTTATTGTGTTTTTTGTGCTGTTTGTATTCTTTTCCATCCTTTTTCATATTTTGCCATGGCATTGTCAGTTTGTATTCGACTTTAGTTTAAATAATTAGGATGTCTTGTAGTAAGAAGGCATCACAGAAAAAATTTGAAATAACCTTTGAAGACGTCATTATTTTTTGGAATATTTTGACTTACTAAATGCATGTACTTATGTTCATCATTTTAATCTATATCATGTATATATAACTGGTACATGTAACTTGACAATTTAAATTACTATTTACATATAGTAGTCTCAGTTATATAAGGGGAGCAGTCAACTTATCTTGTGATTACCTTAGGAGAGGGGTTTCAAATACATTTTTACCACAACTGACAAGTCAAAAGTTTTTTTTGTCATAACCAGACTTCCTAATTCCAATGATTATTGAAAAATCTTAGTACAAATGCTGGAGTTATTGAGCAGCCTCTTCTACTATAGTTATCACATTTTTTATTTAAAAAAAACATGAATAATTACACTGTTCTGCGCCAAAGGCCTTTTTATGTTTAGTTTCTGGTTTTGCTTTTTTTCTAGTTCCTTTTGTTTGTTTAAATTATTTAGCCTTAAAAACTATTCCATTTTGAAATTACTATTTCATAATTTGCCTCAAGATTGAACGTGTTGAACTTTCAGAAAAGTATAAAAAATGGCTTTCAAATCTGGTCAACAAATACAATGTCCATCCTGTATTTTGCTTAAGATAAACTTACATGGACCATATAGGAAGGTAAAATAAATATTAAATGTTTTATTTGTAATTCACTGATACTCAACTGTATGCATAATACATTTATTTCAGTCATGTCAAGAAATTAAAATCCGTGAGGTGGGGATTGTATAGTAGGTTTCAGCATGCTGATTCATACAGTGTCAAGGTCATCATAATAATGTTTTAGTTTGCCAATCGCCATAAATAAACTGTTTAGGAGCTAGGAATATCATTTTTAGTAACACTGCACATTGAAATTAGTTTTATAACAGACCTAAAATTCATGAACCTTTGACAATATAAGGCCTGACAACTGTCAAAATACTTCAACTGGCCAGAGAATTTTTTTTCTGGCAAGTTGAAGTATTTTATATCACTCACCACATTGGCGAGTTACATGTACCAAGCATCAGTGCTCGCCATATTCGTTTTTTACTCGCCTTTGGCGAGTTGGCGAGCGAAGGTTTCACACACTGACTCTCTTTTAATACACCTTATTGCTATTTAGTCCACTATGGAAAAATAGTTACTTAGACAACTTCCTGTTGAGGTCAAGTGGAACAAAACAAAGGTCATCAGCAATGAGCTGAGGGAGGAAAAAGTTTGGAAAGTGGACATTTTTAAAAATTTTGATAGTTTTAAGAAGCAATTTTTAAAAGACAAATTAAAGTCACTAAACATGCTTTGTTTGATGTGTTTACAATGGTTTAAACATGTCTCTATGAAAAGTTTTATGCACAATACTTTGTTTGAACAAGGGCCAAGATAGCTTCAACTGGTTAGAAAAGTTGTGTAATTTTAGAACTAATCCGGATGTTTATAAAAAATCCAGAAAAAACAAAAATCCTGAATGAAGTTTAATTGCCACTATGATGATGTTGAAGGTTTTTCAGGGCCATGGTATATATACCCAAATCAATCCTTTTACCATTTATGCTGGAGCATGTAAGAAAAAGGGGGAATCTGATACTATTGAAATAGATTTTGATTTTTTCACAAACAATATTCTCTCAGAATGGTAATCTTTGCTTTAAAAACTTTTCAAACCACCTGCTATACATGTAGCTATATATATATAAATCCTACATTAAAGGTTAAAAGTAAGCAATTAGGATCCAAGATAGTTACATTTATGCAAATTTCAGAAAAATATTATCTCAGTGCCTCCCTACATCTCACATATTTTAATCCCAATATCTTTTATACACATTTCATTTTGACAACCTGATGACAATATATGTTGAAACTCTGGAAACTATTTGTTTTTGTATGGAAAATTGAAAACTATTTTGTAGCTACTCAGGAACATATATATTGACGGGACTTGACACTACCTAATTGTAGCCGATTTTATCGTCAGGTCATAGTTAATAAAGACACGATACAGAAACGGACATGTTTTAAAAACATACTCGCTATTATCCTAATAATTTCTGATAATATCAATAAAATGTCATTCAAACTAAGTTTTAAAGAGATGCCAATGTATTGAACTTGTAATCAGTCACTTCAAATTTGTTATAATCGCATTCATTTCATCACAGAAGGGTACAAAATGCAAACGGGGTAATAAAAAATGGTGCCGATTGCATTTCCAAATTCACAACCATTAAAAGACACTTCAAATCAAATAAATCACACTTATTTTTGTCATTTTATATGACAAAATATATCTACTTTATGACAAAACTTGTATTTATTTACGATTAGAATTATGTGGTTAATTTATTGAGCAGTTCCGATAGTTTTTCAGTCAGACGCTACCAAAATCCATAAATCTCGCAAAGTCTCGTATAGTCAGAGATTTTATCAATTTTATACTGAAAAGGCTATCAGATTCATTTTTGTTAGATATACTGTTCCCAGAGCTACTGTAGCTTTTTCTGGAGCATGGAAATGTACATGTTCTGTGAAGTGAAACTTTTTTAAAGACCAGATAAAAACATTGAGGTTGACACAGTTTTGATTATTTGAAATATGCATGAATCAGGTATTCAGTGTTGGTAGGAGATTTTTTTTTTTTTTTAATAATATTTGGGCAGAACTGTTTGACTGTGTCAAAACTACACTTTAATTTTTTTCATTATAAACTAGAGAAAATTCTGATTCCAGTGATATCTATTTGCATACAAGTATCTTTATAAACAAAAGCACCAATAAAGGGTCACTTATGCATGGTCTTCCAAATTATGACAAACATTTTATTGCAACCTTTATGTCTTGTCAAAACCTTTTCAGTATTAAAATGTGTTTCCTTTAACAATACCATGTTTACTGAAGTAGCTTCTTTAGATGAAGTGGAGACAATAGATAAAGTTCACTAAAACAGTTCCACCTAGTTATCATTGTTTTGAAATATCCTGTTTAGTTATTGTAAAATCTTTTCCCCTAGCCAAGCCCTCTATTGAAAACAAACACTATGTAGTTTAAAGATCAGATTATATGTAAAACATATTATATGAAATAAGCTGTTTCTGATTGGTAATTTGTAAACATGTAAGGACTTTACAGGACCAGTTAAGATTATCAACATCCTGTCTTTTAGTCCAAAGGTTTTCATATTAAGATCAGTTACTTTTACAAAGTTTTATTGAAACATTACAATAACTCAAGAGTTGATTTGGACTGACAGACAAGTAATCAATTTTTTTGGACAATGTTTATGCTTGGGGCTTCATATAAGTATTATACTCCTTACAGCATAAAAGTCAGTTCCCTAAATTTGCACCTCAAGTACATATTGTAAGTATAATAAATTGATTTATAAAGATTTTATTAATTCAATGTAGATGAATGATCTTTCTGCAACATTTACAAGAAATTTATACTTTAGTATTCACTAAATACTGACAAGTCAGTCTTTCTCACTGGATTAGAATAGTTGTAAACTTTATAGTGTCTATTTATTGCAAGTTGATTGTCTGTGATTAAGAAAAACTTCAAACGCCAGGCTCAGGCCTCTGACTGGAAGAATTTTAAACACACTTACAAATTGAAGAATACTATGCATAATACAAAAATTGTGAACTGAAGATTATTTGAAACTGAACTATAAAAGTATGTAAAATAATCGGATAGTTAATCAAGTTTGACATAGTTTATTTTTAATTTTTTGTTTATATTTTTCAGATCAGGAAGAAGGTCCTTTAGCAGTAACCCTTTAAACAGTAATGGTACTGGGGATATCGCAAATGTACCTCTGTCTCAACCAATTCCTGGATTACCTCCTCCTAGATTTACTTCAGTAAAGGCTAGTAAGAATGAGACACAAGTAACAGTTTTAGATAATGGTCTGACAGTGGCTACAGAGAATGTTTTTGGACAGTTTTGCACAGTAGGAGGTAAATTTTTGCTTAACAACATAAATTTTTTTTTACCAACATTCGTAGAGACTCTATACCAGTATGCAAACTCATTCACAATTGGTTCATAGAAGAAAGTTTGATGTCAAAGCAAAAGTGATAAAGGAATATCTTAAGTATGTTTGTACAAACTATTACAAAATATTCAACAATTGAAGGCAGTATACACCAAGATGTACACAGGAATAAGAAGACTATCAAGAAAATCTTATATCTGCAGTGTGTTTTGAATATTTTCATTAATTAGACAATTCCTTTAAAATAATGGAACATTTAAAAAACATATGCATTTGTATTACGAATACACATGATACAAGGAATTGTGGAGTATACATTTTTTGTACATCACTGATTCAGCAACCCAACAACACAAAAAGAAAAAAAACATCTAAGATAAAACTCTCCTATGTTATCTTAATTTAAACATCATGAAGTGAAATGAAAATTATCCTGATTTGCTATTTGAGCATGCATTATTTGGGAATAAGGGTAAAGACAGGTTGTTTTGGAGTATGATTTATCTCTGGTTGGGGTAACATGTCTACCTTATGCATCAGTACATGTACTAATTTGCTATTGTATTGTTCTTTGATCTATATTTTCTTTTTATTTCAGTGCTGATTAACTCAGGATCCCGTTATGAAGTAGCTTACCCATCTGGTATATCACATTTTTTAGAAAAAATAGCTTTTGGAGTGAGTTTTATACTTTAAGTTTCTTCTGCTTTTTATGCTAAAGATAAATTTTCAAGCCAGTACTGGTATTTGTTGTAAATTATAATAAAAACATAGAGGACATTTAATTTGAGGTTTAAACAGTCATTCCCAGTATATATGGACAATTTGATTGGTATAACATTTAAAGCTGCCTTAAAATCATACATTTTGATATCTGTCTGCAAGAAAAAAAGACTAATTTAAAAAAAAAAAAGGATGTTAACTTTATGAATAGTGCAAATGGCAAGATCAATTTCTAAACAGTGAAATTGCAATAGGAAATTTGAATACATGACAAAAGTATAACAGTTTATATGAGGAACTGTTTAAGCATGCCCCCTCCTTTTCCTTCATCTATAGAAGACATAGGGTAAAGGAAAGGCACAACAAACACATTCTAGTATCGAAAATTTTTGTCATAGGACATACTATTTTTCATACATTAACAATTTATGATATGTGGGAGGACATGGACCATGTGAATGAAATCTATGGTACACTAGAAAGGTCTTGAAATGTTATTTTAGAATATATATGGTTTAGAGGTTGACATCTGGACAGTTGTACAAATATTTGAACAACATATAATAACAACAGGGACTGGTAGTAAGGAAAAAACTTTTGAAAATTTATACACACAATCCTAATTCAAAGGTATATGATCACGACAAACCTTATCACTGGCGTGTTAGAGTTAAGAACATCCCCTGCTCTGCTGAGGATGGACAGATTACGAGGGCGGTAGAAAATCTAGGAGGAATAGTCCACACATTAGACAGAGAGCGACTCAGAGTTGACGGTTTACTCACCAATTGCCAAACAGGTGACAGGATACTATACTGTGAACCTATGGAAAAAGTCTTGCCTAGAACCCTAAGAATCGGTAAATATATGGCTGTTTTGTTACACAAAGAGCAGAAAACTGATTCTTCTCAGCTCACATGTAACAAATGTCTGCAAACTGGGCACAGGCTCAGAGACTGTCCAAATCAATGGGTATGTACATCATGTAATAATCCCGGACATAAAAAAGCTGAGTGTCCCAATTTCGGGACCACAAGTGACAACGCCCAAGACCAGCCAGTCAATGTCAACAATAATGGCATACATGAACCAGAATCAGAAGATTTGACAAGTGAAGACGAGAATATAACTAAAAATAAACAAACAAACACTACAAATATTGGAACCACTAATCAGTCTCCGTCTTTTTTAAAAGATTTCAATCTCACAAGCGCAAGTTTCAGCTATAATGCTTCAAATAAAAGTGATGCAGCTCATGATATGAATGAGCCTGAACACCAAGGCAATTCAGCAGCTAAACATAACAATGAAATTAAAAAAGCAAAAGCAAAAGCTAAAGCTAAAAAAAAGTCCGGCAAAAAAGACGGTCAACAACAACTGAATAAAGACAACGAGGAGAATCCTACTCAACCAACATTATTCTTTCACTTCCAAGGGAACGACAATGTTGGAACACCGGATGGTCGTAAAGACAAACGCCCAGCAACAACACCAACTGACCAAATTCATGAACGCACATCAAATATTCAGAAACCTAAGGGACCCTAACTATCAGCAATCACAACTAAATGTACATACACTTTATATACATTAAATAGTATAATTATCTAGCTAATTTCATGAACATTTGTATATATTTACTTTCTTTCTGTGTTTTTATTTACAGTGTAAAAAAAAAGAAAAAAAAGAGCATTTTGCAATAAAAGATTGTATGTGTTCGATTGATGTTATGGTAAACATAAATAGTGTTTTCATTTTATGTTTTTTCATTGCTTTTACTCATTATGTAAAAAAACAAAAAAAAGAATATGATATAATATTAGATTATATGTGTTCGAATGATGATATTGAAAATGAAAATGGCTTATCTTCCATATTTTGTATTTGTGTTGATAAGAATAGTATACTAACCAATCAAAGAGAGGAATATGATACAACCTTGGATCATATGTTCTCAATTGACGATATAGAAATAGAAAATAGTGTAATGTTTAATTTAACTTATAGGTATGAGAGATTTTATTCTCAAAACATCAACAAAAATATTTGTCTGAAAGAACCAGCTAATTATAAAACAAGCAATAAACCTATGAAAAGAGAAATTTTTTATTTACTAGTAAACAAACGATCATTAGTTCTACTGTTCACTTCAATATGCTGCGTAAGTTTCATTCAGCTCATCATCAAAGTGTATTTATGCATTGATTGTATAAACGAATCTTCTTTTTTCTGCAATTTAAACAAGGATACATGGAAAGTATATCAACCATTAAATATTCCTACGAAATTGCACATATGGTACGCAACTAGTACACCACCATATACCGCATCACACACGGGAAGTACAAAACTAAATACATTTATATATCTTTGCACCATATTATCCAGACACAAACACTCCTCAACTAGCTATGTTAATCCTTTTGACGCAGTATATTCACTACAGGTACAGAACAGTATTGTTTTAAAACACATGACACACACAGCTTTAAGTGAATATTCATAGTTATAATGTCGTTGAGTGCTCGAACAATCCTTACTGAACAATCCAAATATCTGAAAATAGAAAAAGTAATTTCTGAAAATCAATCTCCTATACACATACATGTACATTCTACACCTTTGAAAAAAGTAAAAACATACATAAATCTATCAAGTTTACAGCACAAAGTAAGGTCAAAGAGAACTGTAGAACTGTATTATTGTAAAAACCAATATTTTTATGACACACGTATATTATATACACTTATGTATGCCTACTATTATACTTTTATTTGTATTGTATACAACAACTTAGAACAGTTAGTTAAGATATCGATGTATATCTATGTAGAAATCTTTGCTAATACATGAATAGTTTCTAATTTAGATGAGTAATAATTTAAATATTTGCTCCTTGAACTGCCAAGGGTTAGGACAAAAAGAAAAAAGAGTTAGACTACATATCTGGTGTGAAAATCAAAAATGTGACATCTTGTTTATTCAAGAGTCCCATTTCATTGATAAAAACATAAATACAATAAACAGTGAAACTAAAAGTAAGATATACCACAGCTTTGGCAATTCCCAATCTAGAGGTGTTTCAATTTTAATTAAAGATAATATAAATCACAAAATAATAAATGAAACTAAAGATGAAGAGGGTAGGTTTATTTTAATTAATGTTGAACTTGATAATAACATCTTCACTTTAGTAAATGTATATGCACCAAATATACAAAGAAATAGAAATTCTTTCTTTAAAAAAATAAGCAACTTAATTGAGAATAACAGATTAGGTATTTTAATACTTGGAGGGGATATAAACGAAAGTCTGACTGAAAAGGACAGAAAAAGTACGAGTACACAAAAATTTAATAAACCTGTAAATAGTTTAAAGCAGTTAATAAAGAAACATAAGTTAATTGATATATGGAGAGAAGTTAACCCAAACAAAACACAGTTTACCTGGAGAAGGAAAAATAACTTTAACATAGCAAGCAGGATAGATTATTTTCTTATCAGCTCCGACATAAGACCACATATTACAGCAGCAGATATTAGACCAGCTGCTATTTCTTACACTGATCATCAAGCAATTTCGTTAAAGTTACGACACAAAGCACAAAGCAGAGGCAGAGGTTTCTTTAAAATTAATAATAGTATACTGAACGACATACAATATCAAAATCTCATTAATAATTTGATTCAAACTTACAAACAAAAAATACTTACAAAGGCTTTAGATCCTCAAGTTAAGTGGGATGTTTTTAAAGCTGAAGTAAGGGACATAACCATAAAATACTGCAGGCAAAAACAAGCTGAAAATAAAAATGAAATAATTAAATTAGAACTGTCATTAAAAAAATTGAATGAAAATGTAGAAAACTTCCAGGATAATAATGTTCAAAATAAAATAAACAATGTTGAGAAAAAACTAGAAAACCTTTACATAAATGAAGCAAAGGGAGCTCAGGTTAGATCGCGTGTAAAATGGACAGAAGAAGGAGAAAAAAACACAAATTTTTTTATAGGCCTTGAAAAATCCAGACAAACTCGTAAAAATATTTCTGCCCTTTCGAATGAAAAAGGAGAAACTATAACAGATTCATCTGAAATTCTAAAGTTAGAAAAAAACTTTTATGAAAACTTATATAAAAGTACAGATCCTAATGAAAATGAAATAAAAAAATATATAAAAGAAACAAAAGTAGATAAAACTCTTTCTCAGGAGGAAACTCAAAATCTAGAAGGGGAGCTTACTATAAATGAATGTACAGAAGCTATTAAATCCATGAAATTAAATAAATCACCAGGTATTGACGGGCTCAGTGTAGAATTTTATCGAACCTTCTGGACAAATTTAAAAGAAATTGTTGTAAAAGTATTTAACATATGCTATCAAAAAGAAGAAATGAGCACACTACAAAAAATAGGGGTAGTTTCTTTATTATATAAGAAAGGAAACCCTCTTCTTTTGGACAACTATAGACCAATTACTTTACTCAATGTTGACACAAAACTTATGGCATATTCTTTAGCATTACGTCTTAAGCCAATACTAACTAAAATTATCCATAGTGACCAAAATGGTTACATAAAAAATAGGTATATAGGTTTCAACATTCGTCAGATTCAAGACATAATAGACCATGCAGAATACTATAATATTGAAGGAGCAATGCTCTTCATAGATTTTTCCAAAGCTTTTGACTCATTGGAATGGCCATTTATGTATGAAGCACTAAAGAAATTTGGACTTCCAGATCTTTTTATAAAATGGGTTAAAACTCTGTATAAAGATATAAAAGGTTGTATGTTAAACAATGGGTGGGTCTCATCGTCATACAACATTAAGCGCGGTATTAGGCAAGGCTGCCCGTTAAGTTCCCTGATTTTTGTTATTGCCGTAGAAATTTTGTCCTGCAGAATAAGACAAGACACCAACATCAAAGGTTTTCAAATTAAGCTAGATACTAAAACACATAGTTTAAAGATCTCACAATTAGCTGACGACACAACACTTTTTCTAAAATCAAAAAATGAAGTATGTCACACTCTTAATATTATTGAAATCTTTGGAACACTATCAGGTTTAAAACTTAACAGATCAAAAACAGAGGGCATTTGGTTAGGAAAATTAAAACACTGTAAAGATAAGTTTGAAAACATAAAATGGAATAAAGGACCAATAAAAAGTCTAGGAGTTTATTTTGGAACAAATCGAGCTGAATGTGATAAGCTTAATACTGAAAAAATAATACAAAAATGTGATAAATTAATAAGTAATTGGAAAAAAAGAAATCTTACAATGATAGGTAAAATAACAATTGTAAAATCTCTTCTTATACCAAACCTTACATATTTGGCTTCAGTCACAAACCTACCACATGAATTTATTCAACAGTTTAAAACCCTTATTTATAATTTTATATGGGATGGTAAAAAAGAAAAAGTAAAACGAACCATATTAAGTAAAGATACTACTGATGGAGGTCTTAAGATGACAGATATAGACAATTATATAACTGCACTACAAATAGCATGGATTAAAAGACTAACTGCAGATAATTTTGCTAACTGGAAAGTGATTCCAACATTTTACTTCAATAAATTTGGTGCTAATTTCATGTTACTTTACATGAATCCAGATAACATTTACTCCATACAAAACCTACATAAAACTTTACCAAAATTCTACTTAGAAATTGTAAAAACCTGGTTCAAAGTACAAAATTTAAATAACACCAAACTCACGATGAATTTTAAAAACATTAGACAACAAATCTTATGGGGAAATAAAATGATAAAGTTTCAAGGAAAGTGTTTAATTTTTATAAAATGGATAAAAGAAGGTATTATGTATGTTAATGATATTATTGACCAGAATGGTAACATCTCTCAAGATATAATATCTAATAAAATACCCTCAAAATCCAATTTAATGTTTGAAATTTCAAAAATTAAATATGCTATACCAAATGAATGGCTCAAGACACTTAAATCAGATCAATCAATAAAATCAAAAGTAAAAAATAAACTTAACCTTTGTATTAAGACAAAAGAAAAAAATAAGATGACAAATTTACAAGCAATGGTAACAAAACAGATATACACACACATTAATAGTAGAAATGAAGACATACCTTCAGGTTTCTTAAAATGGAAACGTGTACTAAATTTAGATTCTTTAATCCCAATTAAATCAATGCTAAATTTCGTATTTACTTATTTAAAAGATAACAGATTAAAACTATTTAAATGGAAATTGTTGCATCATATCCTTCCTTGTAAACAACTGCTCTTTCAATGGAAGATAAAAGAAGACAGTAAATGTGACTTATGTAATGAAACAGAAGATTATAAACATTTTTTTCTGGAATGTCAATACTTTGAAGCTTTTTGGGAAAAGATCAAAATACTATTAAATAAAGTTAAAATTGGTCATCATATCCTAAACTACAGAAATCTCATAGTAGGATATAAAATCTGGGACATCAATTATTATGACATAAATCTTTTGGTAACACTCATTACATTTTCCATTCACAAGTGTACTCACATTTCAAATTATAAAACTACAAATCTTGATGTATATGCCCTGTTCAAAAAAGATTTTTTGAACTATTTAAATATTTCGACACTAACAGGAGTTAAACATGGTAACATTTTGAAAGAAATAAGCTTGTACATATAATTATTATTTTATGCATATATGTTATATGCTATATTTATTCAGCAATACATGTGTCTCATCATTATTTAATCTTTAGACCACGTGTTGTGGACTTCGTCATGATCATGATCAGTGATAAAACATTAAACCCCAATTATCCTAAAAGCAGCCTTACTTCTTTTTTAAATCATATATTCACAAATAACTAAACTGATATAAACACATCAATTCGCAACCAAGTATGTATACCTACATAATTAATAATAAGTACAAGCAGCTTCGCCAGTTAGCTTGCCTCCATCGTATGATCGTTGATCAACAGGTCATGACCAGGTCAACTAACATATACAGAGTCAAAGCGGTCCACGATTGTAATTTTTCCGGAAATTAATTTCTGAAGTAATCTGTTGTATTGATACATAGAATGTAAATCTTACAATTTATTATTATTAATGTACTGAGCAATCTCCCTGTTTGTTCAGTAAAACTAATCCTACAGGGGTGCCCTGTCAAATGCTGTAGACATGGTATTCATTATAACAGCAATAGTGCAATAAATCAGATTTTAGATAAAAAAAAAAAAAAATAATAACAACAACAACACCAACAACATACTTTATTACCAATCATGGTAATATGAGAGGGGCAGGACATGACTCCATGTATCAAAAACTAATGGTAATTCAAAATATATATGAATAAAAGGAGATGTGGGAAATATGCCACTGAGACAGCAACCCAACATAAACATAACCAAATGACTTCTAGACTGCAAAACACAGTCTTCAAATTATATGGTTCAGAGGTCGGAATCTGAACAGTTTTCAAGAAATAATACAATTATTGAAATGGAGAGTGGGTCATGTCCCGAGGGGCAAAACCTATGATAAACCAGAAAGGACATGTCATTGCTATTAAGAATATATATATTTTAAGAGATATTTCACAGTTTATTATATGAGTAACCCCCTGGGATAAACCCTTACCCATCAATTATTTGTCTTTGAGGTCAAGGTAAGATTTCCTTGATATTCAACTCTGAGTTTTGGGGTGGTGATCCCATGTGTAAAATGTCAAAAGGATAAACAAGTAATGACAAAAAATGTAAACAAAAATTGAATTATTTGACCTCTAGGTCAAATGTCGAGGTCACATGAAGATTTTGATAAAACAGGATGCAAAGTCTTATTGTAATGTACCTTCATACTGAATATCATAATAAAATAATTCATTGCCAAAAGTTAAAAAGGTTATGACTCAGAATAAAAGAAAATCAGAAGCAGAACAAGAAGGAGAACAAAAAGAAGAAATACTTCTGAAAAAGATGTCTCCCTTCATCTAAGAAGAGGCAATTATATCAAAGAGGAGACAAATATATTTTTACGGCAGAACGAGATAAATACTGTTGCAGTAGGTTTTCCTTAAAAGGTGGAAAAAACTAATTACTTGTAAAGTTGTATGAAAATGCAGATAACAGTACTGTATTTTAGGTTTTTATTGTAAATTACAGTATAATTAAAAATAAAACTTTGAATACCAACATTTTTACCGCTTTGGAAAATAATAATGTATACATATATTGATGATAATTACACTTTCATTTTAGTCAACAACACAGTTTACAGATAAAGACAAGATTTTACAGGAATTGGAAAAACATGGTGGCATTTGTGATTGTCAATCGTCAAGGTTGTGTAAAAAAAAAAAATCACATATATCATAATCAGTATAAAATTTGGCATGTTATATGTAGGGATTTTGATGTTTTTCCCCCACCGCAGCAGAGGGGGCACTAAGTGTTACACTTGTCCGTCCGTACGTACGTCCCAAAATTAATTTCCATTCTCTAATTTTAGTTTGCCTCAACCAAATGTTATGACACTTATACACAATGCTTATTACCACAAAACTCAGATCAAGTTTGAATTTGAGTAGCGTCACTTTTATCGTTCTTGCGTTATGTTCCTTTATAACATTATATGCAAGTGGGGGCATCATCTGTGTCCCATGGACACATTCTCCAATTATTTCTTATTGTCAGGGTTTTTTTATTTTATTACAAATAGTTATTTGCACATACACTGGATAATATATGTAATGGAATTTAGATTACAAAGTATACAGAATGAATGCCAGAAACCTGTTTTTAAAAAATCTATTTTTTGTCTAATATTTGAATGCTTGTGATGACACATTTTTATTTGTATTTTTATTATAAAAGTCTTATCAAAAGCAAGCTTATTCTGAACAATATAAAATCTTTCAAGAACTTATAACACATTTATGTACTGACTGCCAAAATGTGAGGAAAGACGAATATTCAAGAAAACATAGTATTGGATGTACATTAGGTATATGTTCCAATGCATCCAGATTCCACAGGGAGAGAATCAAATTGATTTGCTTTTTATTTTTTGGTTAATAAAATGAGCTGTTTTCTGACTTGAATAACACAAGATGATGATTGCTTGAATGAATAAATTTATTAAGTCATTTTAATAGTAGAATATTTACTTTACTTATTATACTTATAAATATGATTATGTGAAATTTCTTATAGCCTTTGGTGTATTTAAAAAAAAGTTGAGATTTATTAATTATCTAATATATTACATGTATTATGTATTATACTGAATTATTTAGTTTTGATATTAGGGTTATATTACTTTTCCTGAACAACACTAAAGATTTGGTTAATGATTGATCATGCAACAAGGACTTTTTTTCTTCAATAGAAAGGAAGTTCATGTTTATATCTTACAAAGAATAGACTTAAACTGTAAATATTTTTCAAATAACAATAAATTTTTTTAAAGATATTTTTTTTTATAATATTTTTTTAAATGATCTTTCAGGGACACATTAATTTATGCCATGTCAGCAGAAACTAGAGGATTGCAAGCAGTAGTTAATATCTTATCAGAAGTTATAAACAGACCCACTATAACAGCTCAAGAGGTTGGTAAAAAAAGTTGAATTTAAAAAAAAAGGCCGGGTTATACTAAGTTGGAGGCAATTTTTTCATTCCTACACATTATTTCACCCAATCAGTAGCTTGACGGTGATGGGTTGTAACATGTGCACACTTTTCTGACCTTTCAAACACCTACTTCCTGTTTGCAAATACTATGAATTTTTTATTATGTTGAATGAAAAAAATTATTTTCGTCACACCTTTCTCAGAAACTACTAAACAAAATAACTTCATATTTGGTCAGCAGTTTGACTGTTGAGTTGTAAAAATCTGTTGGACAATTACTTCTTTTCTGATACTTTGAACTAAGAATCTGGTAATGCCTAGCATGACAAATCATGCATTCTTGTTATCATCCAATTTACAAATGAGTAAAACAGTGGACAGTCCTTATTGAAGCAACTACAAACCTTCCTATTCACTTGAGTGCAGTCTTTGATTTAAGTTGGTTATGTGTTTATCTTTAGTTTTTTGTGAAATATTTTGTTTGGCTTTGTTTTTGTATTACTGTACTCTTTTGAACTTGTGATTTTTTATTTGCCTCTTGATATCTCCTTATTTGACATGAATAAAACATTTTATACAATAAACATATTTATCTCAGATTGAATTTGCTGTGAAATGGATTAAAATGGATTTTGATTTTATTAAACTTTTCAATGTCATCCATATCATGTCAAAATTGTGTTATTATATAAGATAACTGTTCACTATTAAATAGGTTTGATATCTTTGGCACACACCCATAATAAAAATAATATTGTTAGTGTTTCAGTTCCTTTTTTATCCTAAGCCAAAAACATCTTTTAATTATGATACAGTTGTACAAAGAAATTCAATGATCTTGACATATGATTAGGCTTTATAGTTATTGTCAAGAATATTTATATCATGATTGAAATGTATTCTAAAAGTATTACATCATTTAGTAATTATGTATACTGCTATTGTTATTCCTTCATGCAAAAATAATTTTTATCAATTTAAAATATTCTCAAGCATAAATTACACAGGTCAGATCATTAGAAGATAAAAAATATTGTTCATTCGCTATGTACCTTTTGTATTTCAAGATAGTGCTGCCACATGATAATCATCCATTTTATGTTTCTTGGTGTGAAATCCCCAGAGGGAACTTCAAACACCCTACATTGCTTATTTGATTTTATTAATTTTTTAGACCTAACCATTTCATCTTTCTTTTGTAACAAGAATGTGCAATGAGAGCACATGTAAGTGCTTAAAATATTGAGAGGTTTAATTTCTGTATTTAGTTTATTATTTTTGATAATTTGTTAAGTAATCAAAATTGACCAAAAGAAGACAGAACTGATTGCTTAAAATGACAGATCAGAACATCACTGTATAACACTGACTAAACAGCTAACACCAATAGATAACAAGTGGTTAACCGATCAACATAATTAGATAACAACTGTTTAACCATATAACATATCAAGCTAACACTTATGGAACATTAAGAGGTAACTAGCAAACACTATCAGATAACTTAATCTAAGTATTATATGTATTACTAGATAACTACTGGTTATCACTTAGGAGTGTAATATTTTTTGTTGCTCATATGTGCTTCTATTGAGTTTAATTGTTTATTAAGATTTTTGCAATGATGACAGCTAAAAAATGCAAGTCTTTGATTTTTTTTAGTTAGAAGATGCTAAGATGGCAGTAGGGTTCCATATTCAGGGTATGGAGTTAGATCCCAATCCAGAACCCATTCTAATGGAAATGATTCATCAGGTAATATTTACAGGAAATTATTTATCAGGTAATATATTTAGAGAACTCATACTTGTGGTCATTTATACTGTAAACAGGGAAGTTTCCTCGGCAGTTTTATTTTCGCTTTTTTTGGTGGTAAGAGTTGAAACCCGAAAATAAAACAGCGGTGAATATTTCAAGGAAAGCTGATTCATAAGATGAAGACCATACATGAACGTATATGAATAGAATATGTACAGGACTACTGCATAACACCAGTTTTACACACCAAAGATCTATACCGAAAATCATAACTTTAAATGTATTTCTAAATGAAAGGCAATGTATGAAATCACAATTTAACTCATGTTAGCCTAATTAACATGGTAGACATCTCAAGTAAGCGAATATTACGGATATTGTTATAACAATTGTTTCAAATATGTAAACAGCTGTCAATCAGTTTTACAAGGATTACCTCATTATATCTGCTACACAGACTAATCAGATCAAAAGATCGATTAATTAATTAGCAATTATCCTAACAACATTTAATTCATTCTTAATATGAGTCTAATATGTCATTCTTCTTTGTTTATTGTGTATGTGTTTTTAAAAGCAAACATGACTCATAACTTTAAACTACTTTTACATTGATAAACCAACAAAAAGGATTTCTGATTGATTTTATCTCTTGACTTATGACACATGTTAAATTGTTTACTTTCCAAATCATTTATTATAGAATACTTATATAGGACATCGGAATATCGCGAATTCAATACTGCGCAAATATAGATTTGGTTGGAGAATCGTGAAAAAAGACGGCACGAAAATTTCCTGGTTTACAGTAGTAGGAATTGTCAACCCAGAGGTCATTCCAATTGAAAAATTCACCAAGTGGCCAATGAAATGGATAATTTAAATTAAAGAGCATTGAATAGTCCCAAAATTATCTAAAGTAACTTAACTGCTTCAGTTTATTGTGGTAGTGTGCTGGCCTTGAGTGTGATAGTTGTTGGTTGATCCCCAACCTCGTCAGACTAAATACTTGAAAATTGGAATTTGTTGCTTCTCCTCTAAGCATGCAGCATTTAAGAGTAAGAGCAGACTGGTCTGCTCACACTGTTTAGGGTAAGAATACTTACCTTACCTTACTTAACTAGCAGGTTAAAAAATCTGGCTCAGCATGTCGGCTTAGTAAAAAGTAATGGGCTATATTCATATCAAATTATCATGTTCCTTTTCCTGAATATGTATTCAATTTGCCACTGGATGTTAAATAGCCATCCAGCCATCTAAATTCTCTCTACATGTCTGTTAAATCCCAAAAGAATTTCCTAGAACTGCATGCAGAACTATTTATATTGGGGTATTAATCCTTTTAATGCCATTATCCTAGAAATTATTTGACATACATGTATAATTCATTTTACCTTAAACATTACATGTTATATTTATAATTTCAGGCAGCTTTCAGAGGTAATACATTAGGATTACCACACAGATGTCCTCCAGAAAACATTGATAAAATTGAAAAAAATATTTTATACACATACATGAAGAATTTTCATACACCAGAGAGGATGGTATTAGCTGGTGTTGGGATGGATCATGAACAGATGGTGGAATTAGCTAAAGAACATTTTGTGAAAAAATACAAACCAATATGGTTTGAACAAGAGAACTTAATAGATACGAAAATGTCTGTGGATAATTCCTTAGCACAGTACACTGGTGGAAAAGTTTTGGTGAGTAGTCAGGAGAGAATAGGACCAGAATTTAATATATCTTTCATTAACGTGGTGGTCAGTTGTCTCTGTATATTTGTATTTGTATGACATCTGTCTGTACGAAATCTTCAGCCTGTCATCATTACGTAATGGTATGATATTTGTAGCAGTCATTTGCAATAATGGCAAGGTACACTTGATATACATGTCTTTATCTGTGTAGGTCTATGCCGTTGGATATTTCTGAAGCAGAGGAAACATCAAACATTTTCGTCAAAAGTTGGACAATGTTTTGTTATTATTAGTTACTGTTTAAATTACTTGTTTTGTTATAATGAATAATGATGCAGCTAAAGCATTTTATTTTTGACATGACCATGTGTGATTCTTTTTTGCCTGCTGACTGTGTTAATTCCCTTTCATATTACTACACTGAGGAAACAAGGGGAAATAAACTAAAAATGGTATTTTTAAAAACTAAAATAACTGTAATTAATATGATTTGATTTGATTTTTTGTGTTTTAACACCACTTTTGGGCTATTTCGTGGCAGCCAGTTTTTATTGGTGGAGGAAGCCGGGGTGCCCGGAGAAGACCACGACCTTCGATAGGAAAACTGACAATCCTAGTCAATTAAGATTAGAGTTGAGTGCAACCGCACGAGCGGGGTTCGAACTCACAACCTCAGTGTTGACTGGCTAGTGATTACAGTAGTAACTACTTAGACTACTCGGCCACCGAGGCCCCTGTAATTAATATGTGTTTTCCTATCTGTAAAAGCAACAGCATTGCACAAAATAAATTGCAGGATAAAGACAATCAGTGTTTAGTGTCTTTAAATATCAGCTGTATTCCTTTACTCGTCTCGTTGAAGCTTGCATTTCTTCTGTTTTTTAGCCTCGTACAAATACAGCTGATATTTAAAGACACTAAACACTTATTTTCTATGTATCATTATGCCCCACAAGGGTTCAAAATTTGAAATAAAATATGTTTAATATTTATACATTTTGTACTTGGATTTGTGAGAGTTTTCCATTCCTTGTTTAAGGTTGATGGTTTGTTGATGAAATTATTTGAATAGGTAAAATGTGGTTTTAAATCAAACTGTTTACAATTTATAAATGATACTCATTCATGAAAAAGATTTTATACTTCTCTGTATATAGAAAAGACAAGAATGATTTATTGTTATCAGGTTTTCCACATAAATCAAAATTTCCTCTGTGGTAAAACACAAAACCAGCAATAGTTAGTTACATTCCATACAAAGTCAATGTCACATAGTTGAAAATGTACTAGTATACAAATTTCAAATTTCAAATGTGGAAATCTGATTTAATGTCAATCACAGACAAATAGCTCAGTACTGCTGGTTAGGAAAAAGATAACAAAACTAACAGAAATGAAATTAAAATTACAATTGTATTTGTATGACAGCTGTCTGTACGAACTTTTTCAGGCTATCACCATTACATCATGTATGATACTTGCTTCTTTCATTTGCAATAATGGCAAGGTACACTTGTTTTAAGATAAAAAATCAGAAGTTTTGAGGGAAGTACCACTAAATTACAACTACAAAATTGGAAAATATATATACAAACTACCATACTTTAGAAATCATAATTACATTTAAATATATTTCAGATGGAGAAAGATTTGTCAAATGTCAGTTTAGGACCAACACCAATGCCAGAACTAGCACATATTGTAATTGGTCTGGAAAGTTGTTCACACAAAGATGATGACTTCATCAGTTTTTGTGTACTTAATATGATGATGGGTGGTGGTGGATCATTCTCTGCTGGGGGTCCTGGAAAGGGAATGTATACAAGATTATATCTTAATGTATTAAACAGGTGAGTTCCAGATTTCTGGTCAGAACTCATAATATAAATATATCTATAGAAGGTGGAATTTACTCGGTACTTTCCAATACCAGTAAGTAAAAAGGACAGATGCCCATGACTAAAAGATGGCCCATGTTTATAAAGTCCAAATAACCTATGGTGTAATGCTACTGACAGTCTAATGATGATGATGATGATGATGTTGGATGGCTGTTTCACGTCCAGTGGCAAATTAAATGCATATTCAGGACAAGAACATGTTAATGTGATATGAATATGAACCATGACTAACTAAGTAGGACTGGAACACAACTTGTACAGTCATTGTGCATCATACGTGAAGGTGCATTTTTTTAGGGTTGAACAATGAGAAATGAAATAAATTATTGTTAAAAATCACAAACTTTGAGAAAAAAGTAAAATAACAAAAATACCAAACCTGAAGGAAAATTCAAAACGGAAAGTCCATCAACAACACAAACACATCAAACTAATGGAAAACAACTGTCATATTCCTGACTTGGTTCAGTCTTTTCCTTATGTAGAAAATGGTAGATTAAACCTGGTTTTTGTCGAGCCTTCCACTTTTGTGGTTAAAGTTTTTGAAATTTTAATAACTTTCATAACCTTTTCGCTGATGAGTCCCGGTTTACCATGATTCACGCTTCAGACAGTTGATGTTGAGTCCCGTTTTACCGGAACGGAATACCTCTTTTATACTTCCCGGTCAAAACAGTGCAAACACGAGTTATCTTTCTTTGTTGAATACCCGGATGAAAGTGTAAACATGGCGCTTCCGTTTGTTGAAAACCGTGTCAAATTCTGAGGAAATTTACGGAATTTACGAGAATTTGAATGAGGGAACATTTTGTTTGAAAGAATATGGAAGAATTGAAGCCAAACTAGTATACTTTTTTGACATAAAAATGTCGTTTTATGTACAAAACAATTGGAATGGACATCATTCAGTGTAATAAATTTGTACAGCCTCATTAAATTTTTCAAAATTTTGCCGTTTTGGGTTAAAAAATGACGATTTTGGGTCAAAGAGCAGAATTTTGACAATTTCACCTAGATAATGCCGAAAATTTGAAAATTTGAATATTTTATGAAGAAAAAATTATCAAAACATGAACGAAACTAATAACATGGTGTTAATGAATGAAATAAAGACACAAATAACTACAGACAAGTTTTTATTGACATTTATTATGAAGATCTCCCACTTGAGTAATAGTAGCCAGGGAAGCCGTCATCTCAGAGTAGCTTCTGTCTGGGCAGCTATTGGTGAAAGGGTTAAACTATCCTGGATTTCTACCAAACTTGGACAGAAGCTTGTTTATGATCATAAGATAGTATCCAGTAGTAAATTTTGTAAAAAAAAATTCCTGTTTTTCCATATTTTACTTATAAATGGACTTAAGTTTTTCTGCCAGGAAACATTACATTCACTCTGTGGTATAAGTTTTTAAAATTTTAATAACTTTCTCAAACTATCCTGGATTTCTACCAAACTTGGATAGAAGCTTGTTTATGATCATAAGATAGTATCCAGAAGTAAATTTTAAAAAAAATTCCTGTTTTTCAGTATTTTACTTATAAATGGACTTAGTTTTTCTGCCAGGAAACATTACATTCACTCTGTGGTTAAAGTTTTTCAAATTTTAATAACTTTCTTAAACTATCCTGGATTTGTACCAAACATGGACAGAAGTTTGTTTATGATCAAAAGCTAGTATCTAGAAGTAAATTTTTATTAAAATTTTGTACTTGTTTATCCATATTTTACTTATAAATGGACTTAGTTTTTCTTCCAGTTAACATTACATACAGTCTGCAGTTAAATTTTTTAAAACATTTATTAGATTCATAAACTATCCTGGATTTTTACCAAACTTGGACAGAAGCTTCTTAAATAAAAAAATTGTATCGAGAGGAATATTTTTATTAAATTTTTTCCTCATCTCATTTTTGTTGAGCCTGCGATTAACAGCAAAAGTAGGCGAGACACTGGGTTCCGCGGAACCCTTACAAATTTTATAGCTTAGCTAGCTAAACCTCTCACTTGTATGACAGTCACATAGAATTCAATTATATTCACAACAAAGTGTGAGCAAAACAAACAGACATAATACATTGAAATAGGTAAAAAAGTCAAAATTTGGAGAAACAGTTTTGTATTAGGATTTCAGTATCATTTCCTGTTTTATTTTTTTCTATATATTCTATTTATGGCATTATGCATGTGTTATAACTTTGGTTTTATTTTCAGTAATTCCTAAGGTTGAGGGGGCATTAAGGTTTACCCTTGTCCATCCATATCTGTCCGTCCGTCTGTATGTCCCAAAATTGATTTCTGTTCTATAACTTAAGTTTGCCTCAACCAAATGTTATGAAACTTAATCCACAATGCTTATTACCACAAAACACAGATCGAGTTTGAATTTTGGTGGCATCACTTTTACAGTTCGAGAGTTATGCCCCTTTACAAATGGAAAAATTGCTGAATTTTTCGTTTCAGTTCTCTAACTTTAGTTTGCTTCAACCAAATGTTATGAAACTTATCCACAATGTTTATTACCACAAAACACAGATCAAGTTTGAATTTTGGTGGTGTTACTTTCACCGTTCTAAAGTTATGCTCCTTTACAAATGGAAAAATTGCTGAAATATTAGTTTTTGTTCTCTAACTTTAGTTTGCCTCAACCAAATGTATTGAAACTTATGCACAATGCTAATTACCACAATACACAGATCAAGTTTGAATTTTGTTGGCGTCACTTTTACCGTTCTAGAGTTATGCCCCTTTACAAATCTCAAAATTGCTGAAATATTTGTTTCTGTTCTCTAACTTCAAAATGAACTTTAGTTTGCCTCAACCAAATGTTATGAAACTTATGCACAATGCTGATTACCACAAAACACAGGTACAGATTGAATTTTGGTGGCGTCACTTCTACTGTTCTAGAGTTATGCCCTTTAAAAATGGAAAAATTGCTGAATTTTTCGTTTCTGTTCTCTAATTGAAGTTTACATCAACTAAATGTTATGAAACTTATAAACAATGCTTATTACCACAAAACTCAGATCAAGTTCAAATTTGGGTAGTGTCACTTTTACAGTTCTTGAGTTATGACCTTTTATAACGTTATATGCAAATGTGGGCATTATCTGTGTCCCATGGACACATATCCCATTTATTTTCATTGATTCCTTTTGGATTCATAATGACATATTTGACAACTATGGTTTTATTTTCACAGATTCCCTTTGGATTCATAGTGCCATATTTTACAACTATGGTTTTATTTTCACAGATTCCATTGGATACATAATGCCACATGCTATAACCATGCCTATGATGACAGTGGATTATTTTGTATACATGCAAGTTCACATCCTGATCAGGTGAGAATGATTCAGAGACTAGTATGTCAATTCAATTATTAAGTTTGATTAAGTCTGGAAGTTAAATGGGAACAAAAAAGACTGTCTAGGATGATGAACAATATGAGGGCCACTTAGTGACTTGATCCTATTGTTGCAAAAACAACAGCTGTCTGAATTTTTATGCCCCACCGAGGGGCATTATGTTTTTCGGTCTGTGCATCAGTTTGTTTGTTCGTTCGTCTGTCTGTCCATCTGTCCGTCTGTCCTGCTTCAGGTTAAAGTTTTTGGTCAAGGTAGTCTTTGATGAAGTTGAAGTCAAATCAACTTGAAACATAGTACACATGTTCCCTATGATATGATCTTTCTAGTTTTAATGCCAAATTAGAGTTTTGACCCCAATTTCACGGTCCACTGAACATAAAAAATGATAGTTCGAGTGGGGCATCCATGTACTATGGACACATTCTTGTTTTGTCATGCATTCTGATATTGACTAGAATTTTGGTATATTCATACTATGTATAATGGAAGTTTTTTTATATTGTTCAAGCTGATAAATTCACTCAAATAATAAGATTTCCACACTTTTTATACGACCGCAAAAATTGAAAATTTTTTGGTCGTATATTGGTATGACGTTGGCGTCGTCGTCGTCGTCGTCGTCGTCGTTGTCGTCGTCGTCGTCGTCGTCGTCTGGCGTCGTCCGGCGTCGTCCGAAGACACATTGGTTTTCGCACTCTAACTTTAGTTTAAGTGAATGGATCTCCATGAAATTTTACCATAAGGTTCAATACCACGAAAGGAAGGTGGGGATTGATTTTGGGGGTTATGGTACCAACAGTTAAGGAATTAGGGGCCAAAAAGGGGCCAAAAATAAGCATTTTTGTAACTTCCAGACAATAACTTGTGTGTAAGTGTATGGATCTCTCTGACATTGTACCACAAGGTTCCATATCACAAAGGGAAGGCTGTAATTGATTTTGGGGGTAATTGCCTCAAAATTTTAGGAATTAGGGGCCAAAAAAGGGGCAAAAAACAAGCATTTTTCTAGTTTCATGACAATAACTTGTGTGTAAGTGTTTGGATATTTCTGAAATTGTACTACAAGGTTCCATATCACAAAGGGAAAGCTGGAATTGAGTTTGGGGGTAATTGCCCGAAACGTTAAGGAATTGGGGGCCAAAAAGGGGCCAAAAATAAGCATTTTTCTAGTTTCCAGACAATAACTTGTGTTCAAGTGTATGGATCTCTCTGAAATTGTACTGCAAGGTACCATACCACAAAGGGAAGGCTGGGATTGAGTTTGGGGGTGATGAATCATAAGGGGGTTCAAAAAATTTGGGGGGGGGGGATTTTTTTTTTTCTTTTTTTTTTCTTTTTTTCCTTTTTTTTTTCTTTTAAAATTTTCCATTTTAAGTTGGTTATTTCTGATTAATATTTAAAAGCAAATAATAATGATATGGTAGGAGATACACACCAAACAGGATGTGTAAATTATTATATAATAAGTATTGTGCAATAGCAAGAAATTTTCAATTGCACAGTATTGCACAATTGCAAGAAATCTTCAATTGCACAGTATTGCGCAATAGCAAGAAATCTTCAATTGCACAGTATTGCGCAATAGCAAGAAATATCCAATAGCACAATATTGCGCAATAGCAAGAAATTGTCAATTGTACAGTATTGCACAATAGCAAGAAATATTCAATTGCACAGTATTGTGCAAAAGAAGATACTTCGTATAAATTGCTTATTTCTTGATCAATTTCAATGGGGTTTTATTCTTGAATTCTTGGGGTTCTTTAATATGCTGAATCTAACCGTGTATTAAGTTTTTGGATTTTGGGCCCTGTTTTTAAATTGGTCCACATTGAGGTCCAAAGGGTCCAAAATTTAACTTTGTTTGATTTCATCAAAAATTGAATTATTGGGGTTCTTTGATATGCCGAATCTAACCGTGTATTTAGATTCTTAATTTTTGGTTCCGTTTTCAAATTGGTCTACATTAAGGTCAAAAGGGTCCAAAATTAAACTTAGTTTGATTTTAACAAAAATTGAATTTTTAGGGTACTTTGATATGCTGAATCTAAACATGTATTTAGATTTTTGATTATGGGCCCAGTTTTCAAGTTGGTCCAAATCGGGGTCCAAAATTAAACTTTGTTTGATTTCAACAAAAATTGAATATATGGGGTTCTTTGATATGCTGAATCTAACCATGTATTTAGATTTTTGATTTTTGGGCCCCGTTATCAACTTTGTCCACATTGAGGTCAAAAGGGTCCAAAATTAAACTTTGTTTGATTTCATCAAAAATTGAATTCTTGGGGTTCTTTGATATACTGAATCTAACCATGTATTTAGATTTTTTATTTGTGGACCCGCTATCAAATTGGTTCATATTGAGGTCAAAAGGGTCTAAAATTAAACTTTGTTTGATTTCATCTAAAATTGAATTATTGGGGTTCTTTGATATGCCAAATCTAACCGTGTATTTAGATTTTTAATTTTGGGTCCCGTTTTTAAATTGGTCTACATTAAGGTCCAAAGGGTCCAAATTAAACTTAGTTTGATTTTAACAAAAATTGAATTTTTGGGGTTCTTTGATATGCTGAATCTAAACATGTGTTTAGATTTTTGATTATGGGACCAGTTTTCAAGTTGGTCCAAGTTGGGGTCCAAAATTAAACTTTGTTTGATTTCAACAAAAATTGAATATATGGGGTTCTTTGATATGCTGAATCTAAACATGTATTTAGATTTTAGATGTTTGGCCCAGTTTTCAAGTTGGTCCAAATTGGGGTCCAAAATTAAACTTTGTTTGATTTCAACAAAAATTGAATATATGGGGTTCTTTGATATGCTGAATCTTACCATGTATTTAGATTTTTTATTTTGTGGGCCTGCTATCAAATTGGTTCATATTGAGGTCAAAAGGGTCCAAAATTAAACTTTGTTTGATTTCATCAAAAATTGAATTATTGGGGTTCTTTGATATGCCAAATCTAACCGTGTTTTTAGATTTTTAATTTTGGGTCCCGTTTTTTAAATTGGTCTACATTAAGGTCCAAAGGGTCCAAAATTAAACTTAGTTTGATTTTAACAAAAATTGAATTCTTGGGGTACTTTGATATGCTGAATCTAAACATGTGTTTAGATTTTTGATTATGGGACCAGTTTTCAAGTTTGTCCAAGTTGGGGTCCAAAATTAAACTTTGATTGATTTCAACAAAAATTGAATATATGGGGTTCTTTGATATGCTGAATCTAACCATGTATTTTGATTTTGGACATTGGACCATAATAGGTAAATTAAAAAAATTGAAGTTCTTAGACAACATTCTTTCTGTGTCAGAAACCTATGCTGTGTCAAATATTTAATCACAATCCAAATTCAGAGCTGTATCAAGCTTGAGTGTTGTGTCCATACTTGCCCCAACTGTTCAGGGTTCGACCTCTGCGGTCGTATCAAGCTGCGCCCAGCGAAGCATTTTATTTTAGTCATGCTTGAAGATATTGATTTGAAAATTGGTATATAGTTTTATCATGACAAGTTACAGATCAAGTTCGAATTTTGTTCCAGTCTGATGATTTTGTGCAGAGTTATTGTCCTTGGACTTAAAAAATTCACTTAAATAATCAGTTTTCAACACTTTTTTTCGTCATGCTTGAAGATATTGACTTGATATTTGTTATATAGTTTACACCATGACAAGTTATAGATCAAGTTAGAATTTTGTTCCAATGCAATGAATTTTTAACCGATAGGGGACTATGTATTGCCATGCAATACTCACAGAATACTTGTTGTCTTAACTTTCTTATATAAGCATTTTTAGAATAATCATTAAGGGATTGCATGTAAATCTTCATCTTATAATAAAAGTACAAGATATAATAATATGATTTTGAACTTTTGAAATGAAGAATTAAATTTTAATGAGAAAATGAACTTTTTAAGTATTGCTATGATAATCTTATTGATGAACTTTGCAGTTATCAGATCTGGTTGAAGTTATTGTCAGAGAATTACTAAATACCACATCATTCGTAGATAAGGTAAGTGCTAGCAATGCATTCAGCATAATCATACAGATATAAAACACCTTAAAAAACACTCAACAATAAGACAATAGAGGACACTGAATAAACTGGAAGCACAGAAATGTAAGGTCTGCTGTCATGATCTGTGTCAAGTATATGTATATTGGTTTTATAACACCCATTGTGATTTGTCATGTACCCCTAACTCTGGCCCATGACTATGAATACTTTTCCACCATTTATAATATATACATTATGCAAAATTTTGATTTTAACATGTGGGGGTTTGGCAGAGTAATAGAATTTCCATGGAAATGAGATGAATCAACACAGGTGCAGCTGCAAATAAATCATTTAAAAAAAAAGTTGCTGGCCCTTATTTTAAATCCTTATTAAGCCTCAAATCTTGTTTGAACTAAATGTTCATCTGACTAATACTTTGAGCTTTTGTGATTGCTTTACATCTAGAAATATTTACCATTTTTATCTCCTGTGAAATCACTTTGCCAATATTACTGTTAACTAAACCAGGCAGGACTATTTTATGGAGGGCCTTTATGAAACTTCATTTGATCTTATTGGACATCATAGCCACCATTGGAAATTCTTGATACTGATTTCATCTCTTCTAATTCTATATGATGACAATAACTATACAAGCTTCTGTCCAAATTTTCTAAAATTCCCTGAAGTTATTGATGTCTGAAAAAACTTTAACCACAGACTGAACTTAAATGTTGACGCCGCCAACGAAATCTAGGATCACTATGTCTTGCTTTCATGACATAAATGTGGCAGGCTCAAAAACATTATACTTACAATCCTATCACATTTTAATTCCACATATCTCATTAAAATTATATAGTTATATTTTTAAACATATATCATTTTTTAAAGTCATATGAAGGTAAATTTTAGAATTGCTTTAAAATTGTCAAGTCTCTACACCTATTGCAGTTCATTCAAAATTCTGACCCAATTGCTATTTATTTTATTAAATCAAACTGTTCAACTGGTCAGAAATTTTAACAAACTGCTGAAAAGAAACCTAGTCAAGATATCAAAGTGCAAAATGATAAAATAAAGCAAACGTACAAGTCATTAAGGCATGGCTGTTTTGAATTTGTTGTGCTCAAAGTTTCTATATATATTGTTATTGTAAAGAATCATTTGAAAGGTGAGAAGTAATAAGTTTTTAATTGCTATAAAATTGTCTAAACTAATTTTTCATACTGTTTTTCTTTTAAAAAATCTTCTATATTTCTAGGAATTAGATATCAGTTTGAATTCAAATCTGTTATATTCAGTAAAAATTATGTGAAGTTACGATAAGTTTCCAGGGGCAGATAATTTAATACCTATTCCTCATTGATTAGACTCTGTTATACATCTCTTTAAACTTCATGAAAACATAATTTAGCTAAAAGTATATTTCACAGAGATTTTTAGATTGTAATTTAATTACAGCTTTGAAGCATGTATAGAAAAACAACATTTAGAAGAGATAATTCAAAAACTTAAATTAGACATTTTCTTTTAGCAATTCAAAATTTACAACCTGACCTTGTAAATGACCCATTACAATAAATATATTTTTCAAAAGTTTCAGCCACTCTTTCATTGTAGCCATGAAGTGGAATTTTTAAAATTTCAAAGGATTTTAAGTATGGTATATTTTATCACTTTGATGACTTGACTGTGTTTCCTGCAGCAGTTGGTTTTAAATTTCTGACCAGATGAACAGTTTGATTTGATAAAACAAATTGCAATTGGGTCAGAATTTTTAATGCGATGGGTGGAGAGCAACACTTAGTCAAGTCACAGTAATTTTCTAGAGAAAAAACATATTTCTCTGAGTGTTTAAAATATTGATTTAAATACATCTGTAAATCTGTATACAATTTCAATGACAGATGTGGAATTCAAATCTCAGATGATTGTAAAGTATTGTTTTTTATACATGTAGTATAATTTTTTATTACACTCCATTTGCTTTATACTTACAATCTTTCACTAGCTATGAGCTAAACTGTTTTACCATTTGATTAGTTTGTAAAGATGAATTCAAATTGCAATTTTGGTAAAACATTTTAGCAATTGGCATTGTGAAAGGGCAAAGCCTTTAGGATAAGTACAGTAAAGGTTAAAAATATTTGGAATATTCTGAGTACATGACATGATGAAAGCTTATTCATGTTCATAATATAATTTCCTCACACTTGATTAAGTCTATATTTTTTTCTATGAGCAGACAGAACTACAGAGAGCCAAGACACAACTACAGTCTATGTTATTAATGAATTTGGAATCTCGACCTGTTATATTTGAAGATGTTGGAAGACAAGTATTAACTAGTGGACACAGAAAGCAGCCAGAATATTTCTATGATTTAATAGGTAATATTATTGCTGTTTTAAATTATATATACTGTGTATTATATTGTATTATCTAAAAATACACTACATTTTTCTTGAGCGAGTATTCATGACAAATTTGTAAACAACTGTCATTTTTTTTCACCTGCCTTTAATGTCACTGTGAATAAAACATAGCGTATATCAGTTAGTTAATCTGCAACTCCTTGGCAGATTTCATCCAAAGTTGTACAAATTATTCTTCATGACATAAAATTGTGCATTTGCAATTCAAATTTTTGGGGTTTCCATTACCATACCTGCCAATGTTTCAAAATTTCCATGGGGGATTTTAAGCGCAAGAGGACCTAATACTCCTCTTATATTGTCATAAGTGTTTGTAATCTACTACTTTATTGTTTGAATTAGTATATATGGGCTTAAATACCATTTTACCTCATTTCAATGTCTGTTTTAAGGTGTTAAATCAATACACAAAAGAATTTAAAAGTTCAGGTCAACACCTCTCATGGGGGATATCCCCCATAAATCGGGATAGTTGGCAGGTCTACATTACCAGACCATGTACTTATCAATTTCTGTTTATATCAATCAGTCATTATGCTACTCTATGAAAACAGTTTAACATAATTAAATAAAAGTTACAGAGATTCTTCTGCTGGAAATTAAAGTGTGACTTTGTTTTTTAAATTATGACCTTTTTTGACCTCAGTGTTTTTTTGTTTTTTTTTTCATCCCTTAACATGGACATAATCATTTCTGTTAATATTAAATCTTAGACAGCAGGCTAAACATATCTTCTATGGATGACCCACACATTATACAAAGAGTAGACTATGAGAAATATATAAAATACTAAGGAAGAAGGAAGAATAAGGTTTAAACTAATAACACAACACTGCTGCTCAACATCACAAAGGTCACATCACAAAGGTCATATCACAAGGTCTTCACCAGTTAAATAAGTAGAACTGTTCACACAAGTTCAATATGGCTCTGTTAAAAAAATTATGCTCCCTAAAAAAGGAGGGAACCTGTTATTGTTTCAGTTCTTTAATGATATATAACCTATCAACATATGTGTTACTAGAAGAGGGGAACAGCAATCAATCAATTAATATTTATCCTGTAAACACTGGAAACATTATTCTCATATTTATTTTTTTAGGTAAAGTTACACCACAAGATATACAGAGAGTAGCTGAAAGGATGTTAACAAGTAAACTGTCATTGTCTGCTCTTGGAACATTAGCTAATTTACCAGACTATGAAAACATTCAAAATACTTTGCTGGGCAAGAATGGAAAACGTTCTAGATTTTCATTTCTAGGACTGTAATTTTTATGTGTGAATTAAAATAAATTCAGAATTGTTTTATTTTTTGTGAATGCTATTACTCTTTTGCTAGTTGAACTAAATCTTTGTGCCATGGTTATTCAGTCAAGAATTTCATTATCTTCTCAAGAAACTATTCACTGTTTTTGAACAGACAATATTGATATATGGTCATCTATTACAATTTCTAGAACACTCCTGCCAAAACTTTCTGTATGATTGAGTACATCTATTATAAAAATTTTATAAAATATACTATCAAATAGGCTTTTTAAGAATATTTTACAGCATAATTCCATTCTGTTCAATGTACTTACACTAAATGGCTAAACATTCCCTTGCAATTTTAATTTGCTTTGACCTAAAAAATGACTGCATCTATTTTATTATAATATAAATATTTTTTTTCATCTCATGCCCTAATATTTTTTTAAAATGGTTGGCATTATCTTTGACAAAAAAAACTATAAATATGCTTTTATAGAATGGTTTCAATCCCTAACCGGGTCAAGTCAAAGACTTGAAAAAAATGGTATTTTCTGCTTCTTCATTAAGCAAGCAAGAGTAAAGTCTAGTCGACTTGGTAGTCCAGGCACCAGGCAGGATGACATGTCACCCTGCAGATTTTATAACTTGTGAACTAGCATGTGATAACTCGACTCAGCATGTTGATCTTGTACAAAGCAATGTTCATATTCAGCACACCTTAACATGCTCTTGTCCTGAATATGCTTTTAATATTTACCTATGGATGTTTAACAGCTATCTATCCTTTTACTATGCTTTGTTGACCTTAAAAAAAATGTCATGCAGCACATTAGACTTGATCAAAAATGCATTCCACTGTCTTTTTTATACAAGCCTTTTCTCATAATTTAATCAGTAAATTCAACAAGAGTGCACACGCTGAAATGTCTCGCCTTCTTTACTAATCATTGATATTATGTTGATAGTCCTAAATATAAAGCTTTATTACAACTGTCACATAAACTTAACATTAACCAAGTAAACTAAACATTGACCAATGAACCATGAAAATGAGGTCAAGGTCAGATGAACCATGCTAGGCAGGCATGTACAGCTAACAATTCTTCCATACAACAAATATGGTTGACCTTTTGCTTATAGTTTAAGAAAAACAGACCAAAACACAAAAACTTAACACTGAGCAATGAACCTTGAAAATGAGTTCAAGGTAAAAAAAAACCTGCGTGACTGACATATAGATCATAAAATATTTCCATACACCAAATGTAGTTGAACTATTGCATATAGTATTAGAAAAAAAGATCAAATCTCAAAAACTTAACTTTGACCACTGAACCATGAAAATGAGGTCAAGGTCAGATGACACCTGCCAGCTATACATGTACACCTTACAATCCTTCCATACACCAAATATAGTAGACCTATTGCATACAGTATAAGAAAAACAGACCAAAACACAAAAACTTAACTATAACCACTGAACCATGAAAATGAGGTCAAGGTCAGATGACACCTGCCAGTTGGACATGTACACCTTACAGTCCTTCCATACACCGAATATACTAGACCTATTGCTTATAGTATCTGAGATATGGACTTGACCACCAAAACTTAACCTTGTTCACTGATCCATGAAATGAGGTCGAGGTCAAGTGAAAACTGTCTGACGGGCATGAGGACCTTGCAAGGTACGCACATACCAAATATAGTTATCCTATTACTTATAATAAGAGAGAATTTAACATTACAAAAAATCTTAACTTTTTTTTCAAGTAGTCACTGAACCATGAAAATGAGGTCAAGGACATTAGACATGTGACTGACGGAAACTTCGTAACATGAGGCATCCATATACAAAGTATGAAGCATCCAGGTCTTCCACCCTCTAAAATATAAAGCTTTTAAGAAGTTAGCTAACGCCACCGCCGCCGTAGCCGCCGCCGCCGGATCACTATCCCTATGTCGAGCTTTCTGCGACAAAAGTCGCAGGCTCGACAATAAAACTATGAAATCAGAAACTGCAAGTGACAGTTGACCAAAGACAGGATGTCCCTGCATTTTTCATGAAGTTTAACAAAAGTAAATTTTGGTCAGGTATCGGTCAGAAACTATTTAAACAAAATCAACCTGACAATAATATGCACACATAGTATGCATACACAAACATTCTTTAAATTAAAATATGCTAACTTGGAGACTAGGATATTCACATTTTAAAAATCTGAAGGCTGAAATTTCATTGGCTGATGTAATAATTACAAGAACAGAAAGTAAAATGGAGTGTTGTAAGATCCTTGTAAGCAAAGTGTTGACACAGGATCTGCATCTTAATCAGCTCAAAACTTTCTGGTTTGAAAACTAGGATTTAAGCAGACAAAGAGTATTGGTTTTATTATTATAAGCCCAATGAAGACTACCTTTTATGGTATACTAATGTCCATCTATTCGTCAACACTAAATACAATAAAATGCTTCGCCGAGCACAGCCTGATACGACTGCAGAGGTTGAACCCTGAACAGTTGGGGCAAGTTTGGACACAATATTCAAGCTTGATACTGTCTGAATTTGGATTGTGATCAAATTTTTGACATAATATAGGTTTCTGACAGAAAATAAATGTCAAGGATCTTAAAAATTTGAAATGGGACATTTAATTTACCTAGTATGGTCTGATATCCAAAATCTAACATGGTTAGATTCAGCATATAAAAAAACACAAAAAATTTAATTTTAGTAGAAATCAAACAATGTTTAATTTTGGGCCCTTCAAACCTTAATATGGACAAATTTGAAAACAGGGCCCAGAATAAAAAATCTAAATGCACAATGAGATTCAGCATATCATAGAACCGCAATAATTAAGTTTTTGATGAAATCAAACAAAGTTTAATTTTAGACACTTTGGACCTCAATGTAGACCAATTTAAAAATGGGGCCCAATATCCAAAATAGTAATACACAAGGTTAGAACCCCCAAAAATTAAAGACTTTAAATTAATCCCATTGAAATTGGTTAAAAGATATGTATTTATTTTTAATTGAAGATTTCTTGCTATTGCGCAATACTGTGCTGTATTTAAAATTAGTTAATCTGTTATATATAATAATTTACACACCCTGTTTGGTGTGTATCTCCTGCCATATCAGTATTTGTTCTTTTATATATAAATCAGAAATAATCAATGTAAATATGGAAAATATTTTGGAAAAAAAACTAAAAAATTATGAAAAAAAAAGCCCACCGCCCCCCAAAAAAATAATGGTTTCAGAAAATTTGAAATTTGAAAAATCTTGGAAGAAAAAAGTATGAACCCCCCCCCCCAAATTTTTTTTTCAAAAAATTGGGGGGGGGGGGGGGGGTCATATTTTTTTCTTCCAAGATTTTTCAAAATTTCAAATTTTCTGAAACAATTTTGGAATTTCAAAAATTTTGAAGAAAAAAAATATGAACCCCCCAAAAAAAATTTGTAACCCCACCCCAACTTTTTTTGAAATTTTGAAGATTATTTTCTTTTCAGGAAAAATGTACAATTTCAGAGAGTTCCATAAACTTTAACACAAGTTATTGTCTGGAAACTAGAAAAATGCTTGTTTTGGCCCCTTTTTTGCCCCTAATTTCTAAATGTTTGGGGTAATTACCCCCAAACTCAATCCCAGCCTTCCCTTCGTGGTATGGAACATTGTAGTACAATTTCAGAGAGATCCATACACTTCAACACAAGTTATTGTCTGGAAACTAGAAAAATGATTGTTTTTATCCCCTTTCTTGCCCCTAATTCCTGAACGTTTGGGGCAATTACCCCCAAACTCAATCCCAGCTTTCCCTTTGTGATATGGAACCTTGTGGTACAATTTCAGAGAGATCCGTACACTAACACACAAGTTATTGTCAGGAAACTACAAAAATGCTTGTGTTCGGCCCCTTTTTGGCCCCTAATTCCTAAACTGTACCATAACCCCCAAAATCAATCCCAACCTTCCTTTAGTGGTATTGAACCTTCTGGTAAAATTTCATAGAGATCCATTCACTTAAACTAAACTTATTTCCGGAAACCAAATGTGTCTTTGGACGACAACGACGCCGACAACAACACGATAGCATTATATGAACGCAAATTTTTTGCGGTCGTATAAAAAATTCAAATTTGCTTTAACAAATAATCATGTAATTTTAACACAACATTAGGATTGACACAAGAAAGCTCCCTTTTAATTTTGAATTTTTATTTGCTTTGTTGTTCCAGTTACAGGATTTAAACTGATTTAGACATAAGGCAATGTTTTTTTTACATATCCCGCACCAACACTAGTATGCCTAGATCGATTTTGTCAAAACTTTACTTATTTTTGGAATTTGTATAAGGAAGCTCCCTTTTTAGCTCACCTGGCCCGAAGTGCCAAGTGAGCTTTTCTCATCACTTGGCGTCTGTCGTCCGGCGTTGTCGTCGTTAACTTTTTACATTTTGAACTTCTTCTAGAGAACCACTGAATGGAATGAAACCAAACATGGCATGAATGTTCCTTATGAGGTGCTGACCAAGTGTTGTTACTTTGTAGCTGATCCATCATCCAAGATGGCCGCCAGCGGGGGACTTAGTTTAACATAGGACCCTATGGGAAATACATACAAATGTCTTCTTTTAGAGAACCACTGAATGGAATGAAACCAAACATGGCATGAATGTTTCTTATGAGGTGCTGACCGAGTGTTGTTACTTTGAAGCCGATCCATAATCCAAGATGGCCACCAGCGGGGGACTTAGTTTAACATAGGACCCTATGGGAAATACATACAAATGTCTTCTTTTAGAGAACCACTGAATGGAATGAAACCAAACATGGTATAAATGTTTCTTATGAGGTGCTGACCGAGTGTTGTTACTTTGAAGCCGATCCATAATCCAAGATGGCAGCCAGCGGGGGACTTAGTTTAACATAGGACCCTATGGGAAATACATACAAATGTCTTCTTTTAGAGAACCACTGAATGGAAGAAACCAAACATGGTATAAATGTTCCTTATGAGGTGCTGACCAAGTGTTGTTACTTTGAAGCCGATCCATAATCCAAGATGGCCGCCAGCGGGGGACTTAGTTTAACATAGGACCCTATGGGAAATACATACAAATGTCTTCTTTTAGAGAACCACTGAATGGAATGAAACCAAACATGGCATGAATGTTCCTTATGAGGTGCTGACCAAGTGTTGTTACTATGAAGCTGATCCATAATCCAAGATGGCCACCAGCAGAGGACTTAGTTTAACGTAGGACCCTATGAGAAATACGTACAAATGTTTTCTTTTAGAGAACCACTGAATGGAATGATACCAAACATGGCATGAATGTTTCTTATGAGGTGCTGACCAAGTGTTGTTACTTTGAAGCTGATCCATCATCCAAGATGGCTGCCAGTGGGGGACTTAGTTTAACATAGGAGCCTAAGGGAAATACATACAAATGTCTTCTTTTAGAGAACCACTGAATGCAATAAAACCAAACTTGGCATGAATGTTCCTTATGAGGTGCTGACCAAGTGTTGTTACTATGAAGCTGATCCATAATCTAAGATGGCTGCCAGCGGAGGACTTAGTTTAACATAGGACCCTATGAGAAATACGTACAAATGTTTACTTTTAGAGAACCATTGAATGGAATGAAACCAAACATGGCATGCATGTTCCTTTTGAGGTGCTGACCAAGTGTTGTTACTTTGAAGCTGATCCTTCATCCATGATGGCTGCCAGATGGGGACAATGTTTAACAAAGGACCCTATGGACAATACATACAAATGTCTTCTTTTAGAGAACCACATACTGAATGGATTGAAACCAAACATGGCATGAATGTTCCTTATGAGGTGCTGACTAAGTTTTGTTACTTTGAAGCTGATCCTTCATCCATGATGGCCGCCAATGGGGGGACTTCCTTTAACATAAGACCCTATGGGAAATACATACAAATGCTTCTTCTAGAGGTGCACTGAATGGAATGAAACCAAAACATGGCATAAATGTTTCTTATGAGGTGCTGATTAAGTGTTGCTACTTTGTTGCCGATTTACTGTTCAAGATGGCCACCAGGATTTTTTATTAAATTACAGGACCAATATTAAACCAAATTTTGCCTCACTCATTATTAGGGTATCTGTTTTGATTTTTATCTATTTTTACATGATTTCCTAAACCAAAGTAGAATCAGGTAAGCGACACAGGCTCTTGAGAGCCTCTAGTTATTTTTTTTATTTTCTGCGATGTCATTTCAGAGTTACAGGATTTTAAATGTCAGATTTAAATAAAATTTTCACATATTGTTCCATAACTTTTTGAGTTTTCTTGGATTGATTTACTACAACTTTACATTATTGTTTTGAATCGGTGAACTTAACACACAGTTTAATTAAAAAAAAAATGCCTGATATGTCATTCCAGAGTTATGCGACTTCGACTGTCATATAAATATAAGTCATTTTTTAAATGTCATAAATTTGCATTAGTATGCTTGGATCAAATTACTACAAACTAACACTGTTGTTTGGATTGGTGAATAAAGACTCACTTTTGATTTTGAAATTTTCTGGTTTGTCATTTCAGAGTTTTGGGACTTACAACATTACAATACTTATATGCCCAAGGGTATCCTCATGTTTTTCTACGTAGGCATTTTATTTGCTGCTGATTAAATGCCTTCTAAATATTGCATTAATTTTTCCAAAATTTTCATATGCACAATAAGGAGTATTGTGATTTCTTGGCTCAGCTGCTTACAGTACTTTGTTTTGTTACTGTGCTTATTGGAAAGGCTTACTCACAATACCATAATTTTCCAAGTTGAAATTTACCGGTAAATACATATCAGTTAGAAGATCTGCATATGAAACCTGCCAGTCTGACATGTACACCTTACAATCATTCCACACACCAAATGCAGTTGACCTATTGCTTATAGTATCCAAGATTCGGAATTGACCACGAAAACTTAACCCTGATCACTGATCCATGAAATGCAATCAAGGTCAGGTGAAACCTGTCTGTCCAATATGTAGACCTTGCAAGGATCCCATATACATGTACCAAATATAGTTATTCTTTTACTCATAAGTGTTACTCATGATAAGTGAGTATGTCACATGACAAAAAACTTAAAAAAATGAATCATCCAGATCTTTTACCCTGTGAAATATTAAACTTTATACAAATAGTGTACACTATTGCCAGATTTTAATCCCTATGTCTCGTATTCTGTGACTTGTATTGCAGGCGAGACAATAAACCTTCAACATTTGTTCTATCTCATAAACTAACAATGAATCATCATGATATAAATTGTAAGTATTTATTAAGTCTTTGTCTTCTTCTGTTTCTTTTGTTTGTACTACAACAGAAAAAAAAGAACTTTTGGGAACAGATTGTATTAATTCATGCAATGGGACTGGCTTGATAGCTATATCATCACTACTTTTGAGAACATAAAAACAGTCATTGAGGTGAACATTCTTTACATCCTATTCATATATATGTAGAGCAATTTATCAATGAAATATATACATGTATCAACATATTTAAGTAACAAAATGATGTGCATGTGTATAATCATAATTGTAAAAAAAAAAAACAATTTTGATAATTACATAAAATGTGTATGACAGATGAAAACTAACACTGAGGGACAATACTGTAAATTCAAAAATTATTGCGATTTTTGAAGAATGAACAAAAATGTGAGTTTAATTATTGTGATTTTAGGAAAAGCTACATACAGAAATATGTCCCAAATATCAGAATGAGAGTTATTATTGCTATAATCAAGGAGTCACATTATTTGCATTAATAAAAACCTAACAATAATTTCTGAATATACATCATATAGATTTGGGAGTTATTTTCCTTTGACCATAATTGTAGTTGAACCAACAACAAATATGGACTAAGGATATTTCCAGTTCAAAATATTGCCTTTCATTGATTAATACATTGCAATGTTTAATCTTGAGTTTCCACTGCAAAATGAATGCAATCTTTACCCTTCAGTGCTCACAACCATTTTGATTATAATAGAAACAAAAGAAACAGTTCTGCTTTGTACATCTCTATTACTAGTAATTATTGAATCGCTTATCTTGAGAAAAAAAAAAACTCGCATAAAATACTAACTTTTATTTTTCTTTTCTTTGTCTGTAGTTTTATTGAGACATCTTTGACTATTTTTTTTTCATCTTCCAAGTCATCAAATTCATAATCTGAGTCCGACTTATTTTCTTGTGATGCTGAGGCATTTAATGTTTGACCTTCATCATTATCAAGGCTACTGTCAATGTCTGATTGGTCATCACTTTCATTTTCTTCAAAATCCTCAGCTACAAGAGAAAATAATAACTCATGTATTTTCTTGGTTAAACATTTAATAATTTTTCAATGAGAACATATTATTTTTTAATAAAATAGTGGTCTATGGAAATTCATTTTATTTGCCTCTTTTTTCTTTAAATAAAAATTTTGCTCATAAGTTAATAACTAGACAAAGTGATGCCCCCACCCTCCACTCTGAAGTAATTGTATTATAACAAAGTCAATGTAGGACTTTCTTTGAGATATTATTGTGTCTGGGAGACACAAATGATACCCCACAGATGCAAAGTGTTATTTTAAAATACACAAAGTTGAGCATGGGAGCACATCTAGGTCTATGGTTCATTGTAGGAGGAGTTATCTGGAAACACTATGTACCTCTTATGCAAGTATATACTCCAAAAATGACAAAGTTCAACTATCTCCCAAAAGTGCAAATATTGATAAAAATTCGTAAGGGTTCCGCGGAACCCAGTGTCTCGCCTACTTTTGCTGTTTATCTCAGGCTCAACAAAAATGAGGAAAAAAATTAATAAAAATATTCCTCTCTATACTATCTTTTGATTGTAAGTAGCTTCTGTTCAAGTTTGATAAAAATCCAGGATAGTTTATGAATCTAATAAATGTTTTAAAAACTTAAACTGTAGACTGTATGTAATATTAACTGGAAGAAAAACTAAGTCCATTTATAAGTAAAATACGGAAAAAATTTCCTTCTAGATACTAGCTTTTAATCATAAACAAGCTTCTGTCCAAGTTTGCTACAAATCCAGGATAGTTTAAGAAAGTGATTAAAATTTCAAAAACTTGAACCACAGAGTGAATGTAATGTTTCATGGCAGAAAAACTAAGTCCATGTATAAGTAAAATACAGAAAAAATGGAATTTTTTTTTTACAAAATTTACTTTTGAATATTATCTTATGATCATAAACAAGCTTCTGTCCAAGTTTGGTAGAAATCCAGGATAGTTTAAGAAAGTTATTAAAATTTCAAAAACTTTAACCACAGAGTGAATATTTGTGGACGCCGCCGCCGATGACAACAACGACGAAGCCGACGACAGAATGTAGGATCGCTATGTCTCCCTTTTTTGACAAAAGTCGAAGGCTCGACAAAAATCAAAACCCTGACCACATGCACACCTTCAATATATGTACAAACAGCCAGCAAAGTGAAAACTTCCTAGCATTCAAATTGTTGGAGGAGTTATCTGGAAACGCTATGCACCTCTTATGCAAGTAAATACTCCAACAATTCGTAAGGGTTCTGCGGAACCCAGTGTCTCGCCTACTTTTGCTGTTAATCACAGGCTCAACAAAAATGAGATGAGGTAAAAATTTAATAAAAATATTCCTCTCGATACAATTTTTTTATTGTAAGAAGCTTCTGTCCAAGTTTGGTAAAAATCCAGAATAGTTTATGAATCTAATAAATGTTTTAAAAAATTTAACTGCAGACTGTATGTAATGTTAACTGGAAGAAAAACTAAGTCCAATTATAAGTAAAATATGGATAAACAAGTACAAAATTTTAATAAAAATTTCCTTCTAGATACTAGCTTTTGATCATAAACAAACTTCTGTCCATGTTTGGTACAAATCCAGGATAGTTTAAGAAAGTTATTAAAATTTTAAAAACTTTAACCACAGAGTGAATGTAATGTTTCCTGGCAGAAAAACTAAGTCCATTTATAAGTAAAATACGGAAAAACAGGATTTTTTTTTTTCAAATTTACTTCTGGATACTATCTTATAATCATAAACAAGCTTCTGTCTAAGTTTGGTAGAAATCCAGGATAATTTAAGAAAGTTATTAAAATTTCAAAAACTTTAACCACAGAGTGAATATTTGTGGACGCCCCCGACGCAGACAGAATGTATGATCGCTATGTCTCACTTTTTCGACAAAAGTCGAAGGCTCGACAAAAATGACAAAGTTGAACTATCTCACAAAAGAGCAAATGTCAATAATAAAACTGTTATCACAGAGATATGTCTCGCCTTTTTGTAATTTTGATAATGCAAATGTTGAAATTAAAATAGCAATACTTTATCATGTAAGTTATGCAAATATTCAAAGTCGATGAACCATGACTGAAGTTACATGGCTGAACAATCTCCATGGAATGAGATGTGCCAATGCTAATACAACTGCATACCAAATACCACTGACTTATTATAAGTTGTTCCCTTTAAACAAACCTAAACACAAACATTAACTTGTAAACTATGTAAAAGTTTCAAAGTCAATGAATCATGATCAGGGGTGGGGCTATATAATCTCCATGGTAACGATATTTGCAAATGCCAATACATTTGCATACCAAATATCATTGACTTAACATTAGCAGTTCATCTTAAACTGATCTAATCACAAACTAATACATGTAAACTAAGCAAAAGTTTCAAAGTCAATAGACCATGAATGAGGGGGCGGGGCCAAATATTCTCCATGGAAATGAGATGTGCTAATGCTTATACAACTGAACACAAATTAACATTGGCCTACCACTAATGGTTCCCCTTGAACTGACCTAATCACAAACTAATACATGTTAACTTAGCAAAATTTTCAAAGTCCATAGACCATGACTAAGGGGGCGGAGCCAAATAATCTCCATGGAAATGAGATATGCTAATGCTTATACAACTGCATGCCAAATATCATTGACCTACCACTAGTGGTTTCCCATAAATTGACCTAATCACAAACTAATACATATAAACTATGAAAAGTTTCAAAGTCAATAGACCTTGACTGAGGGGGCGGGGCCAAATAATCTCCATGGTAATGAGATGTGCCAATGCTAATACAACTGCATACCGAATATCATTGACCTACCACTAGTGGTTCCCCATAAATTGACCTAATCACAAACTAATACATGTAAACTATGAAAAGTTTCAAAGTCAACAGACCTTGACTGAGGGAGCGGGGCCAAATAATCTCCATGGTAATGAGATGTGCCAATGCTAATACAACTGCATACCAAATATCATTGACCTACCACTAGTGGATCACCATAAATTGACCTAATCACAAACTAATACATGTAAACTATGAAAAGTTTCAAAGTCAATAGACCTTGACTGAGGGGGCAGGGCCAAATAACCTCCATGGTAATGAGATGTGCCAATGCTAATACAACTGCATACCAAATATCATTGACCTACCACTAGTGGATCACCATGAACTAGACCTAATCACAAACTAATACATATAAACTATGAAAAGTTTCAAAGTCAATAGACCTTGACTGAGGGGGTGGGGCCAAATAATCTCCATTGTAATGAGATGTGCCAATGCTAATACAACTGCATACCAAATATTATTGACCTACCACTAGTGGATCACCATGAACTAGACCTAATCACAAACTAATACATTGTTGTCGCCGACGCCGGAAACAGCATACCTATGTCTCGTTTTTTGACTCCGTCAAGGCGAGACAAAAATCAAAACCCTGACTACATGCACGCCTTCAACATATGTTCAAACAGCCAGCAAAGTGAAAACGTCCTAGCATTCAAACTGTAGGAGGAGTTATCTGGAATAACTATATACCCATAATGGGACGGACGGAAGGACAGACGGACGGACAGAAGGACAGACAGAAGGACAGACAGAAGGACAGACGGACGGATGGGAGTAAAACAATATGCCCCCCAACTTTTAGTTGCAGGTGCAAGGGCATAACAAGAAATTATTGTAACAGGATGCTGTTACGAAGTCTCCCAAACGAAGCCCCCATAATTTGTAATTCCCAGGGTCGCCTGACATTGGGCAACGTCCAGTGAAAATTGGTTTGGTCCAGTAAAGTTATATGCATTAGTGATGCCTGGGGACTTACCCTGTATATCATTCAAATCATCTTGGCATGACAAACCAGAATATATATGGTTTAGGGGTGGGGATCTCAACCATTTACAAGATACTAGAACATTGGGGGTGGGGGGAACCCCTGGGGACTGACCCTATACGTCATTCAAATGTTCGTTACATGACGAACAGGAATATATATGGTTTAGGGGTGGGGATCTCAACCATTTACAAGATATTAGAACATTGGGGGTGGGGGGAACCCCTGGGGACTGACCATATACGTCATTCAAATGTTCGAGACATGACAAATAGGAATATATATGGTTTAGGGGTGGGGATCTCAACCATTTACAAGATATTATAACTTTCTCAAATGGCAGGGGGTCAGGATGACCCCTGGGGACTAACCCTGTATATCATTCAAAACATCTTAGCATGACAAACCAGAATATATATGGTTTAGGTGTGGGGATCTTGACCACTTACAAGATATTAGAACTTTTTTAAATGGCATGGGGTGGGGGTGACCCCTGGGGACTAACCCTGTATTTCATTTGATTTGCTTTATCATGACAAACCAGAATATATATGGTTTAGGGGTGGAGATCTCGACCATTTACAAGATATTAGAACTTTCTCAAATGGCAGGGGGTCGGGATGACCCCTGGGGACTAACCCTGTATATCATTCAAACCATCTTAGCATGACAAACCAGAATATATATGGTTTAGGGGTGGGGATCTTGACCACTTACAAGATATAAGAACTTTTTTAAATGGCATGGGGTGGGGATGACCCCTTGGGACTAACCCTGTATTTCATTTGATTTGCTTTATCATGACAAACCAGAATATATATGGTTTAGGGGTGGGGATCTTGACCACTTAGAAGATATTAGAACTTTCTTAAATGGCATGGGGTGGGGGTGACCCCTGGGGACTAACCCTGTATTACATTTGATGTGCTTTATCATGACAAACCAGAATATATATGGTTTAGGGGTGGGGATCTCGACCATTTACAAGATATTAGAACTTTCTCAAATGGCAGGGGGTCAGGATGACCCCTGGGGACTAACCCTGTATATCATTCAAACCATCTTAGCATGACAAACAAAAATATATATGGTTTAGGGGTGGGGATCTTGACCACTTGCAAGGTATTGGAATTTTCTTAAATGGCAGGGGGTGGGGGTGACCCCTGGGGACTAACCCTGTATTTCATTTAATGGGCTTTATCATTTAGAATATTTTCAATCAAAAAGATTGTGTTTATCACAAACGGTTTTCAATTTATAATCATTTGAAAATTAAAAAAAATAAAATCCCATAGGGTTCTATAGTAAAACCCTCTTTTCTTTTTGCCCCTCAAAGTACCCCTTTATAAACCCTATTGCACAAACAAAACCCTGATTGCACAACTAGACATGTTAGTCTAACATATTGTGAAACCCTAAGTTAATCTGACAAGCGGTTTTGGAGAACGGGTGCGGACAAGTTCAAATTTAAAAGCGGCGGAAGAGGAAGAAGAAGAAGAAGAAGAAGAAGAATAATAATAATAATAATAATAAGAACTGAGCAAAAACAATAAGTCTTCCCAAACTTCGTTTGGGAGACTTAAAAAAGCAACTTGGGAGTTGCCAAAGAGGCATAGCAACAGAACTATGAATGAAACTATTGATGTCTTTTCCTTCTTTATAATCAAATTGGAAATTAAAGGTTCCAAGGATATTAAATCAATCTCATTGTTAATAAAAGAAGAATGGGTCTAAGGACATGAATGCCCCAACTAAAGCTTTGCAATTTTTCAAATTAAAAAGAGGCATAACTCTAGAATGGTGAATGACTCACTGCCCAAATTCAAACTCTGTCTGCATGTTGTGTTTTTTAGCATTGTGTATGAGTTTTATAAAATTTGGGTGAGGCAAACTTAAGTTAGAGTGCAGAAACAAACAAATTTGAAATTTTCCAAGTTATAAAGGGGCATACCTCTAGAACGGTAAATGAATCACTGCCAAAATTCAAACTCTGTCTACAAGTTTTGGTTCTTAGAATTGTGAATGAGTTTTTATAAAATTTGGATGAGAAAAACTTAAGTTAAAGTACAGAAAACGAACAAATTTGCAGTTTTCCTAGTTATAAAGGCCTAAAAAGGGCATAACTCTAGAACGGTAAGTGACTCACTGTTCAAAATGCAACTCTGTCTGCGAGTTTTGGTTCTTAGCATTGTGTATGAGTTTCATAAAATTTGGATGAAAAAAAGATTAAGTAAGGGTGCGAAAATGAAAATGGGAAAGACGGAAGGATGGAACACTTAAATTCCCCCGTTGCCTACGACAGGGGCATAAAAAATATCTCTTGACAAAAATGTCTAGCAAAATGAATTGTTTTCTAGAAGTTCATTACACTTTACATGGAGCATACTTTTAACATGTTTGAAATAATGTTAAACTGTTTTCTGATTAAAAATGAAATATACTTAGATAATTCTGATGTTAATAGTTATAAGCATGAAAGGAGGTATGTTTTTTGGTAAAAAGAAAACAATATTTCCTGTGAAAAAGGATGAGGGGTGACTCTTCCTAAATGAAGGTATACACAGAGGATGTGCTGGTATTAGTAACTCAGAATTAAAATTTTAAAAACTCAGCTAAATCTGAAAGCAGAAAACCGATTTTTTTTTAAGTTGATGGTACATGTCTTATTATTGAAATCACAGTCAACTATCTAACCTCTGACAGAAACAAATGCCACAAGAGCACAAAACCTGCATTTAGAGTAGTATAGTTATGTTGGGTTACTTTATGGTAAAAACTGGACTGTTTGATCCTTCTTATGATTCTAACTAATGACAAAGCATTAATGCTTCTAAAACGTGGTAGATCAACTAATATATATGTACCTGGGTAAAGGTCACTGAAGTCATCCTTATCATCTTTATCACCATGGATACTATTGTCTGCATCTGACATTATTTCTGTATCTGATATATTCTGTTTCTGTTTTGGTCTGAAGAGGGGTTTGTAAGTTTCCCCTGTCTTCTGACATTCTTCCCCTATTTAGAGACAAAAGTAAATAGCATTGTGCTTTAGCTGATAGAGATACTTAATCTGTTTACTGTGGATTCATTTATTTTTGTGGATACCAATTTTTGTGGATTGAGGAAAAATTGTATTATTGTGGATACAAATGTACTTGCTTTCTTGGTTTTAACAAATTCTCCTTGAAGTCCATTGGAATTTAATTTGATTGATTGATTGTTGGTGTTTAAAGTCACTTTCAGCAATTATGGAGGCTTCTTTGTATTGGTGGAGGAAGCCAGAATGCCAGGAAGGAAAAACTGACCATCAGGAAAGCTGGCAATCCTAGTCTACTAATATTGCTGTAGAAGGCACCTACCACGAGCAGGGTTCAAACTCACAACCTCAGTGTCAACAGGCTAGTTCAGTTTTGTTGAACACTTAGATTTGTGGTTCACTCATACCAAACAAAATCCGCAAGTAATTGGTACCCCACAAAATAGAATGAGTTCATAGTATATAAAAGATGTGACAGTAGAAATCTATTGTTTCACAGTTATTGTGTATCCCTATTAATGTCTTGCCTATAATAATACAAATTGTGCGTATAAAAAAACCCTTTAGTTTCTGGTAACATATACAGTAGAACAGATAAAAACACAAAGATTTCATATCACTGTAACAATCATACAGGGTTCAAAAAGTTCAAATTATTGTATGAATTTCCAACTCAAAAATTCTGTAATTGTACAGAAATAAGGTTCAACTGCCCCAAGCAGAAGACCTACCGTAACATGGTTTTGTTGATTCTGTTCCCTGACTTTTAAGGTTTTTTATGCTCTCAAAGATTTTAAACATTTAGTGTGCAGCATACCTGATGTTGACACAGAGATATATCTTACCTGTATGTAATTTTGATAGTATAATGAAAATGTTGAAATTAATAGATCAACACTTAACATGTAAACTTTGCACAATTTACAAAGCATTGACCATGATTGAGGGATTGAGGCCAAATGATGGTCATGGGAACAATATGTGCTAATGCTGATACAACTACATATAAAATATCATTGACTGCCATAAGTGGTTCTACTTAAACTGACCTAATCACAAAATTTTACATGTAAACAGGTTTTAAATGAAACATGACTGAGGGGGCAGGGCCATATAAAATCCTCATGGAAATGAGATGTGCAAATGCTAATACAACTGCATACCTTATATCATTGACTTAACATTAGTGGTTCCCCTTAAATTGACCTAATCACAAACTTTGACCAATTGTTGAAGTGGCAACAGGAAACAGTAAACCTCTCTCAGCTCAGCAGCATCATTGAGCCGAGATAAAAAAAATTCTCTTGATGGCAAATATTCACAGTGAATGCTTGTGAATGAGGGTGTTTCATTCTGATGCATATCTCTGTATTTTCAAAGATATATTTACAAAAATTGTCAACCAGAGCATTATCACCTCCAATCACTACCATCCAGCAATCATCTTATTTCACAGAGAATAATAAAACACCACAAACAATGATTTATAACTGAATCATCTTGTGTGTACTATAAAGAATACAAATGATCTTAGTAAAAAAAAAACCAACACATGTGCAGGCTATTGTTTAAAAATTTGAAGGAATTGGATCATTTAAACTTTGTAAACAATTTCTACACATAACTACAGCTGCAAAATAAATATTATTACTTTCCAAGGTGAGAGGCCCATACAGCAGGTTTTCTAAAAAGTTTGTTTGGAACAACTTACATTTGTGTAAAGCTTTCTTGAATCTCCTGCCTTCAAGATGTTTCTGTATATGTTGTGGAGTATTATTAAGATGTCGATATGTCAATGTACAAAACAACTGATGGCTGAAAATAACAGATGAAACTATTAAGAAATATCTTAATAAATTGGTTCGCTGAGCGCAGCTGGATACGACCACAGATGTCAAACCCTGAAAAGTGGGGGCCAAAATGGACACAATATTCACGCTTGATACAGGTCTGAATTTGGAAAGTTATTAAATTTTTGACACATAATAGATTTCTGACACAGAATAATTGTAGTCAAAGAACTTCAAATTGGTTATATGATTTGAATTTATATTCAATTTTTTTCTTTTGTGCAATACACTATGTGAATTGACCCCCCCCCCCCCCCCAAAAAAAAAAAAACAAATTTACCCCGTTTTTTTGCATTTGTGCAATACACTATGCTGTTGAATATTAACCCCCAAAAAAAAATATTTGAAGAAATTTTCTTTTAATTTCTGAAATCTGAAATGAGAAAAATTGTCCCCCTCCAATTTTTTTCACCTCCACCCTTTCCCTTATTCCAAAAAATAATTCTTTCCCTCAAGTTATGGTCAGTATCTCAGACAATCATCATTTCTTAATACATAATTTACAAGCAGTGTAAGGGAGGTAATCAAACATTGTTATTTAAATTGATTTGGATTTGGATTTTGATTTGGATTACCTCCCTTACACTGCTTTTAAATTGTCTCAATTGTCCTTTAACCAGAAAAATCCTTGTTTTTCCCCTTTTTTTGCCCCTAATTCCTAAATGGTTTGAGCCATAACCCCCCAAAGTCAATCCTAATCATCCCTTTGTAGTATGGAAACTTGTGGTATAATTTCAGAGAGATTCATACACTTTAACACAAGTAATGCCTGGAAACTACAAAAATGCTTATTTGGGCCCCTTTTTTGGCCCCTAATTCCTAAACAGTTGGGACAATAACCCCCAAAATCAATCCCAACCTCCCTTTAGTGGTTATAAACCTTGTGTTAAAATTTTATTGATTTCTATTTACTTATACTAAAGTTATTATCCGGAAACCATCGGTCTTCGGACGACGCTGACGACGACGACAACGTGATACCAATATACGACCAAAAAATTAAAAATTTTTGCGGTCGTATAAAAACCGACAACATCTTGAACATGCTTTTTGTTTTGTCAATGAATCAATCTAAAATCAGGGTTTATTTTTCTTGTTTAAATTTTTTTATATTTTGTTATATGGGGGCTTTTATATATATACATACTGATGAAGGATATTTGTTATCCTAAATATTTATCGATACTTGTATTTCCTATTTCCTTTTTTAATATTGGTGTTGTTTTGTACACATTTTTAGATGTATATTTATTTTTTTTATTGTGTACAGTATCATTTTTCATAATGATCCAGTGCCCTCGTTAGAAATTTGTTGACTAATATCTAGACATTAGTTTTATACATATATATTATATATATATGTATAAAAATACTATACAGTATTGATTTTGGTCATTGTTGAAGGCCATACAGTGACCTATAGTTGCTTACATCTTAGTCATTCCGTCTCTGGAGGATAGTTGTCTCATTGGCAATCATACCACATCTTCTTACTATTTAATATACCGGTACATATATTACATATACATAAGTAATGTACTATCAAAAAGATCTGCACAGTAGAATCCAAAACCTTAGGTCAGAATGAAATGACTATTTTTTGTGGAAGGATGTCATCCATGTACCCTTCTAGATGCAATGATAAACCGAGTTATTAAATGATTGTATTTTACTTGGTATCTGAGACATGAACACCGATATAATGCTAAAAATGTTAGTGAACCCTAACAAAGAAGTCTAGAGTGGTAAATATCAAAGTGCTTGTGAGCACTAAGGGAGGCATAATGATTGCTTTCACTTTACATTGTGAATTTAAATACAAACAATGCATTTTATGAAGCAGAGAAACTTATCTAGCCAATATTTTTAAATTGAGTTATCTAACTTTGTCCATTAGTGCAACAGATTAAAATATATATAAAATATGCACTACTTTTTGCAATTTGTGTATTTTAAACAAATATTTTTTTCTTAATCACTGTTAATAGTTATGATAAAACACATACAAGTAATTTTGCAAATAAATTTTATATAGCTATTGTACATGATTTGTATTGGTTTAGAATTGTTACATGATAAGGCTAAGAAATGAAATCAAATGCCTAATTTTGAAATGATTTTCAAAAAACTCTTGTGATTTTAAGGGACGAATAATGACTTGCATCATATCCATCCTTTTAGAATATTAAAAGTCCTACCTCCTTCCCTTTTTTATACTTTGAGTCAGATGCTGTTTTTCATACTGATAATTATGTTTTTCCAAAAGTTTTTCAAATTTCTTTCCTTTAATGTAACTTTCCAGGGCATCTAGACGACAAGGCATTTCATGGCCTGACAGTTCACATCTTATCTGAAATAAACAAGTAATGAAGTTGTAATACTGAAGATAGTAGCATATTTTATTTTAAAACATTCATACATGTAGCATATACTCATTTGAGAATCATATCTTAAAGATTAATTTTTATAGAATTTACATAAATCAGTAATAAGCAAGTTTTCTTACAGAAAAATTTTCATTAACAAGATTTAAATTGGAATAAGAAACAAAAATGAGCAGATTATTAAATAACAGCAAATTATGGATGTAACATTCTTTTTCGTGCAGGCCACCAGAATATTATTACAATATATGTAAATAATTCATTTCGTAATGTCTAATTGGTTGAAAAATTTCTCTTATACATGTAAATACATCTGCATTCCCAAACATAGGTAATCTACGAGTACGAGTTGTCCTCATCCCAAAATGACTTACATGAAACTAGGAATTATTTGAATCTGGAATAATTTTGAATCCTGGAAAATTGATAGGAAATGTATGATGTAAACAAACCAATCTAAAGAGAGTTAGCCATGCGTGCATGGCTAATGTCAATTTTACTTTCACTGATTATTAACCCCCCTTAGCCATGCATGCATGGCTAACCCTTCTAAATTGGGTTAGTTTTCATCATAGATTTCTTATCAATTTTCAGGAATTTAAAATGATTCCATATTCAAATAATTCCTTGTTTACATGTTTTAAAGACATTCTTAGGTGGAAAAAATGGTGTTTGTCTACACCAAATTAACACAAGAGTGGACACGCTGAAATGTCTCACCTTCTTTACTAACCATTGATATTATGTTGATAGTCCTAAATGAAAGCTTTACTACAACTATTACATAAACTTAACATGATCCAAGAAAATGAAGTCAAGGTCATATAAACCAAACAAGAAATACATGTACACCTTACAATCATTCAATACACTAAATATAGTTGACCTATTGCTTATAGTTTCTAAGAAACAGACTTAACCAAGAAAACTAAACATTGACCAATGAATCGTGAAAATGAGGTCAAAGTCAGATGAACCATGCCAGGCAGACATGAACAGCTTACAATCCTTCCATACAACAAATATAGCTGACCTATTGCTTATAGTTTAAGAAAAACAGACTGAAACACATAAACTTAACACTGAGCAATGAACTGTGAAAATGAGGTCAAGGTCAAATAAAACCTGCGAGACTGACGTGTACATCATGGAATATTTCCATACACCAAATATAGTTGACTTATTGCATAATAGTATAAGAAAAAAGACCAAAACTCAAAAACTTAACTTTGACCACTGAACCATGAAAATGAGGTCAAAGTCAGATGACACCTGCCAGTTGGACATGTACACCTTACAATCATTCCATACACCAAATATAGTAGACCTATTGGATAAAGTATAAGAAAAACGGACCAAAACACAAAAACTTAACTATAACCACTGAACCATGAAAATGAGGTCAAGGTCAGATGACACCTGCCAGTTGGACATGTACACCTTACAATCATTCCATACACCAAATATAGTAGACCTATTGGATAAAGTATAAGAAAAACGGACCAAAACACAAAAACTTAACTATAACCACTGAACCATGAAAATGAGGTCAAGGTCAGATGACACCTGCCAGTTGGACATGTACACCTTACAATCATTCCATACACCAAATATAATAGACCTATTGCATACAGTATAAGAAAAACAGACCAAAACACAAAAACTTAACTATAACCACTGAACCATGAAAATGAGGTCAAGGTCAGATGACACCTGCCAGTTGGACATGTACACCTTACAATCATTCCATACACCAAATATAATAGACCTATTGCATACAGTATAAGAAAAACAGACCAAAACACAAAAACTTAACTATAACCACTGAACCATGAAAATGAGGTCAAGGTCAGATGACACCTGCCAGTTGGACATGTACACCTTACAGTCCTTCCATACACCAAATATACTAGACCTATTGCTTATAGTATCTGAGATATGGACTTGACCACCAAAACTTAACCTTGTTCACTGATCCATGAAATGAGGTCGAGGTCAAGTGAAAACTGTCTGACAGGCATGAGGACCTTGCAAGGTACGCACATACTAAATATAGTTATCCTATTACTTATAATAAGAGAGAATTTAACATTACAAATAATCTGAACTTTTTTTTCAAGTAGTCACTGAACCATGAAAATGAGGTCAAGGATATTGGACATGTGACTGACGGAAACTTCGTAACATGAGGCATCCATATACAAAGTATGAAGCATCCAGGTCTTCCACCTTCTAAAATATAAAGCTTTTAAGAAGTTAGCTAACGCCGCCGCCGCCGCCGCCGCCGGATCGCTATCCCTATGTCGAGCTTTCTGCGACAAAAGTCGCAGGCTCGACAAAAAACAATTGAATCGGCAAGAGATCTACCATATGATAGGAAATGGTATATACAAATCATCCATATGATAGGAAATGGCATACATAAATAAATCTTCCATATGATAGGAAACAGTCAGGGGACTTACTTAAATGAATGATTTCTAAATCACTGATTCAAGTAACATTTTGTCCACAAATGTTGGAAGTAAGAGTTGTCTTTCTTTAATAATCACCTATTTAAGTAGTAAAAATAAATCACTAGACTAAAGTGATTTAATTTTATTGTAGCTTTAAATATACAATACTAATGATCCAGGGACTAATTATGTTTCTAAAATTATCAGAACCAACTTATGTATTGATACGATGACCGGTCATGTCAGATGACCTTGAATCTGAATCTGGGATAATGACATGAAAATCACCTGTTTAAGTATCATACCTCTATTTTCTTCCAAAAAATCACTTCTTTAAGTAATATTATTTTAATAACCCCCACTAATTTCAACACCCCAGAACAGTGAAATTTTGAACAGTAACATTTTATTACATAATCTGTAAGATGAAACCTTGAATTTTACAGGAAAATACTCCCACTGCTGGGAAAAATCTGTTAAGAAAGTATTAGTTCATTAACCCTTTAGCCCCAATCCCGCCTGTAGGCGTGATGGCGACAACCATTCTTTGATGGCCCGTATGACCCTCCATACCTTTTTTGAACTGCCCCAGCTGAACTGTCATGATAGCAGGGACTTCAAGCAGTTCATGGTCCATAAACTCTTCTGAGATGTCTGTTCATGAAAATATGGCACTTTGAAAGCTGTTTAAGAGTTCAAAATCGGAAAAACGTGAAAAGTAGCCAAAATCAGGTGGGGGTGGGCATCTTTTGATCCGAAAATAGACGGAAAATTAACATTTTTCAGTGGGGTTGGGTTCAAACCCACGAGAAAATATCAAGAGTCTGCTAATTTGCATATAATTTGCATATGATTGCAAATTTTAGAAAATGCCTGATTTTCCAGAAATTAAGTTAAATTGAGTTAAGTCAAGCTTTCATTATAGCATTTTTTCAACAAATATAGAATTCTCAGCTAGATGATTGCATCAAAGGCATAAACCTTGCTATTTAAAAGAAGCAAAAGGTTCATTTTTTTTCAATTTTACTAATAATAAGATACAATCTAAACCTATATGTTTAAAATTTTGGTAAAACTACAAAATTTCCAATTTGCTACTTAAATAAATGATTTTATAATTTAAATCACTTATTTCAGTAATTCCCCTGACTGGGAAATGGCAAACATAAATCTTCCATATTGTATGAAATGGCATACATGTAACAAAACAAAAATACTTGATTGAAGATGTTCAGCTGGAGATCCTCAGATCAATAGCTGTACTTTTATATTTCCACTATTAGGGGGGTATCAATAGAACTATCATTATTGTTATCAAGAAAAATGAAAACAAATCATTGTTATTTTTTTTTTTTTGGTAAGTTATTATATTATATTTATCAATGCATGATTATTCATTGTAATAAATCTGCCCCTTTGTGGGCAAATTGAAAAACATCTGTTAAGATCTTCTATAAGGTTTGAAATGGCATACATATAAATCTACCATGAGGTATGAATCCATGAAAACTCACACCAACTTTCTACCAACTCGACCCACATTCTACTTCCAGCAGGATTTAACTCTTTTACATGAGTGGGGCAAGTTTGCAGGCCTAATATTTAGTCCAAATAATTATGACATCTTGAAAGGCTATTTCAATTTTGTGCTGTGACAACTTACTACGATATATTATAGAAAGCCGCCGAATCTGGGTCTACTCGCCCTGATTCATGTTCGCCTTTGTACCTGTTCGCCCTAATACCTGTTCGCCCAGGGTCCATTGGCCCTGATTTTTATTTTTTTCTTATTGTTGTCTAGTTGCATAATGTTTATCATTTGAACAGAATATGTTAGAGCCTTTGTTGAAAAATTGGCTAAAATTTGTATTGCTGCAACCAAATAATTATTTTCCTTTGATTTGCATAGAATAATACTGGAATACAATGTAATTATCTTTATATATATTTGTTAACAATTTCAATAATTCTAGTCAGTCAATTTATGCAGTATACTAATAAATGAACTTATAAATCCTTTTCATGTTTCACAATTCGTACATCATTGTTTTTACTCATTCCAAGCTTAGTAGTTTATCAAAACAAAATGTTGTTTTTATTAGGCCAACTAAAATTAATTAAATTTTCATCCAGTTTTTTTTTTTTAAATGGGGCGGGTGTGAGAATTTTATTTTTTAATTTATATTTCCTCCTAAACCCTTTTGTGACGTGTTGTTCATATACAAGGGTAATAAAAAGCTTATTGCATGTATATATAAGGAATTCTACATTATTTTTCAAATTCTTAAATTAATATTTATGATTGGCAATTAACCACAGTGTTCTACATGTAATTGCATGCCGCTTTAGTAAATAGCAAAAACGTGGAGAAAAGTTCCCTCATGTTTAGACTACCTAGATCAAATTTATTTTGCTTTCTAAGCTATGATTTGAAGTGCCCATAAAATGAAGCATATGCATTGATCTGCATTGGTATGCAAAACAATTATTATGAGTACTGAGTGAAATGAAATTAAAATCAAACTGTGTTGAAAATACTAAGGTTGATGCTTTTAAGATTCTTATGCAAGGTGCAAATATAAGTACAATGTAAAACATGAACTGAACCAAAGTTGTTTAATGACTCTATTGAGGGGCTGGAGACAGATAGTGTTTGCTGATTACCTTGGGGGTAAATCTAAGGAATTGCTATAATACATTTTGTACGTTGGCCGACTCTTTGTACTCAATATATATACAGTCATAAATCGCACAAGTTCGTGCTTGTGTCCATTAATTTATACCAGTCATGTTTTTGTACCAATGTGTTCCACGATTCTTGCGCTTTAAATATCGTTCACAGTCTAAATTTCCTGACACAAAGTCATTGTATAAATAAAAATAAAATGCTCCGCTGGGGCGCAGCTTGATACAACCGCAGAGGTCGAACCCTGAACAGTTGGGGCAAGTATGGACACAACATTCAAGCTTGATACAGCACTGAATTTGGATTGTAATTAAATATTTGACACAGCATAGGTTTCTCACACAGAATGAAAGTAGTCTAAGAACTTAAAATTTTTTAATTTACCTATTCAAACCATATCATTATTATTTGCTTTTATATATAAATCAGAAATAACCAATTTAAAATGGAAAATTTTAAAGAAAAAAAAGGAAAAAAAAATCCCCCCCCCAAATTTTTTGAAACCCCCTTATGATTCATCACCCCCAAACTCAATCCCAGCCTTCCCTTTGTGGTATGGTACCTTGCAGTACAATTTCAGAGAGATCCATACACTTGAACACAAATTATTGTCTGGAAACTAGAAAAATGCTTGGGTTTTTTGCACCTTTTTGGCCCCAAATTCCTAAAAGTTTAGGGCAATTACCCCCAAACTCAAACCAAGCTTTCCCTTTGTGATATGGAACCTTGCAGTACAATGTCATAAAGATCCATACACTTACACACAAGTTATTGTCATGAAACTAGAAAAATGCTTGTTTTTTTGCCCCTTTATGGCCCCTAATTCCTAACATTTTGAGACAATTACCCCCAAAAACAATCCCAGCCTTCCCTTTGTGGTATGGTACCTTGCAGTACAATTTCAGAGAGATCCATACACTTGAACACAAGTTATTGTCTGGAAACTAGAAAAATGCTTATTTTTGGCCCCTTATTCCTAAACGTTTTGGGCAAGTACCCCCAAACTCAATTCCAGCTTTTCCTTTGTGATATGGAACCTTGTAGTACAATTTCATAAATATCCATACACTTACACACAAGTTATTGTCATGAAACTAGAAAAATGCTTGTTTTTTGCCCCCTAATTCCTAAAATTTTGAGGCAATTACCCCCAAAATCAATCCCAGCATTCAAACCCTCAATCAGCATCATTTAACAGTAATATCTAAAAATGGAAATTACATAATAAAGGTATTAAAATAGAAAATGACATCATAGTCATGGCTAAAAATAAACAAAATCCTTAATCAGCAACATTTTACAGTAATATCTAAAAATAAAATTCCTTTGTAACCATAAAAGCCCATTTAAATACATCATGACAGATATTAAAATAGAAAATGACATCATAGTCATGGCTAAACATAGCAAAAACCTTAATCAGCATCATTTAACAGTAATATCTAAAAATAAAAATTTCTTTGCAACCATAAAAGTAAAATAGAAAATGACATCATAATCATAGCTAAAAATAAACAAAATTTTTTTTTATTACCAAATTTTAAATGGAGTTTATTTAACTAAAACAATAAATTTGCAACCATAAAACCCCATTTAAACACATCATAAAAGTATTAAATAATTCAACTACATCATAAGGCTATAAAAATAGAAAATGACTTCATAGTCAAGGCTAAAGGTAAACAAAAAACCTTCATCAGCAAAATTTTATATTGGCAAATTTCCAATGAAGTTTATTATACTAAAATTGTTGGCAAATTTCCAATGCATTTATTAACAATAAAGTTATTGGCAAATTTCCAATTTACATAATTTAAAAGCAGTGTAAGTGAGATATTTAAATGAGTTTGAATTACCAACCTTACACTGCTTTTAAATAATGTTTTGTACTTATTTGTCTATTAACCTGGAAACCCTTGTTTTTTCACCTTTTTTTCCCTTATTATTTAAAGGTTTGAGCCATAACCCTACCCCAAATCCAATTCTTAAATTCCAATGTAACCTAAATTTACAATATACATAACTTCAATTTAAGTTTTTGATAAAATCAAACCACATCATTATTATTTGCTTTTATATCTAAATCAGAAATAATTAACCAACTTTAAGTGGAAAATTTTCACACATCACGCCCCCCAACCTCAATCCCAGCCTTCAGTTTGTGGTATGGTACCTTGCAGTACAATTTCACAGAGATCCAATTACTTAAACACAATTAATTGTTGGAAACTAAAAAAAAATGCTTATTTTTAACCCCTTTTTTAGCCCCTTATTCCTAAACATTTGAGCAATTATCCCCCAAACTCAATTCCAACTTTCTCTTTGTGATCAGAATTAACCAACTTAAAATGGAAAATTTTAAAGAAAAAAAAAAGGAAAAAAAATCCCCCCCCAAAAATTTTTTGACCCACTTCCCTTTGTGGTATGGTACCTTTAAGTACAATTTCAGAGAAATCCATACACTTGAACACAAGTTAATGTCTGGAAACTAAAAAAATGCTTATTTTTGCCCCCTTTTTTGGCCACTTATTAATAAATGTTTTGGGCAAACATTTTATAATAATATTTAAAACTGAAATTAATTTGTAACCTTGAATTAAATAGAAAATGACATCATAGTCATAGCTAAAAATAAACAAACTATTGGTAAATTTCCAATGGAGTTTATTATATTAAAACAATAAATTTGCAACCATAAAAGCGCATTAAAATACATCATAAAAGTATTAAAAAAAATTTAACTACATCATAAGGCTATTAAAATAGAAAATGACATCATAGTCAGACTAAAGGTAAACAAAAAAACCTTCATCAGCAAAATTTTATATTGGCAAATTTCCAATGAAGTTTATTATACTAAAATAATTGGCAAATTTCCAATTTACATAATTCAAACATAGTGCAGGTGAGATATTTAAATGAGTTTGAATTACCAACCTTACACTGCTTTTAAATAATGTTCTTTACTCAATTATTTGTCTATTAAAATGGAAACCCTAGTTTTTTAACCTTTTTTCCCCTTATTCCTTAAACGAAAAAAAATAATTACCCCTTTTTTGACCCCCCCCCCCCCCTATGATTCATCACCCCCCTTCCCCCCCAAACCAAGCTCAATAACAGCCTTGCCTTTGTGGTATGGTACCTTGTAATACAATTTTAGAGAGATCCATACACTTGAACACAAGTTATTGTCTAGAAACTAAAAAATGCTTATTTTTCACCCCTTTTTAGGCCCCTTATTACTAAACGTTTTGGGCAATTACCTTAAAACTCAATTCCAGCTTTCCCTTTGCGAAATGGAACCTTGTAGTAAAATTTCAGAAAGATCCATACACTTATACACAAGTTATTGTCATGAAACTAGAAAAATGCTTGTTTTTTGCCCCCTTTTGGCCCCTTATTCCTAAAATTTCGAGGAAATTAACCCCAAAATCAATCCCATCATCGACCCTTTGTGATATGGAATCTTGTAGTACAATGTCAAAGAGATCCATACAATAACACACAAGTTATGTCTGGAAGTTACAAAAATGCTTATTTTCGGCCCCTTTTTGGCCCCTAATTATTTAACTGTTGGTACCATAACCCCCAAAATCAATCCCCACCTTCCTATTGTGGTATTGAACCTTATGGTAAAATTTCACAGAGATCCATTCACTTAAACTAAAGTTAGAGTGCGAAAACCATTGTGTATTCGGACGACGACGCCGGACGACGACGACGACGACGACGACGACGCCAACGTCATACCAATATACGACCACAAAATTTTTTTGCGGTCGTATAAAAATCCACGGTTTTCTAATCGCTGAAATTGAATATTTCATGCCCTTCTAGTAATCAATCTATATTCTCAGAAGATAATGTTGTCATCATTGAGCAGAAGAATATGTCGACTTATATTACTCGAAGAAATGAAATTGAAACAGGAAGTTTTGAATGAAACGAAATTATCGGCAGTTACCAGTAACGGAAATGAACAAAATCCGGAAAAAGTAAATTTAAAAAAAATTAAAAAATCGAAGGGGACGATTTCAGAGGGGCGGGCAGGGATGAAAATCTATCAATTAATTTTAATTGGCCTTATTAATCTATCAAAGACAATTATTACAACAATAAGTGAGAATTATTATTATGAACAATTTATGCTCCCAAACACACCATCAATTTTAAATATTTCCATGTGTTTTTATGAATTTCAAGAATTTATACTATATAAATATCTGAGGCCGCAATTAAAAATATCTTTGTTTCCCCTTAACCTACCCACCATTTTGGAAGTGGGTAGGTAGGTAGGCTTTTTTTTTTTTTTTTTTTTTAGAGAAAATCCCTTAAATATATCTAACATACAGGAAAACACAGAAAAACAACAAATTGAACTTTATTGATACTAAAACAACATACTGTATAACGTATTATGCATGACTAGAAGACCTTACAATTTCAGACTAGAAAATGTTTGTAAATATCAATGTCTTTGTGACTTAGAGTAGACCACATATAAATTGAGACACGGTTCTATATCTTTCTTATAGTTTTATTAATTCAATTGAAAATATAAAACCCCAACGAGACTGCTACCTAGTAACATTCGATGCAAAAAATATGTACACTTGTTTTTCATTTAAGGAAATACTAGAAGCCACAAACCGTGATCCAAGCGAGTATGACTACGCCTATTAAGGCTTATTCTAGAAAACTATGAATTTATTTTTAACAATAAACTTTACCATGAAACCTTGGGCGTGCCTATGTGCCGATCAGCATTCGCTGAGTTAGCAGACCTTACAATGTTTGTTAATTCTTGAACACATTTTACAACACTTTCAACACAGAGAAACAAAATGATAATGATAGTTGAAGTTCACCTACGAATTTTCCTGTAATGAAACAATATTCTTAGACACTGTCATAATTATACAAAGGAGAAAGATTCTTTAACGAAGGCATAGTATGATACAAGACATTAAAACCAATGTCAAACCAACTGAAACATATCAATATCTGCACAGACACTGCTCACACCCAAAAAGTGTTTTCATTGAAAGGATTTATCAAGGGCGAAGTATTGAGGTATCTCAGAAACACAAGCAGCAAAACTGATCTTAAAAAAACAGTAAGAAGCTCAAACGAGGATATCAAATATCTGAAATCAACGATTTTTTTTATCAAACACAAAATACAGAAAGGGAAACCTTGCTAACACATCGCCCAGCGAAACGGGAGCAACCGCTAGTAATGTTAACAAAATTCAACCCATCTATACAGAAACTAAAAATATAATAATGAAACACTGGCATCTTATTTCACAAAACCCTGAATGTGTGACCATATTTAATCATCAGCCCATTATAGCTTATAAAAGACATAAGAACTTACAAGAACTTTTATCAAAGCATTAGCTGGTATAGTCATCTCGACACAATATGATGCTGAGCTCGAAAAAAATCAACTACTATTTTATCCAAAGACAACTAGTGTATGGTCCAATATCACATACGAAATGAAACAAAATAGCATAAATAGCATGCCAATATACAACTTATTGAGTACACCACTGATAAAGGCGAACTCAGGGATTTACCACAAACACGACAGAAACACCGGGCCTAACATTTAAGCTCAAGGGTGAGCTCGGATGCGCAATCGTAACTACTCGGCCATTCTCGCTACGCATTTTGTTATTGGAGGCGTAGCTAGAATGGAATAGTAGTTAAGATTGCTTGGATGCATTTATTTAAAACATTATTCCATTCCAATTTCAGTATCCTTGCATACGTTGTTTACCCTTTGCTGCAAACACACGGGCGACAATGATTTCGCGGAATGTTGAAAATACGGACCATTCAAGGAAACGAAATTAAAAAACGAACTTTTGAGCGAAACGAAAAAAAAAAAACAACGTGATTTTCGAAAAAAAATTATTTCAGTCGGCGGATTTTTAGAAGGTTGGTCGGGTAAGGGGAAACAAACTTAATTTTAATTTTGGCCTGAAGAAGTTTATTAAACTTTAATACCCTTAATATTAATATTTATTAATAAAAGTAGGGAGAACGAACCCAGGGCAAACTGACTCTATGGGCGAACAAACTCAGGGCGAACGGACCCAGGGCGAACATGTAATCAGGGCAAACATGTAATAAGGGCGAACAGACCCCATACTGAAGCTGCCACAAGATTCTGCGGGAATTAACTCATTTGCAATAGTGGTAAACAAGAGTGGGGCGAGTTGGTAAAAAGTGGGGCGAAGTGGTGAAAAGTGGGGCGAGTTGAACTGGGGCGAATTTGCAGTGGGCGAGTTGTCTTGCTTCCGGAGGGTACGAAATGACTTTAATTCGATTTATTATTTATGACCGGTGCATTTCCAAGTATCTCTAGTTTAAACATATTTTATTTGCTAAATATCAGCAAAATGGATGAGACACAAGTAAATCATACTTATGAAGTCTTCTCCAAGTATCTCTATGCATATATCCCTTTTAAAACTAGGAAGAAATTAAAAAAAAAACGGGTCTGCTTACTTTTTCTCTGGCTTCGAGAACAGTGAATGTCTTGTATTTGTCTAAAATTCTTTTCAAATCGTCAGAAACTATTTTGCTCATGTTCAATTTGGTTTCATGGAGGCTGACATCTTTAATTTCAATAACAGCTTCCGCTTCCGTTCTTCCTTGACAACATGTAAATCAAAATGGCGGCATAAGTAGGTTTTAATTTGAGTTTGTGCAGTTCATACAAATACAACCATATCTGCAGTGAAATATGATTATTCAAAACCAAAACTAAGAGCATGAATTCAAAACTAACTTTGATATCATCACATTCCAAAGCTGTAATTATCTCAAGTGGGAGATTCCCACATTGAATCCCCCAAACATTTGTATAAATACGGCCGCAATATTTATCACATAATGAACATGCATTCATGAAAGAAAAAAATGTTGATCTGAAGTTTCAATGTGATTGAAATGAATAAATAAAAAACTCATCTTTTACTTTAGGGGTCCTTATACTTTTAGTGTTAGTGTTTCATTTATGGTTAGTATAGGGGATGTTCTCTTCTTCTTTTTTAAGTTTCTAGCGATCCTTCAATTATTGAAGATTATTCTTCTTATGCCTTTAAGTATGGTATCCAGTTATCTATCAGATTTTTTATGATAATTAACTGCTGCGTACAGTCAGACCTGTCAACTATCCCGATTTATGGGGGATATCCCCCATGAGCATGAGAGAGGTGGACCTGAATTTTGAAATTCTTTATTAATATTGTGTAAACTGAACACCTCAAAACCGGCATTCAAATGAGTTAAAAGGATATTTAAGCACATACATACTCATTCAAACAATATAGTAGTAGATTAAAAACACTTGTGACAATATAAGAGGAGCATTAGGTCCTCTTGCGCTTAAAACCCCCCATGGAGATTTTGAAAAGTTGGCAGGTATGCATTCTAGGTTAGGGTTACAGAAAGTTTAGTATAGCTCTTTTTGAATTGGGAACTCTGAATAAACGTATAAACTCTTGGTATTTAATAGCTGAATTTTGTCTCTGAATGACCTTAGATCTGCCCCCGAATAACCTTCTGACGTCAAGCAACAATCACTTTCTAACTATGACGTCAAATTTTTTAAATCGTGATGTCAAATTTTTTTGGGAACTTGTGTGATTTTAAGTAATGGCAGACAAATTTGCATACAAGTGTAAATACGTCTATTCAAAGAGACCGACATAGATGATAGCTCAATAAGGGTTGGGACCCTAAGTTAAAAGCAGTATTTACGCTCAACCACAGGTCCACCACTCCAGCCCATACTTGTAAAAATACTGTCAGGCCTGTAAAAATCAACTCTACAGGCCAATAGAATCTAACTTAAATTTTTATAAAATTCAGCCTGTAGATTCAAAAGTTTATTGTGAAGACTGTAAAAGAGGGTCCATAACCCTATGTGATTGTCTTTATTATCAATAGAATTATTTACACACTTGTATACAAATTCGTCTGCCATTACTTTAAGTCAAACAATGCAAGTTCCTGCAAAATATTGCATCACAATTAAAACCATTTATCAGATGTCAAAATTAAAAAAGTGATTGTTGCAAAACACCAGAAGGTTATATAAGGAGCTAGATCTATGGTCGTTGGATACACAACAACTTGTACCTTTGCCAATTCATACCTTCGCCAGCTCATGCACATGTACCTTTACCAACTCTTACCCATTTTTGTAGCATTGTTAATTATGCATCATTTAATAAGATAAATCATAAACTTAACATTTGGTAAGTTGTAGAGAGAAAATACTGACATTACATTCGATTACTTTATCAAACGTGAATAGATTACTCTTCAGTTCCTGGCAATTACATGCTACATATATGTATATAGATATAAGAAGACGTGGTATGAGTGCCAATGAGACAACTCTCCATCCAAGTCACAATTTGTAAAAGTAAACAGGGCCTAATCTAGGATTTTTGAGAAGGAGAAGTGACTTCTCCTTCCATGACAGAGTTGGGAGAAGTGGTCAATTTCTTGGAGAAGTGAAATTCCATTACCGTTTCGTTTGCATAGTGTTTTCGTGCACATCATAAAGGTAAAATTGTTTTATTTGTGCAATAAAAAACATACTTGCAGTGTTTTATATGATTATGATATTGTATAAAATGTATGAATTGAAAATGCTTAATAAAAAGGTTTAGACAATGTAATTGTTATTTATTCATTCAACCTTTTGTGCTGTCAACTTGAAATTAAGTTTGTTGCTTGCCTAGTAATATTATCATGCATTAATCCCATGTGCATCTGATTCTTTTTTTTTTATAAAGTTCAGAAAAAAAAGACTCCCAGTTTATGTGATGACTTTATAATGACTGGGCCATTTAATGTTTATCATCACGTCATAATTTTGTAAAATATTGACTGTCCAGGACATCATGTCAGCTGTAAGTTGAAAATCTCGTGAAAGATTCTAAGCCTATATATTAATGAAAATATTTATCAATTACATTTCAATTAATCGATAAAGAGCTAATTTTTATCATTTTGTTATAAAAGATATATCCCTCATTAACAAATTGGTCGTGAAAAACCCACTTCTGACCACAAGCGTGTTGTACGTTTGCAATCAACTTATCCATTAGCTGTCTTTATATACCTTTTATATTTCAATTTTTAATCAAAGAATATAAAAAATCTTCTGTTCATTCCCACCCTTATCCTACCGAATAGTAAAATTGATCGTTTCGTGATAAAAAGAAAACAAATCAGCTGAGTGATTACGCAACATCCTCAGATGAAAATCATCGTAAAATGATAACTCAAATAGACGCTCGGTTTCTCGTTTCAATAGTTTTGAATGTTAATTTCATGGATGTATTAAGTCGCCGTTGTATTTATTTCATTTAAACGTCGACAGTATTAGTCATGGGTCGTTTTGAAAATTTTGTTTTTCCTTGTCGACCGCCATTTTTGTTTACCTGTGAGCCCTGTCAAATTCAAGTTGTCTCCCTTTTACCGATTTTGATAGCAATTTGACTTCGCCAAGTAGTCAGTCGGCCGGCCAGGTTTAGCGATTTTCAAAATTCCTTGGCGACTTAAATCGTCATTTCGCCGGCAAGATTATGGCCTGGTAAACCATTATAGGTCAAATTACGGTCTTCAACACGGAGCCTTGGCTAACACTGAACAGCAAGCTATAAACATGATAAAGGGCCCCAAAAATGACTGGTGTTAAACCATTCAAACAGGAAAACCAACAGTCTAATCTATATAAAAACAAGAAACGAGAAATACTTATGAACTACATCAACAAACGACAACCACTGAACATCAGGTTCCTGACTTAGGACGGGTGCAAACAAATGCAGCAGGTTTAAACATTTTAATAGGCGCCAACGTTAACCTTCACCCTATAGTATATTACTAAATTTATTTTTTATTATAATCAAAATGTAATTGAAAAGTAATCAATGGTTTCATCATATTTTTT